>NC_062221.1:84294771-85645469 GCF_902686445.1 Sciurus carolinensis | reverse complement strand
ACGGAGTTGGAAAATATCATGCTAAGTGAAATAAGCCAATCCCCAAACACCAAAGTCGAATGTTTTCCCTGATAAGTGGAAGATGACATATAATGGGGGTGCAGGGGTGGAGGGTGAGAGAAGATGGAGAAAGTTTAGATTGCGCAGAGGGAAGTGAGAGGGAGTGGGGTATGAAAAATGGTGGAGTGAGACAGATATCATTTCCCTATATACATGTAAGATTACAACATCGGTATGAGTCTACATTGTGCACAACCATACAAACAAAATAATGTACCCCATTTGTGTACAATCAATCAATATGCACTCTGTAAAAATAAAAAAAAAGAAAGTAAGAATAAATTCTTCCCTTCTTACAATACAAAAATAAGAAAAAGATTTAAAAATTTTCTTTCCCCTATGGTTTCTGAATGTAAACTCAAAGGATAAACAATATATTTGGGGAAAGTTAGCTGTATTTTTATTCTTATTAACATCAGAGTAGAACAACAAAGTCTGAACAGTATTTCTAATTACTAAAAATCTCATTCAAAATATTCTCATGTAATAGAAAGAAAAAATATATATAAATGGTATCATCATATCATATTTCCCAGGCATTTGATCAGATTCTTGAAAAGAATAATGACACAGAAAATCACTGGTACAAAGAAGTAGAAATAAACTTGTCACAATTTAAATATTTAGGCACATCAATGAAGACACAAGTAAATATCATTAGAACCACTCCAAAAATTGATTTTATATCATCTATGAAAAAAATTGAGAAAAACAAAGTAAGAATAAATAGAAAAATTCTTGTAGAACTTATTAGTTTGTAGGGGTCAAACATACTTTGTTAAGGGATATAATATTCAGAACTATGAAAGAGTTCTGATTTCTTCCTTTAACCATTAGGTGGAACACAACTCAGAATTCTATTTTCTAAGAATGTTGCATAAATAAAAATAATTCACTATGTATTACAAAAGTTCATAATTCACTCTGTATTACAGAATAGTCTCATAAACTTTTCTACAGTTGTCATTTATGACCATGATCCCTGTGACATCATGTCAAGTCATATCAGTTTCCATAACAATAAGCAAACCATTAACCTAAGTCTTCTATATAGAAAAAGATACAGACACACAGATGAAACACTGCTTGTTAGCTAAGACTTGGGCATTTCTGTAAATTCTACTAACATAAGCAAACAGTACATCTAGAAATTCTTTAAAAAATATAAACAAACAACCTATTTTTTCACCTTCTGTGAGCTCAATAAAGCCACAAGCAGACATAATTATGTTAAAGTTAAACATATATCTTAGATTGTCTGAGATAGTTCCAGTTTCCAATTTGGGGAAGGGAGGGAAGGAGGGGTGAGGGAAGGGATACTTGGGATTTAACCCAGAGAGATTTTACCACTGACCTACATCTCCAGCCTTTTTTTACTTTTTGAGATAGAGTCTCGCTAAGTTGTTTAGGGCCTTGCTAAGTTGCTGAGGCTGGACTTGAGTTGGTGATCCTCCTGCCTCAGCTTCCTGAGTCACTGGGATTATAGGCATGTACCACCACACCTGGCTGAGGGGCAGGTTTTTAATAGCACCCCCATTGATTCTCAATTTTCCCTGTCTGGATGGTAAACTATTGTGGCGACTACAATGAGATTTGCCTGTGAATATAGTTCTTCAAAGGCCTTAACCAGGCATGCTAGTAAACCCAGCTCCAACACAGGTGGAGGTAGGAGGATTACAAATTCTAGGAAAGTCTAGGCAACTTTGGAGACTGCTTCAAAATAAAAAATAATAATAATTTAAAAAAGACAAAAAGTGTGGGGAAGTAGCTCAGTGGCAGAGAGTCCCTGGCTTCAATTCCCATACCACAAAATTTTTAAAAGGGCCTATTCTTCATTCCCAAATTATCCTACACATAAAGCACTCAAACTCTCATTTGAGATAACATAATATGGGATACCTTGCAGAGAATGTGTTCAATACAAATTGCCTGTGCAGAAAAACTTCTTTTATTCAACTCTTGTTAACCATATATCACCATACTTTAACCAAAAGAGAGCAAAGGGACATCTCTGCACACAGCAGCAATCTCTGCTGCATCCATACATGTTTGTCTTAAGACATCAGTAAGTGGCCCACCAGAAAGATACTCCATTACTACAAACAAATCATCCCCTAATGAAGCCAGTATTGGGGACAGGCAGTTAGTGTAGAAATAGGAAATCGGGTCAGAGCAAGAAAATGGAGGCCATAAAGTCATCTGCCTCTGGAAGTTGGAGACTGACATGGGAGAATGGAATGTCACTGACCTGCAGAACCCATTGATAACCAAATTTACCTGCCCTTGTCAGAGACTACAGGCAGGAAGGTGCTGATTAATGCCCCCTGGGCCCTTGCCTGTCTGAATCACTTTGACCCTCCCCCTGCCCCCTCCACTTTTCACTTTTTACATCTCACCTGCAAAACCAGGCCTAATCCCATAGGCAGGAAGGGAAGAGATAAGGAAGAAAGAATGGGAGAATAAAACCCATAAAAAGGACAAGATTTGCTCATCCCATGGATTCCACCTTTGGGTCCCCTTCTTCCACCTGGGAGAAGTCTGCTTTTACTTTTCTTTAATAACGCTGCATTTTCCACTCTACATTTGCCTACGCGTGCTTCTCTGGCGTTGTACTTCAACACCTGAGGAAGCAGAACTCGTCACCAGTAAAGAGCGGTATCACTAACAGGTAATTGAAAACAGACCATGAAAAACATATTCACATTTTTATTTTTCTAAACATGTGGCACTCAATGTTCAAGAGTTCAAATGAGTTATTATTAACACATAATAATTTATGTGTTATTATAATTTATTAACTGGTTCTTGTTGGTTAATTTCTAAGAGAATGAGCAAAACCATTGTTTTTATTCAATTCTATTTCCATTATAGGTTGCCATCGAATGGATGAACCTAAGGAGAGAATCAGGGAAAGAACTGAAAGTTAATGAGATCTGGGTAATGAAGGAATTAAGGCATTCAAATATAGTAAATTTCATAGACAGGTAAATATGTTTGAGGTTCTTTTAAACACTGGTAAAAAAATGTGGAAATTTGTGGTCTCATGGTTTGATTGAGGCTGGCTACTTCAAAGTGTCAATATTGAGAAGTACACTTAAGGGAGAAAGAGGTGAAAATAGCATATTCCAAGTGAGATGGTGCTTTTGTGACAAGGACATTACTTGGTAAGTGAGAGAAGGTAGGTAAATGAAAGACATTGCTGATGGTGTGAATATTCATTTCAAATGGTCAGAAGCAGAAACATGAAGGAATGGTCAACTGGGATTCATGTCTTAACACAGAGAGGTGACTGGCACACAATTCTGAAAAGTTTATGTCAGCTTTTATTTCAAATGCTGTTCTTCTTGGGCAAATTGTATGTGTCTATGAAAAGCTGAGGTTAGCTGAGTACAGTTGTGCATGCCTGGAATACCAGCAGCTGGGAAGGGTGAGGCAAGAGGATCATCAATTCAAAGCCAGTGTCAGCAAAAAAAGCAAGGTAACAGGCAAATCAGGGAGACCCTGTCTCTAAATAAAGTTCAAAATAGAGCTGGGAATGTTTCTCAGCATGCGAATGCCCCTGGGGTTCAATCCCTGGTCTGAGCCCCCCTCAAACAAAAGCTCATGTAGTTTAGAAATTCATATTTACAAACCACAAAAGACACAATAGAAAAATAAGCATGTTATTCAATTTTTTAAAAAGTGTTCATATTTATGAACGAAAGTTGACTAGTAAAAGTGGTAGCCATGGATGTATTAGAGGGTTACAGGTTATTCTCTTCCATATACACATTCATTTAGGATAGTGAAATGATAATATATATTGAGACTTTAGCCCTAAGAGACCCTGTCTCAAATCAAAAAAAAAGGGCTGAGTGAAATCTTGGTAGTAAAGCACCCCCGGGTTCCATCCCCAGCACCAAAAATAAACAAAAGCTTGGCGATTCCTGGAAAACTTTTCACTCTACTTTTCTACTCCTCTGCATGTGTTACACACTAGTGGTAAGTTTTGAAACTACTTATGGTCAGTCATAATAAATGAATGATATCCAAATGAATGATCCTAAAGGACTTTTCTGACTATTCCAGTGTATCTTCTTTTAATATATTTAGGAACCCACTTACTACTATATGGATGATTCTAATATGAACTAATCACATATCTATGTGAAGAAAGTTCAAAGTCACGACCAACAATGGGAAAATTAGGAGGTTGGATTTAAAATCTTATCTTAAATGGTTATGACAATTAAGTCCAAAAATAAGAAAATCACATTACATTTTCACTTACTCAAGATCAAAGAAGATAGGGACATATCAATGATCTCCAATACTAAACTCCAATAATCTTATGTAGGTACTTAATCTCAATTTAGCTACTAAGGTTCAAGTCAAGAAACTAACTGAAAAAGGAGTGGGATGTGAAAACTAAAGGTCACAAATGAATAGTCATAACTGTTAGTTAGATGTAAGGGGGCAGTTTTGGTTCCTCGATAACTCACAGAAAAAAAGCTCCGCAGATACAGGTCCCACACAAGGAACTTTATTCTAAGCAGACAAAACGTGCCCGCTCGGGGGAAAGGGGAAAGGGAAAGAAGAAAATGGTGTAGGGTTCCTTGTCAGATATTGGAATTTCCCGGGCTGGGAGGAACCAATCATGGAGGAGAATTATTACAGACTGACTGATGGACCAATGACATATTGGAACGTAATGTGGGATGCTGGAAGTTTACCTCCAGGAGAGCGCGAAATTCCTGTAACGGGAAAGGCGGGCTTAACGGCAGATTGACAGGTGGGCTGGGAGGCAGGGTTAGCGGGAGAGAAAGTTTGCTTTATACCTAACAATAACTATTATTCTAGTTTATATTTTCAAAGCAGTAGCACTGCTAAGATAAGGATTATTTTATGTAAACATCTATAGGAAAGCAAGGTCAAAGTTTTTTTATGTTTCAAAGTATTAAGGAATCAAGAACCAAACAATGTAGAACATGTAAGTGCTTATAACAAGCCATCTATAAAGTTTTTTCAAGAGTCTTCTAAGTCATATTGTTCTATATAACTATACGTACTGTAGCCTTCTAATCAGACACTATAGTTACCCCCTTCCTGGATCAGTTTACTCTACTTATAAAGCTTGATTCAGGTCACAGATCATTAATGAAATAAGAGGGAGAAGGAAAAAGTGTTTTTCCTTGGAATATATTTTATGACTACAGGTTTCTATTTTGAAAAGCTATTGGTTTGGACAAATATATACAAACCTCCTTGATGAGGTTTCAAAATACCTCCATGTTCATCTGCTTTTAGATTTGGCTTATAGGAAAGAAGTGCTCCCAAAGGGACTGACTTCCCTATCAATACATAATAACTATGTTCCCACTGCCATGACAAACAAGAAGAATATTCATTAGCCTTCACTGTTTTTGTGTGGAACTGGAGGTTGAATCCAGGGTTACTTTACCCCTGAGCTCTCTCTCCAACCATGCTTATATTTTATTTTGAGAGAGGGTCTCACTAAATGACTGAGACTGACCTTAAACTTGAAGACCTCTGCCTCAATCTTTTAAATGACTGTGATTATACTCATGTGCCAGCTCACTCCATGTTAACTGAAGCAAATATTCCCATAAGAAAATTATTTTTCTTTCTACCTTAAGGCAAAATAAAAGGCATATAACAATCCAACTGGGTATTTTTGATTTTTTTTAAGTGCTGGGGATAGAACAAGGTCCTTGCACACCAGGCAAGTGCTCTAATAATGAACTATATACCCTGAGTTGGATCCAATGTTTGAGAAATGTTAATTCAGGAAATAAGTGAAATGTGGATATCTTCCTTAGTTTCTGCATAATCTCTTCATCTGTCA
Source organism: Sciurus carolinensis (assembly GCF_902686445.1). Lineage (NCBI taxonomy): Eukaryota > Metazoa > Chordata > Mammalia > Rodentia > Sciuridae > Sciurus > Sciurus carolinensis. The sequence goes on along the minus strand of NC_062221.1, from coordinate 85,639,564 downwards.
AATTTGCCTTCTTTTTCAGCTCATCTGAAGACTTGGTACCACTGTCAACATCTGAATCAAAAACAGGTGCAGAAATGGGGTTGTTTACATACCCTGTGGAAATGGGCAGAGATATAGTTCATTACTGAGGTTTAAGTAAACAAGGTTTTCAGGTATTCTTTCTGGCACATTTTCAGTTCCCTAATTTTTAACCAAAACTAAGTTGTCTCTCTTATTGTTCTACAGAATGCAATATTTTCAGAGTACAAAAAACATGTGTTGAAAAAAAGGTGAAACATTATTCTTTGCCATAGCACGAATGTATTTAGAAGTATAACTAGCAGCAGGGTGCAGTGGTGCATGCCCGTAATCCCAAGGACTTAGAGGCTGAGACAGGAGAATTTCACATTGAAAGACAGCCTCAGCAAATTACTGAGGTACTAAGCAACTTTGGAAGACCAAGTCTCAAAATGAGAAAATAAAAAAAGTGGCTGGGAATGTGGTTCAGTGCTTTAGTGTTCCTGGCTTCAATCCACAGTACCCCCTATAATCCAAAAAAATAAAACTAGAAAAAATAGCATGTCCATGAATAAAATGTATGTGTGTTCAGATCTAAAATAATGTAACAGTGACTAGGGTGGTAGCTCAGTTGTAGAATGCTTAGGTAGCACATGTGAGGTACTGAGTTCAAAAATAAATAATGAAATAAAAGTATTGAATAATGAAATAAATAATGAAATAAAGGTGTTGTGTCCATCTACAAATAAAAATATTCTTAAAATTGAAAAGAAGAAAAATAAGACAGTAACAATGTAGTAAAAAAGTAGCATACTTTAAAACAATGTTTTAATACGATGATATGCAAAAGACTAGAAACTTTGATGTTGAAATAAACATTATTGATTTCCACAATAGATTTTACACAAAAATAAAGAGCCAGTGGTAAGGCATAAAAAAATCACAGCTCTCCAGAAATCAGGGTCCACTGGCAGTCCTTGGAGCTCTGCCTGTGCCCTGCACTGTATCTACCACATCAGAGTCCACAGCAAGTCCCCCCAGTAGTTCTCTCTCCCTGGCTCCATCTGAGGTCATTCCTACTAATATTCTCCCTTAGCTGCTGAGGAAGTTCACTCTCAACCATCTTTTGAATAACATCAAGGTTTCGAGAAAAATGTAAAAAATATAAAATAAAATAGAAAAGAGGGCACAGCATAGAAAGAAATACCCAGTGAGTTAACTTTCTCATTTTTAAAGAACACTTACAAATTTATTTTTCCAAAATATATGATGAGTACTCTCTAGGTAAAAAATCTTAATTTTATCAAATTAATTTTCATACAATAAGTTAAACACTAGGGATTTTGGAAATCATTGATGAAAATCAAATACAAACAGCCGTTTTTAGAAACACACATGCACAGATGCACACACAGGGTCACTGGCCAATCACTCACTGATTCTGTATGATGTGACCCTGGGCCAATGACAGGAGGTGCAGCCTCTTCATCCCCATCATCCTCCTCTCTCACTACTGCTGATGTTTCTGGTCCCTTGGTGTTCAGCTGTGTTCATCACATGAGCAAGGAAGATTAAAAGGTTACAATGTAACCACTTCTTTGTTTTTAATCTACTTTAAGAAGTTATTATTTCATGAGCTAATGTTTATATGTTTAAACCTTACTGGTAACAGTATCATCAATTAAAGAGTTAAGGTGATTTTAAGAGATAAGGAAAAGTAAGTAGAGGAAGTGAAGGTATTTGAAAAATATTCATGAGTACTATTTATATATACATTATAGAATTATTTACCTTTGATGGCAAAATTTATTTTAGAAAGCAAAATACAAGCATATTTGTCTTGGGTAACCTAAATTAATAGAAGAACAAAAAGAAATGAATTAACTTACTCTACTGGTGATCCAGAAGGGAAGACATTCTTGTCTGAATATAAAGAGAAAGAATGCTAAGAATTCAAGAAAGAAAACTTTTATATGACAAAAATAAAAATAATATAATAGAAGGGCAAGTGCAATTTCTGAAAATGATTTCATTTTAAGTAGCATAACTTCTTTAGTAAAATGCCAGTAAAAGTAAATAATTGATATAAGACTCAGTGAATAACTCTCCAATGTTAATGAGTCATCAAAATACATTATAAAAATCTGAATTGATAATTAAAATGGGTGAATTTTATTGTATAAAAATTAGTCTTCAATAAATTTGTTAAAATGTAATGGAAACTATACCTGTCAATTTGTATTAAATTAAAACATTTACTGTTTAAGACACTTTCTCCAGAGAATTGCCTACCAAGGAACAGGGGAATAATAAGCAACCAAAAAGACAACTGGGAAAAAGCACTATTTTTGACAATAATTTTTTTCTAAAATGGAACTTACTTACTAGTTGACCCAAAAGTTCTAGGTAAAAGTTTGCCCTTTTCTGAAGGGTATACCAGAATAAATATACAAGGTCAAGATCAATATCACTTGCAAAGAAGTCTGCTTCTTCCTTGAACAAAGCCTTTATTTCTGTGATGATTTAAACATATTAAATATATTTGATTCAAACTACATATGATTTTCATTTAATTTTATAATTTATAAAAACGAGATACAACAGAGAAACCTATTAAATAAAAATAACAGCCATCCTGGGGATGTAATTGGCAAAATCTACACTGAGATAAACAGGAGACATGATCTTGCATCTTTCAAGCACAAGGCAAGGAAGAGAAAGCAAAAGAACCAGTGTGGGGAAGGAGAGTCTACCTCACAAAAGACCTTCCTGAGATGGTTCCACCAACTCTAAAGTGAGGACTTGATTCTCATACTGATTTAAAAGAACTACTTTAAAAATCCATTATATACCATTTCTTACCCAATGATATTCTAATTATGAGGAATAAATCCTTTTAGTTCTAATATTTATTTTTATGTATTTACATATTTGACAGATTTCACTTTTTGAGTAGGAAACTTTTTTATTCCAAGGTCTGTGTGTCTATATAGAAAAACTTCCTTCTAGGCCACTGACAATGAACAAATTTCTAGCATAAACATGTTCACAAATCCACACCTTTTCTGTCTCAACTGAAAATCATTCAAATCAGCGAAGAGAAAAAAAACCCAAGTAAATAGAAGAGCAAATCCCACTGTCATGTTTAATTATAAAGTATAATAAATGGAAAAAAATGAAAAAAAAATTCCAGTTCCATTTCTAAGCAATCTATGAGAATAATGAAATCCTCAGACTCCAAATGATGTTGAAGAACCACCCAAACAGTTTACAAAAAGCAGAATTGCTGCAGGACAAAGTAGGGACAACAAATATGAGTTAGGCTTTAGTTTTTTCCAGAAATAGTCTTTTAATCTCACAGTGCTTCACAACTATCTATGTGATTCAGTCTTTTACCACTGTCTGATGTCTTACCAGGAGGAGTACAAGTTGAGATAATTCTGCTTTATTCTGTTGGACTCACAGAACATTAAGACATTCAGCAGAAATCCAGGAATCTTTCTTTGCTCTCCTTTGGTGATATTGGAGGTCTCTAACAATAGCCCACTGCTCTGGCACAACCTGACAAAAAGAAATTGAGAAATGACTGGTGGTTTGATTGCTCTAACAAAATCACTTTTCAGAGATAAATATCAAAATACATAAAACAAACCAATACACATAATTTTAGATTTGACTAACTGATCTTCTTTTCTAGAGATCTACTTTCCTAGATTTGCTTTGCAAATGAACAGGAAAGATCAAAACAGGGTAGTGGGAATGGAGTGCTGGATTAGTTTGGGGAGAGGGACAGAAAGATAAAACCTGGATTTCCTCCTGTTCATTGCCCAGTTGAGTAGCTCCTAATTTAAAAAAACTTAAGCCAAAAGCAAAAGTCAGGGTACAAGAAACTAAATAAAGGATGCTTGCCTGTCTGGTTCTTCTGTAGTCTTTAGACGAATACAGAACATGGGAGGGTCATGCCATTCCACCTTCACCTTTCAGGAAATAAATATGTGGGGCTTCAAAATTAGGAACAGAACTTATAAGTGGTTAAGATTTCATTCTTTTTTTTTTTTGTACTAAAGATTGAACTCAGGGGCACTCAACAACAGAAGCATAACCCCAGTCTTTTTTGTATTTTATTTAAGACAGGTGTTGTGGAGTTGCTTAGCACTTACCTTTGGCTGAGACTGGCTTTTAATTTGCCATTCTCCTGCCTCAGCCTCCTGAGTCATAGGATGACAGACACAGGCAACCATGCCCAGCCTGTTTCATACCTGAAAACTGATCTGACTATAGCCTTGTGTCTATGTTGGAAAATAGGCCCAAAGAAAAATAACAAGTCAAAATATTAGACAAAATGATTTTAAAGGACAGAATTTTTGGGTGGGTACATTTTTAGTACTGGGATTGAATTTAAGGCACTAGACCACTCTGTCCCATGTTGTATTTTATTTAGTGACAGAGATTCACTTAATTGCTGAGCCCCACTTTGTGGAGACCCACTTTGAACTCACAATCCTCCCATCTGAGTCTCCCCAGCCTCTGGGATTACAGGCATGCACCACTGTGACCAGAAAGAACAGATTACATAATAAAAGTGCATTTAAACAACATGGTAATAAGATTTAGTTCCCACCACCTTGATTGAAACTCCTCAAATAAGAAAGTAGTCTCTTCTACCACTGGCCCACCTGAGAGCCAGGTATGGTTACAAAGGCCTGTAATCTGACTGACTCTGGATGAGGCAGGAGGGCTGCCCCCTCAATTTACTAAATCATTTTTCTCAAGAGATGAGAATGTATCTCAGTGTCAGAGCACTGCTTGTCGTCAACCCCAAAACCACAGAAAGTGAGAGGGATGAAGCAATGCAAGATGGACCCCAATTTCTAATGAGTAACAAGGAAAGAGGCTTTCTTCATTACCAATGTTATTTCTTGGAGGTAATATTATGGAGAGTTTAAGTTGTTATGTGTGTAATTTTGTTTTCACTTGCAGATGATAAACATGGACTCCTTCTGTAGTAAAAAGGCCCTGCAAGGGTGACAATGTCTCACTGATAACACACCCACCATCATCTCACTATAGCAGAAGTAGAACAAAACACAATGAAGAGCGCTAATCAAAATACATGCCTCCCATATTTCCTTTACTCCTGAAAACAACCCACTGTGTTAAGATACCATCTCTTCCTGGGCTCTGCATGTGGCTCATGTTAGAGCACTTGCCTAGCATGTGGAGGCCCTGGGTTTAATCCCCAGTACTAACAACAACAACAAATATAGTATCTGTGTTCTACAAATGCAGCTTAGAGAGACTAAGTTAGTACCCGCAGGACACGTAATCAGCACAGACTAGAACTAAGTTTCTTAGGGAGTTTATGTGACTAGAGAACCTGCTGTTAAATTCTATACTATGCCACATCCTAAACAAGAAATAGCTATTCACAGTCTGCTCCACTGTGCCCAGTGATACATTACACTTTTTATCCCTACATCCACTCAAAATGATCTAATAGTCCATTAAATGGTCATGCCATATTTTAAGTAATTTCCTACTAATCACCCTTAAGTTGATTTTTAGCTTCTTTTTACTATCTAAGTAATGGGACAAAGTCCCTAAATCTGTGCTATTCTGTTGTTTCCCTAGGACATACTTGCTAAAAGTTACATTACTTGCTCAAAAGGTATACACACTAAACTAACATTTTCATTTGTAGTTTGGTACATATACATAAAGAGTTTTTAAATTTTTTTGTTTTTATTCTTATTTTGGTTCTGGGTATTGAACCCAGGGCCTCCAGCTTGCTACGCATATGCTAACTACTACAACAAATTATACCTCATGACCCCAAATTTTAATATCATGGAGTCAAATTGCTTGGTTTCCCTCCCCTTCCCCTGTCCTCGAGATTGAATCCATGGGGCTTTACCACTGAGCTGCATCACCAGTGTCAGGTCCATTCTTGACAAAATGGGAGACAACTGTCTTGCTGGATCCCAATGCCTGCCTCAACTTTGTGATTGTCCTACCTCAGCCTCTGGAGTCTCTGTGATTACAGGTGTGAGCCATGCTGCCCGGCTTCACAAGTTCTCTACTTTTTGTTGCACCACTCAATTTGGAAAGCAGACAGCCCAGGGCTCTCATCCAGGAGCCTCATCCAGTCTGCAGTTTCCTGTGCCCCACATCTTGGGGCAAGAACCTACAAAAGCAAGAAACAGTGAAATTCCCAGAGACACCCAGATTTCCATGGAGAAAACCCCAAAGGAAAGCATCAATGTGTGTCAGGGCCTGGGAGCTGTGGTAGGGACCAGGGAAGAAGACCCAGCTTCAGCCCTCCCAAACAGCCCCAGGGTCCCCACTTAAGCCCCTGGTTTACCAACTCACATGGGTCGGAGTGGTGCACAGAGGGTGGTATACCAGTTCCTGGCCCTGCCCTGGTCAAACGGGTTGTCATGCTAGAGGATGACGAGGATGGGATGAGGAGCTCAGAACGAGCAGGACGGGGCAAGGCCGTCTCCCAGGGACCCTCCTAAATAGGTCAGTTTAGCCTGGGCCTTAGCACAGGCATGTGGCAAGACTGCAAGGGCAGGAGACCCAGGGCCTCCTGCCTTCCAGCATTCCTAGGACCCACTTGTGAGCAGCTCTGCCCAGATGAGTGCTAACAGAGCACACCTCTCCTGCCTCCTCAGGGCTCTCTCATCACCTTTTACCTCCCTCTGCCACATGCTTCTGTGTCTCCACTGACCACACCTGTCCTCCTGCCTTGTGCTTCCAGATATCTTTTAAAATCTTCCTTATACTGCTAAGCAGACCCAAAGATGGTGTCTCCACCTGCTCCCACTTCACTTTCTTATCTGTCTTTTTTTTTTCTAAAGTGTCCCTTCATTGAATTTCACTCAGGGAGGGAAGTGGCAGCAGGGATGCCCAAATATATTTTTATTCTTAAAAATCACATGGCCCAGGGAAATCTGGACTGAACACCTTCAATACACAAAACATGAAAGGTCACACTAAAAGTCAAGTCCTCCCCTGGACAGTAACTTGCTTCTCCTCTCCCTTATTCCACCTTCTCTTTTCTCTGTTATTATTCATCAGCCTTCTCTTACATTCCTCTAAGACCAGGATGAGTCTCGCCCCAACCTCAAGATCTTTAGCTACCAAGATGCAACCACATCAAATTCATAGCTGCTCAGTTCACAATAGCTAGATTATGCTACCAATGCAGAAGCCCTTTAATTGATGAATGAATAATGAACCTGTGGTATATATACACATTTGAATATTATTTAGACATAAAGAAGAATAAAATTATGACCTTTACTGGTAAATGGATGGAGTCAGAGAATATCATGCTAAGTGTATAAGCCAAGTCCCAAAACCTAAAGGCCAAATTTTTTCTTTGATAGGTGGATGATGATACATAATGGGGGGTGGAGTGTTGGGGGGCAAGAGAAGTATGGAGGAAATTTGGATGGTGAAGAGGAAAATGGGGCAGGAGGTGTGGGGCATGGAAAGATAGTAGACCGAGATAGACATTATAACCCTATGTCTTGGTATGATTACAAGAATGGTATGACTATACATCATGTACAACAGAGAAGTGAAAATTTGTACCCCATTTGTATACAATAAATCAAAATACACAAATAAAAACTTACAAAAAGAAGAAACTACTATACTTCCAGGATCAGTAGCACATGCCTTTAATCTCAGTGACTTGGGAGGCTGAGGGAAGAGGATCACAAGTTCAAGGACAGTCTTAACAATTTAGTAAGGTCATCGATAAATTAGTGAGACCCTACCTCAAAACCAAATATCATAAGGAATGGGGATGTAGCTTCAGTGTAAAGCACCCTGGGTTCAATCCCTACTAAAGAATAAATAAACAAATTAATAGCAGCATATTTTTAAAATTTATAAAACTGTTAATTTTATTGACATAAATTGTGATTAGATGTGTATAAAATCTATAAAATATTGGTTGGACAGAAGGTATAAAAATGCTTGAAGGAATGATAATTAATAACTTTTTTGAGAACTGAGCAGTAATTGGAATTCCTTCCTCTCCACACATGGAACTCTATCAGGCATGAGTAGAATCCAACAGCACTGAATCAACCACACCAGCCTCTCTCCATGGCTCCTTTCCTCAGACTCCTGCTCTAATTCTGTGCCTCAAATGCCCTCATACTGCATGGGATCAAAATCAAGTGGCATCTTCTTACCCCATCTTCTACCCAACTTCCTGCTGCCTCTCCTTCTTTCTCTTATCTTGGGGGAATCAGCATCAGGATTTTCTCTGTTCCTTTATCGCTTTTCTTCTATCAGAAATGATGATTCTTTTGTTTTTTGGTTCACTCATTTATTCAGATTTAATTTCTTTGAATGCTGGGGATTGAAGAACCTTAGGCCTGGCACATGCGAAGCACGTGCCTGACCACTCAGATACACCCCAGCCAGAAATAGTTCAGGTCATCAAAATCACCTCAGTTGCGAATTAATATTGTCAAAATGGCCATAATACCAAAAGTGCTATACAGATTCAATGCAATTCCAATTAAAATCCCAATGATGTACCTTACAGAAATAGAGCAAGCAATTATGAAATTCATCTGGAAGAATAAAAATCCCAGAATAGCTAAAGCAATCCTTGGCAGAAAGAGTGAAGCAGGGAGTATCGCAATACCAGATCTTCAACTCTACTACAAAGCAATAGTAACAAAAACGGCATGGTATTGGTACCAAAATAGAAAGGTGGATCAATGGTACAGAATAGAGGACACGGACACAAACCCAAATAAATACAATTTTCTCATACTAGACAACGTGGTCAAAAATATGCAATGGAGAAAAGATAGCCTCTTCAACAAATGGTGCTGGGAGAATTGGAAATCCATATGCAACAGAATGAAACTAAACCCATATCTCTCACCATGCACGAAACTAAACTCAAAATGGATTAAGGATCTCGGAATCAGACCAGAGACCTTGCATCTTATAGAAGAAAAAGTAGGTCCTGAACTTCAACATGTCGGCTTAGGACCAGACTTCCTCAACAGGACTCCCATAGCACAAGAAATAAAAGCAAGAATCAATAACTGGGATAGATTCAAACTAAAAAGCTTTGTCTCAGCAAAGAAAACTATCAGCAATGCGAAGAAAGAGCCTACAGAGTGGGAGAAAATCTTTGCCAATCATACTTCAGATAGAGCCCTGATCTCCAGAATCTATAAAGAACTCAAAAAACTCTACACCAAGAATGCAAATAATCCAATCGACAAATGGGCTAAGGAAATGAATAGACACTTCACAGAAGAAGATCTACAAGCAATCAACAAACATATGGAAAAATGTTCAACATCTCTAGTAATAAGAGAATTGCAGATCAAAACCACCCTAAGATTCCATCTCACCCCAATTAGAATGGCGATTATCAAGAATACAAGCAACAACAGGTGTTGGCGAGGATGTGGGGAGAAAGGTACACTCTTACATTGCTGGTGGGGCTGCAAATTAGTGCAGCCACTCTGGAAAGCAGTGTGGAGATTCCTTAGAAAACTTGGAATGGAACCACCATTTGACCCAGCTATCCCACTCCTTGGCCTATACCCAAAGGACTTAAAATCAGCATATTACAGAGATACAGCCACATCAATGTTCATAGCTGCTCAGTTCACAATGGCCAGATTGTGGAACCAACCTAGATGTCCTTCAATTGATGAATGGATAAAGAAAATGTGTTATATATATACAATGGAATATTACTCAGCCATAAAGAATGATAAAATTATGGCATTTGCAGGCAAATGGATGAAACTGGAGAATATCATGCTAAGTGAGATAAGCCAATCTCAAAAAAACAAAGTACGAATGATATCGCTAATAAGTGGATGATGACACATAATGGGGTGTGGGAAGGGTTAGTGTTGGGGTTGGAGTTGGGTTTAGGGAGGGGGGCAGGAATGGAGGAAGGAAGGACTGTATAGATGGAGGGGAGGGGTGGGGGGGGAAGGGAAAAAATGGCAGAATGAATCAAACAACATTACCCTATGTAAATTTATGATTACACAAATGGTATGCCTTTACACCATGTACAGACAGAGAAACAACATGTATCCCATTTGTTTACAATAAAAAAAAAGACAATAAAAAAAAAATAAAAAAAAACAATCGCCTCAGTCAATGGGTCATGGCGGTGCCAACCTGTAATCCCTGCTACTCGGGACACTGAAGCACGAGGATCACAATTTCAAGACCTGCCTCAGCAACATAGTGAGACCCTGCTTCAAAATAAGAAGCTGAAGGCCTTGGAATGTAGCTCAGTGGTAAAGTGCCTCTGGGTTTAATACCCAGTAGCAAAGAAATAAAGCCCAGTTACTGCACTAGGGGATGAAGCACACTGCAAACAGCAGGGCTGGCCTACATTTTGTGTGGTGAGGGCAACTGAAAAACTAGACCCTGAGCATCATGGAGTGCTCAGGCCAGTGTAGAGAGAGGGGATCTTGGGAACCAATCAGGCAACCCAGCCCACAGCACCCAGGTACATGCAGAAGAGAAGCCCTGAACTTTAAGTGCTAAGACATGCAAGAGGACTATTTCAGCTACTTCTGGTTGCACAGGCTGTGTCCTGGGCAGAAAAAGCAGTCTGAAGGATGTCTGCTGACTTTGCCCAATGATGAGAGCCCTGTCATGACAGCCAGGGTAGAGTGTGGGCTGATGTGGACCAGGGAATGAAGGATGGATCTGGTGAGCAGGATCAGCTCCACCAGGGAATAAGGCATAGAGGGTACAACAGGTGGAGTGGACACCGAGGATGTGAAGGGTGGGGGTTGCAGGGATTTAAGATGAGACATGAACATGTGAAGATGACCAAAAGAAGGAATGATAGTAACCGCACCACGTTCTGGTACCATTCACTGTTTTCATACAAACATACACACAGACTGTTCTCATTTGTACATGATTCTGGAAAGAGAAAAGCTACAAGGACTTAGGGAGAGAAACTGACAAAAAATGATGAAAGGCTTTTCTGGGTTAGAGAAAGTGGTTTACCCTTGATCATGATGGAGAATACATGACAGTATCCATTTGTCAAATTCCGAAAATTGGGTGAATCTTACTCTTTGTAAATTTTTCCTTAAAAAACAACTTCATAAAACAGTTCTACCGTGGCTCCCAGGTTTCCAGTTCTTCCCAAGTAAATTCCATGCTTGAATTTCTGGGCTTTCTCATCTTGACTGCCATAGGTTCAACCTCATTGCCCATGCCACCCAGTGCTTGAATTACAGCCCTTTCCTCATCATTCTCTTCACACCCTACTTTCATGTTTCTGTGCATTTTTGCAAACTATGCCTCTCACAAACAAAGCCCTCCTGGATTCTTTCTCTCCAAAATCTCACCTAGGATACAAGAAGTGTCATGTCCAACTCTGCAGTTGATTCATCGTCAAACTCTCAGTTCCTTCCAGTCTGCGACTCCAATCTCAGCAAGTTCCTGGGTGTTTCCCAGTGATTTCTGATTTCAGGTTGCTTATCAACATAAGCAAGATAAATGTACCTCTATATCCTTCCTTCAAATAATATGCAACTTAGCACACAGTAGGCTCTCCATGCAATGCAGCCAGGAGGGAGAATGGCCTCAGAGCTCCAGGGGGAGAAAAGATCTGAGCTGTATCTTAAGAGGTTGGTCTGAAAGGACTCATGAGGCACCATGAGGGCCAAGGGCAGTGGAGAAAGCACAGAAAGTGCCTAGTGGCAGGGCTGAAAGATGCCTCCTCACAGCACAAGCATTTGGTTCAGCTTACCTGGCCTTCATAGGGCTCCTGGCGGTACTCACCTCCACGACCTGGATGAACAGCTGCATGATGAATGGTAGGAGACCAAAGGCAGGTACAGCCACTACAAAGTTGGGCTAGGGTTAAGGAGCCAATGCACTGCACAGTTCCGTCCTGGCCCCAGCTTTTGTCTATACCCCTCCCTCTGGTCCCACCCCACCTGGCCCTGCCCACCCATCTTCCTCCATGGACTGGAGGGTTAGTCCAGTACCCCCAAGGTGACCTCACTCTACTGCACTGTCCTGGCACCTGTTCATTTTCAAGATTCATTATCCTTCTCCATGGCCCTGCTCCATTCTTTACTCTACAGTCCATCCTACCCTGCCTCTCACCAGACCCCTCTGGCCTTCAACATGTCCTTCACAAGTCCTACCAATGACTGCTCAAGCCCCTCTCTGTCAGCCCCGCCCTCGGTTACCTTCCCTGCCCCCCCACCACCCCTGCTCTTACAGTGAGGACACTTAGGAGTGTGTGGATATGCCATGGCCTTGTCCAGAGAGAAAGGTGTGAGTCCCCTATGAACCAAGAAAACCACGCAACCCACCAGCATAGTTCCCAAGTACAGATGCAAAGAGAGGAGGAACAGGAAACTCCTGATGTTCCTGTGGACCACATCAGTGTTCAGCCACCTGCAAGTGATAATAAGACTTTTAGGGGAGAGGAGCAGGACTGAGCATCTATCTGCTCTGGATTCTCTCACCCCCAAATCCTGAGGACTCCCCCAACCCTGCCCGGTAGGCTGCCTGCCCTTGTCCCAACACAAGGGCTCCCACCTCTAGGGATAAACTGGCATTTACATAGTTAAAGCAGAGTTAGGACTCCATGTCTCCTCAGGTCACCTGTCATTATCAAGCTGTCTGAGACAAGACTTGCTGGGTGTCACTTTGAGCATCATATAGAATATCTCTGAGACTATTTTCTCAGATAGTGGATAAAATATGGCTGGGGAGATAGCTCAGCTGGTAGAGTGCTTGCCTCACAAGCACAAGGCCCTGAGTTCGATCCCCAGTACCGCAAAAACAAACAAAAAACTCAGATAGTGGATAAAATAAAAAGAACATCTTTATGCAGTTGCCTTGTGCACTTGTAAACCCAAGCAATGTGTGCACAGGAGAGAAGAGCACTCAAAACCCAGGAAATCCTCCTACTTGGACACCCAGAGGTGGACAGGCAAAGAGCCCAGGAAAGGGCAGCAGCCAGTCTAAAATCTAGGAATGTAGTACTAGCAAGCCAGGGGATGGGACAGGCACTGCTCTCCTGCCCCTGACTCCACCAGGCCCAGCACACATGTGGTGCCTTTTGCATGTCAGCACCTGTGCAAGCAAGGCCTGCCTCTCAGGACAGGTGCAGACACAGAGGCCATGGCATATGTAAGGGACCAAGAGTGGCCGAGAGGCACTTTCTGCAGTCCAGGAAGAGGGACTCACCCATTCCTGGTTCATTGTTGATGTGAAGATTCCTGGTCCTGGCCAGGTGCCCCGATGGGTTGGTGAGTGGACAGGTGGTAGGAGTACTCACTTCCATGCAGATGTTACACGAAGCACAGTAGAAGGTGCAGGGTGGGTGGTGGAAGCCACAGTGTGGACACCAGGTCATCTTATGGGCTCTTCCTTTCAGCCACGCAACATAGGGGGATTCCAGGTCCTGCTCCCAGGAACCTAGCATAGGAAGAGATTTGGAAGTGGCAGGGGGCCTCCATCCCTCTGCTGCTCAGGGCAACCAAATAGCAACAGTTGCAACAAGCAGCAGTTAGGAGGTAGCTAGTGGAATTTTGGTCGGTCTCTGTTGAACAAGCTGACCACTCAGATTGGCAGGCAGTCAAAGAGAAGTCATGGTCAGCCAGAAGAGCTCTATATGGACTCCAACCTCTGGAAAAGTGCTCAGTACTTGCACTGGAGTGTCAAATGGGAAGGATGAGTGAACTGTGTGTTTTGGAAGAGCCTGCTGGCCTCTCTTGTCAGCCTGCCCTGTCCTCCCTTCTAAAGCAACTAGAAAACCTCCAGGACTCTGTTTTTTCACACCTCAGAGGCTTGGGAAATGAAGTGTCAGGGCCTAATTGACGATAACATGGAGAGACGGGATCCTGAGGGCACAGGTGTGGTGACCACTGTAGAACGAGCCCTGTCGCCATCATCCCATGAAGTGCCATCTCTTTTTCCCAGGGTTCTGAGAACTTACCATGATGCAGGATTCCTGAGTTAGAAAAATTCAGGGTAACCACGGTGTCTATTGTCACCACAAAGAGCAGGTCCGTTTCCAGTGGAAATCCCCAGTCTCACTTCTGGGCCAGCCATCTGCCTCTGAAACCAATGACAGACTCAGTTCTAGTCTGGGGCAACCCAGAGTTACCCATGAGGCCTGCCTCACCTGTGAGAGGACTCACCTCAAGGACACATCTAAATATCCAGGCAATCCACCAAATGTTACCAGCATTACCAGGCACCCACAGTTTTCTTAATGCATGCATCAGCCACTCTCAATCTCTGAGCTCCTAACTGTATATATATTTCTTTTTCCTATTGACCCTACCTCTGCACACTCAATGTCAATTTTTCCCTCCATCTCTTTGAGAGAACTTTGAGGGAACTTGATACCATGCATTGGAGACTCACGCGTACAGCAAATGCATGCCACTTAATATGATTATTCCAGAGATATTCATGGACGTTCATAGAAGGAACATCTTCTTCCTGTTTGGGGTGGGACATTAAAACATTTGAGTGTGGCATAGTGACGCCTGCCTTGTCTCCAACAAATGAGAGCCACAGACCTCTATTCTGAGTTGTAACTCTGAATGCCATAAATATTACAAGTGTAACATCACAAAGGCTCTGGAATGTGGGCTCTAGCTGCTTCCAGTGACTTCTGAGTGCAACCTTCCCACATCCTCAACTGTACACATGTTGTAGACTGGGACATCCTGCTCTTACATTGTTGCCTTTTTGGAGCTTGTGATGATGTGGATGTGGTTTGTCCCCTAAAAGACTGGATGCTTGGTCCTCAGTGTGGAAATGTTGACTTGTTAGGACCTGTAAGAGGTGGGGCCTAGAGTGAGGTAATTCAGTCACTGGGGATGAGGCCACAGGAAGGGAGTAGTGCACTTCACTTGGGCCTCATATATTCCCGTGAGAGTTAGTTGTCATAAAAAGTTCAATATAAGTCCCTCCCCAGTTTTCTGTCCCTGCAATCTCTACTCATGCATTTCCTCCCACCATAATGCCATTCACAATGTTGTGATGATCCTCACAAAAGGTTAATCACAAATCCTGGATACTGACCTAATTTAACTCATCTCTTGATAAAGTATCTATTTTGGGGTTTTTTATCAGAGGAAGAGAAGCAGGCTAATACAGAGACCATATAATATGGTGGGCAGAACGTGGGTGATCTTTATCACCCATTTAGGCCTAGAGCTAATGAAAGCAGACTGTGCTTCTTGCTTATCCTGTCTACACTTCTTCCTTTTTGTTGTAACATAGTTCCCATTGGGGGAAGGAGGTAGCCTTCTCCTTCTTCTCCAAGTAAATCTCTTCCCAGTTTCCCTCATTTCCAGGGTAGCATTTCTGACACAATTCTGGTTGATGAGTCCTTTGCAAATGTCTACTGAGGATTTCTACAAAAGCTTGCATATTTCAATAAAAGGGAAGATGATGCACTTGGCGGAACTCTGTCCCCCTTCTTTCGGTCTTGAAGATAGACTGCTGGCTGGGATGCCAACTGGGACTTCAAGGCAACAAGTCATGCTAGGCAAACACAACCTGAGCCCCTGTCTTATCCCTCAACTGCCTCCCCCTGAGCTTCATACTATGAAGAAATAACTGGGTTTTTATTACACCGACAGGTGTCACTGTGTTGTCACAGCATCTGAAACCATGTGTTTGGTGGATTCTTCCCACAATAAGTCTTCGTGAGGGACAGAAAACATTTTCTTTTCCCAATATGAGCTGAAAATGGCCAAATACTTGTGACATCTCTCACAGAGATTAAGGAAGTCTGTGGTCCAGGTGACACCAATTTCACTATAGAACTGCTACCACCAACTGACTGATAAGCCTCTGCTGAGATGGAGCAACTGCATAGATGTCCAGTGTCCATATGTCCAGCCCCCACCCCTGCCTTTTTTTAGAGTGGAGGCTGTAACCAGGGCTACTGAGCTACATCCCCATTACTTTTTATTTGAGGTAGGTTACATTATGTTGCAGAACCTGGCTTTGAACTGGTAATCTTCCTGTCAGAGACACCCAACCGTCAAGGACTATAGACAGGTGCCACCAAGCCTGGCCAAGAAAATTAAATAGATGAAAAATACATGAGGGCTGTTGCCATTGAGATTGGGGCAAAAGGCCAGTCATGTTCAAAATGAATGATTAGGTCAGGAAGATGTGGGTGGATCCAAAAGGAAATAAAATGCTAATATCTCCAGAGCACTTCCCCCTCCTCCAACCTATTGCCAAGGTTTCCTGACCCCAGGAATTACTCCTCCCACTAAAGCATTTTTAATGAGAACCCACTGGTTAGCTCTCTTCCTGTCTTCATGGGCAGATATAGAAACTAGGGAGAGGTATCCCTATCTTTTTACCCATGTAGGAAGGAAAGGAGGACATGGACATGAGAAAAGAGGAAACCAGAAATCTATAAAAGGTGCAGGACACCCCCACACCTTGGACTTCAGCTTGGAACCCCTCCTCTCTGGGTAACTCTCTCACGCATTCTGTCCCTCAAGTTCTTTGTTCTATTTTTACATGATACTTTTTGCTCTTTCCTCAGTATTTCTTGGGTGTTTAATCTTCAACATTTGGGAGAAGGGGACTTGATCCTGATTTCTAAGACTGATTTCAGATGAGGCTATATAGGAATGATCACCAGGATTAGATCCTCCACACCCAACATATACCGAGGTTTACCTTTTGTTCTTTCTGGAGAACAATAATGGGCACCCATAAGCTAAATAAATGCGGTTAGAGCAGGGCAACATTGTGTAAGACTGCAGAGCAGATTCATGACCTAGGTGATTCCTAATCACCAGTCCTGCAGGTCAGGTAAGTTGGTTGTGCCAAAGCCATGTCTAACTGTCCTATAGTCTTGGAGCATGTCAGGAATCAGAACATGGTGCCCTTAATCTTGGTCTGCCTTTGGATGCTTGGAGATGGACAACAGGTTGAAAGAACTTTAAGATTCGGGCTAGGGCTATTCCCCCATGAACCTCAAAGTTTTCTCCCATGAATCCTGCCCTGACTGACTTTATGGGGTATCCTGTGGTGTCTGGTCTGTGATAATTCTCTGTGCAAAACCCAATTGATCCAACACCTTCTAAGGAACCAAACTGCATTCTCCCAAACTCATTCCTCCTGAGCAGTCCCCTCCACTCTCCAGTGAAGTCATTGAGACAGAGACATTTTACATGGAGTGGTTCAGGAAGAAATGCTTGGGTTCCCCTTTCATCATAGAGTACGTCTTTACAAGCCTTAAGGTATCTCCTCATTGTTGTTTTTGTGTTCCCCAAGTTTGTTTGACTGCAAAAGTAAGACATTTTCAATTCACCCCTTCTTTAAACTCCTCCAGGAAAAGGGTGTTGAGCATCTAAAAACCATAGATCTCCTCCTTACACTCCACAGATTCCTTTGGCACAAAGGGCTGAGAAATATAACACAAGTAGGTCTGTATTTCCCCCTGGGTTATCACACTTGGAAGTTCATAGTGGCAGGAGAGGTCAGTCACCTCTCTAAGTCTGAATTCTCCAGGTTCTTTGCCATATATTCGTTCTGCCAAGGGTGCCACCAATAGACTTGGCAGAACCATGTGATGACAGACAGGTTTTCTGGCCATCAGAAGCTCATAGGGAGATGTTCCTGAAGGAAAAAATGGAGTTTTCTCTGGCATGGATGCATGAGTTCTGTTTTCTTATACTCAGATGGTAACTTCTTTCTCAACAGTTATGTTCCAATACTAGCCTATATATATGTACAAAAAATAAATTGCGATTTTCATGTTGTTCAGAGGGGATCCTTGTCCTCTTAAAAGAGGGGTAGAAACTGCTGACCACCACAGCCTCTGGGAGCTAGATTCTCAAAAATGCCTCATTTTCTTCTGTTGCCAGGCCTGGGAAATGACCTCATTGCAGTTGAGAAAAGGAGATCTTTCAGAATTTTCTGCATCTAATTTGACCTGATTACCAACTGGGGGAATGAAAACTGGTCTCCTGGGCAGACAGAAACCAAAGAACCATATGTTAAGGGACTGATTTTACAACAGAAAAACAAATGGTTACAGTGCCCTATGTAGGAGGCATTTTTCTCTCAACTCAGGACAGTAGGTTCTCTTATTTCTTACCTACTTCCAGATATCTATCTCTCCAAGGTTGACAGAACTTCAAGAAATGGCAAAACATACAAGGCTTGCAGAGGACTGGTGTGAGACCTAAAGAAACAAAAAGGTGTCGCTTTCAAATTCGAGTCATTGTAGGACCTAAATGGCTGGCTATCTTATCTGCTCCTATGCTCTACTACCCTGGATTTGTAAAATGTTCCTCCTAAACAATACTGTAGAAGAAGGAAAAATGAAATTATCTCTTATATATAAGCCTCTTAACCTTGGCAATCTTTACCTAAGGATTTCAGGACTCTCACAGTTTCAGATATATGGGCCGACTCTATTCTGATTCAAATGTGCACTCTGATCTGATGAAGATGTTCTTCATGCTCCCTTTCTCTGGTAACTATGGCTGTGTCAGTTTTGGGGATTCCTGTTTTGTTTTGTTTTTTTCCCCTTTATTTTCGAGCTCATGCTTGTATGGTGAATTCACATTTGATCCTGTGTGCCTAAATTAAAGCATTTTTCTGATCAATCTTACATTCTTCAACTATAGGTGTTTTGACTCGCTTTCTTTGTACAGAGGTCAATTTTTCAAGGGTTGACTCTCAAATACATTGGAAAATCTCCTTCACAAAGTCCTAAGAAGAACATAGACAAGGAGAGGTGAGGATTTGAAATCATCTGGTAGCCATTGAGGACAAATGGGTATCTGAATCCTTGATTTCAGTGTCCCCCAAGCCTGTCAAACTTTGTATCTGGCATTTGCAACTGGACAGGTCTGCCCAAAATTTAAATCATAATGTAAAAATCTGATAGGCTTGCACTTTCTAACAGGTTAAATTTTATACAAGTGTTAATAAACACCTGTGGCATTGCCTCCTACCTCTGGTACTCCTCTACAAAAAGCTACAATATCTCTGTTTCCTGGTTGTTTTATTAAAGTGTGCATACCTGTCTATTAGGGTGTGGAATCTATATATATGACCTTGTCCATGTATCATGTACATATATCAAAATTGCTCTCTGTATAATGGAGTGCTCATGTATCATGTGTTAAAAGAAAAAAGAATCCAAATACATTTCAGTTCACCTGACTAAAAGAAAAAGTTCATTTTAAATTGTGTAAACAGATGGTAAGAAAGATGTCTTTAAAATTACTAACTTATAAGTTTTTCTAAGAAGTCAGACCAGTAACAGAGTGTTGGTTTGTATAAAATGTCTACAATGTTATATCCATTGCTTCTAGGATTTTTCATCAATAGGGAGAGAAAGCTAATACTGTTAACTACACTTCTCTGGTATCTTGGTATTTATAGTTAAAACGAATTTAGGTTAAACATCAATGGGATTAATCATAAATGTGTTTGTTACCTAAGACATCTGAGTAAATTGCAAAGTTATAATGCCAAACCCTCAAAAGTTAAAAAGAAAATCAAATACATTTCATTCTTAAAGTCCTTAAGGTAATTTCTGAAAATTCAAAAAATTCTTAAATATTTCTTTGGAATATGAATGTTTAAAGGGGACAATAAGAAAACGCTCTAGATATGGAAATATATTTTATTAGTGAAAGCAGAAGAAAAAAGAAGTGTTTCTGTTTGAGAAAATCTTTTTTGTAGTAAATAGTTGTAGAACGTCTAGGTAATTTGCAGAAGTTTGTAGAACTTAATTTAAAAAAAATTGCATATAATCAACTTGGTTATTTAAAATTATCACAATCAGTTAATGTTATTTAAGGATTTTTCCTAAGGTCAAATATCAATGTACTGATATAAACCAATTTTTTTTTTCTATTTGTTGAAGTAATAACAATTTCTTAATACATTAATCTGCTCTTAACTATCAACATAACTTCTTATGTTGGTTAATTTTTTAAATGTTTTTGTTGCAGATGGTCAAGATACCATTACAACATTTATTTATTTATTCCTTTATCCATTTATTTATGTGGTCCTGGGGATCAAACCCAGGGTAGCACACATGCTAGCGATGTGCTCTAGCACTGATTCAACACCCCAGTCCTAAGTTTTATCATTTTGAGCAACTAGTCTTAAGGAAAGTGGTATGTACAACTCTGGTAAAGAATCACCGTATGGGAATATTATACTACACTAGATTCTGAATTTTTCTTTAATGGCTAATGTTGTTGAAGACAAAAACATCAGTGTAATTGTGGTGCTATTACTGGATTCATATAGATGTATTAATGTTTTAAGTACAGAAATCATTTAAATACAAGGTTGAGAAGACCATTCCACTAAGCTGATGTTCTTCAAACTGAAGCGTGATGTAAAGGTGTGGAATTATAAAATTTATATTTCACAAATAACAACTACTATACAAACTCAATATGTTCTAATCTTACTAATATCATTTTACATTTTCCTTGAAACTTTTAACTGCTTTCTGTTGCTCCCTGACAAAATTAGAGCTTTCAATATGACAACTGAGGTAATTTGAGATAATAGATCATAATTGATATCAAAATGTATAAATGCATTCTGGTTTCATATAGAAATACATAAAACAAGTAAAAATATAATTTCAAAAAAAGCCAAGAAAATGAAAGTTATAAGGTTCACTCTCAGTACTAACACTGTCCCCAATTAAATAGAAGGGTTAAGATAAGTACAAAGTTAGACATTAATGTTACAAAGCAGTATTTCTACCTCAAGACAGGTAAAACAGGATTGCTGCATATTCAATACCAGAAAATGAAATACCATATGTTTTCTCTAATATGTGCAGGCTAATTCACAATAAGGGTGAAGTCTTTGAAAGGATAGAGCTCCACTGGAATAGGTAGAGGGAATGAAGGAAAGGGAGGGTTATAGTGATAGGAATGATTGTAGAATGAATTATTACCCTTGTACATGTGTGACTACAAAACCCGTGTCATGAAACATGATGTCCAACCAGAAGAATGAGAAATTATACTCTAACTATGAATGACATGTCAAAATTCATTCTAGTGTCATGTATAACTATTTAGAACAAATCAGAAGAAAAACAATGAATGGTGGAAGCCAGGGGCTCGAAGAGGTTAACTAAGCAAATTTTAAATGTGCTCCAAGATTTTTTTAATTTCTTACAAAGGGAACCTGATTAAAGTTGAAATTTATAACAAACAGTGAAGCAGTCTTTAAAGATTTGGAATATTATCAGCCTGGAGCCATTATGAAGAAAAAAGAAGGTATATTAGGGAGAGAATATCAAGGGTGTGGCTATGTAATGATTTGATAAGAAGATTTTTATGGTCAGAAGGAAACCAGAAGCTATTCATCAAGATAATGGGACAATGACCCTGAAGGCTATTCTGAGATCTTTAAGGATATCAACTCCACCACAGTTCCAGAAATTTAAAGCAAGAACAGGTTCGAGAAAGGGTCCTAGAATATCCAAAAATTCTTGGTGTTCAGTGTTGCTCTGACTAGCACTGCCTCAAATCTCTTCTCTCTGTTTTCTAATGCAATGCTATTATGCCAGCCCTGCCATAGCCCAAGCAGGCTTAGGTATTATTCAGTACACTGGTATCAAATATATAGGTTGTAATCCTGAGACACATATTTATAGGCTAAATTTGCAGGCACAAGCATGGAAGAAGTGTAGAGACAAAGATCCCTCATTGGGGATTTTAAAAATAACATCTGAAAGACCCTTCAACTAGGGCAGAGAATTTCCACAGAGGCTTGACTGTGTACAGAATCCCCACTAGGCTAATGATCTGGGTGGTTATGGGTTTAAAAACACCATAGTGAGATTCCATTAGGGCAAAGCTTAGTGGAACCATGGAAATAGGGCTTATCCAGAGGTCCCAGAGCTGTAGAGTCACCAGCATGGAATCCCAACCTGGGAGAGCTCCAGGCACATGATTTCAACCTAGGAAGGTATAGTCAGTGCTCTACCCAGAAAAGACATGAGGACATGACGTCCTGAAATTTGGGGGAACCAACCCCCATCCTAGTGTGTGGAAGGTGGGTTACAAAGTTCAAATAGTTATTCTCAAGCCTTAAACTTTTTTGCTGATTTTCCTGTCAGGTTTTGGATCATAGAATCTGATACTTTCTAATTGTCTATCTGCCTATTGGAAAAGGAATGTCTATCACATGTGTGTACTACTATTGTGCTTTGCAAGCACATAAAACTTGATTTCATAGTCTCATACTTGAAGGGATATTGTCCTCAGGAAGAATCATACATTGAGTCTCATTCACATAAGATGTAGATGATATGACTTTAGATTCAGACTTTTTATGGTGAAAGGTGTCAAAAAATTTTGGGCTACTGGAATAAAATGAATGCATTTTATGTAAGGACATGAAAGTTTGGGATAAAGGGTGGGAGCTATATAACTCAAACGATGGTGTTCCCTTAAGAATTCATGTGGAAATCTAATGTACTAAGCAAGAATATATAGAAATGGCTCAAAAACTTGCTCAATAGCAGCTGAAAGCTCAGGAAATAATGTCAAGAGTTATTCAAGAAGATGTCATCAAGTTAAAAATCATCTTCAGAATGAAGGAAGCAATTACGAATTTGAAGAGAGAAGCTACAGAAAGTCATTTCTAGCTATTCCTTTTCATGGAATAATATAAAGAACTAAAACAATAAAACACAACATCAAAAATGAAACCACCCAAATAACAAATGAATAAAACAAACATTTTTTAAAGAAGAAATACAAATAGCCAACAAATAAATGAAAAAATATTCAATGTCATTAGCAATATGGGATATGCAAACCAAAACTTCACTGAGATTTTACCTCACACAGTCAGAATGGCAGTCATCAAGAATGCAAATCATAATAAAATGTAGAGAGAATCTGGAGAAGAAAAGAACATTTTTACACTCTTGGTGGGACTGTAATTAGTAGGACCACTATGGAAATCAGTATGGAGTTTCCTCAGAAGTTTAGGCATAGAACCACCATATGATCCAGCTATGTATTTCCTCTTGGGATATATCCTAAAAGATTAAAATCATCATACTGTAGAGATAAATGCATATCCATGTTTATAGTAGCAGAATTCATCATAGCCAAACAATGAAACCAGCCAGGTGTCCATCAACAGAGGAATGGATAAGGAAAATGTGGCATATACACATTAGGGTTTTATTCATCCATAAAGAAAATTTTAAAAATGCAGGTTACACCTTTTCCAGTAAATATGGATGGAACTTGAAATCATTATATTTAGCAAAATAAGCCAAACCCAGACGGTCAAAATTCATGTGTTGGCTCTCACACTAGAAGCCAAAAGAAAAAAGGCAAAGAAAAGTACAGGGAGGGCAGGAAACCTAATGAAAATCAAAGGGAGATCAGCAGAACAGAGGAAAGAGATCAGGGAGTAGAAAAGAGAAAAGGAGGGTAGAGTGATGTGATGTGCAGTGACCTTGTCCAAATTATATTGTTTTATTGTGTGCACGTACAATGGAACAACAAATCCCATCCTTATGTAGGTCTGCAAAGCACCAATAAAAAATCGTGGGGAAATGCAGCCCTGTGGCTTCTGGGATGAGCACCCTTCTAAAAGGCTTCAACGCTGAAGAAAGTCCTCTCTTGTTTCTTTGCCTTGCACCTCAGAAGGACAGAGCAGATGCCACTCTTGAAGCAAAACGCAGCACTCATGAGACACCAGTGTTGGCACCTTGATCTTGATTCCTCTAGAACTGTTATACATTTATTTATGTTCTCAATCTACTACTCACTATAGTGCATAAATGACCTATTCTGAAATACGTTGTTAAAGCAACACCAACTGAGGCACTTAGTTAATCCAGCCAAAAGTTTTCAATTGTGATAATCTTTTTAAAGAAAACAAAGAAAATCATTATTTTTTTCTATTATCTATTTTATTTTTTCCCTGATCGAATTTTATTTATTTTCTTCCTTTGATTAAATTTATTTTTTTATTGTCTGTTTTTATGTTTCTTTTGTTGTTCTTTTTGTTTGTTTCTCAACTTCCTGAGAGAGTATGTGATTTCCTTTTCTATAATAAGAATCTGAGATAACTTATAATGAGAAGAGGCTTATTGTGACTCAGTTTTGGAGGTTCCTGTTGATCATGTTACTTTCAACCTGTGGTGAGAAAGGAACTCATGATGGAAATGCCTGCAGGAGCAAAACTGCTCACCTCATAGCTGGGAGTGAAAGATAGAATAGGCAGGGGCTGGAGTCCCACCACCCTCCTCATTCAAGTCACCCCCCACTAAGACACACCCATTACAGTTTTCCCACATCCCACAGTAGTATCAGACTGGGAACCCTGCTTTTACCATATAGACCTTGGGGAAACACGAAGTATCTAAATTACATCAAGGTCTAAAGTTAGGCTGATTATTTAAGATCTTTCTTCTTTTGAAGTACAGGGATTAGTCACTATAAGCTTCCATTTTTGTACCCCTCTTGCTTAAGTCAATAAGATTGGGTATGTTGTATTTTCATTTTTGTCCACCTGATGGTATTTTCTCATGCCCCTTTGATTTCTTTTTGATCCATTGCTTGTTCAACTGTGTGGTTTCATTTTCGCCTATTGGAAAAACTTCCAGTTTTCCTTCTACATTACTGTTAAGTTTAGTTGCATTAGAATTGGAAAATATATACTTGGTGTTATCTCAATCTTCTACATTTATTCTTACTCAGTAACTGATTAGATATATAGATACATCTGTCCTACAGAGTGTCCCATGTGCACTTGAGAAGACTGTATTCCACTGTTGATGGTTGGAAAGTGCCACGTATGTTTCTTAGGTCCATTTAATTCGCAGTGTTATTCTAGCCCTCTGTATCTTTAATGATCTTCTGTCTCTATGTTATCTCCCTATTGAAAGTGGAGTATTAAAGTCCCAGTAAATAAAATTACTAATGTGTTACTACTTATATTTTCAGCTCTTTCAATGGTTTATGCATTCTAATGCTATTATTGAGTGCATGCACATTGATAAGTTTTTTCATGTACCCAATTAATTGACACATTTATCATTATATAATGTCCTTCTTTGACTCTTTTCACAGTTCTTAATTTGATTTCTATTTTATCAGACATACATGTGACCACCGTGCTTGCTTATGGTTACTGTGTCCATGAAATATTTTCCCATCCTTACATTCTGTTTGTACTTAATTATAAATTGAATTCCTGTAGATATTATTTTGAGGAACCTTGTTTTTCTTATGTTTTATCCAGTCATCCACTTTAAGTATTTGGATTGAATGTTTAATTCATTTCCACTTAATGTAATTTTGGATAGGGTAAAATTTACTAATGCTTCATGTCTTTAACCAAGAAAAGGAGACAGTCAGCATCTCTGTGAGTGGGATGAATGAATAAAACTTTGGATGGTCTTTGCTGGAATTTAATACTGGACACTCAAAGAAACTGGAAACTCAGTCAATCAAATATATTAGGGAAAGAATTTCCAGTGTCACAGCTATGGAAGCTACAGCAGCAACCATTGGCACAAGCTGGAATAGTTACTCCCTGACAGGGGAAATTGATAAGGGATTCAAAGTAAACTGCATATCAGGAGGACTGTGGCATGTCTGAGTATGGAGAATTTAGAGACCAAAGACACTGCCTGGGCCACTGTACAATATCTTGTGCGGGAAAAAAAAAAAACTGCATCTCTCCCAACAGTGTGCACAGGGCAAAGGAAGGAACCATTTTGCAGCCTGAGCATTGTCCCCACAGCAGCTGAAGAAGTCAATTTCTCACAGACCTGATTCAGGCTCAAAAAGGAGACTGGAAAATCTGTGCTGCATGAGAGATGTGGGAATAAGTGACCAGGAAAAAGCAAGCAGGTTTGTATATTGTTGGTTTTATATGAGGTTATTATTTTCTCTCCCTTTATGGTGAGGAACATGTGTTTGAAGGTAAAATCTCTACTACCTCAGATCCATATTGCTGGGTGTGTAGACGCCCAAACAACATGAAAAAAAAAGAAACAAATTGTCCCAAACAAAGATTCTCCAGTAATAGGAATCACTAGTTCCACAGTGGAAGCTCTATCAGAGAAGGAGTTACTAAAACTGATCTGCCAGGGAAAGGACAACTTAAGGAGTGACATTAGACAGAGATCACAGGAAACAAAGATCATGTCAATAAAGACATAGAGATTCTGAAAAATAATCAAGCAGTAATGCCTTGAAAGGATGCAATCAATAAACCAAATTAAAAATTCAGTGGAAAGCATGACCAACAGACTAGAACACGTGGAAGACAGATTTTTAGGCAATGAAGACAAAAGTTATTATCTTGAAAAGCAAGGTGAACATGGAGAGAAGATGTTGAGAGAAAATGAACAGAATTTCCAAGAAATATGAGATAACTGAAAAGACCAAATTTAATATTTAACAGGATAGATGAGGGCATAGAGATAAAAACTGAAGGAATGCACAAACTTTTCAATGAAATCATATCAGAACACTACTGCAACCAAAAAAATGAAAAGGAAAATTAAATAGAGGAGGCTTGCAGGACACCAAATGTACTAAACTATAGCCAACACACATCAAGGCACATTATAATGAGAGTGAGTAATATACGGAATAAGGATAGAATCTTAAAGGCCATGAGAAAACAATCAAATTATATTGTGGAAACCAATTCTAACCTCAGCTCATATCTCAACCCAGACCATCAAATCTTGGAGGTCTTGGAATGATATATGTCAAGCTCTGAATAAAAAGAAATGGATGGTAAACAAGAATTTTGTATCCAGCAAAATTAAACTTCAGATTTGAAGATGAAATAAAATCTTCAATGAATTAAAAAATTTAGAAGCATTCACAACTAGAAATCCTTCACTGTAGAACATTCCCGACAAAATATTCCATGAAGATGAAATGAAAAAGAAAAAAGTGAAAACCAACAAAATAAAGAATGACATCAAAGGAATTATCAAGGAAAGGAAAAATTAAGTTAAATTAAAAACCAGAAATAAACCAAAATGAGCAGAAATACAAGTTGTATCTCAATAATAACCTTGAATGTTAATGGCCTAAACTCATCAATCAAAAGACATTGAATGACTGATTGGATGAAAAAAATAGAGCCAACAATATACTGTCTCTAAGCGACTCACTTCATAGGCAAATACATGCACAGACTGAAGGGAAGATCACAGGAAAAAAATGTATCATTCATATGGATTGTGTAAACGAGCAGGGGTTTCTATCTTCATCTAAGACAGAGTGAACTTTAAACCAAAGTTAATCAAAAGGGACAAAAAGGATATTCCATACTGCATAAGGGATCATCTATCTACATCAAACAAATATTCTCAGTTTCAAGTATCAAATAGATGACAAACAAGAACACTGGGTGGATTTAACATACCCCTCTCATTACTGAACGAATCTTCCAAACAAATGCTAAATGAAGTGCTGTGTCTATTTCCTGCCAC
Organism: Sciurus carolinensis; assembly: GCF_902686445.1. Lineage (NCBI taxonomy): Eukaryota > Metazoa > Chordata > Mammalia > Rodentia > Sciuridae > Sciurus > Sciurus carolinensis. The sequence goes on along the minus strand of NC_062221.1, from coordinate 85,612,029 downwards.
TCAGACACTTGACATGTTCTGTTGGAGTAGAGGATCCAACACTTGACATGGTTCTGTTGATCATCCTCCCTCTTGGGGGCCAAAGGCGTGGCATTTATCCATGTGTAGTTGCTTTTTAATAATATTCAATATATTATTAGAAACTTATTGATAAAAACATTGGGAAGGTTTTACGGTATTGGGACACAAAACAGTGCACAATGAATATTTAGCAGTAATACATAGATAAAATATATGAAAATAAACAATTGTGGCTGTGCTTTAGTTTAAAGAAGACTGTGATTACTTTACTGTAATAGTAGATGGACAAAGAGGCATTCCTCTGAGCTTGGATGTGGTGTTTAGCCTTTGTTGCTTTCCTAGTTTTAATAGTTGCTTCTAGAGATACTTTACATAATAAAAACATTCAGGTTAGTCATAAATATAATTTGTGCTTTCCTATGTTTAGTCTAATTCTTTGAGAATCAGAGAAAGAGTGTAGTCTGCCATTATGTTAACTAGAATAGACTAAATATTGATTACAATTTGATTTCTTTGCCCCTTAATAATAGTAAAAGTTTCTCACTGTTAATGGAGTTCATGGTGGGGGTGGTTTCTCAGAAAATCTAGTAACATGTTTGTTCTGAAGGTTAAAGCCTGGCAGATCATGGTGCCCTCAGTTTAGCTGGGAGACAAGGTTGTTTCAGTTTAGCTGGAAGACCAGGTTGTCTTAATCTAGCTGGGAGATAAGATTGTTTTGGTCTGGACTGTCATACAGAGAGAATGTGTACTGGGTGGATTTAACATACCCCTCTCAATACTGAAGAGATTTAACAAACAAATGCTAAATGCAGAAAGTAAAGAACTATGTAATACAATCAATAATTTCGAGCTAACAGACGTATATAGTATTTTTCATCCATCAATGAGCAAATATACCTTCTCCTAGGCATCACAGCGATCCTTCTCTAAAATAGACCATATCTTATGCCACAAAGCATAAGATAAAAACAAAAGGAATGGAGGTATTACCCTGAATTCTATCAGATCATAATGAAATTAATTTAGATATCAATGATAAAATAAAAATAGAAGCTATACTAACACCTGGAGGCAACATAATACACTAAATCTAGGATGATTTTGAGTTAAGTAACAAGGGTAAAAGTTCCAGAAATTGATTTGAGGATGGTATCAAGACAGGTAGATTTAAGAGTACTGGTAGGATGTTCTCCAGGGAGGGGAATGATGTGGGATTAAGATGAGTTCAGAATTGCAGAAATTTGAATCTGAATATCCACAGGACCAAATTTTCTCTCTCTACAGGATCAGTAAAAAAAAATTGTATTCTTTTCATTTCCACTAAAGGAAACAACAAAACAAGAAGCGGGGCATGGTGGCATATGCCTGTAATCCCATCAATTTAGGAGGTGAGGCCAGAAGATCACAAGTTCAAAGTCAGCCTCAGCAATTTGGTGAGGCTGTAAGGAACTTAGAAGGATCCCATATCTAATTAAATAACGAAGAGTCTGGCGATGTAGCTCAGTGTTTAAGTGCCCCTCGATTTAATCCTGAGTACCAAAATAAATAAATAAAATCACATCCAGGAATCCCTCATGGTGCACCTGTTACAGGCTTGTATTTTATTGTGGTCTTCACAGCTAAGTGACTTTTATGTATCTTCTCCTTGCACAAACTACTATTTAACACTTCTTCAGTTTCACTTCCTGACTCCACCACCCACTCCTTCAAAACTGCTTTGACAAGGGTCAGATGTGGCTTTCCTACTGACAAATCAAATATTCAGTTTCTGTTCTCAATGCCTCAAGAGCATTTGATGGAGTCGATCTACTCCTTAAGTCCACAAATTCACTGACGTAGCAGTATACAGCATAAGAACTAGAAAGTAAGAACATAATAACACATGTAATTTACTTTAGTGTAATAAAGAGAACACTTTAATGAATAAGGCAATAATGCATTTATGGGCATTTTAGATGAAAAGTTAAACTATTACAATGGATAGTTCAAAACCACAGTCACCAGAGGCATGGCATTTTTCATCTTATTATTATTATACCAAAACCTAAAGACTTTTCCTTTACTTTGATCCTATTGTCTTCTCAAAGATGCCAAGATTTCAAAACAAACTGGTCAAGGGCACTGGCATAGAAGAGAGTGAAGCTACTTTTAAGACCAAGTCACCCATTATTTCCGTCATTGCACAGCATTTATGCTCACCTTTTTTCTCACCCTGAACTCCACATAAAAATTAAAACACAATTCCATTCACTTTAGCACACTCAAAATGAAATACTTAGTATAAACCTAACAAAGTCTATATAAGATCTACAATAGTAAAACAAAATCTGATCAACATAATCAAACAAGAACTAAATAACTGAGGAGATGTTCCATCCTCATGGAGAGGAAGACTCAATCTTTTGAAGATCTTAGTTCTTCTCAATGTAACTTATAGACTCAATGCAATCCCAAATAAGTTCTTAGTAAGTTATATTGTGGATACTGACAAAGTGATTCTAAAGTCTGTATGAAAACACAAAAGACTCATAATAAACAATGGAACATTGAGAAGAACAAACTTGGATGACTGATATCAATTGATTTCAAGAATTACTATCCAGCCACATCTTCAAGGGAGAGCAGAAAAAGATAATACAGAGATAAAGACAAATTATAGCCTGGATGACATTATTTTCAAATGACACAAGTTTGACCCAAAATATACAACAAATTTGTAAATATCACAGTAAGAAAACTGTCTTCTTCTCCAGTTCTCCTATTAGATTTTCAAATATTCTGTATTTCTTTTAATCTGTGACACTCAATGGACAAGTCCTCCCCTGGACAATGACTGGCTTTTCCTGTCCCTTATTCTACTTTCTCCTTCCTCGGTCTTTATTCATCAGCCTCGTCCCCTCATCCTTTCATACCAGGATGAGTCTCACCCCAACCTCAAGATCTTTAACTACCAGGATGCAACCACATGAATGTTCATAGCTGCTCAAATCACAATAGCTAGAGTGTGCAACCAACCCAGATGCCCTTTAGTTGATGAATGGATAAAGAAACTGTGGTATATATACATAGTGCACTATTATTTAGATATAAAGAAGATTAAAATTTTGGCATTAGCTGTTAAAGGGATGGAGTTGAGGAATATCATGCTAAGTGATAAAAGGCAAGCTCAAAAATCCAAAAGCTGAAAGTTTCCTCTGATAGGTGAATAATGATACATAATGGGATGGGGGAATGGTGGGGAGGCAAGAGAAGTTTGGAGGAACTTTGGTTAGTGAAGAGGAAAATGGGGCAGGAAGGGGTGGGGGAAGGATAGACAGTAGACTGAGATAGCATTATAACCCTATGTCTTGGTATGATTTACAGGAATGCTATGAATCTAAATAGTGTACAACCATAGAAATGAAAAGTTGTACCCCAATTGTGTACAATGAGTCAAAATGCAGTGTGTAAAAATTAAAATAAAATGGAATGCAGTCTGCAGGTTAGCCTGCCCCCCCCCCGCTCAAAAAAGTGCTTTAAATAAGCCAAATCCACAGAACCAAATGTTGCGTGTTTTCTCTGATAAGCAGATGATGATACATAACAGGGACAGGACAGTTGAAGGGAAGAATGGAGGAACATTGGACTCTGAAGAGGGAAAGGAGGGAAGGGGAGAATGTGTGGAAGGGAAAGGTGGTGGAATGAGAGAAACACCATTGCCTATATCCATGTATGATTACATGAATGCTGTGACCCTACATCATATACAACCAGAGAAATGAAAATTTGTACTCCATTTGTGTATGACAAATTTAAATCCATAAATAAAAATTTAAAAAAAAGAAGAAACTACTATACTTACAGGAGTAGTGGCACACGCCTTTACTCTCAGTAACTTGGGAGGCTCACGTAATGGATCACAAGTTCAAGGACAGCCTTAACAATTTAGAAAGGTCATTGATAAATTACTCAGACCCTACCTCAAAACCATTATCAAAAGGAATAGGGATGTAGCTTCAGTGTGAAGCACCCCTTGGTTCAATCCCTACTAAAGAAAAAATAAATTAATTGATAGCAGAATATGTTTAAAAAATTACAAAACTGTTAATTTTATAGACAAAAATTTTGATTAGATGTGTATAAAATATTGGTTGGACAGAAGGTATAAAAATGCTTAAAGGAATGATAATTAATAACTTTTTGAGAACTGAGCAGTAAATTGGAACTTCCTTCCTCTCCACACAAGGAACCCTATCAGGCATGAGTAGAATCCAACTGCACTGAATCACCCACACCAGCCTCTCTCCATGGCTCCTCTCCTCAGACTCCTGCTCTAATTCTGTGCCTCAAATGCACTCATACTACATAGGATCAAAATCAAGTGGCATCTTCTTCTTGCCCCATCTTCTACCCAACTTCCTGCTGCCTCTCCTTCTAACTCTTATCTTGGGGAATCAGGGCATCAGGATTCTCTCTGTTCCTTTATCTCTTTTCTTCTATCAGAAATGATGATTCTTTTGTTTCTTCGTTCACTCATTTTTTTTCTTGGTGTGCTGGGGATTGAAGATCCTAGGATCTTGCACATACTAAGAATATGCTTTACCACTCAGTTAGAACCCAGCCAAAAACAGCTCAGACATCAGAACCACCTCAGTCAAATGGGGCATGGTGGCACACAACTGAAATCCCAGCAACTCGGGACACTGAGGCAGGGGGAATCACAGGTTCAAGGCAGACTCAGCAACTTAGTGAGACCCTGTTTCAAAATAAGAACCTGAAGGGCGTGGGGATGTAGCTCAGTGGTAAAGTGCCCCTGGGTTCCATACCAGTAGCAAATAAATAAAGCCCAGTCACTGCACTGGGGGTTGAAGCACACTGCAAACAGCAGGGCCAGCCTACTTTCAGTGTGGTAAGTGCATCTGCAACACGAGGACCTGAGCACCATGTGGAGTGGCCAGGGAAGTGCAGAGAGAGGGGATCATGGAAACCATGTGGGCAACCCAGCCCACAGCACCCAGGTTCATGCAGAGAAGTAGTGAGCGTTAAGCTCTAAGACATGCAAGAGAGGAATTTCAGCTACTTCTGGTTGCTGTGTACTTCTGGAGGCTGTGTTCTGCGCAGAAAGAGCAGCCTGGAGGATGTCTGCTGGCTTTGCCCAATGATGAGAGCACCACCATGACAGCCAGGGCGGAGTCTGTGTTGATGTGGGCCAGGGAATGAAGGATGGAGCTGGTGAAGACATTCAGTTTCTTCATGGAATAACACATAGAGAGTAAAACAGGTATTGTGGACACCAAGGACGTTAAGGGTGGGAGTCACTTGGATTTCAGATGAGACAAAACACTTGCAGATAACCACAGAATAGAATGGTAGTAACAGAACAGTCACTGTTTTCATAAATACATGCATACATACATACATGCATACTGTTTTGATTCACACATGATTCTGGAAAAATAAAAACCACAAGGACTTAGGGAGAGAAAATGACAAAAAAACGATGAAAGACTTCTCTGTGGTAGAGAAAGAGGTCTAACCTTAATCATGATGGAGAATACACAGGATAGTGTCCATTTGTCAAATTCCCTAACTGTGACTAAATCGGGTGAATCTTACTGTTTGTACATTACTCTTCTATAAAGGACTTTATAAAAATTTCTACAATGGCTCCCGAGTTTCCCGTTCTTCCCAAGTAAATTCCATGCTTGGATTTCTGGAACTTTCTAATCTTGACCCCCACAGGTTCAACCTCATTGCCCATGCCACCCACTGCTTGATTTAGAACCCTTTCCCCATCCTCCTCTAACAGCCTACTTTCAGGCTTCTGTGCCTCTTTGCAAAGGTGTGCCTCTCACAAACAAGGCCCTCTTGGCTTCTGCCTGTCCAAAATCACACATAGGACCCACACAGTGGCATGTCCTATTCTCCAAACTCACAGATTCTTCTAGTCTGCTACACCACTCCTAAGAGAGTTCCTGGGTATCTACCAGTGTTCTTCTGATGGCATGTTTTTATCAACACAGGTGCAAGATGGACTTATCTCCCTAACATCCCTCAAATAACATGCAGCTTAGAATACAGTGGGCTCTCCATGCAATGTCCCCAGGATGGAGAATGGTCTCAGAGATCCAGGGGGAGGAGAGATCTGAGCTGCATCCTCAGAGGTAGGTCTGGAAGGACTCATGAGCACCATGAGGGCCAAGGGCAGTGGAGAAAGCACAGAAAGTGCCTAGTGGCAGGGGTAAAAGATGCCTCTTAACAGCACAAGCATTTGGTTCGTCTTACCTGGTCTTTGTAGGGGCTCCTGGCGGTGCTCACCGCCACGACCTGGATGAACAGCTGCACGAGGAGCAGCAGCCAGAGGCCAAAGGTGGGTACAGCCACTAGGAAGCTGTGCTAGGGTTAAGGAGCCAAGGCACTGGACAGTTCCGCCCAGGCCCCGCCTTTCAACCCAACACCTCCCTCCCTGGTTCCGCCCCAACTGGCCCCGCCCACCCATGTTCCTCCCTGATCTGGACTGTTAGTCCAGTACACCCGAGGTGACCTCACTACACCCTGCTGTCCTCGTGACTGTCCGTTTTCAACGTTTTCAACGTCCGTGGCCCTGCTCCAATCTTTACTCCAGGGTCTCTCCTACCCTGTCTCTCACCTGGACCCCTCTGGCCTTCAACATGTCCTTCACAGGTTCTACCAAGTGACTGCTCAAGCCCCACCCTGGCAGCCCGCCCTTGGCTACCCCACTCCTCTCTCGTCACTAACCCTCCTTCCCTATCATCCCAATTCTTCCAGTTTGGGCACTTGGTACTGTGTGGTTACGCCATATAGCCTTTTCCAGGGAGAAAGGTGTCAGTCTCCTCTGGACCAGGAACAGCACACACCCCTCCAGCATGGTTCCCAAGTACACGCTCAAAGAGAGGAGGAGGAGGAGGAAATGCCTGAAGTTCCTGTGACCCACGCAGTAGTTCAGCCACCTGCAGTGCTGGTAAAACTTCTAGGGGAGAGGAAGCAGGATCCAGGGTCTATCTGGTCTGGACTCCATCACGACCATATCCTGAGGCCTCCCCCAACCCTGCCCTCTAGCCACGTGCCCTTGGCACAGAACCCCTCCCGCCTTCAGAGAGAAACTGGCATTTCCTTAATTAAAGCACAGTTAGGACTCCATGTCTCCTCAGGTCACCTGTCATCAGTAAGTTCTTAGAGACAAGACTTGTGTGGTGTCACTTTGAGCAGGATATAAAATAACACTGGGCCTCTATTTTCTCAGATACTGGATAAGAATGAAAAGAACACCCTTGCCCAGCTGCCTTGTGCAGTTTTAAACCCAAGCAGCGTGTGCACAGGAGAGAAGAGCACTCAGAACCCAGGAAACCATCCTAGTTGGACACCCAGAGTGGACAGGCAAAGAGGCCCAGAACAGGACTGCACCAGTCTAAAGGACTTGGTAAGCAATATCGGGAAGCCAGGGGATGGGACAGGACTGCTCTCCTGCCCCTGACTCCACCAGGCCCAGCACACATGTGGTGCCTTTTCTATGTCAGCACCTGTGCAAGCAAGGCCAGCTCTCAGGACAGGTGCAGACATGGAGGCCATGGCATATGTAAGTGTCCAAGAGTGACTGAGAGGCACTTTTAGCAGTCCAGGAAGAGGGACTCACCAACCACTGGTCTATTTTTAATGTGAGATTCCTGGTCCTTACTAGGTGCCCCTGATGGGTTGGTGAGTGGACAGGGGGAGGAGTACTCACTTCCACACAGATGTTACATGAAGAGCAGTGGAAGGTGCGAGGTGAGCAGTGGAAGCCACAGTGTTTCTACCATGTCATCTCATGGTCCCTGAGATTCAGCCATGTGACATAGAGGTCTTGGGGTCCTTCTCGAAGGAACCTGGATCCAAAAGATTTTGGGAAGTGGGAGGAATCCCCTCCAACCCTCTGCTGCTCAGGGCAGCACCATAGCATAAGTTGCAACAAGAAGCAGGTAGGAGGTAGGCAGTGGAATTCTGGTTGATGTCTGTTGATCAAGGTGACCACTTGGATGCACAGGCAGTCAAAGAGAAGGCGCTGTCAAGACAGAAGAGCTCTATATGGACTCTATCCTCTGGAAAAGTGGTCAGTGCTTGCACTGGAGTGTCAAATGGGAAGGATAAGTGAACTGTGTGGTTTGGAAGAGCCTGCTGGCTTCTCTTGTCAGCCTTCCCTGTCATCCCTTGTAAAGCAACTGGAAAACCTTCAGGATTTTGTTTTTTCACACCTCAGAGGCTTGGGAAATGAAGTGCCAGGGCCTAATTGATGATGACATGGAGAGAAGGGATCCTGAGGACACAGGTGTGGTGACCACTGTAGAATGAGCCCTGCCCACATCAGCCCAGGAAGTGCCTTCTCCAGGGTTCTGAGGACTTACCATGATGGAGGATTCCTGGATCAGACAAATTCAGGGTAACCAGGGTGTAAATGTCACCATGAAGACCAGGATCATTACCAGTGGAAATCCCCAGTCTCCCTTCTGGGCCTGCCATCTGCACCTGAGAACAAAGCCAGACTCAGTCCTAGTCTGGGGCAACCCAGAGTTCCCCATGAGGCCTGCCTCACCTCTGAGAGGACTCACCTCAAAGACACATCTAAATATCCAGGCTACCCACCAAATGTCACCAGCATTACCAGCCACCCACAGTTTCCTTAATGCATCAACGACTCTAGATCTCTGAGCTCCTGACTCCATATATACTTCTTTTTCCTGCTGACCCTCTCTCTCCACTTCCCTACCTCTGCACTATCATTGTCAATTTTTCCCTCCATCACTTTAAGGGAAACCTGATAGTGTGCATTGGAGGCTCACGGGAAGGCAAATGCTTGACACTTAATGTCATTACGCCAGCAATATTCATGGAACTCCATAGGCTTTGACAATTCCAGGAACATCTCCTTCCTCTTTGGGGAGGGACATTAAAACTTTTTAGTGGCAGGATGATGCCTGTGTTGTCACCAACAAATGAGAGCCAGAGATCTCTCTTCTGGATTGACACTCTGAGTGCCATGAATATGTCAAGTGTAACATCACAGAGGTTTTGGAATGTGGGCTCCAGCTGCTTCCAGCGACTTCTGAGAGCAACCTTCCCACATCCCCACCTACACACATGTTGTAGACTGGGACATCCTGCTCTAACAATGTTGGCTTTTTGGAGCTAGTGATGACGTGGATGTGGTTTGTCCCACAAAGTACTGGTGGCTTGGCTCTCAGTGTGGCAATGTTGAGGTGGTAGGACCTGTAAGAGGCGGGGCCTAGTGTGAGGTAATTCAGTCACTGGGGATGAGGCCATAGGAAGGGAGAAATGTACTTCACCTGGGCCTCATTTGTTCCTGTGAGAGTCGGTTTTTATTAAAATTACAAGACAGTTCCCTCCCCAGCTTCTGGCCATGCAATCTCTACATCATGCATGTCCTCCCACCATTATGCCATTCACCATGTTGTGATGACCTTCACCAAAGGTCAGTCACTAATCCAGGACTCTGACCTAAATTAAACTCATCTCTATTAAGTATCTATTTTGAGGTATTTTATTAGAGGAAGAGAAGCAGGCTAATACAGAGACCATATAATATGGTGGGCAGAAGTTGGGTGATCATTATCACCCTTTCAGGCCCAGAGCTAATGAAAGCAGACTGTGCTTCTTCTTATCCTGTCTGCACTTCTTCCCTTTTGTTGTAACAGAGTTCCAGTTGGGGGAAGGAGGTAGCCTTCTCCTTCCTCTCCAAGTAAATCCTTCCCAGTTTCCCTCATTTCCAGGGTAGGTTTTCTGACACAATTCTGGTTGATGAGTCCTTTGCAAATGTCTACTGAGGGTTTCTACAAAAGCTTGCATCTTTTCAATAAAAGGGAAGATGATGCAGTTGGCTGACCTCTGACCCCCTTCTTTCTCTCTTGAAGCTAGACTGCTGGCTGGGATGCCACCTGGAACCTTTTAGGCAACAAGTCATGCTAGCCAGATACAACCTGAGCCCCTGTATTATCCCTCAACTGCTTCCCACTGATCTTAATTCTATGTAAAATAACTGGGTTTTTATTACACTGACGTGTCATTGTGTTGTCACAGCATCTGAAACCCTCTGGTGGATTCTTCCTACCATAACTCTTCATGAGGGGCAGAAACCATTTTCTCTTCCCAATATGAGCTGAAAATGGCCAAATACTTGTGGCTTCTCTGACACGTTACAGAGGCCTGTGGTCCACGTGACATCAATTTAACTCTAGAACTGCTACCACTGACTGAATGAGAAGTCTCTGCTGAGATGCAGCAACTGCATAAATGTCCAGTGTCCATGGGTCCAACCTCCACTCATCCCATTTTTTTGGAGTCGAAATTGAACCCAGAGGTACTGTGCTACAACCCCAGCACTTTTAATTTTGAGGGAGGTTGCACTATGTTTCTGAAGCTGGCTTTGAACTTGCAATCCTCCTTTTTCACTCAACCAAGCCTCAAGTTCTACAGGCATGTGCCACCAAGCCTGGCCAAGAAAATTAAACAGATTAAAAATACATCAGCCCTGGTGCCATTGAAATTAGGACAAAAGGTCAGTAATGTATAAAATGAACGATTGATGTCAGGAAGATAGGGGTGGATCAAAATGGAAATAAAATGCTAATACCTCCAGAGCACGTCCCTGTCTACAACCAGTGATCTAGTTTTCCTACCCTCAGGAATTGCTCTTCCTCGTAAAGCATTTTTAATGAGTATCCATTCGTTAGCTCTCTTCCTGTCTTTATCGACAGATATGGAAAACAGAGGTATCCCTATCTTTTTACCCATATATGCAGGAATGGAGGACAGGGGCATGGGAAAAGAGGAAACCATAAATCTATAAAAGGTACAGGAAACCCCCACACCTTGCACATCAGCTTGGAACCTCCTCTCTGGAGAACTCCTTTACACATAATGTCTCTTTGTTCTCTTTTCTCCACATCCATTTCCAAACATCCATTTAAGACATCACGAAATATTGGGGAAAGGGTCTCTGCATTCAGAAATTCTGGAGTTCCATTTCTTGCAATCAGATCTAAGGCCTAAATATAGAACTACATCTGTGACCTTCTTTTTGGACCTATGGCAGGGGGAGGGGTTACTTAGGGGGTGATGAGAGGGTTGCTTTATCATGAGCTACATCCCTAACACTTTTTTTTTAATTTCTGAGACTGGTCTCAAAAAATTGTTGATGCTCGGTTAAAACTTGTGATAATCCTTCTTTGGCCTCCTCAGTCGCCATGATTACAGGTGTGCAAACATTGCATAAGGTAGTCCTGACAATCTAAATGTAGCTCAACAAAGTTATAATGTACTCTATCAAGTTTATGGAACTCTCCTGCCAGTGTGTGTGTGTGTGTGTGTGTGTGTGTGTGTGTAGTGCTTGGATCAAATCCAGGGCCTTTTGCAGGCTGGGCAAGCACTCTATCAGAGAACATCTTCAGTCCTTCTTAATTCTTCAGATATAATCACTAAATTCTAAAGTGAGCTCCTGATTATCTCTACATTTTTTGAATTTTATAACCACTCTCCTTCACTTTATTTTCTCCCTCTCTCTCGCTCTCCCTTCCTCTCTTTCTCTCTCTCTGTCTCCAGTGGGTGCTATAGGATTTGAACCAGGCATACTCTAGGCAAGTAAGTGCTCTAACACTCAGCTGTACCCAGCCCTCTCTTTAATTTACATTGAGATAGGGTATCTCTAAGTTGCCCAGGAAGGCCTCAAACTTGAGATCTTCCTGCCTCTGCCTCTCCAGAAGCTGAGATTACAGGTGTGTGCCACCAGGAGGGGCAAGATCATCTTTTCTGTGTTGAACAATGAATGCAATACATCTTGCTTAAGAAAACAAAATCAGCAACAAGTATAAAAACACCACCTATGGTACATAAAAATAAAAAGAACAGGGAGGTCAATCCTTCTATAAATGTGTACAATCCTGTTAAACATTCCCAAGCTATTTAAAAGTAATATTTCAAAACAATTGGATTTACTGAAACTCTCTTCCTTAACTAGGTATATGCCAGCTTCATCATCCCTAATAACACATCATAAAATGGATAAATTGAACAGTGACTTATAAGTGTTTTCATAATTTAAACAATCCCATTCAGAAAATGATTATAATCTTTCACTTTTGATTTTATATTTAAATTTCTGGATATGAAATTATATCTAATTATTGACTATTTTATAGTCAAGTTTAAGTTTTGAAATGAAGCAGACAACACAGACCATCGCTGAGTTGCCATATGAGACAGGAAGAACACTTTAATAAATCTCACTGACCTCCTCTAATATTAAAGACACAACTAGAGAGCCTAGCAAATGTATTTTCCAAATGCCTACCTGATCTTAAAATGTGGATCCTATACTGTTACCATATTAGACACTCATTTTATTATTGATATTCGGCATTTCTGTACAGTATTTGTAGCACAAATGGTATACATGCATATATATATGTGTCCATATATAAATATTTTTTGTTGCTTTTCTGTGGTGCTGAGGATTGAGCGCTGGGGATTCATGAAAGCTACATGAATCCTACCCTGAGCTGCTCCTGAGTTCCAACTCCAGCCTAACGAGATTGTAATTTTAAGAAGACCAATATCTATGTTTCCCTCAATTTTCTTGATTTTCTCCTGCTTACACCTAAACTCTTGCTCCCTCTTCCACTCTTCTTTAATTTTCACTTCTATGTTCTGCTTACTCTTAATCATCACGTCCTATACTACTTCTGTTCTCCCCTTGTCAACCGCTCAAATATATAAACCATCTAGCAAACTTACATTTTTATTGTAGGCAATAACTGTACATATCATTTTTGTTTATTGTGACAAAACTGTAAACATCTCCTCAGGAGATGATTTAGTTGAGGCTGGATATTGTTTGCATTGTATGAGGTTATTATTTGTCTCTCCCTTTATGGTAAGGAACGTGTGTCTCAAGGTAGAAACTCTACTGCTTCAGAGCCACACTGCTGGATGCATAGACACCCAAAAACATGAAAAAATAAGGAACAAATTGCCCCAAACAAACCAAGATGATCCGATAATGGAATCCATTAATGCCACAGTGGAAGCTATATCAGAGAAGGCGTTAAGAATGTACAAACTAAAAGTGATCTGCCAGGGAAAGCACAACTTAAGGAGTGATATTAGAGAAAAAATAAAAGAAATGAAACATCACTTCAATAAAAGAGATTCTGAAAAACAATGGAGCAGCAACACTTGAATGATGCAATCAATAAACCAAATTAAAAATTCACTGGAAAGTGTGATCAATAGACTAGATGACTTGGAAGACAGATTTTTAGGCAATGAAGACAAAACTTATCATCTTGAAAAACAAGTTGACCATGGAGAGAAGATGTTGAGAGACAATGAACAGAACTTCCAAGAAATATGAGATAACGTGAAAATACCAAACTTAAGATTTAGCAGGATAGATGAGGGCATAGAGGTTGAAACCAAAGGAATACACAAACGTTTCAATGAAATTCTATCAGAAAACTTCTGAAACCTAAAGAATAAAATGGAAAATCAAATATAGGAGGCTTGCAAGACACCAATGGTACAAAACTACAGCAGACCCACTCGAACCACATTATAAGGAGAATGACTGACATAGAATATAAGGATAGAACCCTAAAGATCATGAGAGAAAAAAAAATCATATTACATATAAAGGGAAACAAAATCAAACCTCAGATCATTTCTCTACCCAGACACACAAAGGTAGGAGGTCCTGATATGAAAAAACAAGGAAACCAAGAAATGGATGACAACCAACAATTTGTATCCAGCAAAATTAACCTTCAGATTTGAAGATGAAATAAAAATCTTCCATGATTAAAAAAAATGTTAAGAGAATTCAAAACTAGAAAGCCTGCACTATAGGAAATTCCCAACAAAATATTCCATGAAGATGAAATGGAAAACAAAAAAGTGAAAACCAACAAAGAATAGAACTATACCAAAGGAATTATCACAGAAAGAGAAATTAAGTCAAAAACTAGAAATAAACCAAAATGACAAGAAATACAACTTATATCTCAATAATAACCTTGAATGTTGATGGCCTAAACTCATCTAACAAAAGACATTGAATGACAGATTGGATGAAAACAAGACCCAGCAATATGATGTCTCCAAGACACTCACTTCATAAGCAAATACACCCACAGACTGAAGGTAAGAGCATGGGAAAAATTGTATCACTCATATGGATTGTGTAAACAAGCAGGGGTTTCTAATCACTCATATCAAAGTCAATCAAAAGGGATTAAAAAAAGGACATTCCATACTGCATAAGGCATCCTCTATATACATCAAACAAAACTTTCTCAGTTTCAAGAGTCAAATAGATGACAAGCAGTAATACCAGGTGGATTTAACATACCTCCATCACTACTGCATTGATCTTCCAAACAAAAGCTAAATGCAGAAAGTATAAAAGTAAATAATGCAATCAATAATTGAAAGTTAACTGACATTTACAGAACATTTCATCCATCAATGAACTTTCTTCTTGGCAGCCTATGGATCCTTCCCTAACATAGACCATATCTTATGCCACAAAGCAACTCTTAGTAAAAACAAAAGGAGTGGAGATATTACCCTGAATTTTATCAGATCATAATGAAATTAATTTAGATATCAATGATAAAATAAAAATAGAAGCTACACTAAAACCTGGAGGCAACCTAATACGCTATACCTAGGTGTCTTTTGGTTTAGGAAACCAGTGTGAATGTTCTTCAAATTGATTTGAAGATGGTATCAAGATAGGTAGATTTAAGAGTACAGGTAGGATGTTCCCCAGGGAGGGGAATGATGTGGGATTATGATAACTTCAGAATTGCAAAAGATGGAGTCTGAATATCCACATGACCAAATTTTCTTTCTCTACAGGATCCGGAAAAGAATTGTGTTCTTTTGATTTTCACTAAAATTAACAACAATTAGCAGAGCATGATGGCATATGCCTATAATCACAACATCTTAGGGGTGAGGCAGGAAGATCCCAAGTTCAAAACGAACCTCAGCAATTTGGTGAGGCTGTGAGCAATTTAGCCAGACACCATCTCTAAATAAAAATAACAAAAGGTCTGGTGACGTAGCTCAGTGTTTAAGTGCCCCTGGGTTTAATCCATAGTGCCAAAATAAATAAATAAAATCACCTCCTGGAATCCCTCATGGTCCACCTGCTAAGGCTTGTATTATATTGTGGTCTTCACAGTTAAGTGGCTTTTATGTATGTTCTCCTTGCACAAAGGTTACCGTTCAACACTTTCTTCAGTTTCACTTCCTGACTCCACTGCCCACTCCTTCAAAACTGCTTTGACAAGGTCAGATGTGGCTTTCCTACTGACAATCAAATGGTCAATTTCTGTTCTCAATGCCTCAAGAGCATTGATGGAGTCGATCTACTCCTTAAGTCCACAAATTCACTGACTTAACAGGATACAGTATACGAACTAGGGAGTGAGAGAATAATCACACATATAATTTACATTAGTGTAATAAAGATGACACATAAATGAATAATGCAGCCTTGCTTTTATGGGCATTTTAGATGGAAAGTTAGACTATTACAATACTTCAAAACAACAGTCACCAAAATCATGGCATTTTTCATCTTATTATTAATATACCAAAACCTAAAGCATTTTTCCATACTTTGATCCTGTTGTCTTCTCAAACATGCCAAGATTTCAAAACAACCTGGTCAAGGGCAATGGCAGAGAAGAGAGTGAAGCTACTTTTAAGACCATGTCATCCATTATATCCCTCATTCCACAGCTTTTGTGCTCACATTCTTTCTCACCCTGAACTTCAAATAAAATTAAAACACAATTCTCTTTACATTAACACCCTCAAAATGAAACACTTAGGTATAAACATAAAAAGTCTATATAAGATCTACAATAGAATAACAAAATCTGATCAACAAAATCAAACAAGAACTAGATAACTGGGGAGGTGTTCCATCTTCATGGAGAGGAAGACTCATTCTTTTTAAGATCTTAGTTCTTCCCAATTTAATCTATAGACTCAATGCAATCCCAAATAAGTTCTTAGTAAGTTGTATTGTGGATATTGACAAACTGATTCTAAAGTCTGTATGAAAGCGCAAAATACTCATAATAAATAATGCAATATTGAGAAGAACAAAGCTGGAGGACTGATAGCACTTGACTTCAAGACTTACTATCCAGCCACATCATCAAGAGAATAGAGCACTGGAAAATCAAGACACAAATGAATCCATGAAATGGAGAGATGCTTCAGAAGTATACCTATATAAATGTAGTTACCTAGTCATTGACACAGGAGCAATGCAACACAATGAAAAAAAGATAGTTTTTTCAATACATTGTGCTGGAACCACTGGACATTCACATGCTAAAAAATGAATCTAGACATAGATTTTTTGATCTTCCCAAAAATCAACTCAAAATGGATCCCAGGCATATGTACAAAATTATAAAACTCTTAGAAGATAACCTAAGAGAAAAATGAGAAAACCTTGGGTTTGACAATGACTTTCTATGGAATTCAGCTAAAGCACACATGTAAAAGATTTATTAAGCTAGATTTCATTGCAATGTAAAATTTCTGCTCCAGAAAAGGTAATGTAGACATAAAGACCAGTCATACACTGGGCGAGATTGTTTTCCAAAGATAGAGCTTTTACCTAAAATACACAGCACACTTGTAAAAATCACAGTAAGAAAACAATCTGCTTCTGAATTTCTCCTTTTTCTTAGATTTTCAAATATTCTCTATTTCTTTTAACCTATGTTTAAGTTTATATCCTTTAAATTATAACATGCATTTATTAACTTCCATACTACTCCTCCACAGATTTAAGAAAACTTCATCTCCAATAATGTTATCATTTCCTATGCATAGTTAAATAGTATTTTCATTTTATCCTTTTTTCTTTCTAAATTAAATGTTGTCATTCTTTTGTAAGTATTCTTTAATTATTTACCTGTCATGCAGATATATCTTCCTATTATATGTTAATTTACCTTTGAAATTTCATCTTCCTTCTATCCACAATGCGTTTTTGGAATTCTTTTGTAATCTAGTACCATTTCAGTACAGGAGAGGTGCAGAATTTCCTGAGGGAGAAGCAGATCCAGATCTGGTATCTTTAATGTCATATTTTTGGTGACACATTCTTTAATCTGTTTTTCTGAAATGGCTTGATTTTTCTCTTCATTTTTTTGCTTTTTTTTCTTTAAGGTGCTGGATGTTGAACTAGGCACACACTCTAACATAAACACTCCTGCAGTCCACCTTATTCTTTATTTTACTTATATGTCAAGACAATTAAAACAACACAGGAATCTCATATTTCTTGCACTAGTGCTTTAGAAGTTAAATATATTAGTCCACTGCCTTCTGGTTTCCATTTGTGACATTTTTGGGGGGGGATAAATCCTATTGCTCTCCTTTTGAAATATTCTTTTCATGTCCAATTGATTTTAAGATTTTTTCTTACTTCCTATATAGTTTCAACTTGATTTACTGAGTTATGAATTATTTTATCAGTTCAGCTTGGAGATATTGTTCTTTATTTTATAATCCACTTGCCTAATTCATACTGGAAACTCTTTGTTTGTTCTACTCTATGATGTTCTCATTCTTCAATTTGGTACTTTAATAACATCTGTCTACCAAGATTTATATGCTTTTATATGATCTTCACTACCATATTTAGTATTCTAGTATTTAGTATTGACTTTCTGAACCATATATTAGAAAGTTTCACTAATTCTTTCTTTTCCTGATTTGATCTTAATTCCACACTGGAGGATTTAAATTGCAGTAGATTTTGTTCTCTTGAATTTCCCAGGTACTTTCTGGTTTTGATTTGTAATTATGTCTCTGCTGTGTTGATAATATGCAATTACATTATATACTTTGAACTTTGATTCTATAGCCATTTAGAACTAATCATTACATGCTTAATCTGGTAATTTAAATATGAGAGTCTTTAAGATCTAAATCTATTGTGAAATTTACTGGAAAATAAGATATCTGGAATGGCCAAAGCCATACTTAGCAAGATAGGTGAAGCAGGAGGTATCACAATACCAGACCTTTAATTATATTATGGAGCTATAGTAACAAAAACAGCATAGTGTTGACGCTAAAACAGACATAAAAACCAATGGTACAGAATAGAAGACACAGAGACATATGCACATAAATACACTTATCTCATACTAGACAAAAGTGCAAAAAACATTCACTGGTGAAAACAGCCTATTCAATAAATGTCGCTAGGAAAATTGAAAATCCATATGTAACAAAATGAAAATTATCCCCTCTCTCTCACTGAGCACAAATCTCAACTCAATGTGGATCAAAGAATTAGGCACTAGAACAGAGGTCCTTCTTCTAATAAAAGACAAAGTAGGCCCAAATCTTCACCATATTGGCTTAGGATTGGATTTCCTTAATAAGACTCCAAAAGCACAAGAAGTAATTCAAGAATCAACAAATGGTTAGGATTCTAACTAAATAATTTCTTCACAGCAAAGGAAACAATCAATAATGTGAAGAGAGAGCCTACAGAAAGCAAGGAAATCTTTGCCATCTGCACGACAGATAGAGTATTAAACTCCAGGATATACAAAGAACTCAAAAATGGAAACACCAAAAAACAAAATAAGCCAATCAATAAATGGGCTAAGGAACTGAATAGATATTTCACAGAAAAAGAAAAACAGTCCATCAACAAATATATAAAAACATGTTCAACATCTGTAGCAATTAGAGAATTGCCAATCAAAACTACTCTAAGACTTCATCTCATTCCTTTCAGACTGGCAATTGTGAAGAATACAAGCAAGAATAAATGTTGGTGAGAATGTAAGGAAAAAGGGACACTCATAGTTTGCTGGTGGTACTACAAATTGGTGCAACCATTATGGAAAGCAGTATGGAGAGTCCTCCAAAAACTTGGAATGGAAACACCTTTTTTCAGTTATCCCACTCCTTCATCTATTCCTAAAGTAATTAAAATCAGCAAAGTACAGTGATGCAGCCGCATCAATGCTTATAGCAGCTCAACTCACAATAACTACACTATGGAACTAACCTCAGTGTTCTTCAAGAGATGAATGCATAAAAAATGTATATATACAAGTTGGAATATTACTCAGCTTTAAAGAAGAATGAAATGATGCCTTTTGATAGTAAATGGATCAAGATGGAGAATATCCTGCTAATAGAAATAAGCCAATCCACACAACAAAATACTGAATGTTTTCTCTGATATATGGATGCCAATTTGCAATAACAAGAGTAGCTGTCGAAGTATAGAGTTTCTTTGGTTGCCTCAAAGGAGATTGAAAGGAGGGGCAGGCTTACGGGGATAGGAGGAATAGTTGAATGGTTCAGACATTACCTCCCTATATGCATATGGGACTACATGATGGATATGATGTACATAGGGTACGACCAAAAACATGAGATGTTATACTCTATATACATATGATGTGTCAAAGTGCATTCTATTGTCATGTATAACAAATATAAGCAGGATAATAATTATTGGCACCCAGGGACTGGAAGAGGAGGAATGAGAGTTATTACTTTATGGTGACAGAGCTTCTGCTTGGAGTGACAAAACTGTTCTGGAAGAGAAGGATGTACAATATATTGAGTGTAATTAATGCCACTGGTTTGTCCACATAACATGGTTAAAATGGAAATTTTCATGTCACATGTCTTTAACAACAAGAACACTTTATTAAATTTAAGAAATATTTTTATTTTAGAAAATGGAAAAAAGGATATGATCCAGGTCAGTGATGTTAATGGCAACTCCTCTTTTCTTTCTTAGGTGCCCAAATCAGTGGTTTCAATGTAGATAATGGTTTGGCCAGTTTCAAGAACGGGTGCTGTCAGGAAAAGGGGAGAGAGAAAAACATGAAATTTATTAATGGAGAAACAAAACATTTCCTTGCAACTAAGCCTTGAAGACTACTTATGAATACAATTTTCTTAAAAAACACATATGTTAATACCTGCCCAAAACACTACTAATCAGTACATACCTTCCATAGTTGAACACAGTGTTGTTTAATTTTCCTAATTCCCAAACATCAACAGGGAAATAGCTCCTAAATACACTCATGTCAACATTGAATGATACAGTATTTCATAATATACAAAAACGTACTTCAACTATATTAAACATTTCTGAATATATATATATATATATATATACACATATGTATATATTGTAATTGTAGGAGGACACAATACCTTATTTTATTTTTAGTGGTGCTGAGTATCAAAAACAGGGCCTAACATGTGCTAGGCAAGAGCTCTACCACTAACCTACAACCACAGCCCACAATACTAATCTTTTGTTCCTGGCAGATGGAACCCTAAAATGTAGTTGCTGCTTTATTGGTAGTGATGAATGAATAATGAAATGTTATTAACACTGATGCTCTTTCAAAAAGACTCAACATTTTCCAAAATGACATCTTTTACAAATTTACCTATAACAATTCTGTGGCTGATCCCCTTATCTCCACATCCATTTCCAAACATCCATTAACGAAAAAACAGAATATTGGGGAAAGAGTCTCTGCATTTGGAAGTTCTGGAGTTCCATTTCTTGCAATCAGCTCTAAGGCCTAAAAATAGAACAGTATCTGTGACCTTCTTTTGGGGGTAATGACAGGGGGAGGGGTTAGTTAGGGGGTGATGGCAGGATTGCTTTATCGTGAGCTACATCCCTAACACTTTTTTACATGGTTTTGAGACTGGGTCTCACCAAATTGTTGAGGCTGGGTCAAACTTGTGATTTTCTTTCTTTGGCCTCCTCAGTCACCATGATTACAGGTGTGCAAACATTGCATAAGGTAGTCCTGACAGTCTAAATGCAGCTCAACAAAGTTATAATGTACTCTATCAAGTTTATGGAACTTTCCTGTGAGTGTGTGTGTGTGTGTGTGTGTGAGTGTGATTGTGTGTGTGTGTGTGTGTGTGTGTGTGTGAGAGAGAGAGAGAGAGAGAGTGTGTGTGTTTATGTGTGGTCCTGGGATCAAATCCAGGGCCTTTTGCATGCTGGGCAAGCACTCTGTCGGAGGACATCTTCAGTCCTCCTTAATTCTTCAGAGATAATCACTAAATACTAAAGTGAGCTCCTGATTATCTTTACCTTTATGAATTTTGTAACCGCTCACCTTCACTTCCTTTATTTCCTCTCTCTCTCTCTCTCTCTCTCTCTCTCTCTCTCTCCTTTCCTCTCTTTCTCTTCTCTTCCTATTCAGTGGGAGCTGTAAGAATTGAACCAGGCATACTCTAGGCAAGTATGTGCTCCACCACTGAGCTGCACCCCAGCCCTCTATTTCATTTATTTTGAGACAGGGTATCTCTAAGTTGCCCAGGCAGGCCTCAAACTTGAGATCTTCCTGCCTCTGCCTCTCCAGAAGTTGAGATTACAGGTGTGTGCCACTAGGCCTGGAAAGTTCATCTTTTCTGTGTTCATTTATGAATGCACTACATCGCTCATAAGAAAACAAAAAGCAACAAATGAAAAACGCCACTATGGTATACAAAAATACAAATAACAGTGATGTCAATTCTTCTATAAACATGTACAATCCTGGTAAACTTTTGCAAGCTATTTAAAACTCTGTTCCTTTACTAGTTATATGCCTGCTTTGTCATCCCTAATAACACATCATAAAATGGATAAATTGAACAGTGACTTATAAGTGTTTTCGTAATTTAAACCCCATTCAGAAAATGATTGTAATCTTTCACTTTTGATTTTATATGTAAATTTCTGGAAATGAAATTATATCTAATTAATCGCCTACTTTGAAATGAAGCAGACAACACAGACCATCGCTGAGTTGCCATGTGAGACAGGAGAAACACTTTAATAAATCTCACTGACCTCCTTTAATATTGAAGACACAACCAGAGAGCAAGCAAATGTATTTTCCAAATGCCTACCTGATCTTAAAATGTGGATCCTATACTGTTACCATATTAGATACTCATTTTCTTATTAATAGCCTGCATTTCTGTACAGAATACTTATCACAAATGATGTATATGTGTACATACATATCTCTATATAAAAACATTTTGTGCTTTTGTGTGGTCCTGGGGATTGAGTGCTGGGGACTCATGAAGGCTAGGCAAGGACACAACCACTGAACTACAACTTCAGCCTAAGAAGAATGTAATTTTAAGAAGACCACTGTATTCTTTCATGGATGGTCCTTGAAACAGTGTTGTACCTAAAAACACTGAGAAACCCAGATCACTTAGATTTTCTCGAGCATTAATTTTATTCTAAGACCTCAAGACTCAGAAATCAATTTCAGATTAAGATCTCAAGACTGTTGGAAACCCCTATATCTCTATCAGAAGGGATAAGGATGGGAGCCCATAAAATACTCAAGCTCAGTATTATCAACCAAACCACCAAGAGTCCCCCCTCCCCTGCCCCCATCTCCTCCCCACCTTGACATCTGACTCAATTTACTCTTTACTTTCATTTATGTTAATGATCATAAGCAGCCCAGGACTCACAGTCCTCCCCCAGTATTTCCACCTTAATGCCCATGTGGCTCTGAACATGCTCCTTACTTTTACCAGCTGTGCATTCAGGGGAACATTTCTTCTCTCCCAACCGTAGGTCTAGAGATGAAGAAAGTGTTCTTTTGGCTTCTCATTGTTCTCTGAAGTCTTCACCCTTCTATTTCTGCAATATGCAGGCTTTTGACGACAAATCTACATTTCCTTGTTTTCAATGCTTACTAATCACCAGGTCATTCCCTCCTCACTTTCTCGGAATCACAGCTCTTTGCACTGTTACCTCTCACATTACTCCTGTCCTGATTGGTGGCTACTTCAATAGCTACACAGATGCCTGCTGCAGTTCCTTGTCCTCTGCTCTCATGCTCTCAGGAGCTTGCCTTTCTCACCTTATACACTATGTCCTTCCCTCTACCAGGAGACACAGCAGCAACTACCACCCTCACCTTTTGGTTGCCTCTACCTCCTATCTTTTGTATTCCCAGTACTCCAAGGTCAGCAATCCTCTGACTCCACTGTGACCTAGATTCCCATAGGACTTTCAGAGTTCATCGTTCCTTTCACATGTCACCTCTATGACCCTCTCCCACTCAATGTAGTGGATAAACACCACTTATCTGCGATGGCTGGCATCACTTACCATTGACATCCACTAACCTCATATGGGCTGTTAGTGCCTTCAGTTGTCACACTACATCTCCCTACTCCACTCACTCTCCTACTCTCCATTCCTGTCCTAAGACACATGCACTAAGTTGTCATGTGTCCTAGCTGCTGCTTGGCTCTTGCAATTTCTCAGACTTCCCTTATTTTTGGTGACTGTAGAGAGTTTTCAGGAGCACCGGTCAGGTGCTATATAATCCTTTGTAGGATACCCCTCTAATATAATGTATCTGACTTTTTCATGGTTATCTCAAAATTATAGGTTTTTGAGAGGAAGGTCTCAGAGTTAGCATTGCCAATTTCTTTATTTTATCTTCTCTTGCAGTACTGGGGATTGATCCCTGGAGGTCTCTCCCACTGAGTTCCAGCCCCAGTCCTTTTTATTTTATAGTTTGAGACAGGGTATCACTACATTGTGGAGTCTATCTTCCAAATTGTGACCCTCTTGCCTCCACCCCTCACATAGCTTGGCCACCATGCCTGGCAACACTACCTTTTTCATTGCATCATATTTGGGGACATACTTACAACATGACTCATGACTGCTGCGGTTGACCTTATCACCTGACCAAGGTCTTGTTAAGTGTTTCCACTGGGAAGCATCTCTTCCCTTTCCATACTCTGTTCACTGGAAGTCACTCTATTCAGTCCATACTTGAGTTATCCTCTACTTCCTGAAGAGTGGAGCATCCACATAAACTTTTAGAATTTTTCAGCCTGGGTGACTGATCTGTCTCCTCTCCGAAATGTATTTATTCAATCATTTATATCAGCATGGACTCACAAATATTTATTTTAAATTTCAAGTTATGATTCCTTACAACTGTATTTTGATGTTCAAATTGTCCCTGCTTTGGTTAAGCTGCTCTTTCAGTTGACCCTATGATATACCTCCCTCAGTCTGGCCTCTTTTTAAAATTTGCAAGTTTATTTTAAATTGATTACTAATAATTATATAATGTGATGTTTTGATGTTGTATGCATTACAGCATTGCTTTTTTATTTAATGATTTATTTTTGTGGTGCCAGGGATTGAACTCAGGGCCTTACACACACTAACACACTAGGCAAATCTCTACCACTGAGACATTTGCAGCCCAGCATTCCTCCACTCCCTTTTTATTTTATTACTCTTTAGTTATTAGTCACAACTCTCTCATTTACTATTTAATGTTTGAATCTTTGAATGATCATACTCTACCCTTCTACCTTCAAGTGGTACACCAGACTTCTAGGTTTTTTTCCCTTGGCTCTGAAGCTTTTGTTTGTCATTTCACAAATGCATATCTCCAGCATCACTGTTATTATTCTTAAATAATCAGTTTTAATTTTTAAAGATATTTACATAACAAAAATTAATATATTTACCCATACAGTTAGAAGTACATTCAACTTTCATGTGTTTGAGAAAGGTGTTATTTAGCTATCAAAACATAGATTTCCTGGTTGATTTTTTTTCAGAACCTCATTCCACATTTACTAAAACATTTGAAACTATCTCCCAGCTCACTGATTGTATTGCATTTAAAGTTATTTTTCACCTCTTTTTGCTTCACTATGGCTCTTTTCTATTGCTATGATAATCTATTACTAATCCATTCTCAAATATAATACTTTCCATAATGTGCTATTCAGTGTGGTGTCAATGGGACAAAAATTCCTGAAGAGAAAAACAGGAACAGGTATTGGGCTCACAGTTTCAGAGGTTTAGTCCATGGTGCATGGATTCCTTTGCTGTGACTCAAGGTGAAGCAGAACATCATGTCAGAGGGCATGATGGAGGAGTGCTGCTCTGCTCCAGGTGGCCACAACCTACAGAGTGGGAGAAAGCGAAAACGGGGAGCATGGAAAATGAACCCTTGGAGGGCAGCCCCCAGGGTCCTATCTCATCCAGTCACACAGTAACAGGAAAATAAACAATAATTGATATAAGACTCAGTGAATAACTCTCCAATGGTAAGGAGTCCTGAAAATACATTTAAAAACTCCTGAATTGATCATTAAATGGGCAAATTTTATTGTATGAAAATTATACTTCAATACAGTTGTTAAAATGTAAAGGAAACTATACCTGCCAATCTGTATTAAATTAAAACATTGTTTAAGATACTTTTTTCAGAGATTTCCCTACCAAGGAACAGGAGGATAATGAGCAACCAAACATGGCAACTAGGAAAAGCACTATTTTTGACATGTCCTAAGGGTATACCAGATTAAAGTATAAAAGATCAAGATCAATATTACTTGCAAAGAAGTGGGCTTCTTCCTTGAACAAAGCCTTTAATTCATTGATGATGTAAACACATTAAGCATAATTGATTCCAACCGTATATGATTTTAACTTAAAGTATTTTTAAAAACCAGATATATGACTTTAGAGACAGAGAAACATAGTAAATTAAAATAACATCCCTCCTGGGCTCGTAATTGGCAAAATCTACACTAAGATAAACAGGGCACATGATCTTGAATCTTTCAACTACAATGCAAGGAAGAGAAACAGAAGAAACCGTGTGGGGAAGGAGAGTCTAAATCTCAAAAGACCTTCCAGAGATGGCTGAACCAACTGTAACACGTGAACTTGATTTCGATGCTGATTTAAACAAACTATTTTAAAATCCATTATATTCCAATTCTTAACCAATGATATTCTAATTATGAAGTATAAATCCTTTCAGTTTTAATGTTTATTTTTATGTATTTACATGTTTGACAGATTTCATTTTTTGAGTAGAAAACTTCTTTCATTGCAAGGTCTGTGCATCTATATAGAAAAACTTCCTTCTAGGCCACTGACAATGAATATATCCCTAGCATAAACATGTTTACAAATCTACACCTTTTCCATCAAACCTGTAAATCATTTAAGTCAGTGAGGAGAAAAAGTCCCAAGAAAATGTAACAACAAATTTCATTGTCATGTTTAATTATAATGTATTAAAAAATGGGAAAAAAAATAGAAAACTTCCAATTCCATTTCTAAGCAATCTATGAGATTAATGAAATACTCAGATTCCAAATGATGGTGAAGAGCCACCCAAACAGTTCACAAAAAACAGAATCTCTGCAGGACAGAGGAAGGACAAGAAGTATATTAGCCTTGAATACATTCCAGAAACAATCTTTTTATCTAGTAGTGCTTCACAACTTTCTATGTGAGTCAGTCTTTTACCACTGTCTGATATCTTACCAGGAAGAGTACAATTGAGATAATTCTGCTTTGCTCTGTTGAACCCACAGAATTTTAAGACATTAAGCAGAAATCCCGGAGTCTTTCCTTGCCCTCCTTTGGTGATATTGGAGGTGTGTAACAACGGAGCCCCCTTCTCTGGCATACCCTGACAAAAAGAAATTCAGAAATGACTGGTGGTTTGATTGCTCTAACAAAATCACTTTTCAGAGATAAATATCAAAATACATAAAACAAACCAATATACATAATTTTAGATTCTACTAACTGATCTACTTTCCTAGAGATCTGCTTTCCTAGATCTGCTTTGCAAATGAGCAGGCAACATCAAAACAGGGTAGTGGGAATGGAGTGCTGGGTTTGTTTGGGGAGAGGGACAGAAGTGTAAAACCTGCATTTCCTCCTGTTCATTACCAACGGGAGTACTCCTAATTTAAAACCTTAAGCCAAAAGCAAAACTCAGATTACAGGAAATCAGATAAAGGATGCTTGTCTGGTTCTAGTCTAGAATTTCCACAAATATAGAACACAGGATTTCCATCTTCATCCTTTCAGGACATAAAAATTTGGGGCTTCAAAAATAGGAACAGAACTTATATACTGTTAAATATTTAACTTTTTTTTTGGGGGGGGGGGCGAGTAGAAAGAATTGAACTCACAGGCACTCAGCAACTGAATGACAGGCCAGTCCTTTATGTATTTTATTTAGAGACAGGTGTTGTGGAGTTCCTTAGCACCAAGGTTTTGTTGAGACTTGCTTTCACTTCGCCATTCTCCTGCCTCAGCCTCCTCAGTTACTGGGATGACAGGCAAAGGCAGCCATGCCCGGCCTGTTTTATACCTGAAAATGAATCTAACCATAGCCTTGTGTCTATATGTGGAAATAGGCCACCAAAAAGATAACAAGTCCCAACACTGGACAAAATGTATTTAAAGAACAGGGTTTTTTTTGGTGGGGGTTACATTTTTAGTAGTGGGATTGAATTTAAGGGTACTGCACCAGAGTGTCACAGGGTGTATTTTATTTAGAGACAGGGTCTCACTGTGTTGCATAGCACCTTGCTTTTTTGAGACCTGTTGGACTCACAATCTGCCTGTCTCAGCCTACTCTGCCTCTGGGATTACAGGTGTGCTCCAGTGTGCCTAGAAAGAACAGATTTAATAGAAAATGTGACTTTAAACAACAAGAAATGATCTTCAGTTCCCACCACCTTGACTGAAGCTCCTCAAATAAGAAAGCAGTGTCCTCCACCAATGACAGTCAGGTATGGTGACACAGGCCTGTAATCTGACGGATTGTGCCTGAGGCAGGAGGACCAGCTCCCTCCATTTACTAAAACTGTTGTCTCAAGAGATGGGAATGCACCTCAGTGTCGGAGCCCTGCTTAGGTTCAACCGCAGAATCCACAAAAATTGGGAAGGCTGAAGCAATGGGAGATGGACCCCAATTTCAAACGAGTACCATGGGAAAAGACTTTCTTAATACCATTGCGTTTCTGGGAGGTAATATTATGGATAGTTTAAGTTGTTATGTGTGTAATTTAGTTTTCACGTGCAGATGATAAACATGGACTCCTTCTGTAGTAGAAAGGCCCTGCAAGGGTGACAATGTCTCACTGATAACACACCCACCATCATCTCACTGGTCCCAGAAGTGGAACAAAACATAATGAAGAGCACTAATCATAAGACATGCCTCCCATATTTCCTTTACTCCTGAAAACAACCCACTGTGTTAAGATACCATCTCTGCCTGGGCTGGGGATGTGGCTCATGGTAGAGCACTTGCCTAGCATGTGGAGGCCCTGGTTCAATCCCCAGCACTAACAACAATAACAAAAGATATTATCTCTGCTTTACACATGAAGCTTGGAGAGACTAAGTTAGTACCCTCAGGACACTTAACCAGCACAGAGCAGAACTAAGTTTCCTAGGGAGTTTATGTGACTAGAAAACTGCTATTCACTTCTATGCTATGCCATCACCAAAACAAGAAATAGCTATTCACAGTCTGCTCCACTGTGCCCAGCGAAACATTACAGTTTTTCCCCCAAAATCCATTCAAAATGATCCAGTAGTCCATTAAATGGTCGTGCCATATTTTAAGCAATTTCCTACCAATCACCCTTATGTTGATTTTTAGCTCCTTTTTGCTGTCTAAATAATGGGACAAAGTCCTTACTCTGTGCTATTCTATTGTTTCCCTAGGACACACTTGCTAAATGTTACATTTCTGGCTGGAAATGTATACACACTAAACTAACATTTTTATTTGTTGCTTGGTATATATACATAAAAAGTTTTAAAACATTTTTGTTTTTATTCTTTTTATGGTGCTGGGAATTGAATCCAGTTCCTTCAGCTTGCTAAGCACATGCTAACCACTACAAAAATTACACCTAATGTCCCAAAATTTTAATTTTATGGAGTCAAATTGCTTGGTTCTCCCCCATGTCCTGCTGTGGAGATTGAATCCATAGGGCTTTAACACTGAGCTGCATCACCAGTGCCCCCAGCTTTTTTTTTTTTTCTTTCTTTCTTTTTTTTTTTATTGTAAACAAATGGGATACATATATTGTTTCTCTGTTTGTACATGGAGTAAAGGCATACCATTTGTGTAATCATAAATTTACATAGGGTAATGTTGTTGGATTCATTCTGTTATTTTTTCCCTTCCCCCCAACCCTCCCACCCCTCTTTTCCCTCTGTACCGTCCTTCCTTCCTCCATTCTTGTCCCATCCCTCACCCTAACTCTAACCCTAACACTAACTCCTCCCTCCCCCCATTATGTGTCATCATCCACTAATTAGCGATATCATTCGTTCTTTTGTTTTCTGAGATTGGCTTATCTCACTCAGCATGATATTCTCCAAGCTTTTTTTACAAAATTGGAGACAAGAGTCTAATATCCCAATGCCTGTCTCAAATTTGTAATCGTCCTACCTCAGCCTCTGGAGTCTCTGTGATTACAGGTGTGAGTCTTGCAGCCTGGCTTCACAAGTTGTCGTACTTTTTGTTCTACTTCAGTTTGGGAAGCAGAGAGCCCAGAGCTCTCATCCAGGAGCCTCATCCAGTCTGCAGTTTCCTGTGCCCCACATCTTGGCGCAAGAACCTACAAAAGCAAGAAACAGTGAAATTCCCAGAGACCCCAAGATTTTAGTGGAGAAAACCCCAAAGGAAAGGATCAATGTGTGTTAGGGCCGGGGAGCTAGAGTAGGGACCAGGGAAGAAGACCTAGCATTACCTTTCCCCACCAGCCCCAGTGTCCCCACTTAAGCCCCTGGTTAACCCACTCACTTGGGTCCAAGTGGTGCACAGAGGGTGTATACCAGTTCCAGGCCCATCCCTGGTCAAACAGGTTGTCCTGCTAGAGGGAGATGGGTGTAGATGTTCAGAGACAGGTTTGCTGAGGGCGAGGATGAACGATGCCTACCCTTCTTAGCCTTACCCAGCGCGCTTACCCAGGCATCGGAGATCCAGCTCTGAAGGCACAGATCTAATTTTACTTAGGTTTGCACAGGACATATATAGACACATCATCCAATCAGGTTAACAGGCTTATTAAAGTATAACAGAGTCAGCCTATAGGTGAATATAAACCGAGGATCCAAGTAGTGTAAACAAACCAAGCATGCCTAAGCAATTCTGCCCAGCAACAGGTCTGAGACAAAGGACTAGGGGAATGGCAAGCTCCTGCACACAGCATGAGGCAAGGCAGCTCAGGCAGCTCACATCACAGCTTTCTGTGATGCATGTCAGAACGAGGCCTCCCCTCAGCTCAAACTCAGCCACAACAGCTGCAAAGACCTTCATTCCATGGCGAGTCTTTAGCATGAACTCAGTTTCTCTGTCCAGACTGTTCGGCTTACTTAGACCATGGTGTCAGTGACTGCTGCCAGATAAGCTTGAGGAATGTTCCCTACAGATGGGGATCAAAGAGGAGCTCAGAACCAGCAAGACTGAGCAAGGCCATCTCCCAGGACCCTCCCTAAGTTGGTCAGTTTAGCCTGGGCCTCCTCACAGGCCTGTGGCCAAACTCCAAGGACAGGGGAGCGCAAGAGAGACCCAGGGGCTTCTGCCTTCCAGCACGCCTAGGAAGAGTGACCTCCCTCAACCCACTTGTGAGCAGCTCTCCCCAGAGGAGAGCTCACACTGCAAACCTCTCCTGTCTCCTCAGGGCTCTCTCATCACCTTCTACCTCCCTCTGCCACCTCCTTCTGTGTCTCCATTGGCCACAGTTGTCTTCCTGCCTCATCCTTCGGGACACCCATTAAGATCTTCCTTGTGCTGCTAAACTGATCCAATGATGGTGTCACCACCTGCTCCCACTTCACTTTCTTCATCTTTGAATTTTCTAAACTGTCACTTCACTGAATTTCACTCTTAGGGAGGGCAGAGTAGCAGGAATGACCAATTACATTTTTCTACTGAAAACTCACATGACCCAGGGAAACCTGGGCTGAAGGCTTTTAATCCACAAGCAGAAAAGGTCACACTGAAAGTCATGTTCTCCCCTGGACACTGACTGGCTTCTCCCCTCCCTTTTTCCACTTTGTGTTTCCCCTGATTTCATTCATCAGACTCGACAGCTACCTCCCCACTGCCCAAGACCAGGTTCAGCCTCACCCCAACCTCAGGTGCTTTAGCTAGAAAATATTCTGCTACAATGGGAAGTGGCCCACAGCACCCCTGTCCACCCTCACTCCTCCCAATGCCCATGCAAGAACACTTTGAACGTCAGCCCAACCTTCAAAATATTTAGCTGCCAAGATGCAATCACATCAATGTTCAGAGCTGCTCAATTCACAAAACCTAGATTGTGCTACCAACCCAGATGCCCTTCAATTAATGAATGAATAAAGAAACTGTAGTATATACACACAGTAGAATATTACTCAGCTATAAAGAAGAATAAAATTATGGCATTTGCTGGTATATGGATGGAGTTGGAGAATATCATGCTAAGTGTATAAGCCAAGCACAAAAACTCAAATGCCAAATGTTTTTTTTGATAGGTGGATGATGATATATAATGGGGGGTAGTGACAGGGAGGGACAAGAGAAAAATGGAGAAACTTTGGAATGTGAAGAGGAAAATAGGTGGGAGGGGTTGGGGGAGGGACAGATAGTAGACTGAGACAAACGTTATAATTCTATGTCGTGATATGATTACAGGAATGGTATGAATCTACAGTGTGTACAACCATAGAAATGAAAAGTTGTACCCCCAATGTGTACGATGAATCAGAATGCTCTGTGTAAAAATATCAATTTTAAAAAATGCAGGCTGCAGGCTAGCCCACCACCCCCCCCATAAAAAAAAAAAGAAGTGTGTTTAAAGAAGCCAATCCCAAAGAATCAAAGTTCATATGTTTTCTCTAATAATTGGATGATGAAACATAGCAGGGGCAGGGCAGTTTAAGGGAAGAATGGAGGGACACTGGATTGTGTAGAGGGAAATGAGTGGAGGGGAGAGGGTGTGAAAGGGAAAGGTGGTGGAAAAAGAGAATCATCATTACCCTATATCATATATGATTATATGAGTGGTGTGACTCTTCAGCATGTAAAACCAGAGAAATGAAAATTTGTACTCCATTTGTGTACAATGAGTTAACATACAAAAATAAAAATTGAATGAAACAAGACACTACAATACTGTCAGGTGCAATGGCACACACCTTTAATCCCAATGACTTAGAAGGCTAAGGTAGGAGGATCACAAGTTCAAGGTCAGCCTTAAAGATTTAGCAAGGCCTTCAGCAAATTAGTGAGACCCGACCTCAAAACAAAATATCATAAGGAATGGGGTGTAGCTTCAGTGTAAAGCACTCCTGGCTTTAATCCCTGTAAAGAAAAAGTAAATTAATTAATTGCAGAATATTTTTTAAAACTTTACATAACTGCTAATATTATAGAAATAATTTTTGATTAGATGTGTATAAAGGATATAATATATGGGTTGTACGGAAGGTATAGAAAAATGTTGAAGGAATGATAATAACTTTTCTAGAACTGAGCTCTGAATTTGACTTCCTTCCTCTCCCCAAATGGAACCCTCTCAGGCATGAGTAGAATCCAAGAGTTTGGAAGTAGCCAGTCCAGATTCTATCACTGGCTCCTCTCCTGGGGTTCCTGCTCTAATTCTATGTCTCAAATGCCCTCATACTACATAGGACCAAAATCCAGGGGCATCATCTGCTTGTCCCATCTTCTACCCAACTTCCTGCTGCCTCTCCTTCTTCCTCTTATCTTGGGGGAATCAGGGCATCAGGATTCTCTCTGTTCCTTTATCTCTTTTCATCTATTGCAAATATTGAATTCTCATGTTTGTTGGGGACTCATCAGATTTCTTTTCTTTGTGTGCTGGGGATTGAAGAACCTAGGGCCTTGCACATATGAAGCACATGCTCTACCACACAGATACAATCCCAGGCAGAAATGGTTAAGGAAATCAAAAATACCTCAGTCAAATGGGGCAAGGAAGCACCCACCTGTAATCCTAGCAACTCAGGACATCGAGGCAGGAGGATCACAATTTCAAGACCAGCCTCAGCAACTTAGTGAGACCCTGCTTCAAAATAAGAACTTGAAGGGCCTGGGGATGTAGCTCAGTAGGATAGTGCCCCTGGGTTTAATACCCAGTAGCAAAGAAAAAAAAATCCAGTCACTGCACTGGGGGTTGAAGCACACTGCAAACAGCAGGGCCAGCCTACTTTCAGTGTGGTGAGTGCATCTGCAACACGAGGCCTGAGCACCATGTGGAGTGGCCAGGGAAGTGCAGAGAGAGGGGATCATGGGAAACATGTGGGCAACCCAGCCCACAGCACCCAGGTTCATGCAGAGGAGAAGCCCTGAATATTAGCAATAAGACATGCAAGAGGATTATTTCAGCTTCTGGTTGCAGAGGCTGTGTCCTGTCCAGAAAGAACACTCTGGAGGATGTCTTCTGACTTTGCCCAATGATGTGAGACCACCATGACAGTCAGAGCAAGTCTGGGCTGATGTGGGACGGGGAATGAAGAATGGACTAGGTGAGCAGGATCAGCTCCACCAGGGAATAAGACATAGAGGGTACAACAGGTGGAGTTGACACCTACGACATGAAGGGTGGGGGTCACTTGGATTTAAGATGAGACACAATCATGTGTAGACGACCAAAAGATGGAATGGTAGTAACAGAAGCAGCCACTTTTTGGTACCATTCACTGTTTTCATACATACATATACACAGACTGTTCTCATTCCTACATGATTCCGGAAAGAGAAAAACCACAAGGACTTAGGGAGAGAAACTGACAACAAATGATGAAAGGCTCTTCTGGGTTAGAGAAAGTGGTCTAACCTCGATCATGGTGGAGAATACATGACAGTGTCCGCTTGTCAAATTCCCTAACTGTAGCCTAAATTGGGTGAATCCTACAGTTTGTACATTGTTCCTCAATAAACGACTTCATAAAAAAGTTCTACCATAGCTCCTAGGTTTCCACTTCTTCCCAAGTAAATTCCATGCTTGAATTTCTGGGGCTTTCTAATCTTGACCCCCCATGGTTTCACCTCATTGCCCATGCCACCCTGTGCTTGAATGGGAATCCCTTTCTCATCATTCTCTTAACACCCTACTTTCTGGTTTCCGTGCCTTTTTGCAAACAGTATGTCTCACAAACAAGCCTTCCTGTTTTCTTTCTCTACAAAATCACACCTAGGACACACAGAGTGACACGTCCTACTCTCCAGTGTGGACTTCATCCAACTCTCAGTTCCCTCCAGTCTCCTGTGCCACTCTCAGCGAGTTCCTGGGTGGCTGCCAGCTTCTTCTATTTGAAGGTTGCTTATCAACACAGGTGCAAGATGGACGTAACTCTATTTCCATCCCTCAATAACATGCACCTTAGCACACAGTAGGCTCTCCATGCAATGCAGCCAGGAAGGAGAATGGCCTCACAGGTCCAGGGGGAGGAAAGATCTGAGCTGCATCTTACAAGGTGGGTCTGGAAGGATTCATGAGCACCATCAGGGCCAAGGGTAGTGGAGAAAGCACAGAAAGTGCCTGGTGGAAGGGGAGAAAGAGGCCTCCTCAAGCACAATCATTTGGTTCTGCTTACCTGGCCTTCGTAGGGGTGCCTAGCGGTAAACACTGCCACGACCTGAATGACCAGCTGCAGGATGAGCGGCAGCAGGAGGCCAAAAGTGGGTACAGACAATACAAAGCTGGGCTAGGGTTAAGGAGCCAAGGCACTGGACAGTTCCGCCCTGTCCCCGCCTTTCGATTCTACCCCTAACTCCCTGGTCCCCCCCTAGTTGGCCCCGCCCACCCATCTTCCTCCCTGGACTGGACTGTTAGTCCAGTACAACCAAGGTGACCTCTCTCCACCACGCTGTCCTCGCGGACTGTCCGTTTTCAACGTTCATTATCACTCTCTGTGGCCCTGCTCCATTCTTTACTCCACAGTCCATCCTACCCAGCCTCACACCCAGACCCCTCTGGCCTTCATCATGTCCTTCAAGTGAGGCTGACGTCCCACCCAGTGGGCCCCATATTCGGTTACCCTCCCCCACCCTCCCATCACCCCTGCTCTTCCAGTGTGGGAACATGGCACTGTGAGGATACGCCATGGCCTTGTGCAGTGACAAGCGTGTGAGTCTCCTATGGACCAGGAAAAGCACACAGCTTGCCAGTATGGTGCCCAGGGACAGGAACAGAGAGAGGAGCGGGTGCAGGAAACCCTGGATATTTCTGGGGCCCATGCCGTTGTTCAGCCACATGCAGTGCTGGTAAGACTTCTAGGGGAGAGGAAGCAGGACGGAGGGTCTATCTGCTCTGGAATTCATCACACCCAAATCCTTAAGCCTCCCACAAAGGGGACTTCTAGGCCACCTGCCCTTGGCCGAACACAACAGCTCCAGCCCCCAGGGAGAAACTGGCACTTCCATAGGTAAAGCAGAGTTAGGATTTCATGGCTGCTCAGGTCACCTGACATTAGCAAGCTCTTAGAGACAAGACCTGCCTGGTGTCACTTTGAGCAGGATATAGAATATATCTGGGGACTGTTTTCTGAGATACTGGAAAAGGATGAATAGAACACTTTTGCCCAACCAGCTTTCTGTACTTGTAAAGCCATGCAGGATGTGCACAGGAGAGAAGAGCCCTCAGAACACGGGAAACCCTCTGACTTGGACACCCAGAAGTGGACAGGACAAGATCCCCAGAACAGGACAGCAACCAGTCTAAAGGTTTTGGCATGTAGTAACTGCAACCCAGGGGCTGGGATAGGCACTGCTCTCCTGCCCCTGACTCCACCAGGCCCAGCACGCATGTGGTGCCTTTTGCATGTCAGCACCTGTTCAAGTAAGGCCAGCCTCTCAGGACAGGTGCAGACACAGAGGCCATGGCGTATGTAAGGGACCAAGAGTGGCTGAGCGTGGACAGGGTGGAGGAGTAGTCACTTCCACACAAATGTTACAGGAAGAACAGTGGAAGGTGCGAGGTGGGTGGTGGAAGCCACAGTATTTACACCAGGTCATTTCATGTGCCCTGCCATTCAGCCGTGCGACATAGGGGGTCTAGGGGTCCTGCTCCAAGGAACCTGGATCCGGAAGAGATTTGGGAAGTGAAGGAGGACTCCATCCCTCTGCTGCTCAGGGCAGCCAAATAGCATCAGCTGCAAACAAGAAGCAGGTCGGAGGTAGGCAGTGGAATTCCAGTCAGGCTCTGTTGAACAAGCTGACCTCTCAGATGGGCAGTCAGGGAAAGAGAAGGCACTGTCAAGCCAGAAGAGCTGCATATGGACTCTACCTTCTGGAAAACTGCTCAGTGCTTGCACTGGAGTGTCAAATGGGAAGGAGGAGTGAACTGTGTGGTTTGGAAGAGCCTGCTGGGCTCTCTTGTCAGCCTGCCCCATCCTCCCTTCTAAAGCAACTGGAAAACTCCAGGATTCTGTTTTCTCCTTTCTCTTGGGAAATGAAATGCCAGGGTCTAATTAATGATGACATGGAGAGAAAGGATCCTGAGGCCACAGGGGTGGTGACCACTGTACAATGAACCCTGTTGATATCAGACCATGAAGTGCCATCTCTTTCTCCCAAGGTTTGAGAACTCCCCATGATGGAGGATTCCTGTGTCGGAAAAATTCAGGGTAACCACGGTGTAAATTGTCACCCATGAAGAGGAGGTGCGTTGCAACTGGAGAACACAGGTCTTGATTCTGGGCCAGTCATCTGCCTCTGAAACCACAGTCAGATTCAGTTCTACTGGGGCAACCCAGAGTTCCCCATGAGGCCTGCCACACCTGTGAGAAGACTCACCTGAAGGACACATTTAAATATCCAGGCTATCGACCAAATGTCACCAGCATTACCAGACACCCACAGTTTCCTCAATGCTTCAGCCACTCTAGATCTCTGAGCTCCTAACTAATATACTTCTTTTTCCTACTGACCCTCTCTCTCCCCTTCCCTGCCTCTGCACTATCAGTGTCAATATTTCCCTCAATCCCTTTGAGGGAAACCTGATAGTGTGCATTTGAGACTCATGGATATATGAAATGCAGGCCACTGAACATGATGACTGCAGCCATATTCATTAAGGCCCATAGGATTTCAAAAAGTCACAGACATCTCATTCATGTTTGGGGTGGGCGCATGTAAACACTTGAATCTGACATGGTGACACCTGCCTTTTCTCAAACAAATGAGCACCACTGATCTCTCTTCTGGGTTGACACCTTAGTGCCATGACTATGGCAAGTGTAACATCACAGAGGCTCTGGAATGTGGGCTCCAGCTGCTTCCAGTGACGTCTGACAGCAACCTTCCCCATCCCCACCTACACACAGGTTGTAGACTCCAACATGCTGCTCTGACAGTGTTGTCTATTTCAAGCTTGTGATGATGTGGATGTGTTTTTTTTTCCCAAGGACTGGAGGCTCGGTCCTCAGTGTGGCAATGTTGAGGTGGTAGGACCTGTAAGAGGCGGATCCTAGTGTGAGGTAATTCAGTCACACGAGGGGATGTGACCATAGGAAGGGAGTAATGTACTTCTCCTGGGCCTCATTTGTTCCTGTGAGAGTCGGTTGTTATAAAAAGAGCAAGACCAGTCTGTCCCCAGTTTTCTGGCCATGCAAGCTCTAACTCATGAATTTCCTGCCACCATGATGCCATGCACAATATTGTGATGACCCTCACCAAAGTTCAGTCACAGGGGATGCCAAATCCTGGAATCTGAGTATGCCACCAAGTTAATGTTCCTCAAACTAATGTGTAAATTTATAGAATTACAAAAAAAATAGGTTTCATGTATAACAGCTACTCTACAAACTCAATATGTCCTTCTCTTGTTAATATTATTTTATATTTTCCTTGAAATTTTAAAACAGTTTTCAGTTAATCTGTGAAAAAGTAGAACTTTCAATATGACAATCTGAGTTAATTTGAGATAATAGGCCATAATCAATATCAAAATGTATACATGCATTCTAAGATCATGTACAACTTATTAAGGCAAAGAAAAAAAATTAATTAAAAAAAAGTAAAGGGATAGGGTTAAGGAGGGTGGTAAGAATGGAGGAAGGAAGGACTGTATTGAGGGAAAAGAGGGGTGGGAGGGGTGGAGGGAAGGGAAAAAAATAACAGAATGAATCAAACAACATTACCCTATGTAAATTTATGATTACACAAATGGTATGCCTTGACTCCATGTACAAATAGAGAAACAACATGTATCCCATTTCTTTACAATAAAAAAAAAATTCAAGACAAAAGTGATGTAAGGCTCACTCTCAGTACTAACACTGACCCCAATTAAATAGAAGGGGTAAGATAAGTACAAAGATACACATTAAAGGTACCATCCAGTACTTCTAACTCAAGACAGGTAAAACTGGATTTTTGGATGTGCAAGACCAGAAAATCAAAGACCATGTATTTTCTCTGATATGTGCATGCTAATTCACAATACCGTTAAAGTCTATAGAAGGATAGAGCTACACTGGAATAGGTAGAGGGAGTGAAAGAGGGGAAGAATATGGTGATAGGAATGATTGTAGAATGAATCTGACATTATTACCCTTGTACATGTATGACTACCTAACCCATGTCATCCTACATGATGTCCATCCAAAAGAATGAGAAATTACACTCTATGTGTGATGTATCTAAATGCATTATACTGTCATGTATAACTAGAACAAATCAGAAGAAAAACAATGAATGGTGGAAGACAGAGGCTGGAGGAGGAACTAAGCAAATTTCAAATGTGGTACATGATTTCTCTTAATTGCTTACACAGGGAAACTACTTAAAGATGATATTTATAATCAACAGTGAAGCAGTCTAAAATGTTTTGGGAAATTATCAGGGAGATCCCATTATAAAACAGTATAAAAGTTATATTAGGGAAAGAATATCATGGATGTGGCTAAGCAATGATTTCTAAACAGATTAATATGGACAGAAGGAAACCAGAAGCTATTCATCAAGATAATGGGAGAATGACCCTGAGATCATTCAAGTCTGAGATCTTTAATGATGTCAACTCCACCACTGTCCCAGAACATTAAGACATAACAGGTTCAAGGAAAGGTTCTAGAAGATTCATGAATTCTTGGTGTGCAGTGATTCACTGACTGGCACTGCCTCAGATCTCTTCTCTCTGTATTCTAATGCAATGCTACTATGCTAGCCCTGTCATAGCCCACGCAGTCTTGGGTTTTATTCAGGACTCTACTACAAAAATATAAGTAATCATCCTCAGAAACTTAGGTATAGGACTAAATCTGCCAGTACAAGGATGGAAGATGGGTACAGACACAAATACCCATCCTAGATTTTTTAGAACATGTTTCAAAGGGCTTTGGCACATAGGCAGAGAATTTCCACAGAGGCTGAGCTGTGTACAAAGTCCCCACTAGGGTAATGGCCAGGCGGGTTACAGGTTTATTAACACCACAGAGAGATTCCATTAGGGCAATGCTTAGTGGAACCATGGAAATAAGTCATATCCAGAGACCCTAGACCTGTAGAGTCAGCAGCATGTAAACACAGCCTGGGAGAGCCCAAGGCAGGTGACTTTAACCTAGGAAACCTATAATCTGTGCTGTACCCAGCATAGACATAAGGACAGCATGTCCTGAAATTTGGAGGAACCAACCCGCATCCCAGTGTCTAGAACATAGGTTAAAGGGTCTAAAAACTTATTCTCAAGCTTAAACTTTAATGCTGATTTTCCTGTCACGTTTTGGATTATTGGATCTGATACTTTCTTCTTGCCTTATCTCTCCATTAGAAAGGGAATGTCTATCACATGCCTGTACTACCATTGTGATGAGAAGCACATAACTCTTGATTTCATAATCTCATACCTGGAGGGAAAAGGCCCTCAGAACAGATCATACATTGAGTCTGATTCACATAAGATAAAGATGATATGACTTTGAATTCAGACTTCTTAAGGTGAAAGGACTCAAAAGTTTTTGAGGCTAATGGAATAAAATGAATGCATTTTATATAAAGACATGAAAGTTGGCGAGAAAGGATGGGATGGTATATAGCTGGAATGATGCTGTTCCCTTAAGGATTCATGGTGTACCTTAATCTCCTACGAACAATATTTAGAAATGGGGCAAAAACTTGCTCAATACAAGCTGAACGCAGAGGAAAAAATGTCGAGTTATTCAAGAAGATGGCATCAAGTTAAAAATCATCTTCAGAGCAATGAAGCAAGTAAAAATATGAAGAGAGAACCTACAGAATGGGAGAAATTCTTTTCTAACTATTCCTTATGAGAGGACTAACATAGAAAGGAACTAAAACAACAAAACCAAACATCAAAAGAAGAAATCATCCAAATCACAAACAAATTAATTAAACAGACATTTTTCAAAAGAAGAATCACCAATAGTCAACAAATATATGAAAAAATATTCAATGTCATTATCGATTAGGGATGGGCAAATCAAAACATCACTGAGATTTTACCTCACACAGTCAGAATGGTACTCATCAAAAATGCAAACTATAATAAATTTTAAACAGTATATGGAGAAGAAAAGCACATTTTTACAATGTTGGTGCAACTGCAATCAGTACAACCACTAGGGAAATCAGTATGGAGTTCCCTCAAAAGACTAGGCATGGAACCACCATATAATCCAGCTATATATAACTCTTTGGGATTTATCCTCAAGAATTAAAGTCATTGTACTACAGGGATAAGTGCATAGCCATGTATATAGCAGCACATTTCATCATAGCCAAACAATGAAACCAACCTAGGTGTTCATCAACAGATGAATGCTTAAGGAAAATGTGGTATATACACAATAGAGTTTTATTCAGCCATTACAAAAATTAAAAAGTGAAATTTAGTTATTTGCAGTAAATATGGATGGAACTTTAAATCAGCATATTAAGCAAAATAAACCAAACCAAGAAGGTCAAATGCAGTGTGTGCTTTCACAGAGAAAGCTAGGAAGAAAAAAGGCAAAATTTTAGGGAGGTCTGGAAATCTAATGAAAATCAAAGGGAGATCAGCATAATACAGTAAAGGGACCAGGGGGTGGAGAAGAGCAAAGGAGGGGAGATTGATGTGATGTGCAGTGACTTTGTACAAATTATATTGCTATATTGTGTGCATGTACTATATTGTGTGCATGTACAGATGTAACAACAAATCCCATCCTTATGTGGGTCCGCAAAGCACCAATAAAATCTAGTGGGGAAATAAAGCACTGTGGCTTCTGGGATGAGCAGCCTTATAAAAGGCTGCAGGGCTGTAGAAAGCATTGTCTTGTTTTTCTGCCTTGCACCTCATAAGGACACAGCAAGATGCCACTTTGGACGCACTCACATGAAACCAGTGTTGGCACCTTGATCTTGATTCCTCCAGAACTGTAAGATATTAATTTCTGTTCTCAATCTACTACTCACTATAGAGTATAAATGACCAATTTTGAAATATCTTGTTATAGAAGCACAGACTGGGTCACTTAGTTAAACCAGCTCAAAGTTTTCAAATGTGATAATATTTTTAAAGGACCAAATATAAATCAATAATTTTTTCCTGTTATATGTTTTTTTTTCCCCGATCTAATTTTATTTATTTTCTTCCTTCTTGTAACTTTGGTGTATTTTGTTTAATTGTTTGTTTTTATGTTTCTTTTGTTGTTGTTTTTGTTTGTTTCTTGAGTTCCAGAAGGATTATGTGAGTCAGATTTCCATTCCTATACTAAGAATCTGAGATAACTCAAAATGAAAGAAGGCTTAACTCAGTTTTGGAGTTTCTTGTCATGATTGACCATGTTACTTTCAACCTTGGTGAGAAAGGAACTCATGATGGAAGTGTATGCAGGAGCAAACTGTTCACCTCATAGCTGGGAGTGAAAGAAGAGGCAGGGTCTGGAGTCTCACCACCCTCCTCATTCAAAGTCACCCCCCAACTAAGACACACCCATGACAGATTCCCACATCCCCTGTAGTATCAAACTGGGAACCCTCCTTTATCATATGGACCTTGGGGAAACACACAAGAACCTAATTACATCAAGGTCTAAAATTAGTCTGCTTATTTAAGTTCTTTCTTCTTTTCTAATACAGGTAATAATCAGTATAAGCTTCCATTTTAATACCCCTTTTTCTGCATCCAATAAGATTGGGTACATTGTATTTTCATTTTTATCCATCTAATGATATTTTGTGATTTCCCTTTGATTTCTTCTTTGATTCATTGCTTGTTTAAGACTGTGTGGTTTCATTTTCACCTACTAGAAAAATTTCCAGTTTTCCTTCTACCATTACTTTCTAATTTCATTCCATTAGAATTGGACAATATTGGTGTGATTTCAATCTTCTAAGTTTATTCTTATTCAGTGACACAAATAGATATATAGGTATATCTGTCCTAGAGAGTGTTCCATGTGCAATTGAGAAGACTGTATTCAACTGTTTCTCTATTTCGTTGCATTTTTTTTTTCTTTTTCTCTGTGGTAATTTTCATTCATTTTTCATTGATTTTTTTTGTCGTGACATTCCTGGATTCTTCTCTCATTTTCTTTTCTGTGTCTTCTACAGATATTATCTTTGTGGTCACCATGTCACTTTCATTTAGCTTCTTACATTTGTAACAATTTTTTTTAAATGGGTATACACTCATTTTGTTTTGTAAATTCAAGAGTGAGGGTAAAATAAAGACAATTAAAAGCAATCAAAACCACAGAGAATTTTGAATTCATAGTCTTGCTGACTGAATTACTACATTTTTAATACTAGTAGAGGGGTGAGACAAGGTGTTGGAACAGAGACATCACTTCCCTAGATGCTCCATGGCATTAAACCAAGAAAGGTAGACAGCTTCTCTGCAAGGGGGCTGAACGTTCAAAAATTAGGATGGTGTTTGCTGGAATTTAATACATATCCTTTTCCTTCTCTTGGATATATACCTAGTTGTGAAATAGCTAGGTCATGTGGTAATTGAATATTAACTTTCTAAGAATCTGTCAAATTGCTTCTAAAGCAGTTATTTTAAATTCCCACCAGCAATAAATGAGAGATTCAATCTTGTTTTTTTCATTTTAATTTCTGTAGTACTAGGAGTTGAACTCAGGAGTGT
The DNA here is from genome assembly GCF_902686445.1 of Sciurus carolinensis. Taxonomy (NCBI): domain Eukaryota; kingdom Metazoa; phylum Chordata; class Mammalia; order Rodentia; family Sciuridae; genus Sciurus; species Sciurus carolinensis. Next base: position 85,568,970 of record NC_062221.1, on the reverse strand, counting down.
TCTACTTCTAAGCTATATCCACAGCCTGCTTTCTTTTATTGTGAGAAGGAATTTTGTGAAGCTCCCCAGGCTGCCTTAAAACTTGCAAATCTCCTACCTCAGCCTCCCAAGTCCCTGGGATTACAGGTGTGCACCACTGAGCCTGGCCAACAATTTCAGTTTTCCCACATTCTCATCAGCACTGGTTATTGTCTGACATAAGGTCTGAAGTGGGGTTCTCTGGTTTTGGTTTATATTTTCTAAATTTCTAATGATGTGGGGCCAAAGCAGACAGGACAATGGGTGAAGTTCTTCACCTCACCGGCTAGAGTGTTTACTTGTTCAAAGTCTACTCTGTTTGAGAATGGACTTGAACATTATCAGTTACATATCTTTCTCAGACTTGTGACCTTGCTTTCGTCTATTCTGAACCTAGGAGGTCAGAGGCTGAAGTTCTAAGTTGATAACATGATTTCCACATCCATGGTACTTAAATGTGTAGGAAAATGTACCTTAAGTGTGTAGGAAAAGCATCTATGGATGGAGGTGTGGATCAGTGGTGGAGGTCGCCTGGCATGTGTCAGGCCCTGGGTTCGATGCTCAGCAACGCATATTAATAAATAAAATAAAAGATCCATTGACAACTAAAAAAATTTTTTTAAAATAAATGTATCAAACTATGGTACATCAACTATGTACAATGGTGAGAATATTCTTACTTATACTCCAAACAAGAAACCATACTGCTTATTAATAAAAATCTACACTCTTTGGACCATACATTCAGCTCTATACCTCAGAAGAATGTGGTTTGTGGATTCAAAGTAAAGGCAGAGATTAGGTTTTCTCAAATGATTCTAAATTCTTGGCCAATGAAAAACAGAAGGAAGTTCTACGTACATCTTAAGGAAAAGTATTTTTCTTACATTAAAGCTGCCTTTAAATTGGTCTTACCCTTGAGGGACCTTCCTGGAGTTAGGGACGCTCTCTTTGGACCATCTCAAAAGCCATGATACCCAGAGACCAGATATCCACTTTACGGCCATAACTTTTCCCTGTGACCATTTCTGGAGCCATCCAGCAAGGTGTTCAGCACGGAAGTGCGTTTATTCTGTTTAGGGGATTTTTGAAAAAAAAAGAGCCAAAGTCTGCTAAGACACAAAAACAAAACATCTAAAGTTAATAGTTTCCAGGAATTGTTTTATACTACAGCATACCTCAGAATACATAATTACATTTTGACTATGAAGCTCTTCTATTTCTTTAAATAATTTAATAATAAAGTGATTAGGACTGGGATTAAAATATTTTGATAATGTTGCATACTGCCTCCTTTTGCTTTTTCTTCCTACAACAGAGTGGGAATTATTAGGAGGACATTTATCCTGAATAATACATTTTCTCCTAAAAGTTATAGTAAAACTGAAAGAGATCCAAAGAGCAGGGAAAAATCACCAAAGGTGGACAACAAACCTAAATGCACTGAATCAGGCAAAGATCAAGACACTGAAACTTCCTTAAAAGAAAATAAAGAGAAACTAAAATCACAAAACAGGCATTTTAGAGAAAGCTTAGAAGAAAAAAACATATTTAAGTGTAGTTGCACAGACAAGGTAATCACTAGCATTAATCTACTTCAACTATTTCAAGTATAACCGTGGAAAAGAAAACCTTCTTTAGTACTTGATACTAATTTTGTATAAACTCAGGATGAGTATTTACAGTCTTCCCTTCTACTGTTAAAGCCATTCAATTACTTATTCATTACTGGCATCAGATCTGCAATCTTCAGAGTGTTTCTTATTTACATAGGAATGAATTATAGCTATGAACTGTTTCATTGGTTATACCTAAGTAGGATGTTTTATAAACTATTGTTTTCAGAGTTCCTTCCATATTAGTACATTTATGTGCCTCAGTTAAAAACAATAGTACAGCATATAAAAATACCATTCCTTTAGTGTTTGACATTTAAGGTAGTTTTAGTGTTTCTTTACTGTGATGCAGAGAATATCCTTTTACTAATTGTGGTGCACATAAGTAGTAATTCTATAGGAGTGAATATGGAAAAGAGTAAAGTTAAGAAAAATAATGATAATAATAAAAATAATAATAATATTTATAATATGGTGTCATATGACACCAGTGTTGGCACCTTGATATTGGTTCCTCCAGAACTGTAAGATATTAATCACAGTTCTCCATCTACTACTCACTTTAGAGTATAAATGACCCATTTGGAAATATTTTGTTATAGAAACACAGACTGAGGCATTTAGTTAATCCAGATCAAAGTTTTCAAATGTGATAATATTTTTAAAGAACCAAAACAAAAAATCATTAATTTTTTTCTATTATCTGGTTTTTTTTTCTGTGATATATTTTTATTTATTTTCTTCCTGTTAACTTTGGGATATTTTGTTTTTATTGTCTGTTTTTTGGGTTTCTTTTTTTGGTTTTTTGTTTGTTTGTTTTTCGAATTCCTGAAGGTGTATGTTTGTCAGACTTCCATTTCTATAATAAGAATCTGAGATAACTCATAAGAAAAGAAGGTTATTTTATTTCATTTTTGGAGTTTCTTCTCATGATTGACCATGTTACTTTAACCTGTGGTGAGAAAGGAACTCATGATGGAAGTGCATGCAGGAGGAAAACTGCTCACCTCATAGCTGGGAGTGAAAGACAGAATAGGCAGGACCTGGAGTCCCACCACCCTCCTCATTCAAAGTCACCTCCCACTAAGACACACCCATTACACGTTCCCACATCCCCCAGTAGTATCACACTGGGAACCCAGCCTTTAACCTATGGAACATGGGGAAACATGCAGGATCCAAATTACATCAAGGTCTAAAGTTAGACTGATTATTTAAGATCTTTCTTCTTTTTAAATACAGGTATAAATCACTATAAGCTTCAATCATAATACCCCTTTTACTGCATCCAATAAGATTTGGTAAGTTGTATTTTCATTTTGTTCACCTAAAGTTATTTCCTAATTTCCCCTTTGATTTCTTCTTTGATCCATTGCTTGTTCAAAACTGTGTGGTTTCATTTTCACCTATTGGAAAAATTTCCAGTTTTCCTTCTACCATTACTTTCTAATTTCATTCCATTAGAATTGAACAATATATACTTGGTGTGATTTCAATCCTCTTGAATTAGTTTATACTTATTCAGTGACTTATTTTATATATAGATGTCTCTCTGGGAGAGTGTTCCATGTGCCCTTGAGAAGACTGTATATTCTATTGTAGTTGGGTGCAAAGGGCCTTGAATGATTCCTAGGTCCATTTAATCTACAGTGTTATTCTAGCCCTCGATATCGTTAATGATCTTCTGTCTGTATGTTGTTTCCTATTGAAAGTGGGGTATTAAAGTCCTAGTAATTAAAGTTATTAATGTGTTACTATTTCTCCCTTCAGTTCTCAAAATGATTTCTTTTGTATTCTTATGCTCTGATATTGGGTGCATGTATATTGTTAATTTTTTCCATATGTCCCATTAACTGATCCATTTATAATTATATAATATCCTTCTTTGAATCTTCACAGTTGTAAATTTAATTCTATCGGATATACAAGTGACCACCCAACTTGCTTATGTTTAATATTTCCATGAAATATTTTCCCATCCTTTCATTCTGTGTGTCCTTCAATACAAATTCAATTTCTGGTAGATATCATGTTGAGGAATCTTCTTTTCATTATTTTTTCCAGTCAATCACTCTATGTATTTGTATTGGGATGTTTAATCCATTTCCCTTAATGTAATATTGCATAGGGTAGTATTTACTATTGCCATTTTGTTAATTGTGCTCTATTTGGTTGCATTTTTTTCTTTTCCTCTGTGTTTTTTTCTTATGTTTTTTATTCATTTTTCATTGGTTTTTTTTTTTTTTTGTAGTGACATACCTTGATTCTTTTCTCATTTTCTTTTGTGCATCTTCTACAGATATTATTTTGTGGTCGCACTTTGACTTTCATTTACTTTCTTTCATTTAAAGCAATGTTTTTAAATGGGTATGCACTCATTTTGTTTTGTAAATTCAAGAGTGAGGGTAAAATAAAGACAATTAAAAGCAATCAAAACCACAGAGAATATTGAATTCACTGTCTCACTAAATGAATTCCTAAATTTTTAGTAAGAAATAGAGGAGTGAGACAAGCTGTTGGAATAGAGAGTTCACTTCCCCTAGATGTTCTGTGGCATTAAACCAAAAAAGGTAGACTGGAGCTTCTCTGCAAGGAGGGGGGGCGGTGAATGTACAAAAATTAGGAGGGTGTTTGCTAGAATATAATACTATACACTCAAAAGAGATTGGAGACTCAGAAGATTAAATATATTAGGGAAGGAAATCCCAGTGTCACAGCTATGGACGCTACAGCAGCAAACATTGGCACAAGCCAGAATAGTAACTCTGTGAACTCAGTAAATTGATAAGGGATTCAAAGTAACCTGCATATTGGGGAGGACAGTGGCATGTCTGGATATGCAGGTTGAGAGACCAAAGACACTGCCTGGGCCACTGCACAATATCTTCTGCAGGAAACAAAAAACTGCATCTCTCCTAACAGTGTGCAGAGGGCAAAGGAAGGAACCATTTTGCAGCCTGAGCATTGTCCCCCCTGTAGCTGAGGAAGCCAATTTCTCTCAGACCTGAGTGAGGTCCAAAAAACGAGCCTGGCAAACCCATGCTGCATGACAGCGGTGGAACTGAAAGACCAGGAACAAAGCAAATATGGAGAGAGATTTACACAGGAGACATCTGGTCATGGAAACCCACCTGCCTTACCCCTCCCCCTCAATCCAGCTGCAGGCAGGACTGTCTAATAAAAAGCCAGACTGGGAATTTGACAGGATAGGGGCAGAAAAAAAAGAGTTTGGAGACTGAACCTGAGAAAAAGAATCAGGTTCTGCAAGAAATATAGTGAACTGATTATTTGCTCCTACATCACATGCACGGAAAACAAGAAGGTCCCTGGGCTTCAGCCTTCCAGCCTAACCGAGCAATTGCTGGAGTTATGCTCTTTAAATATTCTAGAACAATTGGCTTTCACCAAACTGACTGGAGCCCACCTACACCTAAAGCCCACCTGCAGGAGTTCCACCTGCAAGATTATACCCTCTCAGCCTAGCAACCCCACCCTGGGAGGAGCAAAATATCATACTACATGCTGCAGAGAAGGGAAGTGCAGGATCTTTGGATCTTCACTAGAAAATATTCCCCGGTCGCAGAGCTAGCCCACGGGCAGCCAGCTAGCCAACATCACTGAGTGACCCCGCACAACCCTCACGCTGAGATGGGCAGAGTAGGCCAGCAGACAAGTCAGCCCCCCTACATCGCAGATCTAGCCAGAGGGTGAACCAGCCCATCTGACCCCCACACCGAGGTCAGGTGCCATTGCTGAGCCTGCCTGCCTGCCCCCCTACTGCTGAGTGACACTGCATTTGCCTCTGTGCTGACTCAGCTCACCCTCACTGGGGCTCCCCAGCATCTTTAGAGTATAACTACAAATTATATTCAGTAATTCTGAATTATTCCTAAGGGCATAGTCATCATCATTGGAAGGACAGCTCCCTTCCTGAGACACCTACAGGAGACCTTTGACAGGACTCAGGAGACAAGAAGAGGAGGTATTGAGAGACTCGTGACCAACTCAGAGCCACTAGGAGAGTCTCTCCCACTTTGCAGACTCCCCAGATTGGGCAGTAGTCCCGAAACACAGGGAATTTTGTGGAGTAGAGTGGCCCAGTGAGACTCCCCTGATGGAGCTGTGAACCCAGTCAACCGGGAGCATTGCAGAGGAGGGCTACACAGTGAGAGGCTTTGACCCAGAGTGAGGCTCCGAGGCCCAGGCAGTAGCTCTGGTCCCCAGGGAACATAGCAGATGAGGTCCGCTCAGCAAAGGGAGTCCCTCACAGGACCAGTCTCCCCAGCCCAGGCACAGGTCGGGATCCCTGGAAATGTCCCAGAGGAGGGTAACCCAGTCCAGGTGGTAGTTATGGACCAAAGGGAACTTCTCAGAGGAGAGCTACCCAGTGAATCTTCCCCACCAGGTGAGTCTTCCCCGCTGGGCAAGTCTTTCCCACCAGGGCAGTAGAACCAGAGACACAGGCCCAGATCAGACGTGCCCCAGGCTGCATTCTAGTCCCCTTTGGCTGAAAATCAGTCAACATGTGGAGGCACCTCTGCCCACTGCCAGGAAATATACCCCACCTGAAGGCCACTACCCCTAAAGGGGCAGCTTCCTTCTAGAGCACTGCATTATCAAGTTCTTCCAATACTTCAGGCTACTGAAGGCTAAGAGGTGAGTTATTGGAAATCTACAGAGACAATAGTAGTCAACAGAGGAAATCTGCACTATCTCAGAGTTTCACTGCTAGAAGGCTACATACCTGAGCAATATGAGAAAACAAGGGAAGAAAATATTCCAAACAAACCTAGATGATACAGCAATAAAATCCAATGACAGCATGGCAGAAGAAAGGTCAGAAAGGGAGTTCAGAATGTACATCACTAAAATGATCAAAGAAGCAAATAATGAGATGAAAGAGCAAATGCAGGCTTTGATCTCACCACTCAAGAGTTAAAAGAGCAAATGCGGGAAGCAAAAGACCATTTCAATAAAGAGTTAGAGATACTGAAAAAAGCCAGGCAGAAATACTTGAAGTGAAGGAAACAATAAACCAAATTAAGAACTCCATAGAAAGCATAACCAAAAGAATAGAAAACCTGGAAGACAGAACCTCAGACATTGAAGACAAAATATTTAACCTTGAAAACAAAGTTGACCAAACAGAGAAGATGGTAAGAAATCATGAACAGAATCTCCAAGAACTATGGGATATCATGAAAAGGACAAATTTAAGAATAATTGGGATAGGGAAGGTACAGAGAAACAAACCAAAGGAATGACAAATCTTTTTGATGAAGTAATATCAGAAAATTTCCCAACTCTGAAGAACAAAATGGAAAATCAAATACAAGGGGCTTATAGAACTCCAAATATACAAAATTACAATAGATCCACACCAAGGCACATTATATGAAAATACCTAACATATACAATAAAGATAGAATTTAAAAGCTGTGAGAGAAAAAAAATCAAATTACATTCAGGGGATACCAATATAGATATCAGCAGATTTTTCAATCCGGACTCTAAAAGCTAGAAGGGCCTGGAACGACATTTTTCAAGTTCTGAAAGAAAACGGATGCCAACCTAAAATCTTATACCCAGCAAAACATACCTTCAGATTTGACCACGAAATAAAATCCTTCCATGATAAATGAAAGGTAAAGAATTTACAAATAGATAGCCAGCACTTCAGAATATTCTCAGCAAAATACTCCATGAGGAAGAGATGAAAAACAGCGATGTAAATCAGCAAAGGGAGGAACTACTCTAAAGGAACAGCCAAATAAAGGAGAAACAAAATTGTGTCAAATAAATAAATAAATAAATGAAACGAAAATGAGCCAAATGACTAGAATACAAATCATATCTCAATTATGACCCTGAATGTTAATGGTCTGAACTCATCAATCAAAAGACATAGACTGACAGATTGGATTAAAAAGAAAGATCCAAAAACTGCTGACTGTAAGAGACTTATCTTCATAGAAAGAGATACCCACAGACTAAAGGTAAAAGGATGGGGAAAAACATACCATGCACATGGACACAGCAAAAAAGTCAGAGTATACATCCTCATATCAGATAATGAGGACTTCAAGTGAAAGTTAGTCAGAAGGGATAAAGAAGGACATTTCATACTGCTTAAGGGAAGTATAAATCAGCAAGACATAACCATCATAAATATCTATGCCCCAAACAGTGGCTCATCCATGTACAACAAACAAATCCTTCTCAATTCCAGGAATCACATAGACCACAACACAATAATACTAGGCGATTTTAATACACCTCTCTCACCACTGAACAGATCCTCCATACAAAAATTGAACAAAGAAACCATAGATCTCTATAAAACAATCAATAATTTAGACTTAACTGACATATATAGAATATACCATCCAAAAAAGAGTGAATACACTTTCTTCTCAGCAGCACATGGATCCTTCTCTAAAATAGACCATATTTTATGCTACAAAGCTAATGTTAGCAAATACAAGAAGAAAGAGATAATACCTTATATTCTACCAGATCATAATGGATTGAAATTAGAAGTAAATGACAGAAACAATTAGAAGTAAAAAACAGAAACTACTCCAAAACCTGGAGATTAAATAATACGCTATTGTATGATGAATGGGTAACAGAAGACATCTGGGGGGGGATTAAAAAATTCTTTAGCTAAACAAGAACAAAGTTACATCATATCAAATTCTCTGGGACAATATGAAAGAAGTACATAGAGGAAAATTTATTTCATGGAGTGCATTCAATAAATGAAGAAAAAAGTCAACAAATAAACAACCTAACAGTGCAGCTCAAAGTCCTAGAAAAAGAAGAACAGAGCAACACCAAAAGTAGTAGAAGTCAAGAAATAGTTAAAATCAGAGCTGAAATCAATGAAATTGAAACAAAAGAAACAATCAAAAAAATTGACTAAATAAATACTTGGTTCTTTGAAAAAATATACAAAATTGATAAACCCTATGCCACACTAACAAGAAGTAGAGAGAAAACTCAAATTACTAAAATTTGGAACGAACAAGGAAATATCACGTCAGACACTAGTGAAATACAAAACATAATTAGAAGCTATTTTGAAAATCTGTACTCCAACAAAATAGAATATCTTGAAGACATCAACGAGTTTCTAGAGACATATGAATTACCTAAACTGAACCAGGAGGACATACACAATTTAAACAGATCAATTTCAAGTAATGAAATAGAAGAAGTCATCAAAAGCCAACCAATCAAGAAAAGTTCGGGGCTAGGTGGGTTCTCAGCTGAGTTCTACAAAACCTTTAAAGAAGAGCTCACTTCAATATGTCTCAAAGTATTTCATGAAATAGAAGAGAAGGGAACCCTCCCAAACTCATTCTATGAAGCCAATATCTCCCTGATACCTAAACCAGACAGAGAGACATCAAGGAAAGAAAATTTCAGACCAATATCCTTAATGAACATTGATGTAAAAATTCTCAACAAAATCATAGCAAATTGCATACAAAAATATATTAAAAAGATAGTGCACCACAAACAAGTGGGTTTTATCCCAGGGATGCAAGGTTGTTTCAACATATGGAAATCAATAAATGTCATTTACCATATCAACAGACTTAAAGTCAAGAATCACATGATTATTGTGATAGATGCAGAAAAAGCATTTGATAAAATACAGCATCCCTTCATGCTCAAAACACTAGAAAAAAATAGGGATAGTGGGAACATTCCTTAACATTTTAAAGGATATCTGTGCTAAGCCAGTGGCTAATATCATTCTAAATGGTGAAAAACTGAAAGCATTCCCCCTAAAAACTGAAACAAGGCAGGGATGCCCTCTTTCACCACTTCTATTCAACATTGTCCTTGAAACTCTAGCCAGAGCAATTAGACAGACCAAGGAAGTTAAAGGGATACGAATAGGAAAAGAAGAACTCAAACTATCACTATTTGCTGATGACATGATTATATATTTAGAGGAACCAGAAAATTCCACCAGAAAAATTTTAGAATTCATAAGTGAATTCAGTAAAGTAGTAGGATATAAGATCAATGTTCACAAATCTAATGATTTTTATACATAAGTGATGAATCTTCAGAAAGAGATGTTAGGAAAACCACCACATCCACAATAGCTTCAAAAGAAAGAAAATACTTAGGAATCAATCTAACAAAAGAGGTGAAAGTCCTCTACAATGAGAACTACAAACAGTAAAGAAATAAATAAAAGAAAACCTTAGAAGATGGAAAGATCTCCCATGTTCTTGGATAGGCAGAACTAATATTGTCAAAATGGCCATACTACCAAAAGTGCTATACAGATTCAGTGCAATTCCAATTAAAATCCCAAGGATATACCTTACAGAAATAGAGCAAGCAATCATGAAATTCATCTGGAAGAATACGAAACCCAGAATAGCTAAAGTAATCCTTAGCAGGAAGAGTGAAGCAGCGGGTATCGCAATACCAGAACTTCAACTGTACTACAAAGCAACAGTAACAAAAGTGGTATGGTATTGGTACCAAAATAGACAGGTAGATCAGTGGTACAGAATATAGAACATGGACACAAACCCAAATAAATACAATTTTCTCATACTAGACAAAGGTGCCAAAAATATGCAATGGAGAAAAGATAGCCTCTTCAACAAATGGTGCTGGGAAAACTGGAAATCCATATGCAGCAGAATGAAAATAAACCCCTATCCCTCACCCTGCTAAAAAATCAACTCAAAACGGATGAAGAACCTTGGAATCACACCAGAGACCCCACATCTTATAGAAGAAAAAGTAGGTCCAAATCTTCAACATGTCGGCATAGGATCTGACTTCCTTAACACGACTCCCATAGCACAAGAAATAAAAGCAAGAATCAATGACTGGGACAGATTCAAACTAAAAAGATTTCTCTCAGCAAAGGAAACTATCAGCAATGTGAAGAGAGAGCCTACAGAGTGGGAGAAAATCTTTGCCACTCATACATCAGATAGAGCCCTAATTTCCAGAATATATAAAGAACTCAAAAAACTTTACACCAAGAATACAAATAACCCAATCAACAAATGGGCTAAGGAAATGAACAGACACTTCACAGAAGAAGATCTACAAGCAATCAACAAACATATGAAAAAATGTTCAACATCTCTAGTAATAAGAGAAATGCAAATCAAAACTACCCTAAGATTCCATCTCACACCAATTAGAATGGCAATTATCTAGAATACAAGCAAAATAGGTGTTGGAAAGAATGTGGGGAAAAAGGGACACTCATACATTGCTGGTGGGGCTGCAAATTAATGCAGCCACTCTGGAAAGCAGTGTGGAGATTCCTTAGAAAACTTCGAATGGAAACATCATTTGATACAGGTATACAACTCCTTGGCCTATATCCAAAGTTCTTAAAATCAGCATACCACAGCATAGAGCCACATCAATGTTCATAGCAATTCAATTCACAATAGCCAGATTGTGGAACCAACTTAGATGCCCTTAAATTAATGAATGGACAAAGAAACTGTGGTGTATATACACAATGCAATATTACTCAGCCATAAAAAATAATAAAATTATGGCATTTGCAGGCAACTGGATAAAAAGGAGAATATCATGCTAAGTGAGATAAGCGAATGTCAGAAAACCAAAGGACAAATGATCTCGTTGATAAGCGGATGATGACACATAATGGGGGGTGAGAAGGGGGCACGAATGGAGGAAGGAGGGACTGTATAGAGGGATTAGATTGGTGGAATGGGTGGGGGGAAGAAAAAAATAACAGAATGAGTCAAACACTATTACCCTATGTAAATGTATGATTACACAAATGGTATGCCTCTACTTCATGTACAGAGAAACAAGATGTATCCCATTTGTTTACAATAAAAATAAACTTAAAAAAAGAAAAAAATTTCCCAACTTTTAATAGAGATTTATGTTGAAATTTTTTCATTCCCCCTCATTTCCACCATTATTGAAAATAATTATTTTTTATGGATCACTTTATTGATGACTGGGATGTCTGATTAGTATATTTCTGTTTGCATTGTATATATATTTTTTTCTCAATGATGTTTTTCTCAATTCTCTTTTTTTTCTCCTGCTTATAGCTAAACTCCTATGCCCTCTTGTACTCTTCATTAATTTTCACTTTGATTTTCTCCTTATACTTAATCATCACATCATATACTATTTCTGTTCTCCACTTATCGACCCCTTGAAAATATAAACCATCTAGCAAACATACATTTTTATTTTAGACAATAACTCTACATGTCACTTTTGTTTATTGTGACAAAACTGTAACACCTCCTCAGGAGATAATTTAGTTTGAGGTTGGATATTGTTTGCATTGTTTGAGGCTATTATTTGTCTCTCCCTTTAAGGTGAGGAACATGCGTCTCAAGGTAGAAGCTCTACTACCTCAGATCCATACCATTGGATTGGTTGACACCCAAACAACATGAAAAATAAGGAACAAATTATCCTAAATAAACCAAGATGCTCCAATAATAGAACCACTAATTCCACAGTGGAAGCTCTATCAGAGAAGGAGATAAGAATGTACATAGGAAAACTGATCTGCCAGGGAAAGGACAACTTAAGAAGTGACATTAGACAGAGATCACAGGCAATGAAAGATCACTTCAATAAAGAGAGATTCTGAAAAATAATCAAGCAGTAACCCTTGAAATGATGCAATCAATAAAACAAATTAAAAATTCAATGGAAAGTATGACAAAAAGACTAGACAACTTAGAAGACAGATTTTTAGGCAATAAAGATAAAAGTTTTCATCTTGAAAACAAGTTGAACATGGAGAGAAGATGTTGAGAGACCATGAACAGAATTTCCAAGAGATATGGAATAAAGTGAAAAGATCAAAATTAGGATTTAACAGGATAGATGACGGCATAAAGTTAAAAGCAAAGAAATGCACAATTTTTTCATTGAAATCATATCAAAAAATTGCTGAAACCTAAAGAACGAAATAGAAAATCAAATATAGGAGGCTTGCAGGACCCCAAATGTACAAAACTACAGCAACCCCACATCAAGCCACATTATATGGACAATGACTAACATACAGTATGAGGAGAGAATCTTAAAGACCAGGACAGAAAAAAATTGCATTATATATAGTGGGAAACAATTGAAATCTCAGGTCATTTCTCAACCCAGACATTCAAAGCTAGGAGGTTCTGGAATAATATATTTCAAGATATGAAAAAAAAAATGAGGATGACCAATGATTTTGTGTTCAGAAAAATTAAGCTTCAGATTTGAAAATGAAATAAAAAATCTTCCATGATTAAACAAAAGTTAAAAGAATTCACAACTAGAAACTGTGCCCTATAGAGCATTATCACAAAAAATTGCATGGTGGTGAAATGAAAAAAAACAAGTTTAAAGGATCAAAGGAAAGATGTACACCAAAGAATTATCATGGAAGGAGAAACTAATTCAACTTAAAAACCAGAAATAAAAAAATGACCAGAATAACAACCTACATTTCAATATTAACCTTGAATGTTAATTACCTACAGTCCTCAATCAAAAGACATCAACCGACAGATTGGATGAAAAAAGAAGACACAATAATTTACTGTCTGCAAGCCACTCACTTCATAGGCAAACACATCCACAGACTGAAGGTAAGAGCATGGGAAAAGTTGTATCACTCACATGGATTGTGTATATGAGCAGGGGTTTCTAGCCTCATGTCAGATAGAGTGAACTTTAAACCAAAGTTAATCAGAATGGACAAAAAATATTCCATATTGCATAAGGTACATATTCTATGTACCTCAAAAAAAAACCTTCTCAGATTCAAGAGTCAAATAGATGACAAACAATAATACTGGATGCATTGAACATCCCTCTTTCACTTCTGGAATGATCTTCCAAACAAAAGCTAAATGCAGAAGGTATTGAACTATATAATACAATCAATAATTGAGAGTTAACAGACATATACAATATGTCATCCATCAACGAGCAAACATACTTTCTTCCTGGAAGCACATGGATTCTTCTCTACAATAGACCATATCTTATGCCACAAAGCAACTCTTAGTAAAAACAAAAGGAATGGAGATATTACCCTGAATTCTATCAGATCATAATGAAGATAATTTAAATATCAATGATAAAATAAAATGTAGAAGTGACTCTAAATCCTGGAGGCAACAAAATACACCATCTCTAGGTGTTGTTTGGTTTAGGTACCCAGGGTCAATGTTCTACAAATTGATCTGAGGATGGTATCAAGATGGGTAGACATAAGATTACAGGTAGGATGTTCCCCAGGGTGGGGAATGATGTGGGATTATGATGAGTTCAGAATTGCAAAAGATGGAGTCTGAATAGCCACATGAACAAATTTTCTCCCTCTACAGGATCAGGAAATGAATTGTGTTGATTTCCACTAAAAGAAACAACAAAACAAGGAGTGGGGCATGATGGCACATGCCTGTAATCCCAGCAACTTGGGAGGTGAGGCAGAAAGATCACAGGTTCAAAGCCAGCCTCAGCAATCGGGGCTGTAAACAATTTAACCAGACTCATTCTCCAAAAATAATAGCAAATGTTCTAGGGGTTTATCTCAGTGTTTAAGTGCCCCTGGGCTTAATCCCTAGTACCAAAATAAATAAACAAAATCACCTCCTGGAATCCCTCATGGTTCACCTGCTACAGGATTGTACTTTTGGGTTCTTCACACTTACCTGGCTTCTATGTATCATCTCCTTCCACCACTTCTTCAGTCTCACTTCCTAACTCCTCCACCAACTCTATCAAATCTACATTGACAAGGTCAGATGTGCCTTCCCTACTGAAAAAGCAAATGAACAATTTCTGTTCTCCATGCCTTAAAAGAATTTGATGCAGATGATCTACTACTTAAGTCCACAAATTGACTGACTTAGCAGTATACAGCATAAGAACTAGAGAGTGAGTGCATAATCAAATGTGTAATTTACATTAGTGTAATAAAGATAACACTTAAATGAATAATGTAACCATGCATTTATGGGCATTTTAAATTGAAGGTTAAAATATTACATGGATAGTTCAAAACGAGAGTTATCAAATTCATGGCATTTTTCATCTTATTATTATTATACTGCAAACTAAATCCTTTCATTGTACTTTCATCCTTTGTCTTGTCAAACGTACTAAGATTTCAAAACAAACTGGTCAAGGGTAGTGGCAGAGAAGAGAGTGAAACTAGCTTCGAAACCAAGTCATCCATTATTTCCATCATGCCACAGCTTTTGTGCTGACAGTATTTATCACCCTGAACTTCATATAAAAATTAAAACACAATCCCATTTTTATTAGCACCCTCAAAATGAAACACTTAGGTATAAGCCTAACATAGTCTTTGTAAAATCTACAACAGAAAAACAGAATCTGATCAACAAAATCAAACAAGAACTAAATAAATGGAGAGAAGTTCCATCTTCATGGAGAGGAAGACCCAAACTTTTCAAGATCTTAGTTCTTTCAAATTTAACCTATAGACTCAATGCAAACCCAAATAAGTTCTTAGTAAGTTATATTGTGGATATTGACAAACAGATTCTATAATCTGTATGAAAACACAAAAAACCCACAATAAACTATGCAATATTGAGAAGAACATAGTTGGAGGACCGACAGCACCTGACTTCAAGACTTACTATCCAGTCACATCATCAAGAGAATAGAGCACTGCAGAATCAAGAGCCAAATGAATCCATGAAGCAGAGAGACACTTCAGAAATATACCTAAATAAATGTAGTTACAAAGTCCCTGACACAGGAGCAATGCAACTCAATGAAGAACAGATAGTTTTTTCAATATATGGTGCTGGAATTACTGGATATTCACATGCTAAAAAAAAATGAATCTAGACATAGATTTTTCAACCCTCCCAAGAATCAACTCACAATGGAAGCCAGGCACATATGCAAAATTATAAAACTCTCAGAAGACAACCTAAGAGAAACATGAGATGGCCTTGGGTTTGACAAAGACTTTCTACATAATTCAACAAAAGCACACTTGTAAAAGAATTATTAAGCTAGATTTCATTGGAATTGAACATTTCTGCTCCAGAAAAGACAATGTAGAGATAAAACCAAGCCATAGACTGGGTGAGATTGTTCTCAAAAGATACAGTTTTTACCCAAAATATGCAGCAAACATGTAAAGTCACAATAGGAATACCATCTGCTTTTCTGTTTCTCCTTTCTATTAGGTTTTCAAATGTTCTCTATTTCTTTTAACCTATGTTTAAGTTTATACACTTACAATTATAACATGCATTTGTTACTTCCATACTACTCCTCCACAGATTTAAGAAAACTTTATCTCCAATACTGATGTTATCATTTTCTATCCATAGTCTAATAGTATTTTCATTTTATCCTTTTTCTCTCCAAATTAAATGTTGCTATTCTTTGGTAAGTATTCTTTAAATATTTACCTGTTTTTCAGATATAGCTTCCTCCTACATGTGAATTTCTCTTTGAAGTTTCATATTCCTTCTATCCACAGTACATTTTCAGAAGTCTCTTAATGATTTTTTTGGGGGGTGTATAGCAAGTTTCATTGAAGGAGAGGACAGACAAAGACTCTCCAGAGGGGAAGCAGATCCAGAGCTCGAATCCCTTAATGACATATTTTTGGTGACAAGTTCTTAATGTATTTTCCTGAAATGGCTTGATTTTTCTCCTCATTCTTTTGCTTTGTTTGTTTTTCTTTGAGGTGCTGGGTGTTGAACTAGGCACACATTCTGTCAAAAACACTAGCACAGTCCAACTTATTCTTCATTATACTTATACATCAAGAATAAAAAAATACAGGAATCTCATATTTCTTGCACTAATGCTTTATAACTTAAAAATATCAGTCTCCTGCCTTCTGCTTTCCATTATTGATATTTTCCGGGGATTACTCCTATTGCTTTTCTTTGAAATATTCTGCTTCTTATCTCTACCTGCTTTTAACCTTCTTTTCTTAGTCCTCATAGTCTATAGTATCAACTTGAATTTGTTGAAGTATGAATTATTGTATCAGTTCAGCTTGAAGATAGTGTACTTAAATTTGATAATCCAGTAGCCTAATTAATACTGCAAAATCTTTTCTTGTTCTACTGGATGATCTCATCCTTGAATTTTGTACTTTTTAATACCATCTGTCTACCATGTTTTATACACTTTTAATTTATCTTCAGTACCATATTTAGTACTTTAAATAATTTTGACATTCTGAACCATATTTTAGGAAGTGTATTAGTTTGTTCTTCAATTCATTTATAATCCATCAGCAATTATATGAAAACATGTCCAACATCTTCTGCAATTCTTTCTTTTCCTGTCTGATTGCATCTTCATTCCACATTGGAGGGTTTAAATTGTAACAGAATAAGTTTTCATTAATTTCCCATGTACTTTCCACTTTCTATTTGTAATTATTTCTATTCTGTTTTGATAATGTGTAATTACATTTCATCTTTTGAACACTGAATTCTATAACCATTTAGAAATAATCATTCTATGTGTTATCTGGTCACTTAAATAATATGAGAGTCTTTTATTTTTAATTTATTTTGATTTATTGTACACAAATGGGGTACAATTGTGGTTTTCCTGGTTGTACACGAAGTAGAGTCACAGCATTTGTGTAATCATACATGTACATAGGGTAATGATGTTTGTCTCATTCTGTTATTTTTCCTTCCCACATCCCCTCCTATCCTTCTTTTTCCTCTATACAATCCATCCTTCCTCCATTCTTGTCTCCCTCCCACTCCCCATTATGTATCATCATCCGCTTCTCAGAGAGATCATTCCACCTTTGGTTTTATGGGATTGGCTTATCTCGCTTAGCATGATATTCTCCAACTCTATCCATTTACCTGAAAATGTCATAATTTTATTCTTCTTTATGTCTGAATAATATTCCATTGGTGTGTATATACCACAGCTTCTTTATTCATTCATCAATTGAAGGGCATCTAGGTTGGTTCCACAATCTAGATATTGTGAATTGAGCTGCTATTAACACTGATGTGGTTGCATCACTGCAGTATGCTGATTTTAAGTCCTTTGGGTATAGGCCAAGGAGTGGGATACCTGGGTCAAATAGTGCTTCCATTCCAAGTTTTCTAAGGAATCTGCACATTGCTTTCCAGAGTGGCTGCACTAATTTGCAATCCCACCAGCAATGTATACATGTATCCTTTCCCCCACATCCTGGCCAATACCTACTGTTAGTTGGATTCTTGATAATAGTCATTCTAATTGGGTGAGATGGAATCTTAGGTTAATTTTGATTTGCATTTCAATATGAGAATCTTTGAGATCTGAAACTATTGTGAAATTCACTGGAAAAATAAGGAATCCAGAATAGACAAAGCAATACATAGCAAGAAAAGTGAAGCAGGAGGCATCACAATACCAGAGTTTAAATTATACTACTGAGGTATAGTAACAAATACAGCAAAGTGTTGGCACCAAAACAAACATGAAAAACAATTGTGCAAAATACAAGACACAGAGACCTATTATCTCATATTGGAAAAATGTGCTAAAAGTATTCACTGGAGAAAACAGCCTATTCAAAAAATCAAGCGGGGAAAATTGGAAATCCTTATGTCTCAAAATGAAAATAAACCCCATTCTCTTACCATGCACAAATCTCAATGCAATGTGGATGAAAGATATAGGCACTAGAACAGAGGCCCTTCTTCTAACAACAGAAGAAGTAGTCCCAAATTTTCACAATATTGGTTTAGGATTGGATGGCTTAAGAAGACTTCTAAAGTGCAAGAAGTAAAATCGAGAATCAATAAATGAGTTGGATTCAAACTGAAAAGCTTCCACTCAGCAAAGGAACCAATCAATAATGTGAAAAGAGAGCCTACGGAAAGTAAGGAAATCTTTGTCATCTGCACCATAGATAGAGCATTAATCTCCAGGAAATATAAAGAACTCAAAAATCTTAACACCAAAAAAACAAATAAACCAATCAATAAATGGTTTAGAAACTGAACAGATATTTCACAGAAGAAGAAAAACAATCCATCAACAAATATATGAAAAGATGTCCAACTTCTCTAGCAATTAGAGAAATGCAAATCAAAACTACTCTAAGAATTCATCTCATTCCAGTAGGACTGGCAGTTTTTAAGAATTTAAACAACAGTAAATGTTGGTGTGGATGTGGAAAAAGGACATTGATACATGGCTGGTGGGACTGCAAAATGGTGCAACCACTATGAAAAGCAGTACGAAGATTCCTAAAAACTTGGAATGGAAACACCATTTGACGCAGTTATCCCACTCCTTGGTCTATACCCAAAGGACTTAAAATCAGCAAAGTACAGTGATAGCAGCTCCACTCACAAGAGCTACACTATGAAATTAACCTTGGTGTTCTCCCCATGAATGCACAAATAAAATATGGTATATATACACAATGTAATATTACTCAGCCTAAAGGAGAATGAAATGATGGCTTTTGCAGTTAACGGATGGAGCTGGAGAATATGCTAAGTGAAATAAGCCAATCCAGGTTAAGATTCAAGACTGTTGAAAGTCTCTATACTTCCATCAGAAGGTACAAGATGGGAAGCTCACAAAATACTCAAGTTCAGTATTACCACTCTCACCATCAACAGTCCCCCACCCCTGTCCCCAATCTCCTCCCCACCTTGACATCTGACTCACTTTACTCTTTACTTTCATTTATGTTAATGATCATAAGCAGCCCAGGACTCCCAGTTCTCCTCCAGTATTTCCACCCTAATGCCCAAGTGGCTCTGAACATGCTCCTTATTTTCACCAGCTGTGCTTTCAGGGGCAACATTTCTTCTCTCACAAACTCAAGTTCTAGAGATGAAGGAAGTGTCCTTTTGGATTTTCATTGTTCTTTGAAGTTCCATAACTCTAAAATTGAAAAAGAAAAATAAAAGATTAGTAAGAGTAGTAAAGGCAAAGTAGTCAAAAGGCAGAAAGATAATGTACAAAAGACTAGAAACCTTGTTGTTGAAATAACCATTACTGATTTCCACAAAAGAGTTCATACATATATAAAGAGCAGTTGCAAGGAATAAAAAAACACAGCCCTCTGTCCTGAGATCAGGGTCCACTGGCAGTCCTGGGAGCACTGCCTGAGCTCTGCACTGGGTCTACCACATCACAGTCCACAGAAAGTCCCCTCAGGAGTTCTCTCTCCCTGGCTCCTCCCTTAGCTGGTGAGGACGTTCACTCTCAACTGTCTATTAAATGATATCAAGGCTTCAAGAAAAATGTAAAATACTAAAATAAAATATATAATCTGGGGAAGAGAAAAGATCCAAGATTTAGATATAATACTTATGCACAATATGAAACAGAAAGAACAGAGAAAGAGATGATTTCTCTGGAAAACAGGTCAAAATATAGAAAGAAAAAATCCAGTGATTTAAGTATTCTAACTTTAAGAAGCCTTTAGATTTTTAATTTTCCAAAATGTGTGATGAGTACTCTCCAGGTAAACATCTTAATGTAATTTTAATATTCTCATACAAAAATACGTGAAACTTGAGGGCATTTTGAAATCATCACTGAAAGTCAAATGCCACCCACTGTTTTTAGCAACACACATGCACAGATGCACACACCAGGTCATGGGTCAATCACTCACTGATTCTGTATGATCTGTTTGTGGGCCAATGACAGGAGGTGCAGCCTCTTCACCCCATCATCCTCCTCTCTCACTACTGCTGATGTTTCTGATCCCTTGGTGTTCAGCTGCATTCATCACATGAGCAAAGAAGATTAAAAGGTTACAATGTGATGGATCATCTCTTTTTTATATATATACTTTAAGAAATTATTTTTTCAATAGCTAATTTTTAAATGATTAAAACTCACTGGTTCCAATATCATCAATTAAAACTTAAGTTGATTTTATGAAATATGGAAAAGTAAGTATATGAAGTAAAAGTATGTGATAAGTATTCTTGAGTAATAATTGCAAATATATTACGTAGTTATTTACCTGTAATGGCGGAATTCATTTTAGAAAGAAAAATACAAACAGATTTGTATTGGGTAACCTGAATTAGAAGAAGATTTAAAAGAAATAAATTGACCTACTGCTGAGGATCCACAAGGGAAGCCATCCTTTTCTGAATATGAAAGAGAAAGAATGCTAAAACTTCAAGGAAGAAAACTTTCATATGACAAAAAGAAAAATAATATGAAAGAGCAAGTGAAATTTCTTAAACTGATTACAATTTAAGTATAATTACTTCTTTCATAAAATGACAGTAATGGTAAAATAAAAAGTAATTGATATAAGACACAGTGAATAACTCTCCAATGTTAATGAGTACTCAAAATACATTTAAAAAATCCTGAATTGGTCAATAAAATGGGTGAATTTTATTGTATGAAAATTATACTTCAATTCAGTTGTTAAGATGTAATGAAAAATATACCTATCCATCTGTAGAAAATTGAAACATTTACTGTTTAAGGTACTTTCTCCAGGGAATTGCCTACCAAGGAACAGGGGAATAATAAGCAACCAAACAAGGCAACTAGGAAAAGCATGATGTTTGACATGTGATTTGTTTCTAAAATGCAACTTCCTTTCTAGTTGACCCAAAAGTTCTAGGTAAAAGTTTTTCCTTTTCCTAAGGGTATACCAGATTAAAGTATACAAGGTTAAGATCAATATTACTTGCAAAGAAGTGGGCTTCTTCCTTGAACAAAGCCTTTATTTCTCTGATGATGGAAACATATTAAATACACTTGATTCAAACCACATAAGATTTTAACTGAATTATATTATTTTATAAAACTTGATATATGACGATAGAGACAGAAGAACATATTAAATAAAAATAATAACCATCCTGGTGATATAATTGGCAAAATCAACACTGAGATAAACAGGAGACCTGAACTTGCATCTTTCAAGTACAATGGAAGGAAGAGAAAGCAGAAGAACCAGTGTAAGGAAGGAGAGTGTAACTCTCACAAGACCTTCCTGAGATGGCTCAACCAACTGTAACACATGGACTTCATTCTCATGATGATTCAAACAAACATTTTAAAAATCCATTATATTCCAGTTCTTACCCAAAGATATTCTAATTATGAGTTATAAATCATTTTAGTTATAATGCTTATTTTTATGAATTTACATGTTTGACAGATTGCACTATTTGATTAGAAATTTTTTTTTAATTGCAAACCCGTATATGTATATAGAAGGCAATTTCCTACTAATCAACTTTAAGTAGATTTTTAGCTCCTTTTTGCTATCTAAATAACGGGACAAAGCCCTTAATCTGTGCTATTCTATTGTTTCCCTAGGACACACTTGCTAAAAGTTACATTTCTGGGTCAAAAGGTATACACTCTAATATTTTCACTTGTTGCTTGGTATATATACATAAAGTTTTTTTTTTTTAATATTTTTGTTTTTATTCATTTTTTGGTGCTGGGGATTGAACTCAGGGCCTCCAGCATGCTAAGCACATACTAACCACTACAATAAGTTACACCTCAAGCCCCCCAATTTTAATATTATGGAGTCACATTGCTTTGTCTCCTCCCTGATGCCCTGTACTGGGGATTGATTTCATGGGGCTTTAATACTGAGCTGCATCACCAGTTACAAAAGTGGAGGGAAGAGTCTTGCTAAGATCCCAATGCCTGCCTCAAATTTGTGATCCTCCTGACTCAGTCTATGGAGTCTCTGGGATTACAGGTGTGAGCCATGCTTCCTGGCTTCATTCTTGTTCTTTGTGTTGTTGTATATATATATACAACACCATTTAATGAAGGTTTGCTTCAAACTCAAGGACTCAAGTGATCCTTGAGCTCTAGTCTACAGAGTAGTTGGAAATAAATGCATGTGACGCCAAGACCAACATTTATCTTTTATTTTTTTCAATTTTTGATTTTAGGCAGTACTGGAGTTTGAACCCAGGCACATTATGCCACTGACTACCTCCTCACGCCTTTTTATTTAGCAGGGTCTTACTAAACTGCCAGGCCTGGTCTCAAAATTATGGTTCTCCTGCCTCAAGCTCCTGAACTTCTAGGGCTGTAGGTATGTGTCATTATGTTCAGTCATCTTAAATTGCTGCTTTATATTCTGGATTTACTCACCTCCCATAAGGATGCAATATTGCCACTCCCCGGGGGGCCACAAATGGAGACCTGGACCCAGGGAGGTTTGGGAGTCGCTGTGGGGAGTGGATTGGTGAGCACACAGCCTCCAGTGTTTCCACTCTGTTCCCTCCTCTCCTTGGAAAAGCAGGTCTTCTGACGTGTACCTGGGGAACAACAGGTCAAATGCGAGGAGTCACTTCCCACCTTGGCCTGGGCTCCCTAACCCCCCTCTCCACTCAGCTTGCAAAACACAGAGACCAGAGCTCTTAAACAGGAGCCCATCCAGCCTGCAGTTTCCCTCTACCCCAATTCGTGGGGCAAGAATCAACAGAAACAAAGTACAGTGAAATTCACAGAGGCCCCTAGGTGGCTCTGGAAAAAACCCCAAAGGAAAGGATCAGTGTGTGTCAGGGCCTGGGAGCTGAGGTAGGGACCAGGAATGAGACCCAGCTTCAGCCCTCCTGACCAACCCGAGGGATCCCACTGAAGCCCCTGGTTTACCAACTCACTTGGGTCCCAGTTGTGCACAAAGGGTGGCATACCAGTTCCTGGTCCAGCCCTGTCTAATGCGATGTCATACTAAGGGAGATGGGGATGGGAAGAGGAGCTCGGAACCTGAGGGATGGGGCAAGGCCATCTCCCAGGGACCCTCCCTTAGTTGGTCAGTTAGGTCTGGGCCTTAACACAGGCGTGTGGAAGACTGCAAGGACAGGGAAGCCCAAGAAAGACCTAGGACCTCCTGTCTTCCACCATTCCTAGGAAGTGTGACCTCCCTCGACCCACTTGTGAGAGCTCTTCCCAGATGAGTGCTAACAGAGCACACCTCTCCTGCCTCCTCAGGGTTCTCTCATCACCTTTTACCTCCCTCTGTCACATGCTCTGTGTCTCCATTGACCACACCTGTCCTCCTGCCTCGTCCTTCCAGATACCTTTTAAAATCTTCCTTGTGCTGTTAAACTGATCCAAAGATGGTGTCTCCACAAGCTCCCACTTCACTTTCTTACCTCTCTATTATTTCTAAAGTGTCCCTTCATTGAATTTCACTATCAGGGAGAACAGTGGCATCAGGGATGCCCAATTATATTTCCTACTCAAAACTCACATGGCCCAGGGAAATCTGGTCTGAAGGGCTTCAATAAACAAGCAGGAAAGGTCACACTTGAAGGTCAAGTCCTACCCTAGACTTTGATGGACTTCTTCCCTCCATTTTACTGATTTCAGGTTGCTTATAGGCACAAGATGGACTTACCTCCATAACATCCCTCAAATAACATGCAGCCTAGCACACAGTAGGCTCTCCATGCAATGTACCCAGGAGGGTGAATGGCCTCACAGCTCCCGGGGAAGGAAAGATCTGAGCTGCATCTTAAGAGGTGGGTCTGGAAGGACTCATGAGCACCATCAGGGCCAAGGGCAGTAGAGAAAGCACAGAAAGTGCCTAGTGACTGGGGAGAAAGATGCCTCCTCAAAGCACAAGCATTTGGTTCTGCTTACCCAGCCATCATATGGGTGCCTGGCAGTGCTCACCACCACCACCTGGATAAACAGCTGCAGGATGAGTGGCAACCGGAGACCCAAGTTGGGTACAGCCACTGCAAAGTTGGGCTAGGGTTAAGGAGCCAAGGCACTGGACAGTTACGCCCTGGCCCCACCTGTGGACCAGACTCCTTTCCCCCTGGTCCCACCTCAGTATGCCCTGCCACCCATCTTCCTCCCTGGACTGGGCTGTTAGTCCAGTACACCCAGGTTGACCTCTCTCCACCACACTGTCCTGGTGCCAGTTCGTTTTCAATGTTCATTATCACTCTCCGTGTCCCTGCTCCATTCTTTACTCCACAGTCCCTCCTACCCTGCCTCTCAGCCAGACGCCTCTGGCCTTCAACATGTCCTTCAAGGTCCTACCAAGTGACTGCTCAAGCCCCACCCTGTGTGTCCGCCCTCGGGCTGACCATCATCCCTGCTCTTTCAGTGTGGGCACCTGGTAATGAGTGGATATGCGATGGCCTTTCTCAGTGAGAAATGTGTGAGTCACCTCTGCACTAGGAAGAGTACGCTGCTCTCCAGCTGGGTTCCCAAATACACACAAAGAGAAAGGAGCAAGAGCAGGAAACTCCTGATATTTCTGTGGCCCATGCAGCTGTTAACTCACCTAGAGTGCTGGTAAGACTTCTAGGGGTGAGGAAGCAGGACTGAGGGTCTATCTGGTCTGGACTCCATCATCCCCAAATCCAACCAGGCACTCTAGGACCTCTGCCATTGACCCATAACAGGGGATACCACCTCCAGGGAGAACCTGCATTTCCTTAATTAAAGCAAGTTAGGACTCCAGGGCTCCTCAGGTCACCTGATATCAGCAAGATCTCAGAGACAAGACCTGCCTGGTATCACTTTGATCAGGATATAGAATCATCTGAGACTGTTTTCTCAGATACTGGATAAGAAAGAAAAGAAAAACTTTACCAAGCCACCTTCTGCATTCGTAAACCCAAGCAGCCTGTGCACAGGAGAGAAGCCACTCAGAACCCAGGAAACCCTCCTACTTGGACACCCAGAGAACAGGCAAAGATGCCCAGAACAGGACAGCAGCCAGTGTAAAATTCTTGGTATGAATGTCAGCAAGCCAGGGGTTGGACAGGCACTGCTCTCCTGTCCCTGACTCCATGAGGCCCAGCACACATGTGTGCCTTTTGCATGTCAGCACCTGTGCAAGCAAGGCCAGCCTCTCTGGAGCATATGTAAGGTACCAAGAGTGGACAAGGAGGAGGAGTACTCACTTCCACACAGCTGTTACATGAAGATCGGGATTCTGTTTTCTCATAGCTCAGAAGCTTTGGAAATGAAGTGCCATGGTCTAATTGATGATGACATGGAGAGAAGGCATCCTGAGGCCACAGGTGTGCTGGCCACTGTAGAACGAGCCCCGTAGGCATCAGACCATGAAGTGCCATCTCTTTCTCCCAGGGTTCTGAGGACTTACAATGATGGGGGATTCCCGGGTTGGAAAATTTCAGGGTAACCAACATGTACATTATTACCACGAAGAGCAGGCTGTTTGCCAGTGGAAAGCTCCAGTCTACCTTCTGGGTCAGACACTTGCATCTGAAACCAAAGCCAGACTCTGTTCTAGTCTGGGGCAAACTGGAGTTCCCCAAGAGGCCTGTCTCACCTGTGAGAGTACTCACAAAAGTTAAGGACACACCTGAATATCCCGGCTATAGACCAAATGTCACCAGCATTACCAGACACCCACAGTTTCCTCAATGTTTCAGCCACTCTAGATCTTGAGCTCCTAACTGTATATAACTTTCTTTTTCCTACTGACCCTCTCTCTCCCCTTCCCTTCCTCTGCACTATCATTAACAATTTTTTCCCTCAAGCCCTTTGAGGGAAACCTGATAGCGTGCATTGGAGACTCATGGATATATGAAATAGAGGTCATTTAAAATGATGACTGCAGCCATATTCATTGAAGCCCACAAGATTTCAAAAAGCCACAGACATCTCATTCATGTTTGGGGTGGGGGCATGGAAACAATTGAGTCTGACATGGTGATGCCTGCCTTTTCTCAAACAAATGAGCACCACTGATCTCTCTTCTGGGTGGACACCCTGAGTGCCATGACTATGGCAAGTGTAACATCACAGAGGATCTGGAATGTGGGCTCCAGCTGCTTCCAGTGACTTCTGAGAGCAACCTTCCCCCATCCCAACCTACACACATGTTGTAGACTCCAACATGCTGCTCTGACAATGCTGGCTATTTGGAACTTGTGATGATGTGGATGTGGTTTTTTTCCCCAAGGACCGGAGGCTTGGTCCTCAGTGTGGCAATGTTGAGGTGGTAGGATGTGTAAGAGGCGGAGCCTAGTGTGAGGTAATTCAGTCATACTAGGGGATGAGACCATAGGAAGGCAGTAATGTACTTCAACTGGGCCTCATTTGTTTCTGTGAGAGTCAGTGGTTGTAAAATAGCAAGATCTGTCTGTACCCAGTTTTCTGGCCATGCAGGCTCTACCTCATGCATTTCCTGCCACCATGATGCCATTCACAATGTTGTGATGACCCTCAGCAAAGTTAAGTCACAGGGGATGCCAAATCCTGGAATCTGAGTATGCCACCAAGTTGATGTTCTGAAACTAAAGTGTAAAGACATGGAATTATAAAAATAGGTTTCATGCATAATAGTTGCTCTACAAAATCAATATGTCCTACTCTTCCTAATATTTTATTATTTCCTTAAATGTTTATTACAGTTTTCAGTTAATCTGTGAAAAAATAGAACTTACAGTATAGGAGAACTGGGTTAATTTGAGATAATAGGCCATAATG
Source organism: Sciurus carolinensis (assembly GCF_902686445.1). Lineage (NCBI taxonomy): Eukaryota > Metazoa > Chordata > Mammalia > Rodentia > Sciuridae > Sciurus > Sciurus carolinensis. Next base: position 85,541,863 of record NC_062221.1, on the reverse strand, counting down.
GATATCAAAATGTGTAAATACATTCTACTGTCATGTACAACTAATTAAAGTAAGTAAGAAATTGATTAATAAAAAAGTTAAGTCAAAAAAGATGTAAGGTTCACTCTCAGTACTAACACTGACCCCAAGTAAACAGAAGCGGTAAGATAAGTACAAAGACAGAAATTAAAATTACCACCCAGTACCTTTAACTCATGACAGGTAAAATTGGATTGTTGGATGTCCAAGACCAGAAACTCAAAGGCCATATATTTTCTCTGATATGTGCATGCTAATTCACAATAAGGTTTAAGGCTATGGAAGAATAGAACTACATTGGAAAAGGTAGAGGAAGTGAAGGGAGGGAAAGGGTATGGTGATAGGAATGAATGTAGAATGAATCTGACATTATTACCCTTGTGCATGTATGACTACATAACCCATGTCATCCTACATGATGTCCATCCTAAAAATGAGAAATTATACTCTAATTATGAATGATATGTCTAAATGCATTATACTGTCATGTATAACTATTTAGAACAAATCAGAAGAAAAACAATGAACTGTGGAAGTCAGAGGCTGGAGTGGGAACTAAGCAAATTTCAAATGTGGTACATGGTTTCTCGTAAATGCTTACACAGAGAAGCTAAATAAAGATGTTATTTATAATCAACAGTGAAACAGATTTTAAAGATTTGGAAAATTACTGATTTGACCCCATTATAACACAATATAAAAGGTATATTAGGGAAGAGAATATCAAGGGCGTGACTAAGCAATGTTTTGATAAAGAGATTAATATGGACAGAAGACAACTAGAAGCTATTCCTCAAGATAATAGGAGAATGACCCTGAAGGTTTTTCTGAGATCTTGAAGGATGTCAATTCCACCACAGTCCCAGAACATTAAGACATAACAGGTTCAAAGAAGGGTTCTAAAAGATCCACAAATTCTTGGTGTTCAGGGCCTCACTTATTAGCACTGCTTCAAACTTTTTCTTTCTGTATTCTAATGCAAGACTACTATGCCAGCCCTGCCATAGCCCAAGCAGGCTTAGGTATTATTCAGGACTCTTGTTACCAAATCTATAGGTGTAATCCTGAGAAACATATGTATTGAACTAAATCTGCAGGCACAAATATGGAAGAGAGGAACAGACATGGATACCCATCCTACATATTTAAAAATAAGTTTCAAAGAGCTTTGGCACCAAGGCAGAGATTTTCCACAGAGGCTGAGCTGTGTAAATAGTCCCCACTAGGCTAATGACCATGGGATTACGGGTTTATAAACACAGAGAGATTCCATTACGGCAATGCTTAGTGGAAGCATGGAAACAGGTCTTGTCCAGAGATCCTAGAACTATAGAGCCACCTGCTTGTAACCCCTGCCTGGGAGAGCCCAAGGCACGTGATTTCAACCTAGGAAACCTATAATCAGTGCTGTACCCAGCATAGATAAAAGGACAGCATGTCCTGAAATTTGGAGGAACCAACCCACATTCCACTGTCTAGAAGGCAGGTTAAAGTCTAAAAACTTATTCTCAAGCTTAAACTTTAATGTGGATTTTCCTGTCAGGGTTTAGATTAATGGATCTGATACTTTCTCTTGCCTTATCTCTCCATTGCAAAGGGAATGTCTATCACATGCCTGTACTACCATTGTGTTTGAGAAGCACATAACTCTTGATTTCATAGTCTCATACCTGGAAGGAAATGGCCTTCAGAACTTGTCATACATTGAGTATGATTCACATAAGATGATGATGATATGACTTGAATTCATACTTCTTATGGTGAAAGGAGTCAAAAGACTTTGGGGCTACTGGAATAAAATGAATGCATTTTATGTAAGGACATGAAAGTTGGGGATAAAGGATGGAATGGTATATAGCTGGAATGACACTCTTCCCTTAATGATTCATGGTGTAACTTAAATTCCTATGAACAATATTTAGAAATGGGGCAAAAACATGCACAATACCAGCTGAAAGTGCTGCAAAAAATGTCAAGAGTAATTCAAGAAGATGGAATGAAGTGAAAATCATCTTCAGTGCAAAGGATGCAAGTAGGAATTTGAAGATAGATCCTACAGATAGAATGGGAGAAAGTCTTTTCTAGCTATTCCTTTTGAGAGGATAATATAAAGAACAAAAACAAAAAAACCCAACTTCGAAAAAAGAAATCATTCAAAAAACAAATAAAAATATAAATTAAACACACATTTTTCAAAAGAAGCAGTACCAGCAGCCAACAAATATATGAAAAAATATGCAGTGTCATTATTGATGAGGGATGTGCAAATCAAAACTTCCCTGAGATTTTACCTCACACAGTCAGAATGGCAATCATCAAAAATGCAACTCATAATAAATTGTAGATAGAAAATGGAGAAGAAAAGAACACTTTTACACTGTTGGTGGGACTGCAATCAGTACAACCACTATGGAAATCAGTATGGAGTTTCCTCAAAAGACTAGGCATGGAACCACCATATGGTCCAGCTATATATCACTCCTTGGGATATATCCTCAAGAATTAAAGTCTCATACTGTAGGGATAAGTGCATATCCATGTTTTTTGCAGCACAATTCATCAGACCCAAACAATGAAACCAGCCTAGGTGTCCATCAACAGATGAATGCATAAGGAAAATATGGTATATACACAATAGAGTTTTATTCAACCATAAGGAAAATTGAAAAATGGAATTTATGTTATTTGCAGTAAGTATGGATGGAACATGAAGTGAGTATATTAAGCAAAATAAACCAAACCAAGAAGGTCAAATGTCATGTTTGCTTTCACAGAGGAAGCTAGGAAGAAAAAAGGCAAAAGTGTAGGGAGGGCTGGAAATCTAATGAAAATCAAAGGGAAATCAGCAGAATAGAGAAAAGAGACCAGGGGGAGGAAAGGAGTCAAGGAGGGGAGAGTGATGTGATATGCAGTGACTTTGTCCAAATTTTATTGTTATATTGTGTGCATGTACAAATGTAACAACAAATCCCATCCTTAAGTGGGTTTGCAAAGCACCAATAAAATCTAGTGGGAAAAGAAAGCACTGTGGCTTCTGGGATGAGCACCCTTTTAAAAGTCTTCAAGGCTGAAGAAAGCATTCTCTTGTTTATCTGCCTTTCACCTCATAAAAACACAGCAAGATGTCACTTTGGAAGCAAAAAGCAGCACTCATATGACACAAGGGTTGGCACCTTGATCTTCATTCTTCCAGAACTATAAGATATTAATCTGTATTCTCAATCTACTACTCACTATAGAGTATAAATGACCAATTTTGAAATATATTGTTATAGAAGCACAGACTGAGGCACTTAGTTAATCCAGCTCAAAGTTCTCAAATGTGATAATATTTTGAACAGAATAAAAAAATCAATTTTTTTTAATTTTATCTGTTCCCACCCCCCCCCGGGTTCTAATATATTTATTTTCTTCCTTCTGTTAACTTTGCGCTTTTTTTTTTATTGTCTGCTTTTGTATTTCTTTTGTTGTTCTTTTTGTTTGTTTCTTGAGTTCCAGAAGGAGTATGTGAGTCAGATTTCCATTTGTATAATAAGAATCTGAGATAACTCATAATGAAAGAAGGTTTATTTTAACTCAGTTTTGGGGTTTCTTGCAATAATTGACCATGTTACTTTCAACCTGTGGTGAGAAAGGAACTCATGATGGAAGTGCATGCAGGAGCAAAACTGCTCACCTCATAGCTGGGAGTAAAAGAAGAGGCAGGGACTGGAGTCCCACAACCCTCCTCATTCAAAGTCACCCCCACTAAGACATACCCATTACAGATCCCCATATCCTCCAGTAGTATCACACTGTGAACCCTGCCTTTACCATGTGGATCTTAGGGAAACATGCAGAATCCCAATTACAGCAAGGTCTAAAGTAGGCTGATTATTTAAGATCTTTCTTCTTCCCAGTAATTAAAGTTACTAATGTGTTACTATTTCTCCCTTCAGTTCTCTCAATGCTTTCTTTATGTATTCTCATGCTCTGATTGTGGGTCCATATATATGCATAATTTTTTTTTCATTTGTCCTATTGATTGACCCATTTATCATTGTATAATGTCCTTCTTTGACTCTTTTCACAGATGTTAATTTAAACTCTATTTTATGGAATGTACATGTGATCACCCTGCTTGATTATGTTTACTGTTTCCATGAAATAATTTCCCATCCTTTCATTCTGTGTGTCCTTCAATATAAATTGAATTTCTTGTATATATCATGTTGAGGAATCTTCTTTCATTATTTTTTCCAGTCAATCACTCTATGTATTTGCATTGGAATGTTTAATCCATTTCCATTAATGTAATTATGGATAGGGTAGTATATACAATTTCCATTGAGCTAATTGTGCTCTATTTGGTTGCATTTTTTTTTTTCTCTGTGGTTTTCTTCATTGATTTTGCATTGATTTTTTGTAGTGACATGCCTTGATTCTTCTCTCATTTTCTTTGTCTTTCTTCTACAGATATTATCATTGTGGTCACCTTGAAACTTTCATTTACCTTCTTTCATTTATAACAATATGTTAAATGGTTATACAATCATTCATTTTGTAAATTCAAGAGTGAGGGTAAAATAATGACAACTAAAGCAATAAAATCCAGAGAGAATTATGAATTCACAGTCTCGCTGAATAAATTCCTAAATTTTTAATAAGAAATAGAGGGGTGAGAGAAGCTGTTGGAATAGAGAGATCACTTCCCTAGATGCTCAGTGGCATTAAACCAAGAACGGTAGACAGGCTGCTTCTCTGCAAGGGGGTGAATGTATAAAAATTAGGAGGAGTGTTTGCTGGAATTTAATACAGTATACTCAAAAGATATTGGAGGGGGTTTAAAGATGGCGGACTAGGGGGCGTCTGCATTTCACGTTGCTCCAGCACGCAGGATTCAAAAGAGGAGATAGTGAGAGACTTGGGACCAACTCAAAGCCACTGGGTGAGTCTCTCCCATTGGGGAGGCGTCCCGGATGGGGCAGTAGCCCCGGAACGCAGGGAACTTTGTGAAGTAGAGTTGCTTGGCGAGACACCCCTCCCCCCACAGGAGCGGTAAACACGGACAACTAGGATCATCGTAGAGGAGGCGGCTCAGCACAGCGCTTGGACTCGGAGCAACCACTGGGGCTCTGGGAGGCTGCCTGAGGAGGAGCTGCATGGTGAGCTGTTTAGACCCAGAACGACCGCTTCTGAACACCGGGAGGTTGCCCAGAGGAAGAGGAGGAGCGCAGCGGGTCGCTTGACCTAGGAGTGACTGCATCAGAGCCACAGGCAGTTGCCAGAGGAGGAGCTGCATGGCGAGCTGTTTGAACTCAGAACGACCACTCCTGAACACCGGGGGGTTGCCCGGAGGAAGAGGAGAAGTGCAGCGGGTCGCTTGGTCTAGGAGTGACTGCATCAGAGCCACAGGCGGTTGCCAGAGGAGGAAGCGAGTGGTGAGTTGATTGGACTAAAAGCGACCGCTCCTGAACACCGGTGGCCTGCCTGGAGGAGGAGCGTGGTGAGTCACTTGGTCTTGGAGCCACCGCTCCTGAACACTCGGGGGACTACCCCGAGGAGGAGGAGGAGGAACAGGGCGGGTCACTTGGACGTGGAGTGACTGCCTAGGGCTACAGGCGGTTGGCGGGAGGAGGAGACGTGAAGTGAATTGCTTGGGCTCCTAGTGACTGCGTCGGAAACCGGGCTGCTGTCCGGAGGAGGAGGTATGTGGCAGGTCTCTGGGTATCGGAGCTATTGTACGGGGCTCCAGGTGGCGGCTCAGAGGAGGGGCCACATAGCCAGGCGATTAGGTGCAGAGCAGGGTCCCAGGAGCTAGGTGGCTTCTTGCTGGAAGAGCCGCACAGAGACAGGCCTAGGGGCGGAGCAAAGTTTCCAGGACTGCAGGCAGCTTCTCTGAGGAGGGGCAGCCTAAGGAGACTCGCCTGTGAAGGGTGAGGCTCCCAGGCCCAGGAGGTAGGTCCAGGCCCCTGGGAACATTGCAGAGGAAGACAGCCCAATCCAGGCAGTAGTTGTAGATAGAGGGGAACCTCTAGGAGGGGAAATGACCAGTGAGACGTCCCCACCAAGTGAGTCTTCCCTGCAGGGTGAAGTTTTCCCACAGGGACGGTAAAACCAGAGACACAGGCAAAAACAGGACTTGCATCAGCCCGCAGCCTAGTTCCCCGTTGGATGACCATTGGTCAACAAGTGGAGGCACCTCTGCCCACTAGCAGGGAATATACACCACCTGAGTGTCACCACCCCTAGAGAGGCAGCTTCTTCGTGGAGCTCCACATTATCAACTTCCTCCAAGACTTCAGGCTACTGAAGGATAAGAGGGGATACACTAACAATCTTCAGGGACATTATAAGTCGATAGATGAAATCTACAATATCTTAATGACCCACTGATTCCTGAACATATGAGAAAACAAGGGAAGAAAATGCCCCAAACAAATCTAGATGTTACATCAATAAAATCCAACGACAGCATGGCAGAAGAAATGACAGAAAGGGAGTTCAGAATGTACATAATTAAAATGATCAGGGAAGCAAATGATGAGATGAAAGAGCAAATGCAGGCATTGAATGATCACACCAATCGACAGGTAAAAGAGCAAATTCAGGAAGCAAAAGATCATTTCAACAAAGAGTTAGAGATATTGAAAAAAAACCAAACAGAAATCCTTGAAATGAAGGAAACAATAAACCAAATTAAGAACTCCATAGAAAGCATAACTAATAGGATAGAACAGCTGGAAGACAGAACTTCAGATATTGAAGACAAAATATTTAACCTCGAAAGCAAAGTTGAACAAACAGAGAAGATGGTAAGAAATCATGAACAGAATCTGCAAGAACTATGGGATATCATGAAAAGACCAAATTTAAGAATTATTGGGATTGAGGAAGGCTTAGAGAAACAAACCAAAGGAATGAATAATCTATTCAATGAAATAATATCAGAAAATTTCCCAAATCTGAAGAATGAAATGGAAAATCAAGTCCAAGAGGCTTATAGAACTCCAAATACACAAAATTACAACAGACCCACACCAAGGCACATTATAATGAAAATACCTAACATACAAAATAAAGACAGAATTTTAAAGGCTGTGAGAGAAAAGAACCAAATTACATTCAGGGGGAAACCAATACGGATATCAGCAGATTTTTCAATCCAGACCCTAAAAGCTAGAAGGGCCTGGAACAACATTTTTCAAGCTCTGAAAGAAAATGGATGCCAACCAAGAATCTTATACCCAGCAAAACTTACCTTCAAATTTGACGATGAAATAAAATCCTTCCATGATAAACAAAAGCTAAAAGAATTTACAAAAAGAAAGCCAGCATTACAGAACATTCTCAGCAAAGTATTTCATGAGGAAGAGATATAAAAAAAAGGAGCATATCAGCAAAGGGAGGAATTACCCTAAAGGAACTGTCAAATAAAGGAGGAACCAAGATGTGTCAAAAAAGAAATAAATAAATAAATAAAATTTTAAATATGAACCAAATGACTGGTAATACAAATCATATCTCAATAATAACCCTGAATGTTAATGGCCTGAATTCATCAATCAAAAGACATAGACTGGCAGATTGGATTAAAAAGAAAGATCCAATAATATGTTGCCTCCAAGAGACTCACCTCATAGAAAGAGACTAAAGGTGAAAGGATGGGGAAAAACATACCATGCACATGGACTCAGCAAAAAAGCTGGAGTATCCATCCTCATTTCAGATAATGTGGACTTCAAGCCAATGTTAGTCAGAAGTGATAAAGAAGGACATTTCATACTGCTTAAGGGAAGCATAAATCAGCAAGATATAACAATCATAAACATCTATGCCCCAAACAGTGGCTCATCCATGTATGTTAAACAAATCCTTCTCAATTTTAGAAACCAAATAGACCATAACACAATAATACTAGGTGATTTTAACACGCCTCTCTCACCACTGGACAGATCTTCCAAACAAAAATTGAACAAAGAAACCATAGATCTCAATTACATAATCAATAATTTAGACTTAACAGACATTTATAGAATATACCATCCAACCAAGAGCAAATACACTTTCTTCTCAGCAGCACATGGATCCTTCTCTAAAATAGACCATATATTATGCCACAAAGCTAATGTCAGCAATACAAGAAGATAGAGACACTACCTTTTATTCTATCTGATCATAATGGATTGAAGTTAGAAATAAATGAAAGAGTAAAAAACAGAAACTACTCCAACACCTGGAGATTAAACAATGTGCTATTATATGATGAATGGATAACAGAAGATATTAGGAAGGAAATTAAAAAATTCTTAGAGGTAAACGAGAACAAAGAAACATCATATCAAAAACTCTGGGACACTATGAAATCGGTACTTAGAGGAAGATTTATTTCATGGAGCGCATTTAATAAAAGAAGTAAAACTCAAAAAATAAATGACCTAACACTACAGCTCAAAGCCCTAGAAAAAGAAGAAGAGACCTACACCAAAAGTAGTAGAAGACAGGAAATAGTTGAACTCAGAGCTGAAATCAACGAAATTGAAACAAAAGAAACAATACAAAATATTGACAAAATAAATAGTTGGTTCTTCGAAAAAATAAACAAAATTGATAAACCTTTAGCCACACTAACAAAGAGAAGATGAGCGAAAACCCAAATCACTAAAATTCAGAATGAACAAGGAAGTATCACAACAGACACGACTGAAATACAAAACATAATTAGAAGCTATTTTGAAAATCTATACTCCAACAAAATAGAAAATTTCAAAGACATCAACAGGTTTCTAGAGACATATGAATTGCCTAAAGTGAACGAGGAGGACATACACAATTTAAATAGACCAATTTCAAGTAATGAAATAGAAGAAGTCATCAATAGCCTACCAACAAAGAAAAGTCCAGGACCAGATGGGTTCTCAGCCGAGTTCTACAAAACCTTTAAAGAAGAGCTCATTCCAATATTTCTCAAAGTATTCCATAAAATAGAAGAGGAGGGAACCCTCCCAAACTCATTCTATGAAGCCAATATTACCCTGATACCTAAACCAGACAGAGACACATCGAGGAAAGAAAATTTCAGACCAATATCCTAAATGAACATTGACGCAAAAATTCTCAACAAAATTTTAGCAAATCGCATACAAAAATATATTAAAAAGATAGTGCACCATGATCAAGTGGGTTTCATCCCAGGGATGCAAGGTTGGTTCAACATCAGGAAATCAATAAATGTCATTCACCATATCAATAGACTTCAAGTCAAGAATCACATGATTATTTCGATAGATGCAGAAAAAGCATTTGATAAAGTACAGCACCCCTTCATGCTCAAAACACTAGAAAAAATAGGGATAGTGGGAACATTCCTTAACATTGTAAAGGCCATCTACGCTAAGCCCATGGCTAATATCATTCTAAATGGTGAAAAACTGAAAGCATTCCCTCTAAAAACTGGAACAAGGCAGGGATGCCCTCTTTCACCACTTCTATTCAATATCATCCTTGAAACTCTAGCCAGAGCAATTAGACAGACCAAAGAAATTAAAGGAATACGAATAGGAAAAGAAGAACTCAAACTATCCCTATTTGCTGATGATATGATTGTATACTTAGAGGAACCAGGAAATTCCACCAGAAAACTTTTAGATCTCATAAGTGAATTCAGTAAAGTAGTGGGATATAAGATCAATGCACATAAATCTAAGACATTTTTATACATAAGCAATGAATCTTCAGAAAGAGAAATCAGGAAAACTACCCCATTCACAATAGCATCGAAAAAAATAAAAGACTTGGGAATCAATCTCACAAAAGAGGTGAAAGACCTCTACAATGAGAACTACAGAACACTAAAGAAAGAAATTAAAGAAAACCTTAGAAGATGGAAAGATCTCCCATGTTCTTGGATAGGAAGAATTAATATTGTCAAAATGGCCATACTACCAAAAGTGTTATACAGATTCAATGCAATTCCAATTAAAATCCCAATGATGTACCTTACAGAAATAGAGCAAGCAATTATGAAATTCATCTGGAAGAATAAAAAACCCAGAATAGCTAAAGCAATCCTTGGCAGAAAGAGTGAAGCAGGGGGTATCGCAATACCAGATCTTCAACTCTACTACAAAGCAATAGTAACAAAAACGACATGGTATTGGTACCAAAATAGAAAGGTGGATCAATGGTACAGAATAGAGGACACGGACACAAACCCAAATGAATACAATTTTCTCATACTAGACAAAGGGGCCAAAAATATGCAATGGAGAAAAGATAGCCTCTTCAACAAATGGTGCTGGGAGAATTGGAAATCCATATGCAACAGAATGAAACTAAACCCATATCTCTCACCATGCACGAAACTAAACTCAAAATGGATCAAGGACCTCGGAATCAGACCAGAGACCTTGCATCTTATAGAAGAAAAAGTAGGTCCAGAGCTTCAACATGTCGGCTTAGGACCAGACTTCCTCAACAGGACTCCCATAGCACAAGAAATAAAAGCAAGAATTAATAACTGGGATAGATTCAAACTAAAAAGCTTTCTCTCAGCAAAGGAAACTATCAGCAATGGGAAGAAAGAGCCTACAGTTGGGAGAAAATCTTTGCCAACCATACCTCAGATAGAGCACTAATCTCCAGAATGTATAAAGAACTCAAAAAACTCTACACCAAGAATGCAAATAATCCAATTGACAAATGGGCTAAGGATATGAATAGACACTTCACAGAAGAAGATATACAAGCAATCAACAAACATATGGAAAAATGTTCAACATCTCTAGTAATAAGAGAAATGAAAATCAAAACCACCCTAAGATTCCATCTCACCCCAATTAGAATGGCGATTATCAAGAATACAAACAACAACAGGTGTTGGCGAGGATGTGGGGAGAAAGGTACACTCATACATTGCTGGTGTGGCTGCAAATTAGTGCAGCCACTCTGGAAAGCAGTGTGGAGACTCCTTAGAAAACTTGGAATGGAACCACCATTTGACCCAGCTATCCCACTCCTTGGCCTATACCCAAAGAACTTAAAATCAGCATATTACAGAGATACAGCCACATCAATGTTCATAGCTGCTCAGTTCACAATAGCCAGATTGTGGAACCAACCTAGATGTCCTTCACTTGATGAATGGATAAAGAAAATGTGGTATATATATATATATATATATATATATATATATATATATATATACGATGGAATATTACTCAGCCATAAAGAATGATAAAATTATGGCATTTGCAGGCAAATGGATGAAACTGGAGAATATCATGCTAAGTGAGATAAGTCAATCTCATAAAACCAAAGGACGAATGATATCGCTAATAAGTGGATGATGACACATAATGGGGGGTGGGAGGTGTTAGTGTTAGGGTTAGAGTTAGGGTTACGGAGGGGGGCAAGAATGGAGGAAGGAAGGACTGTATAGCGGGGAAAGAGGGGCGGGAGTGGTCGGGGGGAGGGAAAAAATATAACAGAATGAATCAAACAACATTACCCTATGTAAATTTATGAAGTATGATTGGCAAAGATTTTCTCCCACTCTGTAGGCTCTTTCTTCGCATTGCTGATAGTTTCCTTTGCTGAGAGAAAGCTTTGTAGTTTGAATCTATCCCAGTTATTAATTCTTGCTTTTATTTCTTGTGCTATGGGAGTCCTGTTGAGGAAGTCTGGTCCTAAGCCGACATAACACTATATATCACTCCTTGGAATATATCCTCAAGAATTAAAGTCATCATAGAATTGCCTTAACGCCATGTACAAACAGAGAAAGAACATGTATCCCATTTGTTTACAATAATAAAAAAATAAATAAATAAAATAAAAACAAAAAAAATTAAAAAAAAGTTTTTGGGGTTACTGGAATAAAATGAATGCATTTTATGTAAGGACGTGAAAAGTTGGAGATAAATGGTGGGATAGTATATAGGTCAAAGGAGGATGTTCCCTTAAGAATTCATGGTGTAACTTAATCTCCTATGAACAATATTTAGAAATGGGGCAAAAACTTGCTCAATACAAGCTGAAAGCACAGGAAAAAATGTCAAGAGTAATTCAAGGAGATGGCATCAAGTTAAAAATCATCTTCAGAGCAATAGAACCTACAGAATGGGAGAAAGTCTTTTCTAACTATTCCTTTTGAGAAGTTTAATATACATAAAGAACTAAAACAACAAAACCCAACATCAAAAAGAGAAATAATCCAAATAACAAATAAACAAATGAATTAAACAGATATTTTTCAAAAGAAGAAATACAAATAACCAACAAATGTTTGAAAAAATATTCGAAATCATTAGCAGTTAGGGATGTGCAAATCAAAACTATAGTAAGTTTTTACCTCACACAGAATGGCAGTGACCAAGAATGCAAATCATAATAAATTGTAGAGAGAATATGAAGAAGAAAAGAATACTTTTACACTCTTTGTGGGACTGTAATTAGTACAACCACTATGGAAATCAGTATGGTGTTTCCTCAAAAGGCTAGGCGTAGAAACACCATATGATCCAGCTATATATCACTCCTTGAGATATATCCTCAAGAATTAAAGTCATCATAGAATTGTAATAAATGCATACCCATGTTAATAGCAGCACAATTCACCATAGCCAAACAATGAAACCAGCCTAGGTGTCCATCAACAGATGGAGCAGCAAAATGCAGTATAAACACAATAGAGTTTCGTAGTGTCATAAAAAAGTTGAAAAAATGAAATTTATGTGACTTGCACTAAATATGGATGGAACTTGAAATCATTATGCTAAATAAAATTCTACTGTTGTTGAGTGGAAAGTGCCATGTATGTTTCTTAGATCCATTTAATCTATAGTGTTCTTCAAGTCCTCTGTATCTTTAATGATCTTCTGTGTGTATGTTCTCTCCCTATTGAAAATGGGGTATTAAAGTCCCAGTAATAAAAGTTACTAATGTGTTACTATTTCTCCCTTCAGTTCTTTCAATGGTTTCTTTATGTATTCTGATGCTCCGATATTGGGTGCATGTATATTAATAATGTTTTTCCATCTGCCCAATTAATTGACCCATTTATCATTACATAATGTCCTTCCTTGACTCTTTTCACAGGTGTTTTTTTAAATTCTACTTTATCAGATGTACATGTGACCATCCTGCTTGCTTTTGGCTACCATTTCTATGAAGTTTTTTCCCATCTTTACGTTCTGTGTGTCCTTAAATATAAATTGAATTTCCTCTAGATATTGTTTTGAGGAATCTTGTTTTTCTTGTTTTTTATCCAGTCAGCCACTCTAAGTAGTTTGATTGGAATGTTTAATGCATTTCCACTTAATGTAATTATGGATAGGGTAGTACTTCCTAATGCTCCATGCCATCAAACCAAGAAAAGCAGACAGTCTGATGCTCTATAAGGAGATTGAATGGACAAAACTTAGAATGTTCTTTGCTGGAATTTAATACTGTACACTCAAAGAGATTAGAAACTCAGAAGATCAAATACATTAGGGAAGGAATTCCCAGGGTCACAGCTATGGAAGCTACGGGAGCAATTATTAGCACAAGTCAGAATAGTAACTCTGTGACACAGTAAATTGATAAGGGATTCAAAGTAACCTGCATATTGGGGACGACTGTGACATGTCTGGATATGCAGGTTTAGAGACCAAAGACACTGCCTGGGCCACTGCACAATATCTTGTGCAGGAAACAAAAAACTGCATCTCTCCCAACAGTGTGCAGAGGGCAAAGGAAGGAACCATTTTGCAGCCTTAGCATGGTCCCCACAGCAGCTGAGGAAACCAATTTCTGAGAGACCTGAGTCAGGCCCCAAACACTAGCCTGGCAAACCCATGCTGCATGACAGAGGTGGGACTAAGTGATCAGGAACAAAGCAAGCATGAGGGAGTTTGACACAGGAGACATCTGGTCATGGAAACCCAACTGCCTTCCCTCTGCCCCTCAATGCACCTGCAGGCAGGACTGTCTGATAAAGAGCCAGACTGGGGATTTGAAAGGACAGGGGAAGGAAACAGGAGTTTGGAGCCTGAACCTGAGGAAAGGAATAAGGTTCGGCAAGAAATGCAGTGAACTGATTATTTGTTCCTACATCAATGGGGCCAAAGCATTCAGGAAAAAATATCTAAATCCATTTTCCTCCGTTGTCTGGCCTTTTTTTACTTAGCCTGATACTTTCAAGGGTCAATGTTATACACTCATCAGTACCTCCTTCCCTGTTATGGCCAAATAATATTCCACTGTTCATCAAATGACAGCTAATGGGGTGGTTGCCACTTTTTGCTCTTCTACATAATTCTGCTGTGGACCCTTCGTGCAAGTTTTGTGTGCACATGTGCTATTGCTGCCCTTTTCCATTTGGCAGTGTTTTGGATTGAACCCAGGAGCTTGTGCATGCTAGGTACTCTACCATTGACTTATCTCTCCCACTCCATGGATATTTGCTTTTCATTCTCTTAGATACATAACTAGTAGTGAAATTTCTAGGTCATGTGGTAACTGAATATTAACTTTCTAAGGAACTATCAGTGTTTCTAAAGCAGTGCAATATTTTAAATTCCCACCAGCAATATATTAGTGTTCCAATCTTCTTTTTTGTTTCATTTTTATTTTTGTAGTACTAGGAATTGAACTCAGGGGTGTTCTACCTCTAAGCTACATCCACAGCCTTCTTTCTTTCACTTCAAACTTGCAATCCTCCTACCTCAGCCTTCCAAGTCCCTGGGATTAGAGGTGTGCACCACTGAGCCTGGCCTAGAATTCCAATTTTCCCACATTCTCACCAGCACTGGTTATTGTCTGCCATAAGGTCTAACGGGGTGTTCTATAGTTTTGGTTTATATTTCCTGAATGACTAATGATGAGGGGTCAAAGCAGAGATAGGACAAGGGGTGAAGTTCTTCACCTGACCTGCTAGAGTATTTACTTGTTCAAAGTCTACTCTGTTTGAGAATGGACTTGAACATTGTCAGTTATATACCTTTCTCAGATTTCTGAGCTTGCTTTCCTCTATTCTGGACCCTGAAGGT
Organism: Sciurus carolinensis; assembly: GCF_902686445.1. Classification (NCBI taxonomy): domain Eukaryota; kingdom Metazoa; phylum Chordata; class Mammalia; order Rodentia; family Sciuridae; genus Sciurus; species Sciurus carolinensis. The sequence goes on along the minus strand of NC_062221.1, from coordinate 85,526,834 downwards.
CAGAGGCTGAAGTTCTAATTGATAACATGATTTCCACATCCAGGGCACTTAAATGTGTAGGAAAATGTACATTAAGTGTGTCAGAAAACATTTATGGATGGAGGTGTGGATCAGTGGTAGAAGCTTGCCTGGCATGTGAGCCCTGGGTTCAATACTCAGCAACACATACAAATAAAATAAAATAAACGATCCATTGACAACTAAAAAAAATATTTTAAAACAAAGGCATCATACTATGGTACATCAACTATGTACAAAGGTGAGAATATTCTTACTTATACTCCAAACCAGAAACCATACCACTTACTAATAAAAATCTACTCTCTTTGGCCCACACGTTCAGCTCTATACCTCAGAAGCAATGTAATTTGTAGATTCAAAGTAAAGGCAGAGATTAGGTTTTCTCAAATTTTGATTCTAAATTCTTGACCAATAAACAACAGAAGGAAGTTCTAACTACATCTTAAGGAAAAGTATTTTTCTTACATTAAAGCTGCCATTAAATTGGTCTTACCCTTGAGGGACTTCTTGGAGGTAGGGAGGCTCTCCTTGGACCATCTCAAAAGCCATGATACCCAGAGACCAGATATCCACTTCAGGGCCATAACTTTTCCCTGTGACCATTTCTGGAACCATCCAGCAAGGTGTTCAGCACAGAAGTGCATTTATTCTGTTCAGGGGATTTTTGGAAAAAAAAAGAGCCAAAGTCTGCTAAGACACAAAAACAAAACATCTAAAGTTAATAGTATCCAGGAATAGTTTTGCACTAAAGCACACCTCAGAAGACATAATTATATTTTGACTATTAGGCTCTTTCATTGCTTTTTAAAACTAATTTAATAATAAAGTAATTTGGACTGGGATTAAAATATTTTGATGATGTTGCATACTTCCCCCTTTTGCTTTTCTTCCTAAAACAGAGTGCAGATTATTAGGAGGACCTTTAACGTGAATAATACATTTTCTCCTAAAAGTTATAGTAAAAACTAAAAGACATCCAAAAATGGGGGGGAAATCACCAAAGATGGACACCAAACCTAAATGCACTGAATCAGGCAAAGGTCAAGACACTAAAACTTCTGTAGAAGAAAATAAAGAGAAACTAGAATTACTAAGCATACAATTTAGCAGAGAGCTTAGAAGAAAAAATCATATTTAAGTGCAGTTGTACTGACAAGGTACTCACCAGCATTAATCTACTCCAACTATCTCAACTATAACTGCGGAACAGAAAACCTACTTTAGTACTTGATGCAAATTTTGTGCAAATTCAGGATATGTATTTACACTCTTTCCTTCTACTGCTAAAGTCATTCAATTGCTTATTAACTAATGGCATCAGATCTGCAAGCTTCAGAGTGTTTCATATCTTCAAAGGAATGTATAATAGTTATGAACTACTTCATTGGTTGTACCTAAGTAGGATATTTGGAAACTATTTTTTTCAGAGTTCCTTCCATATTAGTACATTTAAGTGCCTCAATTAAAAACTATATTACAGTAATAAAAATACCATTCCTTTACTGTTTGACATTTAAGATGGTTTTAGTGTTTCTTTACCATGATGCAGAGAAGATCCTTTTACTAATTATGGTGCACATAAGTAGTAATTCTACAGGAGTGAATATGGAAAAGAGTGATATTAAGAAAAATAATAATAATAATAATATTTATAATACGGTTTCATATGACACCAGTGTTGGCACATTGATCTTGATTCCTTCAGAACTCTAAGATATTAATCTCTCTTCTCAATCTACTACTCACTATAGAGTACAAATGACCGATTTTGAAATATTTTGTTATAGAAGCACAGACTGAGGCATTTAGTTAATCCAGCTCAAAGTTTTCAAATGTGATCATCATTTTAAAGGACCAAAACAAAAAATCATTAATTTTTTTTGTTATCTGTTTTTTGTTTCTGTGATATAATGTGTGATATAATGCTATTTATTTTCTTCCTGTTAACTTTGGGGTATTTTGTTTTTATTGTCGGTTTTTTGTGTTTCTTTTTTTGTTCTTTTTGTTTGTTTTTTGAGTTCCTAAAGGTGTATGTTTGTCAGACTTCCAACAACAAAATACATATATTTTTTTGGGGGCGGGGGTTCTATACTGGTTCACCCAGTTTTATTTTTTTTTTTATTATTGTATAAAAATGGGATACACGTTGTTTCTCTATTTGTACATAGAGTCAAGGCATACCATTTGTGTAATCATACGTTTACATAAGGCAATGATGTTTGATTATTTTTTTCCCTTCCCCCCCACCCCTCCCACCCCTCTTTTCCCTCTATACAGTCCTTCTTTCTTTCATTCTTACCACTCTCCTTATCCCTAACCCTAAACCTAACCCTAAACCTAATGCTAACCCCTCCCACCCCCCATTATATGTCCTAATCCGCTAATCAGCGAGATCATTTGTCCTTTAGTTTTTTGAGATTGGCTTATCTCACTTAGCATGATATTCTCCAATTTCATCCATTTGCCTGCAAATGCCATAATTTTATCATTCTTCATTGCAGAGTAATATTCCATTGTATATATATGCCACAGTTTCTTTATCCATTCATCAACTAAAGGGCATCTAGGTTGGTTCCACAATCTGGCTATGGTGAACTGAGCAGTTATGAACATTGATGTGGCTGTATCTCTGTAATATGCTGATTTTAAGTCCTTTGAGTATAGGCCAAGGAGTGGGATAGCTGGGTCAAATGATGTTTCCATTCCAAGCTTTCTGAGGAATCTCCACACTGCTTTCCAGAGTGGCTGCACTAATTAGCAATCCCACCAGCAATGTATGAGTGTTCCTTTTTCACCACATCCTCACCAACACCTATTGTTGCTTGTGTTCTTGATAATCGCCATTCTAATTGGGGTGAGATGAAATCTTAGGGTAGTTTTGATTTGCATTTCCCTCGTTACTAGGGATGTTGAACATTTTTTCATATATCTGTTGATTACTTGTACATCTTCTTCTGTGAAGTGTCTGTTCATTTCCTTAGCCCATTTGTCGATTGGATTATTTGTATTCTTCGTGTAGAGTTTTTTGAGTTCTTTATAGATTCTGGAAATTAGCGCTCTATCTGAAGTATGGTTGGCAAAGATGTTCTCCCACTCTGTAGGCTCTTTCTTTGCATTGCTGATAGTTTCCTTTGCTGAGAGAAAGCTTTTTAGTTTGAATCTATCCCAGTTGTTGATTCTTGCTTTTATTTCTTGTGCTATGGGAGTCCTGTTAAGGAAGTCTGATCCTAAGCCAACAAGTTGAAATTTGGACCTACTTTTTCTTCTATAAGATGCAGGGTCTCTGGTCTGATTCCAAGGTCCTTGATCCTTTTTGAGTTGAGTTTTGTGTAGGGTGAGAGATAGGGGTTTAATTTCATTCTGTTGCATATGGTTTTCCAGTTTTCCCAGCACCATTTGTTGAAGAGGCTATCTTTTCTCAATTGCATATTTTTGGACCCTTTGTCTAGTATGAGAAAATTGTATTTATTTGGGTTTGAGTCCGTGTCCTCTATTCTGTACCATTGATCTACCTGTCTATTTTGGTACCAATACCATGCCGTTTTTGTTACTATTGCTTTGTAGTAAAGTTGAAGATCTGGTATTGCAATACCCCCTGCTTCACTCTTGCTACTGAGGATTGCTTTAGCTATTCTAGGTTTTTTATTCTTCCAGATGAATTTCATAATTGCTTGCTCTATTTCTGCAAGGTACATCATTGAGATTTTAATTGGAATTGCATTGAATCTGTATAACACTTTAGGTAGTATAGCCATTTTGACAATATTAATTCTGCCTATCCAGGAACACGGGAGATCCTTCCATCTTCTAAGGTTTTCTTTAATTTCTTTCTTTAGTGTTCTGTAGTTCTCATTGTAGAGGTCTTTCACCTCTTTTGTGAGATTGATTCCCAAGTATTTTATTTTTTTCGATGCTATTGTGAATGGGGTAGTTTTCCTAATTTCTCTTTCTGAAGATTCATCAGTTATGTATAAAAATGCATTGGATTTATGAGCATTGATCTTGTAACCTGCTACTTTACTGAATTCACTTATGAGATCTAAAAGTTTTCTGGTGGAATTTCCAGGTTCCTCTAAATATATAATCATGTCATCAGCAAACAGGGATAATTTGAGTTCTTCTTTTCCTATTCCTATCCCTTTAATTTCTTTGGTTTGTCTAATTGCTCTGGCTAGAGTCTCAAGGACGATGTTGAACAGAAGTGGTGAAAGAGGGCATCCCTGCTTTGTTCCAGTTTTTAGAGGGAATGCTTTCAGTTTTTCACCATTTAGAATGATATTGGCCATGGGCTTAGCGTAGATGGCCTTTATAATGTTAAGGAATGTTCCCAGTACCCCAATTTTTTCTAGTGTTTTGAGCATGAAGGGATGCTGTATTTTATCGAATGCTTTTTCTTCATCTATTGAAATAATCATGTGATTCTTAACTTTAAGTCTGTTGATATGGTGAATGACATTTATTGATTTCCGAATGTTGAACCAACCTTGCATCCCTGGGATAAAACCCACTTGATCGTGGTGCACTATCTTTTAATATATATTTGTATGCGATTTGCTAAAATTTTGTTTAGAATTTTTGCGTTGATGTTCATTAAGGATATTGGTCTGAAAATTTTCTTTCCTCGATGTGTCTCTGTCTGGTTTAGGTATCAGGGTAATATTGGCTTCATAGAACGAGTTTGGGAGGGTTCCCTCCTCTTCTATTTCATGGAATACTTTGAAGAGTATTGGAACGAGCTCTTCTTTAAAGGTTTTGTAGAACTCGGCTGAGAACCCATCTGGTCCCGGACTTTTCTTTGTTAGTAGGCTTTTGATGACCTCTTCTATTTCATTGCTTGAAATTGGTTTATTTAAGTTGTGTATGTCCTCCTCGTTCAGTTTAGGTAATTCATATGTTTCTAGAAATTTGTTGATGTCTTCGAGGTTTTCTGTTTTGTTGGAGTATAGATTTTCAAAATAGCTTCTAATTATGTTTTGTATTTCTTCGTGTCTGTTGTGATATTTCCTTGTTCATTCCGAATTTTAGTAATTTGAGTTTTCTCCCTCTTTCTCTTTGTTAGTGTGGCTAAGGGTTTATCAATTTTGTTTATTTTTTCAAAGAACCAACTATTTATTTTGTTAAGTTTTCCAATTATTTCTTTTGTTTCAATTTCGTTGATTTCGGCTCTGATTTTAACTATTTCCTGTCTTCTACTACCTTTGGTATTGGTCTGCTCTTCTTTTTCTAGTGCTTTGACCTGTAGTGTTAAGTCGTTTATTTGTTGATTTCTACTTCTTTTTTTGAATGCGCCCCATGAAATAAATCTTCCTCTAAGTACTGCTTTCATAGTGTCCCAGAGATTTTAATATGATGTGTCTTTGTTCTCGTTTATTCTAAGAATTTTTTTATTTCCCTCCTGATGTCTTCTGTTATGCATTCATCATATAATAGTGTATTATTTAATCTCCAAGTATTGGAGAAGTTTCTGTTTTTTATTCTGTCATTTATTTCTAATTTCAATCCATTATGATCTGATAGAGTACAAGGTAGTATCTCTATCTTCTTGTATTTGCTAACAGTAGCTTTGTGGCATAAAATATGGTCTATTTTAGAGAAGGATCCATGTGCTGCTGAGAAGAAAGTGTATTTGTTCTTTGTTGGATGGTATATTCTATATATGTCTGTTAAGTCTAAATTGTTGATTGTGTTATTGAGATCTATAGTTTCTTTATTCAATTTTTGTTTGGACAATCTATCCAGTGGTGAGAGAGGTGTGTTAAAATCACCTAGTATTATTGTGTTGTGGTCTATTTGATTTCTGGAATTGAGAAGGATTTGTTTGATGGAGGTAGATGAGACAATGTTCGGTGCATAGATATTTATGATTGTTATGTCTTGCTGATTCATGCTTCCCTTAAGCAGCATGTAATGTCCTTCTTTATCCCTTCTGACTAGTTTTGGTTTGAAGTCCACATTATCTGAAATGAGGATGGATACTCCAGCTTTTTTGCTGTGTCCGTGTGCGTGGTATGTTTTTCCCCATCCTTTCACCTTTAGTCTATGGGTGTCTCTTTCTATGAGATGAGTCTCTTATAGGTAGCATATTGTTGGATTTTTCTTTTTAATCCAATCTGCCAGTCTATGTCTTTTGATTGATGAATTCAGGCCATTAACATTCAGGGTTATTATTGTGATATGATTTGTATTCCCAGTCAATTGACTCATATTTGTTTTTGGCATGATTTGGTTTCTCCTTTATTTGGCTATTCCTTTAGGCTAGCGCCTCCTGTTGCTGATTTGCATCATTGTTTTTCATCTCTTCCTCATGGAATATTTTGCTGAAAATGTTCTGTAATGCTGGCTTTCTTTTTGCAAATTCCTTTAGCTTTTGTTTATCATGGAAGGATCTTATTTCATCATCAAATTTGAAGGTAAGTTTTGCTGGGTATAAGATTCTTGGTTGGCATCCATTTTCTTTCAGGGCTTGGTAAATGTTGTTCCAGGCCCTTCTAGCTTTTAGGGTCTGGATTGAAAAATCTGCTGATATTCTTATTGGTTTCCCTCTGAATGTAATTTGCTTCTTTTCTCTCATGGCCTTTAAAATTCTGTCTTTATTTTGTATGTTAGGTATTTTCATAATAATGTGCCTTGGTATGGGTCTGTTGTAATTTTGTATGTTTGGAGTTCTATAAACTTCTTGTACTTGGTTTTCCATTTCATTCTTCAGATTTGGGAAATTTTCTGATATTATTTCATTGAATAGATTGTTCATTCCTTTGGTTTGTTTCTCTAAGCCCCTCAATCCCAATAATTCTTAAATTTGGCCTTTTCATGATATCCCATAATTCTTGCAGATTCTGTTCATGATTTCTTACCATCTTCTCTGTTTGGCCAACTTTGTTTGCAAGATTAAATAATTTGTCTTCAATGTCTGAGGTTCTGTCTTCCAGGTGTTCTATCCTATTGGTTATGCTTTCTATGGAGTTTTTAACCTGGTTTATTGTTTCCTTCATTTCAAGTATTTCAGTTTGTTTTTTTTTTTTTTTCAGTATATCTAACTCTTTATTGAAATGATCTCTTGCTTCCCGTATTTGGTCTTTTAACTGTTGATTGGTGCAATCATTTAATGCCTGCATTTGCTCTTTCATCTCCTCCTCAATGCCTGCATTTGCTCTTTCATCTCCTCATTTGCTCCCCTGATCGTTTTAATTATGTACATTCTGAACTCCCTTTCTGAAATTTCTTCTGCTGTGCTGTCATTGGGTTTTATTGATATAGTATCTAGGTTTGTTTGGGACATTTTCTTCCCTTGTTTTCTCATATTGGTCAACTGTCAGTGGGACCCTGAGATATTGCAGATTTCCTCTATTGGTTTATAGTGTCCCGGTAGATTTCCAGTGTATCACCTCCCAGCCTTCAGTAGCCTGATGTCTTGGAGGAATTTGATAATGCAGTGCATCCGAAGAAAGCTGCCCCTAGCCCCCTACTGGTTCCATGGTTTGGAGCTGGCTCTGTGCGGAAAGGCTCTCACTGGGGGCCTGCACCGTGCAGCTGGCCGTGTGGGAGGAACCCACCGCCGGAGTGTGGAAGGCTAACTGGGGAAGACTCTAGCTGCCCTGCCCTGCAGCTAGAGTCTGATAAGCCACCCCTATCTGTGCCTGCTGCCCAGGCCAATTTTGGCCCAGTGGGGGAGACTTGCCCCGTGACTCTATTTTTGTCCAAGTTTCTCAAAGCCTCCCCTTCTTGAGTCCTGGGTTCTGGAGCGACTGGAGATGCAGTCACCCTCTAGGCCGCCATCTTGGATCACCCCGTGGAAAGAGCCTACGGCTGGAGTAGGCAGAGCCACCTGGAGAAGTCTCTGGCTGCCCTGCCCTGATCCCAGAGGCTGCTTGCGGATCGAAGCTCTCCGTTGGCTCGGGGACTTGTGGCTGGCTCTATGTAGAAAGGCTCTCACTGGGCGGTCTGCTCCGAGAAGCTAGCCTTGAAAGGCACCTCCCACTGCAGGGGTCCAGGCTGCTTGGGGAAGTCTCTGGCTGCCCTATCCTGGTCCCTGAAGCTGCTTGCATGCCGGAGTACGCTGCACTCAACAAAATATATTATCTCTTGTTTACAAATGAAGCTTAGAGAGACTAAGTTAGTACCCTCAAGACACTTAACCACCACACACTAGAACTAAGTTTCTTAGGGAGTTTATGTGACTAGAGAATCTGCTGTTAACTTCTATACTATGCCACATCCCAAACAAGAAATAGCTATTCACAGTCTGCTCCACTGTGCCCAGTGATACATGACAGTTTTCCCCCTAATTGCACTCAAAATGATCTAGTAGTCCATTAAATGGTCATGCTATATTTTAAGCAATTTTCTACGAATCACCCTTAAGTTGATTTTTAGCTCCTATTTGCTATATCAATAAGGTGGCAAAGCCCTTCATCTGTGCTCTTCTATTGTTTCCCTAGGACACACTTGCTAAGAGTTACATTTGTGCATCAAAAGGTATACACTACACACTAAACTAACATTTTCATTTGTTGCTTGGTACATATACATAAAGATTTTTTAAATTTTTTGGTTTTTATTATTTTTATGGTGCTGGCGATTGAACCCAGTTCCTTCAGCTTGCTAAGTACATGCTAACCACTACAACAAATTACACCTCATGCCCCCAAATTTTAATATTATGGAGTCAAATTGCTTGGTTTCCTTCCCCATCACCGGTCCTGGGGATTGAATTCATGGGGCTTTAACACTGAGTGGCATCACCAGTGCCCCATATTTTTACAAAATTGGAGACAAGAGTCTTTCTAAGATGCCAATGCCTGTCTCAAATTTGTGATCGTCCTACCTCAGCCTCTGGAGTCTCCATGATTACAGGTGTGAGTCATGCACCCTGGCTTCACGAGTTGTCATACTTTTTGTTCTACATCAGCTTGGGAAGCAGAGAGCCCAGGGCTCTCATCCAGGGCCTCATCCAGCCTGCAGTTTCCTGTACCCCACACTTGGGGCAAGAACCTACAGAAGCAAGAAACAGTGAAACTCCCAGAGACCCCCAGATTTATGTGGAGAAAACCCCAAAGGAAAGGGTCAATATGTGTTAGGGACTAGGAACTGAGGTAGGGACCAGGGAAGAAGACCTAGCCTCACCTCTCCCCACCAGCCCCAGCACCCCCACTTAAGCCCCTGGTTTACAAACTCACTTGGGTCCTAGTGGTGCACAGAGGGTGGTAAACCAGTTCCTGGCCCAGCCCTGGTCAAATGCGTTGTCATGCTAGAGGGAGATGGGGATGGGAAGAGGAGCTCAGAACCAGCAGGAATGGGCAAGGCCACCTCCCAGGACTCTTCCTCCCTAAATTGCTCAGTTAAGCCTGGGCCTCATCACAGGCCTGTGACAAGACTCCAAGGACAGTGGAGCGCAAGAGAGACCCAGGGCCTCCTGCCTTCCAGCATGCCTAGGAAGAATGACCGCCCTCGACCCACTTGTGAGCAGCTCTCCCCAGACGAGTGCTAACAGAGCACACCTCTCCTGCCTCCTTGGGGCTCTCACATCACCTTTTACCTCCCTCTGCCACGTGCTTCTGGGTCTCCATTGACCACACCTGTCCTCCTGCCTCATCCTTCCCGATACCTTTTAAAATCTTCCTTGTGCAGCCAAACAGATCCAAAGGTGGTGTCTCCACTTTCTCCCACTTCACTTTCTTACCTCTCAAATGTTTCTGAAATGTCCCTTCATTGAATTTCACTATCAGGGAGGGAAATGGCAGCAGGGATGCCCAATGATATTTTCCTTCTCAAAACTCACATGACCCAGGGAAATCTGGCCTGAAGGCTTTCAGTACACGATGCAGTAAAGGTCACACTCAAAGGTCAAGTCCTCAGCTGGGCATTGACTGGCTTCTCTTCTCCCTTATTCCACTTTCTCCTTCCCCTATTCTTTATTCATCAGCCTATCCCCTCATCCTCTCAGGCCCAGATGAGTCTCACTCTAACCTCAAGATCTCTAGCTACCAAGATGCAACCACAGCAATGTTCATAGCTGCTCAATTCTCAATAGCTAGATTGTGCTCCCAAACCAGATGCCCTTCAGTTGATGAATGAATAAAGAAATTGTGGTATATATACACAGTGAAATATTACTCAGCTATAAAGAAGAAAAAATTATGGCATTTGCCGGTAAATGGATAGAGTTGGAGAATATTATGCTTAGTGTATAAACCAAGCCCAAAAACCCAAAGGCCAAATGTTTCCTTTGACAAGTGGATAATGATACATAATGGGGGGGGGTGGGGAGTAACATGGAGGGACAAGAGAAGAGTGGAGAAATTTTGTAACGTGAAGAGGAAAATGGGCTGGAGGGGTTGGGGGAGGGAAAGATAGTAGACTGAGATAGATATTATAACCCTATGTCTTCATAAGATTACATGAATCCGCATTGTGTACAACCACAGAAATGAAATGTTGTACCCCAATTGTGTAAAATGAATCAAAATGCAGTCTGTAAAGATAAAAATTTTTAAAATGCAGGCTGCAGGCTAGGCCGCCACCCCCCTCCATAAAAAGAAGAAGTGTGCTTTAAATAAACCAGTCCCAAACACCCAAAGGTCACATGTTTTCTCTGACAAGTGGATGATGATACACAGCAGGGGCAGGGCAGTTTAAGGGAAGAATGGAGGAACATTGGACTGTGAAGAGGGAAATGAGGGGAGGGGAGTGGGTGTGGAAGGGAAAGGTGGTGGAATGAGACAAACATCATTACCCTATATCCATGTATGTTTACAAGAATGGTGTGACTCTACATCGTGTACAACCAGAGAAATGAAAATTTGTACCACATTTGTGTACCATGAATCAAAATACAAAAATAAAAATTGAAAAAAAGAAGAAACTACTATCCTTCCAGGTGCGGTGGCACACACCTTTAATCTCAGTGTCTTAGAAGGCTGAGGTAGGATGATCACAAGTTCAAGGTCAGCCTTAACAATTTAGCAAGGTCTTCAGCAAATTAGTGAGACTCTACCTCACAACAAAATATCATAAGGAATGGGGATGTAGCTTCAGTGTAAAGCACCCCTGGGTTCAATCCCTCAAAATAAAAAGTAAAATAATTGCAGAATATTTTTAAAAATTTAAAAAATGTTAATATTGTACAAATAATTTTTGATTAGATGAGTAGGTATATAAAATATTGCTTGGATGGAAGGTATAAAAAAATGCTTGAAGGAATGATAATTAATAACTTTTTTAAAACTGAGCAGTAAATTTGAATTCCTTCCTCTCCCTACATGGAATCCTCTCAGGCATGAGTAGAATCCAAGAGTTCTGAAGCAGCCAACCCAGCTTCTCTCACTGGCTTCTCTCCTGGGGTTCCTGCTCTAATTCTGTGTCTCAAATGCCCTCATACTGCATAGGACCAATATCAAGGGACATCTTCTTGCCCCATCTTCTACCCAACTTTCTGCTGCCTCTTCTGCTTCCTGTTATCTTGGGGGAATCAGGGCATCAGGATTCTCTCTGTTCCTCTATCTCTTTTCTTCTATTGTAAATATTGATTCTCTTGCTTGATGGTGACTCACCAGATTTCTTTTCTTTGTGTGCTGGGGATTGAAGAACCTAGGGCCTTGCACATGTGAAGCACATGCTCTACCACACAGATACAATCCCAGCCAGAAATAGTTCAGGGCATCAGAAATGCCTCAGTCAAATGGGGCAAGGAAGCACCCACCTGTGATCCCAGCAACTCAGGACATTGAGGCAGGAGGATCACAATTTCAAGACCAGCCTCAGCAACTTAGTGAGACCCTGTATCAAATAAGAACTTGAAGGGCCTGGGGATGTAGCTCAGTGGTAAAGTGCCCCTGGGTTCAATACCCAGTAGCAAAGAAATAAAGCCCAGTCACTGCACTGGGGCTTGAAGCACACTGCAAACAGCAGGACTGGCCTACATTTTGGCATCTCTAAAAGTAGACCCTGAGCACCATGGAGTGCTCAGGAAAGTTCAGAGAGCGGAGATCATGGGAACCATGCAAGGAACCCAGCCCACAACACCCAGGTACATGCAGAGGAGAAGCCCTGAGCTTTAAGCGCTAAGACATGCAAGAGGGCTATTTCAGATTCTTCTGGTTGTAGAGGCTGTGTCCTGGGCAGAAAGAGCAGTCTGAAGGATGTCTTATGGCTTTTCCCAATGATGAGAACCCCATCATGACAGCTAGGGCAGAGTCTGGGCTGATGTGGGTCAGGGAATGAAGGATGGATCTGGTGAGCAGGATCAGCTCCATCAGGGAATAAGGCATAAAGGGTACAACAGGTGGAGTGCACACCTAGGACATGAAGGGTGGGGGTCGCTTGGATTTAAGATGAGACAAAACACTTGTAGATGAACACAAGAAGGAGTGGTAGTAACAGAAGCAGCCACTTTCTGGTACCATTCACTGTTTTCATACATACATACACACAGACTGTTCTCATTATACATGATTCTGAATAGAGAAAAACCACAAGGAATTAGGGAGAGAAACTGACAACAAAAGATGAAAGGCTTTTCTGGGGTAGAGAAAGTGGTCTAACCATGATCATAATGGAGAATACACTACAGTATCATTTATCAAATTCCCTAATTGTAGACTAAATCGGGTGAATCTTACTGTTTGTACATTATTTCTCAATAAATGACTTTATAAAAAAGTTCTACCATAGCTCCTAGGTTTCCACTTCTTCCCAAGTAAATTCCATGGTTGACTTTCAGGGCCTTTCTAATCTTGACCCCCATGGGTTCACCTCACTGCCCATGACACCCAGTGCTTGATTTAGAGCCCTTTCCTCATCCTCCTCTAACAGCCTACTTTCAGGTTTCCGTGCAATTTTGCAAACAGTATGTCTCACAAACAAGGCCCTCCTGGCTTCTTTCTCTTCAAAATCACACCTAGGACAGAAAGAGTGGCATGTCCTACTCTATAGTGCGGGCCTCGTCAAACTCTCAGTCCTTCTAGTCTGCTACACCAATCTCAGCGAGTTCCTGGGTGTCTGCCGGCATTTTCTGATTGAAGGTTGCTTATCAACCCATGTGCAAGATGGACGTACCTCTATATCCATCCCTCAAATAACATACAGCCTAGCACACAGTAGACTATCTATGCAACGCACCCAGGAGGGAGAATGGTCTCAGAGTTACAGGGGGAGGAGAGATCTGAGCTGCATCTTAAGAGGTGGGTCTGGAAGGACTCATGAGCACCATCAGAGCCAAGGGCAGTGGAGAAAGCACAGAAAGTGCCTAGTGGCAGGGGTGAAAGATGCCTCTGCACAGCACAAGCATTTGGTTCGGCTTACCTGGCCTTCCTAGGGGCACCTGGCAGTGCTCACCGCCACGACCTGGAAGAACAGCTGCAGGATGAGCGGCAGCAGGAGGCCAAAGGCGGGTACAGCCAGTACTAAGCTGTGCTAGAGTTAAGGAGACAAGGCACTGGACAGTTCTGCCCTGACCCGCTTTTGACTCGACCCCTCCCTCCCAGGTCCCGCCCCCCTGGCCCCGTCCATCCATCTTCCTCCCTGGACTGGACTGTTAGTCCAGTACACCCAAGGTGACCTCTCTCCACCGAGCTGTCCTCACGACTGTGCATTTTCAACGTTCATTATCGCTCTCCATGGCCCTGCTCCATTCTTTACTCCACAGTCCATCCTACCCTGCCTCTCACCTAAGATCCCTCTGGCCTTCACCATGTACTTCACAGGTCCCACCAAGTGACTGCTCAAGCCCCACCCTGTAGGCCCCACCCTCGATTACCCTTCTCCTCCCTCCCCGTCACCCCTGCTCTTTCAGTGTGGGCACTTGGCACTGTGTGGATATGCCATGGCCTTGTCCAGTGACAACTGTGTGAGTCTCCTATGGACCAGGAAAAGCACATAGCTTGCCATTATGGTGCCCAGGTACAGGAACAGAGAGAGGAGGAGGAGGAGGAAACTCCTGATGTTCCTGTGGCCCACGCAGTTGTTCAGTCACATGCAGTGCTGGTAAAACTCCTAGGGGAGAGGAAGCGGGACGGAGGGTCTATCTGCTCTGGACTCCATCACCCCTGTTGCCACCCACAGCAACAATTGCACGGGTGTTTATCGGATGTTTTTCGGAGGTGGACTAAAAATAAACTACTTTTCCTATATTCACTAATTTATAGAGGAAGAGAGACTTTGAGAGAAAGATAGGCTTTGCTTAGAGGACGAGAAACTTTGCTTAGAGAAAGAGAAACTTTGCTTAGAGGAAGAGAAACTTTGCTTAGAGAGAAAGTTTTAGAGAAAGAGAGGCTTGCTACGCTTATCAGAGACTTCTTAGAGGTGCGTCCTGCATCCTGTGAACTAGGTGCTATCTATCTGAGGGCTAGTTGCTTCTCTTCTCTGCTAGCTGCTGCTTCTCCTAGCTGCTTCTTCTTACTGCTGCTTCTGCTTACTGCTGCTTCTTCTCTCTGCTAGCTGCTGCACTTTGCCTTCTGCCTACTGCCCGCTTATATTCCCTCCAGGAAGGCGGAGGGTGGGGCCACACCAGTTGAGATCAGTTGAGGAGCCAGCTGCCCAATTACGGCAAGGTTAAAATGAGTAGGCCCGAGCAGGAGCACTCAGGAACACCTGTGCACGCATTGTGTGCGTGGACTTAATTGAATACAGCCAATGATAAATCACCTGATTGTGCTTATGTTAAGTAACCTCCTCACTGCCGATGTGATCAAAGCAACCTCTGGCTGGCCGCCAGGCGCCATCCCAGTGCAGCCCACATGGCACAGCCCCCAACACACCCTCAAATCCTTAGGCCTCCCACATCCCGACTTCAAGGTCACCTGCTCTTGGCCCAACACTTAGGTTCCCACCCCCAGGAAGAAACTGGCATTTCCATAATTAATGCAGAGTTAGGACTCCATGGCTGCTCAGGTCACCTGTCATCAGCAAGGTCTCAGTCAAGACCTGCCTGGTATCACTTTGAGCAGGATATAGAATATCTCTGGGACTAATTTCTCAGATACTGGATAAAATGAAAAGAACACCTTTGCCCAGTTGCCTTCTGCGCTTGTAAACCCATGCAGGTTGTGCCTAAGAGAGAAAAGCACTCAGAACACGGGAAACCCTCTGACTTGTACACCAAGAAGTGGACAGGCAAAGATCCCCAGAACAGGACAGCATCTGGTCTAAAGGTCTTGGTATGTAGTATCAGCAAGACAGGGGATGAGACAGGCACTGCTCTCCTGCCCCTGACTCACGAGGCCCAGCACACATGTGGTGCCTTTTGCATGTCAGCACCTGTGCAATCAAGGCCTGCCTCTCAGGACAGGTGCAGACACAGAGGCCATGGCATATGTAAGGGACCAAGAGTGGCTGAGAGTGGACAGGGAGGAGTAGTCACTTCCACACAGATGTTACAGGAAGCGCAGTGGAAGGTGAGAGGTGGGCGCTGGAAGCCACAGTGTGGACACCAGGTCATCGCATTGGCCCTGCAGTTCAGTCACGCAACACAGGGGATCTCAGGGTCCTGCTTCAAGGAACCTGGCAAGGGAAGAGATTTGGGAAGTGGCAGGAGGACTCCATCCCTCTGCTGCTCAGGGCAACCAAATAGCATAAGTTGCAAACAAGAAGCAGGTCAGAGGTAGGCAGTGGAATTCCACTCAGGCTCTGTTGAACAAGCTGACCACTCAGATTCACAGGCAGTCAAAGAGAAGTCATGGTCAGCCAGAAGAGCTCTATATGGACTCTGCCCTCTGGAAAAGTGCTCAGTACTGGCACCAGAGTGTAAAATGGGAAGGATGAGTGAAATGTGTGGTTTGGAAGAGCCTGCTGGCCTCTCTTATCAGCCTGCCCCGTCCTCCCTTCTAAAGCAGCTGGAAAACCTCCGGGATTCTGTTTTCTCACAGGTTTGGGAAATGAAGTGCCAGGGCCTAATTGATGATGGCATGGAAAGAAGGGATCCTGAGGCCACAGGTGTGGTGACCACTGTAGAATGAGCCCTGTCCACATCAGCCCATGAAGTGCCATCTCTTTCTCCCGGGGTTCTGGGGAGTTACCTTGATGGAAGATGCCAGGATTGGACAAATTGATGGAAACCAGGGTATACATGGTGCCTAGAAAAAGCAGGCCCTTAGCCACTGGAAAGCCCTACTCTCCGTTCTGGTTCAGTCATCCGCATATGAAAGCAAAGCCAGACTCAGTTCTAGTCTGGGGCAACCCAGAGTTTCCATGAGGCCTATCTCACCCAAGGGAGGACTCACATCTTAACAACAGTTCTAAACATCCAGGCTAGAGAAAGACCACAGAGACCCCACCAAATATCACCAGCATTACCAGCCACCCACAGTTTCTTTAGTGCATCAGCCACTCTAGATCTCTGAGCTCCTAACTATATATATCCTTCTCTTTCCTACTGACCTTCTCTCTCCCCTTCCCTGCTTCTGTACTATCATTGTCAATTTTTCCTTCCATCTCTTTGTAAGAAGCCTGATCACTTGCTTTGGAGACTCATGGATAAATGAAATGCATGCCACTTAACATGATGACTCCAGCCATATTGTTGGAAGCCCATATGCACTGAAAAAGCCAGGAACATATCATTTGTGTTTGGAGTGGGGCATTAAAACATTGAGTGTGGCATGGTGACACCTGCCAAGTCTCAAACAAATGAGAGTCACAGACCTCTCTTGTGGGTTGACACCCAGGATGCCATGACTATGGCAAATGTAATATAACACAGGTTCTAAAATGGGGACTGTAGCTGCTTCCAGTGACTTCTGAGAGCAACCATCCCCTACCCCCACAATCTTGTAGACTGGGACATCCTGCTCTTACAATGTTGGCTTTTTGGAGCTTGTGATGATGTGGGTGTGGTTTGTCCCCCATAGAACTGGAGACTTGGTCTTCAGTGTGGCAATGTTGAGGTGGTAGGACCTATAAGAGGTGGGGCCTAGTGTGAGGTAATTCAGTCACTGGAGATGAGACCACAGGAAGGGAATAATTTACTTCATCTGGGCCCTTATTTGTTCCTGTGAGAGTCTGTTGTTTTAAAAGAGAAAGACTGGTCCATCCTCAGGTTTATGGCCATGCAATCTCTACCCCATACATGTCTTTCCACCATGATGCCATTAACCATGTTGTAATGACCCTCACCAAAAGTTAGTCATGGGTGCCTCCAAATCTGGGACTTGGACCAAAATTAAACCCATATCTTTATAAAGTATCAATTTGGGGGTATTTTGTTAGAGCAAGAGAAAGCAGTCTAATACAGAGACCATATAATATGGTGGGCAGAAGTTGGGTGATCATTATCACTCTTTCAGACTCATGCTAATTGCAGTAGATAGTACTCATTGCCTATCCTGTCTCCACTTCTTCCCTTTTATTGTAACAGAGTTCCCATTTGGTGAAGGAGGTAGCAATCTACCCAAGTAAATCACTTCCCAGTTTCCCTCATTTCCAAGGTAGGATATCTGACACAACTCTGATTAGAGACTTGTGCAAATGTCTACTGAGGATTTCTACAAAAGCTTGCATCTTTTCAATAAAAGGGAAGATGATGCAGTTGGCAGAGCTCTGTCTCCCTTCTTTCTGTCTTGAAGCTAGACTGCAGGCTGGGATGCCACCTTGGACCTTTTAGGCAACAGTCATGCTAACCAGACACAACCTGAGCCGTCTTATACCTCAACTGCCTCCCCTGAGCTTCATTCTATGAAAAAAATAACTGTTGTCCCAGCACCTAACGTGTCATTGTGTTTTCACAGCACCTGAAATCCTCTGGTTGGTGGATTCCTCCCACCATAACTCTTCATGAGGGGCAGAAACCATTTTACCTTCCCAATATGAGCTGAAAATGGCCAAATACTTGTAGCTTCTCTCACAGAGATTACACAGGCCTGTGGTCCAGGTGACAGCAGTTTCACTCTAGAAGTGCTACCACTGACGGAATGAGTAGTCTGTGCTAATATGCAGCAACTGCACAGATGTCCAATGTCCTTGCCAAGCCTCCACTCCTGTCCTTTTTTTTGACTTGGGATTGAACCCAAGGGCACTGAAGTACATCCTAGGCACATTTTACTGTGAGGTGGTTTGTACTATGTTGCTGAAGCTGGTTTTGAAATTGCAATCCTCTTGTTTCAGATACCCAAGACTCAAAGACTACAGGCATGTGCCACCATGCCTGGCCAAAGAAATGAAATTGATTAAAAATAGATCAGGGCTGGTGACACTGAGATTGGGGCAAGAGGCCAGTCAAGTAGATGATGAATGATTGGTTCAGGAAGATGGGGGCTGATTCAAAAGAAAATAAAACACTAATACCTCCAGAGCACTTCCCCCTCCTCCAACCTGTTGCCAAGGTTTCCTGCTCCCACAAATTTTTCCTCCGAGCAAAGAGTTGCTAATGAGTACCCACTGGTTAGATAAGTGTCTTTCTGGATACATATGGAAAATAAAGGTATCCCCTCAACAACTCCAATTTTTTTATCCCATGTAGGCAGGAAAAGAGGACAGGCATATGAGAAAAGAGGAAACCTGAAATCTATAAAACGTGCAGGACACCCCCACACCTTGGACACCACTTTGGAACCCCTCCTCTCTGGAGGACTCTCTCACACATACTGTCTCTCACCCTCTCTGTTCTACCTTTTATATAACACTTTTTACTCTTCACTCAGTATTTATTGGGTGTTTAATCTTTAACACTTGGGAGAATGGGACCCCATCCTGATTTCTAAGACCAATTTCAGATGAGGGCTCTGAAGGGATGATCACCAGGATTAGATCCTCCACACCCCACAAGTTACTGAGGTTCACCTTTTGTTCTTTCTGGAGAACAATAATGGGCACCCAGAAGCTAAATAAATGCAGTTAGAGCAGGTCAACATTCTCTAAGACTTGACTGACGGGATTCATGACCTAGGTGACTCCTAATCACCAGTCCTGCAGGTCAGGTAAGTTGGTTCTGCCAAAGCTATTTCTCACTATCCAATGCAAGCCTGGAGCATGTCTGGCATGATTACACAGTGTCCCTAAGCCCAGTCTGCCTTTGGATGCACAGAGTGGACAAAGGGTTGAAACAACTTTAAGTTTCTGGCCAGGGCCACTTCCCAGTGAACCTCAAAGATTTCTCCCCTGAGTCCTCCCCTACTGACCTTATTGGGAATCCTGTGTTGTCTGGTCTGTGAAAAGCCTCTGTGCAAAATCCCAGTGACACACACCTCAAGATGAGCCAAACTGCGCTCTCCCATACTCATTCCTCCTGAGCAGTCCCCTCCCCTCTTCAATCAGATTCTAGTCATTGAGAGAGGCACATTTTACATAGAGTGGTTCAAAAAAAAAAAATGCCTGGATTTCCTTTGTTCCCACAGGGAGCCTTTACAAACCTGCAGGGATTCTCCCCATTGTTGTTTCTGTGCTCCACAAGTTTCTTCGGCTGCAAAAATGAGGCATTTAAAATCCACTCCTTCAATAAACTCCTCCAGGAAAAGGGTTTTAAGCATCTAAAAACTGTAGATCTCCTCCTTACCCTCCAGAGATTCCTTTGGCCCACAGAGCAGAGAAATATACCACAAGTAAGTCTCTGTTGTCCCCTAGGTTATCACATTTGGAAGTTCACAGTGGCAGGCGAGGTCAGTCATGTCTCTAATTCTGAATTCTCCAGGTTCTTTGTCATAAATTCATTCTGCCAATGGAGCCACCAATAGACTTGGCAGAACCATGTGATGACAGACAGATTTACGGGCCATCAGAAGCTCATAGGGAGATGTCCCTAAAGAAAAAAATGGAGTTGTCTCTGGCATGGAAGCCTGTGTTCTTTTACTCATACTCAGATGGGAGGTTCCTTCTCAACAGTTATGCTCCAACATTAGCCTATATACAAAAAAAAAAAAAGTGGGATTTTCATGTTTTCAAAGGAAAACTTGTCCTCATAAAAGAGGGGTGGGAACTGCTGACCCCTAGAGACTCTGGGAGCTAGATTCTCAAAAATGCCTCATTTTCTTCTGTTGCCAGGTCTGGATAATGACATCATTGCTGTTGGAAAAAGATCTTTCATAATTTTCTGTATCCAATCTGGCCTGATTACCAACTGGGGGAATGAAAACTGGTCTCCTGGGCAGACAGAAACCAAAGAACCATATGTTAAGAGACTGATTTTACAACAGAAAAAATATGGTTAAGATGCCCCATGTATGAGGTTTTTTCTCTCAAGCTCAGGACACTAACTTCTCTTACTTACTTCCTACCTTCTGCCAGATCTCTATCTCTCCAAGGCTGACAGAACATGCAGAGCTGGCAAAATATACAAGGCTTGCAGAGGACTGGTGTGAGACCTAAAAAAACAAAAAGGCGTCACATTAAAATACAAGTCATTGTGGGACCTAAATGTCAGGCTATCTTATCTGCTCTTATACTCTACCACCATGCTTTCATAAAACGTTCCTCCCTAAACGCTACCACACAAGAAGGAAACATGGAATGATCTTGTATAGATAAACCTCTTTACCTTGGGAAACTTTGCCTGAGGATTTCAGGACTCTCATAAATTTAGATATATGGTCCTCCTCTATTCTGAACCAAATGTGCACTTTGATATGATAAAGATGTTCTTCATGCTCTTTGAGTAATTATGTCTGTGTCATTTTTTTAGGACGCCTGTTTGTTTGGTTTTTACCCTATATTTTTGAGCTCATGGTTGCACAGTGAATTCACATTTGATCCTATGTGGCTAAATTATTGTATTTTTCTAAACAGTCTTCATTTTATCCAGCTATAGGGGTTTGGCTCACTTTCTTTGTTCATAGGTCAATTTTTCAAGGACTGGTTCTCAAATACATTGGAAAATCTCCTTCATAAATCCTAAGAAGGACACAGACATGGTGATGAATGGGACATGCTAGGAATAAATCATATGGTAGCCATTGAGGACAAATGGTCATGTGAACCTTTGATTTCAGTGTCCCCCTTGGCTGTCAGATTTATATCTGGCATTTTCAACTGTACAGGCCTGCCTTAAATTTAAATCATAATGTAAAAATCTGGTAGGCTTGTACTTTCTAACAGGTTAAATCTTATTGAAGACAAGTTTCAATAAACATCTGTTGCATTGCCTCCTACCTGTGGTGCTCTTCTACAAAGACCTACATGATTGATATTTCCTGACTGTTTTATTTAGGTGTGCATACCTGTCTATTGGATTGTTGTATCTACTTGTCCCTGTATCATGTACATAGTATCAAAATTGATATATACAAAATGGAGCGCTCATGAATTGAAAGTTAAAAGAAAGATGGATCCAAATACCTTTCAGTTCACATGACTTAAAAAAAAGTTCAGTTTAAATTCCATAAACAGATGAGAGGAAAGTCGTCTTTAAAATTACTAACTCATAAGTTTTTCTAAGTAGTCAGACCAGTAACAGAGTGTTGGTTTCTATAAATTATCTAGAATATAATATCCATTGGTTCTAAGATTTTTCTTCAACAGGGAGAGAAGGCTAATACTGTGAACTACACTTGTCTGGTATGTTGGTACATATAGTTAAAAATGAGGAAAATTAGATTAAACATCAATGGGATTAATCATAAATTTCTTTGTTACCCAAGACATCTGATAAATTTGAAAAGTTATAGTGCTAAACCCTTAACTGCTAAATAGAAAATCAACTACTTTTTACTTCTTAAAGTCCTTAAGATAATTTACACAAATTCAAAAAATTCATAAATATTGCTTCGGAATATGAATTTTTAAAGGGTACAACAAGAAGAAGGTTCTAAGTATGGAAATATATTTTCATATGAAAAGTAGAAGAAAAAGAAATGTTTCTGGATAAAGTCTTTTTGTGGTAAATTAAAAAGTTGTAGAATGTCTCACTACTACTAATTTGCAGGTTTGTGGAACTTAAATTTCAAAAAGTTTCTGTGTAATTAAGTTGGTTATATATAATTACCAAAATCAGTTAAAGTTACTTAAGGCTCTTTCCTAAGGTCAAATATTAATATACTGACGAAAACCAATTTTTTTTTCTATTTGTTGAAGTAACCAAACTTTCCTAAAACATTAATCTGCTCTTATCTATCAAGATAATTTCTGTGTCTGTTGTTTTTTGTAATATTTTTTGTTGTAGATGGACACAATATCATTATATTATTTATTTATTTAATTATTTATTTATTAATTTATTTATGGGGTGCTGAGGATCGAATCCACGGCCTCACATGTACTAGGGATATGCTGTACCACTGAGCCAACACCCCATCCTTATGTTTTATTATTTAGAGGAACCAATCTTAAGTAATTAGGTTTGTAGAATTTTGGTAAATAACCATGATGTTTTAGAATATTACACTACATTACATATTCCGAATTTTTCTTTTAAGCAAAACTTGGTAAAGATGAGAACATCAGTGTACTTGTGGTGCTATTACTGGCTTCTAGGTACACTGGATGCATTCATTCTTTTAAGTATACAAATCATTTAAATACAAGATTGAGAAGAGCATTCCACCAAACTGACGTTCTTCAAACTAAAGTGTGAAGTAAACATTTAGAATAATAAGAAGTATGTTTCATGGATAACAGCTACTATACAAACTCAATATGTACTACTTTTGCTATTATCATTTTATATTTCTCTTGAAACTTTATAACTGTTTTCTGTTAATCCCTGACAAAAGTAGAACTTCTAGAATGACAACCTGAGTGAATTTGAGATAATAGACCATAATCAATATCAAAATGTATAAATGCATTCTAGTGTCATGTACAACAATTAAAATGAATTTTAAAAATTGATTAAAAAGAAAAGCCAAAAAATGTAAAGCTGACTTGCAGTACTAACACTGATCCCAATTAAATGGAAGGGGTAAAATAAGTACAAAGTTAGACATTAAAGTAAAAACTCAGTACTTCTACCTCAGGACAGGTAAAACTGGATTTTTGGATGTTCGAGACCACAAAACCAAAGACCATATGTTTTCTCAGATATGTGGGTGCTAATTCACAATAAGGTTGAAGGTTATGAAAGGATAGAGCTATACTAGAATAGGTAGAGGGAGTGAAGGGAGCAGAACAGTACAGCAATAGGAATGATAGTAAAATGAATCTGACATTATTACCCTTGTATATGTATGTCTACATAACCCATGACATCCTACATGATATACAACCATAAGAATGATAAATTATACTCCATCTATGAATAATGTGTCAAAATGCATTCTACTGTCATGTACAGCTAATTAGAACACATCAGAAGAAAAACAATGAATGGTGGAAGTCAGGGATCAAAGAGGAGGAACTAAGCAAATTTTTAAATGTGCTACATGATTTCTATTAATTGCTTACACAGGGAAACTAATTAAAGATGAGATTTATAATCAATAGTGAAGCAGGCTTTAAAGATTTGGAAAATTATCAGTCTGACCCCATTAAAAAGAAAAATAAAAGTTATATTAGGGAGAGAATATCAAGGGTCTGACTAAGCAATGATTTGATGAGGAGATTATTATGGACAGAAGAAAACTAGAAGCTATTTATCAAAATAATGGGAGAATGACCCTGAAGGCTTTTCTGAGATCTTTAACGATGTCACCTCCACCACAGTCCCAGAAACTTAAGGCAAGAAGAGGTTCAAGGAAGTGTCCTAGAAGATCCACAAATGCTTGGTGTTCAGGGTCTCACTGACTAGCACTGCCTCAAATCTCTTCTCTCTGTTTTCTAATGCAATGCTACTATGCCAGCCCTACCATAGCCCAAGCAGGTTTAGGTATTATTCAAGACACTGCTACCAAATCTATAGGTTGTAATCCTAAGAAACATATGTATAGAGCTAAATGTGCAGACACAGCATGGAAGACATGGACACCCCTAGGAAGAAAATTTCCACAGAGGCTGGGCTGTGTACAGAGTTCCCACCAGGGTAATGATCAGAGTGGTGTAGGGTTTATAACCACCACGGAGAGCTCCCACTGGGACAATGCTTACAGGAACCATGGAAATTGCCTCCAAACAAACCAAGATGCTCCAATAATAGAATCCACTGATAACACAGTGGAAGAAATATCAGAGGAGTTTAGAATTTATATAGTTAAACTGATCTGCCAGGGAAAGGACAACTTAAGGAGTGACATCAGACAGAAAATACAGGAAGTGAAAGATGACTTCAATATAGAGATAGAGATTTTGAAAACAAATCAAGCAGAAATCCTCAAAATGAAAGAATGAATAAACCAAATTAAAAACTCAATTGAAAGCATGACCAACAGACTAGACCACTTGGAAGACAGAGTTTCAGACAATGAAGACAAAACATATCATCTTGAAAATAAAGTTGACCATGGAGAAAATATGTTGAGAAACCATGAACAGAACTTCCAAGATATATGGGCTAACATGAATAGACAAATTTCCTATTTAATGGGCAACATAAAGGCACAGAGAAACAAACCAAAGAAATGCACAATCTTTTCAATGAAATAATATCAGAAAATGTCCCAAATCTAAAGAATGAAGTGGAAAATCAAATATAGGAGGCTTGAAGGACCCCAAATATACAAAATTACAACAGACCCGCACCAAGGACATTATTATGAAATTGCCTAATATACAGAATAAGAATAGAATTTTAAAGGCTTCAAGAGAAAAAGGTCAGATTACATTTAGAAGGAAATGAATACAGATCTCAGCTGATTTCTCAACCCACAAGCTCAAAGCTAGGAGGTCTTCAAATAATATATAATAAGCTCTGAAAGGAAATGGATGAGAACCAAGAATACTATACCCAGCAAAATTAATCTTCAGAATAGATGATGAAATAAATACATTCCATGATAAACAAAAGTTAAAAGAATTCACAACTAGAAATCCTACACTATAGAACATACTCAAACTATCCCTATTTGCTGACAACATTATTATGCATTTAGAAGACCCAAGAAACTCAAGCATAAAACATCTAGAGCTCATAAATGAATTCAGCAAGGTAGCAGGATATAAAATTAACAGCCATAAATCAATTTTGTCTTTATACATCAGTGATGAATCAACTGAAAGAGAAATTAGGGAAATTACCCCATTCATTATAGCTTTAAAAAAAATTGGGGAATCGATTTAACAAAAAAGGTAAAAGACTGCTACAATGAAAACTACAGAACCTAAAGAAAGAAATTGAGGAAGACCTTAGAAGATGAAAGGATCTGCCAGTTTCTTAGCTAGGCAGAATTAACATTGTCAAAATGGCCATACTATCAAAAGTGCTATACAGATTTAATGCAATTCCTATTAAGTTTCCAATGATGTTCCTCATAGACATAGCAAAAGCAGTCATTAAATTCATTTGGAAAAGTAAGAGCCCAAGAATATCCAAAGCAATCCTCTACAAGAAAATGGAGCAGGAGGCATCAAAATACCAGACTTTAAATTATATTAAGGAGCCATAGTAACAAAAATGGCATGGTATTGGCACCAAAACAGACATGAAAACCAATGATATGGAATAGAAGACACAGAGACAAACCCAAATAAATCCAATTATCTTATACTTAACAAGTCACCAAAGACATACTTTGGAGAAAAGATAGGATCCTCGACGATGGTGCTGGGAAAACTGGAAATCCACACGTAGCAAAGTGAAATTAAACCACTGTCTCTCAACCTATACGAAACTCAACTCAAAGTGGATCAAAGACTTAGGCATTATACCAGAGACCCTGTGTCTAATAGGAGAAAAAGTAGGTCCGAATCTCCATCATGTCGGCTTAGAAACTGACTTCCTTAACAAGACTCCTGAAGTGCAAGAAGTAAAATCAAGAATCAATAAATGGGTTAGAATCAAACTTAAAAGTTTCTTCACTACAAAGGAAACAATCAAGAATATGAAGAGAGAGCCTTCGGAATGGGAGAAATTCTTTGCCACCTGCACCTCATTTACAGCATTCATCTCCAGGATATGTAAAGAACTCAAAAAACTTAACACCAAAAAGACAAATAACTCAATCATTAAATGGGCTAAGAACCCAAATGAGCATTTCACAGAAGAAGAAATATGATTGATCAACAAATATATGAAAAAATCTTCAACATCTCTAGCAGTTACAGAAATGCAAATTAAAACTATACTGAAATTCCATCTCACTCTAGTCAGAATGGCAATTATCAATAATACAGATAACAGTAAATGTTGGTGAGGATGTTGGGGAAAAGATACACTCATACATTACTGGTGGGACTGCAAATTATTGCCACCATTCTGGAAAGCAGTATGAAGATTCCTCAGAAAACTTGGAGTGGAACCACTATTTAACCCAGTTATTCCACTTCTCAGTTTATACCCAAAGAACTTAAAATCAGCATACTACAGTGATGCAGCCACATCAATGTTTATAGAAGCTCAATTCACAATAGCTAACTTATAGAATCAGCCTAGCTGCCCTTCAACATATAAATGAATTTTTATTAAAATGTGCTACATTTACACAATGGAATACTACTCAGCTATAAAGAGAAATGCAATTATGGCATTTGCCAGTAGATGGATGGAACTGGAGACTATGATGCTAAGTGAAATAAGTCAATCCTGAAAAACCAAAGGATGAATGTTTTCTCTGATATGTGGATGCTAAATCACAAAAAGGTGGGGAGGGGAGGGAAGATTAGAAGTCCATTGGATTAGACAAAGGGGAAAGAAGGGAAGGACAATGAATGAGAATAGGAAAGACAGTAGAATGAATTGAACATTACTTTCCTATGTGCATATATAAATACATTATTATATATGATGTGTAACTCCACATCATGTACAGTCAGAAGAATGGGAAGTCAGACTCCTTATATGTATTATATGTCAGAATACATTCTACTGTCAAAAACAACTAATAAGAAAAAATAAAAAATTAAATAAAAATAAAAAAGAAAATAAATGAAAAAGGAAAGAATTGGTTGAAGGAAGTAACTGTGCACAAATAAATTGCCAAACTTTTGGGTCAATCTGAACAGACTGACTCAAAAAATTGTGGTATAAGAGTTAGATAAAAATAAAACACTAGAAATAATACCATGTGAAATGGGAGGGGTAATGCTAATTCAAGCTTTTTAAGATGTTTGTATTATTCTAGAAAAGAATACAAAAATTGAGTCAATTGTCAATTTAAGTACTTACGTCTACATAAGGATTCCAGCATATTTCTCAGATCTTAATCACAATAAAAATTATATCTGTTCGTTCCTTTTCAGTCTACCCTCGGTTCAGGATTTTAAGAGAATAATAAGATAACAATTAGCCTTCTTTACCTAGCTAACAGGCAAATGCACTGCCAGCAAAGTTGTTTCAATGATTAGCTCCCTCTCAAAGGCCTCTGAGCACCTTGCTTACTCTTTCTATCAGATGTTAAATGCTTCTTCCTCATCCACTCCCATCTCTTCTTTTTAAGCTTCATCTCAAACCAAAGTAATATAAGATAGTTAATAATTTGTATCTGAATCATGTGGAGATGCCAAATATATGTACTGAATTTCACAGCCATGTTCAAAGAAATTCTTAAGCAGTAAGACAGAGACAAATCCCAGGAAGGAATTTTTTAATTATTTCTTTATTTCCAGTTCATTATGGTGTACAGTCCTTGATCATCAAATGAGACCCACTTGCATTTTCCAGGATACCCTGTTATCATTTATAACAAGGTTTTATTATGTGCTGCATCTACCTTCAAAAACAACTTACTGTGGTAAGATTCCAAAAGAACAAGCTGAATTTATAGGTCTGTACCTGTCCAAAATCTTTGTTATTTTTGCAGCAATATATTCTCATTGTAGGATAATGAAAATGTATTTTTAAAACATGTAATTTTTAAAAAATTCTTTTTCTTTCATTTTTATCCTAATATATATGTTTGTATGTGTACTTTTTTTCTAAGAAAGTGATTCCATGTTTTATATACCAGTTTGTTCTTGTCTTTCTTCACATAATGTTAGTGTGGTCATTCTCCAATGTCTTTATAAAAATCTTCCAACACTTGAATTTCTGTTTTATATTTCATTATATAGATGTATTGTGATTTTTTACCCAGTCTACATTGTTGAATAAAATACTTCTCCGAATTTTACTAGGATAAACAATGATGTAAAGTTCTTCATCATAAATCTTTGCATTAATTTTTGAGAGTTTTTTTAAGAGAGACTCTCAGGAATGGAACTAGTGAATGTGAATATTTTTAAGGCTCTTCATTCCAGATGTGTTGCTTTCAGGCTTTCTAATTTATGTGTAATTACTTTTTTGTGAATGGTCATGCTACCTCAGAAAATCTATGCTTTTTTGCAGACCATTGAAATATGTGGTCTACAGACAGAACATTTTAATCTTCATTAGAGTAGACTGGGGTTGCAGCAAAGAGACCTGGAAAGCTTCCCTTTTAAAGCTTACTTGCTCTGTGGTCTATAGCAATTCACTGAACTATTTTGTTGAAAAACTGCCTCAAGTTTCTACCGAGTGAGGAAGAATGGGGAGGCTTCGCTTATTTTCTTCAAGATTAGACCACACGCTATAAAAATTCAAGGAGACAAAACTAGATAGAAAATAAAGAGCTGGATTTAACACACAAGAGCCAGCAAGTGACTATATTGCTTTGGGGCTGATATTGCAAAGAATTACATTTAACATATCTGTAGAAGTTTCCAGAAATTGAAACACCTTTTTGCATTTCATAAAAAGGCATTTTTTTTCTGTTCAAGCTCCCACATTTTTTTGACTTTAAAGCAAATTTACTTTAAAATGTTAATTATGTTTCAAATTATTTCTTATCAAAATTTTATTTTTACAGGTTACTTCTTTTTTTCTATTGCCTTCTTGAATGTTCATTTAAATTTAAAACAGGAAATAATTTAATTATTTTTAAAACATCAATAATAGAATATCCCAACATGATGCTGATTTGGTGGAAATATAGAAGAGCATATCTGAAATATCTGTTGCAGTGTTAGATATTGTAAAAACTTTTGGTAATTTATGAAAAGCATTCTTTCTACAAACATTTATGAACAATTTGTGTATGGCACTGCATTAGACAATAATAATTCCAAAAGCAATAGGACAGATGATTTCTCTTCAAAGGGTTCATGAGAGAGATAAAAATATAGAAATAATTACAGTACCATGTATAAACACTACTAGACTTAAGGGAACGTTTAGACTGGATTAAATAATGACATATTCAGCCTTATAGTTAAGTCTAGATAAACCTCTCAGAGGAGGTAACTTTTGAATAGACAAAAATTTAAAAAACTTCTTCAGCATAAAAAAATTTCACAGCATAAAAAGTGAAAATAACATTAAAAGCAGAAAGGACAGCAGCATCTTGCATTAAAAGAACACAGACAACAAGCACTCAGAAATATCCCTCCTGGAAGAATTCTCTACTAAAATGCAGTCTGTTTACCATCAAGTATGCCTTCTCTTTCTGCTGCAATCCTTAAGGTGTTACTAGAAACTATTTTATTTGGTGCTTCTGTACAGATATTTTGTATAACACTCCCCATACTAAAAACTAATTTTTAAATGAAATATAAACATTCAATGATTGTGACAGAACCAAGAGGACTGTGAGCTTTCAAGATTTGCAATGCTAGGACATCAATCAATAACTGAGCAGAATTTCAAGAAGCTGATGGTACATAAAAGACATTTTCCCCCTGGCTTGAACCCACTGCTAGGAGCAGCACTTCTGGAAGAGCTAAACTGAGTACAGAAAAACCTGGAATTCTTCCCAGGTGTCTGTGAGTTTCTGATCAGGACTTTGATCTCTTTGGAGTGAGGCATAGTGCAAACACAAAGTGTTTATTACTGACTTTTCCCAGATAAAGTATCTCATAGAAAACTTTAAGAGCTCAACATTAAAATTTCAACCTAACCAAAAAACATTTTATTTTATGACTAACAGCCTGCTAAATTTAAAAAGAAAAAATAACAATTAACGTCTCTCAGACTTACGTGGTATTTCAGGACAAATGACTATTAATTATGAAGGTGGATAGTACCTGGCAGCACTCCAGGGCTCTGCAAAGCACACAGCACATCAGTTGCCACCATTTTTTTGTCTGCATCAGCAGAGGTTGCAATTCAGAGATAATCAAGTTTCTCTCCCCTCTCAATTTGCACCTACTTATTTCTCCTTTTTCCTTTTTATTCTTCTCCCCACTGAAAATCTAATTTAGCCTTTAAAATTTAAATTTAAAAAATTATGTATAAAAGAAATAAATTAAACTGCATTGGGAGATTTATTATGAGAGAATGCAGCACTGGGAGGGTTCACTGTCTTACCTCATATTTCCTGGAATTGAAGCATTTGATATTAAACAAACAAAAAAAAGTGGATAATTTTATTTTCAGTTCAGTAGACATTAGAAGACTAGCCTGGCACACAAGGAACCACAGAAAGCACAGTGAAGGTGAAAGGAAGGAACCCGTTCCAGGAGTAATTCAGATACACTCTCCTGGAGCAACATTCCTCCCAGATGGCAGGAACAAATCATTTGAAGTCCCTGGAAAAGAGCTGGTATTTAACAGGCACTGATCATTTACTCTACTGCATAGGATGGTACATTTATTCCTCCTAACAACCTGGAAATAGGAGATATTGTGCCCATTTTACAGATGAGGAAACTGAATATCAGGAAAATTAGGTAAAATATGCTGCCTACAGTGGATAGAATAAATCTTACAGAATGCTAAAGCATATAATATTCCCTTGAATGAGACCACCTCCCAAGACTTTCTATAATATCACCACCCCATCCACTCCTTTTATTTTTTCCACAAGTCTCCTACTCAGGAGAAATCTGCTGCATTCAGACTACTGGTATCTGCACCATGAATATATAAAAATCCAGTTAATATTATTACTCTCTTGTCTTAATATGTATCATAATAAGCCTATCCCATATGATCTGGGTGTTTGGTTAAAGTCTTAGCACAAATACACTTGGAGGAGGCAGACCCTTTGACAGATCACCCTAGTCCAGACATAAGTTTGATGACCTGTGCATTTAAATTTGACTTTTGCCTGCTACTTTCAAAATCTTTATCCCAGGGTTTATTGTGATGAAAACTGTATGGTAATAGTTCACCCCAATCCTCTCCTCCATACTAGGCACTCATGTCAATTCCATTCTAACCAGGCCCTCATTATTGGTCAGGAAAGGTTTGTCAATAACATGAAGAATTTTGTGTCAAAAGGTTATTTGTTTTTGTGATGATATTAAAAAGAGTTGTCACATTGAAACTTCATGTACCAGAAACTGCTTTAAGCGTTTTACATGAAGACATTCATTTAATTCTCTTCATGATCTTATAAAGGCAAGTAAAATTTTTATCCACAATTGTTCAAATAAAGAAAAGGAAACAAAAATTTACTAATTTTTCTAAGGGCACTAAGTTAGTAGCTGTTGTCACTTTAATCCCAGGAAGGCAAACTGCAAATGCAAACCCATCAACTTTGCATTCGGTGGCTGACACTAGAGGTACTCCACATATGTAACTGTGGGTCACAATTCAGTCCTGCTTCCCAACTCAATCTTGATCTTCTAGGCTGAGTACCGTGTAAGGACACTATTAAGTCTCCACAAGCATGTCCTAGGAATCATTTTAATGCAAATGCTTAAAGGTGCAATATCAGCTTCAAAGTAATTAATGTAATCCTTCCAAAAGAAAATAGAGTATATTTAATTCAGCAAATATTTGTACATAGTACTGTAGTCAATGCTCTGTGCTCCAAGAAATGCTTTCTCTTTGGAATCTTCTTTATGCTTCCATAGTAACTTTGCACTTACCTCTACCGTTATGCCAATCATACCATCCTGGATTTATTTATTAATTTACTGGCCTATCTTGCCATCCTAACAGAGGGAAGAATTTAGATCTGCTTGTCCTTTTATCTCCACAAGGATTTGGTAAGATCAGGCACCCATAAAGTGTTGTTTAAGTGACTAAACAATGGCCCCTCCCCTCCCCTCAAGGAGTTGATGTAGTATTTAAACATAAAAATAGCATAAGCATCTCTGCTTTGAAATTAAATCCTATTAAAATGTAATTTAACACACTGATGCTTCAAGAACTAAGCTGAGGGTTTTCTGGAACCATGATGAAATGTTTAATCTTCAATAGTGAAAACAGTTCATATTCCAGATGTTTAATTCAAATGATTTCACTGAAACATAAGAGTAAGGCAAAATAATTCTGCTGGTCATTTGTACCCTGTGAATTTGTAAAATAAGTTCCTTAAAGTTAAAAGTTAAGGCTAAATTGCTAATATTTCTTCAAATTTTACATAACATTTTTATAACCAGATACACAGTTGTTTATAAGTAAATCTACTGTACTTTCAAATGATATTTTAGCAAGTTCCTCTTAAAAATTAGGTTGATTTTTTGAAGAATCAGTCTGAAAAAATCGTGCTGAAGAATCCAGATTATGAGTGCTGTAATCAAAATGAACTCCCTCTGCACTTTGGCTAGCTATCCCCACGATTTCTTACAACGGCTTAAACATCCAAGAAATCAAGATTAAATCAGTAAGAATTGATACACACGCATACAGCAACCATGTGCCAGGACCTAGCACTGTTGCTTCAATGGATACTTTATTCAAAAGAGCTGCCTCTTCTGATTTCTGGCATCCAACATACAATTTGATTACATGCAGTACTCAATGTCTCAATGCTGTCTTTTAATTTCTCAGTTCCAGTAGCTTTGCAAGGAGGAGGATTTTTCTTTTCCTGCTCTCTCAAAAGGAGTTGCAATTTTTCACAAGGCCCTGAGTTTGATCCCCAGTATCGCAAAAAAAAAAAAAAAAAAAGGAGTTGCAATTTTAAGGTAATACAAAAACAACTCAAGGAGCAGTGGAAACAATTTTAAAAGTAATATACTGAGATCCCCATCAGAACAGGTAGCCTCTGATCTTAATTTATTGGTACCTAGTTGTGCAGTCTTTGGCTAATCTCTCACCTCTGTGTGTGATAGTTCACTTCTCCATAAACAGAGAGGGTTCTCATGCTCACTCCTCATTCATTCCAGATAGTTACTGTACAGTAACAACATGAAAAACATGCTAATTAAAATAGCATACTAATTGAAATAACTACCATAGTTCTTTTAGGAATATAGTTAAAAGTTACTCAATTTAGATATATATTGCTTCCAGAGACCTAGAAATTCCTGACAAATCACCTATTCTTTCCAAGGCATTCAAAAGGGAAATTTAATGCAAGGAGCAATAAATAGGAACCA
The DNA here is from genome assembly GCF_902686445.1 of Sciurus carolinensis. Classification (NCBI taxonomy): domain Eukaryota; kingdom Metazoa; phylum Chordata; class Mammalia; order Rodentia; family Sciuridae; genus Sciurus; species Sciurus carolinensis. Next base: position 85,493,588 of record NC_062221.1, on the reverse strand, counting down.
AAGTATAATTTTGTTAATAAATCAGTAATAATAATAACTAAAATTTTTATTACCTACTATGTCTCAGGACTCATTCTAACCAATTAAATTATAAACTTCTTTGATCTTTAAAGTGAATCTGCAAGAAAGTTTCCATTATTATGTCCATTTTTCATAAGAGAACACTTTTCAAAAACTAAGAACTAATAACTAGCATATCTCAGATCTGAACCCAGGATTTAAATCCATGGCCTATGCTAGTATTGCCCCATATTGCCTTCTGAAAGAGTAAAAAGGTCCAACAATACGATCTATCCATAATTTCATTGTAAGAGCTGAACTATAGAAAAATCCTGATATCCACTCTAAGAAACTAAATTTTGTGTCTAGGTAGGGTATAACACTTGTGAAATTGGTCTTCCTATGCCCAAGCAATTACCACTACCTTAAGGGTTGCTTTTGGCTATAGGATAGGTATGTTGAATCAATGAAGACCAGTGACAACAGTGCTGTCCCTTCCTCTAATTTCCTGTAGAACTCTCAGACTTTCTATTCTCTGCCATCAGCCTGCATCACACCTGCCTAGAATAGTGACAAACTGAATTCTCAGCTCTAATTTTTGATGAGGAACTCCTTCCCTTTTTCCACACTACGGTTGAGAACCAAAGCATGTTTGTGGTTTGTGCGTGTTGTATATGTGGTCTCCATGAAAAGACACTCTCGTATGAGGAAAAATAAGTTTCTCCAAATAGTCCTCCAACAACTAGGCAGTTTCTCATGAAATTTTAAAAGTAAAGACTAGAAATAGCAAGAACTGACCTGAGTCTATCACTCTGCCCAGCTAGTGTAAGAAAACAGAGCACAACTACCTGATTTTAATTTACTGGTCCACCTACCTATCAAATAAGAATCAGTAACAATCTTCTCTCATGGAGGTGGATATGAGAAGAGGAAAGTGGAAAGAAGGAAAGAGCAGAATGGAGGAGTTTCCATCCACATAAATGAATGAAATACTTTTTCAAAGCTTTCTGTATTTCCTTTTACCCTCATAACAGTAGTATAATAATGAGTGTGTTAGCTTTCTGTCGCTGTGACAAAATACCTGCAATAAAAAGCTTCAAGAACAAAAGATTCATTTGGGTTCACAATTTTAAAGGCTTCATTCAGTTCATGGTCACTTAGATCCATTGGTTCTTTGACTGTGGTGAAACAGAACACCATGGTTGGGAGGGTGTTGCAGAGAAAAGTTGTTCACCTCAAGAAGCAGAGAGAAAGCAAGAGTGAGGAAGAAGCCAGGGATAAGATATACCAAGCCATGACCTCAGTGATCTGCTTCTTCTAACTAGGCCCCACCTCCTACCATTTCCCCTAACTCCCAAGAGTTCATTCCATTATGCATCTGCCATTCTGATTTTTCTTTCATTGATACATCAATATAGCAGCTATAGTTTAGATATTAGGGAGTCCCACAAAAGCTCACATATGAGACGATGCAAGAAGATGAGCAGAGCTCTTTCTCTGCTTTATGTCATTCTGAACTGCTTTCTTCCACCACACCCTTCTGCCATGATGTTCTACCTCACCTCGCACGTGCCCAGAGCTATGGAGTCAACAACACATGGACTGAGACCTTTGAAATCATGAGCCCCTGATAGACTTTTCCTCCTCTAATTGTTCCAGTCAGCTCTTTTGTTCACAGAGAAGCAAAGTTGACTGAAACAATGGCTAATGATAACAAATAAAATTGATAAATGTGAATATATCTGCCCCTTTATTTCAGATTTGAATATGTTCATCCAGTTTCATGGGAATTTGAAGCCAAAGTGATTCAACTCAGGCAAAAACTTTCTTTGTGATTTGGAAGCTACTTTTTTAATCCATCCTACAATAAATCAGATTGCCATTAAAGAAAGGGGGATAAAGAATGCCTTTTCTCATTTTTTATTATTACTCTGAAATTGGTCTTCTATATCCCAAACTAGAAGGTCCCAAATTGAATTGACTTCTATATTTTCTTCAGACCAAGTCTCCTCAGACAACATCTATAGAACCACTTAGGACTGATCCAAATGTAGCTATCACCTAAGCTATCACATTGCTGCTTCAGAATTCTTTTATATCAAAGTTTTCCAGTACAAAAGTCACATGATTTCTAAAGATATTATTGATTCTAAACTACATTGTCAGTGAATGTTCAATATTGTGCTCAATTAAAGATGATCCAATACCCAAAAAGTTTGTTTTCCAACACTTGGTTGACTCTGACTTGGACCCATACCTCAAATCCAAGCGAGCGTCAGACTTGGTGGTGGCTCAGAACAAGGCTCAGTAAAAACAATGAAAAGTAATGAGATTCAGAATATAGTTCTAAGGTAAAACTAACAGAAAGTCCTAACAAATTGGATAGAGATTATGTGAGAAATAAGAATCAATTATAACTCAAAGGGTTTTTTTTTTCCTTATTTTCTTTTTTGTTTGTTTTTGACCTGAAAAAGGAAAAACTGAGCTGTCATCAAGTGTAATGAAGAATACAGGTAGAGTCAATTATGGTAGTAGATTTCACATTAAGTGTAAATGATCTAAACACTCTAATGATTGGATTAAATAAGAAGCAAGACCCATCCATAGGGTGCTACAAGAAACACACCTTAAATATAAAAGAAAGAAATAATTTGAAAGTAAAAGAATAGAAAGAAGATCCCATGTTATTGCTAATCAAAAGAAAGCAGAAGTAGCTATATTGATAATCATACAAATTAGATTTCACAGCACAGAATATGGCCTGAAATAAAGAAGGTCATTTTACAATGGTAAAATGATCAAATTCTCAAGAGGATCTGAAAATCCTTAACTTTTGTGACTCTAATACCAAAATTTTAAAATTCATTAAAAAATGATAAAATTTCAAGGAGAAATAGACCAATCTATAATTATAGTCAGAGATTCAATATCTTTCTAATGATTAATATAACAAAGAGACTCAAAAATCAATAAAACTGTAGATTTGAATAACACTCTTATTCTCTTTGATCTGATTTACATTTAGAGAAACCCCCCTCTATCCTACAACAGTCAAATACATTCTTCTTAAGTGAATGTGATCTATTTACAAGAGTGAGCCATATTCTGGGACATAAATTAACTATCAATAAGCTCAAAAGAATAAAATAAAATAAAAAGTATATCATCTGATCACAATGTCATTAAATTAGAAGTCAAAAACAATTATCTGAAATTTTCTCAAATACCTGAGAAATATTTGAAAAATACTTACTATGTGTATATGCTATACTTAGCATAATTCTAAGTTACTTAAAGGTCAAAGAACTCAAAAGAAAAATTAGAAATTATTCTAAATAATATTCAGAATAAAAACAAAATATCAAAATTTGTGGGATATCATTAAAGCAGTACTTAGGGAGAAAGTTACATCCCTGAAACACAAATTGAAAATAAATATTTTGAATCAGTGGACCCAGCCTCTACAGTGAAGGACATTCTTTGAGATCAGTCCAACTAATAGACTTCTTCCTGTACTTATCAAGGAAAAGAGAAGATACAAATTATGAATATCAGTAATGAGAGAGTATATTGGAAAGAAAAAAGTAAAACAATCATTAGTCACAAATGACATGATAATCTTCATAGAAAATACAGTGGAATCTGTAATAAGAAGACACTAAAATTAATAAGCGAACAAGACTCACTAAAGTGAAGCTACTAAAATTAAGCCTCAAAAGTTTGAAAGATTCAATAGCAGCTTATGAAAAGTCAATTTTATATCTATATGCTAGCAATGAACAATTGGAAACTGAAAAAAATAACATTTACAACATACAATACATGAAATTCTTGGGAAAGAATCTAACAAACAATGTATAGTAGCTATACACTGAAAACTACAAAATATTCCTGAGGGAAATTAAAGAAATCCTAAATAAATTTAGAGATAAACCGCATTCATGGTTCATAAAATTCAGTATTTGTAAGATGTTAATTTCCCTGGAAATGATGCGTACTTTCAGTGCAATTCAATTAAAATCCCATTAGGCTTTTCTCATAGAAATTGACAAGATAAATGGATAAACAAATTTTTATGTAGCTACATAATGGGATGCTACTTAGCAATATAAGAAATTATCTATTGATATACACAATGTTGATGAACATGTTGTGTTTTCAAAAGCCAGAGTATAGTCCATACTATATTATTCCATTCATATAAAATTCTAGAAAACAAAATACAATCTTGTGACCAAAAGCAAACCAATCGTTGCCTAGTAATAGGTGAGGAGGGAAAGATTTTAGTGGGACATGAAGAAACTTTGAAGAGTGAGGAATATGCTCATTATCTTAAATTATGGTAATGCTTTTAAGGGTGGTAATGATTCCCATAGTACTATCTACAAGTACTGGTCTCATGAGGTCTTTATGCACAGGAACTTACCAGCTAGTGCATTTCAAGCATTGGTCATTTATTGAATATCAATTATACCTCAATAACTGTTCTTTTAAGGATAAAGATAATTACTGAAATGCTAACTTTGAGGTACCAAGTTGAAAGGTAATCATGTAGGGGAGCAAGTTTGGAATATATACAGCTTTACAAGGAAACCAAGTACAAGCACAAAGGCAAAAAGAATGTGCACAAAACCAGCGAATATTGCAGTTGTGAGACAAGGTTTGGTAGGTTTGAAGGAAAAGGAAAGAGTGTGAATGTGAAATAGTAGTATCAGAAAGTTCAAGGTAGTCCTGGAAAATTCAGTATGTTTTCCAGGTAGCATTAAAAACCCATTTGATCGTTGCAATGAATGGAAAATATGACCATTCAGCATGTTTGAGCATGTTTGTTTGTTTGTTTGTTTTCTAGTCAGTAGATTGGTATAAGCAAGGAGTAGGCAAAGAGCTCTTTTAAGTAGGATTTTGGTTTTTCTTTTTTTTTTTTTTTTTAATTGTAAACAAATAGGATACATGTTGTTTCTCTGTTTGTACATGGCGTAAAGGCATACCATTTGTGTAATCATAAATTTACATAGGGTAATTTTGTTTGATTCATTCTGTTATTTTTTCCCCTTCCCCCACCCCTCCCACCCATCTCACCCCTCTTTTCCCTCTATACAGTCCTTCCTTCCTCCATTCATGCCCCCATCCCTAACCCTAACTCTAACCATAACACTAACACCTCCCACCCCCCATTTTGTGTCATCATCCACTTATTAGCGATATCATTCGTCCATTGGTTTTTTGAGACTGGCTTATCTAACTTAGCATGATATTCTCCAGTTTCATCCATTTGCCTGCAAATGCCATAATTTTATCATTCTTTATGGCTGAGGAATATTCCATTGTATATATATACCACATTTTCTTTATCCATTCATCAGTTGAAGGACATCTAGGTTGGTTCCACAATCTGGCTATTGTGAACTGAGCAGCTATGAAAATTGATGTAGCTGTATCTCTGTAATATGCTGATTTTAAGTCCTTTGGGTATAGGCCAAGGAGTGGGATAGCTGGGTCAAATGGTGGTTCCATTCCAAGTTTTCTGAGGAATCTCCACACTGCTTTCCAGAGTGGCTGCACTACTTTGCAGCCCCACCAGCAATGTAAGAGTGTACCTTTCTCCCCACATCCTCGCCAGCACATGTTGTTGCTTGTATTCTTGATAATCGCCATTCTAATTGGGGTGAGATGGAATCTTAGGGTGATTTTGATTTTCATTTCTCTTATTATTAGAGATGTTGAACATTTTTCCATATGTTTGTTGATTGCTTGTATATCTTCTTCTGTGAAGTGTCTATTCATTTCCTTAGCCCATTTGTCAATTGGATTATTTACATTCTTGGTGTAGAGTTTTTTGAGTTCTTTATAGATTCTGGAGATTAGCGCTCTATCTGAAGTATGATTGGCAAAGATTTTCTCCCACTCTGTAGGCTCTTTCTTTGCATTGCTGATAGTTTCCTTTGCTGAGAGAAAACTTTTTGGTTTGAATCTATCCCAGTTATTGATTCTTGCTTTTATTTCTTGTGCTATGGGAGTCCTGTTGAGGAAGTCTGGTCCTAAGCCGACATGTTGAAGCTCTGGACCTACTTTTTCTTCTATAAGATGCAAGGTCTCTGGTCTGATTCCGAGGTCCTTGATCCATTTTGAGTTTAGTTTCGTGCATGGTGAGAGATATGGGTTTAGTTTCATTCTGTTGCATATGGATTTCCAATTCTCCCAGCACCATTTGTTGAAGAGGCTATCTTTTCTCCATTGCATATTTTTGGCCCCTTTGTCTAGTATGAGAAAATTGTATTCATTTGGGTTTGTGTCCGTGTCCTCTATTCTGTACCATTGATCCACCTTTCTATTTTGGTACCAATACCATGCCGTTTTTGTTACTATTGCTTTGTAGTAGAGTTGAAGATCTGGTATTGCGATACCCCCTGCTTCACTCTTTCTGCCAAGGATTGCTTTAGCTATTCTGGGTTTTTTATTCTTCCAGATGAATTTCATAATGGCTTGCTCTATTTCTGTAAGGTACATCATTGGGATTTTAATTGGAATTGCATTGAATCTGTATAGCACTTTTGGTAGTATGGCCATTTTGACAATATTAATTCTTCCTATCCAAGAACATGGGAGATCTTTCCATCTTCTAAGGTTTTCTTGAATTTCTTTCTTGAGTGTTCTGTAGTTCTCATTGTAGAGGTCTTTCACCTCTTTTGTGAGATTGATTCCCAAATACTTTATTTTTTTCGAAGCTATTGTGAATGGGGTAGTTTTCCTAATTTCTCTTTCTGAAGATTCATCGCTTATGTATAAAAATGCCTTAGATTTATGTGCATTGATCTTATATCCCGCTACTTTACTGAATTCACTTATGAGATCTAAAAGTTTTCTGGTGGAATTTCCTGGTTCCTCTAAGTATACCATCATATTATCAGCAAATAGGGATAGTTTGAGTTCTTCTTTTCCTATTCGTATCCCTTTAATTTCTTTGGTCTGTCTAATTGCTCTGGCTAGAGTTTCAAGGACGATATTGAATAGAAGTGGTGAAAGAGGGCATCCCTGCCTTGTTCCAGTTTTTAGAGGGAATGCTTTCAGTTTTTCACCATTTAGAATGATATTAGCCATGGGTTTAGCATAGATGGCCTTTACAATGTTAAGGAATGTTCCCACTATCCCTATTTTTTCTAGTGTTTTGAGCATGAAGGGGTGCTGTATTTTATCAAATGCTTTTTCTGCATCTATGGAAATAATCATGTGATTCTTGACTTTAAGTCTATTGATATGGTGAATGACATTTATTGATTTCCTGATGTTGAACCAACCTTGCATCCCTGGATGAAACCCACTTGATCATGGTGCACTATCTTTTTAATATGTTTTTGTATGCGATTTGCTAAAATTTTGTTTAGAATTTTTGCGTCGATGTTCATTAAGGATATTGGTCTGAAATTTTCTTTCCTTGATGTGTCTCTGTCTGGTTTAGGAATCAGGGTAATATTGGCTTCATAGAATGAGTTTGCGAGAGTTCCCTCCTCTTCTATTTTATGGAATACTTTGAGAAGTATTGGAATGAGCTCTTCTTTAAAAGTTTTGTAGAACTCGGCTGAGAACCCATCTGGTCCTGGACTTTTCTTTGTTGGAAGGCTTTTGATGACTTCTTCTATTTCATTACTTGAAATTGGTCTATTTAAATTGTGTATGTCCTCCTCGTTCACTTTAGGCAATTCATATGTCTCTAGAAACCTGTTGATGTCTTCGAAATTTTCTATTTTGTTGGAGTATAGGTTGTCAAAATAGCTTCTAATTATGTTTTGTATTTCAGTCATGTCTGTTGTGATATTTCCTTGTTCATTCCGAATTTTGGTGATTTGGGTTTTCTCTCGTCTTCTCTTTGTTAGTGTGGCTAAAGGTTTATCAATTTTGTTTATTTTTTCGAAGAACCAACTATTTATTTTGTCAATTTTTTGTATTGTTTCTTTCGTTTCAATTTCGTTGATTTCAGCTCTCAGTTTAACTATTTCCTGTCTTCTACTACTTTTGGTGTTGGTCTGTTCTTCTTTTTCTAGGGCTTTGAGCTGTAGTGTTAGGTCATTTATTTTTTGAGTTTTACTTCTTTTATTAAATGCGCTCCATGAAATAAATCTTCCTCTAAGTACCGCTTTCATAGTGTCCCAGAGTTTTTGATATGATGTTTCTTTCTTCTCGTTTACCTCTAAGAATTTTTTAATTTCCTTCCTAATATCTTCTGTTATCCATTCATCATATAGTAGCATATTGTTTAATCTCCAGGTGTTGGAGTAGTTTCTGTTTTTTACTCTTTCATTAATTTGTAACTTCAATCCATTATGATCTGATAGAATACAAGGTAGTGTCTCTATCTTCTTGTATTTGCTGACATTAGCTTTGTGGCATAATATATGGTCTATTTTAGAGAAGGATCCATGTGCTGCTGAGAAGAAAGTGTATTCACTCTTGGTTGGATGGTATATTCTATAAATGTCTGTTAAGTCTAAATTATTGATTGTGTTATTGAGATCTATGGTTTCTTTGTTCAATTTTTTGTTTGGAAGATCTGTCCAGTGGTGAAAGAGGCGTGTTAAAATCACCTAGTATTATTGTGTTATGGTCTATTTGGTTTCTAAAATTGAGAAGGATTTGTTTAACATACATGGATGAGCCACTGTTTGGGGCATAGATGTTTATGATTGTTATATCTTGTTGATTTATGCTTCCCTTAAGCAGTATGAAATGTCCTTCTTTATCCCTTCTAACTAACATTGGCTTGAAGTCCACATTATCTGAAATGAGGATGGATACTCCAGCTTTTTTGCTGAGCCCATGTGCATGGTATGTTTTTCCCCATTCTTTCACCTTTAGTCTATGGGTATCTCTTTCTATGAGGTGAGTCTCTTGCAGGCAACATATTATTGGATCTTTCTTTTTAATCCAATCTGCCAGTCTATGTCTTTTGATTGATGAATTCAGGCCATTAACATTCAGGGTTATTATTGAGATATGATTTGTATTCCCAGTCATTTGGTTCATATTTAAAATTTTATTTATTTATTTATTTATTTTTTGACACATCTTGGTTCCTCCTTTATTTGACACTTCCTTTAGGGTAATTCCTCCCTTTGCTGATATTCTTCTTTGTTTTTTATCTCTTCCTCATGAAATATTTTGCTGAGAATGTTCTGTAATGCTGGCTTTCTTTTTGTAAATTCTTTTAGCTTTTGTTTATCATGGAAGGATTTTATTTCATCGTCAAATTTGAAGGTAAGTTTTGCTGGGTATAAGATTCTTGGTTGGCATCCATTTTCTTTCAGAGCTTGAAAAATGTTGTTCCAGGCCCTTCTAGCTTTTAGGGTCTGGATTGAAAAATCTGCTGATATCCGTATTGGTTTTCCCCCTGAATGTAATTTGCTTCTTTTCTCTCACAGCCTTAAAATTCTGTCTTTATTTTGTATGTTAGGTATTTTCATAATAATGTGCCTTGGTGTGGATCTGTTGTAATTTTGTGTATTTGGAGTCCTATAAGCCTCTTGGACTTGATTTTCCATTTCATTCTTCAGATTTGGGAAATTTTCTGATATTATTTCATTGAATATGTTGTTCATTCCTTTGGTTTGTTTCTCTAAGCCTTCCTCAATCCCAATAATTCTCAAATTTGGCCTTTTCATGATATCCCATAGTTCTTGCAGATTCTGTTCATGATTTCTTACCATCTTCTCTGTTTGTTCAACTTTGCTTTCGAAATTAAATATTATGTCTTCAATATCTGAAGTTCTATCTTCCAGGTGTTCTATCCTATTGGTTATGCTTTCTATGGAGTTCTTAATTTGGTTTATTGTTTCCTTCATTTCAAGGATTTCTGTTTGGTTTTTTTTCAATATCTCTAACTCTTTATTGAAATGATCTTTTGCTTCCTGAATTTGCTCGTTTAACTGTCGATTGGTGCTATCATTCAATGCCTGCATTTGCTCTTTCATCTCATCATTCAATGCCTGCATTTGCTCTTTCATCTCATCTTTTGCTTCCCTAATCATTTTAATTATGTACATTCTGAACTCCCTTTCTGTCATTTCTTCTGCCATGCTGTCGTTGGATTTTATTGATGTAACATCTAGATTTGTTTGGGGCATTTTCTTCCCTTGTTTTCTCATATTGTTCAGGAATCAGTGGGTCATTAAGATATTGCAGATTTCCTCTATCAACTTATAATGTCCCTGAAGATTGCTAGTATATCCCCTCTTATCCTTCAGTAGCCTGAAGTCTTGGAGGAAGTTGATAATGCGGAGTTCCACGAAGAAGCTGCCTCTCTAGGCCTGGTGACTCTCAGGTGGGGTATATTCCCTGCTAGTGGGCAGAGGTGCCTCCACTTGTTGACCAATGGTCATCCAACAGGGAACTAGGCTGCGGGCTGAGGCAAGTCCTGTTTGTGCCTGTGTCTCTGGTTTTACCATCCCTGTGGGAAAACCTCACCCAGCAGGGAAGACTCACTTGATGGGGACGTCTTGCTGATCAGTTCCCCTCCTTGAGGTTCTCCTCAATCTGCAACTACCACCTGGGCTGGGCTGTCTTCCTCTGCAACGTTCCCAGGGGCCTGGACCTACCTCCTGGACCTGGGAGCCTCACCCTTCACAGGCGAGTCTCCTTAGGTTGCCTCTCCCAGAGAATCTGCCCACAGTCCTGGAAACTTCGCTCCGCCCCTAGGCGTGTCTCTGTGCGGCTCTTCCAGCAAGAAGCCACCTAGCTCCTGGGACCCTGCTCTGCACCTAATCACCTGGTTATGCGGCCCCTCCTCTGAGCCGCCACCTGGAGCCCCGTACAATAGCTCCGATACCCAGAGACCCGCCACACACCTCCTCCTCTGGACAGCGGCCGGGTTTCTGACGCAGTCACTAGGAGCCCAAGCAACTCACTTCGTGTCTCCTCCTCCCGCCAACCTCCCGTAGCCCTAGGCAGTCACTCCAAGTCCAAGTGACCCGCCGCGCTCCTCCTCCACGCAGGCCACCGGTGTTCTGGAGCGCTCGTTCTGAGTTCAAACAGCTCGCCAGGCAGCTCCTCCTCTGGCAACTGCCTGTGGCTCTGATGCAGTCACTCCTAGGTCAAGCGACCCGCTGCGCTCCTCCTCTTCCTCCAGGCAACCTCCCGGTGTTCAGAAGCGGTCTTTCTGGGTCTAAACAGCTCGCCATGCAGCTCCTCCTCAGGCAGCCACCCGGAGCCCCAGTGGTTGCTCCGAGTCCAAGCGCTGTGCTGAGCCACCTCCTCTACCATGATCCCAGTTGTCCGTGTTTACCGCTCCAGTGGGGGGAGGGGCGTCTCGCCGAGCAACTCTACTTCACAAAGTTCCCTGTGTTCCGGGGCTACCGCCCCATCCGGGACGCCTCCCAATAGGAGAGACTCACTCAGCGACTTTAAGTTGGTCCCAAGTCTCTCACTATCTCCTCTTTTGAATCTTGCATCCTGGAGCAACGTGAAATGCAGCCGCCACCTAGTCCACCATCTTGAAACTCCTCAGGAATTTGGTTTTTCAAAGTAAGTTCAATGAACCAAGAGAGGAACAAACTAAGCATGTGAGCAGGAAGCATCTGTGATTGATTATAGAATTTAGGCCTTTTCAGAGAGTGAAGTGCATGAAATTAATTTATTGAAAGAGCTGTAACTATTTGTAAAGACATGCTTTAGAGCAATATTACATAAGTAAGAGTGGCAATACAGTGAAGGACAAGATCATTGACTTATAGAATGTTAAAAGAATCATCAAATTGAAGTTGAACTCAAGTAGAGGTCAGGAAAGGTGTTAGTGAAATTGTCAGGTAGTGAGGTGAAAGTCTTTGGAAAAAGAAGAGAACAACCCAGAGGTTGAGTCGACAGCAAAATAATAGAAAGCAAATGATATAAACAGATGATATAAATTTCCTCTCCAGTTCCAAGAATATATCTGTGAGAGAAAAACTTTCAATACTTGAAAGAACTAAAATGAAGCAGTATTTTAAGGACCTGGAGGTAGGGATATGGATGAACAGGCTTCTATTACAGAAAGAAAAGTAATGCAATAATGGAGGGGTCATGTATGGAGTATTTGCTGCTGCTGGGCCATGATTTCTAAGAAGCATAGTGAAGCTATTCCAGGACTCTGGAAAATATTTGGACTCTAGAAGTCTGGAGCATCTCTTTAGTATCCTGAGAAATCAGGATAGAAAGCATGAGATTTGTCCTGGTGAAGTCAAGGTAGAGAGTGTATACAATGATCTGGGTTTAGAAGTAAGAAGGAGTAGGTGTCTGGAACTTTCTCGAGCCTTCTCTACAGGTGGGGCTTTAGTCCCAGGGATGAATATGGAAAAGTCCTTCATGAGGGATGCTCTCAGGCACATTGTAGGGTTGAACTGAGCTCTATTAGAGTGGGCGTGACTTAGACCAATTGTCCTGGCACATTCTTTACTGTTTGTATAGTTCAAGAAGTCTAGGGAAGCCCAAACATGGAAACAAGGATCCTAATCTGTACCCAGTCTGAATTTCCATCCCATTTCTTATAGCATCTTATAACCTCAACATTTACCCTGTCCATAGGGAGTTTAGGGAAGATGTGAGTCAGTCAGAGTGTCAGGTATGCGCTAAGGATGTCTTTGTGAATGTTACTTGACACTTCTAAAAGTAAAGTAAAACATTTTAACATTTTCTTTAATTTTTTACCATTTTATTATGCATCGAATTATTCTATAGAGATCTAACATTTTGCATCCTAATTGCCTAACCCTCCTTTTCCCACCTTTTCCATGGACCACTTACTCTTCTCTACACAAGCCCACAATACACTTTCATTGGTCTGTAACTTTGTTTATACTACCCTAATGACTCAGAACTTGAACCCCTATCATTTCATCATACTGACATACTTACTTAAACCTAATTAAAATGCCCCAGCCTCAACAGACGTCTGACCAGATGCTCCAGTCATATTTAGTGTGGCACCCTACTTCACACATCCTACTTCATCAGAACTTCAATAATACTAAATATTACAACTTGTCTTCCCCACCAGATAGTAAGCTCAAAGTTGGGAAATGCTATTGAACTTCATACCACAAGGGTCTCAAGTGCCTAAGTCTTGTTGAATTAAATTGAATATAAATTACTCATTAAATATTTCTGCATAGGTGATGTGATTGACAGCTAGAGTCATATGATATTCATCCCAGTTTGCAAAACTGACTCACATGCACATTTATTAAGAAATAGTTTATTCACATTTCCAAAAATATTATATGGAAATAAAATTTTAAATTTTGTAAATAGAACCATTTATTTTATTTTACAATCATTAGTTTAGTCATCTCAGGAGCATAACTGGAGAGAGGAGCCTCCAACTGGCTTAATAAATATAACTGGTTTCAGTGAGAAATTAAGGAATAAAAGTACACTCTCTTATTGAGCTGCAATAATACTATGCACTTAAAAATCACAGAAGAAGCAAAAGGTTAAATGGAATTTAAATCAAACTCTATTTTCGTAGACTAAATAGGTCTTCAATCAAAAGTGGAAGTGAGCACTAAACACTCTACTACAAACATGTTACCATCTGAGATACTGGTTTTTAGAATGTGATAAATGGAGTTAACTTTATTGGAGTACAAACAATTTTGTTATACACAGGAGCACAACTAGCTATAGCATATAAACAGTCTGGTAAAGTACAATCTACAACATAATTCAAAACATACCAGCCATGGAGTAAAAGTAGAGTTACAAGCAATTCACACAGCATTAGCCCAAACCAGTTCAAGTAATGTGGACATCTCAGAGGTCACTTCAGTTTTTAAAACTTTTTAAAAACTGAGGTGACATGCAAACCGTTCAATCAAGTGATCATTGAATGACAATAAACATAGGTCTTTTTGAGGTTTAATTTTTTTAAATATATGTTTTATTTGAAATTTTTCATTTGATCATTTATTTTGTCATCGCATTAACAAAAAGTTAAGGCATAATAATGTTAAAAATTTGTTTGAAAGTCAGTAAAAAGAATTGCAAGTTGTCAACAGTTTCAAGAACTTACGCCAGTCACAGTGACAGAAGCAATTCACAGCCGTCTCTGCTGGATATTCAGAGAATGTCCAAAATTGACATGCTAGGAAATTCTATTTTCTCTAAACTTATAGTTTATCCCAGAAAATTGGTGTTTCATATCACTGGGATAACCAAGAGCTACAACTCCTCTGCACATATTTCTCAACTGCAGCTTGCAATGCCAATGGTAGTGCTTTCATCCTGAGAGAGGCCTCAGGAGGGAATAAGGAATGTTACTGTCTTTTCTTAAGGAGAGAGAGAAATAAAATGTTTACTTTTTTCCCTCCCTCAGAAAAGATCAGCCTCCCAATTACATACTTCACCCACACTACATTTCCCATCAATGTAAAATTCTGTACATTCTTTCAGTTCATCTGTAAAGCTAAAACTTTTCACCAGTCAGATAAGCATTGACATTAAGTGACATGTATGGGAGTCCTAGATTTGTGTGTGTTGAAATTTTATAATTAAAAATTAAAGGCAGTTGTCTCCAGAATTACATTTACATATCAATTGTTTTTAAATCATAAAAAGAATCATCTACAGATCATGATGGCGCACTTTTCTGCACAGTTGTTATAATCACCAGCAAGAACAATAGCCAGCTATGATTGCACACCTTGTGACCAAAATACCCAGAACTCAGCAATAATAGTTTTATGCAAAAGAGCGAGAAGACTGTCTTCCATTTGGTTGTAATTTATTAAATAACGTGGTAACCAAAGGAACTGGATTTAAGAAACTCAGAGCATGTTAAACTAAAACTCAGGAGAACTTGTGTTCTTAGCACCTCCAGCCCACTCTGTGCAAGCTACAGCTTTCATCTTTTTCCTTTGGGTCAATATAATAGTAACATTACATCCTACTTAGGATTTACATCCAAAGTTAAAGTCATCAGTGGATTTTTAGTGCAAATGTAAGACTATGGCAATAACAATTCCAACAAAAAGTGACTGTCATTTCTAGAAAGCAAAAACATACATAAAATATAGAGAATTTCACTTTTCCTTGTGGTGTAAAAAGTCAGGTTAGAGCCTAGATATCCTTTCAAGAAATGTATTATTGTCATAAGATGCAAGAGTTGCAATCAGTAATATCTCCTGACATTTCAGAGAAACAGCTCACTAGCATTCCCACCCTGGACGGTCAGGTTCCACAACAATGAAATTAAAGGAGGCAGAGTTCACAGGCCAATGAGCTCAGCTGACAGTAGGCTTGCTATGGAAAGTGGCAGGAGATTGACATTTCCTATAGCTTCTTACAGTCAAGAAAAGAAGTATAAAAAAATAGAAGCAGAAATTCCACTCATTCTATTATAGTTTATTAACTCTTAGCAGACTCTTTGGCTTCCCAATTCTGTCTCTGCTTTGGAATTCCTAAATTCTGAGAACTGTAATTTTTCCTTGACTATAATCTTCATTTGGACAGCAAAGAATCTTAGTGGATTATATCCCTGCCTAAATAAAGGTGGTTTAAATTGCTATTAAACATATTATGGTAGAAAGATATGAACACATATAAAATATACCTCCAGTTGTTGTAATTTGCCACAGGGAGATGGTGAAAATTAAAATAATCCATGAAGAAATTTCACATCAATAGAAAATTTTCCTAGAGAAAAGCAAGAATCTGATTATGTTCTACTTAAATTACCAAAACCAGACCCTTTTTAGGTAAATTGAGGAATAATAGATTTGAATTCAGTTATCCTCGCAATAAACATGTTTAATTATCCTAAAAGTCTTATTACCATTTCATTGTAACACAAGCTGACCCTCATTTCTATGCATATTTTATAATATAAATATGGCTCATATAATTTCCTTTTTCTATCTTGTAGCAATTGGCAAATTGAATTCAACATCTTCAACTCTCTAGTAATTATTCTGCTGCTGTATGTCATGAAGACAAAGGCAGGGAAAGTTGGAAGGGCCACTAGGAAGTATGAAAAACAAATAGATCTACTTTGGGCAACATTTGAATCATCATTAACCTCCATACTTACCTGTTCAAAAAAAAATTATCCCTTTGAAGTATAATGATACAAATGAAGCTTAAGAACCCCACTGGGGACCTACTAACTAGAATGGAATAAGCTGGTTTAACTCAAAATTCAAACCAAAGTCATCTTTGGAGCCTTTATGAACCAGTCATTGAGGCACAAAGTAACAGGATGCCTGCCTTAATAAGCTATCACAAATAACCAGAATTCAAGGCTCCAGGTACTTTGATTGGAATGAAGAGGAAACATTTAAAAAGAGTGAGAAATTATAGTTTTTGGATCAACAAATGTGTCATGAGGATTTCACATTAGGAATAAAATTTTGCACAAAGTCTTTCACCAAGAAATCTTTTAGTTGGTCATATATCTCTCGAAAATAAATGTGAATAGGAAGTCATTAATATGAATAAACTTTTTATAGTCCTTGCAATCTTTTGGGCAAAGAGCAGGCAGAATCATTCAATTTTTATATTTTATCTCCCTCTTCCTCTATCTCCTACTAATTTGCCTCATGCTTGGTTTAATTTTTTATTTAAGTTGGATATAGTTGAATGTCTAAATATATTTTGATACAATTATACTAAGAACATTACATTGTACTCTAAATAATATGCAGATTTACATGTAGTTAGGTGAAGAAATTTCCAGAAAAAAATACATGTATATACATATGTGTGTGTATAAGAAATTAGTTGTAAAAGGTTGCATACAGTATGACTTCATATATTCTAAAAATAATAAAGAGGACTATAATCTATATAATTCTGTTTATCTAAATTCTAAGCCCCTAACACTCAACTGAGCTGAACCTTCTGGTAAGAACTTGGAAAACTTGGTGTTGGTCAACCCACCAGAGGCATTTTCCAAGTTTTCAAGATGGAGTTAACCTGGAGAATTGCTGTCTCTGAAAGATAACTCAGCAACTATATAAGGAGACAAAGATCTGGGGATGGTGGGGGTGTGAAGATAGAGTGTCTGTGGCTAAAAGACAGAGGGATTTTCATTTTTATACTCAGCATTTGTTTCAGCTTCTACCAGGCAGGCTGAAGGACATTGGCAATGCTCACTGAAGAACTCTGAAACTAAATTTCCTATACTGAATCTTTCTCCATTTCATTCCCTCAGCTTCCAAATACCCTGGCCATCATGAGTCCAAAAGTATTTTATTAAATAAAATTAAAAGCTACTGATATCAAGCAGTATAGAAGGAATATGATTAAAAATATACTTACAGACCAGTAATTATTAAATATAATCTGATATGATACTAGTCCTGAAATATTCTTATTCAGAAGAGAGCTCTAAGTTTGAAAAGTTTCACACAACCAGAGCCTGCAATGGAGAGCTAAAATTCACATCAATATATTTAAATATATTAAAAGTTCTGAGAAATTATGCAGTAACAAAATATGTTAAGCATTGTTTAATTTCTCCCTCTGAGTTCCAGTCCCATATGACTTTTCAATTTATCCAAAGGTACCTACACCTTCAGGTATTAAAAACTGAACCATAAGGTTACAGTCACAAACCTGATCTTCTCTGGTTGACTCCTTAAGTGTGCACTCATCTTCCTATTCAAGTCAGAAAATTTAATCTCATTTTTTCCTTTGCCTCTTATGCAAAATCCAACATCAGTCCTACTAATTCCACATACAAGTCATGTATTTCTGTACATTTTTCTCTATATCTGCCATTACCATTGTAAGACAACTACAAATCTCTTACTAGAACTACTGCTGTGGACCCCTACCCAGGACTCCCATATCCACTGTTTTCTCTATATATTAGTCTGATAAAACTACCATAACAAAAATACAACAGGCTGGGTAGGCTTTAAAAAGAGAAATTTATTTTCTCACAGTTCTGGAGGTTGAAAGTCCATGTCAGAGAGATGAAAAATTTTATATCTGGTGAGGCCTCTGTTATGGTTTGGATTTGAACTGTCCCCCAAAGACTCATTTACTTAAAGACTTGATTCCCCAAGCAGCAATGTCCACAAATGGAGCCTTTAGGAAATGATTGGGTCATGAGGCTAATAATCTCATCAGGGGATTAATTCATTTGATGGATTAATATTTTGAATGGATTACTGGGAAATGATAGAAATTGTAGGAAGTGGGAACTAGAAGGATACTGGAGCATGCCCTGGTAGAATGTATTTTTGTCCCCTGGGCCCTTCCTTTCTCCCTCTGTTTTTCAGGGCCATGAGCTGAGCAGCTTTCCTTAACCATGCCCTTTCTCCATAATGTTCTGCTTAACTTCAAACTAAAGCAATGAAGCTGGTAAATGATAAATTGAAAACTCTATAACAATGAGCTAAAATATATTTTCCTCCTTCAAGCTGTTTGTGTTAAGTATTTTTATCACAGCAAGAAAAAGCTAACACAGCCTCTCTTCCCGCTTGCAAATCACCACCTTATAACAAAGTCTTCACACATACAGAAAGAGGGAGAGAGGTACAGAGGGAAAGCGCTCGGTGTCTCTTTCTCTTCTTCTTGAGGACACCAGTCCTAATCAATTAAATGATTTTACTTAACTTTTATAACCATCTTATAAGACTTGTGTCCAAAAACTGTCACATTAGAGGTTAGGGCCTCAACATATAAATATTTGGGGAACACAGTCCAATTCATAACACACCCTTCCACTCAAATCTTCATACTGCAACCAAAGTGCTACTTGAAAAATTAAAATAAGATGGTGTCACTCTCCTTCAGAAATGGTCTTTAGTAAAACCATTGATCCTTGGCTTATTCTGGCCTTTACTCATCTCACCAACCTCATTGGGTGTGCTTCCATTACATTAAACCTTCTTTAAATTCCTGGTACATAGTGTTTCTATTTATCTCAAGTACTCTGCACATGCTGTTTCATTCACTCATTTCTCTATCTTCCCTATTCACCTGGAAATCCTGCTCTAGCCCTCAAACTCTCCAAAATGGCGTAGGAGCATCTTAAAACAATCTACAAAAATGTCCTATACCTTTGTTCATTTATAGGTACCTCAGTTAGCTGTTGTAAATTTGTGCAATTAGTTGGTAGTGTCTATTCTCCTTATTAGAACATAATCAATATGAGGTCAGTGATCATAAACATTTTGCCCAGCATTTATCTACAGCATTTTGCATTATGTCTACCAACTAATAAGCAATAAATACTTGTTCAGTAAGTGAGCAAATATATCTAGAATCTTCTTAGTTTACTTGGAAAGATTGCAAGGCCTACTCATAAAAATCTTGTTTAAGCAACGTTATACAAAACACACTTTGGGAAACATGCCCGAGTCTGAATTTCCCTGAGTTGAAGGTATACATTGAGGGTAAAAAAAGAAATTCATAGAAGATTTTGCTCCTATACCTGTATAAAGGAACAAACAGAAAGCAGAACTCTGATTAGAGGAGATTTAGATTCTTGAAAATTTTCAGATGAATTCAGAATGGATCTATTTCCCTATCTTTCTTGTATCAACTGGTGACTGATCAGAATCAAAGGCCTCCTTTTCAGGTACAGAACCCCACATGTGTGTGGTTCATGACTAATATGGTATGTTCACTTTCCTCTAATTATAAATATTTTTTTCTCTGATTTTTATGACTGAAAATGTATGTTTGTGATGGATGAAGGAACACATGAATATTTGCCTGGCTCCACATATAGAAAACTCCTCTCATATGTGAACTTTACAAATGAAAGATTTTCTGGAAATTGTGGTTTGTGCATCAAAAAGTATTTTTTATAAGCTAACATCAAAAGTTCTGCCAATGCTGAGACATGCTACTTCCACTTTTTCATATGTGAAAATACCTAAAATGAATAGGTGATACCTTGAGATATGAGAGAAGTCTCATACAGGATGCCTTGAGAGACAAAGGTACTAGAATATCTAGTCACATAAATGCTAACAGAATGAAGGTGCTGTCCCATATCATTATAATGAGTCACCTGATTGTCTAATTACAAAATGCTAACGCAAATTCTATTTCTCAAAATTATCTAGAGATTCATTTGAAAACTGGTAGAGAAAAATTAAGACTACAAATCAATGTGAAAATATTAGTCATTCAGAGGAGCTCATGGTATATTACAGTTCCATAATGGATCAGGTAGTGGAGAGATCTGCAACTCAAGATCATAAAACCCTCATTAATTTGTTTTTATCAAACTCAGGATAATTTGCATTCAGTTGATTATAACGTTTGCTTTTATATAATCCATCAGAAAAGGATTTGTTAAGCAAATGAATATCATATATGAGATTATAGAGATAATGTTTATCCTTCTTAAGCCAAATTGTTCAAGTACTTAAATCATTTGCATATAAGCAATTAATATGCTCAATATAAGAGATGCTTATGTATTCATTAGAAGAATTCCTGTGGGACAACTACTACTTGGAAAGGCTTTGGGTATGATTAAACATAAATTATATTATATATAAATGGTTGAATTCAAGCAAGAAACATTTTGAAAAGTTGTTTATTAACCAAACAACATCTGGTTGTTTCATTTCATTTTTCTTTTTCTTCTCTGCTTCTTTTTTGTAATTTTTTTTATTTTTACAGACTGCCTTTTGATTCATTGTACACAAATGGAATACATTTTTTCATTTCTATGGTTGTGCACGATGTAGATTCATACCATTCATGTAATCATACATGTACATAGGGTAATGATGTCTGTCTCATTCCATTTTCCTAACTTCCTCATGTGTAGATAAAGATTTACTAGTCACTAGGACAGATAGAATAGATGCCATGTGTTTCTGAAAAGTAAAGCTTAGTTTTCTCTAAATATCCCTTATTTCAAACTTTCAGAAAATTCTTACTTTCTTTCTCTACTCATTGTGAACTAGTCTGGAAATGAATGCAACCAACCAGATTCCACCTTTTAAACCAACAAGTCTGTGCCAGTGGGCAATGCATCTCATTGCGCCAAAAGGAACCTGCCCGGCAAAAAGAAGTCATACAAACACATGTCCATGGAAAGTGTAATCTACCTTGCTACGAACTTTGTCTTAAAAGAAAGACTTTGGTGCCTAATATAACACACACTTCCATGACAAATTCTCAAGTATTCTAAATATACTTAGAAAAGACAGTCATAAATAGATGGCTAAAGTTGAAAAAAGAAAACCAGAGAGTCTAAAAAGAAAAGCAAAACTTGAACTATGTCAAACTAAACACATGCCGTAATAGCTACTGAACTTTTCCAAGGCTGCACAGATGTACGTTTTGACAAATTAAGTGAGATATCAACTCCAAAGAACCTGACATGATGTCTGACATATTTAGCTGCTCTAAACCACTTCCTCTGCTCTTGGGCATGAAGTCAAAGTGAGTTTCCTGGAAAATAACAACACTTTTGTATTTACCATTCTATTTCCTTCCTTTCTCCCTCCTCCTTACCTCCTTTCCTCTCTCCTTTCAGCTCTCTTTCTCCCTCTCCTCTCATTCTTTCCTTCCTTCAAATATATATCATGGCTCCCTGAAATGAAAATTTCACTAAGGTCTGTAACATATTAATGATGAATCAAAGCCCCACAAAGATGGACTTTTATTGAAAAGGGAATACATGCAAAGAAAAAAAGTGTCAAAATGGAATCTGTGGGAATAACTTGCAAGTTATAAATGCAAGTATTATTATTCTCGTTCAATAAATGTAGGCTGATAAAGAAATCCTAAGTGTTCACTAAACTTTTAATGTCTTTCCTGTCACTTATCACAGACAGATGCCATGGGGCATTTTGCATGATTTAATACAGTCAATACTCATGGAGAAATCAATTAAAATGCAAGCCACCTGCAGGCCAACTTCTTCCCTGGGGATGAGGACAGCATATTCTCTTCAGACCAAATGTATCTCTGTGTTGATCAAACAATTCTCTGAAGCTGTGGGTAACCTGTAATACCACCCCAACCACCTCAGAAAACCAATTACACTTTCCAAGCAGAGTCCTGTACCAACTCTCATACAGATACCCAGTACTTCTCCCAAGACATTGGAAAAGTAATGACAAAAATTCTGGTCTTTTAAGGAAAATAAAAATGTGTTTTTATTTTAAATTATAGAATTATAACCATGACTGCATACAGATAATATCTAGTGGAAACAATAACATATCTACATTCTTAGTCAGAATGTTTGCTGCAAAAAGTAACAAAAACATTGAGGACTCTGGGCAATACCAGTGTTGTGATGTAATATAAATTATGATTTCTAGATTAAAGGACCCTCAACTAATCTCTGCATTGCACTTGTCATTTACAAAAATAATTATATAATTCTCATATTTGATATCAAAGTAAACCTACATTTTACTATTGTTGCAAATTGATACATAAGGAAATGGAAAACAAAAGAGGATATATCATTTGTTCAAGTTCGTGGCACCAGGAGGAAACAAAGATGGTCTTAACACCAATTCTTCTGCCTTGACATCCTGTGCTTTCTCCATCCAACCAAGTTGTCCCTGTACATTTCCATAGAACTTGAGAAGCCGTAAAATAATGACAGGACTTGTGTAACTTCAGCGTTGTTCAGAATGAAGAGTTTAGTACTCCCAGAATTCAAGTTTGAGAATTTTGAGTGGATCAACTCAGTATGTGAACACCATGGTAAGTCCTTCCCCTTAGGTTCAATTCCTCTTTATAGACATTTAAGAATATCAATCTTATTCAGAATCCATAACACTTAAACTTCTTATATTTTAAATCAAAAGTGTTCTGCTCCTCTAGACCTGGTTCAAGTGCAAAATTGTAGCAATGCAGTCTTAGGCCCTATACCAAACCTATAAACTGGAATCTACATTTTCACAAAGTCCCCAGATGACCCATGTACACATTAGTTTGAGAGGCATCACTGTGGTCTAAGTCTGGAATTTGTATTCTAGGGGACTCCATGTGGTACCACCATCAAAAGTTCGGGACTGTGGACCAAATATCAACTGTAAGTACTCTGGTCATTAGATGCACTTCTAAAGTCAATGTACTCATTTTATAATCTCATACATATCCATGTGCTTCTTTCTCAAAGGAATGAGGAGAACCTGGTAATCAGCAGAGATGCATATGGGTGACTTGACATTGTCTGTGATTAGCAACAGCTGTAATACATTCTAATCCATAAAGGGCCACCAAGTAAAGAGTATGAGGCCAATCAAACCAAATCCTTCTTAAATTGTAAAATAAAATTTCCTTTAAGAAATTAAGCAGAAGCAAAGAGAAAAACGAAGTCCCAGGAATAAATCTTGATTGATCATAGGTAATTAATAAGTGCTTATTTAAAGATTTTGAATGCAAAATCAATGAATCAATGGAGGCAGTAATCACCACCACTCCCAACATAGGTTTCTATGTAAGGTCTTCTTTGCTCAACTGTGGAGTATGTTCTGTTTTTTTGTGATTCTCTTTCACAGCAGCAGTGAGTGTCACCAAAGTCAATAACATGGAAAAATTGTTATTTTACAAGCATTTCTCCTGGAACAGATAGCATACACAGAAATTACGACATGAAAAATAAAATAAAATTGCAACCAGCTTTAGTGAACTGAAGAAGAATCTGTAACACAGAAAATAGAAAAGTAAATTTATAATTGTCACAAAACTTCCAACAGTGCAGCAAAGCATGTACCCTGAAAGAAAGAAGCAAAGCTTTTTTTTTTTTTCTTCTATAATTGAAGAAAGGATCACAAGCTAAGGCACAGAAATGAATCCTTATGCAGGAAGGAAAGGAATACTGATAGGACTGTAATCTTGCCAGGCCACATCCACACACAAGTATCAAGTTTGCCAACCATGATTTCACTGCAGAAAAAAGAAAGTCATGTCTACATACATTTCAAAACTCTTGCAAATCTTCCAAAAGTCAGCACAAAAGTCAGAATTAGAAAACCGTTAATATCAAGAAACATTTACTGAGGATCTGCCAAGTATAAAGTGCTCAGGCATATCAGTGGTAGAAATAAGATATCTGCATAAGCTAAGGAAGCAACTATATTAATCAGTGCTTCTTTACGTTTCATTTAAATCATTCTTGAAATCACATTTTGCAGGAAAAAATCATCTCCTCACTATCATTTGTGCATTTTCACAGGAATCCAGCTACATTAGTCACAGGATATTCCTGTTAAATAAAGAGTAATTAGTTCCTTTTCTCAAGTGGATGTGATAATTCAAAAGGATAGTAGTCATCATCTGTTGGGGAAAAAATAGCAGTCTCTCAGCTAGAACATTCAGCACATGATATTATTAATGTGGTGGCCTTTGGCAAGAGGTAAGATTTGAATCAGGAGAAGCTGACCTGTGTTTACCATAGAAAAGGAATCAGAGTTGGAAACATTTCCATATTCAAAGCAGAACAAGTATGAAGGCCATAAATTATGATAAAATGTGTAGCTCTCATGGAAGCACAAAAAATTACAAAGAATTACCAAATTAAAGCAAGTTTATTATTTATCTATTATTTATCTAGGACAGTATTCAGATTCTGAAAGTGGTAGTTACTAAGTGCATGATTATTGAGTTAAAATAGAAAGTAAACCCTGTCCCTGAGTTTGTGCATTATATTTACATCAAGTAGTGCAAATGATCTTTTGCTACATTTAATCCCCAATGCAGGGTATTGTGTGGGCAGATTTTTTTTTAACAAAAGCTGCTTGTAAACCTACTGATTCAAGGTACAGAAAGTATACAAACAACTAGCCAAAATGCAAAAAAATGTATCTTTTCTATATTATAAGTATGTTGTAAAGACATAGAAAAAAAAAAAACTTGGAAATAGAAGGGAGAAAGGAGGGGAAATAAGAGGCGGCCATGAGTTTTCTAGTGTTCCCTGAATTTCTAAATTAAATTTGAAGATGGAAGTTTCAAATATCAGGAAATGGCAGCCAAAATGATTGCTAACCAAAGTAAAATCATCCTTATTAAATAGTCAGTCCTTTGTTTTATCTAGGTTTAATTCTAGTGCTCAGAACTGTGTCTGCAGACGACATAAACTTGAAATGAAAATAATGCATTTATGAGACGTGTAAAGGTGAAGCACATTACAGCAAGAGAAGATGACATTGCTAAAAGGATAACTTTGAAGTGATGAGGAAAAATGAACAGGGGAGGAGAAGAAAAGGATTGGGAGAAATGGAGCAGGAAGAACATTATTTCATGTAAATTAAAATTAAATGTAAAAGGATGACAGTAGCTCTGATCTTGTCAGGCCAAGGTTTTTTGGTGGCAGACAGTAATATGAGAATTATAAGCAATTTGCAAACCACAGGTCTGCAAGTATGCACATTTCTCCTCTCTTATGATGGTTAATCAGGGTTTTTTTCAGAGTGAAAAACAAATTCCAAAATATCAGTTTCATGACTCCCTGCCAAAATCAGGAGCAGTCCATGCCTGCCAATGAAAGACAAGTTTCCTCTGAACCACAGGCGAAATTATGCAATGACTGCTTTGCCACTGATGAGGCCCCCACACTCTCCCTGGAGCCCCTCTTTTAAACAAAATGTGGATTTCTCCATTTTCCAGGCTGTCTCTCTGATTCAGCTACTATACCTGTCCCCTCCCCTGCTGGGGTGCATCCCCTGGTCTCCACTCCTCCTGAATTGTCAGTACCACTGCCAGTCTGTCTGTCTCTCTTGCCTCTCTATCTCTCTGCCTGTCTCTCTCTCTCTCCTCCCTCCCTCCCTCTCTTTACTGAGAAATGAACCCAGAGGTACTCTACCACTGAGTTATATACCCCGCCCTTTTAATTTCATTTTTGAGACAGGTCTCACTAAGTCGTTCAGGTCCTTGTTAAGTTGCTGCAACTGGCCTGGAACTTGTAATCCTCCTGTCTCAGTCTCTGGAGTCACTAAGATTGTAGGCATGCATCACCCTATACCATTTCCTCTCCTCTAATGATGGATAACACACCATGCTTACTATGTGTTGGGAATATTTCCCATTATGTATTATAATATATAATGTATTTTATACTTAAAAACACCCTATATGGTACTTTTATGACCTTACTTTACCCATAAAGAGACTGGTCACAAAGAGAATAGCACCTTGTTTAAAATCACATGAGGGGAAAGGATGTGAATTTAGGAAAATCTGGCCCCGAATTCCTCTCTTTTAACAAAGAAATTATTTAGAACCTGTGCAAGTATTCATTGATGTAACAAACATTTATTTTAGCACAATTTGGTACCAGTTACTATGCCAGGTACTAGAGGGATATGTCAATGAATAAAAGAGATGGTACCTTTTCTTGGGGAGCTAGCAGTCAGCTTATAGTTACAGAAAATGAACTAGTATATTATCATTACTGAAAAAGTGCTCTGAAGATAAATAACAGAGTGTGGTTAGGGATAATTTTAAAATAATAGGAAAGATGATCATGTATGGCCAAGATCTGAGGGATGACAAGGAACCAGTCACTTTACAGACAGCAGAGTGAGCTCTCCAGAGGAAAGAGGGCTGGCAAAGACCCTAAGGAAGAAGTAATCTTCCCATTTCTGGAAACTTAAAGGAAGGTTGTTAGATTAGAGGAAGGTAGATGAAAACAGAAATCAGATTTGATTAGAAAAGGAGCAAATTAGATCACACAAAATATTTTAGTCTTTGTAAGGCGTTTTCGTTTTGTGCAAAATGCAATGGAAC
This sequence comes from Sciurus carolinensis, assembly GCF_902686445.1. Classification (NCBI taxonomy): domain Eukaryota; kingdom Metazoa; phylum Chordata; class Mammalia; order Rodentia; family Sciuridae; genus Sciurus; species Sciurus carolinensis. The sequence goes on along the minus strand of NC_062221.1, from coordinate 85,466,903 downwards.
ACCATTAACAGGATTTTGAGTTATAAAGTGACATGATCAGATTTACATTCTTTAAAAAACTGCTCTGTCACCTTTGTGGAAAATGAATTGCGGGAAAAAGAATAAATATGGAGAGACACAGAAGGTTGCTGAGATAAAACCATGAAGAAATGTTGGTGGCTCTATAGTCCTGCTGGAGATGTTGATCAGTGGCCGTGTTCAGGATGAATTTGTAAGATGAGCTGACCATATTGGTGTTGTAGTAAATGCAGGGATCAGATGAAAGGTAGCACTTAAGGAAGACCTTCATAGTGGATGGGGAGTCATCTTCTGAAATGAGAAACACTGGAAGAGAAACAGTTGAAATCTAGAGTTCATATATATATATATGAATATATATATGAATATAGAATATATTCTACATACTTAATCTTGACCCTCCACCTTTGTGTATAATTGAATTGTGACTTGGCCAGCTCCAGAACAGTAGACTACAGTAGAACCCTCAGAAACATTTTGGAATCTGAAGAGAAAACATCTTTTCCCAGGTGGGGGCTCTAAGGAGGAAAGAAATCCTAAAATTCCCAGTACTCTGCAGGGCACTGCTAATGAAGCTAGATAGAGCAGTTTGTTTCTATAGCTGAGAGAGCCTGATGCAGTCAACAAAGATTTTATCCAAACAAAAATAGAATGGGATAGAAGCCCAAACCTGGTCCCTAGAAAGATGCAGAATTTAGTCCTGAAGTGTCCTGTGATTGTGACAAAGGAACCTCCCCCTTCAAGCCCAAAGCAGAGAGCTCTGCAGGCAGCCACCAGATGGTAACACCAATATTTCCGATGATGGTAGCAGGGAGCAATACCAATCGCCAAAGACCAGACAGGATAAGTAACATCATGGATACCTGCATGGGAGAGAGAACAACTTAGACCAGATGGCTCCTTCTGATGCCAGAACACTAATGCCATTTTGAGAAGACAAGGGAGGGGGAAATTCTGAATTAATTCAGTTTACATAATGATGGAGAAAGCATGGAGTTGGCTGAGTTAATCAATAAACTATTATAATATGTTTTTGCCTTTAGGAAGAGTGTGGGTTGGTTTTGAAAAGTACTTATATTTCTTTAAACCCCTAAGTAAACTTACTTGCAAATTTGTACTGACTACAACATTAATGGTTCATTGGCCTTTACAATCCCCTTCCACATCTTCTCAGGAGTTCTATAAGGCACTTCCCATGAGTTCATGAATGGCTACACCACTGCTGCTCAACATATTCAAGGTCTACTTATAGTTGCATAAGTAGGGTTGGACTAAGGAGATATCTCAGGGTAGGACTGCTTGGATCTTGATATTTCACAATGACTTAAGTGTAGTAGTGTTTCCTTTTGATCTCTCAGAATCTCCTTGTTATGATTTAGATATGTAGTGTCCCTCAAAGGCTCATGTGTAAGACAGTACAAGAAGGCTTAAAGGTAAAATGATTGGGTTATAAGAGCTTCAACCCAATCAATGAATTAATCCCCTGACCGGGTGATAACTGTATGCAAGTAGAACATGGAGATATGCTTTTGGAGTTTATTTTGTGTCCATGGTGAGGGGAGTCTCTCTCTTGTTCTGATTCTTGGTGCAATGCTCTAAGACACTTTTTTTTCCACCACACTCTTCCACCATGATGTTCTTCTTCACCTCAAGCCCGAAGGAATGGAGCCAACCTTCTATGGACTGAGACTTCTGAACCGTAAACCCTAGAACAAATGTTTCCTCCTCTACTTGTTCTTGTCAGGTCTTTTGGTTGCAGCAATGAAAAAGCTGATTAGAACACTCCCCTCTACCAAACATATCCATATCTATCATATGACTCAGATATATATCTGTGGGTGCTCCAAGACAAATGTAAGAAACAGATAACATGTCCTGAACTCAAACAATAAATTTTCATTACTGGACCAAAGTCAGATTCCCTTGAGAATAATTTTTCTCACAAATATCCTGAGTGTACCCAGAAAGAAACCTCTAGCAGGCCCTCCAACAGAAAAGTTATACCCCTTTGTCTAAATCTCACTTTGACAAAAGCTCAGTCCCCTATCTTCCCAAATAAGTGACACAAATCTTAGAAATTTTAGTTTAGGTTAAATGCAGATTGGCAGCTCATTAAACTACTTCAAAAAGAATTTTGATGCAACTAAGTTCTTATCCAGAGTGATTATTCAAGTGTCCCTAAAGCCCTTATGAAGGTAACATTTACCAGTGATGATGTGCTCATGTGACCTCACATACTAACTCTTGAATAACATCATAGGCTCTATATTTAATTTTTCTCTTCCTCCTCCCTTTTTTCCTTCTTTGTCTTTAGGGCAGAATTTAGGCAATAGCTTAAATATCATTTCCTTATTCATTTATTTACTCAAAAAATATTTATGGAGGCCCTATTAAGTGCCAAACCTTGATTCTAGATTGATAGTAAAATATCAGGAAGAAGGACAAAAACAGGTCACTGTACTGATATTCCAAAGCAAATCAGGAATAGACAGTGGAAAAATAATAATCACATACTATGGTTAAAATAATCCAGAGCTATCTGATAGAGAAAATCTGGAAGTCTTTCTGTTGTCTTAGCAAAATCTAACTTTGAAATTGAGACTGTTGTTATGCCTTCAGAATTAGTCAATTATTTGTTTTATTCTGTATCCTTAGATGATTTGCTCCATGTGGGATTGTAATATGATTAACAATTATTTACTTTTTAACTCATTTAAACTCACCACTGCCATGGAACCTATTTAACAGTGTGCTATATGGAGCAGAACAGTGGTTTAGAAAAACACAGGGGTCAAAGTCCGGGAGATGAGGGCTCCAATCTCTTGTCTGCCCCTTGCTATTCTTGTGCCCTTGGGCAAATTACTTGACTTCATGTAACCTCCTCTTACTCATTTACATAATGGAAATATTAACAACTCCAAATTTTGTTTTAGGGACCAACATGATAATAACATAAATATGGGTCTACTTGGTTTGACTAATTGGAATTGAAACTCAAATTATTTTACTGTTTTGCCTAATAATCCAAATAATATTCCCTATCACCCGCTTTCCTTCTAGATACAAGCTCCTTATAAATCTTTCAACTGATACTTATAACATCTCACCATATGTCTCATATCTTATTCAAATTTTTCCCTCCTCCACAACAGGACACACTACTGATTGGAAGTGGAAATGGTTGTGGGTAGGGAGGAAAGAGTGTTGTCTACAGGGACAGCACCTGCATCTGAGCTTCAGTGGCAGTAAGAGGAGAAAGTGAGACACCTGTTCACTTGAGCAACCACAATGCCTGGTGACAAGTCTACCATTCTCTTTCTTTTAGTTGTTGTTACGTCTCTGTTGAACACTAACTGCTTGTCTGTTCCACCTTTAAAAGAGGTATCCAAGTGTTGGCGCTATGTAGGTTCTGCAAGGGCACTTTGGGCCTCCCCTGCATGGTCACTTGAGTAAGAAAGCAAACTGAAGATAAGGATATTCTTTCTTGTCTTTACATCAGCCACAGTTGGGCTCCCTCATGTAGAAGAGTACTGTAAAATGTCCCAACTGAATCACAGTAACAATTAGTGGTGTTTTCCAAATTTATAGGAAACTCCCATATTATAACTAAATATGGGGAATAAGCTGAGCCCTTGTCATTCTCCTCAAAGTCCTGTGATCTCAGGCTTTGATCCAAGCCCAAAACTTCACGTACAATTATATTATATTATATTATATTATATTATATTATATTATATTATATTATATTATCTCAAGGGCTCAGCAGTTTTCAGAAAAGAGATCATTAGTTGTAGACATTATGGACAGGAAAGAGCTTAAAGAAGCCTTCACTATCAATACCACTGCAAAAGACTGAATGTTTGTGTGCCCCAGAATTCCTATGTTGAAATCCTAATCCTTGAGGTGATGGTATTAGGAGGTAGAGCTGTGGGAGGTGGGAGTGAAACCCTCAGGAATGGGATTAGTGCCCTTATAAGAGGCTCCAGAGATTTCTCATCCTCTTTCTCATTCTCATGTGTGAATAAATCAACAGTCTTCAAATCAGAAGAGGATTTTTACTAGTACCCAACCATGCTAGCAACCTGATCTGGGACTTCCGGTCTCTAGAACTACAGGTAATAAATTTTTGCTGTTTATAAGCCACCTAGTCTATAATACTTTGTTACAGCAGCCTGAACTAACTAAGTCACACAGTCAGCATACCAATGTCAAATCCTCCCATGGCATCCCATCACCAGGACTAATGCCAAAATTCTTACTAGCAAGGCCTTAAAATCACTGCAAAATATGATCCAGACCACACCTCAGCTATATCCCATGGCACTGCTACCCCTGATTATTTGTAGTCCTGTCCCACTGTCCGTCCTTCATCAGACTACTCTGCACCTCAACAGAAAATAGATGAGGAGTACCCAAAAGGGTTTTGAGAAACACTAATGCTTTGTAGTGGATGATAGAAGAAGATGGCAAAGAAAATAAGAGAAATATCCAGTGAGACAGGAGGGAAAAAAACAGAAAATGTGATACAGCAGAAGCAAAGTACGTAGAGTCTAAGTAAAGTGAGTGATGAAGTGGATTAAACGTTCCTCAAATGAATTCCAAGAACTTCTTTAAATCTGGAGATTGTTGACCCTGAAATAAGTAGTTTTGGAAAGTAGTGAGTAAAGAAGCTAAATTAAAGTACCATAAAGGTGAATAAGAGAGGAAGAATTACAATATATTTAAGATAATTATACTTAGTGGTAGAAACAGTATTTGTTAGCATTTAAATTATTTTAATTTAAAGTGGTCTTATTTTTTTTGCCAGGCATGATACTAAGAATTTTAAATGTGCTTTCTCACTAAATGTCCACAGTAACAACATTGGTAAGAAACTGAAATTTACAGAGTCTTGGAAATTTTTCCAAAGATACAGCTAGGAACCTGAGGGAAACTGAATAATGAACCCCCCAAAAAATGCAAGTCCCAATTCTTGGAACCTGTAATATTTACTGGGAACTTGCAGAGGGACATTGCAGATGTGATTACATCAGGATCATAAAGTGAAGATGTTAACTTGGGCTATTGGGAGTGTCTTAAATGTGATCGGAAGTATCCCAAAAGGGAGGCAGAGGGAGATGTGACACACAAGAGAAAAGGTAACATCATGCCCTGAGAAGGAAATGTGAAGATGCTATGCTGCTGGCTCTGAGGGAAGAGTGGAAGGCCAAAGGATGCCAAGAACATAGGTCTAGAAGGATCAGACAAGGAAACATTCTCCAGGAGCCTCCTGAGGGAGTACAGACTTCAAATTGAGACACCTTCAAACTTCTGACCTTCAGAACTACGGTAGAATAAAAGCATGAAGCTGTTGAGTTTGTAGTAATTTGTTATGGAAGCCTTTGCAAACAAATTGGGAAGGGGTCATGATGCTACCTCTAATAACAAATTCTGCAATATATTAAAGTGTCACACGTGGACAACCACAGAAAGCCAGCAGGGAAAAGAAGGACAGAAGAGAAAAGAGAACTGAAGAAGGGAAGAAAAGGGAACAAAGGGGGAAGGTAAAACAGCAAGGAGGATTGAGGAGAGGAGAGGAAAGGAGAGAATTGGGCCCCCAAATTCTTAAAGTCCATTGGCAACTTGAACTCAAAGACTATCATCCCCACTTGAGTCCTAGTGAGCTGGCATGGGACCACAGCTTAAAGTTAGTTCTAGGGGGTAGAATTACAGTGCAGAATAACCTATAAATCCTGAGTTGTCACAGCCAGGGAGAAAGTAGATTGATGTAGTCCTAGTTTAGAGGTCAATTGGCTCAGTAACTACTGGGGGCAGCCAAAAGGTGAAGACACAAATATTAAATGGTTACAGATAAAATTCAAAAAAGGAATAACTCGATTCATCTTGTACCACCCGCTCAAGTAAGGCCTTAATTTGCTTTTAAAGATATATTCTATAAAGTTTTTTTATTTTAATGTTATTATATTTTTATTCCTTATTATGGACTATAACTTGCTATAGTGAAATTATGTTGAGGCTTTTCATTTAAATGCTATAAGTAATCTATTTTCAACACGCATTTTATAAATGCTTCACTACTTAGTTATATTTAATTTCATGTTTAAATAGTACTCTGGTATATATCAATGATGAAATCTCAAAATATATAACTGTAGCCAATATTTAATATAGGAAAAAGAAATTTAGCAGGAAAATAAATGATTTGTGTGTCTAATACCAACATTTAACAACCTGAAACTCATGGCAACATCTGTCCCATGGGTTCAAGCACATATCTGAGAGTCATCATAAACATGGAATCCTTAACTCTGAATTCCTGTGCTCTTGCAAGATTCTTTTCAGTTACATTGCCCTTCCTAAAATCAGATGCTGTGTTTTGAAATCCTCTATGATTTGGAAGAGATTAGGGGAGAAATATTTGGAGTACATATATAGATTCTGAATATTCATAAGATGGTGATTTTCCTAATTTTCTAAAAAAATATTTCTCATCTTATGGGGCTGAAAGCTGCATGTCATGGGAGAATTAAGAATTAGTGAAGACACAAGGTAAGATGCATTCGTGGAAAGAAACACATTTAATTCAGTCTCCCATTCAAAAGCAGAAAGGGAAATAGCAACCAAATTGTACAACATACGGAGTATCTGTTTTTCGATAAAAATGCCAGGCAAAGAGGTCTTATTAAAATCCACACCGACAGCATTATCCTCCACTTCGGAAGGTTGTTTTTCCCCTGGCACAAAAGGGCAGGCACACACGTTGCTCGGTCTCTGCAATCCAAAAACCCTAGTTAACAGCGACATCTAGTGGATTATGGATATAAAATGAGAAACAAATGTTCAGGGAGAGCCCAGAGCAAACCCCTAGAAGGATGCTGCTAAATATAAAGTTTTCCAATTTGTGTAGCAACAAAATTGTCTTCTGATGGAACCAGTGAGGTCTTTCTCTCAGCAAATGCCATTATTCTGGGTCAATAGTTGAGACATGGAAAAATCACTTACCATTCACTGCCAGGGGTTGGGGAGAGAGGGCTATTGTCAAATCCCAACACCTCAGTTTTGGAACTGGAAATATGGCAATATTTCTAGAATTTTAAAAAAATATATCATCAATATGACTATAGGAACATAGGCTTCTATGACAGGAGAAAGGCAGCTAAATAATCTTCTAAATGCCAACCCTAAACATCTTTCAAGATATTAAATTTCACATTTTTCCCTTTTATTTTTTACAGACTGTTTTCTACTAACTACAGAAAAGGCCACCTCAGGCCACTCTCTAGCAGTTCAGACTCTGGCACTAAGCCCTTTGTGTTAGACCGACCAGTTGCACTGTTCTGTCCCTCTCTGCCTCAGGTGCCAGCCACAGCATCCTTTGTCTGGTTGCCAGGTTGGTAATCTCTCTTGGCATCTGCCTTTTCCACCCCTTCCCTCTGCCTCCCCCTCCATCAAGAAATCTAATTCCGAGTTGGCAGGCAGAAGGTCCGCATCTTCCACCACCTACTCTCAGGTCTCACCTCTGCACATATTGCCAAATGCCAACTGACGTTCCTCCCCTTTCCATAACATCCTGTATCACTGGAACACGAAGCAGGTTGTCACCTGAATCTTGTCCTCACATCTGCTTCCTCCCCGTCCCTCAGCAGCAAGGCTGTCTTTTATTAGTAACATCCTGCCTCATCTGTCCCAAAGGCTCAGCACATCCTGTCATCCATCCTGGGATCATCAGCCTCTTCAGAGTTATAGACTCTGGGCCTCACCTCCATCACAGGCGTTCAGAGGCCAGAGCTGGCCCAGAGCATCTGGGAACCAACAGTCCCCTGAAATCCACACAATTACATCTTTGAAAAGCAGGTCATGTTAAAGCCAAGGGCTGCAGGCTGTAGTGCAGAAAAGACAAAGGACAAAAATCACCCCCAACCTGAATAGGTGACAATTTTGTTGCTTTATACATTTTGAAAAGACACCTTCAAGACAACTTTGGAGTAGCTGTTTAGGAAAAAATGTTTTAAAAATATCTACATGATTTTTGCCCACTATGAAAACAATTTTTAGAAATACATGCCCTAGGACTTTTATATCTTTTTTTTTTTTAGTTTTAATGGGGGAATATGTCTATTTTTATTTTGAAAATACAAACTCCATATAAATATATTCCACAAAAATAGGGTTTTCATCTTGCTTGTTCCCAACCTCTTATAATTGCTATGCTTTCTCTATCACTTATTCCCCCAGAATAGCAAAATCAGAGCTATCTGGGAAAGGAGCAATAAGAAAAAGAGAGCAGTAGAAAAACTGAAAAGAGATTAGAAGACAAATATTAGCTGCAATACAAATATCCACCAAGCAGAAGCTGAAAAAAATAATTGACTCTAAAACCTTTGAAACCAGAAATATATCCTCTTGTAGCTTCTCAGAAAAGAAAATGAATAAGTCACTAATTAGTAAGAAAAAGTGAAATTACAACAAATCTTTAGAGTGTACTTTAGAGATATTATTATTTCGGTGTTGCTCTGTTCTCCATGTCGTGTTAAAACTTGACAAAATTATTTAAACTGGGATACTATATGGAGATCATTTATTTCCCCCTAATTTTTAATATATGATGAAACAAAAGTTCAAGGTTCAAGTTGTTGGGTTGTTTTATTTGTTTGTTTCCAATAGCAGGAACTAGAACCTAACTTTCTGATTCCTAATCCATTGTTCTAGGTACATCTGTATACATTTTTATATACAAAAGAAGGTGGTTATATCAAATAGATGAGTTCTGTCTTACACACTTTTCCAGTTCTAACATAGATCTAAATATAATCATGGAATCAACAAAATCACCTGATCTATCAAGATGAGCTATGGGATTAGGACAAGAGGTCAAACCAACCCTTTAAAAGTAGACTCAGAAGAGTAGAGATGGTACCACACCAGAAAACATTCTTTCCTGAAGTATATAAAAGGAAGAACAAAAGAACACAGACACAGACTGCAGTGAAGAATCAAGATATGAAAAGAGTAACAGTGGTTATAAGTTCAGACTTCAGAAATTGAGGACGATTAGGTCAGAAGAGTTGAGTAAAGGGATTCTGTTTGGAACTTGCTTGACCTCACCATGCCCTATCTGTGTAACTGAGAAGACATTTGGTTTGGGATTACAGGAAGCCTGTGTGTCATTCAAGGACTGATGCTAAAGAGAAGGGGATAAGGAATGAACAGGTTTCTGCAAACTAAGAATAAAAAAGTGCTTTATCTTTCACAGACTGAATAATTGGTTGAAAATCGATGCTCGCCTATGGCTGCAGCTCACAAAGCCATCCTTCATTATTCATTTGAAATGAAAATTTTTAATTCCTTCATCCTAAAACAAAGAGTTAATTAAAACTGGTTGCAATTTGGTAAAGAAAGAAACTATCATACTTTAACATACCTGAGTGAAATCCCTATCCATGGTTTCCTGGTCATGTGTCCAGGCACTGCACTGAACATGTTTCCAGCTTCAGTGTGGAGATAATACATGCCCACAATCTCTTACATGAAGTCCTTATGACTAGATTCGGGATTTTCTTAGAGAGTGACATTGTTCACTACTGAATTTCATGTAATACTTCCAATGGCTGGGGTAGTACTAGTAAGCTAACATTGTTATTCCTTCAGGAAAATGTATCAATAATCCACTAAAAGAGATAAAATTTATTAGTAATTTCATGGCAATTCACACTGGTTACCAAAGCTACAAAAAGAACTTTCCAAGTTAGAACTTTCTGGATTTTTGCATTGCAGTTATAGGACTGGTGACTTATAAAGATAATCATCATAGAGTGATTGTGAAAATTAAATGGCATACAGAGGACAGACACTCATAAAACTACCTAGGATGGATTATGAATGCCCCCCAAGGAATCCAAAGTCAAACTTTGCTAAGCATGAATTCCATTTCCTAAAATAACCAACATCCAGTTGTCATATAACCTGGAGGGCACAAGCAGGAAAGTGCAGAGTTTCTGTTTCCTTCTTCCACTCAACATTTTCTTCAGATTCTCAATCTCATAGCTCTGTGAGAGACACTGTGGAAAGGGGAATGGGGGGTGGAGGTGCATAACAACAATATTTTCTTTACAAAAAAAATCCACATACCACCTACCCTCTTTTCCATCACTCCTTCTGTGGGGTCCCAGTGGAGAGGGTAAGTTCTTTGTACATTGTTTTCCAGGTTTTAAAGCACACCCACCTACAATGACTTTGTTAAACATTATACTAGCCAATGAGGAGGAAAGGCTGTTTGCAGTTAGTGTCAGGATTTAGGTTCCCTGACATCATCCTGGGAACTTCAGGGGACCCACTCAGAGGTCCCTGAAGAACCCCTTCCTTTCTCAGTTCAAAGCTCATGTTTGCCTTTCCAACCAACCTACTAGTTTCCTGTTTCTAATCTGAAGAACACCTCCAATCCTTACCAGTGACTCATTTGAAAACATCCCACACACATCCCTCTTTAGTCCCCCTAGACATCCACCTTCCTGAATTCTATTACTACGGGTTTTACAATAGAAAATTACTTCACAGTTTCAGCAGCAACAGCAGCCATTCAGCTACCACAGAGAGCAAGGATTTGATATCTCATGGTTCCTGTGCAGCTTAACAGTAGTCATAGATACAGACAGATATTCAATCTGTCATTTCTATACCCCAAATCACTGCATGGAGATGTAGTTTGATTTGAATCTAAATTCCAATTTTTGAAAGTCCCAGTGGCACTGACTGAGACAAAGGTTTGGGGGAGTGAGCAATTTCCATGAAAAGGCAGACACCCACACAAATATCTAATGATTCAGACATTACATTTCTTAAATATAATCTTTAAAAGATGATAATAAGTAGGCCAGGACTGATATTTCAAATATTCCAATAATGCACCTCTTATGGGTGCTATCACTTTTGTTTAATTTCAGAAGTCAGTAATTGTGTGTGTGTATGTATGTATGTGTATATATATATATATATATATATATATATATATTCCTTGTGTTTTTGCACATATAGATCTAAACCTCATGCCTCAGATGATTTAGGCATTAAAACATAGTCTGTTCATATGTTGTTGCAAAGAACAGTGTTTTATTTAAGGTAGCAGCATTATCCAAGTAACTACTACAAGAAAGATTAGTTTACTATTATGGTTATGATTATTTCAGCAATTTAACCATGTTCTTATTATCTCAAAGGCCATCATTCTGATCTGATTCCAAGCCACACCTGCAGGCCCACTGTCCTTTATATGATATGCATTTAAATTCATTCTCTCACATTATAAAATGTGGTACTACTTGGCTGTTGGGCCTCAAAACACCAGGTGGTGAACACTTGGAGAATTCAAGATGCTGTTACCATGGGGACAAGATGCTGGTCCTTCTCAGAGCAATCAACACACTTCCTCTTTCAACAAAACTATTTACACAGGGAGAAAAATTAGCTTAAATACTGAAGATTTGAGTTTTAAATGAATGGCTATTTCCTTAAAGTTTTGTATTTAATAGTAGAGCTAAGCAAAGGGGAAATGTTTAGGAAAGTGCTGTTTCAATGACATACTGCTGACTTTTGCTCTCCTCTCTGGCCACTGAAGACAAAAAAAAATTCATGTCAGACTGCACTGTTCAAGGGTTTGTCTTGTGTAGTAGAATACGAGATAGCCATAAATTATTTATCTTCCTTTTTATATATCCATTTGCACTTGACTTTGCAGCTTTTGCCATCTAGAGTTGAAGCCTATTTGCCTGGTCCTTGAATTTGGGTTGACATTGTGCCTTGTCTGTAGACTGGGATAAAACTGAGAATGTACCAGTCCTGTGCACTGGATTCAAGGGCTTTGCACTTTCATCCCTCGTTTGGGGGATTCTGGCGCAGCTTCCATGTACACACCTGGGCTGTCTGAGAGGAGGATGAAAGACACTGGCTTGGTCACTTCTGTCTCTGAGCAGCCTACAGTGTTAAGAAACAGCTGCCTAGCTGAAAGGCAGCTAATTGTAGACCAGGGAGACCAGAAGAATCACTGACTCACAAAATCATGGACCAAATAAAGTGTTTCAAGTTACAACACTTTTTGTGTGGTTATATGACAAAAGACAACTGTCTACCATATTCTTCTCCGTAAGTTCCATCAGTTCTAAAGGACATATTTGTAAATATGCAGGTGGGTTCTTAAAATCAAAACTAGGTTGTAATAATATGAAAACCCCAAGCAGTATGCATAGGCTTAAACAAATCCACTTGCTCTCACTCTGTCAAGAATGGGCAACAATTAGTTTCATTTCATTCATGCATTCAGATCTAATGCAAGAATCTGTAGTTAGAAAAAACAAAGAGCAAGCCCTCCCTACAACTGTACACTTATTGAATGAAAACACCCTTGCTCTCCCCAAGGCAAGATGAGTGTACTGTGGAGAACACACACACACACACACACACACACACACACACACAATGAAAGAAAATTCTATAACTACTAGGTCCACTGCATGCAAAGGAGAGCATCATCTTTATTTTATTTGCCAATGGTAGATGAACTCCCACATAGAAGACTGAACAGTTAAAATTAAAATGTCTTGTACTCCCTCATCCATCACTGTTGCCTCCTGCCTCTCCCACCCCACCTAGGCTCCTGGTGGTATTCGTGTGCTCATTTGCATGGACCTGATACTTCTGCTGTGAAGCAGCAGCTGAGTAGATTCCAGCACTCACCACAGTCCATGAAAAGCCCAAGAAGGAGTAAAGACCGAGAACAGCCATCAATTAATTTAAAGGTGCAAGAGCAGGATGATTCTGTAGTGCAGTTTAGGAATAATAGGCACACACTGCTTAATAAAGAAAACCTGTTATGAACAACAGTTTGTGTCAGTGAAGCATATCAGATTCCAATTTGACCAACAGTCAATCCATGAAAGCGACACACCTGCACAGTTGGAAATGGTGGAAGAAAATGCAATTGATGTGTTCCAGCAGACAAGAGGGAACCTGCTACTTCAGTCCAGAATTCCATTCTTACAGACCAAGAATATGTTCTTAATTAACAAAACTGCAATTTGGTTCCACCATATCCTGATTACTACAGTATATATTCTCTTTCTTCATTCCTTTATTGCACATAAAGTTTCTACTGTATATGCACAAGGATATTGTATTAATTTTCAAGACTAAATGGCCAATGATATGTTTTGATTGACATCAAATGGAAAAGAGATGGGGAAAAATAGTCATTCTTGAAAATATCACCTCTATTCATTAGTAGCATGCTCATTCAGTTCCTATCTATATCTTTCACTAGGTTATTTTGCTCTCACTATTTTAACAACAACAACAAAACAATGACAATAATAAAATACTAACATAAAAAACGAATACCTTGTTCAACTAGAGATTTTTAGTGTTTTTCATGTTTTATTATAAATTCAAGGACAATGTTAGGCCTCTTTTGTACATAGCTGTCACAAGTGGGACAATCAGTCTTTAAGTAGGGGTAAATTACTCTGAAAAGATTCTAAGTAGTTTTCCCTTCTTGTTAAATTTCTTGCTTTAAATGAACATATGTGTGCACACACACACACACGCACATATCTTGACTTTTTCAGTGTTTATCTCTAAAGCAATTTTCTCAGAAAAATTATATAACTATATAAGTCACCTTTTCCTCTCTCTTTTTCTGCCAAGCTATATATTAAGATGGTGACCACACACAGGAGTAACCAGAGCACACATTTGATGTTGTATGAAAAGAATGAAATCATTTTTCGGTACATGAAGCTTTCAGGTACATTAACTGCAGCATATCCTTACCTATTCTAATAAAGTATTAAGATATATGGGTATTCTGATGAAAATGATCCTGCAGAATGGATGGGGCATTGATGGAGGACAACTGCAGGAACAATCTTCTTAGGTAGGTAATCCAGAGCACAAGCAAACATGCTGCCATAGCTAGACATGTGGATAATTCGTTCATTCCCACAAAGAAGATGCTAGAGTATAAGGGAACAGAATCAAGGAAGTTGGTAGACTTGATAGAAGGAGAATCATGTGGTCCTTTTTTGGTCCCTTTTATTTGGGTCCAGAAAAAAAGAAATCATTGTCTGAGAATACAGAAGGGATTAGAAGTCTAAGGACCAAGAAGATGGCGTGAATCAGTCTTTTCAGAGAAGAGGAAAGTGAATAATTAGAGAAATTTTGAAAATGAGATGACTCAGCATGGACTGATGGAGTGGAATTCCTTAACCATGCCTGGCTGCTTGGTTATAGGTTTTATCCAAGAAGAAAGCTGTGTATAATCAGGGTGAAAGCTTTGCAAGATTTCATATAAAACATGTAACAGAGATAAGAAGCCAGAACAACAAAGAGGTAAAAAGCCATGATGTTGGATCATGAGAAGGAGAGAATCACAAGGACACCAGAGAGCACACTAGTTTGTTAGAGCTACATAACAAAACACCAGGAACTGGTGGTTTGAACAATGGCAATGTATTTTCTTATGGTTTTAGAGGCTATTAGTCCTATATCAAGGTGCCAGTGGTGTTGATTTCTTTTAAGGCCTCTCTCCTTGGCTTGTAGATGACTGCTCTCTTCTGATACTTTCACATGGTCCCCCCTTTGTACTGTCTGTGTTCTCGTCTCCTCATTTTGGATTAGGGCCCAAAATAACAGCCTCATTTTAACTTAATTGTCTCTTAAAAGATCTTACCTCCAAATATAGTCATTAAGATTTCAACATATGAATTTGAGGGGGAATACAATTCAGTTCATTACAAAGAAGTAGAGATGGAAAAATAAAAAGTGGTGACCCATTAGTGAGATGTTAGAAATTTAGGTTATTGAGGTAAAGATCTAGAGTATGATCAAGAGAACTGGTTTTAGAGTTGAAGAAAAGGAAAAACATCTTTTAATGAAGAGGTCAAGAGCAAGATATGGAATGCATTGTCCTTGTGGCTAGCTAGGTCACTAAGGTTGATAAAGAAGCTTGTTATGATCTGGACATGAGGTGTCCCCAAAAGCTCTTGTGGTAATGCAGAAATATTCAGAGGTGGTATTATTAGATTATGAGAATTGTAACCTAATCCATGAATTAATTCAATGAATTAATAATTTGAGTGAACTAACTGGATGGCAAATGTAGGTAGGTAGTGTGTGGTTGGAGGAAGTAGGTCACTGTGGGCATCCGTTAGGGTTTATATTTCTCCCCTGGCACACCTCAAACTCTCTGTTTCCTGTCTGTCATGAGCTGAGGAGCTTTCCTCCACCACACCCTTCCATCATGATGTTCTGTCTCACCACAGGCCCAGAGCAATGAATTGGCAGACAGCAGACTAAACCCTGAAACTGTGAGCCAACATGAACTTTTTCTCCTTTAAGTTGTTCTTGTCAAGTATTTTAATCACAGCAATGCAAAGCTAATATGAAGCTACAACAGAGACAATGCAGTCAAAATACTGTAAGTGCTAAAATCTTCCATTAATATAAGGATGGAGAAGAAGAGAGGGAGTGACAAGAAAGATGGCAGATGACTGCAACAAGGAAGGTATCAGGTGATCCAGTTATGTCCTGTGCTTTAAAGGGTCTGCGATGTTCTGGGGGGCAGGTAAGGAAAGCAAGGGAAACTCTTATTCTGAAAGAAGAGTTGGTGAACAAAGGGTATACTATTCCACCTACAAGTGTAGGAATGCTTGAGTTCAAAAGGAAAAGCAACCATCATTTGAGGTCTGGAGGAAAAGCAGGGTCCTTAGGAAAAGCCAAATTTTATCTAAAGCAAGAAGTTGAAGTGGAATATAAGAAATTGAAGAGAGTAGATTTTTTTTAATTACTGGGATAGATATTACAGGTGATTGCCCTTTCAGACACATAGAAGACCAAATTTCTCAATCCAATTGTACCTAGACAGGGTCATCTGATCATTCCAGGCAAAAAAATGTAAGAAGTGCTGTGCATCATTTCTAGGCTGAGACCATGAGAAGCCCTGTACCATCCTCCCTGTTTAGTCTTAGCCTGTTGAGACCACCACGAAGGCTTCATTTCCAGATGTTTTTGATAAAAGATTGTGACGTTTTTATCAGTTTCATCTCTGGATGACTAAGTAGAGATGATTCCCTGCCAATCAATGTTGAACATAAAATACAAATTTTGTAAGGGTTCAATGGTATTTTAGAATGGGGTATGTGTGTATGTGTATTTGTGTGTGTGTGTGTGTGTGTGTGTGTGTGTGTGTGTTTTCTGTGATTTGCTGCCATAGTAAAACCAGGCCTCTCCTGACTTATACAGACATTACGAGCTCCAGATGTATGGTGGGGAGAAAAGAAGACTCCGACTACTTGTCAGAGAATGTGCATAGCCATAAAGATGAAGTGACAATAAGAGGAATAAAGGATGAGCTGAGAGGCGAGGGCTTCTTGCAACAACTAAGGAAAGTGAGGATGCAGGGCTTGCATCTTCAAAAAAGACAAATTATTAGGTATAACTATAGCCTCCTTCAATGGGTCTCTTGGGTACTTTGTGGTGCAGAAATGGGAGATGTGGTCAGCAGTGAGAGCCAGAGGTGATGCCACGAGGAGCTCACAGAGTTCTGGGACTGGCTCCTCCAGTGTCCTGTCACTGGCAAGAGAGAGATCTCACTATGATTTTAATTTTTTAGGGTAGTCATATAGGACTAGTGCTCCTTGGAACATGCACTATAAAATTCAGGTCTGGAAATAAATTGGACTAAGTTCCTGTATGATCTGATATCTATAGATCACAGGAACACAGGGTCTTTTGAAAATAAGAAAATAAGGGAAAACCTTGAAGAATTTATCTTTCATCTTGAGAAGATAATTTTCCTGGGAGTTGCTCTCATAGGGTAGGTCATTTGGACTTAAAGAGGAAAGTTTCCTAAGGCAAAAGTAAGCTTTCATTTTAGTTATAAAGGGAACAAGTGAAATAAGTGGGACCAGAAGAGTACATGAAACTAATTATTCAAATTATTCAATGTTGGAGTCTCTTGGGCGAGCTAATGCAGATGTTAAAGGGCAGGCAAGTCCAAAGAAGGTGAGCATTGCGTGGTTTCCCACAGTGCAAAGACGGGAAATGCAGAGCATACAAGGAAAATAAAGAAAGTGGACAGTAATGAAGCAGACAAGACTAAACCCCAAACACAGGGCAGGAATGGGGGAGGGTCACAGCAGTAATATCCAGAAACACAGCAGCAGGGCAGCCAGCAGAGGATTTCCTCAGTGAATGTGTTCAGAAGAGGAAAGGATTCTCAAAGGAATAATAGAGTAAGAAAACAGGCAGGGAAGTTGGACATTATAAAGCTAAGGAGAAGCTCCCAACTTCTACCCATAATACTTTCCTAAGAATGGGAGGTAGTAGATCCAAAGAGGAATACTAATGGAAATACGGCGGTAAGATGGCATGGTAAAGGAACACAGGCTCTGGGGGCAGGCCAGACAGACTATCTCTAAGCTTTGGTTTTGGCACTGATTAATCAGATGATTTTGACTCCTTGGTTCCTTTGTCTCCCCGTTCATAAAATGGCTGTGACAGTTGTATACACTGCTTAGCATTGTTGTAAAGATGAAAAGAAATGGCAGCTATAAGGAGTCAGCAAAATGTATGTGAGCTGGATAACGTTTCAATGAAAAATAATCCTCATTTCCAGAAAGCAACATTAAACTGTTGAAGAAACCTTGGAAAGCTAGAGAATATTTACCAGCTCTCAATATGAGAAAAGTTTATTGACCTAACTTAAACTCAGTTCACCCACGGGATCAACATAGTTTTTTGCTAAAGTCTAAAAACAATAAAATGAAACAGAAATGGAGAATACCTAAGCCCCAGTAGACCCTAATAATCATCTGATCACTAGCCTGGAGCCCAAGCCAAAGAGCAGCCCCTAATCATGCCAACCTCTTCCCCTCCAGAAAGGCAAAGTTAAATGTATGTGTTTAGGAGAGTCTCAGAGATTGATACCCTTCCTTCACAAAAATGTAAAATGTACATGAATAAATAAACCATATATATTAAAAGTGCAAAAGTGTCTCTATTGGTACAGGCAAGCTCATCTATTTTATGTACAAACTGCATCCACAGTAAGTTCTCTGTTAAAGTAACTCAAAGCTTTAGCTAGCCCCTCTGCCAGAAAATTAGAAAGGTGCTCTACATGTTCAACATCCTGTAGAATAAGAAAATATTGTGGCTAAATTTAGTAAAGTAATCAGATGGGTCCAGTACAGAAAAAGCAAAGTTGTTAGTTATCTGCATACTAGCTACACTATGGTTTGTCTGTATAAATCTCATATAGTAAATTTATTCCTTACAGGATTCTGTTCTCTGTTCTTTGTTTCCTAGACTGGGTTTCCACAACACAGATATTGAGAATGACAAGTCCACACACAAAAACAAATTTTCTGCTTAAGTAATGCTATTAAATATTAAATAAGAAGCATAAGTATGTTAAAGCAAACTACTCCTAGTCTACTAATTCAATGAATGATATTTACACAATGCTATTATCAAGAGCTACTTAACTACCAAAAAAATTTCATTTGTACATAGCATTCCATTTCAACCAAGCTCATAAAGTTTATTCACTTGCTGCAGGTCAGTTGCTCATAAACTTTAGGGTCAGTTTCTGCTTCTGCCTGAGCAATGTCAAAAAGGTAATGGAGGAAAGAAAAACTTGAAGTTTGAGCAAGAAAGTCAGCTCCTTTCTTTCCTCCCATATTCATAACTAAATATATCCATAGGAGGATCTTAAGATCTTTTTATTTTATAATTATAAACAATAACATAACCTTTTTTAAAAAGGTTTTTATCCAGGAAACCAAAATTTCTATACACTTTACTAGACATATAATGTGTATATGGTTGGAAATTACTATTTTATAGTCATATTATTATATTCAACATGTCACATGAACAAACCAAGTTTGCCCACTTCCTTTTTCTCCAGATTTACATAATTCTCTTGATTATTGTTTCAGTTAATAAAATAAAGATCTTTCCAGATATCTCCTTGGTATAAAGGAGGTATCTGAAACTATCTTTCACTCTTCTCTCTCCTTTACTTTCCATATCTACCCAATCCTCAAATTCTTTGGCTACAACAACTCATTTAATTTATCACCTTGCTATCATATGCCAGGAACTGAAGTAAGCATTAGGAAAATAGAGACAAATGAGAAATGGTTCCTTCTATCAAACAACTCATCACATAGTTGGAAAATAAAGTCAATTATTAACTACGTAATAGGGTCCACAATAGAATTATATTCTGGATGTTCACTGACTGAGTGGGCAGTCAGAAGTAAAATTCTTGAAAAGAGTCTTAAAAAACAAAAGAATGAATTAGGGGCCAGGTTGGGGCAGGAAACGGAGGTGGGGGGCAGCATGGAGAGGTGATTCAAAGAATGTGAAAATGTGCACACATGAAGCTGCATGGCTTAATTGGGGAACGACCAAATTGCAGGATGACTGGAACCAAGGCTATGATGGTTTGGCAGGATATAAAATTGTATAATAAAGCAGAGAATGGATCATGGAGTATCATGTGTTTGAAATTATGAGTAATTCACTAAAGATTTCTAAGTAATGACACAATCAGATATCTTTTCTAAAAAGACTACTCTTGCTGCATTAGGTACATTAGATTGGATGAACACATGCAGAAATGCTGAGATAGGGAAATCAGATAGGAGTTATTGAATAAATGCAGAGGAGAAAATTATCTCAGCCAATGGTCTGCATTCCCCGCAACATCAGCTTTATGTAGAGATGAAGAAACGTACACTATTCCCTTTTAAATCAGAACATCAAACACGAATCTGTGTGTTCAATGACTATTATAATCAGGGCATTGTATTAATTACCAAATAGCCATAGAAACAACATAGGAACAATGATAAGTATAGTGTAATGATTAAAATGTGAACTTTATTATGAAAAAAAATCTTGGTCTATACTTACTAGTGGTATAGACTCAGGCACACGTTACTAAATTTCACCAAACTTCATTTCCTTCATCAAGCAAATGAGTTAATAATCATATCAACCTCTTGCAATAACTAAATGGAACAAATGGGCTAATTCATGGTGTAAGCAACCTGTGAAGAACAGCTTCTTTTAAACCCATGTAGAACTGTTTACCTCTAATAAATCTATAATGAACTGAAAAGGACAGTACTAGAACAAAAACATCTGTGTCTATTTTTTATTAGTTCACTTCAAATAAGTTACTCCATCTCAATGAGTTCTGATTCCCTCTGATCAATGGAGACAAAAAACTTTTTTGTCCTATTTATGTAATAATATTGCTTTTTGATATGATAACATGTGAAAGTAGTTTGGATATTCTAAAGTTATGAAAATGTACACCATATTATGGTCAGACCTTGGTACACTTTACTCTGGACAGCTCTAGCCACCTAAGGGTAATTCTGAACTACAGTATGGAAATTGTGCCACAAGAACACTAGACTCAGATGAGAGGTTCTAATCTCTAGTCCCAGCACTGCAACTAACCTGTGACCCATGGCCAGTCACTCACTAGCTTACAGGCTCCACTTCCTCATCAGCAATTTAAGGGAGTGGGTCCCAAATCCTTTAAACTATTTTATTGCAACTATAATAATCTGATTTCTTTGGTTAGCTAAGGCAACTTTAAATGCTCAATAGTCCACATTTTCCTCTAGACCAATAATTTCCACTGAAATTAAGCAAAGACAGGGTTTAAAATGGGTCAAGAATCTTTCTACCCCAGAGTCAATGCAATCTCACATTATTTAATTTTTCATATGCTTTAATCTATGATGACATTCAGAAGTGAGGAGATTAAATGCAATTAGCCCACCAGAACTCAGTTATCAGGCTTCACCCTGAAAGGTATTTATGCTGCACCTTTTAACCAAAAGAGGGTACATATGGAAAGATTCTGGCCAGATTCAGAGAAACAGTAGGTGGTAATAAATTTCTGCAAAGGAAAATAAACTTACTATCTACCCTTTTACTATTTTTAAAGGGGAAATGGTTATTTGCCATTATTCCATTACTCAAGTTTCATTTCAGTGCATAGATTGCTTTTTTTTCATAAGCAATGTATCTGAAAAATTAAAAAGGGAGAAGGTCAAGGATAGATAATGATATGAAAAAAGTATTTTTCTGGGTGAATCAGGAGGACACCAAACTCTCACATTATGTTCTGAGGTTCAAGGGTCTGAACTATAAACCCAGTGGAAAACTACATAAGATTTTATCACTGTTGATATTGTTGCTTCTTTTGAGTTGTTTCTCTGAATGAAAATCATTGTTCCCCAAAGAACAAATGGAAAAGAGTATTTTTAAAGTAGGATTCCTCTGTCTTAGCACTATTGCAGTTAGGTTCAGATAATTCCTTGTTGTAGGGGGCAGTCCTGTGCTTTACAGGAAGTTTAGCAGTATACCCGGCTTCAACCCACTAGATGCTAGAAATGCTCAAATACCCACAACTGTAACAGTCAAATATTTCCTCAGAATGACAGAATTGCTTTCATTTGTGAACCACAGGATTTAAAGAAAACCCAGATGAACTCGCCCAGTCCCCAACTTGTATTACCCCACCTGTCATTATCACACTGAGAACATTGTTTATCCATAGTAATATGAAACAAGAAATAACCAATGAGACTATAGATCTCTTGGCTATTGTGCAGTCCACCAGAACAATAGCCAAGAGACCTCCTACTCCATGAGTTTTCATTCATCAAAGGTTTGTGATAACGCCACATGAAACTCCAAGTGTCTCACTAACACCATCTTCATAGTGCTCTGACAGCATCCTCCTCTGGGCCAGGATCCCTAGTTCCTGGGCTCCTGAAAGACAGCGACCAGGAAAGCCTACTAATCATTTCCATGTCTGATTTCCCCAATTAGTGATTTGAAGACATCTACCAGTGTGTTATCCTTGAACAAAGGATGAGAACTCTGGAAGCCCCATCCGAGGCAATGTCCCTTCACAGAGATCTTGTACTAACCTGAGAGCTAAAAACCCAAGTTTTAGAATGCACCCTTTAGAGGCTGTGTGCATGGCTCGTCTGCTTGGTAATGGTTCCTACTCCTTCATCGTCAGGCTGTGACAAGTGAGAGTAAACCCTTTCTTCCCGGTTGCTATGGATTTTGCTGACACAAAGGATGTCCTTTCTCTGGTATTGCACGGATTCTAGGAACTCACATCTTTCCTGAATTAACCTGTGTGAGCAGCTGTCAACTTGTTGGGCAAAAAGACTGGATAGAAATCTTGAGAGACTTATGTGTCAAGTAAAAAGCTTTACTTTCTTTGTATTTTCTTTGCCCTATATAAGCACCTAGTTTTATCAAAAGGATTCCAATAAACTATTTTTAAAAAGAGATTTGCTAAGATTCTCAGTACCTGCAGGATATAGAAAGCAAGAGACTTCAGGTATAAAAGCATGTGGGACAGAGGGAGGAGTGGAGTGATAGAGATCTTTTGTTTTGATGTATAGAATCTAAAGGGCTCTTCTCTCTTCCTTCCTCCCCCCCCCCAACCCTGCAATGGTCTCCTTTTATGAGTTGTCCCTATATGTCTCTGTTTAACTTTCTTAACAATTTCATAAATTTTGATAGCTTGCATTTTCTTTATCATTCAATTTGAAGTATTTTCTAATTTATTTTGGCCTGTTCTTAAAACCTGTGGTTTGTTCTTGGGTTATTTATAACTGTATCCTAATTAATCTACAAATATGGTCACCAACATTCCCCCCGCCATGTCAGTACATACAGGCTATTCCTCACATCAAACTATGGAGATGATCTTACCCTGGAATCTGTGCTACCGTATTAACTGACTTTGGCCAACAGAAGGCAAGAGAAATGATACTGTGCCAGTTCCAGGCTGTGTCTGGATTTGTTGCAGCTTTGTTTAAATTCTTGTTATTGGTGCCTCATGTATTTCCCCAGCAGGATCAGGAATTGTGATTTGAACACCAGCAAATGCTCCAGCTCTATGATTTTTAGCCCGCCCACCAGCTTTTCAGATATGTGTGGCGTTCCCTTTGTTCGTCCTAAGTCTCGAACATCTCTCTCCAGCCTTCTGTCCTTCCCCTAGCAGTCAGTGGGCCACTGCCTTACAGTCAATAAATTCCCACCTATGCCAGGGGGCCTTCCCTCAGTTCTCCCACCCTGCCCCAGCCTTCATGCTGCCTCTATATTCTAGGAGAGCAATGATTGGAGGGCAGATGTGAATTTGCTTTCTGACTGGAGCTCCTGGGAGTATGATCCAACAAACCAACCCACACATTGTTAAATGTTTATTAAAATCCACTGGTTTCTTCTCATCCCGTGCATGGTGGGCCAGTCTCTTCTGTTGTTCCTCCTGGGATGAGAGTAGCCATAGGTTCTTCTCTGCTAGGAAGGAGTTTTCTCTTCCTAGTACCTAATTCCCTGTGGTTAGTTAGCACTTTACTATTACAGTTTATTGGGTTAACTCATCTTATAGTGGGAGTGATAGTCATTTGCAATTTTCCACCTCAAAACAGGAAACAGAAGATGTTGTATTTAAGGTCCATACCCTCCCTATGTAACAGATTGTCTAGTAATAATGAACTCTGTTCAAACTTCCTTCCCATTTACTAGTCTGCAGTGCTAGGTGTCCTCTTCAAGTTCCAGATCATAAGCCAGCTATCGTCAGAGCAGTAGATAAATCATCAGTCTCACCACTTTACCTCCACTTCTGGTAATATACATATATAGGGTTGGGGTAGAAGCTTTAGGGTTAGAGTCTGTTTATGAAATTAGCATGACTGACCTTTCATTACTACACCAATAGTTCTCTGTAGTACAGACCTTTCCTCTCTTCCTTGACACCTATTAGTTTCCATTTATATGACTAATTTTCTTTCCTTTCCTTTCAGGGACATAGTATTTGTACAATTTTCTGAGCTCCATTCTACTTGGCCAGGATTCTGATGCTCCCTAAATTTTGCTAGCCACCAAGAGTCTTCCACCTACGTGTCTTTGTCTTTTCAACTACTAGTCAGCACCCTGCTATTGTAAAAAAAAAAAAAAAAAACTAATACTATACTCGTCCATTTTAAAGCATTACTCATCTATATTTTGCTCCAATATTTTGTAAAAGATGTGAAATTTTTAACACTATCCTCAACATATATGTGGCACAAATTTTTCATGCAATAAGTGTTGGACATTGTTTTATTAGAGCCAGCATTGGCTAAAATTCCTATCAATCAAAATAGAAAGTAAGGTAGGCCATGGTAGATGGATGAAAGAAGATAGCTTAGGTGTAAGTCTTACCTATCATAATTAGGCTTGGCTTCACCTACAAAAGGAGTGGTCCTAGTGGTTTTCCCTGCTCTGTATGTGACTCCAAGGTGTGGTTTAAAGGCTAGACTTCTGGTTTAAATCCTAATGTTTAAAATTTGACATAAAAGTTAAGGTCATGTAAGATTTTTAGAAAGTAATAATCACCTGTCAAAAGTTGAACCGATCCAGGAACTGTGGCACACACCTGTAATCCCAGTGGCTCAGGAGGCTGAGACAGAAGGATCATGAGTTCAAAACCAGTCTCAGCAACTTAGTGAGGTCCTAAGCAACTCAATGATACCCTTTCTCTAAATAAAATGTAAAAAAGGACTGGAGGTTGCTCAGTGGTTAAGCGCCCTGGGTTCAATCCCTGGTACCAAATAACAATAATAACAACAACAACAACAACAACAAAAAGTTGAGCTGAGCTGAGATGAACTGCCATGTGATTGTGTTGTCAATTAAAACAGACCAAAATGAAAATGACAACAATCAGTTGCAAGTTTTAAAAATCCTTTCATTCTGTTTTCTGCTCCTGATTCTCACAGTAAACCTGGCTAAAAACTGCCAGTAATATTCACACCACTGACTAAATGTGCTGCCTTGTGCTATGCCAGATTAAGTAGTACATCACTTTTAAATTCAACCTCAAAGTCCCAAGACATGGGAAGAATATAGCCAAGTTCTTTGCCGGAATATAACACAAGCAGCCTCTAGACCAATTTCTAGTAATGACCTCATTTCCCTCTGAAACCTCACAAGCACAGACCACATGCCTATCAGTATTCTAGTCTACTGAGTTCCCACCAGAATCACTCATTAAGCTCTGTTTACAAAATTCTAAATCTTTTCCAGTTTGCATTTCTAAACTTTTCAAAAATCCTCCCATGAAAACCAGTTACAAAGGCTTCTGAATCACATGGTCAGGTTAATCATAGCAACAATCCCACTTCTTGGTACCCAATTTCTGTTTTAGTTAGCTTTTATTTCATGGTGACCAAAACACTTGAGAAGAACAACTTAAAGAAGGAAAGGTTTATTTGGGGCTCATGGTATCAGAGGTCTCAGTCCATAGACAGCTGATTCCATCATTCTGGGCCCAAGGTGAGGCAGAACATCATGGGGCAGGGCCCAGCACAGGAAAACTGGTCAGTTCAGGCTGAGGTCAGGAAATAGAAGTGGAAGGAGGGGTGAGAACTGCAGGAAGAAGAACTTTTCCAGGGCATGCACACAGTAACCCACCCCCTTGAGCCATGTCCCACCTGCCTATAATTACCACTTAGTTCATTCAAACTAGGATAGACTGTTTAGGTTACAGTTCTCACAATCAAACCATTTCACCTCTGAATAGTCCTGCATTAACAGAAGCTTTGGGAGGACACCTTATATCCAAACCATGAAAGGGTGTCTGGGCTAAGAATGTAGATACACACAAAAACATGGCCATCCAGCAGTCCTGCCCCTTCCTTCATAGCTTGCAATGCACTCGTTTATTCACCAAATCTGGTGTGAGATGAATGCTCTCCCCATAAAGTCCGCCAAGTAAAACCCTTGTAATTTCTCATGGTCAAACCAGAAAAATCACACATAGTTTCTGGCCAACAGCCAGACTCATCATCTACTTCTAAGCAGGGACTAACACAGGTAAAAGCAAGCTGACTTCTTTGGCTGCTCATTTACACAGCCCTAAGAGCCCTGGTCTCCTGAAGAAGGGTTGGAAGACATTTGGCACTCTGTAAAGTTCTTTTCTAGGTAAATTTCTTCTGATTTCTGTCCTGCCTAAAGAAATTGATCCTGGTGGTCCTTGCATGCACATGTAGTAACCAACCTAGGGAAAGGGACAAATTCTGAGACAGCTTATAAAATTATCTATGAGGTGGTGATGGTTTCTGGATGGAAAACATTGGAATTGTTATAATCCACACAATAAACTAGACTTAAACAAAACTTAAATAATCTTCCTTATACTCATGGTCTGTCAATACTTTTTATCCACAGATATTAAGTAGAATAAACTTGAACACATCTTCAAAAATGTTACTTCTTTTTAAAATAACTCACATTCTGCAAACATGTGTGCAACCAGGGAAAAGCTCTTAAAGATGGTACTGGTTGATGCCAATGAAAATAAAATAAATGATTGGCCTGGAGCCCCCATTAGAGGCAGTCTAATATAATAGTTAGTTTCTTTTAGGGACTCAGCAGGCATTAACAATGACACACACAGTCTTTGGATAGTAGAACCTTAGCTTTATTTGATAGATCAAAAGAGAAAGGCATGAAGTAGTTTATAATATCAGACTTGAACAGTGATTCTGGATAACACATGGAATACCTGAGACAATAAATCATATTTTAATGGGATTTGTAATGAAAATGCTATGGAAAGATAATAGTCTAAGGGTCTCTGTCACACTGTGTAATGAACAGCAGTAATTGTCAATGATTATTTCCAGAGTCACCATCCTATAAAAGCATGAAATACAGAAAGAAATGTGCAATCCTGATGTTTTCCTTGGTAGTAGTCTGATATCCAATACCATATGCGTGGCAGCAAGAAGATCAACTGCATAAATATTTAGATAGGAAAAAGAAAGTGAAAAACTATTCCAGCTCCTAAGCTGTTCTTTCCTTTAGCTCTTTTCAAAACTACTTAAGGTCCACTGCTTATCCAAATAACCTGTTGCCACTTATATAAGGGGGGAAAAACACAAAAAAAGTTAAGAACAAAAATTTTTCAAAAGAACATGGGTCTTGAAAATGACCACCACATAAGGCAGGTAAGTTTGGCTTGCCTAGAAAGATTTTCTTAAGGATTTTCTGTTTTTAACCAAAGGAAATTTTATTTTTCTGACAGTTTTATGAGCACTTTTTTCTACAAATATCATCTTTAGCCCTGGCTTACATCTATGTTCACGGGAAACCAATTCTATTTCATTTCACGAACATCTGCAAATGAGTAATGTCTTTGGATTCACAGCAATGCTGTCTGCTTTTGGATAACAGCTATATAGTTATTGTTAAGGACTCCTACTGAACTGGTAGGCTCTCATAGTTATTGAGTACTATTTTATTAGGTCAATTAAGTCTTTAGTTGGACCAAAGTGCCACAGCAATAACAATCTCCCTAGGAATAATATTTTCAAAAAAGCATCAGTTAACATATTCCTGGGTGTTATTCCTACAAAAAAAAAAAGCCCTGTAGTAGATGATTCTCTTAGAACCGATATTAAGGCAAAAATATCCAGAAACAGGCAAAGGATTTCAAGAAAAAATAACAAGTTGAAATCGGAGGCTATTTGTTAAATAATCACAGTGAATTCTTTCTCCACCTTTAACATCATTAATAACACTAGGTACTGCATGTGAGACAGTCTTAGCAGTCATGTTGCCAGTGAATATAAAAGTAATAAACATGAGCACTTTCATATAGCTTAAACATTCAGCTTGGTAATCATAGCAATTGCATTGTTCATTCAAAGGAAAGTTCATTGTCTCTCAGTATATGTTTACCTTGAGTTATGCCACAATTCTGTAGTTCCCACTACAGAACTAGCACAAGATCTAAGTATTAGAATTATGAATTATTTTTGTCCACTATTTCTCTTCTTATTTTCCCATGTATTCCAGACATTTATTTTAAATATCTTCAAGGACAAAAGTTATCTCTTAATTTCCTAGATTTGGGTGATACAGTTTGATCAACATTAAAATATATTTTTATTATAAACATTTGGGAGTCTTACATATAATCAAATTGAAAATTTTCATTTTCAATTTGTCTTCTTACAAAATTGACATTTGTAACATTTGCAATTTTAAAAGGAATATCTCAGTTTAAACTATAAATTTTAGCAGTGCAATCTCATTGAGCAAATGGGAATATATATTTTATCAGAATACAAAGTCAGTAAGTGTTTTCAAAAAAGTCTAAAGTACTTCTTTGTTCTAAAACAGGAAAATTCCAAATGGGTTGAGAGGGTCATGTTGATCTCATGAAAATATGAGATAGGATTTGAAAATGGATTTGGTTGCAATGCAGTAATCTCTAATCACTTCATAATTTTTATTTTATATTGTAAAATGATGCATCTTATCAAAATATACAAGATGGGAATGCAGGATTAAAAGGTTTTATCTGACCCCCTGCACACATACAGCACTCATTAAAATTGTGTACAGTTCCAAAAAGGGAGTGAGGGCTGAAGGTGTAGCTCAGTGATAGATGGAAGGTATGTTTCACAGGTGGGAGGCCTGGGTTCAATCCCTAGCACCAAAAATAAAATAAAACAAATTGTTAACCCTCAATTATATTTCCATATAACTACAGCATAAGGAGAAAAGAAAAAATCATAATTATTGAGAAACAGGTACTATGAAAGAAAAAATATATCTTTATCCAAATATATACATGTACTCTTTTGGCTGACTTATTAGTTTTCAAGTAACATCCCACTAATCTTTTATTGATTCCATTTTTCAAAAGAGAAGAAATCTCTGCCTAAAAGTGCACCTTACTGAAATGAATCTGAAATAAAAGATTTGCATGGATGGCCTCATAGAGAGGTGCAACCTAGCCACGGGCAAAGTGGAAATCTATCACAGTAACAGTGCCTCCCTTGGTTCCTGCTTCCTGATCTCACAAAACTCTGAAGTCACTGACATCAACATTTATTTCAACACATTTAATATGCCCTTTAAGTGATCACAAGTTAGATGAACTCTACATGATACAAAACAAATATACACTAAAAGTATATTGATCTTATCCTGGAATATCATTATGTGTCTTAGTCAAAATACTTTGAGGTCCCTATAAGAAAGAATCAGTAACCAGATGATGACACTTATGTCTTATCTTCCCCACATTTTAGTTTAGTAATCCCAATCTAGTCATTCATTCAACACAAATACATATATAGCACCAGTCACTGTTCCTGGCACTAAAGATAAAGCATGAGCAAAAGAAAGAAAAAAATATGTATCTCTTGGAACTTTCATTTCAGTGGGAGAAATAGACAACAAATAATCAATGTGCACAAGTGAAAATCCATAGCACAGCAGAAGATATTAAGTGCTTGAGAGAAAAATAAATCTAGGCCAGATGGTTGGAGAGGAGTATCACTGGTCAGGATGGTGCCCAGGGAAGGTCTCACTCCCTGGGTGCCCACACTGAAAACAGTGAGCTAGTTGGCGGAGACATCTGCGGATGAGAGAGCTCTGGTCAAAGTGGTGTGTTCAACAGCAGCAGCTTCTTGGGTGTTCGTGGAGCTAGCTGCAGGGAAGCAGAGAGGGGCAGTGAAGAGAGGTGAAGAGGAGGAGGAGGAGGCACTTGGAGGAGATGAGGTGAGAAAGGAAGAAACAGATGTCACTTCCCACTCAGGTTTTGATTTTGTTCTTTTTCATGTATTATCTCACTAGTGTTATATTGTTTTAGACCCTTTCGACTTCTTTCATTGTTTTCCTTCCTGAGTACAAAGTGTAATTACTTTCCACTGAATATGAAAGGGTTTGAACTCATCCAATGTGAGGGCAGAACTGGTAATAAGGTATAAAGAATCCACTGATTTGTTTCATCTCTGCTAAAGCTTTGGGCTCTGAGCTTTTCAGCAGCACTTTTGAAATCTCTGCTTCTAGCCCTACCTGGGTTCTCCTGGATTCTCTTCTAACCTTTACTGGGTTTAGTTGGTGAACTAAAATAATCCACTAAAAAACTCCTGGAAAAAAAAGCAATTACAGCATATAGCAAGGTTGATGTAAAATAGTCAATAGTAAATTTCTTGTATGCTAGCAATGAACAAGTGGAATTGAGATTAAAGACCATATCATTTACATTAACATTCAAAAATAAATAAATACTTAGGCATAAATCTAATAAGGTATATATAAGATCCATATAAGAAAAATTACAAATCTCTGAAGAACAAAATTAAAGAACTAAATAATTAGAAGACTCATTATTATCAAAATGTCAGTTCTTCCCAACTTTACCTATAGATTCAAAGAAATCTCAATTAAAAACCTATCAGTATTTGTGTGTGTGTGAATTTCAACAAACTGATTCTAGAGTTTACACACAGGCAAAAGGCTCAGAAAAGTCAATGTTATATTTATAGAGAACAACAAAGTTGGAAGACTGAGAGTAATTGATTTTAAGATTTACCATGAAGTTATGGTAATCAAGACAGTGTGGTATTGATGAACAAACAGACAAATAGATCAATGGAAGAGATTAGAGAACCTAGCAAGAGACCCACATAAAAACAGTCACCTGATCTTTGACAAAGAAACAAAGGCAATACAATGAACCAAACATAGTCTTTATAACAAATGGTGCTGGAACTAGTGAACAATCACAGGCATAAAAAAAAAATCTAGATGCAGTTTTCATCCTTTATGAAAATTAACACAGGAGAAAACCTAAATGGCTGTAGGAACAGCAATAGTCTTTTAAGTATAACATTGAAGTTACCATCAATGAAAAAAATAACTGATAAGCTGAATTTCATTAAAATTAAAAGCTTCTGCTGTGCAAAAAATAATAGCAAGAGATTGAGAAGACAAGCCACAGACTTGGAGAAAATATTGCAAAAGACTTATCTGATAAAGAGCTGTTATCCAAACTATACAAATAACTTTCAATGCTTAACATTAAGAAAACAAACCACATAATTAAAGATGGTCAAACACCTTAACATTCACCACACCAAGGAAGATATGCAGTGGGCAAATAAGTATATAGAAAAAGTCTCTATATTGTATGCCATCAAACAATGCAAATTAAAACAATGAGATCCACCACAAATAAATTGGAATTACCAAAGTGAGAACACAGATACCTCCAAATGTCAGCAGAAATGTAGAGCAACAGAACTCTCATTCATTGCTGGTGGGAATGCAAAATGGTATAGCACATTTGGAACAAAATGTAGCAATTTCTCATAAAACTAAACATATTCTTATCACAGGACGCAGCAATTATACTCCTTGGTATTTACCAAAGGAATTGAAAATAAGTCCACACATAAACCTGCACCATGATGTTTATAGCAGTTTTATTCATAATTGTCAAAACTTGAAAACAACCAAGATGTCCATCAGTTGGTGAATGGATAAATTATCTTTTTCAATCCAGACAATGGAAAATTATTCACTTGATCTAGCAACCCATGAAGAGACATCAAAAAAAAAAACTTAAATGCATATTACAAAGTAAAAACATTTAATCTGTAAAGGCTACATGCCATATGAACCCAACTATATGACATCTGTAAAGGACAAAACTATGAAGACAGTTAAAAGATCAGTTGTTGCCAGAGGTTGGTGTGGGGAAGTATGGATACACAGAGCATGGAGGATTTTTTTAAAGCAGTGAAAATACTCTATAATGAAAATGCTATAATGATGGATATACAACATTATGTACTTGTCCAACCATAGAATATACAACACCAGGATTTAACCCTAAAATAAAGAGGAATTAAGTGATTATGATACATTCGTGTAGGTTCATCAATTATGGCAAATTTATCCTGTGGTGGGAAATTTTGATAATGGGTGAGACTACTCATATGTTGGGGGATGGGGCAAAAGGGAAATCTCTGTACCTTCCTCCCAATTTTTCTGGGAACCTAAAAAAGAAAAAAAAAAGTCTTTAAAAATAGATTATAGATGGATTAAAGATATAAATGGTTAGAAGTGAAACATGATAAAATGCATAAAAAGGAAAAAATATGAAGTATTATAAAGGTCTGGAAAGCTTTCTTAAATAACATTGAAAAAGTTAGTTCACATAAACTTCAATTATTGGCCACAAAGCCTGTATTAACAAAGTTAGGCAATAAGCAACAGTTTGGAAGAAAATATTTGCAATGCTTATAGCAGTAGAGAGATTAGGAGACAGAATAAATATGAAGAACTCCTACAAATCAAACCACCCTTACAAATGGTTGGAGTAAGAAATATGAACAGAGCACAAAAACAGAAACACAAACACATAGATGTTTGACTTCTAGCAATTAGGGAAATCAGGTATTTTTTAGTCACTCTAGCAAAAATTAGATTTTATATTGGACTTAGACAAGGCTGTAGAGGAATGGGCTCTTATTTCTGGAAATTAAAACTGCATAAAGCTTTTGAAGGATAATATGATAGCATCTATAAAAATTTACATTTTCCTTGACCCAGCAATTAAATGTCTGAGAATCTTAATCTAATGTGATGTCAGGACATGTAACAAAGAGTCATAAGAAATGATGGTCTATAAAGTATTGCTTCTAATGGTAAGCTAATTGAAATATCTTATATTTCCATCAATAGAATTTGTAAATGAACTATGGTGCAACCCATAACCTGGATACTACAGCACAGTAATGTCACCAGGACGGATGACATTTAATTGTGTATTTCAAATAGTAGGCAGAGAGGATTTTGAATACTCCCAACACAAAGAAGTGACAAATGTTTGAAGGGATGGATATAACAGTTACCCAATCTGATCATTACACATTACATGCATGTATTGAAATATCACACTGTACCCCATAAATATATATAATTATTACATTTTGATTAAAATATTTTTTAAAAAATAGAAAATTCTCTTCTTATCTGTGGTTTTTTTCGACCGGGAGAAAATTTGCCCATCAGGGAATATTTGACAATGAATATCTGGGAGCATTTGTGAGTGATAAAGCAGGCAGAAAGGGAAGTAGCGCAGGTGTCTAATGATGAATCCAGGAATGCTGCTAAATATCCTATAATGCACAGGACAGTGCCCCTCCCATTAAAGAATTATCCAGTCCCAAATGTCAACCATGCCACAATTGAGAAACAGGGAAAGATCTCCAAGTTGCATCAAATGAAAAAAAAAAGACTGAAAACCATATATAGAGTGCCACTCCACTTTGAGAAAACAAAATCAAAATTTAAAAATATGCATATTATGTTTGTGTATGAGTAGCTTATTTATTTGGAGGAATAAATATTAAAATATTAATTTTAATAGTATTAAATATTAACTGAGTTTAAACTCTGAGAAAAAAGGAGATTGAAAATAAAATAAGGAAGACAAGAACTCTTTAACGCTTTCTGCATAATTTGAAAGTTCCTCACCAATCACGTATTAAGGTATTTTTTATTAAATTAAAAGAATCAAATGTAAAGCCTGTATCACATTCATTCCAAGAGTAGTGAGTTAAGTTCTTGCTTTCTCTCCTGAGGTTTGGAGACTCTGATATAACCATTCCCCTTTCTGGTGTTTTGCAGTATGAAAATGGGTGATGATATCAGCATTTGTTTCAGCAATGGTTAGGATTTAAAAGCACTCTTAATTCCTTAGAATGCAGTTGCTGTTAAAGACTGAATTGTAGGATCCTTAAATTCATACAATGCACTTCCATCTCCTAGTACCTCAGAATGAAAACATATTAGGAGAGGAGGTCTTTAAAGAAGTGATTAAGTTAAAATGAGGCTCTTAGGTGGGAGCCTAATCCAAGATGACATATCCTTCTAAAAAGAGGGGTGGCATCAGGAATGAGGGCTCACTGAATACAGGCCATGTGAGATCACAGTAAGCCAAAGGCCATCAACAAGCAAAGGAGAGAAACCTCTGAAGAAACCTGCCACATCTCCACTTTGAACCTCTAGTCTCAAAGGTGTAAGCCATCTGTTTTGGTTTGGATGTGAGGTGTCCCCAAAAAGCTCACATGTGAGACAGTGCAAGAAGGTTCAGAGGAGAAATGATTGGACTGTAAGAGTCTTAACCCAATCAATGAATTAATCGCCAGATAGGGGTTAACTGAGTGGTAACTGAAGTGGTAGGGTGTGGCTGGAGGAGGTGGGAATTGGGGTGTAGCTTTGGAGTATGTATTAGTATCTGGCACATAGAGATCTCACTCTCTGCTTCCTGATTGTAATGGGAACTGTTTCCCTCTGCCACCCTCTTCTGCTATGAACCCTAAGGAATGGAGTCTGCTATCTATGGATTGAGACCTCTGAAACCGTTGAGTCCCCAAATAAAAATTTTTCCCCCTGTAGTTGTTCTGGTCAGGTCTTTTAGTCACAGCTGCAAAAAAGCTAACTAACACACCATCCAATCTGTGGATTTATTTTTTTACTGTAGTTCTTGCAAGTTAATATAGTTTCTGTTTGAGAATATAGCATACATAAAATTATTAGTTCTTATCTCAACATGAATGGTTAAGTTTAAGAAGCAAACAAAAGCTATTGAGCTAGTTTCATTTCTCAAACTGAGATGAGTGAGTGAAAACAAATCCATACTTCTAGATGACAACTGTCTTACAATCTTGTTGCTGACACTATGAAGTTATTGACTTAAGATTTTTCTGGCAGATCCTCCTTGCATGCTCTCTGGGGCTGCTCTTCTCCCCACCAATTAACCTGCTAACACAGCCACTGGCCCTGCATCTGAACTTGTAGGCATCAAAGAATCTGATGTCACAGCACACAACAAGCCCTGAAAGGCTGGGAATGAGATACATATTTGATTATGGATTAAAGAGAATTGATCACCTATTCCTTCCCCAGTTCCTTTATATTTCCCATATATGAAATAAAGTTTTCTCTACAGTGAAAAAATAAGAGGAAAATAGCACTGAGAGGAGAGGTTACAAAAACCTACAAATGAGGGTCAGATGTTGACAATAGATTAAAGGGACATCAAGTGCTATTTGGAATTCTGAAAGGCAACTGGTCAAAACAGCCTTGCCAATCAGGAGCATCCATGGTGGAAGGCATGAATAAACAGAGAAAAGGCCTGAGACAGAATCCACACCCTCTAGGACCTGTGTGACATTAGGCAGTACCACAGGGTCCTCTGTCCCAAAGGGAATGGTTGAGGTTGCTGGCTGATGAGTTCAAATGCCTGGCAGAAAGAAGTGATCCTGAGGTAGAGACCAGAAGGACTCACAGTCAAGGAAGGGCTGATTGGGAAGCACAGCCAAAGTTCCAGGATCCAGAACATGAGCAAAACAGACAAGGAGAAGGAGAAATCAAGAGCAGCCCAACGACGCAGAGCCCATTGCTAGTTGCACTGAGATAACAGTGTCTTGCACTTCCACAAACAAGGCAGCCAAAGCAGAGTTCCCTGCCCTCCAACAAGCAGGACACAACACACACACACTGGTCTGGAGGGCTGGGTGGATGGAATGTTCCTCTGATTTCTAGGCTTCTAATTCTCACCCACACTGTGACAGTGCTTAAGTTTCCTCCTGCACCTCTCTGCCATCCTGGCAAGGCAGAGATGAAGGTGGCAGGTGGTAGTACCACTTGTAAGAAAAGAAGCAGCCCTGACAGATTAAATATTTATCTAAACGAGGCTGTTTTAGCCAAAAGAGACTTAATTATCTTTAACTGTCAAGTTCTTACTCCATCAGCATGAAAGGGATCACAGTGCGAGATAAAATGAAGTGCGGCACAATTTCAAAGCTCCTTCTACTCCCCATCCAAGTTGTACTATATATCTCTATCCCTCCCTCTTACATTTTGGATTATTTTAAAATAAAGACA
Organism: Sciurus carolinensis; assembly: GCF_902686445.1. Classification (NCBI taxonomy): domain Eukaryota; kingdom Metazoa; phylum Chordata; class Mammalia; order Rodentia; family Sciuridae; genus Sciurus; species Sciurus carolinensis. The sequence goes on along the minus strand of NC_062221.1, from coordinate 85,431,041 downwards.
GCATAAATGTGGAAGATCCTCAAGCATACTATTGAAAACTCATTTTATGAAACAACGGATGCACACAGCTCCCCAGCAGCAGGTGCACGCAGGAGCCATGTGTGACCAGAATAGCTATGCTATGGAGGGTGGCTGGTGCCTGTTGTACAGGCCCGCAGAGCCATCTTCCATCCACTCTGAAGGTGGACGGGCTATGACAGGAGATCAGACAGAAAAGAAGGCCTTGAAAATTCATATGCTAAGCTGAGCTCTCAAAACATAACTTCTAAATCATCAATGACAAACAGTAGTTTGTTTTCCTGGCTGCTTTATTGAAAGAAGTGCAGGACATTTTTTTTAAAGGGACACAAGAAAGATTTTCACTCTTCCTAATTAAAATAACCATTTATCTTTAATGTACCCTTCAATATTCCAAGGGTTACTGGGCATAATGCTTGATTTGCATGCTTCTGATTTCAGTTTGAATATATATCATTACTGCTGTAAGTAGATGCAGATGCTCAAGTTAATTTTATTGTCAATGACTCAAGGCATTTTTTAAGAAAAGTGCACAATGCTTTTAAAAATCCAATAAATTATGTTGAAACTTAATTTATTTCGTGTTATACCTTCAACTGAGGAAAGACATAAAGTGCTCTTGAGTTTAAATCTTGCTTTTATCACCAATTGAATAAGTATCTGACTTATTAAAATGAGCAAGGCAAGCTCTTGGAATGTTATCGATGTGCTAACAATCCCTCATTAGTTGGATAAAGAATTACATCTTGACTAAAATGGATAAGAAGCTTATAAACTATCTTATTAATCTGCAAATAATGATAACTTGTAGGCATACATTATGTTGAACTCATGTCAACAGAAATGAAAATTTCTCTAGAATCATTCTATAAAAATGTCTATTGCCCACTATACCCTCAAGCCACAGAATCCTGACTGCAACTATTGGCAGAACTTCCCACAATTCAGTTAATAATGAAAAATATAACTGAGAGGGGGGATTAAATAAGTATTTTATAAAAAATTGAAAATTATTAAGAACACACTATAGAAAAATAACTGTATGTAGTTTAAAACTTAATTATTCTCTTGCCATCTAAATGAGCCTGGCCACCTTGGACTTCCCTTCTCCTCCCAAAAGTGTCTTGAAGTTAAACTTGATAGGTCATTTCTCAGTATACACACACACACACACACACACACACACACACACACTCATTTCTACAAACCTAAATTTTAAAAAAATCAGAGAGTCTCCAAATAACAATGCTGTTTATTTGGGAATAGCAGAGCACTGCAATGGGAATATGGGAGCCATAGTAAGCTATGGGCATATTCAAAGAGGTTAAGGCCGGGGGAGTTTTTACAGACAAAATTGATAAACATTACATCAGATTTTTGAAACAATAATCCTTGGCCACAGTGATTAATAACAAGAGTGGTGTCAGTTGCAGGCGGCATGCACAGTGACTTGACAGATGCCATTGTAGAAGTACTTTTTTTTATGAAGTTGTGGTGGCCTTTGTGCAAGATTGTAGTCCACAGAGTCTTCTGTGACTCTGCAGTTACTTATCAGGGGGTCATGCATAAGAACCCTTCTTCCATAACATCGTGGCTTGATTTACTTTTTCTTGTTAGGGTTGACACAAGTGACTCCAATTTGATTCTGACAATTTTCACATTTCTTCGACACCTCCAAACGGAATGTCACCTTGATGGATGGCCCATGTGGAAACAAAAGAGATTTCCAATATATCCTGTCCATAAAAACATCAGAAATGCTCTTCTTTAAACTGTTTTTATATACCCCAAACTTCCTGTCCCACTTCAGTTGCCTAGAACCCTCCTCTGCATGTGTAACCTCCTCTTCCAGAACAAACTTTTCACCTCTTGATCCAATTTCTTTAAGTGGAGCAATCCAACCCATCCTTAATGTCAGCAAATTGTATCTTTCTTGGCCATCCACTTCAGCAAAATAACGGTCCCCCGGGGCGCCTACCCTTATTAGAATTCAAGAGGAGCTTTGGATAACAAATGTTTTGCTATTGATACAAAAATTTAAGCTAAACTCACCCTCAAACACACTTACTCTCTCACTTATTCACTTACAGAATCTTACACTTTGGTCCTGGGATTAGCACCCCTCTTTTAGGAAGAAGGAGATTGAGGAAGCCAAGAAAATAACTGCACTATCCAAGTTTGGTTAGTCACCTAATTCTTTTTGTGTGCAGACTCTGTCTACATTTGACACTGATTATATCATCCACAAGTATCTATTGAGATGATCATTACTGCCTATCATTTGTTTTCAATACATTCACAAATAACTTTGGTCCCTTTATTATGAATACTAAAATCCATAATTTCAATATTTTCTATTCCAGCTGCTGGCAGGTGTTTTTTTCCTAAAAAATCCTGGCTGCAAGTGTTTATTACCTCAGAAAATTTCTCCCTCCCGGCCCTGAATAATCTCCACTATGAGCCTATTTTTCTTTTCTGCTGCATTACATCCCTTATCCACTATAAGTTGTGTCAGTGGAAAGATTTTTATCCCACTTGTACTTTGGTAGTATTTTCAGGTATTTATTTTAAAAAAATCCTCTCCTAGATCAGTTAAAATCTCTAAAATATTCTACTTATGGGCATTAAATAATTCCTAGAAGTAATCACCTAGCAGTTTTCACCTTAGCTATTTTTAAGGTCATGGAAACAATCAATATTCTCGAGTCTTCTCCTAGCAATCCAAGTCAATCACCCCACATATCCAGGGTTGTCTCCATTTGACACAACACAAAATTTGTACTGCACAGAAAAATGTTGATGTTTATCATCCCAAAATCACTGATAGAATTCCTAAGCTAATTATTATCCAGTTATTGCTGATGGGGAGTGATAAGAGATTCTCAAATCTTCAGTTTTTTTTTTTTTCTAGAAGAACTAACAGTTTTAAAAGAATTCTTTTAATTTTGAAAGTTACTAACTTAATACCACAATTCACAAGCCCTAGGAATCATATTTCTTTGAGTTTTGTTGTTGTTGTTGGTTTGGGGATTTGTTGTTTGTTGTTGTTTTGGGTGTTTGTGTGTGTGTGTTGGGGTTTTTCATTTGTTTGGTGGGATCTCAGGGGTACTCAATCACTGAGCCACATCCCCAGCTCATTTTACTTTTTATTTTGAGTCAGGGACTCACTAAGTTGCTCAGGGCCTTGCTAAATTGCTGAGGCTGCCTTTGAATTTGTGATCCTCCTGCCTTAGCCTCCTGAGACACTGGGATCACAATCACACACCACCATGCTGAGCCCCAGGAACCATATTCTTAAAAACACTTTTGAAGCAGAGCATTCTTTACTGTAGGACCTACACAAAAACAGGCTACAGATCAGAGGTGCACTTGAATTTTCAGTCATTTAAGACCTGCCCTAGAGAAAGCTCACTAAGCCAGCTGTGCCTCTAATACCCCTTCACTTCCACAACTCAGCTTTTCTTCACTGCCAAGTCCTCCATTACCAAACTCTAATCATTCACTATTTAGAATATTTTATAAAGTACTTGAAGTTTGATATGATGCTCAGAATCTGTCCTACTGCTAAAACAAATGCCCAGGTCTGGGTAACATATAAAGAGTAGAAATTTATCATTCACAGTTCTGGAGACTGGAAGTCCATGATCAAGGTGCTGGCAGATTCAGTGTCCAATGAGGGCTGCTCTCTGCTTCCAAGCCTCTGTCTCTGCATCCTCATATGGTAGGACAAAAAAAGGATAATCACTGTTTCCTCACATGGAGAAAAGATGGAAGGGCCAGGCAGCTCTCTAAAGCCTCTTCTACAAGGACATTAATCTCACTCTCTGGGCAGAGCCCTCACAGCCTAATTACCTCCCTAAGACCCCACATCTTACTATCATCACTCTGGAATTTAAATTCCAACATACAAATTTCAGAGAGACACATACATTCAAACCACACCAGAATCAAATGAATTTTCTTGACAGGCATGTTTTTGAAATGCCTTTAAATTCTTTCACTTATAAGCATGGCTCAAATAGGAGATGTTTTGATGGATGTAGAAGAATCTCAGTACTTCCTGATTCTGTAAATTATCAAGCTGTGTCATTCTAATTCTCTCTTCCCGGCCTGGAATGCAGTCCTAAAGTATTAAGGGATTGTTGCCTTTACATAGTTAAAAGTACGTGCTCGGGCAAAACATAGTAGCATAAAGTGTACAGCTTGTGGTGAAACAGGAGGCTGATTTCCAGCACAAACACAATTCTCTGACCCAAATCCTCTTTGTTAATGCCAATGTCAGTTTTGACTCTAGAAAGGTCATTAAAGTATGCAGTATCAGCTAGTCTGGGTGGGCAGACAAGTCTGAACAGGAGTAACATTCTATTCCTCTGCCTTTTAGCTCTTTTCCTCAGAAGTCTAAAGACAGCAACTTCGTGAATATAAAAATATTCTAAAACTTTTGTTTCCTTTCCCAGGAGGCTAGCACACTTAGCCCAAAGAGAAATAAGGATTATTTCATGCAGCTTTGCATATACTCAAGTTTCTACATCCAAACGAAATCCTGTGTGGAACTTGATGAAATTAAATAGTGAGCTAGGGATATAGCTAAGTGGAAGAGTGCTTCCTAACATGTGTGAGGCTCTGGATACCGCAACACAAAAAATAAATCAATAAGTTATTTTTGAAGTGAATAAATTAAGCAGTGAATATTTGTAAATGTTTTCTGAACTGTTCTTTTTATTTTATGTTTTTATTAAGATTTAGAACTCAAGTTATTTTAGTTCATAGTACATGCTGATTTTTGCACAGGTTGATCACAGAGGCATTAATTAAACTGGAAGTCAAGGTATATATTTTTGGGTTTGTAGAACACATTGCTTCATTCTGTCTTCAGGTCATTTCTACATAAGATGGGTGGAGCAACTACAGCAAACAATCCAGGACACCAATGAAAAGCAGAAACGTGTTTCTCATCAACAGGAAAAAAGTCCTTTTTTCACTTCTTCAGTTCATATAAAAATATTTTATCTCTATTTTATTAACATTTACTGCTTAATTATAAAAGAATCAGCAGCATATATCACTTAGGAAAATACAGAGGAAATATTTTTAAAAGAGGAAAAATAATCAATGATCCTACAAGTGAAATAACCAAGAGTATTGAAGTCAGACAGAGTGAGGCTGAAATCCTGATTCTGGCATGCAGTAAATATGTGACTTGAGAGAAATTACAGTCTTCACTGTTTTATTTTATTCACAAGCAAATTTAACTCACTAACCAATGTTTAGGTATCATCTTTAAGTAAAGAATCAAACCCTGGTTTTTCTTTGTATTGAAACCAGTTATCCAGGATCTGGATGCCTTGGTACTATGGTGTAATTTAATGATGCTCAGGAGAAATGAACATCCTAATGCAAGCCCTTTTTGGCTGGCACTTACCAGAGTTCCTAAATTAATAAGTGAAGGCTGCGGCAAAAAGCAACACTGCTCTTTAACCCTTAAAGTATCAGTGTAGCTGATGGAAGGAGGGTGGTAAACAGAGGAATGGTAAAAACAGATCTTGACTTCCTCAATGAGACTCCTAAAGCACATGAAGTAAAATCAAAACCAGTAAATGGGATAGCATCAAGTTTAAAAGTTTCTGCATAGCAAAAGAAATGATCAAGAGAATAAGGAGAGAGCCTACAGAAAGGAAGAAAAATCTTTGCCACCTGCTCCTCAAATAGGGCATTAATATCCAAGATATATTAAAAAAAAAACTAATACCTGTGATATCTAGGCTTTCATTCCAGTTTGTTTTTGTCTTTTCTTCTTTAAAATCACTTTCAAATGCTTGCATTTTAATAAGAAAGCTACCTTTTTATGGATGTCAGCAGTTTATTGACCAAATATTTGTAAATGGTCTGTTTGGGCAGGTCAAATTATGTAATGCAGTGTTTGAAACAGGAGAAAAAATATTTTCTTTTCACTTTTTCTTTTCTCTCTCCTTTTTTATTTATTTATTTTTTTCCTGTATAACGTTCCTCAAGTTAATGTCAGTATATCTTGTGCCACCAAATTCCCAAAGTATACTGATTTTTTTTTTTACTGTGCTTCAAATGAATAGAAACTTAGTTACGATACTGATCTTCAACTTTGCCACTCATGCTTCTGTGCACATTAGGCTAGGTATTCCACTTTAAAGCCTGAGAGTGTGGAGGCCTTTGAATGGCAGGCACATGCCATTTCTGGGAAATGTACGTGGAGGCTAAGAATTGCTCTCTACAAGTAACTGCCCCTTTGTTTTAAAAAGGAGAAATGCAGATTGAAGTAGTTCACGATTTGTTTGGCATTACAGGAAGCAAACTGGTGCTAAAAAATTTTAAAAGGTTATGTAAGCAAAGCTGAACTGTAAATCTTCATTCAGGAAAATGTATTAAGATTATGGAATAGGTGTAACATTTGGTAGGGGGAGAAAATGGATTTGGTTAATGAATCTTTCATGGCCCTATGATCTATTCTGTCCTTGAAAGTTTTTGAAAAAAGTGGAAAGATCATTTTGTTGCATTTCCCCTATTCTTGTTTTTAAAAGAACAAGTCCCAAGGCCTACAAATGGCTCCAATTAAATTTTTACACTTGAATTAAAAATTGGGAAACATGAGAAAAAAAGCCAACACCAAAAAGCAAATAACCTAATCAATAAATAAGCATAGGAACTAAACAGATACTTTCCAAAAGAAAAAATACAAATGGTCAATAAATACATAAAAAATGTTCAACATGTCTAGCAAGTAGAGAAATGCAATTAAAACTCTCACTCCAGTCAGAATAGCAATTATCAAGAATACCAGTAACAATAAATTTTGGTGAGGATGTTGGGAAAAGTGTACACTCATACATTGGTGGTGGGACTGCAAATTGGTGCAACCACTCTGGAAAGCAGCTTGGAGATTCCTCAAAAAACTAGGAACAGACCCACCATTTTACCCAGTTATCCCACTCCTCGGTATATAACCAAAGGACTTAAAATCAGCATACCACAGTGACATAGCCATATCAATGCTTACAGCAGCTCCATTTACAATAGTCAAGCTATGGAGACTGATGAATGGATAAAGAAAATGTGGTATACATATACAATGGAGAATTATTCAATCATCAAGAAGAATGGCTTTTTTGCTGATAAATGGATGGATCTGGAGACTATTATGCTAAGTGAAATAAGCCAATCCCCAAACACCAAAGGTGGAATGTTTTCTCTGATATATGGAAGCTAACCCCCAATAAGAGGGGTGGGGGAGAATAGAAATTCGGTGGATTAGACAAAGGGGAGTGAAAGGGAAGTGAGGGGAATAGGAAAAGGAAAGGACAGTCAATGAATCTGACAAAACTTTCCTATATACATATATGAATCTCACCATTGTGTACATCCATGAGAAATTAATTTTTAAAAAATAACTATAGGTAAATGGCAAAAAGATTAGTAGAGGAAAGGGAGCAGGGGATGGGAGAAGGGAGGGGAAGGAGAGGTACTGGGAACTGAATTAGAACAAGATATATTCCATGCATTTATAATTATGTCAAAATGGATTCTACTATCATTTATAACTAAAAAGAATTAATTAACTAATTAATTAATTAATCAGATCCTAGAAAACTTGGGTTCCAAATGTGTTGGGTCTTGCAGTTCTTCTTCAGGAGAGGATGTCCTTCCCTTTGGAGTTCCTCATAGAGAAAGTACCATGACTGGATCTCAAGTTCTATCAAAGAGGCATTTTCATTTCACCAAGACAAAGTCGTCAATTTTATGGAAGTAGATTAACATGTTTAAAGGACAGATACTCTACTCAGGACCACAGAGGGAAATGATCATTGTTAGGTATTTTAATATCTATAAATATTTGTCCACTTTCCACTTAAAGAGACAGTCTCAACATCAGCAGTTATGGGATCATCTCCAAAGAAACACTCTTAACATGAACTGCATTCATTAAATTTCCATACTTAACTCCTTCTAACATACAATAGACATGTTCGAGTTTGGGTTGCAAATTAGTGCAGCCACTCTGGAAAGCAGTATGGAGATTCCTCAGAAAGCTTGGAATGGAACCACCATTTGACCAGCTATCCCACTCCTTGGCCTATACCCAAAGAACTTAAAAATCAGCATACTACAGAGATACAGCCACATAATGTTCATAGCTGCTCAATTCACAATAGCCAGACTGTGGAACCAACCTAGATGTCCTTCAATTGATGAATGGATAAAGAAACTGTGGCATATATATACACAATGGAATAATACTCAGCCATAAAGAATGATAAAATTATGGCATTTGCAGGCAAATGGATGAAATTAGAGAATATCATGCTAAGTGAGATAAGCCAATCTCAAAAAACCAAAGGAAGAATGATCTCGCTGATAAGCAGATGATGACACATAATGGGGGGTGGGAGGGGTTAGTGTTAGGATTAGGGTTAGGTTTAGGGTTAGGGTTAAGGAGAGTGGCAAGAATGGAGGAAGGAAGGACTGTATAGAGGGAAAAGAGGGGTGGAAGGGGTCGGGGGGAGGGAAAAATAACAGAATGAATCAAACAACATTACCCTATGTAAATTTATGATTACACAAATGGTATGCCTTTACTCCATGTACAAACAGAGAAACAACATGTATCCCATTTGTTTACAATAAAAAAAAAAATGTTAGGGCTATAACTCAATGGTAGTGGGCCCTTAGTGTTCAATCCCTAGTACAACAACAACAAAAAAATGACTTTAAATATGCATTCTTGGGTGACTTATTAGAAAATCAATTTGGATATGAACTTGATAACTGAAATTATGTTTTGGAAGATCCAATCTCAGCACCTTTGTCTACCAGAGAAAACTTCCAACTATTTCAATAAACCTGAAGGAGATAAATATTAAAGGCAACAAAAGGGGATCCTTGGTTCCATTTTTAACATCTTTTATCTAAATTAATCTGCAACTGATGAGGGCAATGGCTAAATTTATTCAGGGAATACAAGGCAGATTTCACATTTTGTGAAATTCAGGATTTCCCAGTATCTGGTTTACAATCAAAGATCACCAGAGTATAGTAAAATAAATAGATGCTAACAGAAGAAAACAAAAGGGTGGCCCCTACTCAAGAAATTTTTACTCTATCATGGCATATAAATTGCTGAAGATTAGAAAAAAGGCAAAAGTTTGAGGATGAATCCAAATTCTTGTTCAGCCTTAAAGCATGGGCAATATTTGCAGAGGTAAAAATGAAAAAAACTGAGAAGTCTATAGAGGAATGATAAACCATGCAAGTTCAAGGAAGCCAAGGGGCTCAATCTGACTTCATGGAGGTGTAAGAGGCAAAGGTCATACGACAGAGACAGATATCACCCAGAGCGGAGACAGAAAGGGCAGAAGGGAGCAGATGAAGGTATACAGGACACATGAACATGTATGTGTGGTGGATACAGGGACAAGTAAACTCAAAACCGAAGGTCCTATTTCACAGACTGGCATGAGAATAATGAGACTTCAATGGTATTTTTAAAGCACAATACTCACAATTCTATTTTCTTTCAATATTTTCACAAATATGTGTTAAGCTACCTAGATTTCCATTAAGATTTCCATTAAGTGGAGATGTTTATAATCAAATAAGTCCAGTAACTGTTGTGCAGATAGCCTGTCCCTTACCTCATCCTGATATGTTTAGGAATTCTCTGAAATATTTACTGGTTTCTAAGACAGATAGCTCATACCTGTCATCTCAAGAGACAGAATTTGGTTGTGTCACTTCAATCTGAAAGGTGCTACACACCCCATCAAAACCTGTTGCTCTGGTCTGAGAAGCTGTCCACTGTCACAACTGCCAAACTTGAGGCTTCCTTTTGCAACTGACACCCAGACTTTCCAAAGATACCTCTTTTCAGCACTCTGCCCTTCACCCCTTCAGTAAACCTGCAACATGCAGTGAGGAGACTGCCCTCCACCTCTGTCTCAGGGCTACCCCAAGCTAGGGTGTGGAAGTTACAATGCAATTCTTAGGGTCACTCAAAAAGCCACTTCCCCAGGCTTCAAGCAGGCCAGTTACCCAACTTGAGTTGGGACAAATTTTACCCTCAATTCATAAACTTCAACTAACCACTGGATGAGACACAGGACAGTTCCATTCCTCAGTCGTTACTTTTAACAACATTGTGACCTTAGACTTGCTGACACCCCTGACCCTCCTTGCCCACAATCACCCATGTCTGCTCCAGCAGTATCAGTAACATTTCTTCTCAGAGATAAGAAGTTATAGATCTGATCCTGCCTCTCCACTTCTTTATAATCATCAAAGGGACCTGAGCTCCTCATGAAAATTTACCCATACTTTTCCAAATACCCTGCAGTTCTCAACAGTTTCATTAAAAAATAAATAAATTCCACTTCGCCAGAAGATTGTTATGGATCAGGAAGAGATATTTTGATGATAACTGGAAAGTGAGAGAAAAGTGGGACAGAGGTTACTGAAGTCTTCAGTTGTTTTTACGTTGATTCTGTTCTAATGTGTTACTTGTGCCTCCAATAGGATTTAAAGCTAAATGCAACTAATTTAGTGACTATAAAAGGAATCTATGATGAGTGAAGCAAAAGCCTATTGAATAAAAACATTTATAGTAGCCTCATAAAAAACTGGCATTTATCTCTTAAGTGCTCCCAAATGATGTTTGAATAAATCCAACATTATTTTTTAAAATAACTTATTTATCAGGACTAATATGTGGACATTTTTAATTATGATAAAGCACTATAAAATATTAAGTACATATTTAATCTTCTCTAGGCAGTGACAAATAAAGCAATTTAATACAAATATGTTTTCTAAAATAGAACAAACTAAAGGACACAATTCAAAGAGTGAGGAAAATTGACAAATCTTGCTGTTTTAAATGGAACCAAAACACTTTGTGCTCAAGATCCAAAATAAAAATAGAAATAGAAACTTAAGAATCATGGTCTCAGATATTCAATATAGCTTGAATCTAGCAGTCTACAGGGTATGTAGGACACATGAATGTGTGTTATCAATTTTATGACATTCAAATAAAATGCAAAATATAAAATAAGTTATTAGGTACTGAGAAAGGGGTGGCAACATTTAAGCCACTTTAGTCCCCTCAGTACAAATTGATCAAAACTAGGAAAAGAGTCTCAATTGCTTCTAGGTTCTAAGACTACATTAAACCACCTAATGTAACAGCCTGGTGTACTGTTTGCTTTTTTGATAGCCAAACAAGATAGACTGATTGATTGAGTCACTCACAGGTATTCATTCCTTCAACAAATATTTATTGAAGGATTTTCATGTCAGACACTAGGCTAGAGAATTTTCTCACATCACTTAATTGAAATTCAACAAGTATTCTCATGTTATAATGAGGATTAAATGAGTTAATATTTGTATAGTGTTTAAAATAGTCCATGGCACATAGTAAGTGCTATATAAATGTTTGTTAAATAAATTATGTTAAGAGTTAGTTGTAATATGATCTTCATGCAAGATTTTGGTTGTTCCAATTCTTCTCTTTTAAAGGTTTCTATCAGTATAAGAAATGGTGGTACAGTTCTGAAATACCAGCCAGGAAGCTCTAAGCACAGGATCAAGTAAGTCACCTGATGGTTAGAGTCTCTAAAGTAACAAAAAATGTCTTTGCCTACCACAATGGGTTTTACATCATCTTTAAACATTTATTTCTCATGTACTCATGAAATACTATATACCAGGTCTAGCCTAACTACTTTGCAAATAATGACTCATTTAATTCTCACACTGACCCTATGATATTATCATTTCTGCACATTAAAGCTGTTGAAACTAAGGCCCTGAGATGCTATTTGCCAAGGTCATTCAACTAATAAGAGCAGGAACTACATCCACACCCAAGCAGTCCAGCTCTGGGGTCCAAGTTCTTAAACACTAGGTTATAATGTTGACATATAAAGGGACCAATGTTTTTGGAATCCTCAAAGCCTATTTCCCTTAATCAAAATTGTTACCTATGCATTGATTTACTTGTTATGAACCACCATAATGGGGGGGAGGACACAGATTTTTATCTTACAGAACAAGACACTTGAAGGACATTTTGAAATCTTCCTAAACCATACTCAAAGTTAAAAAGGAGAACAGATGACAAATCAGAGTTCAGAACTTAAATGAGTCTTAAGTTTCTCATGATCATAATTAATCACTTTTGGAATTCATACATGTTTTCAAAAAGACTTGAAATCTAACACAAATTAAAAAAAAAAAAACATATTAAGCATACCCAGATCCTCCTTAATGGTACAGAGGATATTTTTGGCTTCTTTCCCCTAACTCTTACCCCTTTCCCTAAATTAATGCACTGTGAATAATGACAGGTAAGCAAACTACAGATCACAAAGGGGTAGTAACAACTAACAAACATGAAATACTTTTCCATTGTAGATAAGTTCCAGGGATTGTGGTGGAACTATTTTGAAAGTGGTCTGTGATTTAGAAACTCTGCTTTATGAAATATGGCAAAGGAAATCATCTCCTCTGAAAAGCCAAGAAGGAAGGAGAACATGAAATGCTGTTCACTGTGTGCTTCTTTCCTAAAGTCAAATACTTGAACAACTTACCAAGAACAATTAAATCTGGATAACTGCCAATAATTGTTCTACCTTATTGAGAAAGATCAAGAAAGATCCATCCCTATGCTCCCACCTTCCAAGGTCACGGCATTTCCTGTCTCAATTCTTCCCACAGTTCACCTCCATCCAATGAGTGAAGGAAAGAAGGAAGGAGTGGAAGAGTGCAAAGGCTCTGTGACATGTTTACAAACACAGATCTGCCAACAGCTGCTTCCCCAGCAATTGAGCACATTTGGGGTCGCTGAAGCTAGGGTATTAGTTCCTGGGTTAATGATGATTCGGTGAACAGAGACATTTCAATCTGTTTTCCACCCAAAACGTTCACTGCAGATACTGGCTTCACAGGCCTGATGCACGAGCCTCCCACGAATACGCAAACTGCTCTATCAATCGTGGTGATTTGGTGCCCCCCTCTGGCCTTCCTGCAGCAACTTCACTTAGCTTCACTAAGAAATTGAAAAGGATTCTTGAACAAGTCAGAATCACAAAAATCTGCCGGCAAGAGAAACCTAGTTTCATCTGCACTTTTAATAATTATTCCAATTCTCCAAGGTGAAGGAAAATTTGGTAGGGCTGACTGCATGCTTTTAAACTCAATGTACTTAAGGTGATATAATTTTGCTTTATGTATTTTTAAACATCCCCCAAGGAGAGAGAACTCTATCAGCTCTTCACCGTGAAAATAACTAGGCTACCTGGGCTCTGCTCAGAGGAATAAGGCAATTTACTCAGGAGAAATCATCCTGTAAATCTCAGACAGAACATCAGGCAGCTGAAATCTGTATCAAGAACTCGGGTTAAACAATATTACTTATTAAGGTCACAAAACTCCATCATTTCAAGTTATTCAATCACCTTTGCCCAAGTCTCATAGGAGTTTTAACTAAAGAGATCCACGCTGTAACCAGAATGCTTCCGACCCTGAGTTTCTTCTCCATACACGAGGCTTCTTTCACAGTGTTGCTCCTCTGATGTGCCCATGCCCCTTCTGTTGGGCCAACATGGTCTGATCTCTATTGGGAACAGCACATACAAGGGCTTCCAGATTATGTACTTAAGGGCTGGGCAAGGGGATGGGACACCTCATGTTCACAGTTACCGAGAGAGAGAGAGGCAGAGCAAGTGCCAGACATGGGTCCTGTGGTGTCTCTGGAGCAGTTCTAAGTACGCTGGATCCTAACAGGACAAGATGACAAGCTGTGAAGAGCTAAGGAGGCTCCTTGTAGCTCACAGAGAGGTAACTATGGAGGAAGCCATTGTGCAGGGTGTTAGGTATCATCCCAGCTCTTAAAGCTGAAGGTACAAATAAATAAGAGTAAGAGTGTAAATCATCCTAATTCTTCCTTTCTTGCTCTTCCTTCAGAGTTCTGAAACTCAGCCATCTCCTGGATTAAACACACAATGAATTATTTCTAAGTAGTAAAAAATAAGAATGAAAAAGACTTGGTGGAAAAAAGATCAGATCAATTAAAATTCAACCTTGGGATAAAGAGCAAATCAGGGGTGGATCCATCACAACTTTGCTCAACATCTCTGAAACAATTCCATTTGTATCCAGTAAATATTCTCGAGGGGGTAGGGGAGGCCCAAGTCCTCACTGTGAGGACTTGAATTCATCCTAAATCTTAAAGAAACCAATTATTTTGTCCTTCAACAGAAGACCAGAGGGGCAGGTAGTTAAATTTGCACTATGTACTAAACTTTATGAATATCATAGTTTGCAGGTCAAAGGGGCCTCTACTGAAAAATTTTATTTTCCCTCAACATCACCTGTTAGGCAAAACCTAGTAAAATTATCCAAGTAAATGACAACTTGATAAATAGTAATTTCCAGTGGTGCACAGAGGTGACATTTCCTCACTACATAATATTTTCTTTGGCAGATGAGATTAACTGAATCCGAAATCTACTGACATTGAAATCACAGAACCAAATTCTCTATCACAGCACTTATCACATTGTGTTAGGGTTGTTTGTTAAATATCTTTACTTACTTTTCAAGATGGTGTAACATTTGCTTTTTTCTCCCCAATGCCTGTCACAGAGTTTGACATATAATGGGCTCTCAAATAATGTTTTCTTGAATTCTGCTGAATATTCCTTTTAAGGACATTTCATTCACTGATTTAATAGGAGAACAGTAGCCCCCAAATATAAGTTCTGACCTTTCATAGCTAAGTATTTTTTGGACTGAATGAGGGTCTGATATTGTAAATCTGGTGTTATTTTGGATCAAAAATACAATCTTAGATAAAAGGTAGCTAAATAGAATAAATTTAATCATATAATTTTTTTTTTAAAAAAAGGAATTCTGGGCCAAGTGGACAGCTACAAATTTCCATTCAGTGATACTATTTTAGCACACCCAAAGAAGAACAACCAACTTGCTTTATATTTGTAACATGAAAAGGTAAAGATATAAAACAACTTAAATTGAGAATGCCATATAAAGAAAAAAAAAATCTTGAACCCCAATCCTAGGTTTTAACAAAGATTTCAAAACAGTTTCCAACACTTCTAAGAATCCTATTGAAAATATGAGATGAAAATGTGATATGCACATGAAATCTGACACAGAAACATCATTTATTTGGGCCAAGACAGAAATAGTTGGCTCATTGAGTCAGACAAGTGGTTTGAGTTTATCTGGTCTCCACCTTCACCATCTAGTCCAGCACTGCAGTAGGGACAAAGCCCTAAAAGACAGATTGAAAAGAATGATTTAGGCCTATCTAGTTCAGTGATTCTCTTATGACATTAAGTTCACACTAAAGGGGCTAATAATGAATTGATGGCTCCTGGTAACTCGTCTCCTCCCCTGTCTTACCCAGCAAGTAACATAACTCACATGTCTTACCCGAAAAGAAGAGATACACAACCTTGAATCTGGCAGCCCCAGTCAAGGCCTCTTAGAACAGGCCTGTCCCATTCGTTAAGTACATCTTCCCAATAACCAATAGCCCCTCTTTGCAGAGACCAGGAATTACCAGTAGCATTCTCCTAGCTAAGATATATGCCTATGGGAGTGAAGATATTCTTAGGAATAATAACAACTACAAAATCTTTTTGATTTGATTCTATTTTTTTGGCTTCCTACTCTATGATGCTTGTACCAAATCAACCATTCATTGTCTTTTGTGGGGGGAAAAAAAAAAAGGCAAATGACTTCCTTACTTCACTACCCTCCCTCTACTAAAATTAATAAGAAGAATAGAAACTTCCAAAACATGAAAATTCTTCATGCAAGCACAGTCTCTCCCCACTCTCCACTTTATACACTTTATTGTCTGCAAATGACTGTGGACTTCTAAGTTTCCAATCAAACTTCCTCAGGAGCTCCAATGAGTTTATCTAGGATATGGAAGCTTCCCTCTCTCTTTAGACATTTTACAAAGTTCTGAGGATGCAACAAATCTCATTTAGAAGCTGCACACCATCACCCACATATTAACTTGTCACCTTGAGTAATAAAGTTCACAAACTCCATTTCATTTTTTTCTTCACCATGTTGCCCGATAATGTAAAAAGGTGTCACATCCCTTTGATTTGTGGTGTGTGTGTTTGTGAAACAGGCTTTCCACAAAAAAACCTGATGAAGTCAAGGAAGCTGAATGACTTTTTTTTAATACTCTGGTCTAGTTCCCAGTAAATGTTCATGTGCATAAACATAAAAGTGTTAAATGAGGTGAAATTTTGGTAATTGCACAAATAGGAAAAAACTGAAGCATGATTGTTCTGAGTGGGAGGAATTTCTAGATTCACTGCCTATGTTTAAAAGCAATGACCCCAAATTACATAAGTAGGTATGACATTTCCAGACCTTTGAATTACTAAGATATCAAAAAATTCCACATTGGTCATCTATAATTTAAAAATGACTATCTGCTCTTCCAGAGTTTTCCTTAATTTAGACACTTTTGTGATATGCAAATTATATTTACACCTGATCCATTTTTCTGTTTTCTAATGAATATATGTATAGTTCATTTTGACAGACAGTTCACTAAGTTAGTCTTTTTCCACCCTTATGCAGGGAAAAGAGAATGGCAATTGATCACAGATACCATTTGGATTTTGGTAACCAATTTCCTGAAAAATAATGGAGATGCTTTGGAGGTCTAAGTACTGAGATCATCAGTTTTTCTCACAGTTATCCCCCAATTTAACTCTCTATGGAGTAATTTTTAATAGTTGAGAGTGGCACAGACATTAAAATAAATAATATGTCTGATAGGGATCTCCTCTTAAATAAAATAATTATAAATATTATTTTGGGTCTATAATTCAAAGGATTCACAGTTCTCTAAACTTCACCAACCATGGATAACTTCAGGCTAATAATCTCCGCTGTAGTATTATGATCACACCTATTTTTAAGCCATTGTTAGGGTGGCAGTCTGGAGAACAGACTGGGATAAGGAAAGGAGGCTGCAGTGAAAGAGCAGAAGGGGTTTGCAATTTTCATTAGAACCAGTGAGTGGCAAGGGTAATTTGACCAGGGCTGGGACAATGGAACTTTCAAAAATAGGGAACAAAAGCATCAAAATCTGGAGATGGGAAGAGTTTTTTTTTTTTTTTTTTTTTTTTTCTAACCTCAATGTAGAAAGAAAAGAAAAGAAAAATACCTTATTTGTTAGTAATGTCTGACATTAAACATAAAATGATCAAGTAGAAAACTGTCACTTCAAAAATTTTAGGATTTTTTCTTTTATAACTTTATTTTACATGAAAACATTTTTTTTTAAAAAAACGAGTAAAAAGATTATTTGTATGCAATGCTTTTAGGGAATAGGTATAGAGTAATCCCCCACCCCAAATACACAGGGAACATGTTATAAGACCTCCAGTGGACACCTGAAACTTCAGACTGAACTAAACCTTATATACAAGCACAGTCATAATGCGACAGTCAACCTGATAAAATAGACAGTTATTAAGTGACTAACAAGTCGATAGCATATACAGCACAGATACACGGAATAAAGGGGTGATTCATGTCTAGAACAGAGTAGGACAGCATGATATTTCATCACACTATTCAGAACAGTACAATTTAAAACTTAAAAATTGTTTATTTCTGTAATTTCCCACAATATTTTCAGACCACTGTTGTTTGCAGGTAACTGAAACTGTGGAAATCAAAATCCTTCCGATAAGGGGTGGGGTGGTATTAGGTTTACAACCAGGCATTTTCTAGAATTTCTGAAGACTAGCTTCCAGTTAGTCCACAGGCTGTGTTCTGTAGAAGTTATACCTTATGCTACCAACAACACACTTCATTGTACTTTTATATATCTATATACACATATATGTATTATATATAATAGCTAGGAAATGATTGAAAGTGTCTCTGCTCTAGAAGAATAAGAAGCAGAGTATGAGAGGGGTCAAAACTAATAAACATTCCAAGGAAAATTAACAAATAAAAGCTTAATACATTTATGAATCCAAAATGAATTTATTTGAAACAACAGTAGATTGAACAAGTACATCTCTTTTTCTCTGTCCTGAAATTCCTTCCAAATAAAAATTTAGGAATTAAAAAAATAAAAGGTAGAGGGTTGGTGTTGCAGCTCAGTAGTAGAGTGCTTGCCTAGCATGTGTGAGGCACTGGGTTTGATTCTCAGCACCACATATAAATAAATTAATAATTTAATAAAGATCCATCAACAACTTTAAAATTATACATTTTTTAAAATAATTTTAAAAATAAATAAAAATTAGAAACCATAAGGGGAAACAAATAGAAGACCACAGAAACTGAGAGATTTCAACAGTTATTTTAATATAGAAAAGAGAGGTAGGACAGACTTAATATATGAAAGAAGTCATTAATTAAGTGTTCTGCAAAGGAGGACACCACTAAAAAAGTGTCCCTTAGCTTCAGTAACTCGAATTTGAAATGTCAGAATAATAAGGGGTAGTAGTAAGAGGTTGGTTGAAACCAGAATTTTAATTGAAACCCTCTATGTGAAGAAGTAAGATCTGTAGAACTTTGCCAACCACCCCTCACATCTTGGTAGCTATTCTTCCTCCACGCCATCCACAATTCCTTCACCCCTGAAGGATAAGAGATTTACTCTCGGGGAAAACTGAGTCTGAAGGCTACAGAATTAAACCACCAAGCCTAAGGAGAGGATGCAAAGGTGGGAACACGGAGCTCACGACAGGACTGTGAAGTCCCAGAGTGAACGGTAGTCTCCTGCCCTCTTCCTCCTCTCCGCTTACAGAGAGAGGATTAAACCCCATCCCAGTGTAGTATATTACCATGTTCCTCCCTATGGAATAAAATCAATTAATCTCAAAGAAATGTCACCCAAAATTTGAAGGTTCCTGATGAAAAAGTTGAGCTTTTATTGGATTATCTTATAGTAAGTCTATTTCAGTTCATTCGTGCTGTTGTAACAAAATTTTCAGACTGGGTAATTGATAAGGAATAGAAATTTATTTCCTCACAGTTCTGAAGAAAGAAAACTGGCAGCTTTCATTGTCTGGTGAGGACGGCTCTCTGCTTCCAAGATGGTGCCTTGGCGCCACACCCTCCAGGAGGGAGAAGGCTGTGTCCTCATGTGAAAGGAGGAAGGGCAAGTGAGTCAAATGATGTGTGAAAACTCTTACATAAGGAGTTTAATAGTATTCATGAAAACGTAGCCCTCATGGCCTCCTACAGGTCCTCTCTTAAAACCACCACATTGGCAATGCCTGACCCTTGGAGAGGACACATTCAAACAGCATAGTCATCGGCAGATATGCTGCCCTGACCTACAGCTTTCTGCCAACTTCCTATTGCCTCACTCTTAAATATGAAAAGACAGCCAAGTATCACAACTGTTTGAAAAAATCCTCTAACAGAATAAATAAACAGAAAAAAATAGGAATACAGAGAAACTAGGTGCAGTATAGTATATAAGAAAGCATTTTTAAAAATCTATTATTCACATTCTCCAAAAACTGAGAGCACATCATTAACAAAGTACAGAATTATATTTAAAGGAAACAATGGTAGATGAGGAGCTCTTAAAAATTAAAAGTAGGGTAGCTACAAATTAAATTAATAAAAGGAAAAGGGAGAGATTGTTTTGTGTTTCAAATATTAAGCTTTTTTTGGTTGTGTATGGCAACTAATAAGTTAAACATCCCACTTCTATTTATCTCTACAAACCATACGTTTTGTACATTAGATGAAGAAATTCCCCAATCATTAGATTGTAAGTCGATAATTTTGTTCTGTATTTCTTAGTGCCAAGATAAATCCTTAAAAATATATCCTGTGCTTAATTCTACAGGCCTTATCACCTGGATTGAAAATTTCTGGAGAGCAGAAGTCAAATTTCTTTGCTTTATCCCTCAATTTCACACCACTTGGTATATTTGAGGGCTTCATTAAGTGTTGTAAGAAATTCTTTTTGAAATATTCTTAACTATTCCAAAACCCTCTAAATCTTCTAGGACAGAGAGAGCAGGCAGGAGATGTTCAAATGAATGTTAAGCATAATATAGGGGATCTATTGTAAGAATAAAAATAATCAGTATTTTTCAGTTAATCAATAAACTAAATGAGGACAACTAAAACATCTTATTTCAAGGTGAAAATAATGTAAACATTTGGAAATATCTACTCATCAAAATATTTATGATGCTTACTAAATAGAGCACAAGATAGACACCCTGGGCATACCATAAAATACTAGCAATATTTATAATCATCAGTGGTCAATTGTGTGCTAAAAACACTGTGCCAGATGTGCTTCAAATGAAGAGATGTGGAGATTAACAACATAGAACATCTCAAAGAGTGCAAAGTGCACTAGCTGGGCCAGATTAAAGTACGATATAGTAATCCCTTCCCTCAAAGAATATACAAGTACAAATGTTTTAATCTGGATCTTAAAAAAACAGATTGGAATATCATTTCTAGGAGAAATCAGTTTAAGCAGACCCTTCAGTAATGAGTCAGGAAGACTAAAGGAAAAATGATATTCTGAGTTGGGGTAATAAACCTTCCTGGCTTGCCCAAGATTACTGGGTTGCCTACCTAATAGGATGGCCAAACCCACTTTTGGAGTTAAAACCAGGTGAGTTCCAGGAACACTGAGATAGATCTCAGTAAAAGGAATAACCTGATTGAAAGGTAAAATAAAACATAGATATTTGGAACTACGAAAGAAAATATAGGACACTACTAATTCTAAGGGGCATTATATGCCATAAAAAGAGTTTGAAGTATAATCCTAAAGCAACAGAGAGTCACTAATGAGTTTTGCTCAAAGCAGTGAAATATTCTGATTTGCCTTTGGAAAGATTATTCTGACTGTCCTGTGAAGGATAAATTAAAAAGCTAAGACAGGAGGAAAGAACTAGTTGAGGAACTACAATATTAATTCTTGGAGTGAAAAAAGAAAACAAGAAACACGGCAGCTTTAACAAGAATAGACAGAGATAAATTCAAGAAATATTTAGGCAGTCAGAACAATAGGTTTTAAACAGTTATATGTGAAAGGACTCATAATTATTCCCAGTTTCTGATTTAATAGCTCAGCAGATGGAGGTTTTATTCATCAAGAATAGAAATATAAAAGAAATATCAGGTTTCAAATGAAAGCATTTAGTGAGGGGAAGGTCAAACAAGGAACCCCATGGAATATCCCAATCTAAGTAGCAGAAGGTAAATATTTTTAATATAAATCTTCAACTTACGATTGAGCTTTAAATATCTGTAAGTCAATAGTATATAGGTTGCAGAGTAAGAAGATAATATTAACCAATGCCTAAATGGTAAGAAGAGAAAGAGGAGTCCAAAGATAAAGAGAAGTTTCCTGTAGACAAAGAGAACCTCCAAGGTAGACTGATATCCAGGAACAAAGGTAGAGAGGTTTAAGGAAGGAAGTGATTGGTCAGGATCCTCCAGAGAAAAACAGTAGGAGATTAAACAGATGATAGATGAGAAGGAGAAGGGGGAAGGTATGGGGAGGGTGGGTGGAGGGAAAGAGAGAGAGGGAGAGAAAGAAAGGAATCATTTTGACGAATTGGCTCATGTGATTACAAAGACTGAGAAATCCTATAATCTGCAATCTGGAGAATTGAGAAGGCCAGTGCTGTAGTTCTAGTTGAAGTCGGAGGGCCTACAAATCAAGAATACCAACAGGAAAACTCAAGTTCAAGGGCAGCTTCAATATCCCAACTTCACCAGTCAGAGTAAATTCTCCCCTTTTTCAGGTCCTTAGTGTATTGTCTGATACATACTCACATTGAGAAGGGCAATCTGTTTACTTTAGTCTACCAAATTGAAAGCTAATCTCACCTGGAAATGACCTCACAGGAAAACTTAGAAATAGTGTTTAGCCAAATATATGGTTACCTGGAACCAAGTTGACATAAAATTACACCACAGTTTCTCTAGCCTCAGAGAAATAAAAAATATATGATTGAAATGTATACAAATCTTAGTGATTTGGAATTAATGAGAAAGAAACCTTTTCTAGAGCAGATATGGAGTGGAAATGGCAACTAAAGCTTTGCAGCAATAAGAATGTCAGAAAGCAGGGAAAGAAATTATAGGTTCTCTTTCAAGAAACTTACCTAAAATAATATAAAATTTGGCTCCTGCCTCAAAAAAAGTGACACTCTGTTGGAAATGAAGAGTCATCTAGAATCTGCAAACTAGCTCAGCCATTTTTAGGCATCTTTCAAAACTCTCTAGAGTACCTTTAGCTGTCCAACTCTGAAACCAATAAAATGTGTTCAGTGAGAGACCCAAAACACAAAGCTATTGAGTTTGCATCTTATTAGTACACATTATAAATCAAGGTTATAGTTAGTTGAGGCTTCAACTTTGTTAACAATAACTAGCACTGTCTATGCTATACCTAAGGTGGTAAGAACTGGTTTCTATTATTCAACACAGTCCATGAACATATTTAGAGGTAAAAATGAATTTTCAAGTGATTTATTCAGCTTTTCTTCAAAATTGTACAGTACAACAAACTCTTTGGAGCCCTCATCAAAAAGCAAATTAGAGGAGCTGGATTTGTAGCTCAGCAGTAGAACACTTTCCTAGCACACATGAGGCACGGGGTTCCATCCTCAGCACCACATAAAAACAAATAAATAAAATAGAGGTATCATGTCCACGTGTCCATCTACAACTAAAAAAAAATTGAAAAAAAATAGAACCTATAGAAATTGAAGTTACAGTTCTTGATTTATACAGATGAAAGAGCTTCAAGTGTTAAATGGTATTTGATTTCATGTTGATGTTTCTTGTTGTTGTTTTGTTTTGTTTCCCCCAAACTAAGTCACCAGAACTATACTTTTGGTAAAACGTTCCCATATCTACCTTAATTTCATACAATACACGTCTAAATAGGTTAGGGTATGTTGCAGTAACAAACAATCCCAAAGTTTCAATGATTTACAAAGGGAAGGTTTATTTCTTACTCATGTTACCTGCTCATAATAGATCAGCTGGAGGTTCTATTTATCAAAACACACATACACACACACACACACACACACACGTATGCATATATGTCTAGCAATGAGAAATACAATCTGGATGAGGACTACCTTTGAGTGTTGTTTACTGTGTCACCACATTAACATCATCACTTTATGTCCCTATTATGTCTTAAACCAGAAACCCTAAAGAATCCAAGGCAGAGACTTAAATATTACCCTAGATGGGTACACTTTTGTACACACAAAAATAACAATTATACCTAAAGAGACACCATATCTTTATAAAGTATGTAACAGAAAAATAAAATTATTTTCCATAAGAAAAATTGGATACCATCCCATTCTGGAGATATAATCCCCCATTTCACCAGCAAATGAATAGACTTCTTTGATAAAAGGATAAGCATGGTTTAGTTTTCACTTGGGAAGAGAGGCATCCATGAACCTCTATGCCATGAGTCTTCTCTTCAAAAAGTTCCCTTGAGCTATATTTTTAATTGATTGGCTCCTCTCCAGATAGCTTCAGATTATGTTATGAAGCAGTAAAAGAAATGTAGTATTTTAACTTTGACCTGATAGTAAAGATGCTTTTCATTTCTTTTCTCCTAAACTGGTTGCTTCCCAAGACCAAGCAAGCTTTTCTTTTTTCTTTTTTTTTTTTCACCTGCAATCAAGTACTTCTTCAATAAATTCAAAACTTTAGCAGTATACAAATTAATTACAAGATGAAATTTGAAATTAATTACAAGATGGAAATTTTATTTGTATTTTTATAACAATTTTTTTGTATATAACATCATTTTTTCCAGTTAACTCCTTCCGTTCTCTCTTGTTCACTCATTCTTATTCTCAGCCCCTTCCCAATTATTTTTGAAATAGTGACATTCATCAATTATATTCCATGATAGTATTAGTTTTCTCCTTACAAATTTATTCAGAGCCTGTGAGTATGAAATAGCTGCGTTCTTTCAGCAAAACTAGCCTTTTAGAACAAAGCTTCCATTCTATTTTTTTTTTTTTTCTCCCTAAACTGGGACACTTCTCTGAGTACCTCAAAGGGAATGGATTTCTAGAGTTAGTGTCCTCTGTTCTTCAGAATCTGTAAATTCAATCAGTTCTCTCCGAGCTGCCCTTTCGGTACTGAATTATTGTGGTAGTTTTTCTTGTAGACACAGGCATGGTCTCAATTTGTATAACACTTCAAACTAACATTGAACAAATAATTTGGCCAAGTAAAGGTTGTACTAATTTCAAATTAAAGCAAATGGGCAAAGTTAACCTGGAACCCTAACATTTAAAAGTTAAACAGGTTTGTTCCCCTGGTGAATAGACTCTCAATGTATGGTGCTAATAAAACCTAAACTCCAGAGACCCTCACTTGTTCAAGGCCCAGAAAGAGTTCATAAGATTACTGTATTCATAATATTTAATTATTCTTAAAGAGGAGCCCCAAATTTATAAGCCTCAAGTTCCACAAAAATCTTGATTTACCCTTATGTATACTATTAAAATAGACAAAATTTT
Source organism: Sciurus carolinensis (assembly GCF_902686445.1). Lineage (NCBI taxonomy): Eukaryota > Metazoa > Chordata > Mammalia > Rodentia > Sciuridae > Sciurus > Sciurus carolinensis. The sequence goes on along the minus strand of NC_062221.1, from coordinate 85,406,412 downwards.
TACTTGGTAATCACAACACAGAAAAAAAAGAAGTGCCCAAAGAAAGAGAGTAGGACTTTTCTTGAATTCGAATGACCATTATCTAAAATAAGCAAAATTGTGGTCATAAGAATACCTGAAAGTAAGGTGATTTAATAAACAAACCTAAGTGCTAAAAGATAATACTTTAAAGAACTAGTTGCCATGGAAACTGCTACAACATAAAATATATACTGATAAATTGAGTTTATTTATATTGCTTTTAATATGCCCATTTGGCAAATTCCCCCTTCTTTATTACCCACCACCCTTTGAGGTTGATTTTAAGGATTACAAGTTCCTATGACAGCAACCCGTTGAAGATCAAGTCCCAGGGGCTTCCAACAGAATCAAAAGCAGCAGGAGTAGCCTTGGTTGAAACTACTAGAACAGAAATCCCACATGGAACTCAATGTCTGTGCAAGGAAATAATCTCCAAAACTGTGGTTCATAGCATGGGGAGTCAGCGTCTCACTTTGGAATTCTAATGAACACATGTGTTTATGGATTCTCCATCCAGAAAAAAATGCATAATCATATTTTCTTAACTTTTATTTTCAATTTTTTTATTTGTTCTAATTAGTTATACATGACAGTAGAATGCATTTTGATACATTATACATAAATACAGTATAACTTCTCATTCTTCTGGTTGTCCATAATATAGAATTACACTGGTTGTATAATCATATATGCACATAGGGCAATAATGTCCAATTTATTCTACTATCCTTCCTACCCTCTTAACTCCTCCCCTCCCTTCACACCCCTCTGTCTGAATAACATTTTTGCATATGATTTTCAAATCTATCCTTGACCATGGAACTTAGCTAACCTTTGATTATCATCTGCAGTTTATGATATACATTATATTATATTCCTTGGTTCCACTTGAATGTTTACCTGTCAGCCACATTCCTATTTTGGTCATTTATTGTATATGAAAGGCATATCTCCCCTCTAAATCATCTTCATATAAGTTAGTATAAAAAATTCTGACTCAGGTATGGTGCAGACTTTCAATTTAATTTCCTGTTTCCTTACCAAATAATCTCCTTTTTATTTGTAACAATAAAAGATTAGTTCTGTGACTTAAAAGAAAGAGAACAGGGGACCTGAAGCATACTAGGATGCACACTGCTCAGACATAGGAGGGTAGAAGCCCACAAAGATCAGCCTGCAGGTCAAACCTCTTTGATGTATGTGTCCAGTGAAATTTATGGATACTGGGGTTACTAATCATGTGCACAAATACCTTTGCAGCAGAACATGGACTAGAATTTTACCTAACTGATGACATGGTACCAGAACCAAGCCAAGTTGACACGTGAAGTTAACCATCATAGGTCATATTGCTGAAGCTCAGAGTCCCCAGCAAGAGCTAGAATCACAGAGAAACACAGCCAGTGCCAGACACCCAGGCAGAGCAAATTGAAAACACTCCAGTAGCTCCCTGTTCCTACTCTCCAGTAATTCCAGTGCCTGACATTGCCCTAACCTAACTGGAGCTATTGGCAAGACTTCTGGAAAATGTCCTTTGCAAGACTCTGCCCCCATAGTACAAAAGAGAGCAAGGAAGGATGAGTAGGGGTGTACCCAAAAATCTCATGAAGGACACAGCAACAAAAGGTGTTCTAGGTTCCTGAGGTGGTCGATTTCTGAAACCAGGTCCAGTTTGACCAGGCAAGATCTGGGTATGCAAACTGGAAACACCCAAGAGCAAACATAAAGCAACTTCACTTATGCTTTTCTCAAAAGACTAGAGTTATCTACTCTCAAAGAACCCCTGGCCCTTGGGGTGGTAACACTGCGTAGTATCTAAAAATAATGGTATTCATGAAACACCCACACTCTGATTACCTGTAGACTTGAGTTGAGGTGCTTCTGAATCAAACAAGCCTTATGGGGGCAGCTTAATAAAGTGCTCCCCAAAACCTACCATTCCCAGTGTCAATCAGAAAGCCAGGATTTCAGAGGCTATGCCACAAAAAAATGGGGTGAACAACACTTTGGGTTTGGGGGTTTGGGGTTTTGCTTTTTCAATATCAAGAAGCTTCCTCAGGACTTTCTACTGATTCCATTATCTTTCCAATCATTCTAGAAGGAGTAGGAAGACTAAGACACATTCAGTCTCTTGATTCCATATTTATGAATTTAAGTTCTACTGTTTGTCTTGATGAAGTAAAGATTTCTTTCATTATTAAAATATGCTTTCCAAGAGAAAGATTTAATTTTCTTTTAGCTATACAGTCTCATTTATCTTTAGGTAAATAAATGCTAACAGGAAACTAGAGGCTCATGGAAGAAACTTCCTTCTTCAAACACTTCAGAAGCTATAGAAAAGATGCAGTAGAGGTTTACAGTTGATATGCAGCTCAGTTTTCTATCCAATGCAAAAATCTCTTCTATGGTATTTTGGAAAGTGATTGTCTTTCCCATCAAGAATAATAAGGAAAATTAAATTTTTTTAACTTATAAGATTCAAGAAAACATTTGGAACTATTTTATACAAAGCAATCTTTTATGTGCCAGTGGACAGTGGTACATGGGTGCATGTGAAGTATAGACCCCCTTCTAATGAAAACTTCATTCTAGTGAATGACGGGGAAAGAGAAAGAAAAAGAAAAGAAAAGAGAGTCACCTCAGATCATGAAAATTCTCTGATAAAAATGGAGAAAGATGCTTTTAGAGAAAGTGATATGGAGACCAGAAAGTGAGAATAAGAAACATCATGGGAAGAAGATACCAGACAAACATGATAATCCTGAGGTGGTAATGAGCTGGCAAATTAAAGGGAAGGGATTCCAGAAAGCCACAGATCAGGTGTCCACTGGAGTGTCAGAAATGTGTGCCTGCATTTTTTAATGTCATGCAATAGCATGAGGGTGTTGCTGGTATTTCATGAACAGGAGCCAGGAGTACTAAATATCTAATACTATTTTAAACACTTCTGCTCCAGAAAGAATTTTCTCTGCCAAAATACCAGCACCTTCTTTGAGCAACCCTAACAAAAAATAGGGAATGAAGGAGAAACTGACAAAGTGGAGGTCAGAAAGTTAGGCAGGAAACATATTAGACAGGATTCTGGGTCCACAGTAAGAATTTAGATTGTTATGAGGAGTGTGTCAGAAGTCATTAAGTGCCTTTGAAGCAGGGAAAAGGTTTCATAAGTTCTAAGGGTCAGAAGCACAATGTCTTCACAGAGTATGTGTTCCGCTTTGGAGTCCTGATTCTTAGAGCACACCTTTCATATTCAGCTTAAGCCTCACTCTGTAATTTCCACTTAAATCTCTTAATACTGCAAAAGGATGGTACAGAATAATATCTGTCCCTTCTTATTTTAAGTTTCATCTTCATATGTCATGAACCAGTTCTGTGCTCATTAGAGGGAATTCCACAATGTACTACAATTCAATTGACCATACCTATGCAAATGAGATGTGTTTTCCTACTTCCTTGTTTTACCTCCTTGGTCACTGTCCTAATCCTCAGCAAGTAGCTACTAGAACTTATCCCACATGTTCTTTCCAGATGACCACTTCTACCTGAATTGACGGTCTGCAATTGGTAAGAATCCCAGTTCTCCTAAGAATGGCCCCTACCCGGTTTCTGCCCACACGTTCAGCATTCAAATGCGCCCCTGAACCCTGGGCCCACATCAGATGTTATCTTACTTCCAAACAGACTTTCCTAATGCCCGCCATATGGCAACCTGGCTATGTAGCCACACATAGTGTCTCTGCCAGACATGTCTGTATTCATGCTGTGCTTATCTGCTGAGACACCCAGAAGGGAAGTAGGCCATTGGAGCAAGAGCAGTGATTTGAAAGTCAAACACAGGTGTGAATTCTGATACAGTAGTTTACAAACAATGCAAATTTTTTAAATCTGAGCCTTTGTTTCCTAAAGTAATGATGATGGTGATGATAATAAGGACACTTGCCTCAAAGCTTTAAAAAATAATAATAATAATAATGAATCAAACATCATTGCCCTATGTAAACGTATGATTATACAAATGGTATGCCTTGACTCCATGTACAAATAGAGAAACAACATGTATCCCATTTGTATACAATAATAATAAAAAAAAATTAGTAAAAAAAAAAAAAGAAAACCGAAAAAAAAAAAAAAAAAAAGCTTTGTAATAAGTAAATGAACATGATAGAGGAATTCAAACGTAGCTACTGTTATCATCTTTAGAATAATTGCTGGACTTCTATAATAAAGGCCAGATGCTCACATCTATTCACCAGGCATATTGGATTTTGAACTTAACCACCCTTTTCTTCCTAAACCTCTGCTCCATGATATTGAGTATGCCCATTTAGGGATTCTGATCCCCTGACATCAAAAGTGTGAGCTTTAGGCCAGGACTATGAGTTAGTCTAGCTACTGAACTAATCAAGTAACAAAAGACTATTGAGCAAGAAAGGATGGGTGTACACAGAAAGAGATAGGTGATCAGAGGAAAGCTACAAAGGTAGAGCAATAGGGAAGGGAAAAACTAAATGGGGGACTGATACTGGAGGAAATAGCAGGAGCGGGGAGGGAAAACAAAACAACTCTTATCTCCAACTACCCTGGCAGTTCTGGGCTTGGTCTATATTAGTGAGATCTTTGTTTAGATCCTTACTTTGCTTTGTCTGTAGAGGCCTCTCCTGGTGAGATGGTAGGGAATTATAAAACCCACCCCTCCATTCCTCTCTGACCCATAGTTTTAACTGGTATGAGGAATGGAATTACTCAGTAAAATGAGGTCCCTTCCATATACCACAGCTGCTTTTCTTCATAAATATTTACTTTTGACAAGTAATTTATGTTGCTTTCAATTACTGTGGACTTTTATTGGGGGACTGGGAAGGAAGAATTGGAGACAAGATTGTTTGGGAGTATTCTAATGTAGTTTGTTGTAACAGGTGGCCAGAAGAACTGCTGACTCCGTAGCTATGCCACAGCTGTGCTTAGCTGGCTTGACTAACAGAAACCTAACTGAGCCTGCACAAGGCATAACCCAGGTACATCAAGTAAGCAGCTGTCTTTTTTAATTAGGGGAAGAGATGTGCAGAGATTTGAAAAAATATTATAAGAGTCAGAGTGCAAAGGGATCATTTACTTCCACTCCATTTTATTTCTTATAAGCAGTTTATTAAAACATACTAAGTGAATTAATGATGTCTCTTTAGAGGGTATTCTGCCATGTTGCTGACCAATCTCCTCTTACTTCAATGTGCATACAAATTACCTGGAGATATTACTAAAGTGCAGATTCTGCTGCAGTTGGTTTGAGTGAGTCTAAGATTCTACATAACAAGCTCAACATGATGCCAGTTGTTCTGGTCTAGGAGGAAACTGAGTAGCAAGACTGTCAACTACACAGCACTTCAGAATACAAGCATTGTAAAAACACTGTTAACCTGTCAAATGTTAGAAATGGTCTATTAGTAGGAAATGGAAGTAAACTACATATTGATGAGATTTTAAAGGAAATTGAATGACTGAAGAAGTCATAAATATTAATGATTTAAAATTACTCTTGTGACCTCCTAGACTTCTGATCACACACCATGGGTTTAAAAGTACCGATTACAATTATATCAGAAATAACTCAGTGTATGAATATTTCAATTTCTGAGAAATTTAACTACTTTTTTATTACTTTGACCAACAAGAAACCAAGAAATTCTTTCAATTATTGAATTCAGCAATTTATTTGCTTTTCCTCCACTTTTGAAAAATGTTTAATTCAAAGGCATTATAAGTCAGTAGAAATTAAGGCAAATAGTGGGAAGGCATTGCACAGAGAAAATGGGATGCAAAGATGATTCATTGTGTGTGCCACAGCTAACAGAAAAGGAACACTTGGGGATATTGATCTGATGTGTTTTCAATCCTCCCGCCCCCCCACCCCACCCCACTGTGGCAATTCTACCATTGTCACTTTGGAAAAAACAGGTGAAGAGCCCCAGGAGGAAGGAGAAATGCAAAAGCCTGAAACTGCAGCACTGGGAAGTCTGTGAAAGGAAGAAAGAGGTAGAAGCAAACACTGCCCTGTTCTCCCCTTCATCTAAGGCAGGAGGCATGGTAAAGAGTTTAAGGGTCAAGCCAAAGTCAGCATGCCTCAGCCCATCTCTGTCTGGGATGGTGAGGTGATGATTTAAAAGATAGCCTCAGATCAGCATAGGAGTGATTATTCTTGAATGGGAGAGGTAGTGCGCTGCTGTTGGTCAGAGATAGAAGGCCCAAGCCTTTCTGGAGATCTCTTCAGCTCCTAAGAGACATGGACAATAGGTAGATATTTCCATATGCACTGTGGAGGGACACACAAGGTTGCTGATAGTTCTGTCTGGCAAAAGAAATGTCTGCTGTAGAGATCAAATGGCCCAGAGACTATAAGAAACAGGAAAGATCAGAGTTAGGAATCAAACCTTACAAGCAGATTTCAGGGAGTCCAATGGGGCTGTCAAATTCAAGGTTAGGTTCAGTCTTCAGGAAATGGCTCTGGGATAACTGAGAATGAGCAAAGAGATTTCCACTTGACCTAGGTGGACAGATGGGAAATTACTGCCCAGTGTAGAGGGGGCAATACCATGACCTTCTCATGGCTCCTTGGGCAACACCATCTTGCCAAATCGATTATACCTCCACAGCCTCCAATATCACAAGGAAAACGTGAGGGAAGAAGTAAAAATCTGAAAGACCACGACTTTGTCTAAAAGAACTGATATACCTCAAGAGCTCATATAAATTATAAGATTAAAATGACTAAATTCAGTTGCTTTAACCCTCCCCCATTAATTAGAAAATAGACCTCAAAAAGATCAAATCTTTTACAGAAAATAAAGGTATGTGTTTCATAGTTTCTGGTCTGAAATACAAATCTTTAATCCATTTTAAATTGATTTGTATATGGTAAGATATAAAGATCCAATTTCACTCTTATTATGTAAATATCCAGTTTCTCTTACATCACTTATTGAAGACATTATCCTTTCCCTATTGTGTGCTCTGGGTACCTTTGTAGATTAGTTGGCTGTAAATGGAAGGATTTATTTCTGGGCACTCTATTGTGTTGGCCTATGCCTCTGTCTTTTCGCAAGTATCTCGTTGTCTTAGTTACTACAGCTTTGTAGTATATTTTGAAGTCAGGTAGTAGAATACCTCCAGCTTTGTTCATTTTGCTCAAGATTGTTTTAGTCTGTTTTTGTCTGTTTTTATATAGCTGTGGCCAAAATACCCAATTTCCTCCATTACAGGAGGAATTGTTTATTTTGGCTCATGGTTTCAGAGGTACAGTCCATTGTCCATTCACTCTATAGCTCTAGGTCTGAGGTGAGGCAGAAGGGTGTGGCATAGGAAAGCAGCTCTGGACATAGCAACCAGGAAGCAGAAAGAGCTTAGATCACTAGTGATAAAACATAAAGCCCAAAGGCACATCCACAATGACCTATCTCCTCTAGCCACACCCCACCTGCCTACAGTTACCACCAATGAATCCATATCAGTGAATTAATCCACTGATTAGGTAAAGACTCTCATAACCTAATCACTTCAACTCTGAAAACTCTAGCATTGTCTCACAGACAATGGAGGATACCTCATATGTAAACTCTAACAGATCTTTGTTGGTTTCATATAAATATTAGGATTATTTTTTCTATTTCTGTGAAGAATGTCAATGGTATTTTGATTGGGATCACTTTGAATTCATAGATCTTCTTTGGGTAGAAAAAACCGGGGGAAATCTTCATAATATAGGTCTGGGCAAGAACTTTTAAGATAAGATGTCAAAAGCACAGACAACCAAAGCAAAAATAGACAAATGAGATTTGGTTTGGTTTAGTTTAGTTTGGTTTGGTTTGGTTGGGTTTGATGTGGTATGGTAAGGTGTGGTGTGATTTGGTACAGGGGACTGAACCTAGGGGTACTTTACCACTGAGTTACATCCCCAGTTTTTATTTTTTGAGGACTGGCCTCAAATTTGGGATTCTTCTGCCTCAGTCTCTGAATTGTTGGGATTATAGGTAAGTGCTACCACGCCCAGCTTAACAAATGAAACTGTATCAAATATAAAAGCTTTTGTACAGCAAAGGAAACAACAGAGTAAAGAATAACCTTCAGAACGGGAGAAAATATTTGCAAATCATACATTGTATAAAAGGCTAGCATCTACAATATGCAAAATCTCAAACTATTCAATAAGAAAAGGAAAAAACCTTATTAAGAAATGGGCATATTTCACTTAGCATATTTTCCAACTCCATCCACTTACCTGCAAATGCCATAATTTTATTCTTCTTTTTGGTTGAGTAATATTCCATTGTGTATATATGCCACAGTTTCTTTATCCATTCATCTACTGAAGGGAATCTAGGTTGGTTCCAAAATCTAGCTATTGTGAATTGAGCTGCTATAAACATTGATGTGACTGTGTCACTGTAGTATGCTAATTTTAAGTCTTTGGTATAGACCGAGGAGTGGGATAGCTGGGTCAAATGGAAAGGTCGAATGATTTCTCTGATAAGTGGATGTTGATACATAATGGAGGTGTGGGGAGAGGTAAGGAAAAAATGGAGGAACATTGGATTGTGTAGTGGGAAATGAGGGGAGGAGAGAGGTGGAGGGAAGGAAAGATGGTGGAAAGAGACAAACATCATTACCCTAGGTACACGTATGATTACATGAATGGTGTGACTCTATATCTTATACAACCAGAGAAATGAAAAGTTGTACTTCATATGTGTACTATGAATCAAGATGCATTCTACTGTCATGCATAACTAAATAGAACAAGCAATTTAAAAAAAAAAAAAGTATAGTTGCAACTCCAAAAGGACTAAAGACAAGGTAACTCAGAACCAACTTGGCTTCTAGAGTAGAAGAAATTCTTTATGCGTTGGTTTATCTTGGAATCAGAGAACCATTTTCATAGCTGAAAAGTATCCAAAGGACAAGTGAAAAAAAAAAGTTTCTGTAAAAGGTTGTGAAATAATAAAAACTCACACCAGAAAAAAAGAAAGAAAGAAAAAAAGAAAAAAAGAAAGAAAGGGGCAAAGGACTTATAAACATTCTCCAAAAACAACATAAAAATGGCCAACAAATACCTAAAAAAAAATGTTCAACATCTCCAATCATCAAAGAAATGCAAATTGAAACCACAATGAGATATCACCTCATTAAAGTTAGATTGACTAATATCAAAAAGATGAAAGATAACAAGTATTTGGTGAGGGTGTGAGATATTACTATTGGCACTGACAGCCATACTGGTAACAGTACAGAGATTACTGAAAAAACTAAAACTAGAATTTCCATAAGATTCACCAATCCCACTATAGTATATAGACCCAAAGAATTAAAACCAGTAAGCTGCCCTCCCATGTTTAGTGTAGCTTTAGCCACAGTAGCCAAGACATGGAATAGACCTAAGTGTCCATTAATAGATGAATGGATTTTAAAATGTGGTCTACATACACAATGAAAATATTATTCAGTCACTTACAAAGATGGAAGTCTTGTCATTGTGACAACAGAGATAAATCTAGCGGACAGTAGATTAAGTGGAATCAGCCAGGCTTAGAAAGACAGAAACTATATTATCTTGCTTATATGTGGAATCTAAAAAAGTTGAACTTACAGAAGTAGAAAGTAGAGTGGTGTTTTAGCAGAAGCTATGGGGAAGGAGGTAGAAGAGGAAAGGAAAGACACTTGTCAGTGAGTACAAAGTTGTAGTTAGATAAGAGAAATAAGTTTTGGTGTTATATTCCACAGTAGAGTGACTATAGGTGATAGTAATGTGTTAAGTATTTCAAAATAACTAGAAGAGTGGATTTTTAGTGTTCTCACCACAAAGAAATATGTGATGGAGATCTAATGGATATGCTAATTACCCAGATTGGATCATTATACAATGTATACATGTATTGAAACAATATACTGTACACCCAAAACATCTACAATTGTTTTCATCAATTAAAAAGAAAACTTACGAAAGCTCTAAGTCCTTTGTACAATTCAGTGTAGTGTGAAGTTAATTTGCATTCCTGATTCACCAGTAACAAATCCTCTTGGTTCAGTTGGTATGCAATTTCATTATGACGAGAAACACCAAGTTTTGCTTTCACTGTCTGTCATGGTTTCTCCCCCAACTCTGCCAAGTGTGGGCCAAGCTCCAGTCAGCCTCTGCTACTAATTGTTAGAATTGTTGTCACCTAAAGCTTCACACCGGGAGGGGCTTCTAGAAGCCTGTGATCATGCACTCTGAGGGCACTACAGTGTTTTTCCTGTTTCAAAACTTTGTGTAACTAAATTTTCTGAGTGTGTTCAGGGAAGAGTCAAAGACCAAGCTTTGGAGAGTCTGCTTTGGGCATTTATTTATCTGACAGAAAGCAAGTCAATTTTCCTTTTAAGCCTCTTTATGTAAAGTGGCATTAATGATTATGTTCAGGGCTACTATACAAATTAACAGTACTATGTAAGATTTGATGGATACATACATGATGTTCCATAAACTAAGTCCATATCATATTTTTCTAATGCCTTCCCCTCTGCACAGAGCACTATAGTTGCCTATTCATCTGGGACCATAGACCTCTGCTTTCTTCCCTCACACAAAGAGCCTATTCCATATACTCCTGGTCACCCACAGACTGTCCTGCCTCCTGAAGAGGTGTCATGCTCTCCTTTGACACTCAACCCACCCTCCAGGAATGAAAATATGCACTTTTCCACAGTTGGAAGACACTGTCCACCTTCTTTGGGAATTTCCTCAAAGTCATACCCCTTCTCAAGGGGAAGCTTATAGCCAAAGTCTGGTGGATGCAAAGAAATAAAGGCCACTATCAATGATCCAAACCAGGGGAAATCGCAAGGTCATCTCAGCTTCAGTGCTCCCCACAGGACTGGCTGAGAAGAGTTTTGCAGTGACTACATTACAACACAGCCTCTCCCTCAGTCCAGTCCCATTTCCTTACCTTTTCTTTAACCTGATGCTGTGCTCATTGCTTTCATGTGTCCACTTGACTGGAAATAAGAGATGCCCAGATAACTGGCAAAACATCTAGGGTTGTCTGTGAGTGTGTTTCTGGATGAGATTAACATCTGGATCAGTAGACTGAATAAAGGAGGTCACCCTCACTGATGTGAGTAGGTATTTTAGTCAGCTTTTTCGCTGCTATGAATGAAAGGATCTGACCGGCACAATTATAGAGGAAGAAAAGTTTGAGGGCTCTCAGTTTCTTCCTATCAGGGGATTAAATCACTGATTGGGTTAAGACTCTTACAACCCAATAATTTCTCCTCTCAACCTTCCTGCATTGTCTCACACATGAGTTTTTGCAGGACACCTCACATCCAAACCATAACATTATGCCCCTGGCCCCCAAAAGTTCACAATCATCTCATAATGAAAAATACATTTGTCCATTTCCATGAGTCCCCATAGTCAACAGTTTTGAGATTGCTCAAAATTCAAATCCAAAGTCTTCTCTGAGGCTCAAAGCAATCTCACATTGTGAGTTCCTGTAATATTAAAAGCAATTTGCAAGTATTCAATATATACTGTTACAGAGTAAATATTTTTATTCACAAAATTAGGGGCATAGAAAGAAGGGATAGGACCAAAGAAAGACCAAAATCCAGGTAGGCAAACAGGTCCTGTAGCTCCATGTCTAGAATCTTAGGCACATGGCATTCTGATGTTCTCTCCAAAGGGTTTGTAGAGCTCCACCCTTGTGGTCTTCTTGTTTACAGCACAAGTGACCTTCCAGTTGGCTTGTCTCTGCCCAATTCCTGCAGTTTTCCTAAGATGATGTCCCACGTTACTGGCATTTCTTAATCTCAGGGGTCTCCACTACAGCTTCACCTTCCTCCTTACATCTTCACACTTTGACTTTTCAGGGGGTACCTTCAGGGACTCCAACCCTGCTGCGCTTTGCCTGGCCTCCCAAGCCTTACTTCAAAATCATGGTGGAAGCCTCCATGACCTCCTAACTCCAGCATCCTGCATTCCTGCAGAACTAGCACCATGTGGTTGACACAAAGATCTGCCACAATCTCGAGAAGTAACCAAGCCTCCAAAGACCCTTGCCTCTGAGTGTCTGGGTGACTGAGCATGTTGAAAAAACTTTCTAGGCCCCTTTTTGCAAGAAGGGTGCCCCACTGGTCTCTTTTCAAGAGAATTTTCACTTTTACTTCTTGGGTCTGAGATGGGTGTGGTCTTGCCAGCTCCTGAGATGCCCTCAAGTCATCTATCTTACTGTCTCTGGGCAAAATCTTCAGCATTTCTTTAGTACCAGTAAAGATTTTAACAACTTCAACTTCCTTAGCCCTAGTTTCATTCTGGCATTTCAAGTCCAAGTTTTTCAAACATTTCTGCTCTGCTTTCTGCTCCTGATTATGATAATAAATGTGACTAAAAGCCACCAGCAATATCCATGCCAGCACCTGAATGCTATGCTGCCTAGAAATTTCTTCCACCAGATTAAGAAGTCCGTCACTTTTAAAATCAGCCTCACAGAAAGTCTCAGGACGTGGGCATAATGCAGACAATTTCTTGGTCAGTACAAACAGGAATGGTCTCTACTCCAAATTCCAACATCATTCTTTTCTGAACTCTCTTGATCCCAGTCTTCACTGACTATAATCCTATGGTCATTCTGGTCTTCTGAGCTCCTATCAGAATCAGTCATTAAGCTCTGCTTACAACCTAAAGCATTTCCAGCTTGCACTGCTAAACATCTCAAAATTTCTCCCACAATTCCAAAAAGCTCAAAAAGTTTCTGATCCACATGGTCAGGTTAATCACAGCAACAACCCCACTCCTGGTACCAATTTTTGTTTTAGTTAGCTTTTTCACTGCTGTGATTAAAAGGATCTGACCAGAACAATTATAGAGGAGGAAAAGTTTATCTGAGGGCTCATGGTTTCAGAGGTCTGAGTCCACAGAGGACTGGCTCCATTCCTTGGGACTCAAGGTGAGACTGACCATCGTGGCAGAAGAGTGTGGCAGAGGGAAACAGCTCACACTGCAATCAGGAAGGACAGAGAAACTCCACTACCAGATACAAATATATGCCCAAAGCCATGTCCCAATTCCCAACTCCTCCAGTAACACCCTAGCACTTTAGTTAGTACTCAGTTAATCCCTATCAGGGGATTAAATTACTGATTGGGTTAAGATTTACAATTCAATCTTTCTCCTCTGAACCTTCTTGCATTGTCTTACACATGAGCTTTTGGGGGACACCTCACATCCAAACCATAACAGTGGGCATCATCCAGTCCATTGAGGGACACAATAGAACAAAAAAGCAAAGGAAAAGTATTTCTCCTTTCACTCCTTTTTGAACTGAGACATTCACCTTCTGTTCTAAGATATCAATGCTCCTGGTTCTTGATCCTTCAGACTCAGACCAAATTACTCCTCTGACTCTTCCAGGTCTCCAACTTGAAGATGATAGATTATGGGACTTATTGGCTTCCATAATTGCATGAGTCATTTCCTATAATTCATCTCTTCTTATAAATGTCTATATATATCATATTGGTTCTGTTTCTCTGAAGAAGCCTGAGTAATACAGATTTTGATCCAAGAGCTCTCTCTCATAAACATCCTGCATGCTGATTTCCTGGCTCAGAGTCACTTTCAGGAATCCATTTGGTAAAAGTCGGTCATAATATCCCCTACTCCAAATCACTCACCTAGTTATTATTGTTGATACTGTACAGTTAACACAAAATTTGATAAAATGAGCATTTAGAGCTTTGTAACCACTATTTTTTAACTATCACTGCCTGTCCTGGTCATGTTGATCACCTTGTTCTGCTCCTGCCTTCCCAAATGTCCTCCTCATCCTGCCTATCAACCAAATATGTCCAGTAGAAGAAATACTTACAAAATAGCTTTAAGATGCTAATCACATTGACTAATGTGGATATAGTCTTTAGTCTTCCCTTGGTCTGGAACAGGAACTTATAAATACCACAAAGAAGATTTTTATATCATTTTCTCCACCCCATGTGAATAAACACTGTCTGTAAGAAATTGCCAATACCTCTACACAGACTAAACACCTGCTCCTATTATTGCCTTACTGTATACAAATGGGCCATTTTAGGAAATGAGCAAAACAAATATGCTCTAGAAACTGTAGTACAAGCAGTACCAAATTTGTAGGCGGGTTGTACTCCCTGAGTTGATTTGCAAATTAGCTATTTTGAACTGAGAATGCATTATCCAAAGAAACAGTGTTATAAATGATGGCCAGCTTCACAAGTGTCATCCATAAAGCCCTGGTAAACTCACAACATAATTAAAATGACACTGCCTTTAATAATGGACTGTTATTTACGGGGGAAATGCCCTTCACAGGGCATAAGAAGGAAATCATGTGGTGCAAGGAATATGTGTCTGTCTCACTCCTAGCTGTTTTCTTCTCTCTTTCACACATTTGCTGTCATCACTCATTTTCAATACGGAATCAGAGTCTGCACCTGGTTCTTCTCCCCTCTTTCCTCGAGAATTAGGACACGACTATAATGTAGACTTGGTGACCTCTGACATCTAGTGGATAATAAGTAAAAAACAGAGGCTCTAAAAATATTTCTTGATTCCTGAGCCACAGGGAGAAACTTCTCTGGCACAACATTGTATGTTTATAAATTGAGACTACCATTACATGCAAAAACTTAAATGCCAAAGGAATGTCATTATTTTCTTTGCATTATCATCACAGGCAAACTTATTAGAAAGGCTAATCCTGGAAACTGTCCTGCACCTATATAGATCAGAAACTCTATGATTTGGGACCTACCAATCTGTTTTAAAAAGTCTTCTAGGTTATCCTATGCATAGTAATGTTTAAGAAACACTGAACTAATGATTTTAAGAAAATGAGGTAAGAGAGTCAAGATTTTATTAAAAAAATGACTAGAAATTCTATTAACCTAATTGTTTTGTTGCATAAAATATTACTTTTCTATGACAGCAATTCAATAAAAAAAAGTTTATTCTATGTATATATATGCAGAATACTATTTTGTCTGCCAAAGAAGATTTAAAATGAATAGATTGAACAGTGAATAGAATGCAAATAAAAATTTGCAGGCTTATGTAGATGAAGAGAGAGATAGTGACAAGGATATAACTAATACCAGAAAGAATATATGCACTTTCATTTTTACATGCATAAAAAAGATGCTGAGGGAAAACAAAAAGAAGTCAGATAAGTTTTGAGACAACATCAGAGTCAGACCTTAAAATACAGGTATACATTTTGACAATGGAAGAAAAGTGGTAGGTGGGGCAGGTGGAGAGGAGCCTATGGAATTGATGGAGGGTAAGGTTTCCCAGGAAAGGAGACAGGAGCAAGACTCAAGATACATATAAGCACAACACAAGCTTCCTCAAATTGTATCATAAATAAGAGCTGTGATGAATTAAGTTCTCAACTCTGGGGAGCAGCTGGGTGAAGAATGAAACATCTAGAAACTCTTAGACAATTACCCATGTCATCAGCAATTGTGCATAGTTGATTTATTAATGTTATTCCTATGTGAACCATGGCACCGCAGAGCTTGTCCAAGGGGCCAAGACATACAGATATAGTTTAGGGAAGACAGTGTATACATAAGGTTAAAAAATAAAAGAATTTTAGTTGCCATATTCAGTAAACTAGATATTATTTGGAAGGCAATATGAAAAACAAGTATAATTTGCCTTGGGTTGTAAAATTATGAACACACAATATATACACTGGTTTAGAGTGAAACAGAAGGAGTCAGGCAATTAAGTTAGGGAGTTATGAAATTAGGACAGACAGAAAGTATTAAGAACTCAAACCACTGTGGAACAGAAGAGAGTTGCATGAAAATCAGTTCAATTCACCAATATCTGATTGCCTGTAATATATAAGAATATATTGTCACTTTGTAGAAAACAAAAATTGCAGACTGCCCTTAATTAAAATAAAATCTGTTATGCCGAGATAAAATACCACTATAAAATTATAATAACTCTTAAATTAATTATAATAAGAGGAACAGAGGTTTAAGTGATTGCAAGTTCACCTTTATATGGAAGAATCAGGATTTTTTATGAATTATTGGTTTATCCATGAGCTTTCAAGAAGGGAAAAAAATGTTGGCAAAAGAGATATAGGTAAGGGTATTCAAAGAATAGGAAACAAAATAGACTTGAAAGAAAAAACAAATGTTAAGTAAGTTTATTCTGAGTTAATAGTTTGATGTAGTTGGAAAGAGTGGGAGATGAACTTGAAGATATAAACTATAGATATATTGATAAAAGTTTAAATATCAGGGGAAGGTAAGTTGATACTTAAGAAAGTAGTAAATTCACTACTCAATATTTTCAATGACATAATATCAGAAAATTTCCCAAACCTAAAGAATGAAGTGGAAAAGCAAATACAGAAGGCTTACATGACCTCGAATGTACAAAATTACAGCAAGCAGATCCACCCAAGACACATTATAATGAAAATGACTAAAATACAGAATAAGGATAAAACCTTACAGGCCCTGAGAGGAAAAAAGCAAATTACATATAGGGGAAAAAAATTTGGATCTTGACTGATTTCTCAACCCAGACCCTCAAAGCTAGGCCATGGAACAACATATTTCAAGCTCTGAAAGAAAACCGATGCCAACTTAGAATTATATATCCAGGAAAATTAAGCTTCAGATTTGAATATGAAATAAAAACCTTCCATGATTAAACAAAAGTTAAAAGAATTCACAATAAGAAAGCATGCACTACAGAACATTCTCAATGAAATATTCCATGAGGATGAAGTGAAAAAAAAAAAAGGTGAAAACCAGTCAAGGAAAGAACTACACTAAAGAAATTATCAATCAAAGGAGAAACTAAGTCATATTAAAAGCCAGATTATAAAATAATCGGGAGTACAAATCATATCTCAATAATAACCTTGAATGTTAATGGCCTAAACTCATCAATCAAAAGACATAGACTGGCAGGATTAAAAAATGAGGCCCAACAATATACTGTCTCCAAGAGACTCACCTCAAAGGCAAACATATCCACAGAATAAAGATGAAAGAATGGGAGAAAACATATCACTCATGGACTGTGTAAATAAGCAGGGGTTTCCATCCTCATATCAGATAAAGTGGACTTCAAGCCAGAGTTAATCAGAAGGGACAAAGAAGGTCATTTCATTCTACTAAAGGGAATTATACATCAGCAAGATATAACTATTATAAATATTTATGCCCCAAACAAAGGAACATCTGTAAACAAAACTTTCTCAATTTCAAGAATCAAATAGACCACAACACAACAATACTGGGTGACTTTAACATACTTCTCTCACTATTGAACACATCTTCTAAACAAAAACTAAATAAAGAAAGTATAGAACTAAATAATACAAACAATAATTTAGACTTAACAGACATTTACAGAATATTTCACCCATCAAAAAGGGAATACACTTTTTTCTCAGCAGCACATGGATCCCTCTCTGAAACAGACTATATCTTATGTCACAAAGTAACTCTTAGTAAATATTAAAAAATGTAGCTAATACCCTGCATTCTATCACATCATAATGGACTGAAATTAGAAATCAATGATAAAATAAAAAAACAGAAGCTACTCTAACATGTGGAGACCAAATATTACACTATTGAATGACGAATGGATAGAAGAAATCAAGGATGAAATTAAAAAAAATACTTAGAGGTAAATGAGAATACCTGTACAACATACCAGAATCTCTGGGACACTATGAAGGCATTACTAAGAGGAAAAAGTTCATTGCATTGATCTCATTTAGTAAAAGAATAAAAAGTCAACAAATAACATTAAATCTCAAAGCCCTAGAAAAAGAAAAACAAATCAACACCAAAAATAATAAAAGACAGGAAATAATTAAGATCAGGGCTGAAATCAATGAAAGTGAAACAAAAGAAACCATTGAAAAAATTGACAAAACAAAAAGTTGGTTCTTTGAAAAAAATCAATAAAATTAATAAACCCCTACCCACACTAACATAGAGATAAAGCCCAAATTACTAAAATATGTGATGAAAAAGGAAATACCATAATGGAAACAGGTGAAATACAGAAGATAATTAGAAACCAATTTGAAAATTTATACTCTAATAAAATAGAAAATATCGAAGACATTGACAATTTATAGAGACATATGACCGACCTAAACTGAATCAGGAGGTTATACATGTAGAACAGTAGAATACACGTTCTTCTCAATTGCACACAGAATATTCTCCAGGACATGCCACAAAACAAGTCTCAATATTTACCTTAAAAGATTTGGTAAGCCATAAAATAAGTATCAATACACTTAAAAAGACTGAAATCATAAAATTATATCCTCCAATAACAATGAATTGAAATTTAAAACCAATCAGAAGGAGGAAATAAATAATCAAAAAGTGTGAAAATGAAACAACACACTCTTTTTTTTTAATTATTGTAAACAAATGGGATACATGTTGTTTCTCTATTTGTACATGGAGTCAAGACATACCATTTGTGTAATCATAAATTTACATAGGGCAATGTTGTTTGATTCATTCTGTTATTTTTTTCCCCTTCCCCCCACCCCTCCCACCCCTCTTTTCCCTCTATACAGTCCTTCCTTCCTCTATTCTTACCACCCTCCTTATCCCTAACCCTAAACCTAACCCTAACCTTAACACTAACCCCTCCCACCCCCCATTATATGTCCTCATCCGCTTATCAGCGAGGTCATTCGTTCTTTGGTTTTTTGAGATTGGCTTATCTCACTTAGCATGATATTCTCCAATTTCATCCATTTGCCTGCAAATGCCATAATTTTATCATTCTTCATGGCAGAGTAATATTCCATTGTATACATATGCCACAGTTTCTTTATCCATTCATCAACTGAAGGGCATCTAGGTTGGTTCCACAATCTGGCTATGGTGAATTGAGCAGCAATGAACATTGATGTGGCTGTATCTCTTGAATAACAAATAAATCAAAAAATAAACATCAAGGAAAATGAGAAAATACTTTGAGATAAATGAAGATACAACAAACCAAAATGTATAGGACACACAAAAACAATGCTTAGAGGGAAGTTTATGGCTATAAACACCTACTTTTTCTAAAAGTGAAATCAGTAAGTTAATTCTCAGTCTTAAACTAGGAAAGATGAACAAACCAATCCCAAGAAATCAGAAGTAAAGAAATAATAAAAATTACAGCATAAATTAATAATATAGAGAACAAAAAATATAGAAAAAATTAATGAAAGGTCATTGTTGTGCATCAAAGGGCAGTATAGTCAATGAAAGAACAGTTCACAGAATGCAAGATAATATCTGCAAATGATATATTTGATCGCAATCTAATATCAAAAATAAAAAGAGAAATAATCCAATTTAAAAATGGACAAATGAGCTGGCTGCAGTTGTGCATGCCTATAAACTCAGCAACTCAGGAGACTGAGGCAGAGGATCGAAAGTTCAAGACCAGCCTCAGAAACTTAGCGAGGCCTTAAACAACTTAGAGAAACCATGTCTCAAAGTAAAAAAAAATTAAAATGGCTGAGGATGTAGGTTAAGCACTGCTGGGGTCAATCCCCAGTATCAGAGAAAAAGAAAAACGATGGACAAATGGTTTGAAAAAAAAAAAAAAAAAACATTTCTCAAAAGATATTCATGACCAATAAGCCTATAAAAAGATTCTCAATATCTTTAGTCATTAAGTGAATGTAAAACAAAACCTCTATGAAATAATAGATACCACTCCACATTCATAAAGATGACTGTGATAATAATTATAATAATTAGTAAGTTATGTAGCAAGGTGTACAGAGAAATTAGAACCCTATACACTGCTGGCGGGAGTGTAAAATAAATAATAGTAATTTTGGAAAACTATTTGGCAGTTCCTCAACAAGTTAAATATAGAAACAGTTACCACATGACCCAGTAATTCCCCTCTTAGGTACATAAGCAAGAGAATTGAAACAGGCTCACACAAAAACTTGTAGCAAGATAAAGTGGAAACCAACCAAATACCCATGAACTAATGAACAGATAATCAAAATATGGTATATCCATGCAACAGAATATTATTCAGTTTCAACAAAGAATAAAATACTGCCACAACATGGGTGAGTCTTGAAACATCATGCTAAGCGTAAGAAGTCAAATATAAAAGACCATATTTTTTATGGTTCTATTAAATGATATATTCAAAAAGGAATTCATAGAAATGAAATAGTTTCTAAGGGCCTAGTAACACAGACTACACTATTTATTCAAGTGCCCATGAATCATTCATCAACATGAATCATATCCTGAATCATAACGCAAACCTTAACCATTTTTAAATTGAAATCTATTTTTTAACTCTATAGCCTCAAACTAGAAATCGATAACAGAAAATCTTTAAAAATATGGAAATTAAACAACACACTGCTAAATTATCCATGAGTTAAATAGGAATTCTCAAAGGAAGTTTTAAAAATAGAAAGAATTGAATAAAAATGAAGATATAATATATCAAAATATGTGAAAAACTGCTAAAGTATGATTAAGAGAAAACGAATTTCATTAGAAAAGAGGAAAAGTCTCAAATTAATAATATAAGCTGCTGTCTCCAGAAACTAGAAATGAAAGAAAAATATACCCAAAGTAAGCAAAAGTAAAGTAATAAAGATAAGAACAGAAATATGGGAAACTGGAACAACTAATCTTATCCAATAGTCTGTGATCATACCCTTTGTGTTCTCTTCCAAATACACTTCTTTACACCTCTTTACAATGTGGATAGGTTAAGAATTTTCCAAAGCTGTACATATCATTTATTAAAAGTGCTAAATAATAGCAGTTACATACTCTATTAATTCCTAGGGTCAGTGCAAAAGAAATTTTACCTTACTATAAAAATAAAACTACAATCATTAAAGCTGCCTCTTAACTGAAAAGTTGATTTTGAAAAACTGCAATCACCCCACCAGGTTCTTTAGGTAGAGACACAAATTAGGGTGTTCTTGCTACAGAGTCCAGAGAATAGAACATATTTATGATCCTGGCCCAGTGCCCATCTTTCAGAAATGCCAAAGAGGGAATTCATGCTTAGCGTCAGAACTGAAACTTTAAAGGTCATTTCTAATCATGATTTTGTGATTCTGTCCGACAGAAATCAGAAACCCTGGCAAAGCCAGAGTTAAACTTAAAATTAAAAAGTTAGAGAAGAGAGCATAGGGTTAGAAATAAAACCTTTGATCAAATGAGTTATCTTTTAAAGTAGAATATCAATGAATTTCGAAGTATTATAGTTCAACTCAGAATCATATATTTGAGTTATATAGTTACTGGGTCCAAAGAGATTGATTCAAGTGTTAGGCTCTTGAAAAGTGACCAGATACAAAAAGAACAATAAATAAATATCAGTCATTTAACTTATAAGGGGATTGTGGTAATCAGTTAGCGAGTGACCACGTAGCCTTTCACAATCTTATAATAAAAGTAGCAATACAGGTGTAAGTCACCATTGTGCCTGGGTTTTAGAGTCCACAATAACTCACTGGACTATCTGAAGGGATATTTATTATATGCCTAGAGGTGCTGATAGGGTTCTTGAATGTTTTAGTCATGTTTCAGTACCCAGGTCTTCAAAATCATATCCTGACAGTTCACCACAAGTCAGTAAATGAGAATTCTCCCACTTTAAAAGCTGTTAGAGTAGTAGCTCTTAATATTTATTACACGGGTATATGTATTACTAGATCCTAGTGCTAATAAAGATGGCTTTAATGCTTTCAATGAATATTTTCAAATTTAGTAAGGTAATTGGTTTGTCCAATTTTAAGCAGCATAGCTTTACAAATGAGGTATTTGGCATGGAACCTGATTTAAAATGCATTCTTTTCTCAAGTGATTCAATCATTGTAATGAAAATTTATAATTTGTAGCATATTATAGAAGTAAATGAATTGAATTCCTCTATCAAAATTATATATGGTTCAAAATCCTTTTTGCTTTAACACATAGAAACTAACAGACAAGTACAATTACATTAGATATGCCATCATCCAGAACATCTGAAGAATGCTATTTATCCAATCTT
The DNA here is from genome assembly GCF_902686445.1 of Sciurus carolinensis. Taxonomy (NCBI): domain Eukaryota; kingdom Metazoa; phylum Chordata; class Mammalia; order Rodentia; family Sciuridae; genus Sciurus; species Sciurus carolinensis. The sequence goes on along the minus strand of NC_062221.1, from coordinate 85,384,280 downwards.
AGCAATTTATGTGTATCCTACTACCACAGCTGAGTACAAATACTCAGCCATGACCATCACATTAGTACCACAAGGCGATCCCAAATGCCATTTCTGGAAATCAATACAGAGAATTTTACTGAGTCCAGGTTATTTCACTTAAACACAATTGTCAAAATCAATCTGTGTCTAACTTAATTTGTAACTTGATTTATACCTACAATGCTTGTTATATTAGACAATGGATTAAGAAGCAGCAGTTTACTTTCAGGGAAAAAAATGGAGCTTTCAAATAAATAGCATTATTACTTTTCACAGAAATCAACACACAATGTTTCCAAATACATAAATTATTCAGTAGAAGTAATAAAGGCAAGCATCCTCTTGTGAAAAGCAATTCCAATAAAGATATTGCTTATGACAATTTTGTGACATTTAAAAATTCCTCAACTTATCAGCATATACAGGTTATAAATTTATTCTAAAAGACTTCATTTTGTATGTAGCATTCAATTTATACAAAGACAGACATTATTCATGAAATATCATGCTAGTTTAGCTTTGAAATTGCCTCTATTGTAACTGAAATTAATTGTTTTTTGAAAGACAAATATATAGCTCATTTTGCCCATCAAGACAGTATGTGCATTGTTATTATAAAGTAGAATATGATAACACAAATTTCCTTGATCTAAAGATCTTTGTATGTTCTGCCCTAGCTTATGTAAACCAATGTCTGCCCTTGAAATCTGGGAGCCTTGGTTCAGGAACCTATGAAATAAAAAAAAAAAAAAAAAAAAAAGAAAAGAAAAAAAATTGAAAGATCTCAGATCAGGGGTTTCTTATTGACTCCAATTTATCACTTTATTTTTGAAATTGAATATAAATACAATAATGAGCCACAAGTTGATTTTATTTGCTTTTGTTACACAAAAAATATTACTAGAATTAACTGAATGTTTAAAATGACAGGGTAAGTGGCATTCTACATTGGGTTGGAGTTATAAACAAAGAATAGCTACATCTTTTATTAAACATATTTTGAAGTCTTTCAACTTGGTCAGGAGATCCCTGCCCCTTCCATTATAATATTCACAGGCAGATAAAGGAAAGGGTAAGGCAGCCCACTGCCTAGCACCTGGCAGTGTCTGCTATACATTCATACCACACAGCACTCATGATGTTTATCCCATTCCTTGTTTAACAACCCCCTCCTAGGACTTGTTCCTTCCCTAATCCAGACCCAGGATGATTTCCTCATACCCAACTCTTGCCATTATCCCCAGTATACTGTTCCTTTCCCAATAGCTACACTACATATTTATCAATACAACCATCCATCAGTCCTAAGAATAAATCAAACATTCTGTCTCCAGATTCAGATGGATCATCAGACCACTGCCATGCAACTCTGGTTTAATTCTCCACAGCAGCTATTCCCAATGTCTCTTCAAGTCCCCTTCTCACTATAACCCATTTTGTACTCAACAGAAAACTTTATCTCCCTTGCACAGACAATGAGCCTAGTAAACATGGACTCTGTCAGCTTTCTGGTCAATCTCATCCCTTTTCTACCAATATCAACCAGAAACCTGGCCTTCCTATTATTCAAGGTTAATTCCACTGAACATGTTCTTGAGCTGAGCCCTCTGGAAAAGCTATTGTATCCTGTAGGTTCCCTCTTTGCTTCTGGTCCTGCATTCACATAGTCAAGTGCAAGAGCCCTGTTTCAATCCTCTTCTACTTACCACCCCATCTCCTGAAAACTATGTTCATTGAAAACTCAGGTACATTCAGTCACCCCTTGCTATACCCAAATCCTAATCTCCAATTATTTTCAAGTCATAGATGCCCCTACCTCTACTGAAGGTATTTTGACAAGGGTGAAAAATTATTCCCATAACCAAATGTGAATTCCTTTCATAGTGCATCTTATTTGTCCCCTCTGTGAATGCTAACATTGTGGAAGACAGCTTGGAATAGCATTTGAACACTCCTTTGCACTTGCAAAACTCTACTTTAATTGATTTCCCCTTCTTAGTCTTTGACAATTTTTTTCTCCATCTCTTCTCTTAAATGCTGTTATTTTCCTGAATGTTTAAATGTTAGTAGGCTCCAAAAGGTCTATTCCCTGGCTTTCGCCTACTTCTTCTTGAGGAACATCATTAACTTTCACACCTTCATTTACCATATATTTGACTCCCATGTTTATTCTCTCATTTATTCACCAAATATTTTCAAGCAACTTCTAGACACTGGGCTTTCTTCTGAGTGCTGGTCATTTTCTGTCACCAGGGCTCCTTCAAAGGCATCTCAAATCCCATGTGTCAAAAATAATATTTTCCCTAAATCTGCTTACTCTTAGATTTCCTTGGATACTGATGCCATCTATTCAACCAGGCCAAAACTAGAACCTAGTTCCCTCGTTCTCAAACCAAATGATCAGTACAAATCAATTCAGTCCCCTTTAGATTATTACATGTCATTTATTCTATACATCTCTAGTAACTTGTTATTTCTTATATTGTTCCTGAAACTTGTTCTCTCTACTTTCACAAACTTCTGATCCAGGTACCTCAGTATTATTTTGCATAAACATCAACTTAATGTGATGCTTACTGAACATATTGTTTATGAAGACCCTAGCAAAATATCTCAGTACTTTAGCAAATTATAGAAGGCATTTGATTGTCAATCCTAGGAAATAATAGCTACACTTCATCAGATCTGACTGCATGCCAGATATTGTACTAATGTATTAAGAATACATTTTATTGTTTAATGTCAATAAATGTGTGGGGAAGGGAGTGGAAATGTTATGCCCATCTTAAAGATGATAAAATGGAGAATCAAAGAAATTAATTGTTTAACATCACACAGTTATGAAGTGACAGAGATGGGGTTCACCCAAATCCACTGCCTCCCAGTCCCATGATCTTAACTATACTGCTCTCTCAACACTTATTTTGCTCCAGATCCACCAGTTGTTAGTACTCTCCACTCTAGTCATGCCAAGTCTTTTAAAAGATACCAACTTGCATGTCGAGGCTTCTACCAAAATTTCCTTTTTTGCTTGTACCCTTTTAGAAAATGCTGAACCATCTTAAATACCCAACAAGGTATAGATTATAAATCTGCTTTGAAAGCAATACCCAAGGAGAACTTCCTAAAATGCCACACAGAGGCACAGGTTTTGGTATCATTTCATAGCCTCCTAAGGCATGTGATATTAAGGGACAGCTCTCATTTAGCACAAATAAGGAAAAGATATTTTAAATGAGCTTCAGTAATCTATATCATATTTTATAAACTAGGTAATAATTTTGGCCAACAGTTTTGGCAGACTATAACAAGACAGGTAAACAGCCTTCACACATATGAAGGCTTTATATGCTTTTAAAAAGTGTGAACTAATCATGGGAGAAGTATATTCAAGTGAAAGAATACTGGTTTTGGAATTAGACTCACCTGGTTTTGAAACTATTTCTATCACTTACCAAATATGTATCCAGGATATGATACTTACCCTCTGAGCTGTCTATTTTTAAAATAGGAGTAAAATAACTAGATCATAGGGCTTTTGCCAGGATTAAATGTTTGCAAAGATCCAAACATGACTCCTGGGAGAAATACTTTACCCGGACAAATTTGGTCCCCATATTTAGAGACTGGAAACAGCAAGAAATTGAATGGTTCACTCGAATACACATGGTAGATCCCTTATGAAAAGCTACTGGAATTAAATGCCATGACTGATCTCCTCATCATCATCAGTTTATATGGTAGTCCTACAAAGGAAAGACCCCCTGCTTAATAGGAAATTGAAGTTAACCCAGATACCCTTTTAGCAAGAAGCAAGGGAGGAGACTAGGAAAACACGGGAGAGTGACCCGAAGTGTTTCTCTACACTGCACACTATAGTAACATGGCTCAAGCAGTTAACAGAGCTGTCCTCCATGAACTTACAATACATAATTAAGAGAAGTGGGGGCAGTTTCCCCAGCTTTGCCTCTGAACTGGAAGCAATCCAGGTGGTAACAACTGGGAGGACTTCTGGCAGAAGTGGCAGAATCTTCCAGAGCTCGGAAACACCAAATTGAGACTGGTATGACTGTGCGGCAGCTGCAAGCCCCACACAATTAGAATGCTGGCAAGCCAAGCGGAAAACAGCGCCAGGAGCAGCACAGAGTAGCAAGCAGAGCCTGTAAGCCTGACCATTCCTCCACATGTTTAAAACATATGTTTAGCCCAGCGGGGGTTATGGTGACAACTGAAAAGCCCATTCAGAAGCTGTCAGAAATGACACTTGTAAAAGCCCTTGATGCTTTAACGTGCCAATAAGGGTGTTTTCCTCTCATGTTAGCAAGAAGCATGCCTGAGGGAAGACAGCAGACAGGCCCTGAGGGTGATGGAACTGTGCTCAAGAGGCCAGGATACTTCCCCTGGGCCAGGCTTCCTGCCCAACTCCCTTGGCAGCTGGGCTCTTGTCTGATCACCACAGAAGCTGAAAGCTACACTGCCCACTTTCCCTCAGGTCACCTAGGAAATGCCCAGCTGTCACTGGAGCATCTCTGCTTTCTGATCTCTAAACAAAACACCACAGCATTTGTCTCACACAGTATATCTCAATAAAAGGTATTTAGAACCCTGATTTGGTATTTCTAAGTTGTGTGATCCAAAATAACAATTCCTGTTATTGAGAACGTATCAAGAATGCCCCAGGAGTGACTGCATTGAGAGTGTACTATTTATGACACGTGTCTCTACGAGCTTATGGAAGGATCACATTCCTTATTTGGTTCTTTGTTTGGCTAAAATATTTGACAAAATAATAATACACCACAGTTCTGATTCTAGAAACACAATATTTTTGAAATCTTATGTTTTCTTAAATTCAAAAATTTGGTCAAAGAAAATAAATTTTAGAAAAAAAAACTTGAAACTTAAAAAAAGTAATCATTTTTTTAAACAATCTGAAATAAAGTGGAGGACTCATAAAAATTCAGAGCTACAAATGTCAGTACCATATTTCTGAATGGAAGATTCAGTGTCACATTTCAACAAACTAGAACTGAATAATTCTGCAAGGACAGATTTAAAAGTCTAAAAATCTATCATGCTAGTTTCATAATGAAAAGTTCCTCTTTAGAGTACTTTATAAGTAACAGTAAATTCATAGTCATTATACAAACTACTAGAAACCCAAGCCTCCTGCCTCTTGATGACCATAATGTCATTGTTCCCTCCATTGTTATATGATTGTCACCAAAAAAATCAGTCTCTAAAGGCAAAGGGAGAGCAATTTATTTCTAACACCTTGTCAAGAGATTTTGAAAAACTGGGAAAAAGTTCCCTGTGGAGACATAAACATGAGAATAAAGTCTAACCCACAGGAGGAAGTTAGCAAGTTTTCACAAATCTGGGCATAGAATGTTTTCCATAAATGGATATGATAATTTGTTTGACTATAGTAATCACTTCAGCATGAATATGTATTTCAAAACATCCTGTCATACACCTTAAAAATATACAATGTTTTTAAGTTTCCTACAGTCCATGGTTCTATCAATAAGACCACAAGAATGAAAGGTGACCAGCTTCATGATTCACCTTGAAATAAGCCTAAAATTTTGAGGATTTATGTCCCCTAAGAATAAGGATACTAGGGCTATTGGCACAAAATAAGGCAGTAAGAGCAAGAAGCTTGTAGTGTGGTGAGGATTCTAAGTAAGTTGAAACATCTGAAGATTCAAGAACAGCACCTGGGACATGGTTTTAGTCACTGCATGTCAACCATTATGAATGTTAATCTCTTCATCTGGTCTCAAATGGGTGTTATTTTCTAGGGAATCAATCCCTTCCACTCACTCACTCTTATATATTATTACTATCATAATACTATTACTATTATTACTTTCACTATTACTGGCTATATAAAAAAAAAAAATTAGCAAAATCAATCATTTGGAGACCAAATAAAACCAAGAACTGAGTCCAATGAGCAGAAGAACCTGTTCCAAACAGACAACAGAAGTCTGGAGGGGGATGAGTGTGTCGGAATGGCTATGTGCTAGAAACATTGGTTGGTTAGAGAAAAGAGCCATAGAAGTCTGCATCGAAATAATAGTGGCCAAGAAATCCCCATTTTTCTGATAGTATTCCAATAAAAAATGGAAGTTGGTTTTTCATTTTTAAGAATCCAAGAATGGTTTAGAAAAATGTCACATTTTATCATATTACAGTATTGGTTGTTATGAAAAATGTTTTCTAATGACTGACTAGATTACACTAGAAGTTACCAGAGAAGTCCTCTCCACAGAGCTACAAAATTGTCTTTCTGAAGATTCACAAATATTTCAATTTTATAGGAAAGACTTTTTTCCTTTTGCTTTTTGTTGTTGTTTTGTTTCTTCTCCTCCTCCTTTTCCTCCTCCTCCTCCTCCTCCTCCCCCCCCTCCTCCTCCTCCTCCTCCTTCTTCTTCTTCTTTTCTTTCTCTCTCTCTCTCTCTCTCTCTCTCTCTCTCTCTCTCTCTCTCTCTCTCTCTCTCTCTCTATTATTCCCTTGCAGACAACAGTGCAACATTGTCTTATCAGGATGGTGGAAACAGCAGTTACTAGAAATTCTGCCCACAAATGTTCATAAACATAAACCTTCTGTGGATACGCCCTTCACAGCTATCAAAGAATTCTCACTTACACAATCCCTTAGTAATATTCACAAGCCAATAAGAGGGAGAGGTCTATTGTTCGAACAAATGAAGAGTTTGATGCCCAAATAGATAATTTCTCTCCTTTATGATGCAACTGCTTCTTCTACCACAACATGCTCCCAAGATGGACACGGGGAGCCTTACTTCTAGGTTGCAGTGTGTTAATGTGTACTGGCCTGGGTAGTGCACTCAACTTTAACACAAAAGTTCCAATGTAAGGTAATCAGGTGGTGTTTAAACTTGGGCTTTCTTCCAACTCACTGTTGGTTATGTATGTTCATCTACTCTAGTAGATTATAACATTAGAAACCAAAATAACAATAACAATGATAATAATACAATAGTCTCCTCTTATCTACTGGGGATATGTTCAGAACTCCAATAGATCCTGGAAACTTGGAGAGTACCAAATCCTATATCTAAGCACTGGGATACCAAAAGAGTCAATCTGATAACTGACAGGTGACTAGTGGGCAGGTACTGTATGCAGTATGGATATGCTAAACAAAGGGATGATTTGCATCTTAGGCAGACAGAAGTGAGCTGGTATGGAATTTCATTTATGCTACTTAGAATGATGTGACATTTAAAAACATACGCACTGTATATTTCTAGAATTTTTTACTTAATATTTGCAAATTGCAACCAACCATAGGTAACCGAAACTACAGAAAGTTAAATCACAGAGAAGCAGGGGCTATTTTAATAGAAATGATGAGGTAGCATTTTGATAGAGCATGTAATTACACAGTATTTTATCCTTACAATAACTCTACAAGTTACTGGTATTCTTATTTTATACATGAGGAAACAGAATCAGGGAGTCTAAGAACTTTCACAGAGCCCACAGAACCAGTGGATGACATCAGATAGGAAAGTTAACTCCATCCATATTCAAAGTCCACCCATTTTTCATGATAGCTTGTTATTTTAAATCTCTAGAGTCCCAATGTTCAATGTGATACTTACCACATGGTTGTTATGCATTGGGGGTGTGTTAACAATTCTTTAAAGAACCAAAAAGAAATGTAATTTCTCCCACCCACATTGGACATCTCAGCTTTCCTATTAGATACTCCCAGTCTTCTCTCCAGTATAAGCCACTCACACCCATTTCTATTAATTCAGTTGGATGGAGAAGTCAGCTGCTTCCAAACAATTGCTCTCTGCTCTCTTTTGAGGTGTACTCACTCATTTCTGCACTTTCCTACATCTTTATCACCACCACCTGATGACCTCCAAGACACATTTCCAGGTTCTGTTAAAGACCCTTAGCACGCAAAATAAAACCTACAGCCCTCCATCTGCAATCCCATTGTCCTAGAACCTCTCAGTGGGAAACAACTGCAACTGTGATCCACTCCAGTCACCTGGCATCCTATCATCTTTGAGTACTCTCCCAACCTAAAGGCTTTGATCTTTGTATGTCCCTTGTCTACTATCTTACTCTACTTCCACTCCCAATCTTTCTTTTAGTGAACCTAATCATTTTCCTTCCACGCTTTCTTCAACAGTCTGTAGCCTATAATCGCCTGCCTCTCTCAAAGCTTTGCTCGCTCTTTCTCATCTCTCTTCCATCCACTACAAATATGTCCAGTGTTCCATGACCTACAAAATCTTTCCCACAAGCCTACTTCAATTCAAACTATTCCTTTGTCTCAATTGACGACTAGCTCACGTACTTGAAACTTATACAGGAATAAAATGATGACATAATACATCTTTACTCTAGCAATTCATTATCCAAATACAAAATAGGTGCCTCTAAATGCCTTTAAGTTTGGCTAGTAACTATAGATTCACTGGATTCTGTCTCCCCAAGTATTATGGAGAAGCTGCCTTCAGCATTCCCCAGGACCAAGCCCTCATCCATGCTCACTCCACATAAGGCAACATCTTCAAGTTTAGAATATGTGAAAGCCAGGCCTTCTGCCATTTTGTGGTAACATTTCTCCATACCATGTATTTATCATTTCTCATAAAAGCGTGTATGTGTTCCCACTCAGTTATAAATCACCTTAAAATAAATATACTTATGTCCAAAAATATTTGTGGATGACTGCTATTTTATACAATAAGCTTATTCACATTTGACCAATAATTCTTTTCAAAAGCAGAAAACGTAATTGTTATTTTAGTTCATCTTTGATAAGAAAGAAAAATGTATTTAAAATTCTTAAGTTTTAGGGTAAAATAAGAAGTTCCATTTTATGACCTCTATTAATTAAGAAAATATTTTTATATGAGATACAAAATTTGAGTATGCTATATTTTTCTTGCCTTTATATTGCCTAAAATATTGCATATTTTTCTTGGCCTTTATATTTTATATGTGTGTATTACAGGCAAACATCTAGCCAAGAATGCTATGAATAAGGAATGTTTTGATATACCAGATCCATGAGGATAATTTTAAACCTGAAATAAAATTTAATTTTTATCAATAAAAACTCTTCCTCTATTCATTGACCATCAAATAAATACAACCTACTCTAGGTGAACATCTAAGAACAGAGAATAGCCAACTAGAGATCTGGTCTGTTTTTTGAGATTAGGTTCATTTCCTCCTCTCTCCGATTCTCCTCCAGGGGGCAGTATAGTTCCAATGATGAGCTGTGGCCTCCGATTGCCCTAGCCAGAGTTCCTGGTCTGCCAGTTTCTTTTATATGAAGTGGGACAATTTGTTTAACCTGACCCTTAGTTCCTCATGCATAAAATGAAGAAAAGAATAGAACTGACTTTTCAGGATTGTTATAAGGATGAAATGATAGAATGGACAGTATATAGCATGTGCTCCATCAATACTTATTGCTATTATTATATTATTAATAAGCATTACTCTAGTTTTCCCTGTGATAACTCACTAAATATAATTTATTGAAGTTAAATATTTTAAGCACCTGATTCATGTTAGGCACTGTAGGTGATGACTCTAAAAACTCAATATAGTTCCTCTTCTCCATAAATTCACAGTCAGCAGGGGAAATGCAGACATGTAAATTATAAATAGAATAATACAATAAAACCAATGTACAAAGTTCTACAAAGTACAAGGAAGGGGGATGTTATTACCTCCAACAGGATTAAAGAAAAGGAGAGGAGGCATCTTGTCACTGTTGGAGGATAAACAGATGGAACATAACTGAGTTGGAAATGAAAATGCCCGCCTTCAATATTCCCACATGCACACCTCCAGCACCACTCTTAGCTGTTGGGACAAAGGCACATGGCCTGGGTTCAGCCAATCAGATGCTCTTCCTTAAGCCTTTGATTCTTGAGAGAGATCAGGTTGCTGGAAGACTCAGAATATTCTTGGCCCCCATAGCTGAGGCCAAGACCAGTGGTGAGCTGGTGCATGGCAGGGAGCAGCAGTGACAAGGACAGCAGGGATAGTGACTGACTCCAAGCAGGCTACGGCTGTGGGCAATCTCAGCTGTGTTTGCAGCTGTTTCCCCTCCCTTGTTTCCCAGTCTCTTTCTAAATCTGATCTCTAACCCCCTGTTTGATTTCCAAGAAACCCAATATCCTTCCAACAAATTATTTTTCTGCATATCTGAGAGGTTTTCTGTTCTTTGCAACTAAGAAATTCAACTGGTACCTGGTTCATGAAGTAAAACTTTCAGTCTTATAGGGACTGTGTCTGTGGGTATCAACAGACCTCTAATTGCCACTTTCAGTATAAATAGACTTCTTGATTGTGACTCTTGATCTTTGCAAAATTTCTATCAAGAAATATATTGTTTAATTTTCATTTAGCAAAAGAATAGATTGTTTCTACTTGCCACACACATGTACACAAAATCTTCGTGACTCATTCCTTCTTAACAATACTCCCTTACTCTTCACTCTTGGTTTTATGACAAGCAATGAAGAAGAAAGAAAAATATGTACTGGGAAGAACATGCAAGGAAATGGAGAAATAAGAATCATTTACTGGTTTTCTGTACAAGTCAACAATCCATACCTATTCATTTTCTTCTTAATATTAGGCTGATCAAATTGACATCTTTGTCAAATATCAACAGCAATGAGGTGCTAGAAGTAGGAGCTTCAGATACAGACACGTGATAGCCTGTGGATCACTATCATTGCCAGAGGATGGACAGGTGAAAGAAAATGAGTTGATAATGCCCATCCTCCAGGAGTCTCTAGGACCAGTAGGTAGGGAAACCACACTTTAGAAAACATCTATGTGAACACAGTAAAGATATGGTACCCTGAACTACTGGGGAGGGGACAATGATTCAGTTGGGTTCACAATTTGGGCTGTACATTATACAGAAAACAGATGCTAATAACATTTAATAAAATCTTTTCACTTTCATATCTCCAAACTTCCTCCTCCTACCACTCCTTGCTTTATCATTTCCCAGCTGTCCCCAGATTTTATTTTGTGTCCACTTTGGCTATGAGGTCAGAGTTAAGCTTACAGGAATGTGTCTCTCTCTATAGGCAGAAACCGGACTCCCTCTGAAAAAAAGCAGATCTTGGGAAAACTGCAGTTGCTATCACATAGACTGAGCGAGCTTTGGGAGTCACTGGACTTTAAATGTTCTGTTTGTTGAACTGCCAAAAGGTTACTGCTCCCTGGAGAACTGAGCCAGTTCCTCTAAGCCCCTCCCACTGACTCATGTTTGTCTGGCAGCAGCTGCTAAAAATGATGAGAATTTAAAAGCAGCCACACAAGTGCAAAAGTAATAACCAAAATGGTGACAACATCCTCAGGTCTTGAATAGAAAACAGTCGCTGTGGAAGGTATGTGGTGGGGAGAGAAACATTAGAGACAAAGTAGTAGAATACAGAAAGGATACAGATGAAAAGAAACAGGAAGGAAATCACAGCTTCTCAGGGCTGGAAACTATTTTGCTCTGTGACCTTGCTAAAGGAAATCTCATGAATTTAGTCCCCGCCCCTGCCAAACCCTGTGGCTGGATTTTCTTTGACCTTGACTTTCATGGAAGTTAGTATTGATAACTTGTCAACTATTATATTATTCTAATCATGTTTTCATCAGTGCTCAAAGAACTTTAAAAGTTGTTGTTATTATCATCATCATTAGTGATATTTCATTATTCTTTCTATTCTAACAACATAAAAGTATTCTTCAGGCAAAATCGAAAAGAGACAAAGGGAAATGATGTTCATCACACAGAAATCCCTAGTAACAGGATTTTCGGTTCAAAAGTTTCATAGAGGATTGGAGATGGGCTTCCCTAAAAACCCTCAAATCACACCATTGAGACGTATCTAAGGTACAGTTTTCTAAAACACTGAAATCTTTTCCACAGATGCCTAATGTATTTACTCCAAAAAACAGTTCTAGTACTGCTTGTTACACCCATTTACCCATATGGAAGCCCTGGCATATAAATCAGATGCTTTGGTGTTTGTGAGAGAATTTGCAGCCTTACCAGAGTGCATGATTCTTCTCCAGGCTTTCTTCATCTGTTGTAAAAAATGGGTATTGGTATGCTTTCTTAGGGTTGATTCATCCTAAGACAGCACTTTAGAATTTCTCTAACTATATCTCTCTTGTTGTGTAATCTTGTCACCACCAACCCTATTATTTTGCATGAATGTCTCTGGTAACAGTACATAATACACAGACAGCTCCATTTGATTTTGTTCTTAGATTTAGTTTAGGTGAGTCTTGTCAAAAGCTCCATTGATTCATTTTCTGCCAATTTCTCAGTATATTTCCACAATGATCTGAAGCTATTTATAAACTGCTTCACTTCCTGGGAAGTTTTTGCTGCTCCAAGGAAAAGTTTTAGAGCATCACTTTGGAGCTGGCTGCTTTGGCCATGATCCTATTTTTTTTTTTTTTTTTTTTTTTGGATTCTAGGAGAAAATGTTCCAAAAGCTGATGTTTAAATAATCTCAGCTAAATTGCTTATTTTATTTCATAAAATCACGCTTCCTCAGCAAAACTATAAACTCTTAGAGGACAAGAAATGTGGCTGCCGTGTGTTTGCCTGATCATTCATCTAAGCATCGTGATGACCATTCCTCTTCACACTTCCCACAGCTCCTTGCACACAGTGGGTGTGCAGCAGCATTCTGATAACGTGCATTGAACTAGGGAATTCAATACTCAAAGACTGTGCTTTTGGTAGCCAATATTTTTGTCTACATGCACAAATGAAAATGAGGATATTTAAATGACTTTTTAAAAACAAAGTGATACTAGTCTCCTAGCTGAGAAATGAGGGGGGTTATATTATTCTAGAACTTAGGATAATAATGCTCTGACTTGGCATTGAAGTTATATGACTCCAGAAGCTGGGCCCTCTTGCCTTTATACCTCTGGTGAAGATACAGGACAAACTAAGGGATTCACATTTTTTTTCTCAGATCCGCAACAGCATTCAACATTTTCTTTATGTGTCTTTTGTACTTTAAAGCATTGCTTCTCACGATAGTGCTTTTACAATATGCTGTTATCACTCATTAGTCATCATTTTTATATACATTTAAGAATTTTAACCTGAAATATTTCTTTTAAATCTAAGATTACCTTCTTGGAGTAAATATGCATCAGCACCAGGAAGGTATTACCTGCAAAATTGTAGGCTTTTCTTCTGCTTTGTTTTTCAAATACAAATAAATTATTAGATTTAATGGATATTGGACAAATTAAATCAGTTTTTACCTCTTTGCAACTTTAAGATCTAGGGTGGACCCTAACTTGAAGTAGTAACACTTAGTAGATGCTTTGGTTATCTTGGGATTATTAATGGGGACTATATAATCATATATAAATATGCATATATTCATAAATACACACACACATATATATTCAAGATTTTATTAATACAGTCCTGTAAAGAATGTCTTTCTCATCTGTATCCCAATCTGTTCCAGATCCCTTAGATTTAAGAACAACAGAAAGCACCTTGTTCAAAGAAATGAGACAAACACCTACTGAGCTTTTATTGCATGCCAGTGTGCTCTGGTCCCCCAACAATCCCACCAAGGAGTTATTATTACTCATATTTTATAAATGAATAAAATGGATTACAGAGAAGTTATTTTCTCCAGTTCTCATGGCTAGTAACTCAAAGAGCAACAGCTGCCTGATCGCAAATCCAGTGCTCTCCACGACACCAGGCTTATGGAGGAGACAAGCAAGGTTCACAATCAAGGACTGCTTGCATGAAACCCTGACTCTACAGAGTGTTGGCAAATAATTATTTGTAAGATATTTTCTTGGAAGGAAAAAAACCATTTTACCATAAATGAAATACTAGTGCACTTGTCATAAGCTAGTACACAGAGCCTGTTTTACCCACAATGTACTTAAATAACTCACCCTTTAGGATTTGTTTCATAAAGAGGAAAACAACTGCGTTTTTAATATACATTCAATATTTCAGCCTAAGTGTCTTATGTGGTCCTATCATAAACACTAACAAGTATTCTTTTTCAACACATAACCACAGAATATTAGTATCAGAAGGAAATTATAAGTAGGGTAACCAACCCAACAGTTTTCCAGGGAATTTGGGGACTCTTTGAAGGGACTCAAAAGTTTTTAAATTGGGTTTCCTTGAACCTGCGACTTTCAGTGCTAAAACTGGGAAAATATCAGGCAAACTGGGACAAGTCGACCACCCTATGTGTCATCTATTTTAACTAGCCCTTCATTTCATAGGTAAGGCTCATAAAAGGCACAAGGAGGTCATGGCATTATTGACTTGTACCACTTCCACGCTTTTTCTCTTTAAGCCTTTATACAGACTCATTCAGCTTCAGGATATGTCATAATTTCTCAGACTTACTCACTAGTTTAATAATTCATTATTTCAGCTACTCATTACTATTTATATATCAGGGAGAAAAATCTGTGTTCCCTTTGTATTTTCAGCACCTAGTCCAGTTCCTAACTCAGGGAATGCAACTTGATAAATGTTTGTTGACAGCCGTGGAAGGACTAGATTGTATTGCTTGGAGGACTGAGGTCTGTATTCAGGTCATATTAGACCAGAGAGACAATCATATATTAAAAACGGAAAGCTGAGAACTACACCAAGCAATATCTTTCCCAGTTTCCCCCTTATTTCCTATATTCTATGAAAAGAACATGTATTACATGACAATGAAAAATAAAAGGCATTTTTAAAAGAATAATTATCCATGCCTTGTGCTCCTCTGATTAAGCAGAGGAATGCTGAGTCAGCAGTGAAGATCATGCCAGTGTCCTGTGCCAGGGTTTCCGCCAATGGAGCAACACTAAAGCAGAGTGTTCTCCCTCATCGTCCCTCACCTGTTGTCCTCACTAATTATTTATGGAGAAAAGAGAGGACAACCCAGTAAATAGATTCTAATTTTGTTTTCTTACTATACCAATAAGCAGTCCTCACTTCCTGCTCATATTAAGATCTGAACTAGCAATAGAACACACTTAGAAACTAATGTAGCATTTGAGGGGAAAGGGGCAGCAGTTTTTCTCCAGCTGTGCTGAGTCTCTACATTTGCTAAAATGCTCAGGGTTTGACTTTGTGCTGCTGAGGTACATTCTTCCTTCTTACAAAGATGAGAACCATGTGCCAGAACTAATTAAAAAATTACTCAGTAAACACTCTAGTTCCCAAATAGTTTCCTGACACCAAGTAACTTCCTTTGATCAGGAGAAACAATATATTATATTCACTATAAACCTTCAAGTGGGAGTCACTGCCAAGAAATTCCAAGAGATGAAAATGCCATAATTTTGAAGTTGACCCACAACTACTTCTTTATTCCACAGTAAGCTCAAATTCAGAGTTCAATTCATTGCTATGTAATTTCGCAAGTGTTTCTACACCCATTTAAAAAATCCTCTTTCATTTCTACCCCCTCCTTAAAACCTACAGGATGTCACTGTCCTATAACTTGGAACTACAGCCTGTAATATTTTATTGCAGTACAAAAGTAAATGTCCAGGGATCCATAGGCTTCTTCCTGTTACTCCATGCTGTACAATCACAAACACATGGTGCCACGTGGGCAGCTATCCTACTCCCAACCTTCCCTCATTTCAATAGTTTAAAATAAGCAGTGAGTACAAACAAGAAGAAAAATAAAGCCCATCATCAAAGGACAGTATGAACCAAATCTTTAGAGAGCAAGGAATAGTGATTCTAGTCTTTTTCTTTTCTTTTTTTTTTAAGAACAGTCTAAGAGGTTTATGCACATTTTCTCTAACTAGACCAGAGATATTTTAGCATCAGTTTGCAGGGCTACTTTCTTCTCCTATACTGGCTACTTTCCTTAGAGTTGTCAAGAAGAACAAACCCTAAAACCATGTGCTTCTTGCAATAGTGTGAATAGCTCAATACTAAATATAACCCTCACAGCAGCATTCAACCTTGTGGACAGAAAACACCGTGGTGTCCATATCAGAATTTAGTACAGTGGTGCCCATATTAGAATCTATTGGAGAGACACGAGTCCAATTATACATGATTACCACCACCCCCCAGGTACTCTGTACACTCATCCTCATCCACCTGCACCTCCACTGAGAACCACTGCCCTGGTAGCTATCACTTTGCACAAGCTCCACCATCAGCTGTGGTGAGGATCCTGCTAGTCAACCTGTCACTCAGGTTACAGATACCAAAATTTGAAATAGCACAACCTGTGATCCAGCAGGTCTACTTGTTTTGCCCTGTCTGTCATCGCAGAGTGGGTAATAAAGGGTTGCCTGGCACTGTTATCCCTGCTTGTCTCCAAAGTGAATTTCCAAAGGAGAGGAAACAAACATGAACTAGAGAATCCTAAGCAAAAGAGTAAAGATACCTTGGGCTATTTGAACACTTCTTTTATCCTGAAATCACTTTAAAAAGCCAAGTGAAAGAAACCAGACACAGAAGGCATGTAATATATAATTCTATTTACATATGTGAGTGTCCAGAAAAAGTAAATCTATAGAAAGAAAAAGTAGATGTGCAGTTGCCTAGGGTTGGAGGTGAAAACAGATTGATAGCAAATGAACATGAGGAATCTTCTACAAGGATGTGGGGGATGGAAATGTTCTAAAATTGTACTGTTGGTAATGGTTGTACAAGTCTACAAATTACTAAAAATCATAGAATTGTACACTTAAACTGGGGGATTTTATCATATGTAAATTATATTTCAATAAAATTCAAGACAGCAATTCATAATTTTAGACATATTGCTTAAATTTCTAAGCAGGAATATATCCAAGTTATAAAAAGTAGGTTGCATATACTGATACTCTCTTTTAATTTAAAAAAGAAACAACATTTTAAATAACAAAAGGAATGAATTTAACTTTGAAAATGCTTAAAAATTACTATGAGGAAATAAAAGAAAGGCTCTTAGTGGGTGAGATTGGAGTTTCCTTGCATGGAAATATTTACTTCTTGCTTTATACACTTTTGGGTCATTAGAAGTCTTTATAAGCAAACTGTACCTTTATTTAAAAATACATTAATTATTCTTAATATCTATGTCTTTTGGTCTCAAACAGGCTTGTCACCAAAGTTGTCAGAACATAAATTATTTATTATTGAATATTTCATTTCTGGAATAAAAGTGCATTTTCTGGTTCTGGAAAAATATTATTAGGATTTAACGTGCACTGTCTCTTGACAAATTCACTAGACCAATGTTCACAGAGTGTTCATGTGTTCTGTTGATGGCATGGAGATAATTTCAGGTCAGTGTTTGGCAAAATTTTTCTTAAAAAGAGAAGTCAAATCCTAACTATGGTAGAGAGAATACATAAAAGAATGACTTGGTTGTGATTCCCAACTCCTGTATTAGTGATGAATGAAAAAATTTCTAAGGTTTGCTTAAAAAAAGTATAGATAAATATACATACACACACCTATATATGTAATATTAGAAAAATCTAGTACATCATACCTATGAGTTCATAACTGTTATTAAGATGAGGATAAATTTATGAACATCTAAAAGGTAAGAGATATTTCAGAAAAATATCAAGGAAATTACAAAATAGAAGGTATTTGAACATGACAAAGGTATTTGCAAATGACAAACATTTGAGAAAACTGCATTTGAACAAAAATAAAAGCTTCTTACTAACAATAAACCATTGGAAGAACAAAATCTCTCCAAACTAGGTATCTCTTCCAAGTTACCCAATTCAGTATTTGAGGCAAAGCTCCTTGAAAGAAATACCAAAATGGAGGCCAAACCCTCCAAAAGGAATGATAGTTGATATTTACTGGGTCATGAAAGTTATGGATCTGCTCCTTAGGAAACACACACACACACACACACACACATTTAAAACCTGCTCCCTAAAGCACATCCAAATTCAGAGACCTCAAAGTAGCAAAAGAAAAAACTGTAGACACAAGAGTATCTATTAAAGTTGTTGTTTTTTTCTTTTTTCCAGGCACTTTAGAGTGCATATGACCCACGCTCAACAAGGAAATCAGCAGAGCAAATAGGAAGATAAAGCATACAGTGCCCTTGAGCAACTGTGCCTTCTGTGAATACTATTTGTGATGACAGAGGAAACTGGGCAGTGTCCAAAGAAGTACTGCTGCTGCTGAGGACTGTCTCCATTCAGGTCAACATGTCACTGTTATGGTTTGCATCTGAAATGTCCCCCAAAGCCCATATAATAAAGGCCTGGTTGCCAGCCCATGATTCTAATGGAAGTTTTAGGAGGTGGGGCCTAGTGGAAGGAAGTTAGGTCATTGGGGGTGTGCCCCAGAAGGGACTATTGGGACCCTGGCCCCTTCTTCTCTCTTTCTCTGCCTCTATGTTCTGGCTGTCATGAGGTGGGAAGTTTTTCTCTGCCATACAATACCGTCATGATGTTCTGCCTTGTCACAGGCCCAAAACAATGGGGCCAAGCAACCATGAACTAAAACCTCTGAAACCATGAGCCAAAATAAATGTTTCTTCCCTTTAATTACTTATCTCAGGTACTTTGTCACAGCAACCAAAAGCTAATACAACCATAAGTCAGGCCAAAAAAAAAGAACATACTTCCTCCATATTCCTCAACATGTTAACATTTCTAAAATGATAACTTAATCCCCATAAGGTGTTTTCTACTTTGGAAAATTACAAGAAAGGGAAGAAGACAGGGTAGTTAGTGGGGGGGGAAGGAACTCGTACTATTGAGCACCTATGTACGGACTAGGTACTTTATATATGCTGGTACCTTTTAAATTTATATTTTATAACGATTAGTATTTTAACTGTACATGTTTATAGGGCATAGTATGATAAGTTGATACATGAATACAATGTGTAATAATCAAATCAGGGTAGTTGGCTTTGCCATGTCCTTTAATACTTTTTAAACTTTTTTATTAACATGGAATAATTCTACACATTTATGAGGTTCAGTGTGATAATTCAACACATGTATACAATGTTCACTGATCAAGTCAAGACAAATAATGTTTCTATCTTATCATTACTTTGTGTCTGAAGTCTTTGAGCCAATTAGTGTTTATACCAAATCCATAAAGGGGATAAAATTGTCTCCATTTTAAAGGAAAGGAAATAGAAACATTTATCTAGATTTTCCTCCTTTGTCTCAAGTTGAAACCTTCATAACAGTAATACTGAACAATAAATATTGATCTATAAACGTGTTTATTATTTCATGTTTTCCTGTCAACTTTGCTCATGCTGCTGGAAACTTCTTTCGATATCTATTCTTGGCTTGAAGACTTAGCTTAAGCACTGCTTTCCCAGAAAAGCACTCCCCCAAGGCCCAATTCACACTTCCTTGGTTTCAGTTTCATAGAACCCTACCTTTCTATATAATTCCATGGTACAGGTCAAGTATTTCTTATTCAAAATGCTTAGACCCAGAAGTGTTTCAGATTTTGGATTTTACAGACCTTGGAACAATTGCAAAACTATAATTAATATCATAAGGATGGAACCCAAGTCCAAACACAAATTTTTTTATGTTTCACATACAATTTATACACATAGCCTGAAAAAATTTTACACATTTTTCGTGTGTCTTCTTTTTAACTGTGACTCATCACATGGGGTCAGATGCAAAATTTTCCATTTGAGACATCATGTCAGTGCTCAGAAACTAGGATGTGGGAATATTTCAGATTTCAGAATTTAAGATTAGAGTTCACTACAATAATTGCTAACTTGTTTGCCAACCACCCCGTGTCATCCTTGGAGAAAAGGATAACAGAAAAACACCATGTCCCTGAACTATCCCTTTCTAGTCCCCCAAACAATGACCGTGGGCCTGGGCTGGAATGTGCAGACATGAATTATCTTGAAGGACACTGACTTTCTCTTATGTGTGCTGGGAATTAGGGCAAGTTAGTGTTATTTGTAGAAAGCTGCTTTCCTACATGCACACCAAGTTCCTCGGAGTTCTGGCCATAAGATGGGACAAAGCAAGCTCCTGAAGAGGAAGCTGTTTTTTTATCAGATTGCTTCTTTGAGATTTCCCTAGAGTTGTTCATAATCCTTAAGCATCCAGGAATCCACATACACCCCCATGTGACAAGCTGATCTTACAATGAATGCCAAATTATAATTTCTAACTTCTCTTTAGCTTTGTTCAGATGGCTCTGTGATGTGGAATGCAATGGGGCCCGGAGGCCTCCAACAGAGTGCATCTCCACTCTGCATGGCGTAGAAACTCAACTGCTACTAGTGATACTATCATGCTGAGTCCTATGTCCCCAAAAAAGTCTGGGGGCTGGCATGAGGCAACGAGAAACTATTGCAAGGTTATAAACAAAACACTGATTAGGTCAGTATTTGAAATATTTAAGTGTATTACCATTATTATTGTAATTACTATAATTGCTATCACTTCTACAATAATGTGTTCTCATGCACATTTCCATATGGCTCCAAAATGGGCGAGAGAAAGTGCAATTAGAGCTGTACACATGAAACTAAGCATACACTTGAGTAAGCATGTGGAAATGTATTAGAAGGTTAGAGCAATATCACGTGTGTTATGAAGGGATAGTAAATGACATGTGTCACTTTAAAATACTCTATCCTGCTGAATTGAAAAAATTAAGAAGTATTTGTTCCATGCCTTCTAAATGCAAAGGATTTTGTCAGGTGCTGTTGCACCTACCTACACAAAGATATCAAGAGAAATTTTGTTGGCTTCTTGGTTAAAAACTCTGGGGAAATTTTTTTAGGAACATCAGCACTAAGTTAGGTCCTCAGATAACCTGCTTAGTTTTTTGAGGCACTTAGCAGACTCACAAATAATTAAAATATAAAGAATCATTTTCTATTTTTATATAGAATCTACATTTTCAGGTGCAAAAATATTAATATTTCTTCTCTAGGGCACTGACTTTTAAGTATCACAGCATTTGGATAATCCAATGATGAATCACATGGTTGTTTGGAGAGCACATATCCTAAAAGAAAGAGAATTGGTTAATTTTAAAGAGTATTGTATGAAACTTTTTGAACCATATCTGCTCCCAAATTGTCTACAGACCAAATCTACTCATGCTTGTAATACACAGGATCTCTTCCTTGAATATAGATGTCTGCTTCTTACACTCAAACATCTTTTGTTAAAAGCAACCACAAAGACAATTACATCATGCAAATTAAGTTGCAGAACAATAAATTACAGTTTTCATTTCTATTGCCATTTTTTCTCCTTAAGGACACTATCTGTTCAGCTTTATTGAACTTATGTATTATCAGACTGTATAATAGAAACACATTTGAAAATTAACTCTTAAAATGGATAATGGTCACAGATTCAGTTAATTCTTTGAATAAGCATTTGATGAGTGTTACAGTTTGGATCTTAAATATTCCCTAAAGGCTTATCTGCAAAAGGTTTGGTCCAGCCTGTGGCATTATGGGATAGTGGTATAATCTTTAGGAGTTGGAGCCTAGTGGAGAAAGTTAAGTCATTGGGGGCAAGCCCTTGAAGAAACTATTGAGACCCAGCCCCTTCCTCTCTCTCTTTGCTTCCTGATTCCCATGCAACTTTGTCCCATCACATGCTCCCTACTATGATTTATTGCCTAGCCACAGGCCCAAAAGCAATGGAGCCAGCTGACTGAAACCCCAGAAACCATGAATCAAAACAAACCTTTCCTCCTTTAAGTTGATTTTTCTCAGGCATTTAGTCACAGTAACAGAAAGCTGACTAATATGCTTAGTATATGTGTAGGATATTTTTCTAGGTACCAGGATTCAAGCAAAGAGATGTTGTAGGGGAGGCAAAGAGGTTGCAGATAAATAAAGCCAGTGTTGTCAGGGCTATGGTATAAAGAAGCACCTCAGAAGTGCATATAATCAGACATGAGAAATCATAAAACTTGCCTCATTTTGAAGAAACAGTATGCAATAAGTAGCTGAAAAATCATGCTATGTTCATCCCTCATGGGGAAATTTTAAAAAAGAAGTTTTCACTCAAAGGCAATAATAGTTTTATAATTTTGATTCCCATAGACAGTTCCCAGGGGACATACCTAGTCACTCCCAGGTTCTATAATCTAATCAAGGTGTAAATGTACACATAAAAATGATACACTGAAAAAAAAATGATATACTGGCAGCAGAAAACTTGAGATACAGACTTAAATCTGTAACTTACTAGTTGCTTGATTTTAGACAAATTAGTATACGAAGTCCTCAAGTCCAGCACCTGTAGAGTACATAATAATAGCATACTTTACAGGTTTGCTATAAAGATATTAAGAAATAATGCACGTAGAGCACTTAACTCTAACCAAGGGGCTAAAAAATAATGTTAGCTCTTAAAAAAAAATTAACATGATTAATCTCTTAGTAAGTGCATGGATATTCAAAAGAACAAACTATCATTTCCAAACATGGTTGTTTAAAAAGATATTTAGCAAAGACACAGTATATTGGAACTAAAACTTGAAGGCAACATGAAAGGGTTTATGCATGATGGAGTGAACAACATTGAGAAAAGCAAAAACACGTGATTTATTCAGAAGGTAATGAGAAGACAATTTTTACTTAGGGCAGAATTTATACAAGAAAGTGAGAGAAGGAGGGTTTAAAGGGTGAGCTGTTACCAAATTGTAAAAGATTATGAAGACAGGCAAATAAATATGGACTTCTTCCTGTAGGTGATGGGAAGCCACCAAAAGTTTTTGTTCAATAACATAATGTGATCAAAGCAGTGCTTTGTAAGAAAAATTGGAAAGATGGAGATAATTTAGATGAACCAGTTGGAATGTGATTTCTATAATCTGGCTGCACAGCAATAAGAACACACCTTAGTAACCTAACAGGGTATAAAAATGGAGACAGGAAAAACTTTAAAGGATAAATAAACATGTGATATTGTATTGGTTATGATCCTAATCTTCAAAAGAATGTTCCCAGGCCACATTTTCCTGATGAGTTCTTAAATCTGAATTCAAGTTATGAAATTCCAGAGATTCATACATTCTTTCAGGCATTTTAACAACTAAACAGGGTACTTTGCTTCTGAGCATTAAATAGTTGATGCTCATAATAACATAGATAGGTATTTCAATATCAAGGTTCATGGCTGCATTATTCATAATGGCCAAAAGATGGAAACAACCCAAATGCCCACCAATAGATGAAAGGTTAAACTACACACACACACACACACAATGAATTATTACTCAGCCTTAAGGGAATGTAATTGTGACATATGTTACAACCTGGCTGAACCTTGGAAGCCTCAACCTAAGTCAGATAAGCCAGACATAAAAAGGCAAATTCTGTATGATTACATATATATGAAGTTCCCAGAATAGTCAAACTCATAGAGACCAAAGTAGAATATTGGTTACCAGAAGTAGAATACATGGAGATATAGGAAGTTATTATTTAATGGGTACAAAGTTTCAGCTTGGGATGATTAAAAAAAAAACTCCAGAGATGGAGGGTGGTAATGGTCGTATAACAATATGAATGTTCTCCAGGCAACTAAACTGTACACTTAAGACTGGTTAAAATTATCAATTCTATGTTATGTATATTTTACCACCACCACAAGAACAAGTGTGGGCTGGAATGTAACCCCATGGTAGAGTGCTTGCCTGCCATGTGCAAAGCCCTGGGTCCAATCCCCAGTAACATCACACACACACACACACACACACACACACACACACACACGGCTCTGATAACCTGAGAAACATGTTAATCAAAACAGAAAGATTAAGTTTTGCCAATCTATTTATCCCAGTGGCTCTGCCAAATGAGATCCCCTGGGTCAGACTCCATCAGTTAGCTTGTCTAATGGGAGAAATGAAGAGGAAAAAGTACCTACTGTCAATCTCATCAAAACAACAATGGTAGCACAATGGCTTGTGCATCCGTGCTTTACATCTGCCCTGTTGTAACATAAAGGAAAAAAAGAAACAAAGTCACTTTTCCAGTCAAAGCAACTCCTTGCCTTGGCTTTTCCTCTAAATGACAAAGAAAATGAAAAGCACTGCCAATCTCTGACCTAAGTCCAGAAGCACAACAGGTCCTCCACAGACACACTGATATGCAAAGGACTAGAATTACATAATATGCTTCTATCAATTAAAATTTCCCCAAGTGGATGCTAAATTCAGCACTATGCTGGTTGGAATATGAATATAGAACTATAAAACATGGTCCCTACCTTTTAAGATCATATAATCTACTTGAGGGGACAGACTCTTATAATGATATAATAATGACAATATAAGACAAAATATAATTAGGTGCTAAATTGTACAGTACAGATTATAAGTACTCTAGGAGGTCATAAAAATGTCTAACATCCTGTAGAAATGAATAATGGGTCAGGAAATCTTCACTTACCAAGCACTTGTAGGAGCAGAGAATGCTATAAAGCAGACTGACATCTTTTAAAAATAGCCATTATGATTTTATGGGTAATACACCTCTACCAAACAGTCTGTTTCCTAACTTTTCTTCTGGATTTGCTTTTTTCTCAGCCCTGTTACAAATAATTAGAAAGTGCCTCAAAGAGAAACAAATAAACATGCCAACACCATTTGAAAGAATCTATAAATTACTATAAAACAGAGGTACTCAATGAAAATTAGAAATTCAGTCTTCATAAAAATAAACCTTTCCCTCAAAGATTGATTTGTTCAAACAAGGCCAAGAAAAAAAAAAATAGCTATACTGATTCCCCTCCTTCCTATATGAAGGCTAATAAGATCCAAGGAAAATTTTATTCATTTAGCATTAGAATTCAGACTATCTGCTTTAGAATGGGAATTCCACCTCCCTCTGCATGGCACAGATCAAACAGACACAGATTTTGTTTCTATAAAGACTCAAACTTTGAGCATGCATATCTTTTTGTTCTGGCCAACCTCAAACATTAAAAGGTGCACAGCTCTGTAGCTTAGCAGTGAACTGAAGAAGTAAAGCATTAAATTCTATTTCCTAGACTGCCACTCACCATAATCCCTCTCCCTGCTTTCTTCATCCTAACCAGCTATCAAACATATTCACCTCTATCAAAATTTGGTAAGTAGAGAGCAACTTGGTATGTCTCTGCATAATACTGGCAAGACTGGAGGTGTTTTGGGTAATCTACTGTGGCACAAAAAACTACCCCAATACCCTGTGGTTTAAAATGACCCTTTCGTTTCACTCATGATTTTGTGGATCAGCAGTTCAAGGAGAGCTTGGCTTGGCGGTTTGCCTCTGATGCACTCGGTGCCAGTTGTTAGCTGAGACCAGAGAATAAATGTTCACATTAGCTGCTTGTACTCCATGGTGCTTTGTGATCATCTTCCAGGCAGTGTCAGAACCAGGCTAAGGCAAGAGAGATGACTTGGGTACAAAATTTAAGAACCCATTCACCTAACAGTGCCTCCTTAAAATGTGTACCGGGTACTTCTCTCACCTCACCCTCATTTTGGAAAGACAGGACCTTTCCACCTGGCTCTGTAGCTCAGACTTTACAGCAAGGTGGTCTCAGGAAAAGAAAGGGGCAGAGAAGGAAAAGAAGATTTATACATGTGCCTTAGTTCATTTACTGCTCCTATAACAAAATGATATAGACTAAGTGATTTATTAAGAGAAGTGGTTTATTTCTAACAGTTCTAGGGTCTGGGAAGTCCAAGGGCATTTAGTGAGAGCCTTCAGGCTGCATCATGAATAACCTACTCTTAGGGATGACCACATTAATCCACTCACTGAAGGCCCTACCCTCATGACCCAGTCACCTCTCACTAGGCCTCATTTCCCACCACTGCTTCTTGGGAATCAAGTTCCCAACACATGAGTTAGGTGGACATATTCAATCCACAGCAGCAAGGAACTGGTAAGGTGTCTTTTTCACCATATTTTATTGGTCAAAGCAGTTACTAGGTCTGGCGGATTCATAGATAGAGAAACAGACACCACCTACTGATGAGAGTATGAAAGATTTCACTATAAAAGATCAAGTGGTAATAGACACATTGCTGTAGCCATCTTTGGAAAATACATTCTTTGATGTTTTCTTTATAAACTTGCCTTCACTTTATTCTTGGACCACTATAATATTCTACTCATTAACATGCTAGCACACAAATCTCATCTCAGTTCACCCTTCAACAGTGTGGAACCACTAGACCCTCCTGTAATATCTAGTACTCATGCTTAAAGTTTCCAGTGGCCCTCCCACCTTATAAATAAAGCCTGCACTCATGATTTGATGCCATTCCACCTGTTGTGGGATCAAGTGTATCTCCTAAAAAGATATGTTCTCATCCTGGTCCCATGCTACAGTTTAAATATGTCCTCTCCAAAATTCAAGTGTCACTAATATGACAGTATCAAGAGGTGGATCCCCTAAGAGGCAATTAGACCATGAGGAATCTTCCCTTTCATATGGCATTAGGTGCCCTGAATAAAAGGCTTGAAGGAGTAAGTTTATCCTTTCTTTGCCCTTCGACCTCTGTACTGTGTGGGCACAGCATTGCTCCCCTCTGCAAGATGTCTTGGAAACAGATAATCAGACCTTCATCAGACACCAAACCTGCTTGTGCTTTGATCTCAGAATTCCTAGCCTCCAGAGTGATGAGAAATATTTTTTTTCCTTAAAAATTATCCAGTGTGTGGCCTTCTATTTATCAGCATAAATAGACTGACATCCATGTTAACCTTCTTTGGAAATATGGTCTTTGTAGATGTAATCAAGTTAAAGTGAGGTCATACTGGAGTAGGTCGGGACCTAATCTAATGAGTGCTGTCTTCATAAGAAAAAGGGGAGAGATGTGGGCACAGAGATACACAGGAAAGAAGGCCTTTGAAAACAAAGGCAAGATTGTACTGATATGTACATTTGACAAAGAACCCCAGAGATTGCCACAAGCCACCAAAGCCAGCAAGAGACAAGGAAGAATTCCTCCCTGCAGCCTTCAGAGGGTGCACTGCTCTGGTAACACCTTGATGTTGAACTTCCAGCCTCCTGACTACAAGAGAACAAATTTCTATTGTTCTAAGTCACAAGGTTTGAGGAAGTTAGTTATGGTAGCTCTAAGAAACTGATATACCATATAATCAATTCTATCGCCCTACCCCGCTGCTTCCGAATATTCACCCTTTACCCAGAAATCTTTTCCCTGTCTTCATCTTCCAATTAATTACTACACCTGAATTTGTTCTTTCATTCTGCTATAAGACACTAAGCAAAGCAAAGCAGTGTATACACCTATAAATTATGGCTGTGTTATAACTGGCATCTTCTAGCATTCTACTAGGCAGAGCTTCTTGTTCCAAATGCCAATTCAGAGTACAGCTGGTACAGAAATTTTCATGCATTTGCTAAGAACAAAAAAAAAGTTAAAAAGCAGGTAAACAAATATTAAGGATTTTTAGTAAGTGCTTAGTGTCACATCCTTTGTTTATCGAAAGGGGAAAAAATTTAGTGACACAGTTATTTATAGAAACAGATCATGGAAAGAAAGCTATAGAAGTCCCTTCTTGGCTACTCATTTCTTAGTTACCAGACACTGTATGAATTACAGTGACTTTAATTAACCAAACCAAAAATGACTTCTAAATGATAATTAAATAACCTAGAGCTCTAGCAAGGTTGCCCTCACTATTGTTCCCATTTTGATTTTTGGAAGCAGTGTAATAAACTCCTCAAGGAGTCAGAGAGATCACCAATCCTTTTCCAAAAAAATATCTTACATGGCATATGTGCAAAATAAATAAATTTTTTAAAATAACAGTAGGGATGAGTTATCTTGTAATACATATTAGTCAGATGGTTATGAATATAATCACACCACATTATCTAGAATGCAGAAAGCAATCACCCTGTGATGGTCACTTTATACTGGAGCCCTGTAGAGGTAAGCAGCTGACCTGGCAGGCATTCAGAGCAGTGAGCAAGAGGGTGAAAAGTCTGAGGAATAGTAGAGGAATACAGCAATATTTAACTTGGAAAACAGAAGTTTCAGAATAAATTCAATTACTTTCTCATATAATAAAGTCTTTTCTAGTAAAGAATTACACTAAAACTTCTTTGTGCCACAAAAAAAAAACACTAAATCAATAAGTAAAAGTTATAGGAAGACATATTTTGAATTATCATGAGACATTTCTGAAAATAAAGTTAGTTATCCTGAGTTATCCCTGGAAATAAATGTTGATGCAAAGACTTATAACTTTCCAGCAAGTATATTTTATTTACCTTGGTAGTCCTAGTACAGAACACAATTCTTATCATATAATAACTGAATAATACATTTGATAAATATTGGGAAATTCAAGTGCCTGGTGGTGGTATAGATTAAATGGTTCCTTCCAAACCTAGGAATCCAAGATTTTAGGATAGCAAAAGAAGCTTGATTTTTATACCACTAATTCTTCCTTTCAGTGTGTCACAGTCATAATTTTGATTTTGCTGGATATGTAGTCCTTAGGAAAATAAAGAAGAAAACTATACATCTTGTTAGGGACATTTTAGGTGGTACTAAAATATAAAATGTAATGGTTGTAATTAAGTATAAAATGTAAAGCAACAATCTTCAAAGGCACATATTTATACAAACAGTATCAATCCCTCTAAAGTTTTTCTTATTTACGGCAAAAGTGAGCTACAATTTATCAAACCTTTGTCACAGGCCTTGCTCAGAACTTTCATATTCATTCAGAAGTATTTGCTGAATGCTAACTGTGTGCAAGACCTAACGTAAACAATTTCCCAAGGTAGGTAATAACAACTCTACCCGAAGGCTGCTAGGCTTGGATGTTGAGTGTCCCCCAAAGAACCTTATGTGAAGGCCTGGTACTCAGAGTGGTCAAATTCTAAGTGCTGTGGGCCTCTAAGATGTGGGATGGAGTGAGAAGCTGTTAGGTCATTGGGGGTGTGCCTCAAAGGGGATTGTGGGACCCCAGTCTCTTTTGCTCTCTCTGCTCCAGTTCAAGATGTAACCACTTGTTCCTACATGCATTGTCCCCACGATGCGCCACCACACATGGGCAAAACAGAAGGCAAACTAATGGGACCACACAATCTCAGACTTTAAACCTCAAAAATGGTAAACCAAATAAAATTTTTCTCTTTTTAAGTTAGCTGCCCCAGATATTTTATTGCAGTTACACAAAGCTAACTAATTAAAAAAAAAAAAAAAAGAAAAGAAAAGGAACTATGTAATTTATGCAAGTTCAGGCCACCACTCACCCATATCAAGCCTTTGTACAAATTTGAAAAACAAGGTACCTCTTCTTCAAGACATTTTGCTTCCCTTTGCCATATAAAATATAAATATGCTGATTTTACTACAATGAAAAACTTCACTGCCCATAAAATTGTTGCAATAAATATTCAAATTTATAATACCTGATATAAACAGCATGCACTTTAGATGTGTTTCTTTTTGCAGTGCAGTCTACTCAACAGTAGATGAATCCTACAATAAGTGTGAAGCCAGACATTTTGCTCTAGTACCATTACTCCTACTCTAAATTAAAATTATCAGGAATTTCACATAAATTGCATAAATTTCGGGCTACATATGAATATTATCTCCTTTTGGCACTGTTTTACACTCAACACACAAATAAAAAGTATTTATGTGGACATAAACCCACTGGATACATAGGAAGCAACTAATGCTGGACAGTATGAATGATTTCTTAGAGAACCCATCATCGGAATATCCCTGACACAAACTGCTTCTCCAAAGCCTTATTTTACCTACCAAGCAAATTGAAAAAATATTCTCAAGATTAGCATAAAATAGTTGTTCAACCAACCCTCAATCTGAACCTGAAGATCTAATTATTACAAAGTATGACTTGAATCATATTTCATTATCATATTAAGGTGCTTCAGATCAATATCCAGTCGAATTCTGGGTGAAAGATACAACAGGGGTTTTAAAAGCAAGATTTGCCTTATTCTAGAAGATATTCTACAGTATAAAATGGTGCTAGCAGCTAACAAAATTAAGAATCCTCAGAAAGAGTAACACCTGTGCACGTGGTGCTGTATTTATCCAATCCGCCTTTTGGGGTCTTAGTGTACTGCAGGTTTTGTATTAGACACTGAGGACACAGTGAGGACCAGATCCAGATCCTGCTCTACTCTCATTCCAGCAAAACTAACGTTAAAAAAGAAAAGTTCTACTCTAGAGATTTACGCAAATTGTGAAAGGCCCATTTGAAGGAGACCCAATCTGTTCTGCATACAGGATTTCTTGGAATTAAGGCAAACAGAACTCACAATAATATAAATAAGCTTTGAAATTAACTGAAAAACCAATTGCTACCATCATACCTGACTCACAGTAAATATGTAACAGATGTGAAATGAATAAATAAATGAACTTTCCAGCTTATGAATTAGACTTGGACTATAAGCAAACAGCCACATCAATTATAAAAAGAAGTTTAATGAACACAAAATATTTTCAAATACCCAGAAGCCTAAGGCAATTTGAATTGAGAGAAGATGCCATTTAAACATAAATCACCCATGGATCTGATTAAGACAAGCAAATTATTTGTTATATATATTAGAGCTATTTCATGATATTTTTGAGCATCTTGGAAGCACATTTGATTTTTCTGCTGTTGTTACTTGGTTTTGTTTTTTCAGTTGCATGGACGATTCTTTTCTACATTTCCACTATCCATCCACCTGACTTTGCACAGATGATGGATTGTGAAGCATTGTAATGATTGTCATTGTTTTTCAGTCATTCAGACAGAGAAGATCTGGGCTTGAACTAGAAATGGGGGTGGAGGGTGGAGAAATGTTCATTCTTTGCTTTATGCAAGCAGAGGAGTTACACTTAACAAATACCAGTCTTTAAGGTACATAATTTGAGACAAAGGTTTATTTCTTCAACAATTTTAACCCCTCTACCCTGCACTAACCAAACCTCCTAAAAGACATTTTATTAAAACAGAATTAAAATGCTAAACACCTTACTCACCTTTTCTTTTAATTCAGTTTTGGACTTGTTTATTATTCATCTCACATTCTATCACAAACATCTTGAAGATGAGGACACAGTTGCTGCTGATTCTAATCAGCACCTGGTCTAGCATTCTATGCAATGAAATCTTGACAACATGCTTCCTGGTAATCATATTAGACATCAAGTCATCTCACATACAAAACTCAAAAGTTATTACTTTTCAAAAATATACTTTAGGCCATGTCTTATATTCAAGAGAATCACAAAATATGAGAATTAAAAATGGGCCTTAAAACTATTTATAGGTATTGTCAACATGTTTCTTCAACCCTGTGAGCTTCCTCTATCCTAACTCCTACCACTACCACTTAACAGAAAATAGTTCCAAGCTTTCTATATGAGTCCCTGGAACTTTAGAAGGGTAAAAAATAGTCTATGAGTCTAACTCTATAGACAGTATATCCCACAGCACACTTACAGAGGAGACTCACTTCTCAGTGACTCAATGAAATTTTGGAATCATTTATAGTTACAGTTTTGTTAGAGATTGGCATTGGTATTTTGTTTGATATCATTGTGTAACCTTACTAAGACAATTAAATAGGAGCAACTTGACAGGTCTCATATTCGTCTGTTTCCTAGAACTGAAGAAAAAACTCGAGTTTATACCCAATTTTCAATAGCATATGTACACAGATCTGATAAGGAATGGAACAGACAGAAATGTAGAAAATCAACATATATTAGCAACATAGGAAAGCCATTAGAGAACAACTTCCTCAGGTAGTTACAGGGCAGAATTTTGTGTTCTCATAGCTTTTTATTAACAAAATTTCTCACTGCCCTCAAGAACATGCAAAAAAAAAATCAAATATTCCTAATTTTTCCTTTTCTCTATTGAAATTAAATATGCATCTGATCTACTTAGAAGACTTCAATTTGTGCCTTTGAAGTAGGACTTCAGATATTTTAAAAGTGACACTCTTCATGGTATTTACAGCAAAAACTAAACCTTTCAGCAGCAGTTTGGGCTGCATTTCTAGGTTGACCATAGCAAGAATACATTTAATTTTTAAATATTAAAAGGTGCTTCTCTAATTGTGCTCCTCACAGACAAAGAGTCTGAGCACAAACCAAATGCTGAAGGAAGGCCCCAGATTCTAAACTGTTTTTATAGATCCTCCTAACTTACTCCTTAATCTCACTGGGAGCACCAGCATACAAGAACTATCCAGCAGTCCATGAGTGACAGAGTTGAGCTCTAAAACTGGAAGCACTTAACACATAATCTCATGCTCAAATATACACATTTGCACAGTGGACTTCCATCTAGGAGACAGCCCCTGACCTCTTGAAACACTGCAGAACTGACCAGGAAATCAGCTTCACGGATTGTGTGTCTTTGCTCCACTTCAAAAGTTCCAACCTATTTCATAATCATTCTGAGAAATTTCCCTTCATTGTCTCCTCTTTTTGCACATTTTTCCCTCCATTTTCTCTGTTTACTCCCTGCTCTGTCTTTGTCAATTTATCTCTGAGCTACTTCAATTCCTTGGACTCTGCTAACCTCACAAACTTAAAAAGGAAACTGGATTCGTTAGACAAAAACTGAATCACATTTCTTTTCACCCTATGAGGAAGTAGAAAAAGCTGTTTTGGAATTTATTTGATAGTCAGCATTTCAGAAAGCATCCTTAAATTATTCTGTTTAAATCTTTACTTCTTCAACTTTCTCCGAAAGCATGCTAACATTGTGCTAAAATGTGCAGTTATGAAAGCCTCAATTTCTGGAGTCAGTGCTTCCATGTGAACAGCAGGGGGCAATAGCGCACCAAGAATTGCAGAACCCCCTGGCTCTGAGAAACTGTTGAATTGCTGCACCGGGTCTGTGTGCGCCCGCCAGCGAGATGATCTCAGCTCTCCGATGAAGTCTTTTGTTTTGTGTCCTATTTTACAATGCACGGTTCAGTTTTCTATAGGAGTTGCGACTCGGTTACACAGTATTTCACTGTGACAGCTTAGTAAGAAAAAGAAAAGTGAAGGGAAAAAGGGAAAGAAAAAATTCTCCCAACCAAATGAAACAGAAACAAGGAAGAAGTAATCCTACATATAGATAATAAAGTTTGTTCCTTCTCTCTTCCCATCCTGGACACTTTTTCTGAATTACAGATGAAATTCATCTTTACTCCTTACACACACACACACACACACACACACACACACACTCATTTCATTGTTTTCTGTAAAAACTTAGATTTCCTCTTTTAAATGGTTAAAAAAAAACTTTTAAACCAAATATACATTCTCCAATTACAAAACAATTCTGTCATTTTCTGGCCATTAATCAAACTTCTGAGTATGATGTTTTTATGCATTCTTAACATTTGTTAGTCAAGATACATTTCATTGATTCTTGTGTTGCAACAGAAATTTTCCCTGTAAACACATAACTTGAGATAAAGAGCCAAAAGCTATAACGGTGATCTGTATCTGATATGTTTGGAGGTAGAATACAAAGTACAAACTGAAACATCAAAAGTTTTAAGAATATGTTCACAAATGATTGTAATGGTATGGTTTGGAAAAGTGTTTAGTAATCCAACTTTCAAAGTCAGCAAATATGAAACCACTTTGATGAACTGATTGTATCCCAGAATACAAGCCTGGCCTTCCCTGCCACTATCCTAAGAGATTCCTAGTCACACTAGCCAGCTGCTTTGCTGTTCTTGACAACACACGAGGTATTTTTGTGCCTGGGTGCTTTTACCCAAGTTGTTCTCTCCTCAACAAGAATCTTTCACCCACTCCAAGTGTTTGTGCAAAAGTCACCTTTTCAGTGAGACCTCCCTGATCACCTATTTAAAATGAAATATTCCCCTTAACATTTCCTATCCTTCCCTTTTTCTTTGTTTTCCTCAATAGCATTCAGCACCATCTAATATGCCACATATTACACATTAATATAATCTGAGATAGCAGATCAAATATAATAGTCAATAGAAAAAAAGAAAGAAAAAAAAAACTGGGTTAATCCCAAAGGAAAACTTAACTGCTATATGTAAAAAACAAAGACATGCCTAAAGCAAAAGAATTAAGAAACAATATGAATAAGAGAAAGGATGGGTAAAGATATATCAAGAAAAAGCAAATTTAAAAAGGGAAAAAAATTGAGAATTTTGAAATCCAAGAAAGAATGGAGACCAAAAACCATTACCAACACAGATGCACAAACCTTGTACTACAATGCACAGTGAAAACAAAATTTTTATGAAAAGGTATTCAGAAAATAACACAGCATCACTTTGAGCAACAATTACAAGATATTCAAAGAAAAACTGAAATATGCAAATAAGACTCTTAATCCAAGAAAAAAAATTTGTTAAAAGGGGCCCTATAATTTACATATGAATACTTCAATAAATCACATAAAAAAACAAATAATATTATTTATTAATAGTATGATAGGGTCCAGGCCCAGTGGTATCTGCCTGTAATCCCAGAGGCTGAGGCAGAAGGATGGCAAGTTCAAAGACAACCTCAGCAAAATCGAGATACTAAGAAACTCATTAAGACTCTATCTCTAAATAAAATAAAAATAGGGCTGGGGATGTGGCTTAGTGGTCAAGAGCCCCTGAGTTCAATCCCCAGTAACCCTCCCTCCACAAAAAAATAGTATGATAGGGCTAGGGGTATGGCTTACAGGTAGAACACTTTCTAGCAGGCACAAGGCTCTACATTCAATCCCCAGCAACACATACACACACACACACACACACAAAACCATTATGTGAAAAGTAGCAATTCATAACAATCAAAACATGAGAAAGATGTCTCACCTTGAAATTTTCCATTTGCAGAATTTAGCTTCTACTAAATGGAGTTTGAATCAAATGAAAATATCAACTGATACTGAGAACTTCTAGAAAAAAAATTAAAATGTAGCATCAGAGTCTACAAAATACAGCTAAAGATATTTAGAACAAAATTCAG
Organism: Sciurus carolinensis; assembly: GCF_902686445.1. Classification (NCBI taxonomy): domain Eukaryota; kingdom Metazoa; phylum Chordata; class Mammalia; order Rodentia; family Sciuridae; genus Sciurus; species Sciurus carolinensis. Next base: position 85,349,233 of record NC_062221.1, on the reverse strand, counting down.
AGATGTGTTTATAGGAATAAAAATTAAAGAATTAAATAAATGAATTAGATATTTCACTTGCTTTTTTCCTCCCACTTTGGATTTAATTTCCTTTTTAATTAAGTAAGCCTAGATTTGAAAACAACATGAAACCAACCTAGTTATATTAAACTACACTTAGAATTTTTACTAGTAGTTGTAATATGATGGGAAAAATAAATAATCACGTTAGAATCATTGGGAATCCCACTTGTCAGCATAAGAGAGAAAAGGTGCAACACAAAATCAAATAAGTAAAAATCCTATAGTCCTTCATTAAAACTTAAATAATATCACAAATTTATGCTTTTTTTAAAAAAAACTACACAGTTTCTAGGTCCTCTGTTGAAAAGGCTGAGAAGTAACAGGAAGTCATTTAGCCATGAGCATCCCTAAGTGCATACAAGGTAGTATCCAATTATCATCATCATGAAGACAATGAAGACTTCTTGAGAAACAGTTGATTCTAGGTCTGGAGCAATAAACGTATTATAAATGTACAATACTACACAGGTAAAAGACTTGTCACAAGGACACCATTGGGACACCTGAAGTTGTGTCAAATAGGCTCAAGAACCAAAATGGCCAAAGATGAGCAATTCGAACTTCAAAGTGAATAATCAATCACTGCAATTATATTATATAAAAGTGTAAACAGATATGTAAATAGAATCAAGAGAAAACTCCCGGAATCAATGAGATTAAATATAGCAGCAAGATATAAAATTACATGTAAAAATCAATAAGCTCATTTTGTAGGCAATGAACAATTACTAGGGAAATAAAAGACATGATCCCATTTACACTAACACCACAAAAGAGAAATATCTTATCAATAAATTTAACAATGTGAAAAACCTATAAGGAAAAAAACTTTATGGTTTTCCTAAAAGACACAAAATTGGGACTTGAGTAAAAGGAAAAATACTGTTCTTCAATAGAAAAATACAATATCATAAATTGATGCCAATTTTAAACTATTTTATATAGCTAGATTCTATAATAAAAAAATAAGCGAGAATAAAAAAGAAACTCACAAACACACATGCACACGTAGAAAGCAGCAATGCAGCAGGACCAGCCTTAACATATACTGAAATATATTAGTCTCTATAGTCAAAATAGCTTAAATTTAACAAACATGTAGAATAATCAGTGGAAAGAACAAAAATATGAAGACCCAAGTACAAAGTGAATATTTACATATATATGATAAAAAAACAGTATCTTAAATCATGGGGGTGGCCTTTTTAAAAATGTAGGGTCGTCTTTTAAAATAGAAAATTGTACTTGGAAAATAGATAAAATTGGATATAAAATTATCTAGGTATAATTACCACTACAACACATATATGTGTGTATACATATATGTAAATATATAAGTGAATATATAATCTGACATGTCCAAAGTGAAGGATGTCCTGGAAGGATAGGCAGACCAGCTTAGATTTTAAAAAATATTAATTCCAGGAAAAACTAGAAATTAAAAAAGACTGGGCAACTGCTGTAAATCAAGGAAACTAAAGAGATTTGACAGCTAAATGTCATATATGTGTCCCAGTTTACTTAATCCCAGACTTCTGTTTTATCAACAATAAAGAGACATTTTGGAGACAATTAAGTAAGTTAAAATATACAACTGCATACTGACTACAGTAAGGTAGCAATGCTACATTTCCTGATTATGACCCTTGCACTGTGAATCCATATGACAGCAGTCGTCGATATTAGCGATTTTGCTCCCCTAGCCACCACCACCACACACGTAGGTAGGTGGCAGTGTATGGTGACATTTTTGGTTGTCAGAATTGGGGAAGCAGGGGATGACACTGCATTTAGTAAGTAGAGCCCAAGGATGCTGCTAACATTAATTGTTTAGCACGACCTGCTCCCTCCACACGCTCCAAAAACCATTTTGTCCCAAATGTCAACAGCCGATGGTCGAGAAACCCTGATGTAAGAAAAGCCCTTATTCTTAGGGGATATATACTGAGATATTAGGCTGAATCACGCGTGATTTTCTTTTGTATAGGTAAGTTATGGGCAGTATTTAAGGGTGAAGGGTGACAATGCCCACTACTCTCCAAATCCTGCACACGTCCTTCCGCCCTCGGGAGCCCAGGGAGTGGCGCACTCTCCCCACCCACGCGGAGGGCTCCCGCCAAGCCTGCGCAGGGGCGGAGCCTGCGCCGGGAGGCGTGACGGCGGCCCTGCGCATGCGCAGGAAGGCCCGCCCCATCCGCGCGGCGCTTCACCCAAAGTTACCTACTGCCCCGCGCAGCACTCGGAACCTGCTAGTGGCCACGACCGAAAGCAGGCAAAAATCCCCAGTGGAGGCTCGGTTGGCTTCTCCAGGAATGACAACGATGCCTTCCCGGTGGAAGCTCGGAGCCCTCCTCTGCGATCCATTGAGGGCCGCAGTGAGCATCCTTATTCTTTTGGACCGACCAGGAAGAGCCTGGCCATCCCCGCCTTCCAGGCTGGATTCCTCGGAGGTGAAATTTGACACTCTCGCGAGTGGATTCTAACTTCCGGAGTCTGCCGAGCTTGGGCAGTACTACATCGTGTGGTGCAAGTGCATCCTGGCACCCTGGTTCCACACCCGGCTCCTCGCCAGCGAGCTCGTTCCCAGGTAAGAATTTTAAGTACTTTAAGAAATTTTTATGCATAGATTCTCTAATTTAGGAGTCGGTAGACCTCTGTAACGAGCCAAATAGCAAATATTTTAGGATTTGCAGATCAGGAGCTTCGTCTATCATATATTCGTCTTCGTTAGTTCTAACAAGCTTGTAAAAATGAGAAAAAACAGTCAGCATCAGGCCTTAGGAACCTTGAAGATGACAGTGATAAGAAGCTAGTCATGCACTGCCCGGCTCGGAGGCTGAGAACTCAGTGAGTCTGCCACCCCTGCCCTTCGCGGTAAGGCCCCAGGTTCTGTGAGGACTACACCTCCCCAGGTGTGCTTGGTCGTCACTCCTAGGCTTAGTTCTCCATCTCTTGAATTCTACACTTGCGCCCCTGCCTTTTCTCCCGGAGGCAGATGGTAAGTTCCTGGTAGTCATCAAGGCCACCAGTAACCCCCACACACACACCAGCAGCCACACTCTCCTTTGCTCTGAAGTGGCAGTTGCTTCTCATCTGGGAGCAAAAGCCAAAGTCCCTACATTTTGAATAAATTTGTTTAGTGGAAAAGTAATTTAAGGTATCTCAAACTACTGTATTTTAAGTTTTTTTCCCCCTAGTGAGAAATGTAATATATGTCTACTATGGTAATTTGGAAAAGAATATAGACAAAATAAAAATTCTCCACAATCCCAATCCATGGAAAATAACTTATGTATTCTTTTAGTCCTTTTTTTCAATGCATACTGATAGGAAATTTATAGAACAATTAGATTTAAAAAATTTTTTTTGAAATAAACTTTTGTTTAAGTACAGCATAGAAAAAAGTACACAAATTGTAAGTATAGTTTAGTAAGCTTTCAAACTAATGCAAACACACCCTGGCAATCATACTCTAGATCAAGAAATAAATTGTTAGAAGCATCCTTTATGCCCCTGCCCAGTCACACAGTTCTCTCCAAATATAACCATTACCTTATCCATGGTTAAGTTTTATTATGTTCTTGAGTTTTACGTGAAATTATTTATTCAATAAGTACTCTATAGTATCTGGTTTCTTTCACTCCATATTATATTTGAGTTTGTGTATGTTGCATGTTACAGATCTTTTTTTAAATGTTTTGTTGTTGTTTTTATTCTGTATGATATTCAGTTGTCTAAATATGCACAGTTTATCCTTTATATTGCTGTTTTTTCTTAATGACTTTATTATGATAGAATTCACATGCCATACAATTAATCCATTTGAAGTATACAATTCAGTGTGGGTTTTTTAGTATATTCACAGATCAGTGTTAACCATTACCCTCAGTCAAATTTTAGAAAATGTTCATCACCAGAAATGAGCGGTGGGGCATATTAAAGTCACATAGAATTTGGGAAAATATCTCATTAGATGGAACTGTTCTGAGGATGGCTGTACATTTAGCATAAATGCTATCTAAAGACCAGAAGTACCACCCCAATGTTGGTAATGTCAGAATGTCCTCACAATTTTTCAAAACATCCCCACCGTGCACAATATGTCCCTGCATGCAATGAGAATCTTTGTCACATGATCTGCCACTGTTTCCTTATTATATATCTTTTCAAACATCTTCTAATACTTAGGTCTCAAACCATACACACCTGTCTCCAACTAAGGGATTTGGGGATTGCTTTTCCCTTTTACAAAATGCTTCTCCCCTAAATATTCCATGCTGATTCTTTTCTCTTCCTCAGGTCTTTGTTCAAATGTCATTATCTCTGAGAGACCTATATATTAAATAAGCAAAAAAGCTTACATGTTCTCTTCCCATATGTATTAGTTTTCTGGCGCTGCCATAGATAATGGACTGAGTGACTTAAACAACAGAATTTTATTTTCTCAGTTGTGGAAACTAAAGTCCATGATCAAGGTGTTGGTAGGTTTGGTTTCTCCCGAGTCCTCTTGCCTTAGTGTGGAGTTGGCCACCTCTGGCTGTATCCTCCTATAGTTTTTCTTCTGTCCTTGGTTTCTCTGAGTATGTCCAAATTCCCTCTTGTAAGGATACTAGTTAGATTAGGTTAGAGCCCACCTTATGGCCTCATTCTAACTTAATTACCACCTTAAAAGCCCTATGTCCAAATATACTTACATTATAAGATACTGAGGATTCAATGTGAATTTTGTGGAAAGGATATGATTCAGTCATAATACCATCCCTAGTTTATTTTTATCTATACCCTTTATTTTAAGTATGATATGTTTTAAGTATTTGTTTATTGTCTCACCTTCTGTTCTGCTAAAATATAGATTCCATATGGGGGGATTTTAATCAGTTTTGTTCTCTGTAGTGTCTCAAATGAGTAAGAAATTGTAATTTGTAACATGTTTACTCAAGGCTAACATATGGACAACCTTATATTTATTCCCAATAACTCTGTATCTTTCAGGGCATTCCTTCATTTCTTTATGAATGAAAAAAAAGATCAATTAGTAGCCCACTAAAGCATGTATTTTAAGTTATGTTTGAGTTTCTAAGCAAAAAGGATCATAATAGTAAAAGATCCAGCTTTATACCAAGGAGTATAAGAAATGTGATATGCTTGTTTCCAAAGCAACAAAAAGCTTTACCTGATTAAGTAGTCTGAGGGCTCTTCCATAATACATTTGAGTATTCAAGTTGCTGAGGACCCTCTCACAAGAAAAATGCTTAGAGCCATCATCAAAGAAATTTGCCTATTATGAGCTAATTTTTACCACCTTTTTTTTCTTTAGGTGGTCAGGCTCAGGATGGATGATGAGCTTTCAAAAAGAAAAAAAGATGGAAATCACCAACCATGCTGCCTACTGAATGAGTATTTCTTTGTAGCACGTACAGAGTCAAGGAAAATTATATTCCTGCATTGTATAATCTACCAACAGCCTACTTTCCTACTGTTTTAATCTAGGTTATTCTTTAAAAAGCAGAACCTGAGACAAAGGTAGAGACATTCTGTTTAGGAATTTGATCTCAGGGAGCAGGAGTGAAAGAGAAATGAAAGGGGGTGGCAGTGAGGGAAAGACTGAAGCAAACAAGGTAGTGTTTTCAAGTGGTACACTACAGGTAATGATTACATAATGCAGAGACTTCTCAAGAATCTTTGTCTCAGAGCTGTTTTCCTGAGGGATAAAAGGGAGAAGTATTTTTCTGCCAGCAGTCATCTCCTCAGTGTTGAGGTCTGCACTGACTCCCCCATAAGTCTGGGTTGCCTCTCTGGTACAGGACATCACACCTTGCTGCAACAAAGAAGCTTTGGGACAGGAGACTTGATTCTTGGTGTTTGTTTGACATGCAACACTATCAGCATGAAACAGGGTAAAGTCTTCCAGACTCTTTACCAGAGCTGCAGCTAGAATCAGGTTAAAAAGATGTGAAAGTACACAAGAGAGATTTTATAAGCCTGCATAGTACACAGTTAGACCTGCCTAAATTGGTTTCCTCCCTTCTTGCTTTAATCATGATATATTGTCCAGAACAAAGTTGAAAGAAGGGTTAAATAGGAAGGTTCAACATACTGGAGGTCATATATTTATACCAGTTTTAACCTCAAGTTTATAAGAAAGTGACAGTGAAACTTGGAAAATTGAAAATGATTCTACTTGAAAACTTTGACCATTGAGAAAAGATATATTAGATACCGTCTAAACTCATGTAATATTAGAAATAATCATGAATCATTAGAGAAAAATGAAGAAATAAATTAACCATATCTTGTGTCTCCATGAGCTTCAATGTCATTAACTTATCACAAGATACTATTTTCTAAAATTATCCAGCATTAATATCACAAAGCTTACAACTATTGAACAGAAACTGGCAGGGACATAAGAAGAAAAATAATTGGGATCACATAAAGGGTTGGCATTAGCATTGGCTGGATTCTTGGAAAACTGTGGTATTTCACCTGTGAGGATCATCTTATCAGAAATAATGATGTCACCATTATCCTTTTATTTATTTGGTCTGGAATTTCCATTAATAGGGTAAAGTTTTTGAGTCATTCAACTCAGTATGTGTTGAGCTCCTATTTATTAGCACTTTAAACATATAAATAAAACATACAATATTATATCCAAAAACATGAGAATTTCTGTTTTTTTAAGGTACACCCCAGAATATTTATTACTAACACTGACCATAGGTTGGATCACAAGTCTCAACAAATTTCAAAAGATTGAAATCGTATTTAGTATGAATTAAACCAGAAGTTAATTATATAACTATTCAACTTGCTTTATGTGTGTGTGTGGAGGGGGGGGTGCTGTTTTTAGTCAGGAAAATTAGCCCTACCATTATTATGTGTAACTTTTCAGGGATCTGAAAAGGACTCTCCACTATTACTAGATAGAAATTAAATATTTCCTAGTAACAAAAAAAATCCCAAATGCCTGTAAGTTAAGGAGTATGCACCTGATGACCAATGGGTCAAACAATAAATCACACCAGAATTTTGAAAATATTTCAAAATGAATTCTAATGAAAAAACAGAATCAAAACTTACCAAATGCTATGAAAGCACATGTTTACAGGGAATTATAGCTCTAAACACACATACTAGAAATTGTACAAAAATCTTGGCTATTGCTACTTCAAGAAACCAGAGGGGGGAAAAAATGGAGCAACATTTCAGACATTGGGCACCTGGTGGGAAAGGATTGATCCCTGAGAGAGGGACACAAGGCAAAACCTACAGTGGCCTTGCCTTTCTGCAGGTGAGCACTCTGGATCAATGCAGGAGGAGGAACATAAGCAAAGCAGTCTTGCTGAGCTAAAGAGAAAAAGACGGGTTGAGACTGGCATGACTTGAATATTCAGGGTAGAATATCAGTGAGGTGGAAGATACGCGGAGAAAAAAATGAAAGAAATAGAGATTCTTTGTGCCAATTGCTGAATGCTAAGCCTAACAATACTCAAAAGTTAGTTTGAAATTAGGAAACATTTAATTTCTCTCTAGCTATGGTGGAGAATCCTCACTGAGAACTCCAGGGATTCACCAAAGACGCTGAAAGGTTACACAAAATATTCGTAGGGCTAACCGTCCTGTCCTGACTAAAAACTGTACCTACACATACAGCCACCAAAAAAAAAAAAAAAAGCAAGTTGAATAGTATAAAACTGATCCTCAAGTAATTACCTGACAGAAAAAAATGCAAATTTGTTAGTTCTAGTCCTCTAAGAAGCACATATAAAGGTAGGATTTGATTTGTAAGAGATTTATTTAGGGAAATGCTTATAAGGCTTGAAATGAAGGATCTTTAGAGTACATAACCTGTCTGACCTGTGTGAAGGTGTGAGGTTTAACTTTATGTGTGTCAGCTTCACTGGGCCACAGAATGCCCAGACATCTGGTTAAACATTATTTCTGGGTGTGCCCATGAGGGTGTTTCTGGAAGAGAATGGTATTTGGATGCACTGAGTAAACAGACTGATCCCTGGCATGGGTGGGCACCATCCCCTTTGCTGAGGACCTGAATAAAATAAAAAGATGGAGAAACATTTTTTCTTTGCCTGGCTATTAAGGTGGAACTCCATCTTCTGCTCTTGGACTGGGACTGACAGCCGCAGTGTTCTTGGCTCCCAGGTCTTCAGATGGCAGATCATAGGACTTAGCCTCCATAATTGCAAGAACCAATTCTTTATCATAAATATCTAGACTGATAGCTGAATGAATGGTTAGGTGAATGGATGGATAGATAAGAGACAGACAATTTGTTTCTGTTTCTCTGGAGAACACTGACTAATATAGAAGAAAAGGGAGGAAGGACAGTTGAATAGTGGGACATTATGCTGCAAAACAATTAGAATCAAGTTTCAGGGCTGGGGATATAGCTCAGTTGATAGAGTGCCTGCCTGTCATGCAAAAGGCCCTGGATTCAATCCCCAGCACCACAAAACAAAAACAAAACAAAACAAAATGAAACTACACTATAGAATCAAGTTTCAGGTCAGCTGATGGAAAACATTGAAGCCAAAGTTTCTCACTGGAGGAACTATATTAGGAATAAGCCTACACTATTATACCTGCTTTCTCAGTAATTGTTATGATGGTAACCTTGACAAGAACATGTCAGTGGGTTCAGAGAGCAATAGCTGGGACACTCAGTCATATATGCTCCCCTCAGCAAGAGATCCCAAGTGGCACATTTTTATGACTCAGTTTATCCCTAATGCTATACATCTTCACTCAGCCTGGCTCCTGGGAAGATGACTAGACACCAATGTCAACTCGTACCCTAGGCCAAGTAATACTGGAAATGTTTGGATATTCTCCTTTGCCAGTGTTCAGTCACCCTAGTAAATGACAATGAGTCCATTTGGGGAAGAACTTGAGGATTTATCACTATACACACACACACACACACACACACACACACACACACACACCATTTGTAACAAGGTCTTTTCCTTTTCCTTCTAGGAACCCTGCACCTCTTCCATTTGTGGATTCTTTATCTTAAAATTCCCTCCGGTTTGGGAATGGAGCAAGGAATTGTGATATTTCATTGGGGCAGTACCCTCAAACTCTTGCTTTTCCATTTTCACCTTTGGTTATACATCTTAAGTAACATCCCTGTTACTTGTCTGCTTGTTCTTCCTGAGGGGGTGTTACCTTCAATTAATCATATCACAAACATGCTGCGAGTCAAGCCCACTTAACTACCCCTCCAATTTCACCAGTTGTTAGAGTAATTACAGCCTCTTGGCTTGTGGTAGTTAAACTCCAGTCTTCGGGGCCCTGTATTACTTCAGGGCCCATTACCCCTGAATGATATTAACAAGCCCAGCTCTGTGACCATCTCATCATCAGCCCTGTATAAAAAGAAGAGCCACCACTTAATCTTAGTGATACTGGGACCCTCACACAGGCATATGGTTGAGGGTCTTAGTGAATCGTGTGTCTTCTGGGACCTCTCTTGGAACAAAACCTGTGGTTTTTCTAGCCTCATGTTTTCCATTCCAGGATGATCATTTCTCTCAACCTCTTTATTCCTTCTCCTACCCTTTACCTGATCACTGTGGTCATTTAAGTGTTGACCAGCTCTGTTCTTAGGTTTCCAAGACCTACTCTATTACTGGATTTGTTCTATCCCCTGGAGTTCTTGTTAGGGTATCTTAGTCCATTGGTGCTGCTACAACAAAATATCTGAAACTGGGTAATTTATGAAGAACAGAAATTGATTTCTCCCATTTCAGGAGGATAGAAATTCAAGGTCAAAGTACCAGTGTTTAGAGGGGACAAACACTGTTTTCACATGGAGAAAGATTAGAAGGGCAAAGGGGCCTTAGCTAACTCCCTGTAGTTCTTTGAATGGTCATGAATCCCATTCATGAGGGTTTCTCCCTTATGGTTTAATCACCTCCTAAACACACCACTTCTTATTACTATCACATTGGCAATTGAATTTTGACAGTGAATTTTGAGGGACATTCAAGGCTACTGCAGATTTGATAAATACTATGTCCTGATAAAGTTCCCCTAAATAAATAAATTCTTGGTTTTCTAGTCTTATGTTCTGGCCCCTTAGATAAAGAAAAGTTAAAATTCTTTATCAGTAATATTTTCCTGGCTCTTACAGAAACAGGCCATTCCTTGCAGCTCCTTCATCATGTTATCTTTTTCTTCCCTTGTCAGGCCCGGCACTTCTCCACCAACTTCATGCTGAGTTTAACTGTAGTCATCTTCCTAGCAACTAGGGAAGAAGATAGAGGCATCTCAGGAGCACACACCCACCTATTGCCTTGCTGAGAGGGGCCTTTCTGGCATCTTCCATGAGAGAAAGAGCATATAACATTCCACAAAGTGCTATCCAGACACATATGACTTCATTGGTAAGCTCTTCCAACATTTAAGAAGGAAAATTACCAAGCTTACTGATTTTTCAACCTAATAGAAAAATATAAACATTTCTCAGCTTATTATAGAAGACAAGCATAACTTGGATACTGAAATCTGACAGACACATTGCAAAAAAGAAAATTATAGATGAAGCCAATGCATAAGAATTGGCAAATCAGACTCAAAGACTCAAAAGAATAAGGGATTTTATTCATTATAAGGTTATACTGATCTTAAGATTACATAAGTCATGGAGCACAGGCAAAGTAGACAGAGGTCTTTAACAGTGTCATGAACTCCAAGGTCCTTCCTGCTTGCATTGGATTTACTTTTTGGCCAAAATGTAATGATATGAGCCTCATCACCTTCCATAACATACAGCATGTTAAGTTAGGATGCTTGTCTTTCTTATCTCCAGGTATTAATGTAACATAATATTTTCCTGAGAGCCATGCTGTATAATTTCATAGGTCCTGGTTTTATTTTTTGTAATCAGCCCTACATCTGGGATATCCTGTGAAAACACTTTATAGATAAAATTCTACCTCCTAGGAACTAATATTACCTTATTAGCATGAAGTCTGTTATCAATATGCATACAAGAAGATCCACCTAAATTGCCTGCCTTTTTTCTTTCCTGAAACATTCTCCAAGATGTCTCTAAGAAAGAAATTAATCAGAGGCTAGCTGCTTGACTCTTTTCTTCTCAGAAGGCAGTAAAGATCACAAATCTAGATGCTCAGGTACTAAACTATGTCAAATGAAATCTGCAATAAAGAGGCTAATACATCAGGAAGTTGGCTTAATGTTTGAAAATTAATTCACATATAACAGAATAAATAAGAAAAAGCATATAGTAACATCAGTAGATGCAGAGAAAACCAATAAGTCAACAATCACTAACAATACAAATTATCAGCAAACTAGAAACAGAAGGGAAACCTTCTAACCTTATAAGGTTAATAACCTATTCAGAACCTACAGATAGCTGGGCACAGAGGCACATGCCTGTAATCTTAGCAACATGGGAGGCTAAGGCAGGAGACTTACAAGTTTGAAGCTAGCCTGGACAATTTAGCAATACCATGTCTCAAAATAAAAAGACCTTAGGGTATGACTCAGTGGTAAAGCACCCTGAGTGCACTCCCAATATCACAAGGAAAACAAAAAAGATAAAATAAGGAATCTTCCCCCCCCACAATACTGAGATTAAGACAAGTATGTTCACTCTCATCACCTCAGTTCAGAATTTCAATAGGTATCCTAGCCAAGACAATGAAGAAGTAGGATAAGAGAAAAAGCAGGAATAAATAAATATTGAGAAAGAAATAATGAAATTGTGTCACTGACTACACAATTATGAATGTAGAAACTCTGAAATATTCTACAAACCTTAAGAATGACCATAAATTTAGCAAGGTCAAAATATCAAATCATTGAAAATCCTTACATTGAATCAATTGAACAAATTGAAATAATTAAAATTTGCAATAGCATCAAAAGCAGCAAATACCTAAGAGTAAACCTATTGTAAGATTACATTTCTTCTACACCAAAAACCAGAAAATATTACTGAGACATTAAAGAAGATTTAAATAAATAGAAGTACAAACAATGTAATGGATAGAAGACTCAATATTTCAAGATCAATGTCTTAAATTTACAATTTACTCTGTATTTATAGACAAGAGTCAATGTAATTCCAATCAAAATCCCAAGAGACATCTTTTTAAGAAATTTATAAACTCAATATAAAATGTATTTGGAAATAGAACCTACAATAGCCAAGCCAGTCTTGGATAAGAACAAGGACTTACTAACGCAAGATATCAAGACAACCACATAGCTACATAAATTGAGACCATGTAATATCGGTATAATGATATAATAATAGATTAATGGAATAAAATAGAGGAATAAAGGTATTTTTCTCAAGAGGCAAATGCTTTGTTCCTTACTTCAGTACCTATCCCCTGCCCAACCTCACTCCCCTACACAAACTAAACTGTAAGCAAAATGTCTTGGGAAAGAGAAACCACAGAAGAGCCACTGAAAGAAACATGCAAAAGAAAAGTTAAGTTATTGACTTTTTAGCTTCAAGGACCAAAATCATGACATTCAAATTCAGAGATGGAAGAATATTTGGCTAGCAGATTTTCTCCAGGACCTACTCCTCCAAACTCACTCAGAAGAGGAAAAAAGAAAAAGAAATCTCAGCACTAAGTGAGAAAAATATAAATCACAGATGGAAAGAAAATAGTAGAGTTGATTACTGGTAAAAGTTCCTGAAGAGGAGTTCAATATTCAAAAATAGAATGTAAAAGAAACCCCAGAAAAAATGTTCATTATCTAAAAATGAAGAGACTTCATACCCTAGCTCCTGATTAGATAAAGTTGGCCTTAACAGTGTGGCAGTGGTTACTGAGGTCGAAACGCCTGCACTGAGTGCCCAGGCACATGGATCCTACTGCCTCTTAATCACTGTGGAGCAGGGAATCAAGAAAATGTTTTTCTTGGTATAGATAAGAACATAAAGAAATTATCCTAACAGCTGATAGACTCAATACACTCTTGGCAGAGATGCAGTGTGAACCCTTTGCAGGAGTCCTGGAATGCATCAGATGCCAGCATGGAGGGAGATATCAGTGAATACCAAAAGGACCCTGTTCATCTTAGTTAGTGCCAACCATTAATAGATGCCATCCAAGAATCAGATGCCATAATGTCACCTCATCCCCTGGAGCTTAGGTGTAATCCTGGGTAAAAGAGAAGAACTATGTTCTGACTATTTATGTTCCCACCTCCACTAAATTCATATGTTGAAATTCTGACCCCCAAGGTGACAGTATTAAAAGGTGAGCCCTTTTGGAGGTGAATGAGATTTGTGTAGTTACAAAAGAAACCTAAGGTGGTGCATTCACCCCTTCCACCATGGGAGAACACAGTGAAAAAACTGTTGTTCATGAACAATTAAGTGAGCTTGCAGACACAGAATCTGCCAGCATTTTGATCTAGATTTCCCAGGCTCCAGAAGTATGAGAAATAAATTTCTGTTTTTTATAATCTATCCAGTATACAGATTTTGTTACAATAGTCCCAACAAACTAAGATGAAGAGAAAATATTGTTTTAACTTATTTTAAAATGTAATGACTACATTTATCTGGAAAATATCTGAAGTTAAGGATTTGGGAGTGTGTGTATGTGTTTGCCACTAGACAGAATGAAAACTTAAGAAATAAATTCAGTTATGGGAAAATAAAGCCAGTTTTCCTACACCTGAATATTTGACTTGCAGGTCCATTACTTATATAGCAACACCAAAGTTTCAGGCAGAACTGATAGCTGTTGAAGGGCAGGTGAACCTGGAGCAAGCCATCTATTTGCAGTTCTTTTTACCCAGCCTTTGAGGTGCTGTACAGTTACAGCGATATTTATCAAGTTATGTTCTGTGGAATATTAGTTCATAGTTTATGAGTCGATGTTAAAAGAGAAACAAAATTGGAAAGTTTCTTCAGTGCCAGATTCTCAGTTATTCACTTGCAAATGTTCCGTGCTCCTCTCCCAAGGCGATGTTGTGATCTGTCCCATGTGGTAACATTATGAAGTGTAGTCCAGATCCCCCTTCAAAGAGGGACTTGCTCCCCGTTTGCTAGGTGAACTGTTAGCAAGCAAGGTACAGCTGCCAGGCCTTTTCCATGATTACCTCAGCTGTGGAGAACCACTTTATCTAAGGTCACACTCCTTGGTGAGGTGGTCCATATCCAGTGATTGATCCCTGCAGGAATACAAAGTTGTTTTCTTGCTCAGTGTTTTCCTCTGAAGGCCCTTCTAACCTCAGAGCTTCCTGTGGTGTGCGCCATGGTTGTTGGACCTGCATTACAACCTAGCTTCTCACTCCACCAAATCCTGCCTCTTCTCTTGCCTGCAAATGTTTATTCAAAGGGTACTTTTTTTTTTTTCTCTTTCAGAACTGCAGATTGAACCCAGGACTTTGTACATGTTAGACAAGGACTCTACCACTGAACTATACCCCCAGCCCTAAAAGGAACTTTTAATAAACATCCAGCAGGTTAAAGTATATCTCAGAGTCTCAATCTGAGAGCCCCCATTTCCTGATGCTGTTTGCCAACAAAAGCCTTTTTTCAATGAGTACGGAACAAGCACAGGGTTTAAGAAACACATTCTGGCTGCCAGAAAGTGCAGATATGAGTGAGAACTGGGTTAAGTCCTTGTGTGGGGAATGGGGTCAGGGGAGTCTGAGCCTTGAATCTCTGCCCATGAATTCCTTTGAAATGTGAAACCAGCCCAGTTTTGAGATGTGACTCCCCAGTGCTCTTAGTACCCATTACCTATTGAGGTAGATTGAGAGGAACTAAATATGATCTGTGCAAACAAATTCACTTTTCTCTGAAAAAAAAATTTTAATCTCTAAGGTGATCAGTGGTTGGATGAAATGCATTCTTTTCTAACAAATAAAAATGTTTTGCATTTCACGGCTGCCTTTTGAAATGTAGTAGAAAAAGAAAAGGGAAAGTATGACGAAAGCCTTTGAAAATCTGTTTCCAAGAAATAGAAACTGTGCAGTAGGAATCCCACAAAACTAAAAAAAAAATCCTCAAAACTGGGAGATCTATCCAAAATAGTCCAGTGGATTATAATACACTTAACTTTACAAAAATATTTGTACTTGGCAAGCCAATAGCAACTAATCATTTCAAGATGTGACTCCTACTACGAAATATAAAAAAACTCGATTGAATATTTTTTACAAGTCTTTGAAATAACCATATTTGTATTTTGATGTTACAATGAAACAAGGAGCTGGCTTAAAAGACTAACACCTAAATGATCAGAGACAATGAACTATCAGACTGCATGATCAGCACAGAATGATTTCCAAATAAGATGAGATGCATGCAGCCTCTACAAATTTGGCTTGGGGAGGAGTTGGCTTCAGCTCGCTTGAATAAGCTACTGTCTATGGCTCACAAGGGTCCCGTTCTTAATGAGGTGGTGCATAGCAGCAACACACTGTGAATCCAAATAGCAGATGGCAACACTGTGGAGTAGGCTGGCAGTCTGATGTCTAGCCACCAACTGGCAGCAATCATTATTAAACTGATTCATGTGCCCAGGGAAAATCTTCATAAGAGTCTCAGCAAATGCGAGCAGCAAGAAGCAAATGATCTGCTATTCCTATCTACTTGGATACTACTATATTTTTTAAAATATGATTCCCCAAGGCCATCTACATGAAGAAATGGTATGATATGTGAACTGGAAGTCCCATTCCTTTACAATATACTCATATAACTTGAAACATTATAGCTGTGACTTTTCTATCTAGTGAATAGCTTTTATTTGAAGGAAATAAGCCTCACAACATTTACCCTATGGACTTGTGGCAAATATTCAATGAGAGGCAAGCACTCCCAGATTCTTTAAATAAAGGTTCGGTGTAAATGTTCTCATGGATCTAATAACTGAACATATTCTGCCTGAATATAATGAAGCAGTGACCTAAATTGTTCATGGTCCATCCACCTGAGGCAGGTAACTCGTCCCTGGTGAAAAGCTTGTTATAATCACACTTAGTTAGAAAAGCAGATTAAAAGAACCACTAACTTTAGAAAACTGTTCTTATATAGGAACCTTTCCACGAGAAAAGAAATCTTGAAGGTATCCATTTTACAAGTTCCATCTTTACAAATCAAAAATGCTAAGTAAATAGGATTATTTCTTTTCAAATGTTGAAAAGATTTGTTATTCGTAACCAATAAATTCAATTTCTATGTCTCTATATATTAATTAAGAAACCTTAAGGTAAAGCTTATTCATGTACTTACAAATTACTTGCACTTAAATGTTTTAAAAAAAAAATCCTAGCTGTTCTCTAAGTAAGCATTAGATTTCTTCCTAAAAGATACTAGGCTTGTGTGATGTGCTTATAATAAAAAGGAGAAAACACCATAGACAAATGTCAAACATTCCATGTATTTAAATCACCAATTTTACCATATATTCTTTAAAAGGTAATTTTTTTAATGGAAGCATAATTTAAAACCTCCTTTCAAAGAAGTCTTAAAATCACTATGAATGGATTCTCTTTGACTTCAGCTGTTTGACACACCAGTCCAGGCTGAAGCATCATTTACAACTTCTAGAGAGAGTGCTTGTGTCCTTGTTTCAAATATGAGAGTGATTCTGTGCCAAAGTTAGCCACCTTTGCCCTGACAATAAAGCGGAAAAGCAAACTCACACATCGTCACTCAAATCTCTTCAATAGTCTCCCCAAACAAGAAATTAGAAGCCAAAACTCATCATACACTTTAACTTTTGAGACCAAGAAAACAAATCAACAAGAGATCTACTTGTTGCTTGTCTCCTGGTTACACAAGAAATAAATTAAACCAATGTCAGAAGATAAGATATCCATATCTTGTTTTGCATGGGAAATTAAATGTCATGTGTTAAAAAGAAATCTGAAAATGGTGGCACATGAATTCTTTAAAAGACTTGAAGCTCTCAAAATATTAAACAATCTATGAGACCACTAATATCTGTGTTTTATGAAATACTAAATATTGGTAAAATAGGCAGGATGATAGACATTTGTCCTGCATATGAATATTAAGCTGTACTCAGTGGTAGGTATAAAAGAAAACCAGCCATGGGCAGGCTAGTTCAAAGGACATACTTCCAAGTATTCTGATGCAATGATAAAGACTTGAAGGTAAATAGTTACAGTGATAGCAGTACTACAGGTGCTCAGTTTGAGTCAGTCAGCCACACACCAGGAGGTGATTATTATTTTTGACAACAGAATTCTAGTGATCATGAACTAGGGATGCTGGAAGTTCTTTCTTGGAAATTTATTTGAACCAAATATTTGTTTTCTCTGCTCCCACCCGTCACAAAAAGTCACCAGTAATGTCCATCTCGTGAAAACCAAAGTCTCATTCTCAGGCCATCATTTGCTCTGACTCTCAGAGACATTTAATCAATTGATCACCTCCACCATTATGAAATACTTCCTCAGACAGGTTTCTAGGACAGTAGCATACGTTCCTGGCTTCCTCCTCCCATACTGGAAGTCTCTCTCATAGCTCCTCATCAAAATCCTAACCTTTTGACATCTGAATACTCATGTTCTACTGGGTATGCTTTGATATCTTAGTCAACTTAGACAATGTGCTATATAACACTGCACATGTCCAATAACTATACAATGTTAGTACACAGTGGACACTCAAATATTTATTGAAGGAATAAATGAATGTGGGAATCACACATCAAATTGAACACGAGTATAAGTGTAATGGTGATCACCTGAAGATAGTTCCTAACCTTACTTCATTGAGGTAGGTATAAATATTATCACCTTCATCTTTTTGGAATAGGAAATGGAGAGTTAGACAGGTCCAGTAACTTGCTCAAGAGCATACAGCTACTGAGTGTCAGAGCTGAGACATGTTCTCCTGATGTCCTAGTCCTAAGGCCATGCTCTTGACTTAGTGCTGTACTCACTGATAAGTACAGGGAAAAACAAGGGTAGGAACCCTAACTCAGCTTGCACATTTTCTGGTCTTCTGCTCTAAGAACAAGGCCTTGAGGTTAATATTATCAGTCTAACTTTCTTAAATGGTTATTTTTAGCTAAAATTAAGTAATAGACATACACAATACAAATTACCATACCAAAAATAATTATTAATTATTACTACTGGATAATAGTAAAAAGAAGAGCCGAAATGGAAAAATAGAAATTCTCCTTATTCGCAGAGTTTAGGTGCAGGAAAGGGACAAGAAAGAGCTAGAACATCCCTCATTTACCTAACTGTGTTAACTGGGAAAATGGAAGGAAAGAGAGGCAATGTTCTATTGTTCTCATATTATAGATAATGAACACCCACTACACAGTTACAGAATTAGAAGTGCATTGATTTAGCTATGCTGTATTTTCTCTTAAAAAGAAAATCATGAGAATTTTGTGAAATAAAACTGGTGATTCTGCAGTTCATTTGTTTTGTACCTGTGTAATTTGCCTTCCATCGATCCCAGAGACATTGCAGTTAGCGTATTCACAGAATGACTAGAGATGGAGCAGTCAAGCAATCTTGGAAAATATTCTTGTCTTTAAGCTATAATCAGAACAGTTAGGAATTACTCTCAAAATTCACTTTCACCATTGAATTCCAGGTTTTGATATTTAGTTATTATAGAAAATGGTATTCAAGATGAACTTTAATTCTGAGATTTCACCTAAAAGTTTTACTAAGGGCACCTTCTTCCACCAATAGTAAAAAAGCCATCACATCTTATTGGGAGAAGCAGACTTGCCACTGCAGATACCCAGGTTTTTCTGGGTCATGTTTGTATCCACTTTCAATATCACACAGGACATTTAACTTAGTTAACCAAAAGCATTTCCTAGTCAAAAAGAGTGCAGAGGGATAGCCAGTGGCTCAAGCTTTGGAATCAGATCAATATTTAAATCTCAGTTCAGTTTCTTAGCAAATAAAAGACTCAACCTCAATCACAATATGCTCATTATTTAAATGGAGATAATCCTTGCAAGGTAGTTTTGAAGATCCTGTAACAATTTACTTAAGATGATTAGATTGCCTGGCACTAAGTCAGTTTTCTACAAAGCATGACTGTTATTATTATAAAAGTTGTTGGTAACTGAGGTGGTGATAACAAAATTGGCTGTAATTTTGTTTTCATTAGTTTCCATTTACAAAAAAAGAGAACCATATATGTACAGACAGAACTATTCTAGAGATTTAGGAATTCATCAACAATGCACCTTGTCTTAGTCTATTTTTGTGCTGCTATAACAGAACAATTGAGACTAAGTAATTTATAATGAACACAAATTTATTTCACCCAGTTCTAGAGGTTAGAAAGTTCAAGACTGAGGTGCCAGCATGTCTCAAGGGCCTTTTTACTGCATTATCACATGGTAGAAGATGAGCGAGAGAGAGCAAGAGGGGGCCAAACTTGCCCTGTTATAGCAGCATTAATCCCACTTATGAGGGTGGGGCCCTCATGCCCTAATCAGCTTTCAAAGGTCCCACAGTGTTAAAACAGCAATTAAAATGTCAACATAAGCTCTAGAGAGGACAAACATTCAAACCATAGCACACCTCCAAGTTATTGTTTAACTTTATTAATCAATTGACCCAGGGAGCATTTACTAAGCACGTATTGTATTCTAAATATCATGAGTTCAGCATCTAGGGAAGGTGCAAAGATAAATATATGAAGCCTTCTTTATAGCTTATAAGGATGTAAAAAATAATTTCAAGAAGAAAGTAAGCATCATTAAAGAGGTATAAATAAAATACTACAGGAATTGAGAGAAGATGGTTCTTCTGTGTGAAAAAACCTGGGAAAGTATCATGGAAGAGGTGGCATTTGATCTGAGCCTTAAGTTAGCACAGAATTTAGACATGCAGAGACTGAGGAGGAAATAGTCAAATAGATGGATGATGCGTAAATGATGCCTTCATTTGTTCATTTCAAAACCTTCTCATTGCTTTAACCCTGGCAGATCAACCTTCACGGTAAAATGAATAAACATGATGACTGAAGGGAAGGGTGGTTGGATCAGATCATGGAAGGCTTTAAATGCTGAGGTTAAATATGAGGACTTCATTCAAGCCTTTTGAAGAGAAATTTCAAAAACACTAACCCCATTTTGAAGTTAAAAATAAAATCTAAAGGTATGGCTGTAAATACAAACTGACTCAGAGAACATGCATGTTGTTAAGACTAGATGAATGCCTAAAGTTCTTTCTAGCTGTGTTTGGAACGATCAGAAAGAAGTAAGTCTGGGACTAGGGACATGATGGGAGGTTATTTCAATAGGTCTGAAGTGGGGTGATGAAAGCCTTCCTTGAGGAAGAGAAAGACAAGTGAGGTGCCGTGGTGATGCTCCAGGACTCTTCATGCATGTGTTCTACCTCCCACAAAGACAGGTTGAAAAAATAAAAAGGATTTAATCCACATCCCTATCCATATTTGTACTTAAAGAGGTGTAGACATTTCAGTCTTAAAATTATAACTGGAATAAAATGGCAAAGTGATTGAAAACACAGTTAATCTGGCAGATTCTCATGCAAGCCAAAAATGTATGTGAAGAGTCTCCTAAACTGTGTATTCTTTTCCATTTCAATATCCTGTCTGTCTGCCTCTGGATTGCCTGGGTCTTCCCCCAGGATTTTTAGTTAACTCCTCCCCTAAACTTTAAATCAGCTGACAAATACTGAATTCCTTTCATAGCTGCAACCAGCAAGGCGTATCCTTCTAACTGGCAATCTGGCCTGTTTTGGGGTGATGACACTTTTCTAAAGAAAGTAATATTAGCTCTATAAGAAATAGCTCTATGTGTATCTTTTCACTATAAAGATATCCACTGACTACATAACAATATTCAAGGAACACATGAAAGCTTGCAGAATAAGTAAACAGCCAAAAGGGCAGCAAGACAAGACAAATGTTTCCTAATAAAAACATGGAATACACTTCATTACCTGTGAGATACAGAAGTTTTTTTCTATGAGATCTCTAAGGTTCAAAAAAATACCATGAGAGATATGCTCGCACATAACTATAGATAACATAAAGAGAGATATAAACACCAGATTCATCATATTTACATTCCCCCAAAGCCTTATCATTTCCATCCTACTCTGACTTGACTCCATTATTCATTCGGTTATTAAAATCAGAAACCTGGGAAGCACACTGAATTTATCTATTCCCTTAATCTCCCATACCTAATTAATAAAATTTTTCTGGATACATTCTACCTGTTAAATTTCTCTTGAAGTTACCTAATGTTACCCAATTTTTTTGTGTGTTTTATTT
The DNA here is from genome assembly GCF_902686445.1 of Sciurus carolinensis. Taxonomy (NCBI): domain Eukaryota; kingdom Metazoa; phylum Chordata; class Mammalia; order Rodentia; family Sciuridae; genus Sciurus; species Sciurus carolinensis. Next base: position 85,327,875 of record NC_062221.1, on the reverse strand, counting down.
CCTCCCCTTCTGGTACAGGATAAAATGCAAACTCCACCTCATGGCATAAAGGCCCATTAGTCACAGACACATTACGGCCTTCTATCCCTCCCCCTCCCGCTTCCCCACGCTTGCTGTTCCCTCTGCTTGGAATGGATCCACTGTGGATGAACTCCAACAAAAAGGCTCAGGGATCATATCCTCCAGGAAGCCTGCAGGACTCCTGCTGCTACACATACTTTCTTTTTTTTTTTTGCACGGGGGATTGAACCCAGGGACACTTTACCACTGAGCCACATCCCCACTCTCTTTTATATTTTATTTTGAGACAGGGTCTTGCTAAGTGACTTAGGGTCTCACTAAGTTGCCAAGGCTGGCTTTGAACTTTCAATCCTCTTCCTGCCTCAGGCTCCTGAGTCGCTGGGATTACAGGTGTGCACCACTGTGCCCAGCTACTCATATTGCACTTACTTTTTACCCCAAATAGTTTCTATAACTTACTGGACTCTGCCAGTAGGCTTAATAAAGTTCTTGGATTTAGAAACATTGCCTCGTCTATCACAGAGTGAGAATCAAAACCATCTACCACACACACAGTTTATTGTCAATATTAACATAATTTACCATTTAACTGTCTCATTAGCTAATTAGAATTGTCATGAATTTACTACTCAGGTAGCTCCTGCTCAGGAAAATTACACTGCGAATGATAATATTATCTATCCCAAGAAATTCAGTGGAAAATATTACCCAACAGTTCATATCCTAAGACTGTAAACAATAAATGTAGATTTAAAAAATATGTTTAAATATATTACAATGATAATAATAGTGGTGTGATCACAAATGAAAGTGATTTATTACTGATTAAAATATACAAATTAATTAGGGTACGTTCTTTTTCTACAGTCTGACAATTCTTTACACTAGTAAATGAAAAAGGAATACTTAGATAACAAGTTGGAGGAAATCTTCACATTTTCTGAGCTCTATAAAGAAACATTTTGCAAGTAATCTTTTATCAAAATAAAGGTCTCAGACATTCAATTCCTATATTTGAGTCTAGCGACTACTGATGACATAAGAATTGATTAATGGTGAATTTGGGTATATTGAAATGTTTTAGAACAAGAAATAATTACATATATACTAATTTGTTTAAAAATGTTAGTTTTGTCAAAAGATAAAAATGACAACAAATTTAGTTCAAATATTGTAATTGGCTTTATCTGCAACTTTAGAATCAAACAGCACTTCATTCCTTAAACTGGAATGAGAGTTCAACAGAGCTGAGCAGAAAGAGGTTGTTTTTATAGACAAAAGTGCTACAGAAAGCAGAAACAAGGAACAAAAAGTGGATTGATTATTTCAAAGTCATTGTCCTCTTAAGGTGTAGGCAAGGAGACAGAGCATTAGAAAAATAACTGATTTGTTCACTTCAGGTTTTTTTTTGTTTTTTTTTTTGTTTTTTTTTTTTTTGTCTAAATATTAAAGCAGAAGAAACTTCTATCACACCACTTGGAACTGACCTTTTTGGGAAATTTGGCTATTATGTCTCTCTCCTGATTTCTCAGGTCAGATAACCATTCAACCTCAGTTTGGAAACATGGATCATTGGTTTGGGTGACTTTACTTTGATTTTCAGTCTCGTCTGTTGGGGCACTGCAGGAGCTTAGTCTGAAGCAATGGCCTCCAGTGACTTTCATTTAACAGTATTTATCAGGCTTTCATTCTCCATCTCCTTCTCTCCTTTTCCTCAATTCATTTTACCCAATTGCTCTTGTCCTTTTCCTGCCTTTATGAATTTTTCTTTCTGCCTGGAGAAATCACAAATTGCCAGTTGGAACTACACCTGTTGTTTTCAGCTCCTTCCTGGTTGTTCTCTGTACCTTCCAGTTTTTGCTGATGCTTACAGTGCTCTGAAAACAGTACTTACCCATGATGCTTCTCTCACAGTCAACTTCATCCCTTGAAAAATGGCTGACTCCAGGACTGGAAGGAAAAATACACAACATAGGTCTGCACTATCCTGTCACACATCTAACAATAAAGGAACCAAGGACAGCCCGGGTCATTAACTCAGAAACTGACATAAAGAAGCTCCCAGTGGTCAACAATAAGAGAATTTTATTAATACCTACAATGGACTGAAGGACAACAAATATGTTTAGATCCATGAGTTCCTAATTATACTAAAATTAATAACTGGTCAACATTAGGGGAGGCTAGGGAATCATTTTATTATTTTAAAAAACATGATTTCAAAAATAATCATGCATTTACATGAACTCTACCACCAGAGCACCAAATATTAGATGTCAGGAAATTTCTTTTTATAAAAATGTTCTAAGCAATCTCCAATCTTGGCCTTGCATGATAAAGTAACTGGCATTGAACTAATCCTGCTGCCAAAAACAACTATAAAACCTGGATAACGTATATAAATCAACTGGTTGAAGGCATTGGCAAGAAACCAGTACAGACAGGACTTTCTCAGTCCCTAAGAGAAGTGAAGCACATATGGTGAGCTCTACATTCATACTATGGCTTTTTCTGAGGACATTTTTCAAATTATGATGAAGGGAAATATAGCTCAAACTAGAAGTGACAGTCTTATTGGTCTGAGGAAAAAAAGGTCTGAGTTGAGGGCTGCCAAAGTGGTTTGGAACTGAGCCTCTAAATCTCAGACAGGAAAGGAATTGAAAGAGGGATACAAAAGCTACATTCAAATTTCCCTCAACTCATATTAATGTCTCATGGTGTTAAGGTATAAGATAACACTAGCACAAATAGTGGCAGGTAGGTAAATGGAATTAAACTGTTGAGGGCTTTTATATTAGACTATAACTGGTAGTTACTAATCTAAGATAGATTGCAATGGGATATAGATGTATAGATTATAATTAAATGGAAAGCACAAAAATAATGATTTTTAAATAGGCAACTAAAAAGCCAATACTGGGAAAATAGAGTAATAAATAGTACCCGATTAATCTAAAGTAATTGAAGAATGGAAAAATTAAGGATCAAGAACAGATAGGAGACATGGAAAACAAATAGTATGTTGACAGACTTAAAACCCAACTATATGAAGTTAAGTGAAATGTAAATGGATTAAAGACTTCAATTAAAAGACAAACAAAAATGTGATCCAACCATATGCTCTTCATAAGAGATGTGTTTTAAACACAAAGACACAGAAAAAAGGTAAAAGGAATGGGAAAGTAGATAAACATGTAAAAGTTAGTATTAGCTTGAATACCAACCAAAGTAGACTTAAAGGTAAGTATAACTAGAACTAGATAGATATTCCAAAATGATAAAAGAATCCACTGTATAGGAAGATAAAACTTGGAATCACCTAATATACAAAGGTAAAGGAAACATATCCACAATCATAGTCAGAAATGTTACAATAGCTGACAGAAAAAGCATAAGAATAAAAATAAAAACATAAGAATACAGAAAATTTAAATGACACTATAAACCACCCTAACCTAATTGATAGATGAATAACATTACAGTCAACAACTGCAGAGCACACTTTCTTTTTCAAACACATGTAGACATTTACAAAAATGGACAAAAGCAAATCTTAACAAGTTTCAAAAAGTTAAAATAGAGGATATTTTGCGACCAGGGTGAGATTAAACTAAAGGCAAGTGACATAAATATAATTAGAAAAAAAATCTTTAATGTTTAGAAATCAAGCAATATGCTTCTAAGTAACTTGTGAGTAAAGGAAATACAAGTTTTCCTACAAATTGCATTCATAAGTTAATTTTCTTCTGAATTACCCACTTCATAGAACAGCTTTTGGAAAACTTGAGAAGTTTATGGGTGTGCTCCATTTCTTCAGTCTAAAATAGACTTTTTCCAACGACATTTCCAGCAACTACTAGACTTACATTTGTAAAGAACTTTGAACTATCTAAGACTTTTCTCTATTTGCTGCCCAACACATTAGCCTGCCACAGCATTAACATTTAGCTGAAAAACTTCCAAATCAGAGCTAAAAAAAAAAAAAACTTGATTTCCCATAGCACCACAGTCAGCATGAACTTCTAATTTGCATTGATTCTCCTGCCTCCCAATACCCTCAGGGATGACTTGGAGCATCTCAGGTGATCATAACTCACTAAGGTGACCACTTCTCCCATTTGCCAAAACTAAAGCATTTCCTGAAAGTCAGTATTTTCTGTGCTATAATCATGACAGCCTCAGGCAAATTAGAACACCCTGGTTAGCCTGAGCACACAGGGTTTAGATGGTAGGTGAGAAACTCCAAATTTGGGAAACATAAGACTTTTAAAGGAGTCTGCCAGCAAAACTGCCTACCCTTTGTCCTAGAAAGAGACATTATCTTTATTACCCTGGACAGCAAACAAATCTGCCCTTTACCTTGGATGGAGACCCTACCTTTATCTTCCAATGCAGTTTACCATGTAAACATGCTTGAAAAGATATTCCAGAACAAAAGCTGTCAATGTGTCTGTTCAGAAAATGTGCAGAAACACAAGAGATCTGTGGTGAATTACCTCCCAACAATACTTTTATAAAATTACAGTACAATTATAGTACAATCATCCCTTTATTAATCTGTATCCTGGCTTTGAAGAGGAAAATCTCATGTTCTTTCACATTTTAACCAAGTTTTTCTTGTTAAAAATCCAGTATAAAATGTTTGCTTACTACTTTTTAGTAGGAAGTTTGTATAAAGCCTCCGAATTATACTGAAAGAGAGAACCTGTTTTAGTCAGCTTTTTCACTGCTGTGACTAAAGGACCCAACCAGAACAACTGTAGAGGAGGAAAAGTTTATTTGTGGTTCACAATTTCAGAGGTCTCGATCCATAGACAGCAGTCTCCATTCCTTGGGGCTCAAGGTGAGGTAATACAACATGGTGGAAGAGTATGGTGGAGGGAAGCAGCTCACATGATGATCAAGAAGCAGAGAGAAGGAGATCTCCACTTGCCAAATACAAATATATATACCCCAAAGCCACGCCCCCAATGCCCCACCTCCTCCAGCCTCACTTCACCTGCCTTCAAATATCACTCAATTAATCCATTAGGTGATTGGGTTAAGGTTGTCATGACCCAATCATTTTTTCCTCTAAACTTTCTTGCATTGTCTCACACATGAGCTTTTGGGGGACCCCTCACATCCAAATCACAACATAACCTATCTCTAAAGAATAAGTTGCTATTTTATCTCAGTAAAGAAGACTTAATAATCAAGAGATATTTGTTTCTACTGTCTTGATCATCCAAGAATATACTTACTAAATCCTTCACTTGTATTTATCAAAAGAGGTTAGGGTCCCTGAATTTAGGGGTGGGGAGGAGAGAATCAGAAACAAGACAAAAGGGAATCGTGTTCTTGGTGGATGAAGCAGATACTAGATACTGAATGGAAGCTTAGGGAAATGTGGGCAATCAATTTCCCAGAATTTCATCAGCCTATAGATTCTAGTGGCTCATATTAACTGTAATAATCCAAATATCACTGTTTCCCCCACTCCACCCAGGAGCCTTTCTAGGAGTACTGGAAGACGTTTCACAAATAACTCTCCAAGTCTGTTCTTACTGTGCGCCACCACTTACCTCTGGGCACCCACTAGAACACTGGACCTCCCACAACACCTAAGACCTGATCCCCAAAATACAAAGCCTCCTCATATTGTGTGACTGCATTAGCTTTCTATTGGAGCACAACAAATTAACACAAATTATCTCACACTTCTGTAGGTAGAAGTTTGGCATACCTCTATTGAGTTCCATGCTTAGGGTTCCCCAAGGCTGAAATCAAGATGTGCACTGGACTGGGCTTTTATCTGAAGGTCCTAGAAAAGAATCTGCTCATTGAGGTGGTTGGCCAAATATGAACTGACATCTACCTTTCCTTGCTGGCTGTCAGGCAGGAGCTGCTGTTAGCTCCTTAACCCACCTGCATTCCTTGGCACAAGTCTCCTTCATCTTCAATCTAGCAACAGTGCACCAATTTTCCCTTGTGACTCCCCCTTCTGCTCCTACTTATAAGAAACTCTGCTTTAAAAGAGCTGATCTGATTGAATTAGCCCCACATGAATAATTGCCATAATTTAAGAGCAATTAACTTAGGATTTGAATTACATCTGCAAAATTCCTTCAAAGGAATATCTAGATTCATTTTTGAGTGGATAACCAGAGGCCAGAAATCTTGGGGTGAGGGACATCTTTAGACACCTACACACAACCATAACTCCATATCCCACTCCAAGGAAGTAGCACTTGTACATCTAGATAGTTTTTAGAAAATCAAATCTTGGAGGTTGATGCACAGACCCATTGTTCTCCACAGGATCTAAACCCAAATCCAATGGGGTCTTGACTACAAGTCAAATGAAAGTGCAAATTTTGATGCTATTTTGGGAATCACATCCACCCTAACAACTAAGGCTTTGTTACAGGACTAAACTCCTCCTCTCTTAGGACAAATACTTCCTAAGAAAAATCTCTTTAGTCTTTCAGGAAACAGGATTTGGGGGAGTTGACCTTACCAGAACAACAAGCATGCCAGATGTGACTGAATTCTAGTTTAGTCTATGGCCTGTTTTCTGGCTACATTTCTATACTATTGATATGGAATCTCCAAGCTTTGTATCCATCAGAACATTGACTATACTGAGCTGTTGCTCTCTGAGGAGCAGACTTTGTTTCTCACTGAGCAGCTAAATGTCTGACTTGTGGTTTGAGACAAATGGGGATTTATGCTTCCCTGGTTTATGTGCTTCCTCAAAGGACAAGCTTCAGGGTTTTGGTGCTTAGAAAGGGTAATGGCAAAGTACCATTTAACCAAATGTATTTCCAGAAAGAACAAGGTGAGCAATTATCAGTGTTCTACCTGCAAGACCCATAGGTCTGAATCAAGTTTAAAAAAATAAATAAAAATAAAAGTAGGCCTTATTTTCTAAGTATGAAAAAGAGAGAGAATGAAAGCAGGAATTCTTGTATTTGCATTATGGAAAGGGAGGCATTTGCCACATTTTTTTTATCCAGTTTGCTTTAAACACACCAACATCCTGTGACCTCTGACTAAATTGTGAAGAAATCAGGCAAAAATGTAAGGGGAAAAGTTGAAGGTCACCAACATTTTTCAACTGTAGTCAGAGATATCAGGTAAACTCACCATTGGCAGAAAGTAATTCCAAAATGCAGGACCTAGTACTAGCATCCAAGCTACCTAAAATACATTGGGGTATTTTTTTCTTCAAAGTCTAATATCCACATAACTCTATTCATTGTTTAACAAAAAGAAAAACTATATCTTGTGTCTTGACTTCTGAAAAAAGGTGTGAAAAATAGCCAAAATAGATTGGTCAATGTTTTATAAGTTCTTAGGGAATTGTTCCATTAAACCAACCATTCAACAAACTGTTGATAAAAATGAACCAACAAAAGCAATGGGGAATTTAATTTAAGGATTTTATTTTTCTTTTATGTGTCTCAAGATTATTTAGGTGGGAGAAAATGATTGATATAAAGAGAAACATCTGGGCTAGTGTTGTCGCTTAATGGTAGAGCACTTGCCACATGTGAGCCACTGGGTTTGATCCTCAACAACACATAAAAATAAATAAAATAAAGGTATTGGGTCCATATGCAACTAAAAATATTTTTTAAAAATAAAGAGAAATATCTTTCAGGTTTCTATTATTCACCGCCACCACCCCCCAAAAAAAACTAATAAAAGATTCTGAGCAAGAAACAGGTTATATTTTTATGCTCAACTCAGGAAAAATGAAAGAATCTTAATAAGACTTTGTTTTGAACTCCATGGTCTCAAGTAAGAAATAAATTAAAATAAATGGATACATGGAGAAAGGGAAACTATTTTCTCCCTGCAAATAATTAAGATAATAAAATTAACTTTTACAAGAAGAAAGTTCAAATCAAATCTAAATTATTGGCAGATAAATATATAAATCTGTTCCATATTTATATTTAGCTATGATTTCCAAAAATACGTGCAAGTATTGTATTTTGGGTAACATGAGAGATAACCCAAATCACTTAAATCTTAGCTTCTGTTAATCATAAAGATATAAATAGTGCTGTAAGTGTGACATCTGAAAACTATGAAGAGAGCTTTGGGAGGCAATGTTAAGTGTTGGGACTTGAAGTCAAGTACCCCCATATTTGGTGCTTAATTCATATCCTTTTAAACTTCATGACTATGGGCACTTTTCTTAGCTTCTCTGGGCTTCAGTTCCTTTATCAGTAAGGTACAAATAACACCTTTCTTGTTCTTTTATTGCTTATGTCTTTCATGGCTTCTCTTCATTCATTCTGTTTTTAAATAGTATGACAGAGACTGGCTGGATATTTCCGAAAATGTGTTTCTTGCTGCTGGACTAACAGCTAAACTACATTTCCCAGCAATCACGTGTCTATATGATCCATGTGCCCTGCCTCTCTAAAGAAACATAACCAGAAGTGATGTGTCTCATACAGACCAAAGTGATTTCTTTCCCCTTCTCAGGGTAATCCTGGATACCACATATTGAAGAGGACAGAGATACCACATAGAAAGCCTGGGTCCTTGGGTCACCATTTGGAAGAGAGCTACCTGACCAGGAACATCTATAACTGACTCTGCCCAGGTAGAAAATAAACTTATACCATAATAAGTCACTGAGATTTGGGGGTTGTTTGTTACAGCAGTATTATTTTCCCTGCCACAGAAATTGCTAAGGCAAAGTGAGGCATGGCTATAAGAAAATGTGAAATATGTGTCACTGGCTCACCAGTTGAACAGTGGGGAGCAAGAACACAGCTATGACAGGTGAAGTACCTACAGAGTCATGTTATACAGTGACATAATATCATTCACAAAGAGGGAGGCACACCCTGTAACTACTTAGCATATGGATGTAGGGGAAGAGGTTGGAAAAGAGAGAATTGATCATGTTTTTTGGTCTTACTGACTGCCAGTAGCAAGGTATTACAAGAAAGAAATGAGTTCAGGGAAAGACTGATCAGTTTAGAAAAGAAAATTAAAGAGAAGAAGGAAAGTATAGAAAGCCATGGGCTTACTAGATGGGAAAATCAACTATTTTTGTACTCCAAATCATAGAAGATTAGATTTAAAAAGGGAGACTAAGCCTAGTGCCCTATTGAATAGAATGACTCAGCCTTCCAGCAAAGAGCACATCTAGAGTGTGGTTTTTCCCACTCAAGGCTGATAGCTCCACCATTAAGCTGAGTGGGTGAGACACAGGGTTGGGGTTGGGGGGGTGGAGGAAGCACACTTGAGAACTATATCTAGGAAAAAATTGGGGGTTTGGTGGGTACATGGAAATGACTAAAAATGAGTAGGTAGGAAGCTACTAAATTTTTGAAAGAAGTATATTACCATGCACCAGAAGTCAGAATAGAAACATTTGACTTTTGAGACTTATAAAAAGCTTGGGTTTCCAACTTCCCCAAGCAAGTGAAGTTCTGAAATCTGTATAATAGCTAAGGAGGGCTCACTCCTAAAACCAAGTTCAGAGGAGGCCATGGAAAATAATAAACTTGGGAGAACTTGCTAGAGAGAAAAGCCAGGGCCCACAGAAAGCAATAGACAGAAGATCCTCAAGAACAATGGAAATTGGCTTCAATCAATAAATAGACTTCTTCCACCCCACAGTAGCAAATCCTCTTAGGGTTGGCTCAGTAAGAGTTTTGAATTGCTATGGTCTAATGATTCTTATGTGTCTTCCATTCTGCCAGTTTTGTTTTTTTTTTAACAAGAATGTTTACTTAGTTGTCTTGTCCTTCTTCTACTACTGAGTGTTGGGGGAGGAGAGCAGCAAACTAATAACCTGTCTTTTTAGATCATGGGCTACAGGACTAAAGGAGAAAATTTCTCATCACCTGGACAGCCTGACCTTGAGTTAGAAGCAGTGACTGGTTACAATCTTGAATTTTCTACCAGGGAAAAGAGTGAATATCTTGTATGTGTGGGAGAAAGTATGAAACCTATATTTGAAGGCCAGAAGTACAGACTGCAGAAATTGATTAGAAATACATCAAACACTTTTTCTTCTCCTGGAAAAAGAGCTAAACTACATTTCCCAGCCCTTCTGCATGTAAGATGGTGACATATGGCTAGCTTCCTCCAGTATAATATCAATAAAAGTGATGCACCTCTTCCTACCAGAGGCAGTTGCAAGCAGATGTTTCTTCTTCATACTATCTATCCCTCATCTTTGTACTATCTATCCCTCTGAGTGACAGTGGGGTCCCTTGGTAAAGATATCAACACTATGAGGGAGAAAAGGCCTGAATCCCTGAGATGCCTTGGAGGAGAGCCATCTAGGAAAACTGCCCAACATCTGCATTAGAGTTATGTGAATGAAACAATTGTTATGGTTTAGATATGAGGTGTCACGTGTAAGACAATACAAGAACATTTCAGAGGTGAAATGATTGGGAGATGAGAGCCTTAACCTAATCAGTGCATAAATTAACTGAGTGGTGACTGTAAGCAGGTAGGGTGTCGTTGGAAGAGGTGGGTCATTGGGGTGATGTGTCTTTGGGATATATGTTTTGTTGTTGGTAAGCGGAGCTCTCTCTGCTTCCTGGTGCCATGTCCTGAGCTGCTTTTCTTTGTCATGTACTTCCTCCATGATATTCTGCCTCACCTCAGACCCCAAGGAATAAAGCTAGCAATCTATGGACTGAGTGAGGCCTGTGAAACTGTAAGCCCCCAAATAAACGTTTCCTCCTCTACAGTGTTGTTGTGACGTGTTTTGGTTACAGCAGCAAAAAAAAAAAAAAAAAAAAAAACCTGATGAAAACAATAGCTTTTATTGTGCTATACCATGGAAATTAGCAAATTGTCCATTACTCTGCTAATAGCCTCTATAAAGGGTAGTTCTTTCCTCATCAGAGTTGATGGCCCCAGGATAGTTACCTGACCTAATTCTCTTTTCTAGCAATTTGAAGGTAGAACATGTAATAAGTCAATTTGCCAAGAAAAGCCAAGCTATAAATTTATTTGTTACAAGGGGCCTTACAATTCAGTACCATAAGGAAGATTAAGTTGCAGAGAAGCAGAAAAGGTATGAAAAACAAACAGACAAAAACAAAAATAAGAAAGATGTTTGCAGGAATGAGCAAGAAAACAGGTCAAGCTTGCAGAGAAGAGGGGAGTCCTAAATATATATAGCCCTACATGGCAACCATGGAGGTGCTCTGTGTAGATCTCTCATTAGAAAGGGACTTACAAACTGTTTGTGTCTCCAGGTTGTGCCTCAGCCTTAAAACAGAGGTTATGCTCTTCTCAGTAACCTTGGTCAATGGCTGAACACACTGGGTAGAAGGGACTGGCCATTTATGCCTCATGTGAGACTCTTCCACTGGTGGTCTTTGCTCCACAGGCCCCAGCTGGATTGGTTAAGACCGCTAGATCTGCACCGTGGTTTAAGGCTCCCTCTGCCCTTTCTTTTTTTTTTTTTTTTTTTTAATATGACCTTTTTTTTTATTGTAAACAAATGGGATACATGTTGTTTCTCTGTACATGGAGTAAAGGCATACCATTTGTGTAATCATAAATTTACATAGGGTAATGTTGGTTGATTCATTCTGTTATTTTTTTCCCTTCCCCCCACCCCTCCCACCCCTCTTTTCCCTCTATATAGTCATTCCTTCCTCCATTCTTGCCCCCCTCCCTAACCCTAACTCTAATCCTAAAAATAACCCCTCCCACACCCCATTATGTGTCATCATTCACTTATCAGCGAGATCATTCTTCCTTTGGTTTTTTGAGATTGGCTTATCTCACTTAGCATGATATTCTCCAATTTCATCCATTTGCCTGGAAATGCCATAATTTTATTATTCTTCACTGCGGAGTAATATTCCATTGTATATATATGCCACAGTTTCTTTATCCATTCATCAATTGAAGGGCATCTAGGTTGGTTCCACAATTTGGCTATGGTGAATTGAGCAGCAATGAACATTGATGTGGCTGTATCTCTGTAGTATGCTGATTTTAAGTCCTTTGGGTATAGGCCAAGGAGTGGGATAGCTGGGTCAAATGTGGGTCTATTCCAAGTTTTCTAAGGAATCTCCATACTGCTTTCCAGAGTGGCTGCACTAATTTGCAACCCCACCAGCAATGTAGGAGTGTATCTTTTTCCCCATATCCTCGCCAACACCTGCTGTTGCTTGTATTCTTGATAATCGCCATTCAGATTGGGGTGAGATGAAATCTTAGGGTGGTTTTGATTTGCATTTCTCTTATTACTAGAGATGTTGAACATTTTTCCATATGTTTGTTGATTGCTTGTAGATCTTCTTCTGTGAAGTGTCTGTTCATTTCCTTAGACCATTTCTCGATTGGGTTATTTGTAATCTTGGTGTAGAGTTTTTTGAGTTCTTTATAGATTCTGGAGATTAGTGCTCTATCTGAAGTATGATTGGCAAAGATTTTCTCCCACTCTGTAGGCTCTTTCTTCGCATTGCTGATAGTTTCCTTTGCTGAGAGAAAGCTTTTTAGTTTGAATCTATCCCAGTTATTGATTCTTGCTTTTATTTCTTGTGCTATGGGAGTCCCGTTGAGGAAGTCTGGTCCTAAGCCGACATGTTGAAGCTCTGGACCTACTTTTTCTTCTATAATCTGCAGGGTCTCTGGTCTGATTCCGAGGTCCTTATTCCATTTTGAGTTTAGTTTCGTGCATGGTGAGAGATATGGGTTTAGTTTCATTCTGTTGCATATGGATTTCCAATTTTCCCAGCACCATTTGTTGAAGAGGCTATCTTTTCTCCATTGCATATTTTTGGCCCCTTTGTCTAGTATGAGAAAATTGTATTTATTTGGGTTTGTGTTCATGTCCTCTATTCTGTACCATTGATCTACCTGTCTATTTTGGTATCAATACCATGCTGTTTTTGTTACTATTGCTTTGTAGTAGAGTTGAAGTTCTGGTATTGCGATACCCCCAGCTTCATTTTTCCTGCGAAGGATTGCCTTAGCTATTCTGGGTTTCTTATTCTTCCAGATGAATTTCATAATTGCTTGTTCTATTTCTGTAAGGTACATCATTGGGATTTTAATTGGAATTGCATTGAATCTGTATAGCACTTTTGGTAGTATGGCCATTTTGACAATATTAATTCTTCCTATCCAAGAACATGGGAGATCTTTCCATCTTCTAAGGTGTTCTTTAATTTCTTTCTTTAATGTTCTGTAGTTCTCATTGTAGAGGTCTTTCACCTCTTTTGTGAGATTGATTCCCAAGTATTTTATTTTTGGGGGGACTATTGGAATGGGGTAGTTTTCCTAACTTCTCTTTCTGAAGATTCATCACTTATGTATAAAAATGCCTTAGATTTATGAGCATTGATCTTATATCCCGCTACTTTACTGAATTCACTTATGAGTTCTAAAAGTTTTCTGGTGGAATTTCCTGGTTCCTCTAAGTATATAATCATATCATCAACTAATAGGGATAGTTTGAGTTCTTATTTTCCTATTCGTATCCCTTTAATTTCTTTGGTTTGTCTAATTGCTCTGGCTAGAGTTTCAAGGATGATATTGAATAGGAGTGGTGAAAGAGGGCATCTCTGCCTTGTTCCAGATTTTAGGGGGAATGCTTTCAGTTTTTCACCATTTAGAATGATATTAGCCATGGGCTTAGCATAGATGGCCTTTACAATGTTAAGGAATGTTCCCACTATCCCTATTTTTTCTAGTGTTTTGAGCATGAAGGGGTTCCCTCTGCCCTCTCTGACCTTTTCATTCTTTCCCTTCAAGAGGGACAGATCAGCATCATGATCTAACGTTTTTTTCTGCCCTTTCTTTGTTCCTCTCTATTTTAACTTTCACAGGCATGTTCTCCAAATAAACCTCTAGCACTTCTAAGTTTATTTTAGTGTTGCTTCCCTGCATTCTAAGCCTAAAATCAAATTAAGACTTCTAAAGGCTCTAGGTATTAAAAAGATTTTGGTGACCCTATCTGTAATTGTAATTATAAACAACATTTAATCATAAAATATATCTGAAGAATTTCAAGAAAATTCTGATTGTTTTATAATATTACTATCATGATGATTTTGTGATTTTTTTTAAATATGAAATTTTAAATTATACCATCCCCTCAAAACACCCCTAATTTACTTGCACTTTAAACACATGCTTAATATACCTATTGAGTGATTGAGAATTGCTTATGCCTCACTTTGAGCTCAATCCTCATCCTAATGGTGTTAGAGTATAAAATGAACTGGGGCTGGAAAATGGAATGGAGTTAGTTGTCTGTTGCTATGCAATAAATTACCTAAAACTTAGAAGTTTAGAATAATAATTTTTATTAACTCACAATTTCTGTGGGTCAGGAATCTACACATAACTAGTTAGGTTATCTGTCTTAGAGTTTCTCCTTGGTTATGTCCACATGTGGGTTAAGAAACCTTAAAGTCTGAGGAATAATTGACAAAGTGTAAAGTGATTATATGGAATATGCTTATGTAGTAACATAGTGCATATCAATAAGTCATATTAAAACTGGAAGTTTTGGTCATGTTCCACAATACAGTTCCTTTTCTTGGTACTCTGTGATAACCCCAATGTGGTCCCTGCCTCCTGGTGCTCAGTTTCTTGTATAATCTCCACCTCCTCCTCAATTTAATCAACAGAATATGGAAGCATTGACAGCATACGACTTCTGTGATCAAGTTACAAAATATTGGGAACTTCATCCTCCTAGTTGACTCTCTGAGATGAGTTCTCAGCTTGCAGGCTTTAATGAATCGAGGTGCCATGTTAGAGAGCTCCACGGAGTAAGGAGCTGATGATGGCAGCCTCTGGCCAAGAGCCAGGGAGGAACTGAGGCCCACAGTATAGCAGCCAATTAACTGTCAACAATTAAGTGAGCTTGGATGTGAATCCCACATGTCTGAGAAAAATGATCCCCTTGTATGCCCACCCCTTGGCTGCAGTTTTACAAGCCATGGAAGCTATACTTTTGCCTAGAAGCAGACTTAAATACAAGTGAGGACCAGAGAAAAAAAGCAAAACATCCTAAAGGCCTCAAAGGTCTTGCCACCCAATGCTTTGAATGCCAAAGTAAAGAAATTTATTGAAAGTGCATGAAAGACAAGTAACCATGGCTCCTTTAAGGTGGTTAAAAGCTGCATAATCAGTGATGCACATAATTGCCTCTGCAGATTTCTGATGCTGCTACCAAGGAAACTACAGCAGAGAGGTATTAGTTCCAGGTCCATGACAATTTCCTCCCTTTGCCCAACGGGAAGATGGAGTAGGGTAGTTTTATGTTAAAACCAGTGGTAAAGTTCCATTGATTTTTTGTTTGTTTTATTTTTAACTGTTCCAATGGATTATAGAGTGATTATGTGTTCTCCTCTAAGACACATGGTACTCAGTCCTTCACACTCTGGAACCTACTCAGCAGAGGTCAGAAAAGCCAGGACACAAGTTAAGGTTAAGAAGAACAAAGCCACTAATAGAACAGAAAAGGAAAATGCCACTCGATCTTGCTTTAAACTTTTGAGTAGATAGGGAAGTGGTGACCACTGCATTTCTTCTGACCTTTTGAATTTTAAGCAAGTGTCAGGGAAGTTAATACAGAGATACATGGTTTGTGACCACCAAGCATTTCTATCAACATCTACTTCTTGATCCTTCCATTTTAGCTTTTCCTATCACTGTGAAGAAATACCTTCCACCAATATGAAGAATGTTCAGACTTTAGCTAATTCACAGATTCATTTTACCTACTGATTTTTCCATTAGTACTTGGATAATTTTGCCCATTGAGTGACCCCATGGGTTCAGACATTCAGAGTTTGTGCCAGCAGTACAAAGTTCTCACTTACGGAATCATTCTGAACACTTCTAATCACAGTCGGTCAGGCAGAAGATTTGGAGGCATCCTGGGATGACACTTGACCTCACCAGGCTGGTCCCCACTGCCCCTGCTCTTCTATGCCTCACCTGTTTTCTTGATTAAGGGGCTAGATGTTAGACATGGTTTTGTTGTTATTGTGTTTGGTTTGGTTTTGGTTCACCTTCCCTTCTCATTTCCCCTGGTGGATGACAGGCATTGGGATTTACTCTTCTCAACAGCCAAATTTTCAGGCTACCCAGGCACCTCTTCATGTGTTTCTTCCACAGTCAGGGTAAGTTCCACTGAAGGATTCTGGTGCAGCAGAAGAAAAACATCTCTGAGCCTTTCCTCCAAAGGAGTATTTTTACAGAGATATTTGCATAAATTTTGAACGACCTCCTCCTCCTCCTCCTCCTCCTCCTCCTCCTCCTTCTTCTTCTTCTTCTTCTTCTCTCTCTCTCTCTCTCTCTCTCTCTCTCTCTCTCTCTCTCCTTCTGCCACACTGGTGGTTGAATATTCTAGGACCTTGCACATGCCAGCAAGTGCTCTACCACTGAGCTGCACCCCCAGCCCCCAACACCTTCCAATGTTCCTTGTAGTCCACCACATTTGTACCCCTGGGAAGCCAGATGCCAACAAGTTAAATGCAGTGGAAGACAAGATTTTCTGTGGGTCCCAACAAGTAATTGTGATGGACAAGATTTCATCAAATCTGGTGGAGAACTAAAGAGAGCACCAGGGTAGTCATACTACTGATGCTCAAACTGTATACTGTTGAGAATGCAAGGGATGTTTTAAATTATCATATATATTTAGAGTATGTGCTTATTAATCACAGAGTGGAATTATTTAAATTATGTCAGTATACAAACAAAACAATCCTTCTACAACTGTTTTCAGAAGCAAAATTCTTTCTTAAAACAACAGAAGACAAATTGAAAAACATTTGTATCAATGGGTTGAACACTATTCTACAGAAGTAGAATAATTATTCTTGGCACATATTCATGTACTTTTTAGAATTGCTTCTAATATGTCACAGATATTTTTCTAAAAAATATGTTTTTTTAATGTAACATTTAAATCTTTTTGTAAAATTGCCTCCAATGTTCTTAAAGCTATATCTAATGACTACTGAAATTGAAATTGTTCAAATCTTTATTGAAAAAGATGAAAAAGGAACAAATTCTCAGTCAAATAGAACACTGAGACAGCAGTATACACTCAGAATTTTCTGGGAAAACCAGAACACTATGTACATCCTAACTAGAGAACCAAAGAGAGAAAGACAGATATAGAGATGTATTGATTTCATACACAGATGTCAGCCCGCCTCGGAACTTGAGGATATCACCTTTCTAATGGTGAAGCAGCAGAAGAAGAAAGCAGGGAACATCAATTATGAGAAAACAAATCACATTTCACATGGAGCCACTGCTGACTTCTGATGTGTGCTGTCTTCCGGTGACAATGACATCCTACTTCCTTCTTAAGAAAGGAATAGATTTCTATTTCCAACCATTGCGGGCAACTCTCTCTTGACAAAAACAAAGCTGCTGAGTAAAATTCAAAACAAACCAGGGGAAAACACATATAAGAGGATCACATTAAAACCCCTCACAAAATAATGCCGAAGAATGTGTTCCAGACGGAGTTAGTGTCCCTACACCAAGATTACCCTTCTTAAGTCAAGGTGTCTCCAAGAGCAATAGAACAAGGCCACACTGGGGAGCCAGAAACAACTTAAGGAAAGAGGAAACTTAGTCACGATTACTGTTTCTCTTTTACCCTCCAGGGGAAAAATCCAAGTGAATTTTTCTTGCTCAGACTGAAGAGTCCTTTCCTCATATCATATTCTCAGTTTTTCTGAGGTTAGCAGTACAAGCTCACAAACACGCTCCAGAGGATCCCAGTCAACACAGCCTAATGTGGTTATTCGGATTCATAAAACCAGACTAAAGAGGAATGATAAGCTTTAATTATCCTTTGATAATTCTTGATAGTGATAAGCTGCAGTTATCATTGATCATATCTTTGAATTAGTATTTCTAGTTTCTCAGTATGCTCCCAGAGCAGGGATTATTTTTCTCAAGAACCACAAGAGGGAGTATTCTTACTTCTTTGTCATTGTCTGTCTCTGATACTGAATAGATATTATCCTTATGCTTGTTTAAAAATAATAAGACATATTATTAAATACTAAGCAAGTTAATTTATATTCATCTAAAATCTGAGTGATTATCTACTTGTCTTCCATTGATTCATATTTATTATAACCAGGATATTTTCTTGGCCAGTCGTGATAAAAGAGAAAGTATGCTGATTCTTTCTTTCCTTTTATTATCTTGGGATGGTGAAGGAGTATTTCTCAGTTAAGTTGCATTTAACAAGTATAAGTTAGCAATGGGCAATTCTCCCTGACTAGCAGGAAGGGACATAGTTATCCAGAAAAGATGATTCTCTTGCTTCATCCTGATCGCTTCCTACTCCTTAAAAGGCTAAAAGCAAACCACAAAGATGATTCTGTCAATTTTCATCACATGCCTGTAAGATAGAGGTGATAACTAACAATTTCCTCAATACCCTAAGTGTAGAAAAATCAGGAAATTATTGGTTTTCTGAAGATACCACATTGACTTTCTTAGCCCAATAATTAACACCAACTGCTAAAATAAAACAAGCCAAAATATCCACGAATTCCCTCTCTCTCCTCTCTCTCTCTCCATTCCTCCCCCCTCCTCTCTCTCTCTCTCTCTCTCTCTCTCTCTCTCTCACACACACACACACACATACACGCACACACATGGAGGGAGTTTATTTCTCACTCAGGTTACTATCTGATGGGAACTGGGTAACCAGCATGGTCTACTCTCTTCTAATTGTCAGCCTAAAACAGAAACAATCAGAGACATAGTCTCAAAAAAAAAAAAATGATGATATTTATTTGGGAATAGCAGAATATTGCAGTGATAATACGTGCACTACAGTAAACCATGGGCATATTCAAAGAGGTTGAGACAAGGGGAAGTTTGTAAAGACAAAAATGAGGAGGATGACATCAGATATTTTGGTCACAATGATTGAAAACAAGAGTGGCCTCATTCCTAGGTTGAACAGTTGGGCAGATGTCCCTGCAGAAGTACTTTTAGTATGAGGTTCTGAGGACTTCTGTGTGAGGTTGTCGTCTGCTGCCTTTTGCAATAGTTATGTACTAGGCAGTCATGCATAAAAACTCTTCACAATCTCCTGGCTCTTAGCTGCTGCTATTGTTGTTAAAGGTGACATAAGTGGCTTGAGGATTCAGGTTTCTTCCATCATATGACTTCAGTGCTGCTGTACTAAATTCTCTCTTGACTGACAAGCAAAGAATTGAATAATTTTATGAGCTAGAATTAGAAATGGTATATCTTCCTTCTGTCCCATAGCCATCATCTAGAACCCAATCACATGATCCACTTAGATGGAGGATGAGACTACCTGGAAAGAGCATACAGAATGACTGAGCTTCTAAGCCAGGGGTGCTCAGCATGGGGTTCATGAACTGCCAGAAGGTCTGTTAGTTTGGATTGAAAATAAATTTCATTCTAATCTTTAACTGAATTTAACATATCTTTCAATTACAATTGTAGGTATAGTGGATGCTGCTGTACCCACAGCCACATCCCATTCAATCCATCTGATTCAGTGCAGCAGAGGTAAATAATTCCATGTGTATTATCAGTGTCTCTCCTCAAGTATGACATCACTCTGTATTCTGTCTCAGGGCTTTCTTCAAAGTCTTGGAAGGTCACTCAACAGATTCACAGGTGTAGCTCAAAAGTGCAGAGGGGCTAATAACCACAGGGATAACACTCACACATGCTCAACAGAACTGTTGATGTAAACAGACCAGTTTCCAGTTCTTTAGCAAACCAATTCTGAGACAAAGCTTCTTCAGAGTTCACAGATTGAATTGGGTGCCAATTGTTTTCAGCCAAAACCAACACAGTACTATACCATTTATTGACTTTTCTCTTTCCTGTCTCATTCTTCCAACTCTTCCTTCTGTTTCCTGGGATTATCCCCAAATAAACTACCTGCACCAAGTCATCATGTCAGCTTCTGCTTTCCTAAAAAACAATTTAAAAGTTGGTATTGGAAGAGGCTCCAGAAAAAAAGCCTCCAGGTCTGGGATCTTCAAACTGAGATACTGAACAGTCAACCACTGCCACACACATGGCATGTGTGAGAAGAGGGGCTCACTCCTACCATGCTGTGGCATCACAATGAGTAAGACTCTCATCTATGGTATATTGGGATACAGTAAAGGCAAAATGCAAAACATTAGCATTCATGGTATCTCTAGTATTGGAGCAATATGGGGACAAATGTCATTAAAAGAATGGGATTATGTAGGTATAACCTGAAAACCTTGAATACCCAACTTCTCCTGAATACTTTGGATCATCAAAAGTAGTCTCCACATTTTGCTAGAGAATCAGTCTGCTATTGCAGGAGATCATGCTGTGTACATGCTTAAAAGATAGTACTTATTCTTTAGGATCTGCCTCCCCCCTCCCTTCATCGACTGTAGGTCTCTAAAGACCTCAGTATAGCCCATGCAGGGAATAATAGTTCTTGCTACAGTACTAAATAATTTATAGAAAGATTTGCAAGTATTATCCCATATTTACTTGTGAAAGTTGGAAGCAAATTTGAGAGTCATAGACCTAAAGGTAGGGAGCATCATATAAACCTGACTAAAGGGAAATTTATTAACATGAGTGTTCTCTCTCAGAATTTAATGTCCTAGCATGAACACCTGCAGCCATTTCTCACATGTTGTCACAGTGATTCCTTTGAGTTTGGACATAACATTATAGTAAATGAGATAGAGATGACAGACTTTGTGCAGCAAATATATGAACCCTGGAGAACCCAAGGGAACAAAAATGATTAGGGAAAGAGGCATCTTTAAATAAATTAATTATATAAAGTAGGAGAATCTACTATCTGACTATGTTCCATGGAAAGTGAAAACGAGTACTTCTCTAGGGAAATAAGGCATGTGCCAGGGCTGGGAACACCAGCATCAGTGAAAAGCTCAAAGGTGACTCCCCTTTGCAGCCCAGAGTTACAACAGAAGATGCTACCTTTGGATTAGAATCCTTAGTATCAATGGGCACAGTAAGATTACACAATAGGGGAGGACAATTGGTAGCATTTGGCTATCAAAGGCAACATGTATATAACTTCCATAACAGTAAGCAAGGTCAGAATGGCAAATCATTTACCTTAATCCATTGAGATCTTTGGGGATGGTCAATAGACATTGGTGTCCTTGGAGCAAAATAGAGGAAAAAAGAACAATTGCCATAGGTTTTGTCAGTCTACCAGAGGGTTCAAGGCATCCAAGAAGGCAAAAGCCAAAATGAAATAAATCAAAAACCAACAACAAAACCCTCTGATTAAACCTGTCTCTGGTAGTCTACCGATATGCTTTCCAAATAATCTATTTTGCTCTTCCTGCTATACAGAGCATGCAATTAATTTTCAAAAGAAAGAATTCAAATAGCATTAGCTCAATATATCAAGTTCATTATAAATTTTTAAATTACCAAATAATGAAATGAATAGATGCATATGTAGGTCATCTGGTAAGTGGCAAAACTTCCACAAAGAGAAAAAAGAAAAAGACAGCCCTGCTCAGCTTTAACAGAAATGCTTGGCTTCTATTTCACAAGATCCTAGATGTCTTTTGCTATATGACAAACCTCTTCAAAACTTAGTAGCTTAAAATAATAGCAACATTTATTTCTCAGGTGTCTGCAACTTGACATGGCTTGGCAAAGATAATCTGTCTTTGCTTCAGTCAGCATTTACTGGGTTAGCCTGAAGCCTAGGAGATGAAATAATCTAAAAACTTGAATCAAGTATTAGTTGATGTTATTAGCTGGGACTGTTATCTATAGGTAACATCTCCGGGTTAACTGAACTTCCTTACAAAATGGTAGTTGGGTCCAAAAGCAAGCACTCCACCAAAATGAGCCAGGCAGAAGTTATATTGCCTTTTATAAATTTTGCCTCAGAAATCATGCACATTAGTTCCACCACATTCTGCTTATTAGAAGTGAGTAATTAAGATTGGTCTTCATTCAAGAGAAATGGAAAGTTTTCACCTTCTGATCAGATGAGTGTCAAAGAAATTGCAGGAAGATTTTTAAAAATACAAGTTTTTCCTCTGGTCAAAAATTAGTTATATGCCTCCAACCTAAAAAATATACTTATCCCCTTCCAAGACCTTCAAAGTCTCACCTAGTCAAGGTCAAGAATCCTGACACCTAAGTTAGGTCCAGCAAAATATGAGCTCCTCCAATGAAGTTCCTTAATTATAGCTCCTCAAACAAAAAGACACATTATATATGCACCCAGATGTCATTAGCATAGGATAACTGCTTTAGACGTTCATTCAAAAGTTGGGAAAGCAGGAGTTCATCATCGATAGCAATCCTGACAAAAATTTAGGTACATGTTGCAAGTTTCTTGATGAGGGTTGGGTTCTGTTGCCTGGGAATTATTCTCCATGTCCCTTAGCTCCTCCCTTGAGACACTTGATCCTTTCTCTCCCGTCCTCTGTCATTACAAGAGGCCAGTATTTGCATCTGAGTAATTTTCTCAGTGTTCTTGTTTCTTCCTTCCTGTTGACAGTAATGGTTTGGGGATCCAGAAGCCCCCCCCCCCCCGCCCCGCTTTTTTTTTCATTCTGTATTATCTTTATCACTTGAGTCCAAGTTGCTAGTAGTACAATTCTCTTAAAATTTTGGAGGTTTTCCTACCAATTTTATGGGAATTCACTCTAAATGGTATAGCCCTGTTTTACTTTATTTTTGAAACTATTTTAAACTAACAAGTAAAAATCATGTTCTTATTTTTGGTATACAATAAGATGTTTTGATATATGTATCCATTCTGAAATAGCTCAATCAAGATATTCAACAGCGTACATTACCTCACATGCCACTTATTATTTTACTGTGGGGAGAACACACTTAAAATCTACTCTAAACAATTTCCAAGTGCACAACATACTGTTATGGACTGTTGTCACTAAGATGTAGCTAGCCCTCTTCTACTTTGGATTTTTTATGAGGCTGCTGTGGGAAAATGCCCTTGTTTTTTAAAAAGCTCTATTTAACTACAAGTCACATCCTTAACAACTTTATTAGAACTTCCATCTGTTTAGAGGACCACCTTAAACTTTTCTGAGAGTAACGAGGGTAGTACAGTCACATCTTTTAATGTTTCCTTAGTGTTCTGACTTTGGTCTCTGACTGCAACCCATTTTTAAACATCTTTATTTTTTGATACCTGGAGTATCTTAGAAATAGAAATATTTTGATTTTCAAAATAGCAACTCCCAATCCCTTTATATGTAACATTATTAATTTACCTTATTTTTCTCCCCTCATTTGACTATAAAAAAGCAAGGTAGCACTTTTGTTACTGTGCCTGAAATTTTTTGTTAATCATGTAATTTACTCAGTGTAAGGAAAAATGCAGCTCCGCTAGGGACCCGCGGTAGCTCCAACGGAATTGGCGCTCTCCGTATGCCCGGTCTCAGTTGTGGCACAACCATAGCTCCCAGAAATCCACGACGACACGAACTCACGCAAGAGACTTTGGTATGCAGACCACTAGCACGTCTGCTCTGGGGTTGAAAAGAAGGAAAAGAGAAAGATGGCGTGGACACTTCTCCCAGATATTGGAATCTCCAGGGCTGGAAGGAACCAATAGCGGAGGAGAATACTTGCAAGCTGACTGATGAACCAATAGCTAGCTAGCATGTTCAGACAAGCTAGGACGTAAGGTGGAAGCAGAAAATGGCTGTAATGTAGGCCGGAAATTCCTATAACGTAAGAGGCGGGTGGAGCACAGATTGATAAGTGGTTGGGAGCCGGGGAAAATTGCTGCATCTGAAAGGGCGGGGTATTGGCTTTGTATTACACTAAGCATATTTCTTATCTTCCATGTTACTACAGAATATAATGCTATTAAATTTCCTGTTACTACCTAACAAATTTCCCCTTTCTTTCAACTTCTAAACACATTTTCCTCAATTTTAGTCCTCACTGACAGCCCCAGGGCCATCAGGCATCTATAACACAGTCTCTTCAGGGAATCAGGCCTTCAGTGGTAGTTTTCTCCTTGAGGCTCCTTTGTACATGTTTTACAATTTTTGTTATAGCAACACTCCCAGCAGCACTTCAAGGAATCAAATACCAAAATATAGTCCTTTAAATAAATAAAATAAAATAAATCACCCTAAAATATAAGCATGTAGCAGCAACAGCAATGTATATTTTACTTAAAAATCAGCAACTTGAGTAGGGTCCAGTTGAGAGAGCTTTGGTTGGGGCAGGTTAAAAGCTGGGACCTAGAATCACCTGCATCTGGGGGTTGGTGGTGGAGATCCCCTAGAGCTCTGGCTTCAAGTGTCAGATACAACATCTGTTTGTGCTGTTTACATGGGCCCTCACAACCTGGTGACTGAGAGCCAGAGGAAGAGCCACGAGGAAGCTGTACTGCCAAGGTCGTGACACAGCTCATATCTCAGCATATTCCGTGCCTGATGCAAATAAATAGTGTAACAATAGGCGATATTCAAGGGGAGGGTAGCTGAAGTGAACTTTCTGTTGAAAAGAGTAGCAAAAAGTTTGTGGACATGTTTAAAAACTACTACACCCACATAAAGTTTGCATGAAACTGACTTATAATTTCCCTTTATTTCCCATTGACCTAACAGACTGACAGCTTATATTAATGCAACGATTAATAAAAATATTTTGTTGAAAATACAAAATCTGAGTGAGATAAATACAAGATTTGACAGAATATTCACTGGATAAGTTTAATAATAGAATGGAGATGATAGGAAATAGGACATTGGGGAAATTACCAAAAGATCTAGTATTCACATAGTTGAAATTCTACAAGAAAAGAGAAAAAGAATGGCAATAAAGAGTATCTGAAGAAATAATGGCTAAAAATGTCTAATGTTGGTAAAAGTTGTAAATTTATAGATTAAAGTAATTCAGTTAACCTCAAGTAAGATAAACACAAAAAAGTTCATGCCAACAAATATTATAATCAAAATTCTGAAAACAAAAGAAAGAAAAGTTTTAAAAAGCAGGGAGAAAGAACAACATATTAACTGTGGGAATAATATTTCAAATTATGGTAAATTTCTCTTCTGAAATCATGGAGGCCAGGAAGAATTGGCTAAAGATTTTCAAGTGCAAAAACTTCCTTCAATAATGAAAATAAAATAAATAATTTCTCAAATGAAAGAAAGCCAAGAAAATCTGTTACCAGAAAAAATTGCTTTAAAATAACTATGGTCAGTTTTTGCAACCAAAGGGAAATATTATCAAAGGAACAAAGGAAAAACAAGAATTATAGATATTTGGGTAAATAAAACTTTTCTTGAACTCTTTAGAATCCATTAAAAGGACTGGGGTTACAACTCAGTTGTAGAGCACTGGCCTAACATGTGTAAGGCCTGGGATTAATCCCCAGTATTGCCAAAACAAACAAACAAACAAACAAAAAAAAAAAAACTTACAGTACATATATACGATAGATGAAAACAAAATAATCACATTGATTTTTTTTCAATGTACATTAATGAAATACAGGGACAACTACAACATAAATTGGGGAAATAAAAGTATTTATATGATAATAAGCAATCTTCCTTTTCACTGAAGTGGTAAAATATCAAGTCTTCTAAATAATCACAAAAGGTAAATATTTATATTATCACTCAAACAAGTATTGTATAACTAGAAAAAAAACCAGAGATAAAATCAAACACATAATAAGTAAATTAAAGTAGAATGCCAAAAATGTTCATATAATCCAAAGGAAGATAGCAAAGAAGAAACAGAAAAGAAAAAGGAAATGAAGGGAGCGGAAAAATAAAAAACAAATAATAAAATGGTAGACTCAATTCTAAATATACAAATAACTACATTATATGTACAAAGTCTAAACACACAAATTGAAAGGAAGAGATTGTCAGAAAGGATTGAGAAAGAAAAATCTACAAGTAAGCAGACAATAAAAGAAAGGAAAAAAGTATGCCCTGCGATCACTAAACAAAAGATAGCTGAAGTAGTAGGCAGGGGTGCCACACAACAGTAACAACATTGATTCCCAAAGAAGAAAAAGCAGTCCTAAACAAGCGTGAACCAACAACAGAATTTAAAACCCATAAAATGAAACTAACAGAAAAGAAAGTGAAATAAACAGTCATAATTATATTTAAGGACCTAAACTTCTCTCCATATTCAATAGAACCAACTAGAAAACCAGGATATAGAAGAATTGAACAAGACTATCAATTAAGTGAATTTAATTAAGATTATGGGACACTTCACCCAATAAAAGCAGAGTACACATTCTTTCCCAGCAAACATAGACCCATTACTAACAGAGATGATTTCCTGTGATATAAAACAAATTTTAAAAATTAATACCATACAAAATATATTCTCTGGGAATAACAGAATTAAACTGGATGGCAATAGTATAAAGATTACAGAAAAAATCTCCAAACACTTGGAAATTAAACAATGTACTAAGAAATAACCCATAGATCAGAGAGAAAATCTCAAGGAAAGTATGAAAAGCATACTATTTTGAAGAAATTTTAAATTCAACATTTTAAAATCTGGCCTATGTCATTAAAGCTATTTTTAGGAACATTAAAGGTATTATATGCTTATGTTGGAGAAGAGGAAAAAAAGTCAAAAAGTTAAGGTTTTACCCTCAGAAATGAAATCCAAAGAAGCAGAAGGAAATGACAAAGATAAGAAATTGAAAAGTAGAGAAAAAAAAACTTTATTGTCCATCTTTAAAATTGTTAATAACATTGATATTGTTCTAGCAAAATTGAAAAAGAAAAAACAGGGTGAGGACACAAATAACCAATATCAGGAGTAAAATAGGGAATATCATTACAGACCCTACAAACATTTAAGAAAAACAAGGTAATACTAGGAACAATTAATTACACACAAATTCAATAACTTACATGAAACAGAAAACAAAAGAAATAAACAGATCAAAACCACTCACTCAAACATTAACACAAAAATCCTATGCAAAATATTAGCAAATAGTGTGCAGCCATATATAAAAAAAAAACTGACCATCTGACACTATAACAAATCTATATGTCTACCATATTAACTATGTAAAGAACTATGATGATATCAGTAGATCCAGAAAAGAATTTGAGAAAATTCACCATGGTTCTGTAATAAAACTAAAAATTCTCAGCAGACTAGGAATAGAAGATAACTTTCCTAACATATTAAAGAGCATGTACCAAACAACAATAAAAACTAAAAAATTGTCATACTTGTTGATAAAAGACAAAAATGCTTTCTCTTTTAGCTCAGGAGCAACAGAAAAATATACACTTTCATCACTCCTACGCAATAACATAAATACTAGAAAAAGAGAAATAAGATTCTCCCTGTTTGCAAGACACAAAATTAGCCATATAAAAAATCAAAAGTAATCTACCAAAAGACACCAAGAAGTAATGTGTATTTAGCAATGTCTTAGGAAATATAATCAAAATATGAAAATCAATCTTTTTCCTGTATGCTAACAATGAACAATTGGAAACTGAAAACATTTTGAAACACAATGACTCTAATAAGGAGATGCTTAAATATAAATATAATAAAATATTCCTAAAACTTGTATGCTAAAATCTTCACAATAGTGCTGAAAGAAGTGAGTGCAGCCCCAAATAAATGGAGGCACACTCTGTTCTTGTATTAGAAGACTCAGCATTAAAAAAGGGTCAATTCAAATGTAATTCCAACAAGTTGTAGTAAATAACTATAGTACGAACTGATTCTGAAAGGCAAAGGAACTGGAATAGCCAAAACAATCTGGAACCAGCAAAATAAAGTTGAAAATAATTTAAGAATTACTATAAAGCTATACTAATTAAGGCAGGGTGCTATTGGTGACGGGACATACAAAGAGATCAATGGAGTAAAATAGAGAGTGCAAGAGAAATCCACATGAATATAGCCAGTTGAGTTTTTACAAAGGTTCGGTGGTGATTCAATGGAGAAATACTGACCTTTTCAACAATTGAGCAACTGACCATTTATTTGCAAAAAGTGAAACTCAGACCTCACACCTTACATAAAATAACTTAATATGAATCCTAGTTCTAAATGTAAAACATATAAAATTCTTAAGAAAAACCAGAAAATCTTCAGGACAAGAGGCTAAGCAAAGAGTTCTTAGATATAACACCAAAAGCACAATTTATAAGAGGAAAGAAAAAAAGGAATTTCATCAAACTTTGAAACTTTTAAAAACTGTTAAAATAACGACAAGACCTTCCATAAGCTTGGAGAAAATATTTGCAAATCTTTATCCGACAAAATACTTGAATACATAAAGAATATTCAAAAATTCTCAAAACTCACCAATAAGACATCCAAATTTGAAAATGGGCAAAATATTGTATACGCACTTCACCAAACAAAATAAATGGTTTTCAAATAAGTGTGTGAAAATATGATCAACATTATTATTATAGTAACAATGAGATATCACTAAACTCCTATCAGAAAAGCTAAATTAAAAAAAAAAAAAAAGACAGCCTAGCAAGTGAAGATGAGAATATAGAATAAGTGGAACTCCCTTACATTCCTGAAATGCAAAACAGTATAGCCATTCTGAAAAACCATCTGGCAGTTACTTATAAAGTAAACATTATTTTGCTGTATGACCCAACGTCTTAGTCCTCAGTACTTACCATTAAGAAATGAAAACATGTGTTCATATAGCCTATTTTCCCACAGTAACTATATTTTAAAAACTGCCAAAAAATGGAACTAACCTTTTCTAATTTGGATCTCATGTGTTGAAGGCTTGGTCCCCAACTGATGGCTCTATTGGGAGATGGGAACTTTAGGAGGTGGGGCTTCATTGAAGGAAGTAGATCATGAGGAGTATGCTCTTGAAGGCTATCTTGAAACCCCTGCCCCTTTCTCTCTTCTCTTCTCCTTCCCAGCCACCAAAATGTGAGCAGCTTTGCTCTGCCACACACTATCTGCAATGATGTTTGGCCTTATCAACAGCCCAAAGTGACAGGGCCAATGATCATGGACTAAAACTGCTGAAACTATAAGCCAAAACAAATCCATCTTCCTTTTAAATAGCTTCTCTCAGGTACTTTGTCACAGTGACAGAAAGCTAACTCACAATACAAATGTCCTTTATTGGGTAAATGGATAAACTAACTGGGATGCATTCATCTAAGGCAACACAATTCAGCAATAAAAGGAACAAATAATTAATACACAAAAAAATTGGGTGAGTCCAAAACGCATTATGCTGGTGAAAGAAACCAGTCACAAAAAAAGTAAGATTTCATTTATATGACATTCTGGAAAAGGGAAAAATCAGCTACAGAATATAGATCAGTGGTTGTCATGGGTTAGGGACAGAGAGAAAGTATGGCTACAGAGGGCCAGCATGAGAGATTTTGGGTGATGATGGAACTTGTCTGCATCCCAGTTATGATGGTGGTTACAAGAATCTACACATGTGTGTTAAAACCCTATACTCTCAGAATAAAAAAGTCTTATTGTATGTAAAATTCAAATAAAATTTAAATTTATTTTTTAAAGTAAATAATTTTTAATAATCTGAACTTTAAGGAAGAAAATAATTATCATTTTCAGATCTCTACCTATATGCCAATACTTTGCTAGCCAAAGATTTTATATTCATTAATTTATTAATTCTTACCATAACCCCATAAGTTAAGTATTTTTGTTCCACAGATGAAAATGAAACACATGGAGAAATGAAATAAATTGTGATCACCTGAGCAATAAGCACCTGAGTAAGGATTTAAACTTATCTAGAACCATTGTCCATAACAATCATCACTTTGGGCATTGAGACAGAAAATCCATCCCTGGGCAGGTGTGATGGCACACACCTGTAATCCCAATGACTTGGTAGACTGAGGCAGGAAGATCGCAAGTTCGAGGCCAGTCTTAGCAATTTAGCAAGGTTGTAAGCCACTTAGTGAGACCCTGTCTCAAAATAAATAAAAAGGGCTGGGGATGTAACTCAGGGGCAAATCGTCTTCTGGATTCAATTCCCAGTAAAAAAAAAAAAAAAAAAGAAGAAGAAGAAGAAGAAAAGAAGAAAATCCATCCCTGACAGAAGAATTTATTATTCTTTATCTCTCCTTCACACTTTCAGAAAAAGATTGATGGTAAGTTTTTATGAATATGATGTTTAATATGAATACAAACTAATACTCAATATCAGCATCAAAACTGAAAGGAGGGGCTAGGGTTGTAGCTCAGGGGCAGAGCACTTGCCTAGCACACGTGAGGCACTGGGTTGATTCTCAGCACCACATATAAATAAATAAAATAAAGGTTCATTGACACATTAACAACTAAAAAATATTTTTTAAAAGACTGAAAGGAGAAGTGTTTTAGAAGTCTGTCCAATCTCAAGATATTTTAGAACTATAAAACTTTCCTTTATCTACAATGCAAATAACTAAGAAACTCAAATAACTCCAGTTTTTTAATAGCAATTTATTTTTATGTGAAAAATATAAATGACAAGTATACAAGCTGATATCAAGATTTTCGAAGCAATTTCCAAAATATACCACACGGTCAGCATATTCCCATCCTAATTTCTTAGATTGTCTACTTTGAAGTGTAGAATTCAAATCAGTAAGTATTTGACTACCTACTATTTATGTTCCTTATAAGTGTTACTTTAAGATCCTGAAGTGCCTTCTGAATCATTAAAGCAAGTTTAAAGTTTGTTCAGTATCGCTTTATGATTGCTTATTTCTTCATTTTTTCTCTGAAAACTGAAATTCCCTACTGTATAGTAATCAGTGAGTTTACTAAATGAACTATAAAATCCCATTCCCTCGATAATTTCAATTAATAGGAGTTCATGCTGCTTAGCTATTTTAAAAGATAAAAGCAAGGACAAAATCTACTCCTTGTCTTTGTTAAATAAACTTGTTTGTTCATGACTCTGAGTAGTCTGATCACAGGCACATCACCGGCTTTCAATTCCTGTTCATCATATCATCTTAAGGTTAGCATTCAGGTTAAATTATTATTAGTATAGTAGTAACAGTACCAGGGATTGAACCCAGAGGCACTTTGCCACAGAGCCACATCTTCAACCCTCTTTATTTTTTGAGACAGAGTCTCACTAAGTTGCTTAGAGCCTCAGTAAATTGCTGAGGGTGGCTTTGAACTTGTGATCCTCCTGCCTCAGCCTTCTGAGTTGCTGGGATTACAGGTGTGCCCCACCTTGCCTGGTTCACATGAAATTATTAAAAACCAATTTAAACTGCTGTGAGGAAGCATGCATTCTCAGCCTCTTTTATTTGTGCCCATCACAAAATGTTTCTGCTTTGGGGATGCTGGAGATTCTGTCCAATTTAATTCAATTGTTTACAAAATCTAATTCTATTAGATCTTCGTAATAAAAACTTGAGTTGAGCACAATGCTTACGCTCAAGTTGCTCAACAAACATGGATCACAAGCACTTAAAATAATGACTGCAAAAATAGACTTATCTCTAGAGTCTAGAAAGACTCCAAGGAGGAAGCGATTTGGGTGGGTAAACAAAAGCATCACAGACTGTGACACTGCCAGTCGAGCTGAGCCCACCTGTATTTGCAGGACTTGTCTCCTCCTCCAGGACGACCTGAGCACGCAGCTACACAGAAAACCCAGAAAGTGTCTTCTGGGTTTATGAAAACAAGTATTAATCCAGAGATCAGCAAACTTTTTCTACCAAAAACTTGATAATTATTTTATGCTTTACATTCCACACTGTCTGAGAGGAAGCAACTACATATAGTATGCAAATAAAGGGGTGAAGCTACCTTCCAACAACTATTTTCAAAAACATGTGAAAGTTACATTGGGTCTCTAGGCCATAGTTGGCCAACTCCTGAAATAATCAAATCACTGCAACTATATGTCTAAGCTTTAAATGTCAATTACCTGGTCCATTGATAAAACCACATCAGACTTATGCCTATGAAAAGTTTAACTTCTTATTAATGAAACTGATAAAGACCCAAATTCTTTTATTGCAGATACCTGAAACACTTGAGTCTTCACCTGACAACAAACAAAACCTAAACTAAGAACTTTGCTCCTGGACCGTTATTTTTAATATCTAAGAGTTATTGTGGGTATTCAGAATCCCTGAGATTAAAGAGGAAGAACTTCATGAATCATGTTCTTCTTACTCTCAGACTTCTGCTTTGAAGGGTCTGAGAATTTGAATGCATGGAAATGTGAAAACTGTGTGCTGTTTTTCTGTGTTCTAGCATAGCTAATCGGGTCTCTTTATCCCTTAGCAACTAACTCCTTTATAACACAGCCCTGTAGAGAGCTTTTCAGCAAATCTTAATTGAGGCAACTCTTCTCCCTGGTAAATGCTTTGAGCTTGACCTTTGATTTTGAGTGAGACAAGAGCTACCTTCTTGACACATAATATTAAACTTATTTCAACACGGTAGCTGAAGAAAAATGAGAATTAGAGCTGAGACTATCCTAACTAGGTGATAATGATGGAGTTGGTGTGAGAGTATGAGTGCTATGACCAGATTATCCTAATTTGTGTCTAAATTCACTTTCAAAAAAGTGAATCTGGCATCATCTAGAGGCACTAAAATTCAGGTGAGTCAGCAGGTCAGGAATAAGAAGTACAAGTTTTTTTTTCCAACCACTGTTTTAAAAACATAGTAATTACCACTGAATACAAAGTGTATCCTGCTTTTAAAAAAAATATTCAGATGCAAAGGTAATGCTTTTATTTTATTATGAGCTGCCCACGTGCACTTGTTAGGATGTGATTCATTTGAACAGGTTTTTTTTTTTTTTTTTTTTCAGTTTAAGAACATTTTATTCTAGAATGAAAAAAAAAAAACTGAATGCCCCACCGTGGAGTGGGGTTAGCATAAACATGGAATGAGAGGTAGTTTAATCTAAAACCAGAATAATGACATAATCTTATGGTACATCAAAGCTAGTATATGATTTCTTATGTGCAGTATTTTGGTTTTCTTCACCATAATTTCAGAGGCCATATTATCATGAGTCATAGACCTGTTTACGATGCTAACATTTTGTTCTCTCTGGTAACTGTGATGGGAATCTGAAGAGATGTTCAGCTCATTCTAATTTTCTTCCCTGAAGCTGCTACTTACTGCCTGCTGCTGATACTCTTGGCAGAAAGCGTCATGGACAGCTCTGGGATTCAGAATCTTAAGGAAAACTTCTAAACAGTGTAAGGACCTAAAAATCCCTTCATCAAGTTTCTAATCGCAAACATGATGGTCTTACATTAAGGGCCCTTTGAGAGTGGCAATCATGACATTGTGTCTTCACCATAACAAATAGGATTCTTATTTTAGCACCACAGGCAATTCTCTTCTTGTGGAGTGAGGCAGAACCCTAAACAGGCCACTGAAGAACAGAACACAGTAGCTACCATGTTATTCTCTCCCACACAGTTCCAGAGCTTACTTTCTTTTATTTAATTGTATTTCATGAATAATTGCACAGTGAATACTTATTTTATAAATACTACTTTGGGTCCTTAAATTCTTATAAGAATCTTAAGACATAGTTACTATTGTTATCTACAATTTATAGAGCAGAAAATGAGTGGGGCACAAGGACTCACTACTGGATACATAACTGGCAGTCAGAGCCCAAACTCAAATGAAGGTTACTCAGCTCCCACCCAGGTCTACAGCCTCCATGTGAGGCTATCTCCTCACCCAGCCTCAGACCCAGCAGAGAGGTGGGGCTAGAGGGAACTTCTGATGAGCACACTGGTTATCAGTACTGGTTATCACATTTCCATGCTTAAAACACCCCATGGGATTTTTGTTCTGAATTCCTTTGACTGGTATGAAATTTATGTTTGAATATAAAAGAATTCAACTTTGTATGAGATGTTCACAGCTGGTTTGCTAGAGATGGTTCTGCATACACACCTTTGTATTGTTGACCTGTCCAGTGTTGTGCATGGAAAGAATTTTTTCTTTCTTTCCTTCCTTTCTTTTTCTTTCTTTTTTTCTTTCTTTCTTTCTTTCTTTCTTTCTTTCTTTATTCTTTCTTCTTTCTTTCTTTCTTTCTTTCTTTCTTTTTTTTTTTTTTTTTTTTTTTTTTTGGTACTGGGGATTGAACCCAGAGGTGCTTAGCCACTGAGTCACATCCACAGCCCTTTTTTTAATATTTTATTAGAGACAGTCTTTCTAAGTGCTCAGGACCTCCCTAAATTGCTGAGGCTGGCTTTGAACTTGGATCCTCTTGCCTCAGTCTCCCAAGCCACTGGGATTATAGGAATGTGCCACTGCACCCAGTTTAGGATTTTCATTTTTAACCTAGTATTATTAGTAACAGATTCATTAAACATGCTATGATGGTTCTGGTGGACTTTCACTTATCCAACCAGTTTGGTTTCAACTAGAAAAAAATTGAGATTTTGTCCAATGAACAGAGTTTTCACCATAACACAGGTTAAACCTGATGGACACTCCAACCTTTCTAGACACAAAATAACTACTGTGTATGATGACTGGACATATTTGACTCCATGAAAATGTTAAAGGCCTGGCTATATGGGCAATGACTAAACAGACTCCATTTTATCTTGAGACTCCGTGTCATGTAGGAAATGCTTCTCCCATGGGAACACCACACCTCTGTACCCCTCATCAGTTGCTTAGTATGACATGTTTGGCAACACAAAATGGCAATTCTAATACAATGAAAAATTGTTCTCTTTTTGATTTCTATTTTTCCTAAACAATGTACCATGTCAACAGTGATTGTCTAGATGTCAGCAACCATTCTGTAATCTGTACCTAAGTAAGGTCATTTTGATCCACTTTCCCTTCTTCTAATGATTTTAGATCTCATGATGTTAGTTTGTAGTTTGGAATCATAGCAGCAGACACTTATGATTGATATACTGACTTATGGTATAAAAACCCCTGCAACCCTGTGGTTGGGGCTGTTATTCCAATAGCCATTTTGGGGGCATTGGGTGAAGACAGTCAGCTGACCAGCTAATAAAGACTCTCAAATTTGGACTTCTCAGTAGTGATCAGTTTGTTCTTAAGTTGCACCCCACAACACTATGGTTTCAATGTATCCCCTAAAAGTTCATGTGTTGGAAACTTAATTCCCCAAAACATATGTTAATGGCATTTGGAACTATGTCTTGGGGAGGTAATTAGGATGGTTAAAGTCATAAAGGGTTGGGAGGTCATGATGACATTAGTGACTATGTAAGGGACTGAGACCTGATCTTTTATACTTGTTCTTGTCTCACCATATGATACTGTCTGTCATGTTGTGGTACAGAAAGAAGACCATCACCAGATGCCAAATGAATGTGGGCACCTTGTTTTTAGGCTTCCCAGTCTCCAAAATTGTGAGCTAAATAAACTTCTATTCTTTATAAATTACATAGTCTCAGGTATCTTGATATTGTAGCAGAATACAAAGACAGTACCTAACACAAATCATTCATTATAGACTGAATGTTTATGCCCCTCCAAAATTCTTAGTTGAAATCCCTAACCCCAGTGTAATGATATTTGGAAGTGGAAGCTTTGGGAGGTGAATGGAATTTGTGCTTTTATCAGAGACTACAGGGAACTGCCTAGAGTTTTCTACTGTGTGAACACAGAGAGAAGATGACTGTCTATGAACCAGAAGGAAACTTCGCCAGACACAGAATCTGTAGGTGGCTTGATCTTGGACTCTTTAGTCTCAAAAACCATAAGAAATAAATTTCTATTTATGAGACACTTGGTTTATGATATTTGGTTACAAAAGCCAGAATAGACTAAAACGGACATCATGCAGGACTATCCTTAATAAAAGGAAATACCCAGACATCATCTCCATGTTTGCCATGCTGTCAGCTTATTGGCGCAGTCAGTGGAGAATGGATGATGCCACATTCTTGCCACAGTCCTTGCCACAGAAGGCAGAATCCTTGAAACTGTCAGCCTGCCTGTCAAAGGAATTTTGGGAAATAGGGAAATTCTACAGTTACTGCAGAAGAAATAAAGGCAGAGATATTCTAACCTATTAGTTACTGATTATGGTACTATCCAAGTATCAAGGCCATAATTCTTTGCTTATATAATTTTAGTATACACATACTTCATATAAGTACTTCTTAAACTTTGTGTGGTTGGATCTTATTTCATTCACGTGCTAAGAATTTTATTTTTAAATGTTTTTAATAGAATGATTATATAGGTTCACCAATAAAATAAAACTAATTCATCAGTCAGTAATTATTTAAGGAATTATATAACTATAATTATATTATATCTCATTTTGCTCTTAAAATTTCATATGGTCACCCTATCTTGGAAGAAAATTCATTACATTGTGAAGTGGCCCCTCCCATTCATGGATTGAAGCTACAATTACTAGAAAGTTCTTCCTCATACATGTTCAAAATCTGCTTCCTGATAAATTTCCTTAATTTGGTTCTGGCTTCTGAACCTAAACAAATTAAATTCCAGGACTTCTTCCCTAGTAGAAACATTTTAAAATGTTTTCTTCTGGTTTCCTGCCTTTTTCTTCTAAGGGCTTTTGGAATGTTCACTTTGGTCAGATAACAAACATTTGTTTCTACTCAAAGCAGATAGCAAGAGTTGTTTCTTCTTTAAAAATTACCTGTATTTTCCATTGCAGTAGTATTGTCCTTATTTCTTCTCCCCAGTGATTAGTTCTCAAGGAGACAGTGAAATACTTTTGTTAAAAGAATAAAGTAAAATAAATGGAAGAAGTAAAAATATTCTTTCAGAGAAAAGAAATTTGGACAAGATACAGTGTTGCATATTTCAATATACTAGTTATAGAATATTCACATTGGATCCTTAAAGGAGCACAGGTTTTCAGTGTAGATCCACCTCCTATGGTTATGTGAGGTTTAAATTAAATAATATGAGGAAAATAGAACCGATTAGAAGTATGATCTATGCATGAGCTATTATAATAATTCATCTTTTTAGATCTTATTTTATGTACCACCCACTGAACAAGAAATAAAAAGGGGGAAAAAAAACAAACTATTAGAAATATAGGAGGAAAACTAGAGAATTTTTAAAATTTTAAGTTACCACAATCTATATCCCATGACAATAATCTTGAAAGCCTAGATTAAACACACCATGCACTTGGAAAACAAAAATTATCAAACTGATTCCAGAGAATGTCCGATATGGAAGTTTCCTAGACCCACCCAGGCAGAAGGTAGGAGCCACAGCTCTACTGCTTCCCCCATTAGACCACTGCACAGATGACTGGATAGAGACATTCAGTATGTACATGTGGAGTCACTGCATGAATCCAACTGGTAAGAAAAAGGCAGCAGGACTAGATATAATTTTAGAGAAAGGTACTATCAAACATTTATGAACCAAGGAATTCCTTTTTTGACTGGGTGCGGGGAGGTTTCCAGAGATTGAACTCAGGGGTACTTGACTGAGTCACATCCCCAGGCCTCTTTTGTATGTTATTTAGAGACAGGATCTCACTGAGTTGCTTAGTGCCTCGCTTTTGCTGAGGCTGCTTTGAACTTGCGATCTTCCTGCCTCAGCCTCTGGAGCCACTGTGTTTACAGGCATGCACCACCGTGCCTGGTCAAGGAATTCCTCTTTTACTCTTTAAACGGTTTTCTAACTGTTGTTAATGTAGCCTAATGAAACTTGAGATGTTACCTATGAATAAAGATGCCAAAATTCTAAATAATATATTATAAAATTATTCCAGAAGTGTAATAAAGAAGTATAAAAGCAAGTGTGTTTCATTTGAAGAACAGAAGAGCAGTTCAATATTAAGACATTTATTAAAGCAGAAAATCAGATGATTAGATCAAGAGATATAGAAGAGATACTTGATGAAATTCAATCATATTCCTGTAGAAATCGATTAGAAAATAGGAACTGAAAAACATTTCTGTAATGTGATTTTTAAAGAGTATTTTTTATTAAGCCGCATATGGTGGTGAATGCCTGTGATAACAGCTCAGGAGGCTGAGGCAGGAGGATCTGGAGTTCAAAGCAGCCTCAGCAAAAGCGAAGCACTAAGCAACTTAGTGAGACCCTGTCCCTAAATAAAATACAAAAAATAGGGCTGGGAATGTGGCTCAGTGGTCAAAAAAAAAAAAAAAAGAGTATTTATTATCAATAAGTGGTTGTAATGGTTAATTTGAATTGTCAACTTGATTGGATTAAGAGATGCTGATGATTAAGAGGTTTCTGGATGTGTAAATGAGGGTGTGTCCAGGAATCACTGGAATGTGGGATAGTGAACTAAAGTGGAAACCCTCCCTAGGCCTGGGCAGCACTGCCCAATAGGATGGTGACTTGGATGGAATAAAAGTTGGAAGAAAAGGAAGCAGATGCAGATGCAAGTTCGACTCTTATTGAATGGGTTCTTGATTGCTGCTTCCATCATCTGAGGATATCTGACTCTCACTTCTTCATTCTTCCAAAGCAGACTCTGCCAGTGATTCTCCAGGTCTTTCCAGAAGAATTGGTCTTGGACTAGGGTAGAACTGTTGATCCTTCTTGTTCTGGGACTTCTGCATCTTGGACTGTGCAGCTGCCGGTTCTTCCAGTTCTCCAGCTACAGATGGCCATTGTGGACTATCCAACCTCTGGTTGTTTAAACCAATCTAATAAATCCCCTTTTTATATCATACTTCTTGTTGATTCTGTTCCTCTAGAGAACCCTGACTAATACAGTGGTAAACATAATCTTAAATTTTGTAACTCATACTCTCTTAAAAACAGGCATAAGAACAAGGATGTCCTCTTTACATTTTAAATGATTACCTATCTTTTTTCTAGATTAAGAAAAACCTTGAAATGTGGGATAATATCATACTGATATTGATACCACCACAAGTTTATCAACACTTTTAAAGTATTTTATAAAAATGCTATTCTTGTGCCTCATAATCTTTTAGTGAGAACAAACCTCAAGTTACTCGGGAGGCCAATTAACTGAAATTAATTAGTAAAAATTGTAATCTTCATATAAGCTCATGAGTAAGAAATCTCCAGAACTCCAGCCCCAAATAAACTGGATGATGCACTTCATAATTGATGCTATCAGGTGACACATTTAGTCTGTCATTCATTTCACCTTCTGTTAAAAAACTACAGCTTAGTAGAAGGTCTGAGCAGTCTTCCGAACACAATCACTAATTGTTCTTTCCTGATTGAAAACTCACAGCTATGGTGAAA
This sequence comes from Sciurus carolinensis, assembly GCF_902686445.1. Taxonomy (NCBI): domain Eukaryota; kingdom Metazoa; phylum Chordata; class Mammalia; order Rodentia; family Sciuridae; genus Sciurus; species Sciurus carolinensis. Next base: position 85,288,629 of record NC_062221.1, on the reverse strand, counting down.
ACTGATTTGGGCTTGCTTCCTCTCTTCTCACGCAGCTTTGTATGAGTCCATAGACAAAGACTGTACAAAGAAACAGACATAGACCTGATAAGCACGTCAAGTCGGCCCTCAGAACCATGTAGTCCAGAAGTTCTTATCAGGTCAGTTTCCCTTGGGTGAAGTTTGCAGTCTCACCTTTGTACCTTTGAAAACTGCTTCACTGGCTTCCCCTGGTCCAGAAGTGGAGTACACCAGATCCCACCAATGACAAACATCTTTGCTCAGTTTTTGGAGACCAAAAGTTTGCACAGCAATCATTCTTAGTAATCCCTGCATTGCTAATAGGATCTTGTCTTTCTATCTGCCCACCTAGCAGAATGACCCCTTCTTGTTTATTCCCTGCACATCTCTCTCTAACTGTTATAATCCCACTTGTCGCTGCCCGCAGCAACAATTGCGCAGGTATTTATCGGAGGGGCCTGGAAGTAAACTATTTTTCCTATATTCACTAATTTATAGAGGAAGAGAGACTTTGCTTAGAGGAAGAGAAACGTTGCTTAGAGGAAGAGAATTGCTTAGAGGAAGAGAAACTTTGCTTATCAGGAAGAGAAACTTTGCTTAGAGAGAAAGTTTTAGAGAAAGAGAGGCTTCTATGCTTATCAGAGGTCTATTTCTTCTTAGTTCTGCTGCTTCTTCTTAAAGGTGCGTCCTGCAGCCTGTGAACTAAAGGTGCGAGCTAGGAGTATGTGCTAAAGGTGCACCGCTTCTCTCTGCTCGCTGCTGCCCCTACTAGCTGCTTCTTTTCTTCTTGCCACTTTTCTCTGCCTGCTGCTGCTCCTTACTGTCACACCCCCACCCACCGCCTGCTTATATTCCCTCCAGGAGGCAGAGGGTGGGGCCACACCAGTTGCCCTCTCATGGCAAGAGTTAAAACAAGCAGGCGCGCTCAGGAACACCTGTGCACGCATTGTGCACGTGGACTTAACTGAATATGGCCAGTGATAAATCACCTGAGTGTGCTTATGTTAATTAACCTCCCCACTGCCGATGTGAGCATGGTACAGCCCCCAACACCCACTGACAACACTATGATCCTCAGTGACCACTTTGGAGAAATTTTGACATGAACAAGGTTATTCCTTAGAGAGGCACATTCAAAGGAAAAGGGAAGAAACCTTAATGAGGAGGTTGTAAATTTAAAGACGAGATCACTTGAACAACAAAGGATAGATCCTCCTCTTTGCTTTTTGCCTTTGGGAACAAAAAGTATCATTTTAAATTGTACATTGGATGGAGTTGAACTTAGTCTCTCCATTTGTCTGTCTCTCTCACTCTTACTCTCTGTTCACTTTACCCAGGGAATACATGAGCATGTTGATGTGAATATGGGTTCTCCCTCATCTAAAGCTGTTTCCTTTTTATGTCCACCGCTAATTCATATGTTAAAATCCTAACCCCATGTGACAGTGATAGGAACTGAACCTTCGAAAAGTGATTTTGTCATTAGGGTGGAGACCTCTTGAATAGTGTTTCATAAAAGAGACCCCAAAAGAGCTCCCTCATCCTTTATCCACCATCTATGGACCAGGAAGCAGACATCAAATCCTCTACACCTTGATCTTGAACTTCCCAGCCTCTAGAACTACAAACAATAAATGTTGGTCGTTTAAATCATCCAATCTACGATATTTGATCATAGCAGCTCGATGGTATCCTCCTTACAAAAGGATACCATTTTAATACAATTTTTACAAGTTTAATACAATATTTACAATTATGATTTTATATTTGTCTGACACTAGCTACTTCTTTTTTCTCCTCCTTCTCCTTCTCCTCTTCTTCCTCCTCTTCCTCCTCCTTCTCCTCCTTCTTCTTTTCCCTACCGTGGAAGTCTTTGGAGACTAACTGATCATAAAAAAACTGTTCCATGCAAGTGCATGTGCTCTAGGAATATCTATCCCAGATAGTGAAAAATATCTAAAAGAAAGAGAAAGATTGGACTGTGGGTCAGGTTTTTTGTTGTTGTTGTTTTGCTTTTTTGGTATGTTATCCCCAGTCAAAACACTAACTCCAAGATGTTTTAACTGCAAATTTGCTTGATCATTAGGATTCCAGATAATAAGAAAGCTAGATACTCAGAGCTTCTGGAATAAATTCAAGAGTCATTTTTGGAATTAATTAGAACTTTATTCCACATTTAACCTTTTAAGATTGGTAAATAGATGAGTCTTTGGACAAATTAGAGTGATTTAATTTTAGATTAAAAACAATTCTACATCATCTTTCCGGTTTTGTCACAATGTGAAAAATAATATTTGCATATTCTTTTAGCTACTTCAAGACTTGAATTTAATTTCTAATGATGTCTATTTTTAAAATGTCCTCCACTAGTTCCTTACAGAACTTGGAAATTATAACTTTTTCCAGAAATTGTTTAACATTGGAAAAAATATATAAAAATATTTTTACTAAATGAAATTGAATTGACAAATGTTTTCAAAAAAGAGTTTAATCTTATGAAATTTTCTAATTACAGGACTTAATATTCTGACATATATTTTGCTTTTGAGATCTTTAGTCGCTCTAAGAACTTGAATTAATGTTAAATTGTGTTATTTAATAGTCTTTAGATACATGGATAATTTCTCAGCAAGAAAACTAGTAAACATTGGTCATTAAACATAGTTTTAAATTTCCCTTGATACTTACTTTTGTAACAAATAGAATGTCTATAAATCAGGGACATGTCTTTAAAAGATATTAAATACATTTTGATTGACATCTGAAAATGTATTTAAGTAAAAGAGCATAAATATATATAAAAATCAGCCACATTGATCTCGATTTTCTATTTTTTAGTTTGCTCTGTGTCTGGGGGAAAAATTACTTAATTTCATTCAAGGGTAATAAAATCAACTATGGAAACAAAACAATATGGTTTATAAATATATAAATGAACATATATACTTATATAATTATAAATAAATATGTAGTATGTGTCTATACATGTAAAGTATATACGTTTATATACTTTAGTCCTACATTATACTTTTTTGATTTGCATAGAGTACAATTCTGAAGTTTTAAAACATACACACACTCTTGTAAGCTTCCCTATAGTTTTTTGCCTCTTCCAGAATGTCATACACACTTAACTTTAAGATTGGCTTCTTAAACTTAGTACCTTAAGTATGAGATTCAGCCATGTTGTGATATGTCAAAAAATCATTTCTTTTTATTACTGAGAAGTATTTAATGATTTGGTCATCCATTTACTCAAATGCACATTTATTTTGATTTTCATTTTGAGCAACATGAACAATGCTTTTCTGTTTTAGATCATTTGTGTCCACTTTTTGTGTGAACATAGGTTTTTATTTCTCTAGAGCGATTCCTAGATCACATGTTTATCTTTACAGGAAACTGCCAGATTTTCCTGAGTCACTGTCCCCATCTTCATCACCACCAGCAATGTATGACAGTTTCAGTTCCTTCATCTACTTGCAACATTGGTATTGTCATTTGTTGTTGTTGCTGTTGTTAACTTTTGCTATGCTAATAGGTGTGTTGTGGAATCTCACTGAGATCTTCATTTGCATTTCCCTACTGATAAATAATGCTGAGTACATTTGATATACTTATTTCATAATCAAAGTTTTCATAAAATGTCTCTCTAAATCTTTGTACCATTTTTTCAGTTGCATCATTTTCTTATTGTTGAGTTTGAACGTTCTTTCTATATTCTGGATACAAGCTCTTGGTTGGATATATGATTTTTGAATAGTCTGTCTGTGGCTTATCTTTCTAATTCCTTAACAAAGAATGAAGAATAAAAGTTTTTTAATTGTTCTGAGGTTTAATGCAGTAATTTTTCTTTTGTGAATCTTGCTTTGGGCATAATAACTAAGAACTCTGCCTAACTCTGGATCACAAAGATCTTCTATGTTTCCTTTAAAATTTTTCATGAATTAATTTTAATATATAGTGTCAAGTAAGGTTGGAAGGATTTATTGTTGTTGTTTTGTTGTTTGTTTTGTTTGTTCATTTGTGGGTTTTGCATATAAATGTCCAACCATTTCAGCACCATTTGTTTTACATTTTAAAGCTATCCTTTTCTAATTGTCTTTATATCTTTGCTAAAAATCAACCATATTTACATGAGTCTACATCTGGAATCCTCATACTGATCAACTGCTGCTGTTCCACTGGTTATTTATTTAGACAATGGCCTTGACAATTGTGGTTTTATTTGTTTTGTTTGTTTTTTTGCGGTGCTGGGGATCGAACCCAGGGCCTTGTGCTTGCAAGGCAAGCACTTTACCGACTGAGCTATCTCCCTAGCCCGACAATTGTGGTTTTATAGTAAATCTTAAAACTAGGTAGTATAAAACTTCCAACTTTATTTTTATACAAAATAATTATCTTATTTTCTTTGCATTTTCATATCAAGTTAAAGAGTTTGTCTATATCTACAGAAAAAGTTCTTCTGGACTATATTTCTGCATTTATTTTCACTTTCATTGATATTTTTGATCAATGTTTTGAGGTTTTCAGCAAGTAGATCCTGAAAATATTTTGTTGGGTTTATGCCTAAACATTTTTCTTGATTTATGATTTATGAAAAGTGTCATTTATAAAATTTTGCTTCCAATTTTTTAAACTTTTTTATTTGTTCTTTTGAGTTCTACATGACAGTAGAATGCATTTTGACATATCATACATACCTGGAGTATAACTTCCCATTCTTGTGGTTATACATGATGTGGAGTTACACTGGTCATGTATTCACATATGAACATAGGAAAGTTATCTCTGACTCATTCTACTGTCTTTCCCATTCCCATCCCTTCTCCCTTTCCCAATTTGATGAACCTCCACTCCTCCCTCCTCCCCACTCCCCACCCCCATCTATTGTGAGTCAACATCCACATTTCAGAGAGAACACCGGGCCTGTTGTTTTGGGGGATTGGCTTATTTCACTTAGCATGATAGTCTCCAATTCCATCCACTTACCAGCAAGAGCCATAATTTCATTCTTCTTTATGGCTGAGTAATATTCCATTGTGTATTTATACCACATTTTCTTAATCCTCTCATCTGCTGAAGGACACGTAGGTTGGCTTCATAACTTAGCTATTGTGAATTGAGCTGCTTTAAACATTGATGTGGCTGCATCATTGTAGTATACTGATTTTAAGTCCTTTGGTTATATGTCAATGAATGGGATAACTGGGTCAAATGGGGTTCCATTCCAGGCTTTCCAGAGTGGTTGCACCAATTTGCAGTCCCACCAGCAATATATAAGTGTACCTTTTTCCCCACATACTCACCAACATTTGTTACTTGTATTCTTGATAATTGCTATTCTGACTGAAGTGTGATGGAATCTCAGTATAATTTTAATTTGCATTTCTCTAATTGCTAGTGATGTTGAACACTTTTTCATATTTTTGTTGACCATTCATATCTCTTCTTCTGTGAAGTGTCTATTCAGTTCCTTTGCCCATTTAGAATGATCTAAGCCTTGGGTTTAGCATATATAGCTTTTACAATGTTGATATATGTTCCTACTATTCCTAGTTGTTCTAGTTTTTTGAACATGAATGCTGTATTTTGTCAAATGTCTTTTCTACATCTATTGAAATAATCCTGTGATTCCTGTTTTTAGGCCTATTAATGTGATGAATTACATTTATTGATTTCTATATGTTGAGCCAACTTTGCATCCCTGAGGTGAACCTACTTGATCATGGTGCACTCTCTTTTTAATATGTTTTGTATGCAATTTGCCAGTATTTTCTAAAGAGTTTTTGCATCTATATTCGTCAGGGATATTGGTCTGAAGTTTCTTTCTTTGATGTGTCTTTGTCTGATTTTGGTATCATTTTGTTTCCAATTGTTACTTGCTAGTGTATTAGTTCTTAGATTTTTAAAATAGATTCTTTAGGATTTTTTATGTAAATAATCATGTAATCCACATAAATACTCTTTTATTCCTTTCTGATTTCATGCCTTCCCCCCCCCTTTCTCTTATTTTATTTTCAAGTTAGAGCTTCCTGTAAAATATTGAATAGGAGTGGTAAGAATTAATATCCTTGCTCTGTTCCTGAATTTAGGGAGAAAACATTCAAACTTTCACTTTAAATATAATGATAGTTGTAGAGTTTTTTTTAAATGTCCATTTCTATGTTGCAAAACCTCCTTCTACTTTTTAAGAATATTTGTAATAAAGGGACATTGAATTTCTTTAAAAGTTTTCTGAATCTATTGATACAACAATTTGTTTTTCTGTTAGTGTGAATTCATACATTGATTTTTAAATGGTGACCAGTCTTTCCTTCCCAAGATAACCCCAGTTAGGCACAATATATTATAGTGGATTTTTTAAAACTTTGCTAGATTCAGTTTGCTACTTTTTATTGAGGATTTCTGTGTCTTTGCTTATGAGAGATCTTGGTCTTAAATTCTGTTGTGCAGTTGCTGTTCCATCAAGTGATCTACACATGATTTTTCTAACAAAAAACAAACCCCAAAAAATCCGCTACAAATGAAGATTTGAATGACCACCATCAGAAACTCTTGACATGAGAACACACCCAATGTAATACAGATCTGAATTGATTATGCCCTTAGATGATGATGGTTTGTCCTGTAGCTTAGGCTGGAGAAAAACAAAAAAGGAATCCTGAGAACTGAAGTCCTTATGTTAAACAATACTGGAACCAGACTATGCTGAGCCAAAGCTAAAATAACCACTTGGCTCAGCCCAGTGATTGCTTGCTTCCAAACTATGAACCACCTTTACTCCTTACTTATCAAGATTAAGAATTTATCAAGACTCTTAAAACCCTTCATCTTGCTGTGCCTATCAATCCAAAGCTATGTTATAGAATCTGCCCCATCCAACAAATTACCAATTTTGCAGGACTCATTTTGAAATCTTCCAACCTATGTGACTCTAAACCCCTAAAACCACTCTTACATCATTTCCTCATTTCAGGAAGTTACCCATAGTTGACGATGGTCTTCTCCCTCCCTACTCTAAGTCTAACAAGTTTGGTCTTGGTGCATCAGTAGGCTTCTCTGGTAGTTTACTGGGGGAGTAGAGTCAACCCTGCTCTATTTTTCATTCTTGTTATCATTTTTCAGACCTTGAATTGCAAAGTAGGGCCTTTGTCTTCAGAATATCTTTCTTGACTGGTTTTCTGTTATTAAATAATTAACTCTTTGGGCTTCTCAGAAGTTTATAGAAGACTTTTATCTCCAGTGATCATTGCTTCTGTGGCTCATCTCCAAGCTGTGCAGTCTACAGTGGAATACAGATAAACCTTGGAGATGGTAGAAGAATGAGAAAATTATTCACTGTCCTATTCCTCTGCCAGACCCATTTTGTTGAAATTACCCTCAAGTGCAAACATACAGGGGAATTCCCTGCTTAACAAAGAGAAATCTACTGTCCACTTTTGTGACTGTATATACTGTGTATATACTGTGTGGACATCAGTTACTTTATGTTCTCAAACAATAGTCTCAAATTCCCCAGTCAAAACATTTAACCACTTCTTGCTCTTCTAGGATTCACCCACATATTGGTTAAAATAAGTGTCCCATGGCCTTAAATTTTTCTGAGTTTTGGTTTCCTGTCTTTTCCATCAAATTTCCAGTGACGTAGTATGGGACAGCATGAAGTGTTTGGATATCAGTGGTTCCCTTCTTACATATTTTGTAAATTATTCTAAAGTTATTCAAGTTGTCCACATATATTCAATCTCATCAAAATTCATCTCCAGAAAGTTTATAATCAGTTTTCACATAAGGTCCTTTTCCCCTCCTAGGGCTGCTTCACGGTCTTGGGATCTGAGTCCGTGGAACTGCTGAGCTAAATATGAACAATTAACCATATAACATTACTATCAGCTAAACACTGCATTTTTGTGTCTCTTAGAAAAATTGACTTTGGACTGATCTAATTTCCATTTGTTTATTTTATCTAGGAGGACTTCCAGGGATGTGGAAAGAAGGGAAAAGTAGGAGGTCTCTGCTTTTTCTAGGTTCTTGTTAAGTCCAGGTTAAAATGCCATGCAAAGTCTACTACTGCAGCCTGTCTGCCCCCATCAGTCACATATTTCATCCTTAAGGAAATGAAAGTGGCTTTCCTGCATTAGGAGTTGCAACTCAGAATAATTTGCTAGGCCCTTCTATCAGGGCAGCAGATTTCATTGAGAAATGACTGGCACAGAAACTGCTTCACACACACAATTAAATGTTCTCTCCCCTCATAATACTTAGAAGAAATTAATAATATAATTATTTGAGAAGTTAGTGTCAACCTTCTCCCACAACAATATATTCTCCACAATGTCAGGAACCATGTTTGTATGTAGACGATACTTTCTTAGCAAATTAACTGGTGCCCTTTGACTCATGGTAGGCATTCAAAAGGACACAGAAGGACCTCAGTAAAGACATTCATTGAGTGAATAAAAGAAACTGCACAAGCACAAAGGAAACCAGTCATCTGTAGGCAATGCTTCCAAAATTACGCTTGTCACCGAATTTTCACCAAAATGGAGTACAATTAGAGAAATAAGTAAAATGGAGTAAATTCTCATAATGCTACACAGTTTATACTACATTATAACCTTCTCCTTCAGTATTAAAAAGCCCTACCTGCAATTTATGAAATGGTGGTATTACTAGATGATAGATTTCAGTGTATGTCATTTTTAAGTTAATATTACTTGGAAATTTTAAATTGGCAACTCTATCTTGGTCATCCAACTTTATTTTATTTTAATCACTTTTCTTTTTCATGAAAACTGAAAAAGAAAATTTCATTGATCAATTTCATTGATCTAAGGCATGTCAAAGTATTATTTTCTAAATATTAAAAACATGACTTTAATACAGAGTGTACTGATGTCAAAGTTTTTTTTAACTCATTAATGAGAGAATGATAAAAAATGGTAGAACTATTTCAAAGAAGGATATAAGAGATTGAAAGAGAGTTACCAAAAGCAAGAAAACTGAAATAAGATTGCTAATTTAGATTCAGGGAAATGGAACCATAATCTCTGGAGGTTATCATTTCTATAGAACAAAAACCATTTGAATCCCTACCAGAAAAAAAGTAATTTGCAATTTGTCAATCTTTTCTAAGTTGACATGTAACTTTATAGAATCTGGGCCTCAATCAATAATAGTAAAGAGTAAATCAAACAAAACTACCTTCCCATATGTGTCAGATGACTCTACCAGCTTGTGAAACAGTCTCTAGTATGAATTAGCAGGTCACACAGTAATCTTTCTGCCTTCGTTTCTAGTTTTAAATAATTCTATTAAGGGGAAGCTGCCTGTTATATGGTTTGGACATAAGAAGCCCTCCCAAGACTCCTGTTTTAATGCAGAAGTGTTGGGAGGTGAAGTGATTGGACTACCAGAGATATAACCTAATCAGTGTATCCTAATTTGAAGGGACTGACTGGGTGGTAACTACCGGCAGGTGGGGCACGGCTAGAGGAGGTGTGTCACCGTGGGGAATGTCCTGGAAGTGTTCATTTTCCCTGCAACCCCCTCCACCCTCCTTCACTCTGCTACCTGACACCACCATGAGCTGAGCAACTTTCCTTCCCTAGGCCCTTCCACCATGATGTCCTGCCTTACCTTGGTCCCAGAGCAATGAACTCAGTCATCCATGGACTGAGACGTCTAAAAACCATGAGCCCCAAATAACTTTCCCTCCTCCAAATTGTTCTTGTTGGGTATTTTGGTAACTCGATGCAAGGTAAACTAATGCACTGCCTCTAATATTTGAATAGAAATTCCACATGTCTATGTGTGTATATAAACAAATGTGCATTTGTACATTTATAGATATGCAACTGGAAGGAGACAAACAAAAAACCAGTTATTACATTTTGGAAATAACATTATGGATATACTCGTTTCCTAGAGATGCCATAACAAAACAGTCACAAACGGCGTGGCTTAAATGACTGAAAGTTACTGTCTCATGGTTCTGGAGCTGGAAGTTCAAGATCAGGGCAGGGCACTGTCTGTCCTGGTGTTAGGGAAGGATCTGTGTCAGGTCTCTCCTAGATCTTTAGCTTGTGGTAGCACAGCTCCAATGTTCACATGGGCTTATCCCCAGAGAGTGTCTATGTCATAATTTCAACTTTTTATAAAGACACCAGTTGCTTTCAGTGAGGGGCCTGTCCTAGTCCAGTGGAATCTCATGTTAACTAATTACATCTGCAACAACCCTATTTCCAAATAAGGCCACATTTTGAGATATTAAGTTTTAGAACCTCGACATATGCATTTCAGAGGAAAGAGAGACACAGTTCAACCAGTAACACTGGGTAAAATTTTTTCTGAGACTTTAATTCACTTTCTAAATTTTCAGGAAAAATAAATACCAACAGCAAGAACTAAAAATCTGTATTAGTTCCTTGAGACAGTCATAGCAAATAAATATAAAATGAATCACTTAAAACAACAAAAATTGATTCCCATAATCTGCAGGAGTAGAAATCCAAAATCAAGATGTTAGTAGAGCCACAATCCCTGTGAAGTCTTTAGGGAAGAATCTTTCCTATCTTCTAAGGTTTCTGGGCATCCCTGGCATTCTGCGGCTTACAATTTTAATCACTCTAATCCCTGCTCTGTCTTTGTATTTAATTTTTTTTTTTTTTACTTTTTTTCTACTTATTTTCTTAGTGGTTGTCCTAGGGCTAACCATAAATATCATAAGTTCTTATTTGTAGCAATTTAATTTCAGTAAGATAAAGAAAGTTATTCCTAGGCAGATCTACTTACTCATCCATTTTTATGCTCTTGTTACACATATTACACGTATGTATTTCAAACCCAACAATATGTATTATTACATAATTTTATGTCTATTAAAAAACTGAGGAAAAAAAAAAGGAAGGAAGTATTTATAGAATGTATTAGGTTAACCTTATTATTTACCATTTCTGGTATCTTTACTTGTTCCTGTGCATTTAAGTTACTATCTGGTCTCTCTTCATTAATCTAGTATAGCTTTGCTCTCACCTGGATTCTTCATGCTATTAACAAATATAATGTATTTGTATGTGTTATGGGTCCACACTTAGGTTTACCTCTTCTTAAACAATTGTATTTAATTGAGTAAGAGAGGAGAAGAGAAGAAATGTGTATTTATGCTCTGTTTCATAATTACATCACTACCTTTACCAGTGTTCTTTATTTTCTCATATGTACTCAAATTACTTGCTCAGGTCACAGGTAGTTCTGTTGCCTGCTTTCTCCTCCTTTATGTGGGTCATACTTCCTTGCCTCTTGGAATGTCTCATTATTTTTGGTTGAAAACTGGACATTGAGGTTACATATTGTAGAAACTCTGGCTAATTATTGCCTTCCACCTGCTCTGGACCTTTACTGTTGTTTTCTTGTTTGTTTATGACTTGGGTAGACAATTTTTCCCTCACATTGTGAAACTTCTCTTTTAGTAAGTTTTTCAATGTTATAACAAAATACTTGAATCTAGGTACTTTATAAAGAAAAGTTTCCTTTATAGTTTTGGATATGAAACTCTAAGATTGGGTGGGCCCTTCTGCTGAGGGTTCTCTTGGTTACATTGCATTATGATGGATGGCATCAAGGTGGAAGGGAGTGATGACCAGCAGGGAGGGGCCAGTCTTGCTCTTTTGTAACAAGTTATTCTCTTAGGAACTAACTTATCCCGTGAGAACTACACTGATTTCCTGGAAGGGTAATGCATTCAATGACCCAATCACCTCCCACTGGTCTACACCTCTTAAGAGTACCACCACCTCCCCGTTGCCACTGAGGACCAAGCTTCCAACTTAAGAGCACTTGGGGAACACCATCAATCCAAACTATAGCGCCCTCTGACAATGCTCTTCAGAAGCACAGCCCTGAGCACCCACAGTCACCTCAACATGACTGTGGTTTTAACAGAACACTTGACAGTCTCTTTCCCTGCACATTCTGTGAAGCTCCTAACACTGAGCTGTTTTTGGCTAATTGTTCTAATTGTTTGTTAGCTCATTGATCTGTTGCTTTTTTTTTTTTTTTTTTTCATTTCTTTTAAAAAATATTTTAAATTTGTTTTAATTGGTTATACATGACAGAATGCACTTTGATACATCATATATAATGGAGTATAAATTCTCATTCTTCTGGTTATACATGATGTAGAATCCCACTGGTCATATAGTTATATATACATGGGATAATAATGTCTGATTCATTCTATTATCCTTCCTACCATCCTACACCCTCCTTTTACTCCCCTCTACCTAATCTAAAGTAACTCTATTCTTCTCTATCACCAACCACCCCCCCATTGTCAATTAGCATTCGCATATCAGAGAAAACATTCAACCTTTGGTTTTCCAGGATTGACCTATTTCACTTAGCATGATATTCTCCAACTCCATCCATTTACCAGCAAATGCCATAATTTCATTCTTCTTTAAGGCTGAGTAATATTCCAGTGTGTGTGTGTGTGTGTGTGTGTGTGTTTGTGTTTGGGTGTGTCTGTATACACACATTATTTCATCCATTCATTTGTTGAAGGGTTCCATAGTTTAGCTCTTGTGAGTTGAGCTGCTTTAAACATTAATGTGGCTGCATCACTGTAATATGCTGATTTTAAGTCCTTTGGGTATAAACTGAGAATTGGGATAACTAGATCAAATGATGTTCCATTCCAAGCTTTCTGAGGAATCTCCATACCACTTTCCATAGTGTATGCACCAATTTGCAGTCCCACCAACAATGTATGAGTATCCCTTTTTCCTTATATCCTTGCCAACATTTATTGTTGTTTATATTGAAATACCCTTGTATGTAAGTAATTCCACACACTTACCTAATTGAACTTGAACTCCTTTTGCAGGATACTTTTGGAGGAAAATTTTTTTAGTTTTTTTCCTGGTCCCAGGGAGGGCTCTTCTTAACTACATTTTGCTAGTAAACTAGCCATCCTATGGCTTATATTTTTACATAAATGCACCAACCTCCTCTTAACAGCTAAGATCTCCATTGTTCTGGAGAGTGCCCATAGGCTTGGACTTCACCACACTTTTTCAATTCAAGTTGGGACCTTTGGGAAGAGTTTGGAGCTGTGTTCTTATGGATTGTCTCTTCTCATGGGAAAAAAGATTTTGAGTCAATTGCTCTGGGTATGGAGAAGTAAGGGCATTATCCCCTGGTAGTCTCAATTTGCCTCTTCTGCTATGGAGCTTCCACTCTGGTAGTCAATTGGGACAAAAGTAATTAGGGATCCAGTATTCTTAACCTGCCCTGTCTAGGTAGAGCCTCTTCCTGAGTTGAGGCTAGGTGGATGAAAGGCACCCTGATCTCTTACACTCACAAAGAATTCCACCTCTGCAACTCAGAGAAGCCTGTCACTCCCTGTGAGATACTTACTGTCTTCCTTGATTGGGGGTTTAGAAAGGAATCTCACTTTTTGGTTACACCCATCTGGAATGGAGTTGTAGTCAAGTTGCCCTGCGGGTATGGATGAGGGAGCAAGTCACAGATCGAGTACTACAGAGTCTTGCTATTCCTACCTAGATTTAGTAGACTTTCTCAAATAAATTTTTCTTCATTTGCTGCATACCCTTAACACAAGCTCCAGAGACTTGAAATTGTTGGGTTTAAAAGAAAATGAATTTCCTTAGTTACACTTACTTTGTTGAAGAGCAAGGCCACAAAACTTGTTGCTGCCATTCCTGATTTTTCCATTGGCACTTTCATTTCTAAATCTGAACTCACACACTGTGGTTATTAAAATTGGGATGGGTAAACATTTCCCCAATGTTAAGTTGTGACATTTTTCAATGGGAAATATTTCAAAGTGGACAAGATAATATATCAAACCTTAACTTTTTCTTCTCACACCATCTGAGTGCCAAAATTCAGTAGAAAATGGTATCAAAAATGTTTGAGAAAGTTCTATATGTTTATAGTATTATAAAAATATTTGAAAACCTCTGTGTAGAATCAAAAGTAGACATCTCTTGGAGGCCACTCAAAGTGAATATTAATGAAATCTAGATCAAAAATAAAATTTACTTATTGTGTCCATCCAACTTCAAGAGATGATCTAACTATAATATCTCTTTGAATATTCCTTAATATCAGTAACAGCCAATTTAGTTCATTAAGACTTCACATCAGAGTGGAATGTCATGGTCAAAATAAATATTTTGCTTATGACATTTGTCAATTCATTTAATATGTTAGACGTGGTATCGATTTTAAAATGTAAGAAATTTCATGTAAGATTTGTATTCTAGGGCTGGGGAGATAGCTCAGTTGGTAGAGTGCTTGCCTTGCAAACACAAGGTCCTGGGTTCGATCCCCAGCACCGCAAAAAAAAAAGATTTGTATTCTAGTGTGAAAGTAGAGGAAATACCTATGAACGCTTGCCTATTTGTGTTTTCATTTATCAGTATTCCCTGTGATGTGCCAAATGATTGTCAGTTTACAAAATGTGACATCTATAAATATGCTTTAATTACACTTTCATTTCAATCATTTAGTCAACAAATACTTAATGAGTAAATATGGAGCCAGGGGATATCAGTATATGGGATAGACAAGGCCCTGATCTCTTAGAAGTTATATTCTAAGAAGTTAGGCTTCAAAAAACAAATAAATGTAGGAATGTGTTGCGTACTATCCTGGGTGCTCTAGTACACTGTTGAGATGCCCTGTCAGGACAAAGCCACTTATTTGCAAGCTGCTGGGTGTGTTGACTGCCAGATACCTCATAGCTACACCTCTCTCCCACAACTGTCAAAGGGACTTGCCTTGTTCAAGATTACAATTCCTTTCCCAGGGCAGCTTGCATCCAATTACTGGTTAAAGCCAAGTTTGAAGACCTGTTACCTTTGCATCAATTTCAGAGTAATTCAAAAGCTATATCAGCTCCAGACAACCCCAGAGGATTTTCTGAGACTTCTCTTATAATTTTATCACAGTGGAATATTTTTCTCTGCCCAGTCTGCTTCCTGTAATTCCTTCAAGGTGTTGTTTCTGAGGACATGTCCCAATATCCTACACATAAATTTCTATTTCCAATCTATTTCTAGGAAAATTTAACCTAAGATGATGGGTATCAGATATGGTCCCAAAAAGTAGACTCTACATGAAATTTTTGAGCTATCTCACCTCCTGCTGAATGCTGGGGAAAGCTAAGGTCAGTTGGAGAACCTAATTATAACTGTAGTGAAACTTCAGAGGAAGTTGAACTGCTAACCCCAGCATCTCTGCTACAACAGAGAAAAGGCTCCAATTAGAAACTGGGACCCTAGGACTAGAGATATCTGGGTCAATACACTTGAGAACATTGAAACCCAAATATAACTGAACCTGATGGGTCAGGAGAAATGTCACACCTCTCCTTGTTAAAGGCTAACCTATCCCTCTTGCTTGCAGATTAGGCAATATCTACTCTTGAAAGCTCAGGAAATGCTCCCACCTACCTTCTAGCCACTAAACACCTAGTAAGGGTCAAATCTCAGCATAACCCACCTGAGGAGTTTCTGGACCTGCTAAGTAAGGGACAGGAGCAATTCACTTAAAGAGTGCAGGGATAGCCACACGAACTGGTAGGAGCAAAGTGAGTATATATGAGACAGGAAAATGAGGTTGTGTGGTTAAAGAATATAAGACATCAAGATGCACAGCAGAGAGTTTACTGCTGGGGAGTATCCTCCTATAATACTGAATTTAATACCCTAACAAAGACCATAAGAAATGGAACTAATACCTGCTAGGATGTCTCTTGGCAGCTGGAAGAAAGCTATGGCCCATACTAAATAAAATATATAAATACTAGGTCTTTTCGAGCAGGCAGGCAAGGAAGAAATCAAAAGGCTCAAAACAGAAGCTGGCAAGAATGGATATACTTCTCAAAGACTAACAGCCTACCTGCCAACTCTGTGCTATAAGAGGACCCATTATTAGGGACAAGGACCAAGCTTTGGGCAACAGACCCAGAGAACACAATATTTACCAAGAAAATAAGAACGTGCTGATGAGAAGGTCATCAACATCATTGTAAACCTCAGTTGTGGCTGTTCTCTTTGGGTCATGAGGAAAAGTAAGAAATGCTTTTAGAGAACCAGGTCCTTCATGGTAATGGAGATGATAAGTTTATGGAATATCAGTGGTCACATGACAGAACTTTACAGGCAGAAGCAAGGTTAGAGTAATTGCCATAACAAAGAGAAAAGTGGAAAGGGAAGCAACAAGGGCCTGATTTGTAGGGATTTATGGAGATGGTATATAAAACATTTAACTTTGTACTAATCTCATTTCAGTACTCATGTCTTTTTGTTCTTCTATCACAGAAGCACCCACCCCCAGATGACTTTACAACCTGCTCTTCCCCAACCAGACTTCTACCTTGGACCCCTCGATTGACCCGATTTTTAAAAAAAGGAACTCCAAACTGCTTTACCCCTCGCTGCCCCCTTTCAGCTTCGAAGCAGCCAGAACGACCGACGCCCCCTTTTTCTTAAAGCAGTTAGGAGTTCCTATAGCTAAAGGGGGGAATGAAGCCAGAATTAAGGACAGGTAGTTAGTGTAGAAATAGAAAATCGGGTCAATTCAAGGAAATGAAGCCATGAAGCCATCTGCCTTTGGAAGTTGGAGACTGCCCCTGGAAGAATGGAATGTCAAGGATCTCCGGAGCCCATTGATTACCAAATTTACCTGCCTTTATCAAGGACTGCAAACAAGGAGCTGCTAATTAATGCCCCCTGGCCCTTACCCGCCTGAATCACCTTGGCCCTCCCCCTGCCCTTGGCTTCTCACTTATGCAAAACCGGGCCTAGTCACAAGGCAGGAAGGAGAGATAAGGGGGGAAAGAACTGGAGAACAAAAGAGACTTTAACCTATAAAAGATGCAGGGTGTGCTCACTTCTTGGGACTTTAGAACATCAGCCATGGCCCCCTTCTCCCTGCCGGGAGAAGTCTGTATTATTCCCTTTAAATAAACCTGCTTAATATGCTTAAAAAAAAAAAAAAAAAAAAAAAAAAACATATTTTTAGGTACAGAAAAAAAGACAAGCCAAAAAGAACATTGCTAAATATGCACATAATCAAAAGTAATCAATAGTGGATTAGTAGATTGGGATCAACCACCCCAATAGAGATCCACAATCCTTTATCAGATGTTCAGAGACAAGTCAATTCTCAGATCTAAAATGCACTGACTGAAGCCGGGTCTCTATTCATTAGGAATCCAGAACAGCACAGGAAATGTGTATAATAGTGACCCAACCACATCAGTAAAGAGTTTAGGGGTCAAACCTGAGGAGCAAAATTTTAGAAAGCAAGGTCTGCGGTACACCAAAACATGAATTTCAAAGTAAAGGACAGGACTGGGAATGTAGACAAAAAAGTTGGGAGGCTAGGAATGTAGTTTAGTGGTAGAATGCTTCTCTGTGGTGTGTGCGTGCAAGGTGAAGGTGGACTGCTGTTGTACCACAGCCCATCCAGGGCCCATCCTGTGCCTTAGTTCCCTTAGGTTACTGCAGCAAAGTACCACAAACTGGGAGACTTAAAACAAGAGACAATCACAGTGCTGGAGACCCCAGTCCAGGTATCATCAGGATCTTACCCTCTGCAGGAAGGGAGAGAGGGAAGAATTCTTCCTTGCTCTTTCTAGTTTCTAGCTTCCAGCGTCTGTGGTTGTTGGCAACCCTTGACATTCCTTGGTTTGAGCCAACATAAGGCTAATCTCTGACTGTCTTCATCTGGCCTCCTTCCCTGCGCGTGTGTCTCTATTTCCTTTTTTTTATAAAAACACTTGACAATGGAATCAGAGCTGCCCTAATCCAGAATTAATTCCTCTTAATGATCACATCTGCAAACACCCAATTTCCAGATAAGGACCTGTTCACCTGTGCCAGGGGTTAGGACTTCAACCTGTCCTTTGGAGGACAGAATACCATCCCCAACACCCTGAAAGGTGAAATGAGAGGAGAATGATAGAGCACCTGGTCATCCACTTTGGATGTAGAAAGAAAAACGGCCTAAGCTAGGACTATACCCAGACTTACATGTAAGGTGAAAAATCTGGTTGGTTGGATAGGGAACTGAAAGGGGCAAGATTGGAAAATCAAGTACAAAACACATAGCTCTTAGTGAAGAGGTATGTGAATGGATCATGAAGTTGCACAATGAGGGTTACAAAGATGGGCGCCTTTCTCAATTTAGCAACAATTGTAAATGGCCAACCCCACTCCAAATTAAGGATATAGGAATAAATTTGGAGAGCAAAGGACTAATTTGGGATGTTTTAAGAGTACAGTATGTAGGACTTGCTAGCACCCAGCACCTGCATGAGCACCCAGCACAGGACAAGTATTTAATAAATGAAATGGATGAATAAATGACTCCTAAGTTTTGACTCTTGCTCTTGGATAGACTGTGGTACCATCTATTGAACTAGGGAAGACTGAGGGAAAAAATGCTTTAATGAGGTAAAAGAGGAATTGAAGGAGTTTCCTGCATGCCGAAACTCTCTTTCTTCAGGTTTTCTCTGACATCTCAAGAGCTTCCTGGGCCACAAGTAGGTACAAAGTAAAATATTAAAAATACACTTTCAATCAGTGAGGTCTGTGTCACAGCTGGTGAGTAAATGCCTCAGCCTCCTGCCCCCAGTGGAATGATTCTGGGGCACATTTCACACTTTCTCAGAGAATCCCTAATGGGGTGGACCTTCCTTTGAACATAATGGTAACAGCTCATGAACATATTCTTTTATGACTTTCTTCATTATCCTATCTCATTTTTATTCACCTCCTTACTTGTGCTTTGTGGAATTTCCTTCCAAGTGAATAATTGCCATAGGTATTGGTTCCAGAGGATACACAAAGACAAATAATAGTGGCAATAATGGTAGACCTTGGGTCCACAATAATGTTTACCTAAAATTTTCTCCCTTTTCTGTCCATCAAAATTCATATTCTTTAAAATCCAGTGCAAATCTCATCTACAAAACACTTTCTCTGATCACATTACTCAAAGGGATCATCCTTTTTCTTGCTGTTTTTCTCTGGAAATGTTATCTGTTGAGCATTTTGGAGTTAATTTTTCACTTGTTGTACCATATGGGCTCAGGACCCTTTCCTTATTCTGAGAAGTCTTATCCTTTTCTCTAGATCTGTTTCCTCTGGGACTGGCATGTGTGGAGATTTTCATTTCTTTGAACCAAGGATTTGGAGATTTGGGTTTGAAAGTGGAGGAAGAAGACCTTTTGAGCATATAATCTGTGCAAAATGGTGGTAACACAGAGCAGATTACATTTGAATTATTCTCTGAGGTCAAATACTACAAATAAGGATAGAATAATATATATCTGTGCCAGTCTTTGTCCTGTGCATGTATCTCCAAGGGTAGAAAGACTTGGTCAAGGGAATGTGAACTAGCTGTGCTAGGCAGGCTCCAGAGCTGGTCTGTCTTAGTTAGGGTGTCCCCCACCCCACCCTGTACTTTGACCCCTTGCTCCATTGGGAAAGGATCTCATAAATATCCTGTCCACATTTAGGCCCCCTTGAATGCTGAGATCCAGTTCCCAACCTGGTCTCAGTTGGCCTGGCCTGTTTGCCCCTGGGACCTGAATGTCCAAACCACTTCCCACCATGGCTCCTGGAAGGACTAAATGACGTCATGAGTGTAAAGTGCTCCTACATGGTAAGTACTCAGTAAGTGGTCCCCTTTCTCAAGCCCTGAACCCTGGGTGGAGGATGCTACCCTGTAGGGTGTCTGTTTCCTGGGGTACAAGTACATATGCAGGTCAGAAACTAAATGTATTTCCATACTTGCGTACGAACCTGTGTGATCACACTTCCTGTGTCCGTGTTCCTGGGAGTTCATACATGTAGAATTGTGCAATAAGGTTGTGTGCCTAGGTGTGCATGTGTGTCAGGGAGGACAAGGAATGCAAGTGCACGTGATTTAGTACTGGGGTGTGGCTGAAGACATTGAGCCCTGAGTTGCCAGCAGTTGTCAGGGTGACTGCAGGTAGAGTGTGAGTCTGTGAGGGTCAAGGGCATGAACGGGTAAGTGTGAGACTGTGGATCTGTCAGTGTGAGCAGCTGGGAAAGAGGGTAGGCAACCTTGCCCATCCTGCCCTGACTTCAGGGCCTGTCTCTCTTTCTCTTTTCTTTCTCTCAGGCCAGGTTGGCCTGAAGGATGAGCAGATTGCTGGTGGGCTGGTTGCGGGGTGACGGCTAGAGTGCATATGCAAAGCAGGCTCCTTCTCTGCCTGCTGTATTTCCTTATGGTCATGATCCCGTACTTTAAAATCTATGTCAACACCTGGCTTTCCTCATCCACTTAAATGCCTGTAGCCCTGCCTGTGGCCTCCACCCGGAAGCCAGCAGCAGTACCAACTACTATTGGTCCAACACTACTGGTCCCAGCTCTGGGCTCCCTGAAGTCCCCAGTGTCTGGCCTGGCCCCACAGTTCCTATCCTGTCACCATGTCCTGACTCACCACCTGTTGAGTAAAACCTATTTATAGGGGTGGGAAAAGGGTCTTTCTATTGTGACTGGAAGAATGGAGTCCCAACCCATGGGTTCAAGTCCATTTGACAGGGCTATTTCTGGAGTTCCATTACGCACCTCAGGCAGTTGGTGTCCCTGGATTCTGGCAAAGACCCTGATTCTGACACTCTCCTGCCTGCAGTGGACTGGCTGCTGATCAAGCTCACCTCACCCATGCTTCTGGAGCAGGTGAAAAGGGAGAACCCAGCCAGCTCCCAGGTGGCCACTACAACACTGCCTGATGGTACCCAGGCCCAGACAGTGACAGTCACCATCCCCTTCAAACACTGGGAGCATCACCTGCACTACTGGCTGCACAGTGTGCACCCTATCTTGAGGCAGTAGCAGCTGCCTCTGGCACCTATGTCATCTGTGTCATCAATAAGCATGGTGAGGACACCTTCGACCCCACCAAGCTGCTCAACGTGGGGTTTCCTAGAGGCATTGAAGGAGGACACTGCCTAGGACTGCTTCATCTTCAGTGATGCGGACCTGGTCCCAGTGGATGATCGCAATCTGCAGCAGCAATCCCACCACTTTGCCATGGCCATGGACAAGTTTGGGTTCCAGCAGCCCTATGCTGACTACTTTGGAGAAGTGTCTCTGAGACACTGTCTCTGAGAATCAATGGCTTCCCCAAGAGTACTGGAGCTGGGGTGGTGAGGATGATAACATCTTCAACGGGATCCCCCTGAGATGAAGATCTCACACCCAGAACTGTGAATAGGTCACTACCACGTGATCAAGCAAGATCAGAACAAGCATAACAAGCCCAACCCCGAGAGGTTTACCAAGATTCCAAACACGAAGCTGATCATGAAGCTGGTCTTGGAGGTGTCTCTCCTACATCACAGTGGACATTGCCTGGTCTATCATGGACCCCTCAGGGCTGACATTCATTGACAAAGGCTCTCAGTGCCAAGGATTGCCTGCCAGAGGACTGACCTCCTGCCTGACTGGCAGCTGCTCTATAAGGGACCCCCAGGACTGAGACTGGGCTGTTCTCTGAAGGTCTTCAGTCAACCTACCATCTGTACAAAGAAGTTTCAGAGCTTGCTTTGAGGGGTTTCTAACACTTCTTCTTACCTAACTCCCCATCTCAGCACCCCTCCCTGTCAGGGTCAGGCCAGCCCCTGCACTTCCTTAGGAAGTGGCCTAGGCCTGGTCAGTCCATCTCTCTGTGCCTCAATTTCCCCCTTGAGTTCCCTAGGACCTGGAAGGGTGGGAGATATGACTAGGGGGCTGTGTCTCTTCCAGAGGGAATTTCAGACCTGGGGATCCCCCCTGCTCCCAGGGGAGGGGAAATCTTTTTCATTCAATATTATAGGAGTAAGCTTTGGTGCATCCCCTGCTGAGGAGCAGCCCAAGGAGGGGACCAGAGGGGATGTTTCATTGCTGCCTGGGATCTTGGGATTGGCCTCGGCATGGAGGACACAGGGAGAGCTTGGATCAGTCTGGTTCTTGCCTCCCTGTCTCAGTGAGGAGGCAAAACCCCACAAGTGACTTGTGTTTGTATATTGTACAGAAACTTCTGTGGCTTTAGTCAAAATCATGAATGGATCAAGAAAGAGAGAGAGAGAGAGAGAGAGAGAGAGAGAAGGAAAGAAAGACAGACAGACAGACAAATTTGGTCATAGCCTTCCTCCTCCCAGTAAATCCCTAAAGAATGCATGCAACCCCAATGTAGAGAGCTCTGGCTACTTGGGGTGCCTACCTATAGCCTTAACCTCCTGCCCTAAGTCTCATGATATATCACTTTCTTTAAAGCAGTATAAAACGGGAGACTGAAAAGGTGAACCCTAGAACATACATATAAAAGAAGGAGAAAGAAAGAACTTGGGTGAGCAGATCTTTTCTTGTGGAAGTGGGCCCTGGGTCCAATCATAAAGAAAAGAGGAGCTTTCACCAGCATGCGGGCAGGGTTGTTGCAGTGGTCTGTCCACTTACTGAAACAGAGCAGAAGAGGGAGCAAGAACACACTCACAGGACCTCACAATACAGTACATGTTGACAGCAGTTTCCCAAGCAACTGGACCCAATTCAAGTACTTGACTCTAACTGACCAGATTAATAATCCTTCTATTTTGGAAAACTTGCAAAAGAAAGGTGAAAATGAAAAGCAGGCAACTCAAGTAACTGCTTCTTGTAGAGGACCACACATCTCACATGTCATGTCCGTTGTTCCTATAAATATAATTCAATGTCACATCACCTCATTTTATTTTGGGCTCAAAAAATAAATCTCCATAGATTCTTCTCTTCCTAAGCACACTATAAAATTCTGAAGAGAAAGAACTGTCATCTGTTTCCTTTGTACTCTCCACAGTACTGGGGATGTGAAAGAAAGAAAAAAAAATTCTTTGGATAATAATAATTATAGCAGTTGTGTTTATTGATGATTTTTTTATTTTCTTGATATTGTTTTAAGTGCTTTATATAATTAGCTAATTTAAATTCTCACTACAGTCTTATAAAGCATACACTATTAAGATCCCCATTTTAAAGATGAGGTAATCAAGACTTAGCTCAAGTAACTTTCCTAAACTCTTAGAAAGAGAAAGTAGCAGAGACAAGATTTGAATAATCATCCTGTACTGCCTGGAAAAATTGAAGTTTGTAGAGGAAGAAAAGATGACAGGGAAGGGTAGTTGACAACATGGAAAATATATTAATCGAGGTTCAGCTAGAGGGACAAATCTAATAGATGATGCATACAAAAGTTTTAAAAGATATTTTTAAACAAAAAATTGACATGCAATTCTAGAGGCTGGCTCAGCAGGTTTGAGGTTTGTGGGACAGGTAGGCAGGAAAGGAAGACTGAAGAAAGGGAAAACAATTGTAGGCCCAGTAGCTACTTCCACTCCCTCCCTCAGGAAAGGCCTGAGCCTTTTAAAGGATTTCCAGCTGATTAAGTCAGAACAATCTAGGATAATCTCCAATGTTATTAACTTAAATTCAGTTTATTAGGATTTTACTCACAAAAGTACAATCTCTTCACACTAGCACCTAGATTAGTGTTTGTATGAGAAATCGTATATAAACTATGATATGGCAATATCACCATCCTTCAACTCTCCCCCAAACAGAGATCTTGTATCCAATCTTAAACAGAAATAGACTAGAAAGACAACTCTGAAGACTATTGTTCAGCCTAGTGAATTGACACATCACAAAGCCATCACAGGCTGCAAGGAGATTCTATAAAGCATGAACCAGGGGTTGTTTGGGTCGACAGCCAAGGCAATACCAAGGCAAGAACACAGAGACTAAACACTCATGGCTTCTTTTAAAAAGGTAATTGAGATGGGAGTGAAATCCTTAAACCCCCATGGGAACTCCAGTGCAAGACATTAATAGCAAGGGCTGTATTTATGAGATCTGCTGGATTGGGGAGGAGCTACAAGATTGGGTACATGGAAAGCCTGCAAGGCCAAAGGATAGGAGAAGGTGATGGGGTGAGCTCCATGGACAGAAACAAAACAGACGAAGAGCTCAGTGTTTCCAACAGGTTTCATGTGAAGAACCAAATGGCCTACACAGCCCTCACAGTCATTAGTCAAAACAGTTCTGTTCTGTAAAGTTACTACAACACTGAATTAACAAATCTTGAGACAAGGCTCCTAAGGAAAATTCAGGGTCAGACTCCTGTGAACCTCTGTTCATAATCTTTTCATCAACCACTCAGGACCTGACTGTGTTTTACTGAGTTTCTGTCTAAAATCACCTTATTCAGTATGCACTGTTTATTCCTTAATACAGGACTCACAGCCAACAGCACTATTACTCACACCGGAACAAAAATTATCCAACACGAGCATTTTCTCCATAAGACACCCCCAACCTTCTTGTGCTTATAAACTCTGAGCAGCACTTCAGCACTACAAGAGTTATTTAAATAGCAAAATCACTTACAGAAAGTACCAAAACACACACAAACACACACAAAAAAAAAGCCACTAAAAAGATCACAGAAGGGACAGTTGTTTTCCACATAATGACTGAAACAAGAAGGCAGAGAATCCCCTTGTTTAACCTCAGCTGGGATGTATGCATCAGGTGACTCAGATTTTCTGCTCTTCTACACTTGATCTTAGTCAAAAGGCCGAGAAGCGATTCTGCTCTTCTGTTCATGTCCAAGATGACTGAAAGCACCTCAAGTGTTAACTTTAGATTACAAAAAAAGTTTTAGCAAACATGTAAATCTGCAAATGTAGAATCTGAAAAATAGTGAGGATAAACTCTATGTATGAAAATTCACCCTTAGATGAAAGTGAATGGTTACAGAATCCCAATTCTTGACACTGTGTATGATTCTATCCTAGACAGATTTATGATTAAGTCTCCAGCATGCCAAGCAGGAAGATCAAGCAAGCAATCCATTATCCATGCTTTTCAGACTCAGGGCATCCCGACATTGAAACTCCTTGGCTTAAAGTCTGCTGACCTAGAGTATTTGTGGTTTACATTTAACCACAGAGGCCACTCTGCTTTGGAGTTGGGGACTGTGGTTCACTGCTTCTTATTTGGTTTATTCTCTCTGCCTATCATTTCTCCAGTGTGACTGGACAAACAACAAGTGCTTGGTTGTCCTGTTCTCATCAATTCTTACTATGTGGGCAATAAAAAGACAACTTCGGCTGAATCTGCACCTGTGCAGGAAAAGGAAACGGGTGGAAAACAGTCTCCCCTAAATGTCTCAGCTCTAACTTCAAGTGCTAACAGGCAATTCCGATTTCTCTACTCCACTCCTGTTCCTCTCCTAGACAACTATTGCATACTTTACCTCTCTCCCAAGATGTCGGATTGCTACTCAGCCCATCAGAATTCTTATGACTGCTTGCTTGTGACTGGAGATCGTTCTGATAGGAACTGGACTGAACTAGAACACCATGTTCCTTATCCTCCATCTCTACTGTTGAATCTATTTCCTCTGTGACTGAGAGAAGAGAATTAATCAGAACAGAATTTCTATACCTTCCCAACATGACACCTACCAATTTCCTGCATCTGCACTGATATCCCTGCTCTCCCTTCCATTAAAATGAATGAACCGCCTGTCTGTACTTTTTTCCAAAACCAGCTCCCCCTTGTGCCCAGGACCCCATCTTTTCTCATCTACTCCAGGACATCACTCTAGCAATTATCCTCGCTTGCCCCATTGTCAGATGTACCTTCTATACTGGATAATTCCCCCAAAATATTTTTATTTCTCACAACTTAAGAACAAAATGGAAACAATCATTCAACTATTTCCCTCCAGTTGCCACTCATTCCTATATTTCCTCCTTTTAAAAAGCTATTAAGAATTGTCTACTATCCTTCAATTCCCCTCTTTTAATTCATATTTGCTTACACTCTAGAGAAGTTTTTATTTCAACCACTCAACCAAAACATATCCTACTAAGAAACCCAACATTCAGTGGTCAGTCCTCAGTCCTCTACTTACCGGGGTCGCTTGACAGTATTAACACTTTCCTCTGGATACATTGTCGTCTCCTGGCCTCTGGCTCCTCCCTCTGCTGGTTCCTTGCTCTAGTTCTTCTTTGTTTGTTCCTGATCCCTTGACACCAGGGTGTCTGCTATCTCAATCTTTGTCTTTCTCCTTTACACTCTATCTTCTTCTCTTTATTTTTCTTCTCTTGTCCATCTCATCTTCTTCATGGAGTTGAGTCTCCAAATTTGGATCTACCATCTGAATTTCTCCCCTCAATCCAGAATCATATAGCCAACGGCCCACATGTCGTCTTCACTTGCTTTCTATTGACATCTCACGGTCCAAGTAGGAACTTCTGACTTGCCCCACAAACCTACCCCTTTTTTCTATCTCAACAAGTTTCAACTAATCCATTAATTGAACTAATCCCTTCAAAAGTACTACTGTATGGTCCCTGCTCCCCACTTCCATGGCCTTGTCTGGACCTGAGTCCATCACTCCTTCTCTGCCCTGGTTTATTGCATTGATTCCACATAGGTCTCACTGCCTCTGTCCCTCACTCCTGGCAGTCTGTACTCAATGCATCCAGGGTCAGTGTCATCAGCATATGACCCCTACAGGGCCCATCTCTCAGAAGGACCCAATGCTCAGTTTAAATGTTTTTTTTCTTGTCATCTTGAAATTCTTAATAATTTTTGAATAGAGTCTCACATTTTCATTTTGCACCACATCCCCCAAATTATCTTGCCAGTTATGAATATACTCAACCAAGTCTTTAAAATCATAACCCAAATCATATCACTTCTCTGCAGTAGTTTCAAATCTCATTCATAATAAAGTGCAGAAGCTCCACAATGGACTCCAGGGACCCATGTGACCCCCTTCCCCACCCATCACCTCTCTGATCTCATCTTCTGCTACTCTGTCTTACACACTCCTCCATGTTCCCTGAACATATTAATTCTTTCAACCTTAGGGCCCTTCCATAGCTGTTCCTGATGGCTGCACTCTTGCTTAAACATTGAATGACTTGCTTTCATGTTTTCTTCAAGCCACAGTAAAAGCGGGGCCTTCTCTGTTCACTTTAAATAAAATAGAAACCCACATCTAGCCTTCCACACCCTGTAACTCCCTATTCATTTTATCTGCTTTATTTTTTACTACACTCCTTATCACAAGCTGACATCAAGTTTGCTTAATTATTAACATGTATTCTTTCCATCAGGTGGGGTGGTACACACCTGTAATCCCAGAGACTTGGAAGGCTAAAGCAGAAGGATGGCAAGTTCAATGCCAGTCTTGGAAACTTAGTGAAACCCTGCCTCCAAGTAATAAAAAGTAAATAAAAAGGGCAGGGGATGTAGGTCAGTGGTAAAGTGCCCCTGGTCCAATCCCCAGCTGGAACACCTCTCAGCTGCTTTGCATATCAGAACAAACCTGGGTGGGAGGCAGAACTCCCTAGAATTCTCTCCAGAGATTTTGGGACCACCACCTGCTAGACATTGATGCCCAACATGTCAATTAGCTAAGGCAGAATGCTGAACTCCCAAAATACACTTTCAGAGAGTTTTGTGCTTCACACTTGAACAGCTCTCCTGTGTGATCTCAAATACTCCCAAGGATAGAGAGAGGCTTTGGAGTGTCAAGGTCTGTGCTCGGGGGAATGGTGGTAGGTTCCTAACGTGTTTCTGGTGTTCCCAACTCCAAGTACAGTCATAGGCAACTGCTTACTGCCCCAAGCTCCAGCAGCCGACCTGACAAACCAGACTCCAAAGAGAAGCACCCTCCATTGCCACCCAGTCCGCAGTCCAGTCTCCCACCACGGAGAATTCTTAGCGAGTTTGCGTCCACAAACGAGTTTGCGTCTCCCCAGTCATATGACTTTCAGGGCTGTGGAACTCTAGGCCAAGTCAACGCTCTAATATTAACATGAAGTCCCTAGACAGGAAAATGCAGGGGTCTTTGACTTGCAGAGCAATCAGTTCAGACAATAAGGCCCATCCCATGCCCCCTTTCACCACTTCTATTCAACATCGTCCTTGAAACTCTAGCCAGAGCAATTAGACAGACCAAAGAAATTAAAGGGATACGAATAGGAAAAGAAGAACTCAAACTATCCCTATTTGCTGATGATATGATTGTATACTTAGAGGAACCAGGAAATTCCACCAGAAAACTTTTAGAACTCATAAGTGAATTCAGTAAAGTAGCGGGATATAAGATCAATGCACATAAATCTAAGGCATTTTTATACATAAGCGATGAATCTTCAGAAAGAGAAATCAGGAAAACTATCCCATTCACAATAGCATCGAAAAAAATAAAGTATTTGGGAATCAATCTCACAAAAGAGGTGAAAGACCTCTACAATGAGAACTACAGAACACTAAAGAAAGAAATTAAAGAAAACCTTAGAAGATGGAAAGATCTCCCATGTTCTTGGATAGGAAGAATTAATATTGTCAAAATGGCCATACTACCAAAAGTGCTATACAGATTCAATGCAATTCCAATTAAAATCCCAATGACGTACCTTACAGAAATAGAGCAAGCAATCATGAATTCATCTGGAAGAATAAGAAACCCAGAATAGCTAAGGCAATCCTTCGCAGGAAAAATGAAGCTGGGGGTATCGCAATACCAGAACTTCAACTATACTACAAAGCAATAGTAACAAAAACGGCATGGTATTGGTACCAAAATAGACAGGTAGATCAATGGTACAGAACAGAGGACATGGACACAAACCCAAATAAATACAATTTTCTCATACTAGACAAAGGGGCCAAAAATATGCAATGGAGAAAAGATAGCCTCTTCAACAAATGGTGCTGGGAAAATTGGAAATCCATATGCAACAGAATGAAACTAAACCTATGTCTCTCACCATGCATGAAACTAAACTCAAAATGGAATAAGGACCTTGGAATCAGACCAGAGACCCTGCAGATTATAGAAGAAAAAGTAGGTCCAGATCTTCAACATGTCGGCTTAGGACCAGACTTCCTCAACAGGACTCCCATAGCACAAGAAATAAAAGCAAGAGTCAATAACTGGGATAGATTCAAACTAAAAAGCTTTCTCTCAGCAAAGGAAACTATCAGCAATGCGAAGAAAGAGCCTATAGAGTGGGAGAA
Source organism: Sciurus carolinensis (assembly GCF_902686445.1). Taxonomy (NCBI): domain Eukaryota; kingdom Metazoa; phylum Chordata; class Mammalia; order Rodentia; family Sciuridae; genus Sciurus; species Sciurus carolinensis. Next base: position 85,259,496 of record NC_062221.1, on the reverse strand, counting down.
AATCTTTGCCAATCATACTTCAGATAGAGCACTAATCTCCAGAATCTATAAAGAACTCAAAAATTCTACACCAAGAATGCAAATAATCCAATCAACAAATGGGCTAAGAAAATGAACAGACACTTCACAGAAGAAGATCTACAAGCAATCAACAAACATATGGAAAAATGTTCAACATCTCTAGTAATAAGAGAAATGCAAATCAAAACCACCCTAAGATTCCATCTCACCCCAATCAGAATGGCGATTATCAAGAATACAAGCAACAACAGGTGTTGGCGAGGTTGTGGGGAGAAAGGTACACTCATACATTGCTGGTGGGGCTGCAAATTAGTGCAGCCACTCTGGAAAGCAGTGTGGAGATTTCCTTAGAAAACTTGGAATGGAACCACCATTTGACCCAGCTATCCCACTCCTTGGCCTATACCCAAAGGACTTAAAATCAGCATACTACAGAGATACAGCCACATCAATGTTCATAGCTGCTCAGTTCACAATAGCCAGATTGTGGAACCAACCTAGAAGCCCTTCAATTGATGAATGGATAAAGAAACTGTGGTGTATATATATATATATATATATATATATATATATATATATATATATATACAATGGAATATTACTCAGCCATAAAGAATGATAAAATTATGGCATTTGCAGGTAAATGGATGAAATTGGAGAATATCATGCTAAGTGAGATAAGCCAATCTCAAAAAACCAAAGAACAAATGAACTCGCTGATAAGTGGATGAGGACACATAATGGGGGGTGGAAGGGGTTAGTGTTAGGGTTAGAGTTAGGGTTAGGGAGGGGGGCAAGAATGGAGGAAGGAAGGACTGTATAGAGGGAAAAGAGGGGTGGGAGGGGTGGAGGGAAGGGAAAAAATAACAAAATGAATGAAACAACATTACCCTATGTAAATTTATGATTATATAAATGGTATGCCTTTACTCCATGTACAAACAGAGAAACAACATGTATCCCATTTGTTTACAATAAAAAAAAAATAAGGTCCATCCCAGGTCTATTGATTGTTAGGATGCAGTTCTGCAGAGTACCAAATCCTGTGGCAGTGGTGTTCACCAGGACTCCTCTTCTTCCTCCTGTACACCTACTGAGGGGCACTCCGGCTACATGCATACTTGCAGTCAGAGCTGGCCTGCTCTGTTTCACCCTCTGTTCCATAGTTCAGAGCCTCTGAGTTTCTCCAAGTCTGTCTGTCCATTACTGAACCCCAGCATTCTCTCCCACCTCAGTAAGAAGCTGTTCTCTAGTTTTGGTTCTATCTCATGGAGAAGCAAGCAAGAGTTGGGTGCCTCCAAATGGTCCTCTTGAATCATCTGAGATGTCATTTTAGCCTTGCATACTCCATGTTGACAAATCTTTTGTGTAAGTATTAATTTGTCTAAAAACTTTCACTTTTTCCTCTATATTATTTAAAAGTGCTGGAGATGTAATTTAGTTGTAGAGCACATGCCTAGCATATATGAGGCCCTGAGTTTGGTACCCAGTGTTGGAAAAAAAAATCTATAAAATATTATTTAATTCTCAGTTCACTAGTTAGAGGAGACAATACTATCTACTCATTATTGAGATCATAATTTTATATATTGTTATTCAAGCTCAGAGATTTTGAGCTTGTTCTTGGGGAAATGTGATGGAGAAGCTGAGCTACATGGCTTGATTTTATAATTTTTAGAAATCTGTTTGCAAGGCATAGTAAAATTAACAGTAATGACACCTTATCATCACAGTCTTTCATCTAAAGATCTCAAAACATCCAGCATTTGGACCACAGTTAGAGCATGTGATTAGGCCTTACTGACTGTGACAAAAGTACTATATTTCAGAAATGTTTAAAAATTTTCAACTTTTATCTTTTATTTGTTGATGCCTTTGGAATTTTCAAAGAAAATCTTGTTGACTTTTAATAAAGAGACAATTTGGAGAATGTTTTACAAACAATGTAATTTAGTTTCTACAGTAGCACACAAAGTATATGGGGTATATTCTTAGCTCATTCAGAGTAGAAAAAAATGAATTGAATCCACTTGTAATATTTTTTAATATCCATTATGCACCAAGCTCTGTGTCAGGCCTGCTGCAGTTGATATCTTATTTTAAACCTCACAAAAGTCCTTCCAGATTTAACGATTATTTTCAATATAAACAGGGAGAAACTTTGTGTATAATGGTTTAAATTATCTAAGAGAGTCAAATTTAAAAACCCAGATGGGAATCCACCTTTGTCCACTTACACGTTTTTAATACTGTAATTGCTCCTCAATTAGAGGTATATAGATAAAAGAGTAGAGAAGGTTTTTATTATCCAAATTTCTCTTTGCCATTTTTATATATTAATCATTCCAACTCTTGGTCATTAAAAAAAAGTTTTTGAGAAAGAATTCAGGAGTACTGATGGATATTCTTTATGACAATTTCTGTCTTTTAGTGGCACAATGTTGATGGCAAGATGACTGGAAAAGAGTAGACTTGTTTAGGTGACCCAAGGATAGGGCAGTGCTTCCCATGCCACGTGTACCACTGCTGGTCCACAAGACAGTCTTAGGTTAAGATTTCAACATTTTTCTAGCTATACGTTTTTAACATTTTAATAGCTCTATATTTTTAATAGTCATCAGGAAACAAGTCAGCAGAACAAACTTTTATAAACATTGTGGCTTGTAATGAGTGCCATACTTATCTACTTTGTAGTGGTGGAGTGGTTATTCTTCTTGGCACCTCCATGAGTGAATCAAACCTTCAATAATTAAAACTTCTGCCATCGATATGAGGTCTATGTGGATGTACAGAAGGCTGGTAAGGAGCCTCATAAGTCAAATTTCCATTCTCGGTAACATGTATTTAGGCAACATATCAGTTCATCACTTCTGAAAGTCAAATACATTAATATTTATTATTATGAATTATAATCTGAATTGAACTTTTTCTTAACTAAACTTATGATGAAGAGGTCTAAAATGTTTTCCTACGGATTTATAAGAGAAATGTGAGGACTAAGAGAGATAGTAATAAAAGCTAAATAATGACTTAATTACCGGTTAGTGTTACAAAAGGCCAACTCCAATACCAAAAAAATACTACACAAATACAATGAAAATCGTCTGACCTTTAGAAGTTTATTGGCAACTAAGAGTGAACCTATTTCATTATGGGTTGTGTTTCCACACACTGGTGTCCTTTGTCACATATAAAGAACATTATGAAAAGCATCAAATTTTCTGAGACAAAATAATAAGGAAATTCAAGCATCTCTGAAACTGACATGCTGTGTAATACTGATAAGAATATAAAAGCTGGAAAGACCTTCTTTATGATGTTATGAAATAATTAGTGGAACATATATAATCCTACAAGCAAATAAATGCAAAAACAATGATTGGGACAAAGCAAGCAAAATGATTAATAAGTTGCCTCTGTCAAATAACAGTTTGTTTTAAAGTTGCAGATATGAACAGAAAGTAAATAAGTAATCATTCACAGAATGACAAAGTGAATACAATTCTCTGAAGACTGAGGAATTGATCAATATTGTTCAGTCAGGAAAATCTTTGGTAGTTGTCTGACATAATCTGAATAAAGTCATTTATTAAAACTTATTCTCAGTCAAATTTACACATCTTTAGTAGTGTTTCTAAACTTTATTAATATGTCCAGATAATCAATAACAATTATAAGAAATGATACGAGGTTAAATACAGAAGATGCCAAACACGTGATTAGGTTAAAAAAAAAAAAAAACTTCATTAATACAGTCAAGCCATTGCATATATACTTGCAATTTGTTCAGAGACAAACCTCCTGGCCAGTAGACACAGCCATGAAGATTTAGAAAAAGTGTCTATTAAAATTGTCAATCACATGCTCACCAATGAATTATCAAAATGTCCTCAAACTTTGTTGAAAAAATTAGAACAAATCAAAAATAAAATTTTTGCCATGTTATTTTTCAGATTCCCTGTTGCCCACTGGAATGTTTAAATATCTATTCAAGTTGATATGTTTATAAATATTGCATATTCAGTCCTACTATGGTCCTGACACAAATTAAACCTTTCTTCCGGGATGATTTGAAATTATACCAGTAAAATGAATAGCCAAAACAGTTTGGAAAAAAAAAACAAAGTTGAAAGAATCACACTGTTACAGAACTGGGATCTTCTGGGAATCTGAGGCAGCACAAAGACCTCCTCCAAATTCCAATTCTTGTGACCAAGTCAGAAAGATTTCAGACATGTCACTTAGAGTAACAGGAGTGAGTTTATTAAAGGGACAGGCAAAGGAAAAGGGAATACTCCCAAGGGAGAAACTGGATCCTCTCCTGTTTTATTGTATATCCCAGGGAATTTTCCAGAGAGTTCTCAAAGGTCCACTTCTTGACTTTTCTCTAACAGCAGGATGACATCAGACTTTCAATTCCCCACTGTTATGACAACTCTATGTAACCTTGGCCCATGCTTAGCAGTTCTAATTGGATTCTTAATCATTTTTACAGGTTTTATGGTTAGGAAGAACTATCTTTATCTTATGGGATCTGGTCTGAGAAAAGGGTTACAAAAGTTTCTTCCTTAGAAGCAACTGGGGTTCCTCTAATCAATGTTATTTCCCGCCTGCATTTCCTTGCAGATATCAGGTAGTTTGCTGAGGAAGGTGACATATCCTGTTCATTTAAGCCAGGAAGACCTGCAGGTAAATTGCATTTTGGCAAAGAAAACACGGGGGTCAGCTCAGTGGGCCCATTTTATAGAATTATTCTCTTCCTGTTCTCACTGTCTTCATCTGTCTGTCTCTAACAATACTATTTGATTTCAAAGCTTGCCACAAAGCTACAACAATCAAGACACTGTGGTATTGTCATAGGAGCCACAGAGAACAATGAAACAGAATTGAAGATTCAGAAAGAACCCTTATCTTTAGGGTCAATTATTTTTGACAAAGTTGCCATGATACATCAAAAGATGAAAGATATTTTCCTCAACAAATTTTTCTGGAAAAATGGACTATCTGTAACCACAAATATGAACTCCTAACACACTATTAAATAAGCCAGTTAACTAGTTCACACATAAATAATTCAAAATAGATCTCAGATATTGGTGGAAGATATAAACCATAATTATCCTGAAAAAAATTGTGTCGACCCTGGTTAGGCAAAGAGCTCCTGGATATGTTACCACAATTACAAGTTATAAAAGAAAGTAACTGGTAAATTGAAATTTGTCAAACTTTTGTGCTTCAAAATATACCACTAAGAAAATGAAAAGATGAACCACAGACCAGGAACTAGTATTTGCATATCATATATCCAATAAAATAACTGATATCCAGAATATAAAGAAATCTTACAATTAATAAGATACAACCAATATAAAAATGGACAAAAATCTTGAAAGACAAATAGCCACGCACATGTAAAAAAAAATTGCTCATCATTGTTAGAAAAATACAAAACCACAAGATATCACTGTACAACCACTAGAATAGCTATAATTTTAAAAACTGATAATAATAACTGTTAGTGAAGATGTAGAGAAATGGAAGCCTTTCTACACTACTTATAGGACTGTAAAATAGTAAAATCACTTTGGAAATAAGCTTGTCAGTTTCTTAAAAAGTTAAGGACATGTCCCCACTGACCAGATGACTTCTCACTAGGTTTCATGTCTTAATATTCCCACCACCTCCCAGTAGCTGCAAGCAGGGGACCAGGTCTTTAACACATAGGTCTCTGGGGAACATTCCAGATACAAAGTACACAGGGTCATAGACACTGAGTCAGCTCCAATACATGAGGAAATGAAATATTATTACCTCTAATTCAGTAGTCCTCAAACATTAGCATTCATTGAATCACCAGGAAAACCTGTTAAAACAGATGACTGAGTTCCTTGACAATACAGCAATTCTAGGCCAATGAAATTCAGAGTTTATAATGAGCTCCCAGGTGATAAAGTCATGGTGGGCCATAGCTCACACTTTGGTAGCACTTGTCTGTATGATACCATAATGGGAAGCTTTCATTTAAGCCTCTCATGGTCTAAGACGACTTTTCTCTTAGGAAAGTTGCTTGCACAACATGCACATGAATCATAAGATTATACAAAATAAAAATATAACTCAGTAATGACATATATATCAACATGCAAGGAAATTACATCACCACCTGCATTAAGTCAAAGGTAATGATTTGCTTCACTCCTTATTTGTCTCAGTTCTTTAGTTAGATGGTTAGAACTCATTTTGTCTTATGATAAAGAAGGATCATCCATTGTTTCCAATGAAGTATATTAATAAACATAATATATTCACTTTTATTCATAACTATTATGATTCATTAGCAAAAGAATATGTTTCATGGAAGACAGGATGTTTAAATAAAACTGAACCTCACAGAAGAAAACATACTGCTATATATAAAATCAATTAATCATAAGCCTACTATGATGGTTAAGAATAAAAATATGCAGGCAATGTTCTTCAAATACTCAAATTAATCTAAACAAACAACACACAGACAAACTCTACCTAAAATGTGTCACTCTGGGACATTGTGGCTAAATGTCAAGCAATGATGTACTGCCTTTGTTCCTTGTCTTCCCTTTTATGGAATGAAACTTCATGTTTGTATCATCAATTAATATGCAACGTTTCCTCCCAAGCATTGACTCCTCAACAGAGTCAGGAATGTGATCACATTGTGGGCAATTGCTGGATTGTTGCTTTTAAAAGAACATCTGTGTATGTGCTTTGGGATGAGATATGTCAGCTGCATTGCCAGAAACCAATGTTTTATACAACACATTTCAGAGGTGTAACAGTTTAAAAAAAAAAAAAAAAAAAAAAAAAAAAACCTCTTAAAGCATTTTACTTTTATCACAGGAAAAATTTCCCAGTTTGCACATGAATTCAAGACAATGCTATGCTTCCCAATCCATCTAATTTTTCAACGTGTTTCCCCTGTTACATTTACACTATTCAGAAGACCAGGGGTGAGCATCTATTCCTTGGCTGTTCTGTATTCGTCTCTTTAACCAACAGGGTAATATCTATCTCCTCGTAGAATTATTGTGAGGCTACAGGAGCTAGCACTATCATGAATTTTCTGCTTAAAATTCTACTTATAAATATGCTAATAAAGACAGAAGCTTTGAAAAAGATCAACGCCGTGTCTGTGAAAGCATTTTGGTCAGCCCTAACTTGGCTGAGTGACTCTAAGTCCCTCACTTGATCTAGACCAGAAGTATTGCTACCTAGAGAGAGCAGTCAACTAGCCAGACTACCCACCCTTCCAGATTGGACTGACTTCCAAGCCCTTAATAAAAGGCAAAGACACTGAAGAAGAGTCTACTTAAGAGTATTTTCTTGTCTGCTGACACCTCCATAAGTTAACCAAGCAAGGATGAAATGCTCCGGGGATGTTGCTGTTCATCCAGCATCCAAGTAAGATATAAATACTTACATGGCTGTCTCTTAAGAAGTATCTACTTTTAGCAGGCTCTTTTTCTTATTGTTATCTTTTTTCTTAAAGAATAGCTAGCTAATTGTATTATCCATAAAACATAACTCATTTCCATTTGAACACAAGTTCAACATAACTATCCCAATAATGGATACAAGTATTCAGAATACAGTGAAAATATAGTACAAATGACCCACTCCATCAATCAACTAATTGACATTTTTAGAACATTTCATCTAAAGAGAGCAGAATGCACATTCTATTTGGCTATACATGGACCATTCACAGTGAAAGGCCATATATTGTGCCATAGTCTCAATAAAATTAAAAAGATAGAAATCAAACAGCATGTTTTCTGACGAAATTAAATCAGAGATCAATTTTTTATATGTGGAAATAACTAATTATGTGGAGATTATACAATATAATTCTAAACAACTCATGAAACAAAACAAAAAAAACTGCATGAGAAATTAATTAGACAATATTTTAAACTAAATGAAAATGAAAACACACCATATCCAAAATCATGGGATACAGTGTTTAAGCGAAAATTTATAGTTCTAAATGCTTTATATGAATGTGCATATAATTAAGATCCAAGATTAATAGTCTATGCTTTCTATTTTAAGAAAAAAGAATAAGAAAAGTAAAAAGGAATACTACTACTAATAATAATCCATTTGAGTGAAAGAGGTATTTCCTGAGGAAGCAGGATTTGCACCCAAACCAAAGGAAGAACAACAAGAATGAAGGCGTCTCTGGGAACAGGGGTTCAAAGTCATTACCTGTTTCTGCTTTCCCTCTCTTTGACCCCTATTTTATTCATTACTGCTTGATGCCACCACCCTTTCTGTTTTTTTTACATTGCCAGGGACATGCCACATTTTCATAGCTTCTGAACACTTTTGTTTGGAACACCCTAAAAGAAGGACACTAGCCACCCTGATCTAGAGCTCTGATGACCTGTCCAGGTCATACCATGGTGATGGGTCCAGTTTGCTTGTTATCTTCTCTACCGTCAGGGCATTGGGTTTGGAATTGTGGGAGTGGCTGCCCCAAACAAAACCACAGGGAAGTTTCCCGCAAGGATCAGGTTACCAGGATACAGCAGCAAAACCACAAGCATTCCTGCTTCCAAATACCTCTTTCTGCTATCAGCTATAGGACAGTTATTTTCCCCATTTATACATGAGAAAATAGAATAACATAACAGATTATCATACACATAGATGCATGTATTCAGTGGAACTAGAATATAATCAAATCATATTCATAATACTCAAACAGCATCATTTTTGAGGATTTTAATGAACATCCTTCTCTTAGTAATCTACTACTGATGTATCTATAGAAATAATCAGTAATTATATGGAAATGCCTAAAACTCAAGCATCAAAAACTTTGGGACTGTGTATGGTATCCAATTGTTTTTTTTTCTTCTTTTGTTTTTTTGTTTGTTTGTTTTTTTAAGTTAACTGGATATTTTAATGGCACAGATACAAATTGAGACATCACTATAAGCCAGGAAAAGAATTTTATTTCATTTCTTTGTAGTTCTTGCAATCTAAATGAGACCAAGTTTTTATGAGAAGAAAATAATCTTAATAGTAACTGAAGGCAAAGCTTATTCAAAAACACTTCAGGCTTTAGAAAATTCAATCAAATTAGGTGCATTATTAAGCCTGATACAAAACTATGAAAACAAATATTAAATAAAAGTATTTGAACTAATTGCATATAACCTAAGTTGAAACCAAATTTTAGAAGATTTTGACGAGATATAATTATAATAGTCATACCATCAGAGTATTTAAAAGTTTAATTCTTTAAATTTAAATAATCTTGAGGTTTTAATAAAAATAATGATACTTATCTAGCCTGTGGTTCATACAGATACTTTCCTCTCTAACATAAATTAGAATAATTTGGTGTTATTTGGGTTTTATGAATAGCATAGAGACTAACTCATGACACATAATTTAGTATTAAATAACATAATCCATATACATGAGGACCTGATTTCTCACAGGAAGGTAATGATACAAAATAACCTCTTAAGCAAACTTAATACCAATATTTTGGAAGCATTAGAACATTTTGGTGGTGTGCCATGGTCAGATAATATACTTGCATCTGAGATACTAAATTCTTTCATTTTAGAAAGGCCAGAACAAGATGAGAAAATCACTGTCCTAAGAGTCTAGAATTTAGTTCGATCATTCTACCACCAAAAAGCCAGGTGAACCACCTGATTTCCTGGGGGCTTGGTTATTTTTGTAAAAGAAGAAAGTTTGATAGATGATCTCAGAGTCCATTCCAGCACTGTAACTCAATGACTTTGTACACACAAATGTGATAATTCCCTTGTCTATCAATCCTTTCTATGAATCCAACCACTTTGTCAGTACAGTCATCTCTGTATCTTCAATACCCAGCAGAGAGACTAGCAGAAATGGCCATCTGCACAAAGGGCAGTACCATTCTTCAAGGAACTCAATCTAATAGGGAAAACATATAAATAAATTGTGTGACTGCAGTCCAAAAATACATTAGTAATTTATATTATGCACAAAGATAGAACAGTGAAGAGACTGATGATCCGTTCTCTAAGCTAGGCCAGAGACACTTAATTAAGCACAGAACATCTCAATATCTAAAATAGATTTTTAAAAATGATTAGTAACCAGTCAGGCAATAGAGAGAACAGAATGTCCATGGGAGGCATGACATAGTAGTGTGCAAATACACAGTAGGTGCAAACATGATTTTAGTTGTCATGAATTTTCAGCCTTTGAGAATCAGATTACTTAGAATATACCATCCCCTTCAGAGTGATTTTTTTAAAAGTGATAAATGGCTTATCAATTATACATAAATGGCTTTTCAGTTTAGAGCTACTAGTGAAATATTTCTATTACATTTACCACTCCTGGATTATTACAGATATTAGAAATATAATATTTTAAGTATATTTTAAGTTCTCTCTATTCAGCTCCATTGATCAACATACCTAACCTTTGCAAATAGTAAGTGTGTTAACTATTGTAACTTTATAAATACATCATGATATCTTACATGGCAAGTTCTCCCACCTTATTTTTCTTATTTTTCTTCTTTAAGAACGTCTTGTCAGGTTTGTAGATTTTGCCATTTCATAAAATTTTAGAATGAGCTGTTAGAATTTTATTGGGATTTCATTAATTCTAAATATTAACTTGGGGAAATACAAATCTTCACATGATAGAGTCTATGGTGAATTGTTATGTCTTCATTTACATAAATTTTATTCAGTATAATTGAATAAAATTTTAAATTGTTTCCATATTGGCATGTCTATTTTTTGTTAGATTTGTTTCTTTGTATATGTACCTATTGCATTGCTATTACAAGAAATATTTTAATACCTTTTGTTTCTTTTTCATTTGTTGCCATGTTATAGGAATAAATAATGTTAAATGGAAATACTGATGATAAACAACCTTTCTAATTTAAGTGAAATGCTAAATATTAAAATCTTTAACATTGAGAATGATATTTGCTCTTCTTTTTGATAGATGCTCTTTTTCAGATTAAAAAGTAACCCTCTTTATTCCTATTTTTCTGAGAGTTTTTATAGTGAGTGTGCATTGACTAATGTCAAATGTTTTTTTTGTATTTTTTGAAATAAAAATTGTTTTTCTCCTTTAATTTTTCAATGCAGTGAATCCTAACAATAAAATTCTAATATTAAACTCCTTGCATACCTGGAACATACCCTATTTGGTCATGCTTTTATACATAGATACACTTCTCTGACTTTGATTTGCTGGTAGTAGGATTTTTTGTATCTATTTATGTTCATGCCTGTGAGGACAGCAAATTTCCTCTCCCATACAAACTGTTCCAACTATTTATTGCTGCATAACAAAGTATCCCAAACATAGAGGCTTAAAGCAACAAGTATTTTGTGTCCTGGCTTTGTGGGTTGGAAGTTTCAGCAGGGCTTCCCTGGGAAATTGTTCAATTTCATGTGGTGTTAACTGAGATCACTAAGTAGCATTCAGCTAGTGAATGAACTGGGCTGAAGTCCAAAGCAAATTCTATCAAATGTGCCTTGGAGGGAAAGGCTGTAACTCAGACCTCAGCAGGGTCCTTGTCTTCCCCATACAGTCTCAGGACCTCTCCACATGGCCTATACAAAAGGAAGTCATGCTTCTTCCACCAAAATTCTGGGTCCCAGGAAGCTGAGGCTCTCTACCCAAGGAAGGTCCAAAATTGTCATACAACTAGTTATGCCATACTTCATTGGTAAAAAAAAGTAACATGCAATGAAAATTATAGAGGAGAAATAAAATCTTTATACACACAAAATCAAAGAATTCACATTCACATCCATGTTTTATCTACCACAATAACTGCTTGATACTTTTAAATTCAGGTCAAATTTGCCTAATAGCATGAGTTGAAATATTTCCTCTTTTTGTATCCTCAAGAAAACATTCAGCATGATTTTAATCATCTGTTCCTTAAATGCTTGATTAAAGTTTTTTCTAATACTCTTTGTAGCTATTGTTCTCTCTGTTTGTGAAGATAATAATTACAAGACTATTCAGGCTTTCAATTTCTTTTTGAGACATTTTTTGGTTTTTATTTGTTCTTTCTTGAACAAATACATGACAGTGTGTGTTTTGACATATTATACAAACTTGTAGCTTAACTGATTCTAATTAGGATCCCATTCTTGCGATGGAACATAATGTGCTACACTGAATACACTGGTCATGTATTCATTTATGAGCAAAGAAAAGTTATGTCTAACTCATTCTACTGTCTTTCCTATTACCACACCCATCCTCCTTCCCTTCATTGAGACAATTTTGGTAACCGATTTTTTAAGGAATCACTTATTTTTCCAAAGTTTTCAATATACTGACATAAACTTGTTTATGATCTCCTTTTATTCTGAACAGAAAGCATGGTTATATCATTACTATTATGTTATAAATCCAGCAAAAATCTTTTGACTTTATTAGTATTTCAGAAACTAACATGTTTGATCATTTCTATTGCTTGTTTGATCTTTCTCTTTATTTTCTGTTTTAATCTTCATATTTTTATTTATGTTAAATTTGTTGTATTTTATTTCATTTTTGTTATGCATCTCATTCAACCCATGTCTTATCCTTTCATAAGAGCTCTTTATGCATTCTGAACATGAGCTCTTTGTTGATGATAGTGTTGTGCATATGTTCTCCCACTCTGTTCTTTTGGGAAATGGATGTTCTTAATTTTAAATACTCTAGTGTATCAATCCTTTACTTTCTACATAGTGTTTTCATGTGTGCTGCTTAAGAAATCTATCACCATCCTCAAAGTCATGAAGATTTTCTACACTATTTTCAAAACAAACCTCCAACATCCATCTGGAATTGATATTTGCAAGTGGCATCAGGTAGAGACCAAGTGTCAGTGATTATATATAGTTATATAGTTGACCTAGAACCATTTATTGAAAAAAAAATCTTTCTTTTGCCAGTGTTCTATAAGTCCTTCTTTATCATAAATCAAGTAGTCTTATATGTGGGGATTTTTTCTGGGCACTCTTCTGTTACATTGGTCTATATATCCGTACTTATACTTGCACCACGTTATTATAATTATTATAATTTCATAATAAACTTACTATCAGATGGAGTAAGTTATTTTCTTCATTAAGACAGTTGATTATTCTTGGATCTTGGCTTGTTGAATTGCTACATAAATTTTACGATCATCTTGTCAATTTATACATAAAAACCACAATTTCCATTAGGATTGCACTAATAGATCTAATAGATCATATTGGGGAGAATTGACATCTTGGAAAGATTAACTCTTTCAATCTAGTAGAAATGTCATATTTTCATTTCTACTAGTGGATATTTCTGCATTCCCCCTACTTTATTCTTTCTGGATATATCTCATAAAGTGTTTATCAATCCTATTACTTTTTCCTAAGTATCGAATTTTGGTTCTATTGATTCTATCCCTTCCCTCTTTTTTAAGAAAAAGAGATCAAAGTATTTGTAATTTAAATAATTTCTTTACATGATAAAAGAATTTTACATTACAATTCAAGGGTGGTAGACAAGGAGGGGTGGTAGAACAATTGAACAAAAAGGAAAACTGAAAAATGCTTGGGAGGAGGAGGGAATGGTTTTAGCTAGAGGAGATCTGCACGGTGGGTAGGAGCAACACCTGCCTAAAATGCAACTGATTTGTTACTGAGCACTGTTCTTGGGATCACAGCACACTGACTCCTTTGCTTCGGAATACTGAATTATCCCATGCAAAAATGATGTACTCCAATCATAAGCCTGGAAGACAGGGACAGGGAAGAATAAAAGTCAGAAACAGACACTGAGATCCCTGGCAGGCTGACTATAGACATTGACTCCTAGTGGGAGAATAAAAGTTCCAGGGGCTGATGAGGGAGGGTTAACACAAAATCTAAAACAATAAGTGATATTGCCAGAGTATTCAAGAGAGGAACCAACTCTTCCTCTTCTATGATTTGGAGTTGCCCAGTATATTTCCAAACACACACACACACAAACACACACACACACACACACACACACACACATACACACAAGGGTATATATGTGTCACATGTCATAAATACTTTACAAATGATTTTTCTGAAAGCACCATATTATAAATAAAAGAACTATTTCCCAAATAGAAAACCCATAGGAACTGCAGCATCTGGACCTCACAGTTGCAGATATCCCCACCCCAATTTACAACTGACCTAGGAAAAGGCAAGCATGAGTTAAAGGACCAGTTTTTGCAATAACACCAAAAAAGGATCTGCTGGGCTGGGATTGTAGCTCAATGCCTAGCACACCCAAGGCCCTGGTTCAATCCCCAGCACTGTGAAGAAACAAAAAAGGGGGGTACTCAAATCCAGCAGAAGAGGACCTCCCCAGTCCCTTCCCATCTCTTGGTACTATTCTAACTTACCCTGAGCATCAAGAGACTACAACACTGAAGGAATGATAAGCCCAGGACTTCCACTGGGGCAGGTGATTACTAAGACAATTACCACCTCCTGAGGTGTGTGTGTGTGTGTGTGTGTGTGTGTGTGTGTGTGTGAGTGTAAGAGAGAGGAGGGGTGTGGGTATATTAGGTAATGAAATAGGAACGCATGTGCATACATGACCATATATATATACATGCATATACATACATGTATGTGAAAACCTCTGGTTATAAAAACATCTGAAGGAGCTGGAGATTTGGCTGAAGGCGAAGGCGTTTCTTGTCAAGAGCAGGTTCATTGTGGGATGTATGTAGATGAGAAACTCCATGTCACCAACAGAGCAACCATGGCAGGAGAATCCAATGTCCTCCAGAGATAAGAGATACTAGCTGTCAGTCATGCATAGAGGAGCTGGTTCCCTGGCCACCTTGAGGAAGTTCCTCAATTCATGGCTTCCATGAAGTCAAAGAGACAAAAATGAAGGGACTGGAATCTCAACATCCCCTTCAAGGGGACACCCCCAATCACCTAACTTTTGCCCCTTAGACCCTGTCTCTTAAAGGTCCCACTTCCTCAAAATAGCAGCAATGCTAGAGACCAATTCTTGAATACATAGGCCTATGGCACGTGATGTGTTTACTTCTCAGCTCTGATATAACGAGCCAAAGGGTGATATATTCTTTCTCATCAATCTCTGTCACAATATATCTGATAGTCCTCCACATGGGGATATTTTAGTTATTTTAGAAACCAGTATGACTCTTATAATATCTAGAAATCTAGTCAGATAAAATGTAGCTTCACTCTCAACTGTTTTTAGTTCTCAGCTGTCTCTTCCTGAATGGGTGACCTTAAGTTGTTTCTATTTTCTATCCTGGGCATCAGGAACCATACCCACATTTTCACTGTGTTACATTTCTTATCCTCAGCTGAATCTCAGGTTTCACTTTTTCAACAGTGTCCACCAACAGCTGGTTGCCTGTTGGCACCCCATTGGGCATCTCAAACACCTTGGTTCCTTGGAGGGTCTCTTCACACTGATTCCCAAGTGGAACCATTCAATCCATCCTAGCTATTGGTGAGAAGAGTGGGGTCAGGAGATGTGTGTGTGAGTGGATCTGAATTAGGTTGTAAATATTCATGATTGGTTCCTTCAAAAGGCTATCAAGTTCTAACAACTTTTTAGGGTAAAAATTTGCCACCAAATCTTCTGCCTCACTTGTGATCTGCTCCCTGAAACAGTCAAACTTGATCTTTACTTTGTGATCCATCTGCAGCAAGAAAGCCATGGAAGAGCCTCCCCATCCCCTCTGCTGAAGACTAGCAGCACTGTGGCCTCTGCAGAGGAGTCCAGAGAACCTCAGCTACCCTAGGACCTGGCCGCTCTCACTGACTCACTGCTCAGCTTGCTGGTTTTCTAACCCTTGCCGTCTGTCCTCCTGTCCCGTGGCAGCCTGCCGCCCCTCATTTTTTAAAAGCCACCATTGATTTATGTTTTCTATATTATTTCTATTCTTCTTCTACTTCCTTCAGGATTTATTTACTGGTGGGTTTTTTTTCCCCTAATTTCTTTAGTTATTTAGTTTATTCTTTTCCAATGTATGTATTTAAAACTAAAATTTTCTCTCCATGAGCTTTAGCTACACACCATGATTTTTGATGGATCATCCTATTTTGAGTCCTTTGGGGTTACAAAGACACCCCACCACACACTGCTTTTAAGCATTTCTCTGTCTTTGTAGTTCAGCAGCTTTGTTGTGATGTACCTATGTGTGATTTTGCTTTTATTTACACTGCTTTGTGTTTCATAAAGCACTTTGAATCTATGGTTTGATGTCTTTAATCCTTTTGGGGGAAGTTATAAATCCATTTTCATTTCAAATACACTTCTGCCTTATTTTCTTTCTACTCCCTCCTCCAGGAAATCTAATTATCTAAATTTTAGACAGGTCCCACACTACCCCCTAAGATTCTCATTCTATTTTATCTATTTTCCATCTTTAAAAAGAAATTTTCTTTGAACTACTTCCTGATTCAGTAATCTTCTCTTCTTCTGGGTCTAATCTGAGGGTAAATCCACCATTGAGTTTTCAATTTCATATTATTGTTAATTTGTTCAGTTATAGAATTTCTATTTAGTTCTCCTTTGAAATATCTTGAATATAGTCAGCATAGTTACTTTAAAATCTGTTTATTACTTCCATTTTCTGGGTCCCCTGTGGCCTATTCCATTATGTACTGTTTCTCATAGATTTTGATTTTATCCTCTTACTGACTTTTTAATGGTGTGACAGATTTAATATATGTATGTTTATATTCATGATTTTACAATTAAATTTTGGCTTGTATCATCTTCCCTGATGGTTAAGAGCCCTAAATCTGGACTCAACTTAATCCAATATTAGAAGTGGAGATGTTTCAAACCAGTTGCAGTACCAACAAGGGACTGCTTCATTTACAGTTAACTTCTACCCCTGGAGCAAACTTTTTAGGGTCCCAACTCAAAGCAGGAGGAGTCTATCATTTTTTACCTTTCTTGATATGCCCTGATCTCCAATATTTTGGGAGCACAATAGGACCTGAGGTGAATATATTATCATACAGGAAGAATTAAATTTGTTTCTTCTAAGACTCCACGAGTACTGCTGACATGCAATCACTCTAGCCCAATCCAAGATCCCCAGCTAAATCTGGGAGTGTGTGGAGTCATTGCCTCAAGCCTTTTGCATCTCTAAGGTTTGGTCTTCTTATTTTGGCTCTGGCGTTAGCTTTACAGCCAGGCTCTGCCTTTTGCCACGGCTTGCTCCTCATTGTTCTGGTTTTACTTTACAGATTATATTTTGTGTTTTCTTTGTCATGTTTTGGGCTGCTGAAGATTTTCCTTTCTTCCTGTAGGCCCAGTAATCCAAGAAAAATTTCTTAAATATGGAATCCACATAGCATCTTCTTCCCAAATTTTCATTTTGGGAGTTGTTTTGAGAAAGATCACATTCTCAGAACATTTAACATACTGAAGTCAATTTTAGACCTAGAATACTTTTGGAAAAAAACTATGAGTGAACAAAAGTACAGGCTTCCGCTAATGACAAATGCATGTTTTTGAAATGCTCTGCAAGATAAATAAAATCATTAATCCTCCCTCTTTTTTATTATGTTCTAGTCGCTTTATTGATGACTAATAAACCTCAGATGAGTCAGTCACATAACATTAGATCCTCACATGGGGATCAGTAGGTAATCACAGCAGCCACTTATTTAAACCTCAAATTCTGGCAAAAAGAAAAAAAAAAAAATGATTTGCGTAATGGTAGCCATCCCAATGCTCCTATTCATAAGCCATAGAACTACCTATACATCTTACCATGTGACTCAACATGAATAGGAGTTTTCAGGTAGGTGTTGAGTGACTGTGAAAACCAGAAAACTAGTCTGAAGTCTATGGAACAAATTATGACTTCTTAAAGTTACAATGAAACATTTTGGTTTTTTTTTAAATTAAAACATATCCAGAGAATTAGAATAAGTATGAAGAAAATTGGGAGGCACTCCAGTGTCCTAGCAGCACAGGTCAAAAGACTTCCTCCGCCTACTCATTCAGACTTTCATTATAGAAATAGAAAAGCTATGGTAAAAGATGGCATAGGGCAGGGGTTAAGACTGCAAATGCCTATCAGACTGACCTGCAGGTTTAAACCCCAGTTCAGCTAGTTACCAGCAATGTGACTGGGTAAGTTCCTTAACTTCCCTGCTTTTCCCATTTCTCGGTGAAATGACTTTAGTACTTTCCTTGTAAGTTTTGAAGCTTGACAAGTTTCTAAAACAGTAAGGATTCAGGAGATTTACCAAGTTATTTCTTTCTCACTCTATTTTTCTTTTATAGGAAGAATAAACATGTTCTGAGGGACAGTCCTCCAGTCAGTTCCAAAATAGACCTCAGGGCTTACGAGAAACACACACTGGTGCTCAATCCATGCTTTGTGTCCACTGAGTAAAGTTAAAGCAGCCAACAGAAATAATGAAACACACACGGGATGTTTAAGAAGCCTCGTCACAATCACCCATGATATTTTTAGTCATACAATTGAGCAACTATCTTAAAATGATTAATTCTAATCCTGACAGTATTAAACTTAAAAGAGTTATTGTTACTATTGGAGGAAATCATGAATTTCAGAAAGGAAAAAGAAGAGACAATGGCAATTTAAACAATCAATTAAAGCCTGGGGGTTGGGAGCAGAAGCAACCATAAAAGTAGGCTCTAAGAAATTTATACTGAAATGGTTAATATCTAAAATAATGAAAGCTTTAAGAAAGCATGCATCTGTTATAAGAAAACATACAAAACAGCAATTCAAATATCTAGCTACATATACCCTATTGTACCTAAAAGGACTAGTTGCCTAATTCATCATCACATTTGAAAGTTATTTGCTTATTTTTAATATTTAATATATTTTTAATTAAAATATAATATCCTAATGTAATCTTTAATAAGAATTTACTGAGCATTTAACTATTAGCAAGTTCTGTGCTGGCTCAGCAAGTCCAAAACAGTGCAGGGCATGGTTTTTACCCTGAAGGCAGACATTATAACAAGATTTTCACTGATTGTACAAAGCTGAGGGATCACATCGACATGCAAGACACAGTCCAGATCAAGTGTATAAAAACTGAGAAGAGACATCTGAAAATATCAAGGTAAAAAGATTTATACCACATTGCTATTGGAAAGTGCAAACATCTTTCTTTTTTTTTTTTTTTCCTAATCCTTCCTAGCAAAAATAATAGATTACATGCATTGATTTCTGCCTAACATGTGGAACAGGCACTGTGTCAAATTCTCTAAATATCTTATTTAATGTTCATAATAACCCTATAAGGTCAGCACTTTTTACATTCCATTTTCTAGATAAAAGGGATTAAGAGATTGACTTGAGCTCATAAAGCTAGCAAGGAGCAGAACTAAATCCTGAACTTAGTCTAAACCAGGGAAAAGCACTTCACCACACATACTGCTTCCTAAGCGTCCAGGCATACTGTGCATTGAGTCCAGAAAAAAACTCAGATAAACCAAAGTCAATACATGCTGTCACAATCTTTATATTCTCTTTTCTCTTCTGCCACAACATGGACCCACCATCTTTACTTAAAAGTTGCTTCAAAAGCCATTAGGCTCCTTTATTTTGAGGACCAAGTCTTAACTTGGTATACTTACCTGTCCTAAAATTTTCATGCAGTTCTTCCAGTATAGCATTGCAAAGACCATACATATACTAGTGAATCTCTGAAGCATCTGTGACCACCATTCTTACTCTGGTCAACTTAGTTATGACATCCAAAGCATGTGTATTACACTCCAACCATGCAGATGGCATAGATTCTGTAATGAGTGTAAGACATTTAGGAACATAGTCCCTGTTCTCAGCAAGTTTATAATTCAGCTGCAGAGAGATATAAAGCATATATAAAAGATAAAAAATTCAAGAGTAATTCTACACAAGAGACTAAAACAAAGCTCATATCACAGAGTATTGTGTGACTAACTTGTTAGTATATTATGGAGAAAAGAGGTCTGTACTTTTAAAAAATTTGAAGATACTAGATTATATTTATTAAAGCAGATTTATTTATTCAAGCACAATTCTCATGGTCTTTATGATGGCAATGTGCACTCTGAATCTCCAAGTGAGTTTCAGATTTTGCAACTGTTTTCCAAAATTGTTTTGAAAAGCACTATGATCTGAATGCACTTCCCTCAAGTCCATGTTGAAATCTGTATACGGAGGGTTGAGATCAGCCCCTAAATTGATAGCACAAGGATGCAAAGCCTTTTAAGATGGGGTTAGGTCATGAAGGCTCTGTTAATGGATGAATGCCCTTATAAAATAGGCCAAAGGGAACTCACTTGCCCCTACTTGCATGAGAGGACACAGGAATAGGTGCCTTTTTGTGAACCAGGAAATGAACCAAATGCTGAATCTGCTGGTGTCTTAATCTAGGACTTGTTGATAAACTACCCAGTCTAGTGTATTTTATTATAGCAACTCCAACAAACTAAGAGAAAAAGAAACGTTTGTCTCATAAGATTGTATCGCTTCTGGTGGTGGGAGGGAGTTGCTTTTTACGGAAAAGTTTTAAAGAACTAGTCAGGTGATATCATTAAATAAATAATGCGTGCAGAAACCTCCATAACCTAAATTCATGAACCATATTGCCCATGGCTTCCTTGCACAGGATTTGGGACACATATCCAGAATTCCAAACAAAGTGCTTCAGTTAGTCATTCCCAATGGATGTGAAAAAAATATTTTTGTCATTCCTCAATTCAGAGAGAATTACTTGTAGGAGTCAAAGGAAGAAGAAACCACTATAATCTGGAATTGATCAACTTGGAGGAAGAGGTAGATGTGAACTGAACTTTGAAATGTGAATAAGAAATTCCTTCATTAATTGTGAAACTTTAACTTTTTTAACCTAGATGAAATTATTTGCTTACTTATTCTTTCTTTAACTTAGGTTTTCAGAAGGGAAAGTTCAGGGGGAAAAGAAACATAAGTAGATACATTGCAAAATATAATTAGGTTGGACAGAATTACTAAATATAGTAATTCATACATCAAAGAACTTGTGAGAAATACTAAGTAAGCACATCTGGTGTGACCTGAACTTCTTTAGGCAGGCCTCTCCAGTATTTGCATACTGGTAGGGTAATATTAATGGTCTTATCTCAAATTTCCTTTCTCACCTCCATATGAGACAGAAATTATGCAAAATCAGCAACCACATTCCTGCCAACTATCTTTATAGGTCCTGAAAGTGCATCTCCAAAGTTTTCACAACCTTCTCATCATTTTCAGACTGGTCCAATTTGCTACAAACACGAAGAGAAGTCAGAGTGCTGATATTCATGCCAACAGTGCTATTTCTTGGTACTCCTCCAACTTCTAACATTTGAGTTGCCTATGTGGCATTGCCTCCCCTGTAATTGTCTCTGAGCTAAGGTCCCTCAACATTGGAAGAAGTGAGACCAGTGTTCCTCTCCTTAGAATGTGTTAGTAATTATTTAGAACTGAGAAAGCATTGTCTTTCTGTTTTGTGTTCCTTGTGTCCCAAAGTCACTAATGAAAATACTTCCTTCAGTTTCTGTTTAGCACATCTTGTTGGAAGACAGTTCTCCATGAGTCAGTTACATTTCTGTACCTCTTGTAAGCAGAGTGGCAGGCTACTTCTGTCCTGGATTATCTCTTTAAGGATGTCTGCATGGCCCATAGCCTTACAAAATACAGGGTCTCCTCTGAAACAAAAGGCTGCTATGCTAACTGTCCTCTGGGGCAAATGTCAGGCAGACTTTCTATCAGCTACAGAAGCTTGATTCCCGACTCCTCTTCTCCTGAAACATATTTCACTGCATTTATGGGCTTCACCTAGCCCTTTTTGCATCTTTCTGGGGGAATTTGAGCAAGAGATTCAAAGCAAACTTTCAGGCTAGTAATAAAGTCCTTTGTCTTTGACCTAAGACTCTTGTGTATTCCACCAGCACCCATGAAATTGTGTCAGCCTAACCTGTTAACTTGCAAGTAGAGGAAGACCTCAGACCTTTCCTAGTTGTTAACACACTCCTCACTACATAATTCAGACATAAGTTCCTGGGAAAGGACCACTATCTAAGACAGACACTGTGCTGTCTGGGTTACTCTTCTTAGGGCCCCCAACCAGCCTAGGGTGGGTGTGGGTATCAGGGCCTGGACATTTCTGTTCAGTAGAAGACGCAATCTCATGAATAACCCTTACTCCAGAGCCCTCTATTGGGTTGACTGAGACTTCGTCAGATCTATAGGCTTTCTCTACCCAATACAATTCCTCTGCCTTTTATCTTTCACAAGTGTTACTTCCAATAAACTGTACTCCCAACTTTGTCTCAGTGTCTGCTTCACAAAGAATCCAACAGATATGACTGTGTCTAGACACACACATTAAAACAAAACTTTATTTTCTATGAATCAGTTTATATACATTAACATTTCCTAAACACACACAGCTTCTCCAAACATGTCCAGATGTATTAAATCCCAGCTTAGACCCAAATCGAAACTTCTACTGGATTAAAATGGATAATATAACTTTGCATACTAAAAATAATTATTTAGGATATATTATGTTCATGAAACACTGGTTTAAGATAAGGATTAACATGTATAATGCATTTATGTAAGAAGAGAAAAATAGTTTTAAATTTAGGTGTTTATAGCAAATTAATATGTATTGTATTTCAAATGTAAGATACCATTAGTAGCAAGTATGCTTTCTTTTTTAAGTATTATTAAGAAAAGTGTGATTAAAGGGGCTAAGGATATAGCTCAATGACAGAGTGCTTGCCTAGCATGCACAAAGTCCTGGGTTCAATCCCCAGTACCACTAAAAACAGAAAAAGACAAGAGTCATTGATTCATTTATGGGTATACTACTAAGATGCCATCAATGATAAGACAAATTCCAATTTCATTAAAATATTAACATATTAAAATGTAAACATGTAGACAACAGAATCAATGAAATTCAGTATTAGATGACCTTGGACTCTTCCTGAACTCAGATCACCTGTACATTTTGAACAACTTAAGCACACATTAATAAATGAGAAGTCCAACTCTTGAATGATTTTTCTTTTCATGTGATAATTCATTTAATAGGCAATATTTAATTTAAATTGTTAATAACCAAATATTGAATAATAAGTGTTATTTTTTAAAAGCTCCAAAGCTTAATAAATATAAAAGTGGGTTTGCACTATGAAAGTAGTGTAGAAAACAATTTTTTTTTAGTTGTCAATGGACCTTTATTTTAGTCATTTATTTATTTATATGCAGTGCTGAGGAAGAAAAAAGGGTAAAGGTGAGGTCACCAGTAACAAACTGATTTCTTTTCCCCACCTTTTCTATTCATCCATCTTGGAAAGCAAAATGCTGGGTTACTAAATTCACTGATTTATAAAGAATATTCACTTTATGACACAGCACATGAGAGGCATTTATTAAACATTATCAGGTGGACCAGGTATTCTGAACTATTTCTCATGCACATTTTCTCATTTTATTCAATCTCCTTAATTGCTCTGTGAAGTACTATCATTTCTATATCACAGATGAAGAAACAAGGCCATAGACATTTTTAAGAAACTGATAGAAGCACCCATACCTGATAATCTCAGGTTGGTCCT
The DNA here is from genome assembly GCF_902686445.1 of Sciurus carolinensis. Taxonomy (NCBI): domain Eukaryota; kingdom Metazoa; phylum Chordata; class Mammalia; order Rodentia; family Sciuridae; genus Sciurus; species Sciurus carolinensis. The sequence goes on along the minus strand of NC_062221.1, from coordinate 85,235,793 downwards.
TATAGTGCACTCTTTAAAGGGGCAAGTCAGTATGGTTTTTCATAGGTATACAACAGAAGGAGTGGATTAAAAAGTGTGCAGTCAAATCTAATTTATAACCCTGCACCTAAAATAAAAATTTCTAACTAATAGGCTTCTCCAAATGAGTCCACACTAAATAAGCTTTACTCTCGGCTTCTCCAAAGCCAGAGGCAGAATAATATTATACAGGTTTGTAATGATTACAAATGAGCCTATTTTGCTGGGTGTATAAGAAAGTAATAAATTTTGCTGTTTTCCCCTCTCTCACTTTCTTCAACAATTGAAAGAAACAGACAGAAAATTAGAAAAAAAAAAATCATCTTTATGAAGGGTGTGGCAAACATAGTCTACCCCAACCTTTGAATTCAATTGAATTACCAGATTTCAGTCCCGCTCCTGCTCTGACTTGGGCCAGCTAATGGTATGGAGGTCAGAATGAAGAGTGCACTTGGCAGGCAAATAAATCCCACAGACAAAGGAAAGGAGGAAGGGGATGGGATATGCACACCCAGTTCCCCATTCCAGACTCACCAATAAGCAAAGGTTCACTTCCTCCTCTGCTAGGATGGAGAGAGAGCAGAGGTAACAGGCTAGCTCTTGTCCCTCCTGTGGAACCCTGGAGTGTCAGAAAGGAGGTGATCCACCATACCCACCCTCTCCTGTACATATTCTTATACATAGTCATGTTTGAACTGTGATATTCTCCATTCTCTGCCTTTGGGACGTGTTGAGCCTCAATCTGTAGGGAATAAGAAACGAAATGACATACTCCTGCTGTGAGTAAGTCAGGCTTTCAAAAGGGAAAAACTACATTGCCATTTTAATTAAATGCATAAAATAAACAAATATATGTATAAGATATGTAAATTATACAGAGGAAAAAGAAAATACCCACCAGCAACTCAGGATTAATTGAATCAATAGCCAATGGTTCTATTTAGTCTCAAAATAAGGGCAAGCCACGAGCTGACTCAGTGCACCAGAGTGATGACTCAGTAGGCAGAGAGCCCACCTGTGTACAGGTAAGAAGAGGAAGGTGTAGACCTGAAATGGGGTGAGGGGAAGAAGCAGTTTGTGTTTGATTATAACAGGGATTCACACTGCAAATGCAAGAACAGAAAGTGAAAGTCAAAAATTAAAAATAGTTGTCCCAGAAAGCTTCCCCTTCCCTCCCCACTCTGGGAAGTGAGGCTCAGGGATGGGGTGAGAAGGGCAGCCTGGAGGAGCCAGAGTGAAAAGTCCAGCTCCCCACTACTACAGGGGATTCAGGTCTAGGGGTCAACTACTTATATTTGGAATCACTATTACTGAGTTCTATTCCTAAGGGCTATACAAATTTCATCATAAAGTATTGAATGTCATTTCTTAGTTCCTTAGCAATAAAATCAAGATATTTAATTTTGCAGCTATAGCTTTTATAAAAAATTTTTGCCATATTCCCATCTGATCCGCAGAAATGTCTGGACTGGCCACCAACATCCATCCCAGTCACATGAAGAACTCCTGCCCTCGGTTTATGTCATTTCTCCTGTCTCCAGTTTGAAATGAGGCACAAAACTCTACAAGACATTTATTTAAAAGCTAGTGACCAGTGGCTTGTACCATGCTAGGGACAGTGTAGAACAGACAAAACAGGGCCCCTGACTCCATGGTGTGTGCAGCCTGGAAGAGTCTCCTCACAGTCATCTGTCCGGATCTCTTGCCTGGAAACATTCCTGAGCCACTGCATTCCATGGAGTTCTCCCTCCTTTGATCCCCCAAAATCAACTGCCTTCACTCAGCTCTTCACATATTCTAAGCTCTTAAACTAAACCATCCAAAGGGGCCAGGCCCCTTGAAAGCAAAACACACATAAACTAATCCTGGAACCAGAACAATTCTTGTTCTTCCGTCTCTTACTGTCAGGATTTTAGCCTGGGGAATAACTTATGGTGTCCACAACTGGCTTCAAGGGTAGGACTGGGGGAGGTCTATGAACCCTCTGAAATTATGTGCAAATTTGTATGTATGTGCTATTTCCTGAGAAAGTATGAAAAGCTTTCATCAGATTCTTCTTCAGAGACAAAAAAAGTACAGATGCTCTGTTTTATTAGGTTTTAAGTAACTATATCACTTTCTCAATCATTACAAATGAGCCTGAGCATTCATTTTACTTCAGCTCTTCTTTCTAAAAATAAAGAATGTGATTTCCAAGAAAATGTTCTTTTTCTTTTTTTTTTTTAAGATTACCATTAAAAAATTGAAATGTTAAGTCCAATGGAGGTTATGATAGAAATTTTTACCTACTTTAAGATGTAAATTGCCTAAGAGTTGAAGTCAACTTGGTGTCATTTTACAGAACTTTATGAAGGAGAAACTTAGGCACCTCACGAGAATAAGTGGTAATTAATTCTCACACGTTCCAGTGAGAATCATAGCCATTAATGCCTAACACTGAAGCTGAAATTATTGAAATAAGTGTTTAATAGAACTGTCTTGTTGTTCTACATTCCTCTTATTTGATTACTTACATTACTTCAATACTAGAAGAAAAGGATTCAGATTTCTAGAGAGGGACCAAAAAAAAAAAATTCTCAATATCACTTATAGTTAAGCATTCCTACATACTTTTTACATTCTAGTGGGCTGCTGGTGAGCTAGAAACAGTTACAGTGGCAATACACATTCCTAGGGAGGGAGCCTTCAAGAAATATTTAAGACAATGAATAAATACTTTTCCCCCTAGATCACAGTTGTAAAAGCCTAAGTAGAGAAGGAAGAGAAAAAAAAAAAAAAACTTCATTTGTGATTGCTCTTGGGTATACCTATTTTGTATGTAATCAGTATGTGTAAGGAGAAAGAACACATTTAAGCAAATCCAAAGGCATATAGGAGAAAACATGCAGGTAGATTTAAACAAAGAAAGAAGAGTATTTTAAGATCAAACTGCTGAAGAAAAAAACACAGCAGAAACAGTGCATAATAATAATAGTTTATGGTTCCTATAGAAGAAGTATAATACAAATTTAAAAATTAGATGTAATATCAATGTTTATAAAAACTCAATTCGCCATAGTTAAGTTATGGAACCAACCTAGGTGTCCTTCAACAGATGAATAGATAAAGAAAATGTGATATATGTACACTATGGAATGTTACTCAGCCATGAAGAATGAAATTATGGCATTTGTTGGTAAATGAATGGAACTGGATACTATCGTGCTAAGTGAAATAAGTCAATCCCCAAAACAAAAGACTGAATGTTCTCTCAGATATGCAGATGCTAACACACAATAAAGGAGGGATACAAGTTCATTGGATTAGAGAAAGGGGAATAAAGGTAAGAAAGGGTAGATGGGAATAGGAAAAATAGTAGAATGAATCAGACATAACTTTCCTATCTTCATATGTGAATACACGACCAGTGTAACTCCACATCATATACGACCACAAGAATGGGAAGTTATACTCCATGTATGTATGATATGTCAGAGTACAGTCTACTGTCATATATAACTAAAAAGAACAAATAAAAAATGTTTAAAAATGAAAACATTTTTATGTTAATCCTTGTGACTCCCTTCAGTATCAGCAGCTGCATTATTGCTGTTCTCATTGTATAGATGGAATGAAATGGAAAATGACATGACCTTGATAGGGAACACAGTATCAACTGAAGGAAAAACAGAGCCAGGGGATAAATCCACATTTACTTCACAGAGATGCTGGTGTGAATTCAGTTGGAGAGGAAAATGCCACAATAATAGAAACTTTTCATGGTAAGCACTATTAGAAAAGCCAGTACAATGTTTCACACTATAATCTTAAATTTCAGAATAAAAAAGAAGGTAGCTTCTTGGATTTTGTAGTCCAAAGTACTGTAAAGTGTCGTGACTACTGGAAATCCAAACACTAAAACAGAGGTTTTCTCAAAATTAAGTCTACATTAACATAATAACAGGCCAGATAAAATACTACACAGTATTCCATAACTAGAAATGGGGAAATTAGGGCTGGGGACATAGCTCAGTGGTAAAGTACTTGCCTGGCATGTACAAGGCCCTGCGTTAGACCACCCCCGGCACAAAAAGAGGGGAGGAAGGTCATGTCCTCCAATTTTTACACTTAATAATTTATGGATTTGATTACATTGTAAGCTCCCATTTTCTATATGATTACTATTTGTTCCATATCACTTAATTTTTGTCACTTAAGTGCCATGTAATTCAGAAACAAGAGAAAGCTGACAGTGGTGTACTCATCACATACTGGTTTCCCTTAAAAGGCCTGCTAAACAATAAAAATTCAGTGAAACAGAGGCTTTTAAATAGACCTATTCACTACATTTATTCACCAATGGCATCGAAGGGAAGAGGTGAATGGCTGTGCGAAAACACTTCTCTTTCACTTTCTCTTCCTTTTTCCAGCCATTTATTTTTATTACTACATAAATGGTGCACATCAGGACCTATAAAGCACTGTAAGAAGAGTGTCAATCATAAGCTAACGGGAGCAGAGGTTTACAGGTAATATTTGAGAAGGGAAACCAAAAGGTGAGGTTGAGAATTACAGAAACCAGGCAACCTCGTATGATATATTACCAGAGAGAGCCAAGCATAACAGAAAGAACTGGAGGAAGATGACAGGGAGGAGAGATTACATAAAATACTAATGTGCCTCAGGGTTCTGGAACTAAATGGTGAAGGGTATGTTTAGATAAGCTAGAGAGAGATCATTTTAAATTTAGAGTTCAGAGTAGAAGATGACATAAAGAGATCAGTAACTGAGTACCTAAACTGATGACAAATATATTTCCAGGCAATTCCATAGGGGTTAGGAGAATATGCTGATTACCTGTGGTTCTCTAGGGGCCTAAAAGACTTACTAGCTGCACAGGGGGAAGTATGCTATGTATCAGTCACCTCTAGGATCCATGCCATTAACATCAGCCCTGTTATCAACATCTCTGGGCTCTCCCTCTGATCCATGCCATAGCTGTTTTCAGGTGCATAATTACCTTCATCTCCCTGATCTTAAATTACCTCTCCTGACACTTAACTGCTTCAGGTCTTTGGGGAAGCAATTATTAAATCCCTATCCCGAAATTACTAAATGATCCCCCAGGAAGTGAGAAAAGTTATTCCCCTTATGAGGAAAGCAATATATTTCCTACCACCCATAGAAATAGACTCAGAAGAGAAACTAATGGACTTTTGACAATTATCCATAGAGGCATTCATTCATGCATTGGAGAAAGATTTACTAAGCACCAACCTATGTTAGGATTGATGACATTGGTGACACTGTGTGAAAAGCAAGTCTCTGCACTCAACAAGAGACTCAGAGGTTAGAGGGGAGTTAGGCTCACCAACAAGTGACCGTCTGATATGCGAGTCACTGCTAGATAGAGACTAAGAACCAGCTGGGGGCACTGGTGAGACAATGAAGAGAACCAGAACAAGGAAAGTATTGTGGGCGATACTCCCTCTAAAAGGTGGGGTAAAGTTTGCCAAGGTCATGAAGAGAGGGAGAGCATTCTAGAAAGAGACCACACAATTTTAGTCATAGTAGAAAAGTAAGTCGCCATTACCAAATATTATGTTAGCCTTCCCTTATTTCTTTGAATTGGTGTTCACCAATTCTTTCGGTTCCCTATGATTTTAAAATGTCTTCATTGACATGATACCACAGAGCTCATACGGCCCTCTCATGTGCCCATGTGTCACTCCAACCAGGTTGCCTTGTCAGCGTCCCTGGCCACAGCACTTCCCTCAGCTGGTCACTTGCCTTTGCTACCTTAGACCCTGCCCATCTTGCAAACACTGCCTCTTCTTTCCCCTCATTCCTTGTCTTTGTCCAGTGTAGCAGCTCTGATTTCAATCCAGTTCTCTATATTTCTCATGATTGAAAGCAGAGTAGAAGATTGGCTTTACCTTTGGGCCCTTCATAAATACTTGGCTTGTGTAATAGCAGATTTAAGCTAATTAATACATTCTAATCCCCGTGAGTCAGCTACTCTGATCAAATTGGAAAGGCCTTCCTGGTTCCTGTTTTACTCTTTTATCCCACCCTATGTATAACAGATAATATTCAGGTATTGCTGGGGCTGGGCCAGGGGCAGCAGGTTCTTATGAACCTGGTCCCCAAATTTGGTGGGGAAATTAAAGACTCAATAACTTTTCACAGTTGCAACCATGAAGGTCACATGAGTAATAACAGATAATTAAGGTGTAACATGAAGATTCCAAATAGTGCCCAATTGTTGGCAACTACCCGTTCTCTCCCACTCAGGAAAAACATATTAAAAAGGAATGTAAATTAGGGTGACTTTATATAGATAATCTTGGCTCTATTGTAATTGATTTATAGTCAAAGTACCCAAACACAGCAGTGTCTAGCAATAAATATTATTTACTATTAGAGCTGTCTCTGTGGAGGTTATTCCACACGTGTGCCTGACACCATGGCTGACGGAGAAGCAAAACTGGGAGACAGAGTACCTGTCTGGCCTTGTCAGCTGCAGTCTGGTGTCTTCCAATCAAGATGCTCAATCGTTATATTGAACAGTGAGCAACACTTCACATCTCGGTCATGTTGAGAGAGAGAGAAAGGCAGAGCAAGAGATTGTGAGTGAGCTAAGTGGAAACTCTGAGAGCCCTTTCTTCCTTTCATTTGCAGGAGGGAAGTGAGAAGGAGGTGGTTAGAGAGGGGGAAGAAAGGGTTCACAAATATTGAGCTCTCTAAACTTCAGAACCACTCTGCAAACGAGGTGTTGCTATTATCCCATTCTCCAGGCGTGTGCGAGGTTAACAGTGCGCTGAAGGCCTAGTTAGTCATGGGTCAGGTTTGCACTCCAAACTTCCTAGCTCCAGATGCCCTTCCCAGAGAGCCTGCCTCCGGGAGAACATTTTTCCTCAGGCAGTCTCCCACTAGGCTCCAATCTAGCAAGGTATTTTATTCCCAAATGCCTCTGTCTCCCTGGCAGTGACCCTAAGAGGGGAAGTCAGCTCATTTTCCATTATTCATTCACTTTTTGACTGTTCCTGTAACTTCACCCAAATCAGTAGGCTTAGATCCTCCCACGACAACCTCTCACTAACAAACCCCAATGGACTGCGCTCCCTTCAGGAACACCAACCAGCAAGAACTGTAGCTGGAATCCCAGAAGGGTTTGTGTTTGTATCACACCTACAAGATTAATTTGTATTATAAAATAATCAGCACCTGAATATTTTTGGTTGAGAATTTTTAAGTGATTGTTTTTTTTTTTTTTTATTTCAGTTATTTTTACTATTACTACAGTAAGGCAAGAATAAGCTTTAATGTTTGTTTTAATTTAGGGATTAGAGCTAATTCAGCTTCTAAAGATTTTATGAATTTCTGCTTCAAAAAGTTTTAGTAAGTAAAATAACCAGCTAAAGCTTTAGTTTTCTCATATTGCTAAACAAATAGTATTTCAATAAAAAGAAGTCTTTTATAAATACCTAGTGTGATTTTTAAGAGTAAAAGAACTGTCCATCTCTTCCCGGGTTGTGACAAATGTATTTTTTAATCACAATTGTGTGGCAGTAGAGGTAAAACATGTGGACTCTGGAGCCAGAATGTAAAATCTGACTGCCCATTTTTTAGCTGTATTCCCATAGAAAAATTACTTGACTTCTCTGAATTTCAGTTTTAAAAGGCAATATATGTAATAGTGTCTGGTGGACACCCAATAAGACTTGGCTGTTATTAATCTGGAGGGAGTAATTACTACAAGCAATCTCTCTAATTTAATTGGGAATTCTTATAAAGTAAGAATACCTAATCTACAAATCTCTTCCAAATGTACTGAAATATTAATAGTACTAAATTTAACAATTAATGAAGATGATATAGTACATTTCAGAGACATTTAATTAAATATTTATTGTTTCAATCTGGCAGCTTTCTTTTAGTATTCTGAGCACTTTTTTTCTTTTTTTCCTCCTCTCTGCTCTCAAGTTATTTCATTAGAAACTTCCCAAGTCCTAAACACAGTGTCTGTGGAGCCTGGTAGATGCAATGGTCTTGGCCCAGGTAAATGGAACAGCTCTGAAAGCAAAACTTTCTGGCCCCGACTACCATTCCCGGAGTAGCTGGCCTCCTGGAGAACATTTTTCCTCAGTAAGACTTTGGAAAGAATTCTAGACATTTTGGAAAGGTTACTAAATAGCAATTCAAAGATAGGAGAGTGAAGCAAAATCCCAGATAGTGTTGACGAGCCAAAATTCATAAATTACTTTTGGCTAAGTTCAGGGTTCATACCAAAACCTTGGCCAACACTCACCCTGCAATTTGGCACAAATAGGAGAAATAAATAATGATTTAGTACAAGGTTGGAACTGGCACCAATCCAAAACAAAAAAAATTTAAATCCTCTTGAATAGAAAAGGCCTGCTCCATGAGAGACATCCAGGTATCATGTCATTTTAATTCCAAAATGTTCAGTCTTAATGTTTAGAGAATAAAATTGTCTTTATTTCAATATATAAAATGGGGGAAATATTATTTAGTACTTCAAAAGGTTTGGATTTTAAGGACTGCTATTTAGATAAACCTATAAGAAGACACATGAGAAATGTATGATGTTATTCTTAATCTCTAAATCAGTGGTTCTCAAAGTGTGGCATAAAGTGGACCATGAAGGCAAAACTATTTAAAAATAATACCCAGACACTATTTGTCTTTTTACTTTGCATTTTGAAAATACATTGCAAAAGCAACAGTGGATAAAACTGATGATAAAAACGAAGCACAAACCAAGGCAGTGACCGATATTGTATTCTTTACCACCTCTCAAATAGAAAGAAAAAAAAAATACAAGAAAAATGGTTTTACTCAAGATGCTCTTTATGAAGCAGCAAAAAAAAATTATCTTTTAAATCTCAATCTTTAATATTTTATATTATATATGATATAATGGAAAGTATGCATAAAATACTTCTGCTGCTTACCAAAGTTTAATGGTTATCCAGAGAAAAAGTAATTATTTCAGTTACAAACTGAACTAGCCATTTTTTCATGAAGCACCATTTGCACTTGGAAAAAAATAGCTGGCAACATACAATAGTATTGAGAGTTCAGCATTTGGCAAGCATTTTTGCACAGAAATTGAAGTAGGGAAACTGTCACTTCAAGGAAAACAACACACTTTATAAAATTGAAGCTTCTGAGCTAAAATTAGAATTTTGGAAAATTTATATCTGTCACCATAAACTTGAACTCTTTTCAATACTCAAAGTCTGCTTTTTGATTATAATTTACTTTTAATTATAATTAAAATATTAATCTGTTTAAAAATTTAACTTTGTACTCTTTATATTTTTATTGGTACATTATAATTACATATAATAGTAGGATTGGATGTTACATATTCATATGTGCACAGGATACAGCAATATAATTTGGTCAATATCATTCTACAGTATTTCCAGTTTCCCTCACTCAGACTTTTCTGGAGAAACTAAGTAGTAAAAAATTATTATTTGTCAAATTTTGGTGGAATAGCAAAGAATAATATCCTCAATTATCTGAAAAGACTTAAGATACTCTTCCTCCTTTTCATTTATGTATCTCCAGAGGCCATATTTTTTTTCATACACTTCGACCAAAACATACCACAAATGAAAAAACAGGAGAATGTAGGTATCATCTATAAATCCAGGTATTTTAAACATTTACAGACTCTTCTCATTTTTTTCTGTAAAGAAACAATTATTTCTTACCAAAATATGTCATTTATGTTAAGATGTAATCATTTTTTTAAAAATTTGAGTTAAGGCTTTCTTAATTTTAATTTGTAATGTGGAATTTTAATTTTAAAATGTTTAGTCTTAATGTTTAGAGAATAAAATTAAGTCTTTATCAATTGATACAACTCACATAAAGAAACCTCTATGTTCCTCAATAATTTTTATAAGTGAAAAAAAAAAGTTCTGTGACAAAAATCTTGAGAACCACTGTCCTATGCTTAAAAACATTGTAATCCAGCAGACATTGTGACATCAGCGTCAGGTCAACTATTACCATTGGAAGAATTCCATGCAGCTGACCATTATTTCACAGAATTCTCCAGTTGGGCCACCTATGAAGAAGCTAACCATCTAAGAGTGCCCGTTGTTGCCTTGGCTGTTCTCAATAGAGCATTCGATGTGGCTACCAGGAAAGAAATCCAGCCAATAGCAAGAGAAAGGTCATTTAATTCTGACACTGCATCTTCCTGTGATCACATTTCCCAATACCTTGCATCTTATTTCGCAATGAAAGATGTACAGATTTCATACCCAAAGGGTAAAAGCAGCTGCTGGACATATGTGGACTTCAAATCTCTGCAAGATCAGAAAATCTCTTAAAGATGTTTACCAAAAATGTAAGATCCAGCACCCAGATTCAACTAGATATCCAACAATGACTTCCTATGGTTGTGACCAACATGATGTTAGTTTGGATGAAGAAATGAATCTTACGGTACTGCTGCAAGATATTAAAATCTCCCAGATTGAACTCCTCAGCCAAATGACTGATATTGTCAGTGCAGTATCAAAAATCCAGGAAAAGATTGAACATTATCAGAAGCAGATGGAGGTCCTCGAAACCAGAATGGATGTTAACGAAGACAAACAAGACACAGCTACAAAAGATATCCTCTCTCTGAAAAAAGACATTGATGCTTTAAAGAAAAAGGTTTCAGAGCTGGAAAACCAAAGTTCTTGCTCCAGCACACATTGTTTAGAAGTTTTGGAGGGAGAAAGAGGTAAAGAAATCATAGAACTGCTTCATAAATACATACAACCAGAAACTTTAAAGAACACATCGGTGTCCAAGGATTTTGAAATCTCTTCAGCAGAACCAGAGAAAATGCCCAGTTATCCAGAGCCCACTGGTCATCTCGAGGAAAAACCAGTTTCTCCTCAAATTGAAACGCTGAGGGAAAATAACCTAAAAAAGGCATCAAGAAGCTTAAAAAAAGCAAGGTCAAATATTTATATTTACCCAGACTTTGGCACATGGATCAAGCTAACTTTCGTTCATGGAGGAAAGTGGAGATTTTTTCTCAGTGCTACCAAGTTAGAAGAGTTCATTCAATGGCTTCTTTCTAGGCCAGTCATCTTTCCTGAGGAACCACAGATCATTCCCAAGAGAGACTGTCCACTCACTAGACCAACGGCAAGTTTGACCACAATCTGTCTCTCTTTTTTCAACTACATTTACTGCCTTTTTGGTTCCTCAAAAGAGGAAGTAACTCGACTATAGAGTTATTTTCCACTTCGCTTGGTACAAAATAAATGTAACCTGGTTGCTCCAAGCAAACGCATATTGTTGTGGTGGCTGTGAACTCCTTCGTAGTTTGCTCCCTGCGGCCCCATGATCTGCAAAGTTTGTATACATCTACAGTAAGTGCAGGCGAATCATCCCCTTAGACTGCTGTGATCCACTTTCTATCAATGTCTTGCCTTCTCAAAGGCAATTCGTAAGGACTTATGTCCATTTTCATATATTACTGGAAGCAAATAAAAGGGAGTAAAAGGAAATGTGAAACAGTTTGGGAGTCCCTAAGTCAGTTTTCTACATGCTTTGTAGATGAAATTTGTGATAAAAGAGACATTCTCTAAGGTCAAATCTTTCAAAGGCATAGAGTAAAAAGGGACCCATTGACGAGACTATTAGTTGGCACTATAAAAATGAAGGATATTAAGAGGTCAGATTATTGCAAGAAAAATATTAATTACAAAAATGACCTTTTCTTTCCACTTTAGCGTCATCTCTACCAGATTATAGATAAGGAGAAGGCTTAATATGCTTCCAGGTAATTTTTACATTTTCATGAAAGAAGACAAAGGCTGCCATGTCCTGTATGTTTACTTCAGGGGAACAAAAGGAAGATCTAAGGAGGGATTTTTTTTAAGTAAATTAAATCTCAACAGTATAAGATCATAAATGCCAATATAACAAGGTATATTTTTTTATAAACTGTATATCCAGAGTAGGCTTCATTTTCAGACATAATAGGAGATTGCCATTGTACTGTAATTTTTCCAAGAATCATAGAGAATAACTATTTAAAAATTTCACAACTTATCTCAGTGAATGAAATCTACCAAGAGTCATTCCTTTGGGATCATATGCTGTCAAACTACAAATGTTCTTTGTAAAGATACTACTTTTAATTATTATCTGCTAACAATTTTTAAAGGGGGTTTTTGGAAACTAGCTAAGAGCAATCCAGTTCCAAAGAAAAGCATCTAACCTGGGTACGGCAGAAACGAGGGCAGACATACAATAAGACAAAACTTGGTCTGATGCCAGAGTCATTGTAATTGTATACCACATTGTTTTCAGTTGTAAATACATTTTATTTTATTCTTCTTTACAAATATACAGACACAATGTGTACACAATAGCTTTTAAGAGGGGTCAATTTGCAAAATACCTAATAAAAGCAAGGGTATATTTGAAATGGATTTGTTCTGAATGAGATAACTGTGCTTACCAAGTAACCTGTGACTATTCTGGTAATGGCATTAGCAATCTCTCTGTATGTATTCACAGATGCCCCTGGGAACAGCCAGATCCCTAGTTCAGCTCACTGAGTAAGAGACTCACATTGGGGGGCGGGTAACTAGGGAATGTAAGTCATGACAGGCAAATGGCATCACAAATGCTTCTGGAAGAGAAAAAGTAACTCAGCTGGGGTTCGCCTGGGTCATCTGAGCCTCTGTGTATTAGTGCACGTTTTTACCTTTCCTCTTTCACATGGACCCTTAGAACATGAAGTTTCAAGAGGGACAAACAGTTTAGGGAGAGAACATAGACTTGGGGATCACATGATGTACATTTTGAACTTCAATTCTAAATCCTACACCTGTAAATTCTATTATGTAATCAATCTCAGCTAGGTGTGTTCTCTCAACTGTAAAAAGGGAATTATATTAATTTAGTAAAAAATTTTTCAAGACATCATGTAAAATAAGAGAAAAGTAGAAGACATTCCCTAACTTAGACACAGCATTGAATGGGATAGATGAAACATGTCCACAAATAACCCTGATGTGTGACAGATAGAATGGGCAGCAGAAAGCCAGGTAATAAGTACCCCCGGTGTTGGAGAGGAAAGGGAGTTGATGAGGCTTGCTGTAAGGAGGTAAGATAAGAAGGAGGTGGTGAAGGCAATGAGGCAGGAAGAAGGAATAACAAACCAGCACAGGACTGGGAGTTGATGGGGAGTGAGGGAAATGAAAGCCACCAAGCGTTCCATACATGCACAATTCTAACAGGCTATTACTCCAAACCTTTTATGGAACTCATTTTTCTCTTCAGGGATTTCCATGTTCATTTTAACCTGTTTTTTACCTACATAAGAATGTCAGAGGGTAAGAAGGGGACTCTACATGATTTTCTCATGATCTCAAGCCCTCCTCCCCAGGGATGACTCTGTTTGTCCAGTTAATGCATTAAGGTCCCTGTGAGGAAAGGGAGGATTTTGCTTTTGAGCCATTTATTATCATCACCCTAACAAGATCTCTCATGACTTGTTTAAATTATAACTAAACTTGTAACTGTACATGAGGAAATCACTCTCCCAGGCCTTGCTTTCCAATTCACCAGCCTCTTACTTCCTGCCTGAGGGGAGGTGGTGTGTCTCTTGCCCAGTTCCTCCTCCAGTGGCTTACAGCGCCTTCCTTAGGTATTCTTCTTTATTCCATCTTACCATTTTTCAAATAATTCTTTGTATTCAACTTTCAAAAAATATTCGTTTTTGTCTAGACCCTGTGTTCCCCTCTTCATTAGCTGATTTCCTACCATCCTTTTTGAATGGAAGGTTTACCCTCCCTGTCCCTGTCCCCACCCATTCACTCCACAGTTGACAGAATCATGTCTTCATAAAAATGCTCTCTTTGGTTCTCTTTCCATCACTCTGGTAGATCCTTCTCGGTTTTCTTAGCTGATTCCTCTGCCACTAATCATTCCCTTAAAATACTTGATATTTCGATTTAATTGCTCCCAACTCAAAGGACTTCTAATCCAATCTCTCCTGGGACCCTCTGAGTTTTTGAGCTTGATGACCACTCATCTTCTCCACTTGGGTGTCTATTAAAAGAAACTGTATATAAACATAATTCAATAAATGTCTATTATGTATAAGTCAAACATGAAAAACATTGTGCATTCACCAAAACATCACAAACCATTATTGTTGCTTTTAAATTAAGCACATTTATTGGGGAGACAAGACTAAGTAGTGAAAAGAGTTAGGACTTTCATCTCAGAACAGACTTTAGAATAGGTTCATGACTTGCTGAACATGTATAATGTGGGCATTCTCCTAGCAGGTTAGCGTATAATGGTGAAGCTCATAACTATGTGAGTATGGCAAATTCCTTGAACCTAACATTCGTCAGTTTTCTCAACTCTTAAGAATAATTGATGTCCTAAGACTCCTGCATGATTAAATGGAACCATTTATATAATCTGCCCAGAACAGTATCTGATTTAGGATACTTAACAAACAGTGGTCATTTCCTTGCCTCTCTAACTAGATGAAAGGATGTTATAGGAGTGTTAATAGAGGCATAAAGATGAACAGAACAGAGGCCCTGCGTCAAAGAGCTCCCACTGGGACTCTGCCTCCTTTTATCAGTCATAAAGGATGCTGGACAAACAACGAACAAAGTGACAAACTAAATACAAAAGCACCAAACCAACTCTTGACTCCCTCATCCAAAGATAGCGTGATTAGAATAAGACAGGGTGTGAATCTCTCCTCTTAGTCTGGGCATTCAACCAATATTCCATCATCGCCAACCTTTAATTAATTGCACACTATATAAATAAGCAACAAAGAAAAGGACTTAGAAGAAGGGAGTCTGAGTTTAAGATAAATAATTTAGTTCCGTTAGGAATACCTGCTTGAATAGACACAATCACCAAGATCATTCTGTTTATTTAAAAACAACATTCAACAACATTTATTGAAATCTGACTCTACACCAGGAACTAGATGAGCTAGGTGTGAACAAATAGAGATGAAAAGATACTAGTCCTATTCTGAAGGAGCATTCTTTTAAATGGTGTTCTTTCTGGTTGCTAATGTTGGCCTGTTGCTTGATTTGAATTTTAAAAACCCTCACACCTCATGTAAAACAGAATTTTCATAGGATGCAACTCGAGATTCATGTAGATAAAAAAATTGCTATTCCTAAGAGCTAATTTTTGAAGGTTAATTTTTCCAGTCACAAATATTCAACTATATTTGTCCTATATCGTCCTATGTACTCTTCCAAAATGTAAATTGTCTCCAATGTATCATCAAATTATGCTCTGAAACTTCAGTTGTTAATCCTTGGTTTGAAATTAGTAATGCATATCACAAAGAAATAGCATTAGCGTTGGATTCTTACCAACCTGTAAAAGAAGATTGAACAATAGTGCACCTGAGATAATGGATTACGGAAGCTACAGAGCCAAGCTTCTGTTCTTCCCCATGCCAAAGTCTATTTGGGAATATAACTGTAAGAGCAGTAGTCCTGACAGCTGGATCAGCTTTCCAGCTCTCCCTGCTCTGCTTTATATCTTATAGTGGAGTAAACACTTCACACATTGGTAGTACTAGTAGAAGATACTTTGGAGATCAAGAGACACAGAACAGGAGCTAAGTGGAGGCCAAAATAGGAAATATAGAAATGAGAAGCTAAAGTATGGGGATTTGGGGTAAGAAAGGAGACAAGGGTTTCATGTGGATGCTAAGAACATCCAGGAAATTAGGACTAAGTAGGGTCTAATTCTCTCACCATGATGAAGAATTGAAGGCTGAGATACAAGGAAGAGAATTGGTGCAAATGTGTGCATATTATAAACAATGACAGAAATAGAGGAAATGGTGGGGTAGGAGGAAAACTGGAAGACTTTGCTCCCTAGTTTATCTTTTGGAATATAACCTTGTGTTAGTTAGATTCTATTGCTATGATAAATGACCTGAGGTAATCAACTGAAAGGAGAAAAGGGTTATTTTGGTTTATGGTTTCCAATGTTTCACCATCAGTTGTTCCTGTTGCTTTGGGGCCTATTCATGGAGGGGAGCAAGCAGTAGAGCAAAGCTGCTCACCTCATGGCAGCCAGGAAACGAAAAGAGAGGATGAGGATCTGGGTCTCAACATTGCCTTCAAGGCACACCACAATGACCTGACTTCCTTTCACTAGGTCCCGCATCCTGAAGTTTCCACCACTTCCCAATAGCACCACAGGCTATGAGCCCTCAACACATGAGTATTTGGGGACACTTAAGATGCAAATCATAACAAACCTATTTAGAAAACAATTATGTTTGAGGAACATGAATCTCCAAGTCTTGTTTTCCTTTATTTGTTTGTTTGTTTTGTCTTTTGGTACCAGGGATTGAGCTCAGGGCACTTGACCACTGAGTCACATGTCCAGACCTAATTTGTATTTTATTTAGAGAAGGTCTCACTGAATTGCTTAGCACCTCACTGTTGCTGAGACTGGCTTTGAACTCGAGATCCTCCTGCTTCAGCCTCCAGAGCCACTGGGATTACAGGCATGTCTCACTGCACCCAGCTCCAAGCCTTTCTGAGCTGTTAAATATTGGTGGCAGAAGATGCTGGTGGAGCAGGCAATGGTGAATAGGCAGAGTGAGGTTCCAGTGGGACTTTAAAGCTCGAGCAAGGATGTGTCCCAGCAAGAGGCAGAGGTGGGGTAGAAAAAAGCAAAGAAGACAGTGAGAGAACACTCCCAGAGGACTGAAACGCAGCGGAGGATCTAAGGAATAGGATAGTGTCTAACTCCCTTCCAACACTAGGATACTTCTCCCAGGAAGAGGTGCACAGCACACCAGGTGCCCTGAAAACAGTAAAAACAGCAGTTTAATCTAACATGTGGTCATTCCTTTCCTACCCTCACTTACATTTTAGCTCTGAGGAATCTGCCCAATCTTCTAGAAACAGCTCTCGGCAGGAGTCTTCCAGTTTTTCCTTTTAGTCAGGGATTCCACCTATTTTTAGATATTTCCCTTCTCCTTCACTCTCATCTAGGAAAGGGAAAGAAATGCATGAAAAATATGATCAGGTGATAGTTTGATTCTAATGATGTACTCTTTCCATTAATTGTTTCCGAAGGGGTGTTCTCACAGTCCAATATCCTGATGGAAGGTGTGACGCATCTTTCTGAGATCAGAATATCAAAACGTGGGTGCCACTCTCACTTATAGTGACCCTCAGTCAACTTATATTTGCCAAATATAAAGATAATAATTGCTTGATTTGCAGGCTGTAATTGGATCACAGCCATCAGTGACATGGTTATTTGTTGTTAGAGCAATATTAATGACATTGTGCCTATGGCAGCCCAATTAGAGAGCACCATTGGTGACCCCGCTGGCGTTTTCAATATGCTATCTCAGAGGTATGATCAGAAGACAAATCAGAGCTGACTTAATGAAGTTTCTGATCAGAGGCTGCTCTGGAGACAATGAGTTATTGAAGGAGACAAAGAGGAACTGATGACTGGTAAATTTATGCAGGCTATCAGAAAACAACAAAAAGCAATGGAATTTACTAGAATCAATCTATCACAAGTGGTAGTAATAGAAAATTTCTCCTTTCTCAGCAAGAGGATCTCAAAGTCCTGAAAGATTAGCCATGAAAAGAAGCTTAAAGATTATTTAGTTCAGTGATGTGCAAATAGGGGGACCCCCAACCCCAGCTTTTCAAATTCTCCTGGCAGACTTTTACAAATTAATCCTTCCCCAATATCATGATATGTCCCTGGGTTGAGGGACATGACCTTGTCCTTCCCCATTTGAGAAGAATGACAATAAGGAGCAGCATAATAGAGAGACTAAGAACAAGCACCTAAATATTGAATAGGCCTTATTAATGGGTGCTGTGTTACCTAGTGACTTTCCTGAATTTCTTAAATTCTCTGAACTAGTTTTCTTGTCTCCAAACTGGGGACAATAATAAACTATGATGCACAATTATGTGCTATGGATAAAATTAGGAAAAAATGCTTAGCTCAGCACCTAATGCATAGTAAGTACTCAGCTACTGTTCTGATTTACTGCTGCTACTGCTACTATTACTACTACTGAAAAGACAAGGTAGAAGCTATATGTCCAATATGTTGAGGAAGGAAAAAAGACTGAAGACCAGAAAACTGGTCCAACTTACTGAAGAGGAACCTAAGATCCAGAGGCAAAAGTGACTTGCCTCAAGTTACCCAGGTTATGAGAGTCTGGACCAGATTCCAATGTTCCAGATAATACCTTTAGGCACAAGTTATGAAGGATTTATACCAAATCTAATCCTGACAGCTAAGGGAATAGTTAGATGTAAGGGAAAATGCACTGATCTGCCAAAGACATGTTTAACTGGACCTCTCACCCTCTGAGTGGAATCCCTAATACTGTATGAAGTAGCATAGTACAATGATCAAAATTAGGAATCTGTCATTACTACTGCCCAACAAGCCTCCTTCCCCAGACCCTACAGGTATTATTTCATTATTTCATTATCTTTAAAACTCTGGCTTTTCTTATCCCAGAATTTACCATATTGGTCTTTGATTATCTGAGCCTTTGATAAGGTGCTAATAAGGTATGGTAATGTATATATGTACACATGTGTGCAGGGATATATATATATATATATGGATATATATACATATATGTATATGTGTGTAAATATATATGTATCAAATATGTATGTATGATATACAAATATACTAGAGATTTATAAAATTTTTATTAATTTCCTTACCTATTGCCAGTGATGTTGTTCTCATTACTACAGCTATAGTTTAAAAAATAGTAATAATAGTAACCATCCCCCCAACACACACACACACTTCTGGTAGAAGTCTCAGATGTTACCTCTAAAACAGTTTTTCTAAAAAACTGAAGAGCAGTGAATAATGTTTAAGTAGCTTATATGAGTTTTAAAGGACAGTGATAATTTACTGCAAAACCTGTCAATCAAGAGAACAACAGAGTTTAACAGGAAATGTATTAATACACTCAAAATGTAAAATCTTGTGAATCACTCTTGGCTTGTCATCCTTCACCCCTTCTTTAATACATATCACTGTTCCTGGGTTTTGATGAGGTTACTATTTCTACTTGTATGTTTCTGCCAATGTTTTGCCCTTTCTTTTTCCCATCTGTCTCCCTGTTTCCCCCACTGCCTCCTTCCATCTCAGTTTTTCTCAGCATGGGGTGGTAACCTATGTGGACTTGGAGGCTAAGGTCATGTGCAATTTTCTCCTCACCCCCATTCATTTCCCAACCCTGAAGCTCAGTGTCTCTGACCTGCCCTCTCCTTCCTGCCTGTGCTTCTGGTCATCCCTGGCTTCCGGCTCCAACTTCTGGTAATGTTTACCACCTACTCCATTCCCCAAGCCCTGTTGCCCAGGCCAGCAACCACGCTTCACCTTCTGTTTGTCCCCTTTGTGTGACTGTTTAAAAGTATATTCCAATCCCAGACTGCATCTCCATTCTGATTAACTTCTTAGGGTAGTCCCCCAATGTATTTCTCAATTACTCTGTATTTTCAGTCTCTCTCTCTCTCCTATTCTTTTTTGTTTTCGTTTTTGTTTTTTGGTCATTTTCTCTGTGATACTCTCCTCATAATTCTCTCTCTTTTTTTTTCTACTCCAATCCCTATTTTTTTTTCAATAGAATTAATCATATACACAATAATCATAGATTTTATTTGTGTAAATGAAGACAATTGAATATTCCTTAGTCTGAATTTCAAAAGCAAGTGAATAAAACAAGCTATAATTCACTGAGGAAAATAATTTTAGCTATGGTTGTTTTCACTTGCTTGCTTTTTAATAGTCTCTCAATTGAGAATAGAACTGTCTACCCTGAGAAAATATATGAAAAGGATCTTAATCTAATTTTATTCTCTTTTCTTGTTCTAATATTCTGGTCCCTCTGTGGTTCCAGACAAATTAACTTTTTTTAAATTCTAAGGAAAGATAGGTTTTGCGTTGTTTTATAATTCATTGAAAATGCCTCTTACAATAAGCTTGTTTTGTAGAAACACTGATTATAACTCTTTCATCTGCAACAATGAAATGTACAAGAGTCAAGAAAAACACTGACAAATAATTATACAAAATTTTCAGATTTTTGGAAATTACTGAATCTGAGACAGGGTAGCTCACATAGCTCTCCTTTACTCTCTGTTTAGAAAAAAAATTCAGTTTTGAACTTCCACACAATTGTGAAATTAATTTTAATGTATTTGTAACTTTGAGAATACTATATGACTCAGCAGCCTAAGAAGACTGAAAAAAAAATTTTTTTAAGATTCAATTCACTATGACTCATCTGAATGAGGAAGTACTAGGTAATCTCAGATTCATTTCTCTTTCATTTTATTGAAACAGCTCAGAGACAAATGGAATTTTTAATCAAGAGTGAAATTTCCCCTGCCAAGTATTCTGGTTCTCATTAACTCAAAGTGCAGATATCCTTTAAGGACAAGAAAGACATGTGTGGACATGATGAGGCTCAGCTACTCTTGATCCTCTCCCCAGGGTGTTCATTTTCGGTCCCTAAGTGGATAAGGATCCCAGTTTGACAAAGCCCTGAAATTCATCTCCATCCCAACCTCCTCTGTTCTGTGTGTTTCTTTTAAATAGGTCTCTTTCCTGGACATACAACTGAAAGGACATAAAGATGATATGTCCTTCTCTTAGTCTATGAAAATTAACCATTATAATATGCAAATCAGTCCCACCTCCAATGCAATAAACGCCAAATTGAGCAAGGAATCACCAAGTTTCCACTTTTATCATCTTGAATTTTTCTAACCATGCTTTTAAAAAAATTAATATCTTTGTAAATGAGAAATCGTAATTGTGTACATTTGTGGGGTATAATGTAATATTTTAACACGTATACAATATGGAATGATTAAATGAAACTGATTAACGTTTTCTTCACTTCACTTATCATTCTTTGTGGTGAGACATCTGAAATTTACTAAATTAGTTTGAATCACAGTATTCTAATCCGTAGTTTGATTTTTCATTTTTTGAAGAACCTCCATACTATTTTCCATAGTGACTTTACTAATTTCCACTCCCACCAACAGCGTACAGGGCTTCCCTTGTCACCACATCCTTGTCCACACTTACTTTTTGTTTGTTTGATAATAGCCATTTTAATAGGTATGAGGTGATATCTTACTGTAATGAAGTGATATCTCACTTAATTTGCATTTTCCTGAGGACTACTGACTATTTTTTTCATATACCTTTTGCACATCTTTTAAGAAATGTCTGTTTGGGTCCTTTGCCCATTTTTAAATTGGGTTGTTTGTTTCTTGTTATTGAGTTCCTCACATATTTTTTATATTGACCCTTTATTAGATATGGGGTGGGAGACATTTCCCCTCCATCACTTCCTGCCTCACAGTGTTCTTAGGTGATTCATTTACCCACTAAATGACAATCATTGAGAGTCTACCACACAACAGGTAACATGTAAAGTTCTTGGTAACATGTTGGTGAGTAAAGCAGACAGAATAATATCCTGATGTTCCCATAGAACATCATAGAACTTCTAAGAGCTTCTGTCTTCCTACTGATTCCCCTTTTCTTCACGGATGCCTTCAGTTGTTTTCAATCTCTTCAGTACTATTCCTATGTGGTGACTCTTACTTCCTATGCTTAGGTCCTGGCTATGTCTCTCCATTGCTATTACTGTCTGGTTCAGTGATTTCATTCTCCATGAGAACTACTATCCTTTATTCTATTTAGTATCCCTCCTTAGCTCCCTATTGTTAACTGACACTGTCGATTGCACTATCCAAAAGCTATTTCCCATACACTGTTCTATCATGTTTCTACTAGCTTCATAGTCAAATATATACCATCTCAGCCTCCTTTTATCCTGCATATTATGTAGGCAGAAATATGCTAGAAGTAATTCTGTGAAATCTTGCCTTTTGATAAAAAGAGGCATGTGAACTGTTAAGTCCTTTAGAGTTTCTCCTTCTTGCCTCAAGAGCAGAAGTAACATCTTGAACTTGAATACTTCCATCAGAAACACAAGGACAGACCAAATGAATCACAAAGATACACACCTGATACCACTAAGTCACTATAACATCACCAGCAACTTGTACCTCTGTACTTATTATTAAACCTCCACTGATTAAACCAGTACAGTTGAATTCTTTGTTTCTTAGAGCCAGATGCAATTCTTACTGATATATTGCCATTGCCACTATCACAGTAAATTTTGCTACTCCTGTCTGTCCAGAACTCAGGTGAGAAATTGACCACAGGTATTCTTCAGTCCTAAAGTCTCCCAGAACATCAGGATTCTCATGGTTGTATGGTGCTCATCAACTTTTATTTTGGTTGTTTTCCTGGGGATCCTTAGCCAAATCATCTGTGGGACTTGGTGTGAGAAGTGAGAGCAGGATGTGTACATAATATACATGGAGATGCATGGGCATCTAGTTCTCTCAATCCCCATGACAATGGAGTAATATTACATCCAACAACTTCCAATTAGATTATGACACTTTATCATTAAACACTCAACTGGTAGGAAGACATCCACAAATGCTTTCCTACATTTTAACATCCAATAATACAGACACTAGATTCAAGATCTGAAGATATATGTGCAGATGATCTCAAACCACTAAAATCATGCATTCCAGAGGAAAGTCATATGAAAATAAATATTCTAACTTATATTCATTATTTCCTTCTCTCCTCCCATTACTAAATATAAATATTTTCTATCACAGAAAAATTTCTTGACATGTGCTGTGTATACCATCTCATCTCACTTTCTCTTAATCTCCCACTCTGGATAATATACATTGTCTCCTATATAATTTCAAGTTCTTGTCTTTACTGGACCTCCTTTTTATTTATCGTCTAAACTTATTATTGTCTCTCTTATCATAAGAAAAAACTAAAATTTACTTAATTAATGAATCTCCAACTAAAATCTTACCTATTAATCAAGTTGCAACATATATAGCCTAAAGCTCCTATTTCCACTTCTTCCTCCTACTGAAATCTCTACCCATTATGAGCTAGCTTCTGTTTTTACCACCTAAATTCTCTCATTAAATCATCAATTATCTTCATGTTGCCAAGTCACTGAAAATCTTCATTTCTCTCCTATTTGATCTCTCAGCATCTCTTGTACACAGGATGCCCCTCTTCCCTTATAATAGTCTCTTTGTTTTCCATCTTCCATGTTTCTATGCTTCTCTTGTTTTTCCCTGTTCCTTATTATGAGTACCCCTTGTGCACATCTCCCTTACCCAACCTTTTCATGTGACTTTCCTCAGGACTCAGCCTTGGGCTCTTTTCTCGCTTTCTTCATATTCTCTCCCAAAGTGACCTCATCTACTCTCATATCTTCAAACATCATCTACAGTTGTATTGTCAAACACCATCTATATATAGTCAAAGGTTTTCAAAATCCTATCTCCAGAACAGATGACTCTTCCGAGTTATAGATACATAGGTCCAAATTTTTAAAATATCTCCAATATCATTGAAACTGAAATACAGGCCAGGGGCTGTGGAACATGCCTACAATTCTAGGGACTAAGGAGGCTGAAACAGGAGGATCACAATTTCAAGGTCGACTTCAGCAACTTAGCAAGACCCTGTCTCAAAATAAAGAATAAAAATAACGTGTGTTGTAGCTCAATGGTAAAGTGCCCCTGGGTTAAATCCCCAGTACCAAAAAATAAACAATCAAAATATAGGATGCCTCAAAATAAACTTATTATCTATAACCAATTTGATCAAAACTTGTTTCTCCTTTAGAGTTCCTGCCGTGGAAAATGGTACCAACATCATCTCAGATGCTCCAATCAGAGTCATTCTAAACACTTCTCTCTCCTTTAATTTCTCCCTTTGGTCAAAATATTTAAAAATTAGTCATCAAATATGTGTGTGTGTGTGTGTGTGTGTGTGTGTGTGTGTGTGTTAGTTGTAAATGGACACAATACCTTTATTTTATTTATTTATTGTTATATGGTGCTGACGATCAAACCAGTGCCTCACATGTGCTGGGCAAGTGCTCCATCACTGAGCTACAACTCCAGCCCCTACTCAGTTTACTTTCTAACTAGTTTTCTCTAACTTACTTTCCCTTTCCTCAATTCCATTTTTCTCTTGGCAATGTGATTAGTAATTTAAAATGTAAATGTGATCCAGTAATTCCTCTACTTAAATCATTCACTGGCTCCTTAATCCTAATTATCAATCCAAAACC
The DNA here is from genome assembly GCF_902686445.1 of Sciurus carolinensis. NCBI lineage: Eukaryota > Metazoa > Chordata > Mammalia > Rodentia > Sciuridae > Sciurus > Sciurus carolinensis. The sequence goes on along the minus strand of NC_062221.1, from coordinate 85,211,492 downwards.
CTTCTTTGCATTTCCTGAACAAAACAAGTCTTTCTTGCCTCAGGATATTATATATGCCTCTGCCAGGAATGCTGTTTCCTTCACACTGTGCACAGCTAACTCTTACTCATCTTTCAGGTATGAGCTTAATTACTGTTTTCTTAAGGAAAGTTCTCCTGATTAGTTCAGAAATAGTATTAGGTTCCTTATTTACTTTCATACCACTCTTCCATTTTCAATTATAGTACTTGTCATCATAATAATTAAATTCTACTTGTGTGACTATCTACTAAGGGAAATCCTAACTAAATAATGGAAGCACTACGAGCATAGAAACTGGGTATAATTTGCTCACAAGTATATCCTCAGTGGCTAGCAGAGGGGAATAGTAGATGCTCAGTAAGATTTGTTGGAAACATAAACTGAGTTTTATGTTGTTCTAGCAATAAGACCTATATTGACTTCCTGTTCTGTTCACTAACATATTTGACTTTATGACTAAGTACTTTTATTTTGATAAGTATTTAATTATGATAATCATTTAATGACATATTTTTACTCCCTGGGGTATTTTGTTCTGAAATGAAATAAATTTTTAAAAACTAAAAGAAGTTCTGAATTCTTCTAAGAAGTAGTTTACTATCCATTCTGTTGACAAATAACTTAAAAAGGAAAAATGAATAAAAAATTACCTACTTCAATAAAATTGGTGTATTGCCCATCAAGGTTCAAAATATGTTGGAATAACTTCTCTCACTTTATTGGAGGTGTTGTGTAAATGAAATGAAATTTTAATTCCAAATTTAGAGCTGTGAGATTAAGTAAAAATAGAAGTTGAAGAGCGATCTTCCAAAATTTCCTGTAGTAATATTCCCCATACAAGACTATACACCAGTCTCTGTCCCCAAGGCCCATTATTAATACATGTGGGAACAGAATGATTAAATGTAATGAGAGACCATGGGAGGGGTGGCTACCAAAGAGGAATAAGACTGATGAGGACTTACATTCTGAGAGATTCCAGATTCTCCAGGACTCTAATTTACCGACAAAAGAATATTATGGCAGACACAAGTGGGCAGAAGAAGTAATTAGAACAGATTTCTCAACATCAGCTGTCTTGACACTTTGCACTGGATAATTCTTTCTTGCAGGGGGCTACCCTGCATATTGTAGGAAGATGCTCTGAGGTCTTGACCAAATGGACACCAACAGTAAACTCACCTACTCACTCCTCAAAAGAGTGACACTCAAAAATATTTCCAGGCATTGCCAAATGTCCCCTGGGAGAGGGGCAAAATTGTCCCTGTTGAATTAGAGAAAGTCAAAGAGATTTGACAATTCAAAAAGAAACACAAAAAATGTAGGTTTTCTATCATTCACTGATTTATTGATTGTATATTCATTTATTCATTTGGCCAGACACGGCATTGGGTACCACGTTCCCAAGAGGAGTATAGCACAATTTCTGTTAGGAGTAAATTCTAGTTAAAGACAAAAATCCATTGTCTCAAAATATGTCATGGATTTGTAGTTATGTGAGGTGTGGGTTTTAGTGGATAATCAGATTTAACCAGTAAAGATTCAAACCTTGCTTAAAATTCTCAGTATGCCTGGTTATGGTGAGTGCAGTGAATTAGCTTCAGTAGTCCTTTCAGCCTCTAGAATCCTTCCTGACCTGCATCCATTGAAGAGCTACAGCTGCTTTGCCAAGAAGACTTTGCTGCCAAGTTTCTAGGGTGCAGGTTGCTTCGATCATTTAGTTGTACTTGCATGTGATTGAATACACAGATGAGGAAGAGCCCAGCTCCTTGCTGCTTGTTGTTCCTGGAGACTGGGTTTTCCCACAATGTCCAGAACATGAAATCAATCTGTATGGGGGTCCACAAGTAGGTGCAGTAGAGGTAATGGCTTCCAGATTCCTGGGTGGCAGCTATGGCATTGTCCTCTTGAATTTAACAGGTCATTGGTAGATTCCTAATTCTACCTTCCTACTTTGATAGAGAGAGAGAAGCACCCTTGCCTCTGGGACTTTTGAAAGATTCAGTTTTAGACCTGCAACATTCTGATGAATGTGTATGAGCCTTAGTCTTTGTATTATAGTTCATCCTACTTCAAATGCTTAGAATGAGCCCTGCTTCTGCAAACTGAGCCCTGCAATTCTACACAACAAACTGTAATAGCTCCATAATCTCTTACATGCAGTGTGATCACACACAAGCAGCATGGAAACAGATCAGAGCTTCCGCAGCTAAAGCACCAGATGAAGAATTTGGCTTCCAAGTAGGGGCCATGCTGCGAGAAAAATATGTTTGCTTTTGTTTGTGTGTTGTTGAATCTATGCAAGTAAAAATATAAGATTGCACTGTAAGTACAGTGCCAGAGATAAGCACGAGGTACAATATGGAGTTGGTACATAGGGAAGATTTTCTAGAAAAGTGATGTCAGCCGAATCTTGAAGTAGGAGTAGGAGTGAGCCAGGAAAATTGCATTTGAGGGTAGGAAAAAAGAAAGAGCAGGCTACCAGAGGATGTTCATTAGGTACAAAAGATAAGAAAGCATGATATATTTCTAGAGGTGGAATCTGTTCAGTGAAGCTGGGCTATACACTGAGAGGAAGGGAGTGTGTGGGAACATTTGCAACACAGAGGTAAGATCATGAAGGAGGGGTAGAAATGCATTGTCCACATATTCTGGAGTCTAAGGGGCCATTGACAATAAGACACATCATCTATATTTATAAAAGTTGTCAAGGAGAAATAGAAACTATATTAAATATACAAACTTCTTTACAAATTAACTAAAGGTATCATTTGTTTATCAATCTGAATACTTTGTTTTTAATATTTATATCAGAATTTGCATTTAAACCCTCTGGACAAATAGAGAATGCATAGAGATCCTTTTAAATAACTGTGGGTCATTTGGCAGTTATATTTAGCTTTTCACCAGTGCCTGTGGTCTTGACTTTTTTAAGATTGACAGTAAATTTCAAGCCATATCAAATTATATCAGGATTTTTTCCTCTGCATTTCCTATTTGGTTAAATTCATAGTTTTTTTTTTTCTTCTATGATTATATTACATATTACTGCGGATCAAATAGCTTCCCTAAAAATTAACTGGAAACTTTTGACACATCTGTATTCAACAGCTGAATAATGATCCTACATGAATGCAAAGTAATGTTAGTAAAAGTAACCTCTCCCTGCGCGGTAAACTCTAGGGACTGGGGCAGTAGCCCAGTGGTAGAGTGCTTACCTACCCTGGGTTCAATCCCCAGTACCACCATAAAAAGAAGGAAAGAACGTAGGGGAAGTTCTAGGATTTATTACAGTCTGTTACAGGAGATTTGGTAAATTCAAGCCTTTAATGCCATTTCCTGGTATATAACATATCATACCCTTATTTTTGTTTCAGTGATGCACCATAAAGATACCTTTGTGCAGAGATTCTAAGCAAAAAGTAGAGATCCAAATTTAAATTTTATCTCAACCACTTATTATCAATGCAAACAACTCAACTAGAAAAGAATGAAGAGATACCTCAATGCCCAGCTTAGTTTTCATATACTGAAGAAATGACAACTGTCACAACTCCCCTGCCTAGAGACTGTAAAATCATTTTGACTGGAAGAGTTTTCCTGTCTTTAGAAATGGTAAAATGTAAGGGAAAAAATTGAAGGGAATTGAAGCTCAGAACAAAGTCCACTGTGGGTCCCCTGCATATAATAAAACACCCTCTGCCTTTCTCCTCCATGCCAGAAAACACGGGATGTGAACACGCCTGAGCAGAAGACTGTTTGGATGAGAGGCAAGAGTGGAAAAGGAGGAAAAGAAAGTAGAAGGAAGTCTTTTTTTAGAAGGAGTGATTTTATTTAAAAGAAAAAAAAGGGGGGCAGACAAATCACCAAGGGACACTCAAATATGCAAATAATATGTGGTGCCTTTAATCTCTAAAACATGCCTGACCTTCCTTTTGAACTATCATCCTACTAAATTAACTTGTTATTTTTACGATTTTAACTCTTCTGATTTAAGCTCTCTCTGCTCATTTGAAACAATCTACCAGAATTATGCTTCCCTATCTAACTAGTTTTAAGTTCTCCTTTGGGTGAATCAGTTTAATATCTTTCAGATTTATGTTCCTTCCCCTTCTAGTTCCTAAAATAACATCTAGAATATATAACGTGGGGAGGTACGTGGCTTGTGTAATCTCCAGAGAGCAGAGGCAGGAAAGTCCTCTGATCCTTACTGAACTGTCTGCCTGTCTCCACAGCAAGATATCTTATTCACCACTGTACTACACACCCTTCTGACATTTGGGTCTGACGTTGGGACATTAGTGTTAACTCATGGGTTGGATGGTCTGAGTGGCAATTACTCAGTATCCCTGGAATGATTCAGTCCCATCCTCTTAGATGTCTCCGGTGTAATAGTACACATGTACACACACACACACACACACACACACACACACACACTTACACACACTTCTAACTGACTCCTGTGGGGCCCAGCTCAGGCTGTCCACCTCTTCCTCTTTTTCACAATCCCTTGGGCCCAGTCTGAGGGTTTTGATCGCTCTGAATCATATCTTTGTACAAGTTAAGAGAACATTAGCTGTTGTAACAAATATACCCTGTTATATTTATGACTTTACACAATAGAAAGTTTATGTCTAGCTCCCATTATCATAGCTCAATACAATTGTCCCTTGGTCAGATGCCCTGTTTGGTCATACACAGATGAGATTTCTTCCACTGTGTAGTTCTGATTTTCTCTTGTTCCTTGAAGCATACTATATATAAAGTTTCTATAAAATAGGACATCCAGTGACACAAATCGCTTTCCACTCAAGTGCCATTGGTCCGAACTCAGCATCAAGGTTATACTGAAACACCAGGCGGGTGGAGAACTATGATCTAGAAATGTGTCTCAGAGAAAAGTAAACTTTGCCAAGAAGCTTCATGATATGGGTCATAAATTAAGGGGAATCTCTTTTATACTATATAGAAAACACTAAATTCTTAGTTCTGTAAGCTCCATTTTTTCAATATTCTAAAGGAATTTTATAATCCTTTTCTGTAAGCCCTGATATTCTAAACTATTATCTCGCTTAAAGTCTTTTGAATTTATAATCTCATACTAACCCTTTTTCTTTACACTTCTGAGATAATACATGTAATAGTATACAATGTTTCCCTTGAAGCAAACACATAGTTCCAAGTACATCAAATAATAAAAAAAATAAGCATATTAGTATTTTCAAAATATTTCCCTTATAGGAAGTTATTGTAGCACAGAATGCCATTTCTAAGACTTCCAATGAAATGCAAAGAAGCTGCAGAATGGAGCATATGCTTGAAGAAGGCCTGCATGTGCTCTCCCATGTTCTACATAATAAATTGGTGTTTGTTTTAGTTAGCTGTTTTGCTACTGTAGCTAAATGATCTGACCAGCACAATTATGGAGGAGGAAAGGTTTATTTCAGGGCTCACAGTTTCAGAGGTCTTAGTCCACAGAAGGCTGGCTCCATTCCTTGGGGCTCAAAGTGAGGCAGAATATAATGGAGGAAGAGTGTGGCAGAGCAAAGCAGCTCACATCATCAGGAAGCAGAGAGAGGGTCTCCACTCTCCAGATACAAAATATATACCCCAAAGTCACAGCCCAATTCCATTCTCCTCCAGCCACATCCTACCACTTCAATTAATTCCATCAGGGATTAATTCACTGATTGGGTTAAAACTCTTACAACCCAATCATTTTCCCTCTGAACCTTCCTGCATTGTCTCACGTGAGCTTTTGGGGAACACCTCACATCCAACCCCAACAGGGTTCAAAGATTGAAACCCTTAGTTCCTAGGCCAGTTCAGTAGTAAACAAATCAATCCTCCAAGTCTACCAGCCTTTGACCTTAGCAAGACCACCTGATCCTCTGACGTCAGGGTCATCCCTGTAGGACTTGCTAATATTTCAAATTTTGTCCCACAGTCTACATAGAGAGTAGCATAAATAGAGTTACATTTTCGAGAATTCTGGATAATGAAGACAGGCACTCTAGTCCAAACTTTGTGGCAGTGATCAATCCAAGAAAATTGAGGACCAGAATCCTATCAATAAAGAATATTAATTAGAAGGTTAATTGGATAAGAGAAAGGGGAAAACCTGAAAGGGTGATTGCCAGATGTGCAAGGTGAAAGACTGGGAGTACGGTGTGACATTCTTCAAGAGGCAGAAGCAAGTTGGAAATGAAGAAATAAGATGTGTCCAATTGCAGGGAAATGTCTGTGGTACATCAAAGAGGAGATATCCACTGGATACTTTGATATGTAGATCTGGAACTTAGAACTGGTCTTGGTTAATAGAATAAATAAGAGAATCTTTGCAATATTAATGGTACTACTATGTGAGTGGATGGGCTCACCACCACCACCATCACCCCCCTACCAAAATGTGCAAAATGAAAAGAGGTATAAAAAGGAGACTAAGGAACACTAACATTTAAAGAATGAGAAAAAAGGAGCAAAATCTGAAAAGAAATATCTGGAGGAGGAAGAAGATAGAGGGAAAAAGAAGCAACAGATGCCATAGAGTATTGAGTAATGTATCTACTTTGATTAAAATGAAGAAGTAAACCAGGGTATCAACTTTATATTATCCCCATTTATGGGGTCTTGGGGATCTTGAGCTGCTTTCATTAGCTTCCCATTCCCCTAACCTGATGTAAGTTTCCAAGGGCTCCCACTTTTTCTACAGATGCTGAAAACTTGGAGGGAAAGGGGTCATTCACACAATGAGTTTGGATCATGGTTGGGTTTTAGCAAAAGTACGGATCATATTCATCATTCAGCAAATCAAGTCCTCGCCTGGACCAAGGGAAATCCTCACTAGGTTCCAAAGCAAAGGCAACTAGCAAAGTTCCTGGGATATGAGGACACATACTCTACTCTGGAAACCTTGGACAATGCCTCACATAGGGCTCCTTCTCCCTCATTCTCTGCTGGACTGGCTCTTTATGGCCAGCCATCTTTTTCTCATCCCATAACCTCTCTGTCCATTTCCTCAGTCTCTATCCATCTTCAGTACAAGTTTAGAGGGGGATGGATTTTCCTTTGGGGAGTAATGAGGCATTTTAGACCAAAAGAAGGAAGTCAATTTAGGTTTTTCTTTCCTACCTTGTCATATTCTTCCCATAAAGCAGTAAACTCAAAGAAATTAGCTGCCTGAATTGGGAGTGTGAGGGGATGTCAACAGAGAAGAAAGGAATGAAAATGTTCTCATCAGTGGTGAAAAAAATAATGTACAACATAAAAATATTAGGCTGACACCAAAAATATTCTAGGTAGGAATAAAAGATGACTTTGGGACTCAGTGCACGAAGAACACTGCTTGTTAAAAGATAAAACAGCAACGACCAATAGACAAAGATGTAAAATTGGTCCCTTTTTTCCTTCTGAAAGAACAGTCAAGAGAAATAGGTATGAATAATACATATGAGATTCTTATTGAAGTCATTTTTAGTCCAAGGCCTAAATCCCTTGCATACCCCAAAACTAAATTCACTATTTGGTTTGGACACACACTCTTTCTGAGCTTCATGGTGCCATTTAGAATGCAAGAGTCAGATCGTGGATGTACTGACTAGCTTCATATAATTAGTTCAAACAAATGTGGCTGATGATTGGTTCTTTGTTCCATTTTCCCATCCTTCAGTTCAGATAGAATGAACAAAGTCCCTGACTTGACAGTGAAAGTGACACCTACCAACAGTTCTTCCAGTTCTGACCTCATCCCTCTCTGTACCTCAAAAAGTGCTGGACTCCTTCTTATAAGGAGAGACTGAGAGATGATCCAAGCCTCCTTACATGTCACTGTATTTACAGTCTGGCCTTTCTACTTTTAGGGTTTTGGTCAATGTTATTTTTTCCATAGCATTTATTCATATTTCAAAAAAATAGAAATAAGAATCTATATCAGAGAGAAAATATTTTAAAATACAAAAAGTGGGAGGCAAATATAAACTTTTTTTACATAATACTAATTAGAAGCAACTGTGATATAATGGTCAAGAACATTAACCATGGAGCCACAATCCCTGCTGAAATCACAAACGCACTAACTTTATGAATTTGAGCAGGTTACCATTCCTCTCTGAGCCTCGAATTCCTCATCTGAAAATTTGTAAGTAATCCCTGCCTCACACTACTGTGAAAACTGTAAAACTTTTAGGGCACTGTCTGTCATTCAGTAAATTTTATCTATTGACTACAATTTCCCACTCTTCAAAAAACTTTCAGCATGTTACCTTATCTTTAAGGCCCATCTTTAATGCCAAAGATACTAATTAGTTATTGATAATGATGCTAAGGCAAATGATGAGAATGAATTCACAATAGTCTGAAGGAAGCACTTAGTATTGGGGTTCAGAGTGACTTCTTTGAAAGTTATTGTTGGAAAATCTAGCCCCTATGCTGACAGACCGGCAGAGAAAAAAAATACTCAATGTTTTTGGGGAAAAAAAAAACAGCTCTCAATAAACAACTGGAATCACATTTTAATTAGTACAAACAACTTTATTATATATAATAATTTGTGTCCAAAATGTTCATTTTAGTGGCTAAAGATAAAATGTGTCATAAGACCTACAATTTTGTATTTTCATAAGATAGGAAACCAATTAATTCAACTAATTCAGTAACAAATTTCTTTTGATAAAAAGTTGAAATTAAAATCAATCTGGCATCATCAAATATCTATTTTTAATAATTTTTTGACAACATCAACTGGGAATAAAAGTGGACTAGACAATTGAGTCCAAGGTTAGAGATTATGGTCAAAGTGCTACTTTAATGGGATTTTTTATTATAAGTGAGGAAGAATATAGGATTTTTAACACAGGGAAAAACCACTCTGACACTTAGGTCCAAAAGGCTGAAGAGAAATGTCTTATATTAACCTAACACAGTGACCTCATTACGCCTTTAGCCAGTGTAATCCTCAGCCATTAGATGAGATATAGATTTTTATACATAAGGGTGTTTTTCTCCCTATGAAAGAAATGCCTTTAGATACATTTCAGATAATTTATTATAAAAGCTTTTTGATGTAGCAGTGAGGTGGTAGTAAGAATGTGGAGGTAGGGAGAATGCTATTTTTAAGACTCTAAAATGACTTTTTGATGCTGAGTATAAAATAGCCTGATTTGAACTTGAGATTTCCAAAAGGATTTCTTCTTAAAACAGGACAAACTTCATTTTTGAGGAATTTTGTATTTAAATTAAAAGATCAAGTTGTTGGTGAGATCAAAGTACCATGATGAACAGCAATAGAGCTCTATGTGCGTAGTATGTACACGTATGCCAACTTGTACATCTAGATGTGTATGTTACACATGTCCATGTATTGTGGCAGGAGGTGCAGGCTGTGGAGAGCCATCCAGATCCTCCCTTCATGACTTAGGTTCACATTTTGCTAACTTTAGTGGAAATTAGTTGCAGAGTTCTCATAGCTTAAATGTCTCTAGCAGTTGCCCTCAGGCAAGGCAGATGATTGTCCCACTTGCAATGACTAATCAAGGTGTGGGTAGAAAAGCTGGACCGCTTTGTTTCAATCAGGACAACTCTAAAGGACCCTCCAGCTCTAGAATTCCCTGTGATCTGAGCTGTCTTTCTGGCATTTACATTATTTTTCTCACTCTCTCACAGGACTTGTTCTAGAGAGAATGTCCCCCAAAATTTACTGAGCACAAATCTGCACCTGAGTCTACTTCCCAAGAAACCCAAATAAGATATTAAACATTTATTATTTAGTATCACTTTTACCAAAAGGTTAATTTACTGATTTATAAATGTTGATAGAAGATGAAGGTTAGATGGATTTCTGAATTTAGTCAAACTACCCATTGCTCTATCTATCTATCCAGATACCAGTAAAGAATTAAGATGGTAAGATGGTGGTTTATTATTTTGCTAACCTGGTATCCTGAATGTCTTTTCTCAGTACAGATTCCCAAGAAATTGCCTAAATCATTTTTAAAAAGTTTCAATCCAGTTATGCCCATCATACCTCCAACCACCTGCACTATTACCTACCACCATTGCCTGGATGATGACAAAACTGTATCATTCCAACATAGTGATAGAGAATATGTGGTGCTTTAGAGAGGCAGTCAATGATAAATCCAATAAGATGTCATCAGAACATGTCAGCCACTGGATGTAAGGTGAGAACATGTATAATTTAGAGATCAAAGCAGATAGGCAGTTAATAGCACAGATATCGAGTAGCAATAGTCATGGAAGTGAGGTTCTGAGCTAGTTTCCACATGGCGCATACAGGAAAGGCTTGGGATCCAGATTGGTGGGAGAGTAAATATCTAAAATGGAGCCACTACCCAATTCTCTCCCAAGTTCCTCAATATTTTGGTTTTCCACTATTTCTTAAATGCTTTTTCATCATAGTAATAATCATCCTTTTAAAAAATGTTAAAAATAATTTTCAGAGAATATTCTTATGGGGAGAAAACTGCTTCTACAAAATCCAGCTTCTCAGAGGCTAGAACTAGAGTATAAGCTGGCAGAGCCTAGCTGCCAAAATTCAAGCGCAGATGTAATAAATCACTAGAGTGAATAATTAAGTTCTTTTATGTTAGAACAGGATTGATTAATTGAATTCAGACCCTCAGGCAAGACTGAATCTACAGGTAGGAATCAGGAAATCCCAACTATGGAAAAAGGAAGCATATTCCAGAATGAACCAGGAAAAGTACCACCCTAGGTTAGGAGCAAGACCTGGGATTGTAAGCAATTGTCAAGTACTAGAGTATCATGGCTTGAATGTGTTCCCAGCAAACTCATATATTGAAACTTAAATGATTTCTTAGCATGTGGAGCATTTGGCAGTGTTGAGAAATGGGATTAGTGTCCTTTTAATAAAGGCCCAAAGAGCTGTCTTTTCCCCTCCCACCACAAGAGGACACCATGAAAATATGTCATCTGTGAGCCAGAGAGCAGGCCCTCACCACACACCATACCTACAGGCACACTGATCTTGGGCTTCCCAGAATCCAGAACAGTGGAAATAAATTTCTTTGTTTATAATCACCCAGACTGGATAGTATTTTGTCAAAGCAGTGCCAATGGACTAAGACAAGGGGAGAGTGGCTACTGCAGGAGAGAAATAAAACCATTATTATAAAAGAGCTTTGAAAAATTTTATAGAAAGAAATAAACTGTGTATACAGGAGGAAATTAGAATGTATACATTTCAATTATTGCTTGTGAAAAATAACTGTGCTCACAAGCACACAGGTGTGCATATTCTTTAACAAGTCAATCTTGAAAGGCTTTTTACTAGAGATTTAGAGTATGGTCTCTTCCCTTATTCACTAGACTAAAAAGATTTAAACTCATTAGATTTTTCCCCCTGTGATTCTGATAAAACCAAAAAAAATTCTAACACACTTAACCTACATAAGCTAAAAAGATTAACTCAGAAGGTAATGATGATGGTACCTTATAGGTGTTTTATACTTGATAAAATTTAATCACTTATCGCCTGAAGTATGTTATATATATGATTATCCTTATTTTAGAAATGTGACAAGTGAAATCTTAAGTAATATTATAAGTAGACATCCTACCACAAGGTATACAAGTCAGGACAGAAATAGAAGCTGGACTCCAAGAGTAATTCTCATCACATCATTCCATAAAACCTCTCTAAATCTAAAACACTAAGAGTCAGATATCCCATGAACACACATTAAATGTTAATTAAAGGAACAGTCTGACTGGGTGTGGTGGCTCATGCCTGTAATTCCTTTTTTTTTCTTAAGGGCTGAGGAGATAAATCAATGGTAGAGAGCTTCTGAAGTCAATCTCCAGTACTACCAAAAAAAAAATTCTGTGATTAACCTTGTTTAATGAAATGATATTTTCTGCTACCTAGAGGTTTGCTGGACCTAAGCATGTGAAGTTACCTTTTGGGGCTCGGGTTCCAAACCATAAAACAAAGAGCTCAGAATGTTCTTAGACTCTTTCCAGGTATAAAAGTAGCAGGTTTCATCTCTAGTAAATGGAACACAAGCCTTCACCATTTTTTAACTTTAGAAGTATAGAGGGCTGGGGAGATAGCTCAGTGGGTAGAGTGCTTGCCTTGCAAGCACAAGGCCCTGGGTTCAATCCACAGCACCGCAAAAAAAAAGTATAGAGGGGTGCCCGCGTGTGTGTGTATGTGTGTGTGAGATGAAAGATTTTCTGTGTTGATTATATCCAGAAAGTTACTCTTCAGAGGCACTTTTCATATTTTGAGGAAATATGAGCTCTGGGAGGTTAACTCCGCTTAAAATGAGTTAATTCAACAGGAATTCTCTGCTGTTAATATATGATGGCTCAAAATTTGTCTTTCTTGTCCATTGTGATGGACACGCTTGTAATCTCGGTAACTCCTGAGGCTGAGACAGGAGGATGGCATATTCAAGTCCAGCCTCAGCAACTTAGAGATATTCCATCTCAAATAATTAAAAAGGGCTGGGGAGGTATCCCAGTGATAGAGCACCCCTGAGTTCGGTGCCCAGTACCCAGTACCAAAATTTTTTTTAATTAATATTTTTACTTTTAGATGGACCCAATACCTTTATTTTTTGATTTATTTATTTTTATATGATACTGAGGATCAAAACCAGTGCCTCACACATGCTGGGCAAGCACTCTACCACTGAACTACAGCCCCAGCCCCCCAAAATTAAAAAAAAAAAAGTTTTAAACAACTTATTTACACTTCTTGTACTTGCAGGTATTTTCCCTCCTATGAATTTTCTCATGTATGCTTAGAGGAACATCTAGTTGTTATGATTTTTAGTCTTAGTTAATTAAGGCTCATTTTATATGACTGTTAACCAGTCACCCACTGATATTGATGTAAAATATGAAATAGTTTAAGGAAATGTATTGAAGTGTATCTAGATTTGTACTCATAAGTCCAATTGTGTCATAAATGTAATTACTCTTAATTACAATGGTATTTGTATAACCATAGAATATACAAAATGTAAAACACCTGTATCATGTGACTTTACACTTTACAGCTTTCACATACACCCACAGGGCATTTTGTGTATTTATGTGACCTCTGAGTCATCTCCACCTATTACTTTGCCCAGGCTATTGAGTAGCTCTAATTGTCATAAACTCTTTCTTCTGGTATGTTACAAATACAACCACAAATTTTAAAGCTATGCCTTTTACAAAATCTAAAATTGGAGACTAGTAAGTGACCTCAGTTATGTGAAGAATCTAAAATTCCAAAGCAATTAAGTTCTATTTGAGGACCATTTGTCTTCATAAAAAGTCAGATTCAATCATTTGATTGAATCATTTAATTATATCTTCTTACCCTGGAGTATCCTGTTTGTCAATCCCAAAATCTTAGCTTTGGAAGAGATTTCAGAAAATTGTTGAAAATATGTATTAGGACAGACTAGGCTTTTTCTGTTCAGTTGTAGGTATTTGTTTCTTTTCATGAAAGTTTGTTCATCCCACAAAGGCACTTAATACAGTGAAGGATAAAAATGCTTAAAATAAGAGTATAACCTAAATTATATGTTGGACTGAGTTCCTGCTCACTTACAAATTCATATTAACTTTTAGTCTTCTAATTACTGCATATGTGAGATTCAGTCTACTAGTTTCTATTCAAACTAACTTTTTTGGGAAGTGGGTACCAGGGATTGAACTCAGGGGGCAGTCACCACTGAGTCACATCCCCAGACCATTTTTGTATTTTATTTAGAGACAGGGTCTCACTGAGTTGCATAGTACCTCACTTTTGCTGAGGCTGGCTTTGAACTCAAGACAATCTCCCAAGCCTCTGCAATTACAGGCATGCACCACCCCACCTGACTCAAATGTTTTGATGCCATTTTATTTTCATATGCTTTATGATTTTTTCTGATCATCACCTACCATTATTTTACTTAATTTTTAGATTCTTTAATATTTTTACTTCTGAGTCTTGAAGATTTATAAAGCTTTTACCAAAAATAATACATTATACCATGTTTGAACTTTTCTAGAATATGTTTCTTTAATTATTTACTTTTTCTGAGTTTGTTCATGAATATCTGGGGTCCTACTTCAATTTGTGTTGTTTCCTAACCTGATTTTTATTTTGCATCTACTTCACCTTTTTGTTTTACCTAATGGATCTAGACAAAGATATAAAATCTTTTCCCTGCAGTTTACCGAGTTGATGTATAACAAAGGTTAAAAATTGTTCCTTTATAAACCCAAATGGTAACTTTCTTAAGGTTCATTTTATAAGGTCTTAAAAATATAAAAAATATATCTTTTAATATCTTTCTGAAAAATAAGTATATAATTTAACTACTCGTCTTATGTAGTCATTTGAACAAATCTAAAAGCTCAAGAAACAATCAGACTGTAATAGTCGGCTTTTGTAGTGTCACAAAGATAGAATTATTTTACTGTTTTACTTAGTCATCACTGAGATGAATTTCTCTATTATATCATAAACTGGGACAAGACACCATTATAGCATATGTATGAATGGAGCTGCCATCTTAAATTAATTCTACAAAGACTGTCTCAGAATATTGTGGTAAATCCTTTAAAAATCAAAACATTTAAAAAAAAAAAAATTGAACTGAGATTTAATCCCTCAAGCAATATAGAAGTTATAGAAATTAACTACAGCATTTTTGTTTTGTTTTGTTTCATTTCTGATTAAACTATTTCAATAGGTTTTTTATTTGAAATATTATGGTATTAGAACTCATTGCATCGAATTAAAAAATAGATAATAAATATAATTGAGATTATTTAGGAGAAAATAACCTGTTCATATCTTTCTGGAAAATGAACTGACAAATGCTTCTGGGAAAATGAACTTTCTAAGAGTTTACATGAATCTAAAAGATTAATAGTCCCAACTGTATATACTTCTGAAAATGTTTCACCATAAACTTTATTTCCTATTTCAAAGTCCAGCAAACAGAACAAGGAATGCTTTAAGCCAATTTAAGTCTTTTGTTAAGCTCCCATGGAGTGGGGGCTGGGGACTCCTCAGTGGTACAGCAATTGCCTAGCCCAATCCCCAGCACTATGGGGGAGGGGGCACCATCCATTCAAATATTTTTGGCCTTGTATGGTGGCACATGCCTGTAATTCCAGCAACGTGGTGGGATAAGGCAGAAGGATTGCAAATTCAAGGCAAGCCTCAGCAATTTAGTGATACGCTGTCTCAAAATTTAAAATCAGGGTGGTGAGAACGTAACTCAGGGGTAAAATGCCCCTGGGTTTAGTCCCTGCACCAAAAATAATAAAGACCCCATGGATTTATGAACACTGAAGGCTGCTGAAGTAAAGGATTCAGTGTAACATTCCATCTCCCCACTTGCTCCCTCTCTACCCTCACCCCATTTAATTTGGTTAGTTAGTAATTCCCATGTGGATGTTTACATGATCTAATTTCAGACCTGGGGATTCATCCTGGTAATCAGAATAGAGGAACCTAAATTTTATTTCCTAAAATGACTCTTAACAGAACCATGGATTTGTAAGATCCTGTGGCTCATGCATAGAATAAACATGCAATTTATCCCCAAACCACGCTACTTTTGATAGTACACAGGACTCAGCATAAATAATTAGTACATTAGTTACCTATTATAAACTTATTTCTACAAACTTAGAGACTTAAAACAACACAAATTTATTATCTTATAATTACAAAGGTCAGAAGTTCAAAATCTGCCTTATTGGACTAAAGCCAAGGTGTCTGCAGGGTTGAATCTTTTGGGAGTCTCATCGTTGAGAATCTGTTTCCCGTCTTTGGCAGTTTCTAGAGGCCACCTGCATATCTTGGCTTGTGGCTTTATCTCATATCACATTTCCCACTACCAACTCTGATTCTCCTGCCTTTTTTCATAAATATTTTTGTGATAACATTGAACCTATTCAGATAGTCCCAGATAATCTCCTTAGCTCAAGATCCTTACTTCAATCACATCTGTGTAGCCCCTTTTACCATGTAAGGTAAGAAATTCACAGGTTCTGGAATTAAGACACAGACATCATTGAAGGACATTATTCAGCCTGTCATGGTACCAGCTCAATAGGTCAGAAGGTATAAACTGAGACAGTCCCAAAAAGACTGGGAATGGGGATCATCCTTCCTAATGAGAGATTGAACATGACATTGGCAAGATGAAGTAGGATATATCCACCTTTGTCCTCCATACAAAACAATGAGACATGCCAAGAAGAAAACTATCTCTGGAAGTGTTCAAAAGTCCAGTTACAAAGCTGTAGCCACAGAGTGGAGCAAAAAATAACTTCATTTTTCCTGTATCATACCATTCCCTTGCCCAACACTAGTCAGTATTAAGAAAGAATTTCTCAATTCATGAGTTCCCCTACAGGGAAAAGGAGAGCTGTTAATGACCAGCTTCCCCACACTTTCAGGGTACTGCCTGAAGAACCCACCTTGGTTTCACCTCATCTAGATCACTGGGTAGACTGTCATAGCTAAGATATTGGGAATTAGGCACAAAGAAGAAGGTCAGGGGCTATCAGCATCTGCCATGAGGTGGGGCACTGTTATCCTTAATGGCCTGCTCCACAGAGGACCCCAGAACCTTCACTGCTGAGGACCTTACCAACTCTACAAGCTGCTACAGACTCCTTACAATTTTTACCACTGAGGACCCACAGTATTTGTTGTAAAGAACTTCAGCAGTCTGTTCCAAAGGGGACCCCAGCAGCCTTTGTGGACAAGGGCCCTGCAGTTATTTGCCTTCAGAGATTCCAGCTGCATGAGCCACCACTCCGCTCATCTTGCTCCAGTTTCCCTGCTGCTGCACAAAGGTCCACAGCTTACCCTGCAGCCACACATGTACATGATGCAACCACAGCCCAGGAGCTTCGTATGCACATGCAACTGGCCCCTGCTACCATACATGTGCCCCTGTCACTGGCCCTAGCCTTCACCATCATGCACTTGCCTGCAGCTGGCCCCTGTAGCCAACTGCATGCATATTGCTGTACCAAGTCTCCACTACTGTCTGTCCTGGTCCCTTGATATTTGACCTGGTGGTACTGCTGAGAGTCCCAAGAGCCTTCACAGTCATATGGACACCCCACAGCCCTCACTGCCAAAACTGACAAGACACCCTCTGAACCCAGGGCTACAATATCCTTCCACAGATGGCTATGTGCCCCGCTAGAGGTGGTGCCAAATCATGCTTCATTGTGCCCCTGCTCCACAAGTGAAGGTCTTCCCTTACCAAAGACAGTTGATAAAGTCTGGAAGAAGTGACTGCTTCTTCAAATGTACAGACAACTACAAAATGCTGCAAGAATCATGGAGAATCAGGAACACATGGCAGTACAAAGGAACAATAAACTTTCAGTAATCTCCAAGAAATGGAGATTCAAGAATTTCCTGAAAAATGATTCAAATAATCATTCTAAAGAGGTTGCAAATGAATAACTTAATATTAGAAAAAAAAATTCAAGGATAAAATTAAAAGTTTGACAAAGAGATGGAAAACAAAGAAACAACCAGAAATTTGGGGACTAAATAATATAAGGACTGAATTTAAAATGCAATATAGGAGCTGGGGTTGTGGCTCAGTGGTAGAGAGTTTGCCTGGCATGTGTGAGGCACTGGGTTCAATTCTCAGCACCTCACAAAAAATAAATAAAATAAAGGCACTGTGTCCATCTACAACTAAAATAATTGTTTTTTTTAAAATACAATATAGAACTTTAACAGCAGACTTGATATAGCAAAGGAAAGGATCAACAAACTCAAAAACAGTTCATTTGAGATGAAAGAAAGGGGAGTGCAAAGAAGTAAAGTGCCATGAATTTATTGGACACACCAAAAAAAGCTGACATGAAGCATGAGAGTTCTAGAAGGAGAAAGGAGAGAAGGGACAGAAGGCTTGTTTAAGAAAATAATGACTGAAGACATCCCAAATTTGAGGAGAGATATGGACATCTCTAGGCATATGAAACTCAAAAGTGCCCAAACAGTTTCAACCCAAAGAAAGCCTAAGATACATTAAAATCAAACTGCCAACAATCAAAATTAAAGAGAATTTTGAGAGGAGCAAGAGAAAAGAGATTTGTCACATACAATGGAATCCTCTTAAGGTGATCAGCATATTTCTCAGCAGAAACCTTAAAGGTCAGGAGGGTGAGCTAATGTGTTCAAAATGCAGAAAGAAAATAT
The DNA here is from genome assembly GCF_902686445.1 of Sciurus carolinensis. Classification (NCBI taxonomy): domain Eukaryota; kingdom Metazoa; phylum Chordata; class Mammalia; order Rodentia; family Sciuridae; genus Sciurus; species Sciurus carolinensis. The sequence continues at coordinate 85,193,254 of NC_062221.1, read as the reverse complement.
CTGCTAGTGAAGAACACTTTACCCAAAAAGCTGTCCTTTGGAAATGAGGAAAAGATAAAGACTTTTCCAACAAACAAAAACTGATGGAGGGGGCTAGGGAGATAGCTCAGTCAGTAGAGTGCTTGCCTTGTAAGCACAAGGCCCTGGGTCTGGGTTCGATCCCCAGCACTGCAAAAAAAAAAAAAAAACAAACTGATGGAGTTCATTGTTACTAGATCTCCCTTATGAGAAATGATAAAGGGAGTTCTTCAAGCTGACTCAAAAAGACTCTGTTTAGTCACATATGAAAGCATAAAACTTGTTGGTAAGGGTAAATATTCAGTAAAATATAGAACACTTTAATATTGTAATGGGATGTAAATCACTTATAACTCCAGTTATAAAGGTTAAAAATAACTACAGTGGTGTTAAAAATAACTTGCTAATGAAAACACAACATAAAATCATATCATCTATAACATCAAAAATATAAACTGTGGGGGGCTGGGGTTGTGGCTCAGTGGTAGAGTGCTTACCTAGCATGTGTGAGGCACTGGGTTTGATCCTCAGCACCACATAAAAATAAACAAAATAAAGGCATTGTGTTCACCTACAACTAAAACAAAAATTTAAAGTGTATATATATATATATATATATATATATATATATATATATAGTTGGAAGGGAATAAAAATGTAGAACTTCTGTATGTGATTGAAGTTGTCTGCTTAAAATAGACCATTATAACTATACTTAATTTTATGTGTCTCATAATAAACACAAAGCAAAAAAACCTGTAGTAGATACACAAAAGGGAAAAAGAATTAAAGCATACCACCACAAAAAAATCATCAGATTACAAAGGAGGACAGCAAGAGATGAAGAAAGGAACAAAGGATCAACAAAATAGCCAGAAAAAAATTAATGAAGTAATAATAGTAAGCCTTCGCCTACCAATAATTACTTTATATCTAAAGATAAATCAGAGATAGACTAGATGGACTGGGCACCCATTTCCAGTTTCCCCATATTCTCGCTCAGTGCCATTGCCAAGTCCTTGAATGCTCTCCCTCTTCCACCCCATTTCTGCTATTTGAACTACTTACTTCCTACTGTTTAAGGTCCCTTCCAAAATCCACCTAGATGAAAACTACCCAACTCAAAGTAATCTCTTCCTTCTCTGCTTCTTTTTTATCAAGAATTTATGTCATCTTGCCACAATATGCTCAATTTAATATAAGCGTATTTGTGAATTTGTCTTTTCTTCTCTACCACAAGTCAGCTCTTGATGATAAGGACCCTATGTTAAACCAAACAATAGTGGCAAGCATTAAAAGTTTGCAACAGAAAATTGTCCTGGACCATTTCCAGGTCTAGATTTACTATTTCAGCCTTTGCAAGCCACATTTCCATGAACTTGTCTTGCCAGTCAAGCACAGAGTCTCTTGACAACCAAAAATAGATTTCTCCAGACTAGGAAGAACATTTCACCAGAAACTTTTTTCAGCCTAGATTAAAGCCAACATTTTGATAAAATTATGTCTATTAGTCAAAGGGATTTTAGTCAATAGAATCTTGCCACCTTAGGCAGGTTATTTATAGCAAAAACAATAAGAATTTTAAAAATTAGACATTTTATTTTCAAACTAATTGTTGATAGTTCAAATCTTTTTATCAAGGAAAAAGATAAAAGTTTTTAGAATCCCATTTAATCAGTTATTTATCTGGAAATCATGTGCAGTATTGGGGGTAATAGTGGAATCCATAAAAGTTATATTTATTTGGTGGATGCCAACCAAGAAAATTTATATATTGAAATAACCAAAATCACTCCTAGGGCATTTGCTTCACCAGATGCCCCAATAGCAAAGACTCCTAGTACTTTTTTAGCTAGTTATTAGTATATCAGAAACTAGGAAAGTAGTAGACATTGCAGAATTACTTGTTAGAAAAGGACCTTGGAAGTAATTCAGGCAACATTTTTCTTTCCATTAATAGTCGTTCCTTAGTTCATTCACAACTCAGAGAAGGAAAGGCCAAAAATAGTCACCAAATCAACCCTAATATGAAGCAGCTGTCCTTGGTGCATGACAGCAAGCAGACAGTTGGAACTCCAAATGCAGATAGTAAACAGAGGCTACAATGAAATAGCAATCATGCTAATCAGCATTTTGTTAGCAAATGTGCTGCACTTTGTATGTTCAAAGCATTGTATCATCATTAATTAATTAATGAGCAATAATCACTATTGCAGCAGCACTCAAATCTATGTACAAGATGGAAAAGAAATTGCTTCATATAGAGCAAGTTAAAAAGTGAGAGTGTTTTCTTTCTGTTCCTGTTATCTTTTCATTTGCTCGCTTCTTTTTCCAATGAACAGGCTATGCCATGTTCTCTCTTGCTCTTCTGTCCAGGTTTTTCTATCTAGAGCACATCCCAGATGACTCCTATTCATCTATTAGATGTCATCACAAACACCACTTTCTCCTGGGGATGGTTCCCCTTTCATAGAACTTTTCACCTTCTGTTAAATCTCTCATTTCACTCTCTCACACCCATGTGACACTGCAGGTTCTGCCAGGGCAGCTGCCACCTGGGACTTGCTGACCACTGCATCCTCAGCACAGAGCCTGGCAACAAGTGTTATCCAGTCAGTGTTTCCTATGAATAAAAAAGGCCCTCTCACTACCTCTTCATGAGACAGAACTAATGACAGTCAATTATTGCTAACATGAGTTCTCATTCTAGAATTAATCTGCTCAGCACTCTAGATACTTCATCTCATTTAATGCTCACCATGTTCCTTTGAGGTAGGAACATGTTCCCTGTTGCATATAAACAATCTCACAGGACATCAACATCAAAGAAGGACATTCTGAGACCATTAAAAAGGGAGACAGAACAAATCTACTCCATTATTTTATGATAATGAAGTCTAAGAACAGACCAAAAGAAGATGCCAAACATCCCCCTCTCCTGGCTAAGATTAACACCTCCTGCTTCTTTCCCAACAAGTTTCATGCTTGCTTTTGTCTACCCTCTCTATAGATAAAATCTATTGAAATACTCAGGCATAAAACTGCCCTCACTTCCTGACAGCGATCATGCAGGGCAAACTCTGCTTCCTTAGCTCTTTCTCAAAATCACACAATCTAAAGCCCAAATCCTTTGGTAAGACTTTTTTGAACACCTTCCTGTTGAAACACACCCCAGTTCCCATGATGTGTGATTTCCTTGCTGCAATGAGAAACAGCTTGTTCAACCATAGGTATATTCCTGGTGATTTTTTACTGGAGGGCACTGTCAATTAATTACATGAAATAAACCATTGGGCTGGAGAACAAAAAAATGTGAGAATTTTTATCTAAACAGTTTTGTTTAAAAGACAAAGTACATTTCCACCAATACTTAAAATACTTCATAAACACAGCTCAGTCCCTTATTTCTCCCTCTGTGAGGTGGCTACATGACAAATGAGGTTCACAACATAACTGGAAGGTCACAAAAGGATACATATTGTATGATTCTCTTTATATGAAATATCTAGAGTAGTCAAAATCTTGTAAACAATAACAACAACAACAACAACAACAACAACAACAAATGAATAGCGGTCTCCCAGGACTGAAGGAAAGGGGAAAACAGGTAGATGGGTATAGAGTTTCAGTTTTATGAAAAAGTTCTAGAGAATTTTTATAAAAGAAATACAAGTCTATTAAATATCACTGAACTGTAAACTTTAAAAATGACTAAGAGGGTATAGTCTAGAAGGAAGAGTGGGAGTTCTTCCAAAGAGAGGATCTCGCAGAGCAACTCTGGTCTTCAGTCACTCCTGGATACTGCGACATACAGTAATTCGTTTGTGCCAAGCAACGAGTTTGTATTTTGTGCAACTATTTGCTGATAGCATACCATAGTAACTGAAATTCAAACCGTGTGTCAGGGGTACTGGTGCTATTTAATTAAACCATAGTAACAAATTCATTTGAGGGACTTTGTCTTACTCGTCTGTGTTTCTCTTGAAGAACCTAATAGTGCATACTATGTATGTTAAAACACACACACACACACACATAAATGAGAAAGACAAAGTTCCTCACTTTAACAAGTTTACAGTTTAATGGGAGTCAATAAGAAAAAAAATCTATAATCTGATTAATGTAATGTTTCACAAATGATACAAAAGCTAGTCATGTTGGCATGCAGCTGTAATCCCTGCTACTCAGGAAGCTGAGGCAGGAGGATTGCAAGTTTAAGGCCAGCCTCAGCAGCTTAGCAAGACTCTGTCTCCAAATAAAAAATAAATAAAAAGAGCTAGGGATGTAACTCAGTAGTAGAGGGTTCCTGAGTTCAAACCCCAGTACCATAAAATAAAGAATAAAAAATGTGGAAGTTCATAGGTGGGTGAACCTACTCTTAGTCAAGGGATCAAAAAAGAGATAACGAAGCTAATGGCACAGAAGGCAAACATTTTCAAAGTTATTCCAAAGTCTGTGGAGCTTTGTACCAAAAAGATAAAAATTTTGGACTTTCCTATTTTCCAAATATCATTTGTTTTGCTGTTATTAAAAAAACAAAACACTAAAGTTGGGCACAGTGGCATATGATTATAATCCCAGTGGTTCAGGAACCTGAGGCAGGAGGATCACAAGTTGAAAACCAACCTCAGCAATTTAGCAAGCTCTGAACAACTTAGTAAGACCCTGTCTCAAAATTTTTAAATAAAAAAAAATTTTTTTTAGAGAACTAGGGATGTGACTCAGTGTTAAGTGCCCAATGTTAAGTGCCAATCCCCAGCATCATAAAAATAAAAAATGTTAAGATGGATAACTTTGAAATTAGAATGACTTTGAAGTAGAATAGATAGATGAAATGGCATGAGATTTTTAAAGTTGTTGTTATACACTGCTGACCTAAGAATCTTATCTTCAATGACACTAGCTTCATGATGTTTATTTCAATCCATCCACCAAAGGTAATTTCAATCATCTGCAGACTTTCATAGTATCTTTGAACATTATGTTCATCAGGTTGTATTGTTCTATTCATAAACGTGTGGAAACAATACCTACAAGGTATTAGGAATCTATTTTTCTTGGGAGCCAAAGTGGCAGAAATATTATTATTACTTACTGAATGTCAAAAATAAAAGTTGTCACAGACAATAAGTATCTCAAAAAAATTATTTTCTGGGCTTCCTGCAATGATAATCCATGTGGAGCAATCAACTACACTGGTGAAATATTTAATAGCTCAAGAACATTTTGTTATTTCAACAGCTGAAAGGAAAATCTTCATGGCATTTCAAAGAAAGAAATGTAGTCAGCTTGTGCTTATCATCTTTCTTCTACCACCAAACTGGATTTCACATTGCTAACAGTGAGGGAGTTAGAGAAGAGTCAGGGTACAAATAGGATAATGGTGTATTTTGTTTCTATTGGAGGTGATGTCTACATTTATATCTCATAATGTCTCCAAAACTGCTATGGTCTAAATCTGTCCTCCAGAATCAATGTGTTGGGAATTCAGTCCTCAATGCAACTGTGTCGGAAGGTGGGGGCCTTTGGAAGGGAGGGAGGAAATAAGGGCTCTTTATTAATTTCATAATAAAAGGGCTTGTTGGAGGGAGTCCCTTCCCTTTTTGCTCTTCCATCTTCTGCCATGTACCTTTCCTTCCCTCCAGACGATACAGTATTCAAGTTCCCTCTCGGAAGCAGTGAGCAGACAACCAAACCTACTGGCCCTTAGAGCTTCCTAGCTTCTGGAACTGTGAAAAAGAAATTTCTGTTCTTTATGAACTATCCCAGTCTATGGTGTTCTGTTTTAGCAGCACACACAGACTAAGACAAAAGCCATATCTAAATGGTGAGAGGTTTTTAAAAGTTGTAATTTTGCATATATGGAATCTGATCTACTATATATATATATATATATATATATAATTACTCTGTACTTCTTTTACTATTATTCTCCTATATTTCAAGAAGATATAAAATTAGTTGCTATTTTCCTCTGGAAGTCTTCCAAAGCATTAGGTATAAAAATTAGGCGAACATATAGATACTGCTTCAATTTCCCTACATAATTTCTCTACATATCTATGATTTAAAAGTAAACAACTGGAGACTTTTAGGTTTTGATTTGGCACATAAAGAACTTAGAAGCTGCCACTTTTAAACAAGTGCCTCTTCCTAACAACAAGTGAAAAGTTCAAAAAATTAAAAAATCAACAACTTTTCTTAGATCTTCAAGAGAAATGAGGTCAAAAGGAAACCACTTACCCCAAAATTAGAGGCACAAACAGTTAAATACAGAGAATTAGAATTTACCCAAACCAAAACCCCAACAGCAAGATAGGAAAACTTCAACCTAAACCAGTAGCAGGGTAGGAGAATCTGAACTACACAGTAAGGACAAGTCTGCGAGTTAAAAACTCCAGAGGGACCCAGTCTCAGAGAAGCCCACATACTCTTGTGAGTTTTACTTCCAAGAACTCTACCAGGTCTTCATGGTAAATATTGGAGAAAAGTTACCTCATGCTTCCAGCAAAGGGAGGGTAAAAGAAACCATTAATTCTTCTAAACAAGTTCTGGCCTCAGGAGAAACTATTTTACAGAGCCTAACCTACAGGGGTTTTGTAAAGCCTACCATACACCGAGAAAGGGAAATACCCAACGCCAGCCCCCTCTAGCCCTCTTATCCAACCAGAGGTGGGAAATAAAACTGAAAATCACTGGTGAAAGTCACAGTCCAAAGGTCTAGGTTCACCAAAAGACTCAGACCTAATCATGGGATTATAGAATACTTCCCCTTTCCCCACAATTTACCACTACACGGCTAAAGGAATACTTCCTAGAGTCTCTTCCACTTAGGATGCCAGTACAGACTTAAGAGAAAAAAAAAAAATTATGAAATACGCTAAAAGGTGAAAATAAAGTTTGAAGAGACAGAGAAAACATAAGAAAGACAGTCAAATATGGCAGATATATTGAAATTATCACACAGGAATTTAAAACGACTACAATCAATATGCTATAGGCTCTCGTGGAAAAAGCAGAAAGCGTGCAAGAATGAATGGGCAATGTCAGCAGAGAAATGGAAATTCTAAGAGTCAAAAAGAAATTCTGGAGATCAAAAATACTGTAACAGATGGGTTCATTGGTACACTAGACACAGATGAGGAAAGAATCCCTGAGATTGAGGATAGGACAATAGAATGAATTTTACAAAACTGAAAAGCAGAGGGGGGAAAAAAAAAGAATGGGAAAAAAAGCAGAACAGAATGTCCAAGAACTGAGGAGAAATAACAAAAGGTGTGATACATGCATAATTAGAATACCAGAAGGAAAAGGAAGAGAGAAGGAGTAGAAGCAATATTTAAGCCAATAATGGCTGAAGTTTTCCCTAAATTAATATTAGACACCATACCAAAGATCTAGAAAATTCAGAAAGCACCAAACATGGTAAATGCCAAAAGTAAAAGGTAAAAAATTAAAAAAAAATATTCAGGCATTTCATATTCATATAAACTTCAGATAATCCAAGAGAAAAGAAAATCATGGGGGGAAAAGTCAAAAGAGGAAAAAATAAACATTCTATGTACTGAGAAAAAAAGAATTCATCTGACCTCTCCATGGAAACCTTGCAAGCAAAAAAGAGTGGGGTGAAATATTTAAGTGTTGAGAGGAAAAAAAAAAAAAAAAAACCACAACCTAGAATTCTGTGCCCAGCAAAATTATCCTTTAACAATGAACAAATGTACCACTCTACTGTGGGATGTTGACAGTGGGGTCATTTGTGTATGTATGGGGATAGAAAATTTATGAGATCTCACTGTGCTTTTTGTTTAATTGTACTGTGAACCTAAAACTTCTCTTAAAATAAAAGTATTAAGTTGAAAAAGTAGTTTTTACTGAAAAAAGTGGCAATGAATCTAATAGACATCAATGGTATAGACTGAAAATGAGAGAAAAAGTCTAGTCCAGGAAATACCTACACTGCAAGATTAGAGAATTAATTCATTAGACCACAGGATGTATGAGAAAATATCCATAGGTGTTTTTGAATTATGGTCTTTAAAAACTAGGAAAAAAAACTGTAGGACTATACTCATAAACAAAATGTCAACATAATTTGGCACAATTTATATAGTTGGGACTGAAAGGAGAAGAAAGCTAAAATTGATATAATTATACATTAAAAAATTGCGTTTGCAATTCAACTGAGGTGTCTTTTGACACTTCACTGATACAAAATCTGAAGAAGAAATATCTTCAAGAAGATTTTTCAGATTATAAACTGAATAAAATATCACACTATTGCTACTCTAAAGACTCAGTTACTCTCCATGGTTAACTTTCAGAGGACTACAACTCTGAGTATCCCTTGGGGCTTTGTCATTTCTAATTGCTTTGAAAGAATTATAATCCAGTTATTTTCAGCAGACAGTACTATGAATCAATCAGGCTATCTTCAGATTTACTTACTTATTTATCTGTACTTGGGACTGAACACGGGGTCACTGAACCATATCCCCAGCATTTTTATTTTATTTTATTTTGAGACAAGTTCTCCCTAAATTGCCTAAACTGTCCTCCAATTTGTTGTCCTCCTGCTTCAGCCTCTAGAGTAGCTGAGGTTACAGGTGAATGCCAGCATGCCTGACTTATTTTAAGTTCTATGTGGCCTTAATCAATCAAAATAAATGAGGAATTACCCTTGAACATCTATCAGTTAATGGTTATTTAAAATATCATATGACTAAATAGTGTTGGCAGTTGTTTTTAGAAAACAATTTTGCTCATCTGTGTTTACTTTTTTGCTTATATGTTTATTTCCCCATATGTTAATTCATTAATACATAGACACATATGTATATACATATATAATTTTTTTCTCCTCTTAAAGCATAAAATTCATTTTATTTTCATTGTTAGTACATTCATTCCACAATCTGTAAGTGCTCTTACTTCTTTTGGTAACATGTTAATTACTGATAAAAATAAAGTTTTGTTTATGTAATCTTTATATTTACAAAGGACCTGAGAAGTTCTGCTTGTCTCTTACCAGTAACCATATGGATTAACAGCCACTTGCCCACTAAAGAGGTAGCCGACAATCTTGAGACACATCATTCTATTTCCTATCTCTTTACATTTGCTACTCAAATTCTAAATTTAATAATAATTCTTTTTTCTTTCTCCAGTGCTGCCAAATTTTTCCTGAGGAAAGAAAATGCTGCCTTACTCTATTGAGTTCTTACCCTAAGGACTCATTGGTCAGCAGGGAAGGTGGTATAAATTTCTGCAGTAGATGATTCAAACCAAGAAACAGAAGCCTTGCTCAAGGAATTTTTCCATTAAAAAAAAGACATCATAGGACTCTGAAGCTCTGGCACACTAATCAGTTTGTTGTCATTGTTTTAGTTACTGAAATACTGCCACCTTCAGGAAGAAATGTTGGAATCTGCAATAGCCATTCTTACTGGGGACCCTGAGATCCAAACTTCACATTTCCTGCCCTTTCACAAAGTGTGGTGATGAAGGAACATAAGCTATTTTCTTGTATATCTAAATATTAGTAATCAATTTCTGTAGGTATTTTTACCTTAATAGTTTTCCATTTCCAAGAAACTAGACATTATAGTGAAAAGCTGAAAATTATTTCAGTAAACTTGAAAAACAAACTCTAAAATATTTTCCATGCTGAAATAATGAATAGTATATATAGTCTCTGAATGTGGTTTTTAATTTTTTTTCTAAAACCAATTTGTACATTTTACAAGAAAGATATTTCTTTAAATAAATCAAATTAAGACTTCTAAAGTAGGAACTTTCCCCCCTTTTCATTCTAGACCCTCCATTTATGGGTTCAGATACAAATTAAAAGTATCCCTGTGCTAGTTGACTTTCTGGTGTTTAAATTGAGAATTTCAGCTTACATCAAAAATCTCTCTCTCTCTCTCTCTCTCTCTCTCTCTCTCTCTCTCTCTCTCTCTCTCTTACATGTATTGCATAATCTGTTTTTTATCTCATTTTATTACTCTTTTGCTTTTTTGTTCCCCTGTTTTATTTCCCATCTTCTTCATCCTTTTATTGTTTTTATTCTTCACTTAAAAAGCCCATTTCTAAATTACCAATCTGCTCACGTCTTTAATGTCCTATCAGCAACATACAGAGTGACCTCTTTCTCTGTATTCAAAATCCATTCCTTACTATGAGACAGTGTCAACATGTACTTTTCCCAAAACAAGTTTTTTTAGTAGAATTATTATGAAATGTCACCAATATTTTACAAAACGCTGATTATATAGTATGACTGGAAAGGACATATGCACAAAGCCTTCTCTTATGTCAATGCCCAAAAGTAATTTGACAGTTTCGGAGATGTCGAATCTCCCCAGATTAATTTTTAAATTGTATAAATAAAAATCTCAATGTGATAATTTTAGGAGGAAGGGAAAACTTTTAAAAATAATTGTGACATTCACCTAAAGGAATCTACTGAAGACAATGACCACCACAAATCAAGATTTTTAAAAAGAATATTATTAAAGATTAATACATACTGGTAGATATTAAAATACACAATAACAACTAAAACTACATGGAAGTCATGTCTAAAAAGATGAATGGAGCAGAAAGGGCTCTAGTATAGATAAGAATTTAGTATAGATTAATGCTATTGTATTTTTAAAATGAGTAACTATTTGAAAAAAATAAAATTTGAACTTTTTTTCATAAATACACCAAAATTAATTTCAGAAAAAAATAGAGTGAACTATTTTTAAATAAAGCCTATTTAGAAATATGAGGGAATGCTGGAAGGTGGAGAACACCTATAATCCAAGTGGCTCAGGAGACTGAGGCAAGAGGATCACAAATTCAAACAGCCTCAGCAATTAAGTGAGACCCTAAGCAATTTAGCAAGACCCTATCTTAAAGTAAAAAATAAAATAATATAAGGACTGAGAATGTATTTATTTAAGGTTAAGTTCCCCTGGATTCAATCTCTGATTCCAAAACATTAAAAAAATTACAAGTGACTATTTCCTGTATTACAATGTAGATGAGGAGATAATAAATTAAAAGAATGATATGCGAGTTAACAAAAATTAAAAGAATCTATTGAAAATATAATCATAATTTAGAGGCAAATCATAAACTTGGAGAAAATATTTTCAACTTTAATGGCAGGTAAAATTAATATCCTTCCATCTAAAAATATCTTAGTAATAAGATAACTAACTATACAGCAGAAAATGATCAAAGGTCATGAACAGACAACTCAAAAACATCCTTATCCTTGTCTATTAACATTTTTTTTAGTGTTGAAACTCATTATAATCAAAAATATAAATCAAAACAGCAAGTTCTGCCTTTAAAATTCATGATTTTTTTTAAAAAGTATAACAACAGTTTCCGTAAACCTATTGCAAAAAATGGCACTTTTATACAACCTTTATGGGTGATTTGATAGGTATATACAGATTCTTAATGGCCTTATCTCTGTCTCAGTGACTTCTTAGAACACAGTTCTTTATGTCCAAGGGAAATAATCAAAATGTAAAAGAAATTTAAGTACAAGAATAATCAGATAGGATATTGGTAAAATAAATTCATATAATGGAATACTATTCAGTTAATTATTCAGTTTAAAAAATAATTACATAGGGAAATGTTCAGTTTTATTAGGTGATTAAACAGCACCTAAATGATATTATACAATAATCAAAATATGATTATATCATAATATACCAAAAACAAATATTTAGTTGAGGAATTTGTTTGTTCCTTTATTTGTTCCTGAGTAGTAAGGCCATGGTTACTTTCTTCACTTTTTAAACACTTTCTGTTTTTCAAATTTTCTATGATAATATGACATTTTAAGCACATTTAAAAATTATTCTTTTATCCAAATCTTGGAATGTACAAAACCAAGATTGATCCTAATGTAACCAATGGATTTGGGTGGTACAATGTGTCAATGTAGGTTAGTCAGTTGTAACAAATGTACCATTTTGCTGTGGGAGGCTGACAGTGAGGGAGTCTGGGGGTGGGGTACAGGGGGTAGATGGGAACCCTCTGTACTTTCTGTTCAATTTTGCTATAAATCTAAAATGGCTATAAGAAATGGAATGCAAGTTGGATGCGAAGTTAACCTGGCAATGCATAGTACAGAAATATAAAAACACTGATTCAGTAAGGAAGCTTTTGAAGTATGCTGAACAGGTGCCTAATAAAGTTTTGGAGATCAGTAGCTTTGAGCAAATCTATACCTTATGAGTATGAAATGAAGATATAATATTTTTTTCATCTGACTTCTTATCCTTTAGATAGAAGAAAGGTGACCATAACAGCTCTGTTCAATATAAATATGAATGGCACATACATAATTTTAAATTATCTAGTAGTCACAGTTTTAAATGAAAGTAAAGAAAGGGGGTAGAATCAACTTTAATATTTAATTTAGCTTAATATATCCAAGTATTATCACTTGAACGTGTAATCAGCACAAAAATGTATTGAGATATTTTATCCTTTATATCATATTAAACCATTGAAATCTAATGGGAATTTTAGATGTGCAGCACAGGTCAATTTGGTTCCTAATTTTTCTCAGGAAATACTTGATCAGTATTTACATTTAATAAAATTTCCTGTTGCAAAAGTAGGTTATCATCACCCAAGTTGAACCCAAAATAAGTTTTCTAAAAACTACTTCAGAATTTGCTTTTAAATTTAAATTTGAATGAATTAAAATTAAACAAAAACTTATAGTCAGGATTCTTGAGCTGGAAGTATAGTTCAAGAGCAAGTAAAGTAATTGCTTAGTATGTGTGAGGCCCTGGGTTTTATCCCCAGCATTGCAACATAATGAAAATTCTTAGTTGATCTGTTTCATGTGTGGCTAGAGGCTAGCTTATCAGTTATACTTCTTGGAAGGGATTAATAGTGCAATACTGACGTTGCATGTACTACTCCATGGGAATAGGGCTAAATACACCCACTACTCAGCAAGTTCAACTCTAAAATTTTACACATGACAAAAGAATGTAAATTGTGTGTCCTTAATTACTTTCTTGGCTTCTATTTACTATCACAAAATCACATGTATATTGTTTTCTCAGCAGATGTGTCTATAAAAACAGAAGTAATATCTCACACCAAAAGTGAGGTACTGCTCTCAGCAATAGCACTGGTACAATTTCACTTTCCTTTTCCAGATTCAGAGATGATTCTGCTACTATACAATTTCTAATCATAAAGACTGAGAATGTGAAAAGTGAAAAATACGGGCATATTGCTATTTAAAGTAGATGAATCTGTGACCTCACAGGCAACAGAACTTTCTCACATATTTAGGAAATCTTGCATAACCCAAAGGAGTGGAACTAATGAACTGCCCAAAGCTCAGCCGTGCTTCTCAACTTGTCCATACAAATTGGACAAGCCCTCTACTGTTAGAAGCCATTCCTCTGCTGGCACTAATGACTACAATATTTTAAAATCATTATAAACCAAACTCAAATTCTTACAGAGGTATGTGAAGTTGTGTTCTTAGTGCGCTAGCAATGGAATAAATAAGAGAACACATCTGAATGTGACTGTCAAGGATGCTAGCTGTTTGGGAAAATGACAAATATGATGACAAATGTTCCTTTCCTTCCTCTGAATAAATGCATTTCCCAAAAGACCATTGTCCTCACTTAGTAACATAAGTAAAAAGCACATCCTCTGAGGATGTGATATGTGATAACAAGGTTGTGTATGACCCCACTAATTTCAATGTGTCAGTCAATCAATCATCAAGAAACTTTAATTTTGCCTAGCACCAGGCACTTCAGCAGTTGTCAGGAAACAACTACATAAATGATATGGTTACTAACAAGGGAGATTAGGTTTGTAGACAGCAGAAGATAACTAACAAGGTAAAGCAGTGTGCATGTTGTCGGAGCACAGGTGAAGGATCCAAAAAACAACCAATCACCATTCTAGAACTTGAGCAGTGGTTCTCAAAGTGGGGTCCAGAGACCCCTGGTAGCCCTCATGAATCAGAAATTCTATGATATTAAAACTTTTCATAAAAATCCTAAGGTGCCATTGACCTTCTTCTCGCTGTGTTAATATTTTCGTGGATAGTGTAAACCAGTAAAACTGGTTTCTTCAGCTCAAAGCAAGGCAGTGGCATCAAACCCTATAGTACAATAGTCTCCCTTTTATTCACAAGAAACACATTTGAAGACCCCCCAATTGATGCCTGAAACTGTGAACAGCACCAAACCCTCTATAAACCATATTTTCCTGATTATATATATATATATATATATATATATATATATATATATACAAATGTATATACAAGTATATACACAAATGTTCCTTTCCTTCTTCTGAATAAATGCATATCCCAAAGACCATTGTATGTATGTGTATATATCTATGATAATTAATTTATAAATTGGTACAGTAAAAGATGAACAGTGACAATACAGAACGACTATAACAATATGCTATAATAAAATTTATGTGAATATTCTCTCTCTCTCTCAAAATACTCCTTTGTATTATACTTACCTTTCTTGTGATGCTAGGAGATGACACTTATCCATGTAATGAGACAAAGTGAGGTGAATGATATCAGGCATTGTGATGAGGCAGTGTTAGGCCACTATACCAGGGTTACTTGATCCCAGGTACTGCCACCCTACAATGGTTGATCTGACAACCAAAATGGCTGCAAAGTGACTACTGGGTGATTAGTTTCTACAATGTAGACCCACTGGGCCAAAAGATGATTTATGCCCTGGGTAGGATGGAGCAGGATGGCACAAACTCATCATGCTACTCAGAATGCCAAACATTTTAAAACTTACAAAATGTTTATTTCTGGAGTTTTCTACTTAATATTTTCAGACCACAGTTGACCTCAGTTAACTGAAACCATGGAAAGCAAAACTTGAGAAAATGAAACCATCAAAAGGGAAGGAGGCACTATGTAGTCACTATAATTTTCATCACCACACATTTGTAGTAACAAAAAAAGCCAGTTTCACTCAAGCACATGATTGATAGAGTAGTAAAAATCATTAATCTTTTAAATATTGACTCTCCGTAGTAAAAATCATTAATCTTTTAAATATCGACTCTCCAGGGCAACTTTTTAATATTCTGTGGGATGAAATGGGGAGTATATGTAAAGTGCTTCTGACACACACACACACACACACACACACACACACACACACACACACGGTATAACAGTTTTCTAGGAAAAGCACTGGTACAATTGAGTTTCAAACCGAACTAGTCAGTGTTTTATACAATAGCAATTTTATTTAAAAAAGTAACTGACTGACAGAAAAACTATGGTTATTCATCCTTGAATATCTGGCAGATATTTTCTCAAAAATAAACAAAGTGAGCCAGTCACTTCAAGGAAATCAACTGACAATACTTTTTACCTGTAATGAAATTTTAATTTACATACAAAAATGAGAATATTGAAAAATTTGTAACCTAATATTTAAAAATTTTCCTGAAGAAATAAAATTAATGAAAATAATATTTTTGATAACATGATGAAACAGACAATATTTGGAGAATCTGCATAATTCAGTAAACCAATAACTTCCAAATGACCAGTGAATGCTGTTACAAATAATTCATAGGTAAAACATCCATTCAATAGAACATTTGGTCTTAACAAAGTAAAGTTTATTGATAATGGATTTAAATTATACATTGCAGCCAACTTTTTTTTTTAAAAATTACCACTTGAAGTATTGGCGAATAATATAAAAGATTATCCACAATTATCTGAAAGTGCTATTTAAATAGTCCTCCCCTTTCAACTATATATATCTCTTTGAGGTCTGATTTTCTTCAACCTACACAATACATTACAACACAAGGAATGCAGAAGCAAATAGGAGAATCCAGTTGCCTCTATTAAGCCAGATTCTAGAGACTTGCAAAATATAAAATGCATTTTTTATTAATTGGGGGAGATATGATTATTTTTCATTTAAAATATGTCATTTATGTTAATGTATAATAAACTTATTAATATAAGTAACAAATTTTTTAACATTTTTATGATTTTCATTTCTAACACAGTGAGTATTGATAGATGCAATCCACATAAACCCAAATAAATAAAATCTTTGCAAGTTCCTAAGGTGAAAATACTTGAGACTCCCTGGACTAGAGAAAGGGAGACACAAAGGAAGAGCTCGGGAAACTGTTCTCTGGGAGCTGCCATTGAATAATCTCCAACATACCCCTCCTTCCCCATTCCTTTATGACTACGAATGTATCATGTTGCTAATTTAAGTATGACCAATTTACACTAATGTTCCTCACATAACATTGTACTTGTGGCAATACAACATAAAATCCCCAAACTGCAGCAAAACTCCTTTATAATTAGAAACCTGTTAAGTGGCAGAACTAATACCTAACAAAATAACTGTATGGTCTGAGATTTTACCATGTTCCAGTGATTCCTTTTCATATCCAAAGTCTCCCTTTTAACATTTGCTATTATTATTATAACACTTCCATTCTTTATGTAATTAAAGATATTGTCGAGCAAACAAACTAAGCATTAAGCAACTATCAATTCATTTTCCTATTTCATACTGACCATATAACTCTTCACCTATATGATCCCAGGCAAAGCAAAACAATGGAATTTTAATTAACCTATCGACAATAATCATTTTTTGTTTAGATTTTTGAAACTTCAAAACAAATGTAGACTCCTGCCTACCCCATTATTGCCTCCATAAATCATCTGGGATACAGAAATTCAAGATTGAGATCTTCTGTGGCATGTAGGGGTTGTTTATTTTTAATTTAGTTTCTGGCCATCAAGTCATGATATAAATAAGTTTGGTAATTTTTGCTCAGTCATTAGACCTCTGAAAGTTCCTGAATTGTGACCCATGGTAAGGATACTCTCCAGTTTTAGTATAGAATAAAAAGTCCTGGTCTAGAATCAGAAAGTGGCTTTCCAGTTAATAACCGGGAAATTGGGGGAGGTAAAGTAGCATAAGCTCTGAACCTCAGTTTCCTTATATATAAAACGGAGCTAATGATATCTGCCTTGAATAGCTAGCACAAGAAAAAAGTCATTTTTTTAGCAACAAACCAAATTGTATCATAAAGTAATATATTGTTTTAAATGCTGACATATTTCTTTTTGCTAATTTGTAGCAAGATTTTTTAAAAGAAACTTTCGTAATAGGTCTTTCACTCCTATTAAACATGGAACAAAATGTGGGACCTGCAATTGCTTATACATGTAGTACTGGTCCTTGGTAAACTTAATAGCTGTTCTGGCTTATCTTTAGGCAAAAAGAATAATCTGCGTTTTCAGATCCCTCAAAGAACCCATTCCATGTTCAACAGCTATAGGGCTCTCTGTAGAAGCAGCTGGGCCTCTAGTTAAGATTTTCAACCCAACATTGAAATTCTCTCACCTGGATTTATGCATATTTCCTCCCTCACCACAATTTCATAGTACTTTTATTAGTATTCATCATTATTTGGGGCAGAGTCCATATTATGTCTATATTATGGTATCATGATATGGACTTTTTCTGTTAAAGAAGTTTCTGACAAATGTCAGAAAATTAAAATTATTCCTTTCTTCAGTATACAGTTGCATTTCTGGAATTTATGATGATGTTGGGAAAATTGCATAGCATCAATGTGTTCTGTTCCTTGTTGTAATAAATAATATCTTGGTGTCATGTTATGACAATTCTGTAATTAGACTAAGCTTTACCTTCCAAAGGTATTCCAGGGATTAATCAGTTTTTAATTGTGCGTGAGATATATGGGAGAAGAGCATAATCTTGCTACTATTACATACTTTTTTCACTCATATAATTTAACAGTAATTACTTTTAAAAGCTACTTAGAGATGACTGTAATAGCCAGTCTCTAATTTTTTACATTGGATTTTACTTTTCTTTTTTTAAAAAAATAAGTGCTCCACAACTGTATTTTTAATTTAGAGAAAAATAACCCTCGTTTCTGAGGAAATGTGAAGTTGAAGAAGCTATATGAAATCTCTTCAAAAATGCAGAAAACTCAGCTCTCTGGCTTAGCAAGAGTGGTGGGTTTTCAGAAAAACACAACTCCTTAAGAATCTCCTGGTCTGGACCAACCCGAGCTGCCCCAGCTCCCAGCTCTGCGCTCTCAGAATAGGACTGCGCTGCTGACACTTCGCGATGCTAGCAGACGCACACCCTGGCAGAACTGACGGAATTCGCCCAGTTTCCACTTTACGAAGCCTCGGAGTTTTTACCACATTAATCAGAAGATTTTATGGATCAGTAATCCCCAACTTCTAATGAGAGAAGTCTTTTTAAAATTCAACATAATTTAACCAATCCCCTGGACCACCACCACCACCATCCAGACTCTGGTAGCTATATTTTTATGGGGGGGGGGGGCGCCAAAAAATTGTGTTATACTTTCAAATGATTGTATGTTTTCATTAATGATAGTATTTGCATACACCTGAATTTATTAACGCTGTGCGCTAAGTTTATAGGCATTGCTTGGTGCACAGATGGCTTGACCCACAAGGAAAACCCCCGGGTGCCCAGGGTTGCAAGCCCGATGCTGCATAGCTGTTGCTGTGGGTGTAGAGGCAGGTGGTAGATCCTGACTTCTAACCCAAACGTTCTATTTAGGATTACTAAGGCCAGCAGGGCGCTCTTCTAGCACGTCGCCCGGCTTCGCGGTGCATCTGCTGCCCCCTATCGGTTGTGAGAACAATAACCCAAACCCCGTTAAAATCAACTGGAAGAGGCCTCTTGAATAAGAGAATATTCCAGGACTACGCAATCCCGGGAAGACTCTCAGAGCGCCTTTTTTACGCAGTCAGCTCTTACTGCCTTATTTTAATGCAGTTGTTCGCAACTGAAGCGAATGTTGGATCGGGAAGAATCTGACACTTCGGTGGGGGGAGGGACATGATTCGCCCAGGGTTCAGTTTACGTTTTCCACCCTCCGATTCAGCAACCCGCCTTGTCCTTATGAATAACACTTGCCTTAGCAGCGATGAGAACATTCATTAGCGCACAGATGATGTTTTCCTGAAGCAGCTCCCCCACTCCCCTTACACCTTGAGCAGAGTCCAGCAGTAACCTTTGCTGCAGAGGTGACAAAGGCCACCCTCCCAGAGAATCCAGCCTCAGCTGTGTCCAGAAATGGCCTTCCCAAGTGTTACTTCTTCGGTTCCTTTAGAATGAATATGCGCCAGAAAAGTAAAATAAATACTGAGAAGGAAGCTCCTGGCTACCCTACTACCATTAGTGTCAACATAAAAAAATTTCTCCTAGAACTGAATATTTAAAATTTGTCTCCAATTGTATATAGCTAAGACCGACCGCTAGCAGGCTGGGTACAGAAAGAGGTGGGGGAGGAGGGAAAGAGGGAGGGAGAGAGTGTTTACACTCGGGTATTTCTAATTTTTATTTTCATTATTTTCGCCCACCTTTCTCCACCCTCTCCTCAATACACGCACTCTTGGCTATATCCTAACTTGTTCACTCTTGTCCATATTTGCTTTGGAGCTTTTGAGAAAAAAAAGGTAAGAGAAACGGAGGTAAGTGGAAGGGAGGGCGGGGAAGTGGTAGAATCAGCTTCCAGACCACAGGCTTGCTTAAGCAGGCACGGTGGCGGAAGGGTCTTGGGGAAGAAGGCGGAAACGTTCCTGTACACTCTTGAGTTTAAGGGTAAGCTCGCCCAGTCTGCGGGTGGCAATAAGAGATCCGGGATCCACTAGGTCCCCGCGGAGGCTCCCGCCCTTCCGCACTGGGGGTCGGCCCCTCCGCTGCAGCTGCGAGTCTGGGAGAGGAAAGAGGCTTCGCTGGCTCTCTTCTCCCTCCCAGCCCGGTAGGGTTGCAATCGTTGGCCAAGTCCGGGTTCCAGGGCGGCCGCAGGTGTCCAAAGTAGCCCATTCCCTGCGGGAGCGGAGCGCGGGGCTTGCCAACCCCTCCCAGCGTCCGGCTCTGAGAGTCCGGATCGCGTGGCGGAGGCCCCGGCGCACGGGTGCCCCCGGGTCCCGCGGCCTGTGGGTGCGGTGCGCCAGGGCGCGGGCGGGTGGCGGCAGCTCCTGGGCGGAAGGCGCGGCTCAGCCACGGTCACGGCCACCGCCGGGTCTCGGGCGGAAGCGCGGGCTCTCGGGGGGCGGGGCTGCCGCGCCCTGCGGAGGCCCAGGGCTGCCCGCCCCGAAGTGGAGCCCGCCCGCTGGTGGGGAATCGCTCGCCGACTGGGATGAGCCGTGGTTGGGTTCGGCGCCCACCCCGCCTGCGGACGGGGGAGGCCGGTGCCCACGCAGGTCCGCCTGGCTGCACTTCTTTCACTTGCACCCTAAGCCCCCTTTCAGGCGCGCAGGGCCCAGCGACGAGGCCCGCTGCCCGGCGCCTGCCACCCCCAGGACCCGGAGCTGCCAGACCCAGCCTCCCCGCAAGCTGTGACTTCCCGGATGGGGCCATGCTTTTCTTCCAGGACAATCAGGGCTCCTCCCCTCGCAGCGATCTTTCTAGGAGGCCACCTCCAGAGATTCCAAGGCGATTTCCTCCTTGCCGGTGCTAAACTGGTAACTCCTCTCTCTTAAAAGCACCCGGGAGAACCACAAGCTGAGAATTTGGCTAGGGTCCACCGCCACCGAAAAACACACACGCTGCAATGTGCATAGATTGTTTTTGATCAGCGGGTTAATGGGGACTAGAAGTTCGCTATTTTTGATAGCCCTGATTTTCAGGCTCTTTAAAAGTTACGTTGTCCTATTTTCTGCTTGATCGACAACACGGAAAATGGAATATTGCTGTGTGTGTCTGTGTCTGTGTCTGTGTGTGTGTATGCATGCGCGCTTCAAAATCAATTGTAATGATAGTGACCGAGAATTTTCAAAGCGTCTTATGAGATAAAATGGAGATGCGCACCTAGGTGAGAGTTATCCTATTACACAGTAGCCGGCTGGATCCGGCTAACAGACTCTCTCCCTTCCTCCCTCAGCTTACCCACTCTAAAGGGAGTTTTACCATTTAATTATTTTTTAATTATCATGAGGCTCACAGTCTAAGAGTAAGCATAGGGCAAAGATTGAGCACGAAATTTAAACTAGCTTTACCTTTCTTTGGGAAATAATTACTGGGCTAATAAAGAAATAAGCTCTGAGAACAAAAGAAAAAGTTATTTTTTAAAAAAAGGGGGGGGGTGGATTTCAGGCCCACCCCTGAAATCACCAACGACTGATGAAGCGCACACAGGAGGATCGCAAGTTAAAGGCCAGCCACCGCAATTTAGGGAGACCCTGTCTCAACATGAAATGTAAAAAAGGCTGGGAATGTATCTCAGTGGCAAAGCGCCCCTGTACCAAAAGAAATCCCTAGTACCAAACACACAGACTTTATTTATTCAACCGGAATATGGAGCATCTACCTTGTACCGAACACCCACCGCCCCTTCTGCCCACAAAACATACCATGGTCTATACAGATAATAATAAATAACATCTGTTGAATGCTTGAGATGCCACAGGGAGAGTAGTTTATATTTTAAAAGCATTATATTAGTTTACCCTTCCAGGTTCAGTGTGAGTGGACATTGTTAACCCTGCTTTACACATTAGAAAAAAACGAGATATTGAAGGCCAGAAATAACTTACCCTTAGTCGCCCAGTTAAGAAGCCAGTCGAAGGACTGGAATTTAACACCCGCCATTCTGACTCAGAGTTCTTATGCTTTTCCATTACATTATGTCTTCCAGACCACCTCAGGTGAATGTGTAAGACTTGAGAAGCATTGATACAATCACACTCCCCCGTTTTGCCGATTATAAAACAATACCAAAATATATATCCAAAGGAAATGAAACTGTATATCAAAGAAATATCTATACTTCCATGTTTACTGAAGCAACATTCATCATATCCAAGATATGGAATCAACTCAGATACCCTTAGATGAATGACTAGATAATGAAAATGTGGAATATTATTCAGTCATTAAAAAAATGAAATTTTGTCATTTCAGCAACGTGGATGATACTAGAGATCATTAAGCTAAGTGAAATAAGCCAGACACAGAAAGACAAATACCACATATTCTCACTTATTTGTAGTAACTGAAGTGTTGATCTCATAGAATGGAATGGAATAATGGGGTAGGGAATGGAAAGAAGTTAAATAAGAGGTAACAATACACAATAGGAGGAATTAGTTCTGGTTTCCTATAGCATAGTAGGGTAACTTGGTTACGACAGATCTGTGATCTATTTTGAAATAACTAAGAGAGTATGAAAGTTCCCAACCCACCGCACAGAAATGATTAATGTTTGAGGAGATCACTACCCTGATTTGATTACTGCACACTGTATACATTGATTGTATACAATACAAAAGGTGTACAATACTGTCTCAATAAAAATTATAATAATGAAAAGGGAGAAAAGGGCCTTTTCTCAACAACTTCCACCAAATTATTTCCTTTAGGTAAAATCACTTGCTGATTCCCCATCAACTCTACAAGATAAAATTTGACTCATCAGCAGGACAGACAAAATACTCATGATAGTACCTCTGACTTCTCATCATTCACAACTCTCTCATTAAAACTTCAAGCAATACTAAAAAACTGCAGACCTCTGAGCACACAATGCTGCCTCATGTTTGTGTTCTTACTCTATGACCATCCTCCACTTGGAACCATTTCCCACCTGTCCTGTTGGTAAATGTCCATTCATTACCCTCAAGCCCTGTTCAGACAGTATCATACCTGTGAATTCTTTCCTTGAGCTTCTGCTACAGGAGATTATCTCTCTCCTGTTCAGGAAACTACTTCTGTTATTTATATGGTCTTTGTTATGGCTTAGTCTGTGTGATGATTTTTTTTTTCCACATCCTTTTCTGTTTAAGACTATAGTTCTTTGGGAAACAATATAAAAACTTTGTTTAGTGTTAAAGTTAGGAAACATTATTATTTATTTTTAAATAAATAATTTTAGATCATTAGCTAGATTTTGAAATAATATGTTCATTACATTTAAAGCAACAGGTGCATTTGATGTACACTGCAGAATGTAAAACAAAAAAACAAACAAACAAACCCGAAGCTGGGCATGGTGGCGCACACCTGTAATCCCAGTGATGTGGTAAGCTGCTACAGGAGGATCACAATTTATTGAGAACCTGTCTCAAGAAATAAAAATGACTGGGGATATAGCTTAGTGGTAAAGTGCTCCAGGGTTCAATTTCCAGTACAAAAAAAAAAAAAAAAATCTGAAAGCAGGAGAAGGGTATTTATTATACTTTTTCACATTATCTCATTGCTTTAAAATTTAGAAGCATTAAAACTGAAAAGATTTCTGAACGTTGGAGAAAAAACATACTGAGCATATTATTTGAAAACACAACTAAAATACTATTTAAATATAAGTTTGTTCTATTTTCTGGTTTACAGAAGGACACCCTAACACTCTGCCCCAATTCCTGACACCATGAGTCTATTCTAAAATTGAACTGAGCAACCAACCTAAATATCCACAGGTCCAATATCCACTAGGACTTCTGGTCCTAGCTCATCACTGTTGCAGCTTCTTCTGCATCTTTTTGATGAGTTCTTACCAGCTTCAGTTGCTATGTTAATCGTTCCCCACCCTTTGCTTTCTCTCTCTGTTTTCATTAATGCTTTTGACTAAATCATAATTACCAACTTGCTTCTGACATTTACTAGGGAAGGAGATCTCCAAACTTTTCCCATTGATGAAATAAGTTATTGAGAAGTAGGGATAATTAACGGAGTAACACAGCAATAAAGCTTCAAATCAGCTTGTGGAATATTCATTCATTCATTTATTCAACAGTTTTCCAACATTCATTACCTGTCAGGCTCTGGGCCAGGCAATCGCCTCCCAGATGTGGACAACAGCTCTGTTTTATTGAACATTTGCAGTTGTACTTGTTGCAAAATTTCCTATTGCCAGAAGATTATGAATGGACAAATACACTTTCTGTACCATCTGGAACCATAAGGGCCTGTTGCAACCAGCCTATTAAAGGTTTTGCATGGATAAATTTTCCATGTCAGATTAACTCCTTAGTGAATGAGGAACTTGGTGAATATTTGTGCAAAATTCAGAAAGTAATTGAAAAATATTTGGCAACACCTCTGGAGCACAAATACATATATATACCCATAGACCCCCAACCCTGAAAAATGATCTCCCATTAACAAACTGATTTCCTATGATAAGAGATCTACATCTCTGGGAGGGTTCACTTAGCATTTAATATGACAGCACTCTGACTACCTTATATATTTGCTTATTTAGATATTATAATGTTTGCAAACTCAAGGCATACAAAGGAAGCCTTGTATAGTATAGTAGGTACAGTATCACTTGTTAGCATTAAAGCATAATATACTATACATCATTATGGAGTAGAATCTAGAACTTTAGATTCTTTAGTCCTGAGGAAAGTAATATGAAGTATATAGCAAGCTATGAAGATTTAATTAGTTTGTGTTTCAGTGGAGAGATTCTATTCTCAAATAAAAACATCTCAGGAGTTTTGGGGTCAAGAAACATTTCTTTGATTACAGATTTGAAAAATAAAATTCTCCCCCCATCCAGTACTAAGGATTAGACTCTGGACATCACACATACTAAGTAAGCACCCTACCACTGAGCTACATGCCCAAATATTTTTATTATATTTTGAGACAGGTCTCATCAAGTTACACAGGCTGGCTTCCAACTTGAGATCCTCCTGCCTTAGCCTCCCATGTAGCTGGGAGTACAGGTGTGCATCACCATGTAGGGTTCCAAACTTCTCATTTTTTAGAAATGTAGTTTTGGACACTCAGGTCGTGTCTCAATTTGCAAAGCTATCAGACCATATGCAGTCAATTATCTGAGTAATTTGGGCCCTCCAATAAACTTTTTTTGCTTGAATTACCTCAGTAGTTACTTCCATTATAATTATATTAGCTCGAGGTAGGAGTGATAACAAAACATTGGAATTACCTGGAGCCAGATGGTTTGGATTCAAATCCTAACTTCTTCATTTATCATCTCCATGACCCACCTAGCTTTTTTTCTCTTTGGGTGACTCCTTTGTGAGAAAGGTGTATTTCTACTGCCCTGCTGACTATTAGGGAGGCATTATGTGAATCAGATGAGGTACTCAATGTGAAATTGCATTGTGAACTGCACTGCATCTCAAATATATGCTTATGACATAGGTCATAAAATTTTCAATTAAGAGAAATATTCCTTGAAATGTAATAAAAGAAATATCCAAACAGATTCTTGGAATCACTCACGAATAGAATTTTCTGAATCAGATACCAAGAAATCATTTTCTCAAATATTTGTCTATTTTGTTTTGCTTTGCTTGGTCAGTAAAATTAGTTCTGATGCTGCTACAGCTACCAAACCAAAATTTAATGAAGAAAGTATCAATGCAGTGACAAAAAGTATCACTGACTTCTCTTGCCATTTTACATAATTTATTTTACTATCAGTTTACACAATTTTTTTTACTAATTTATCTTACTGGATCTATTAATATCTATGCTGCAGCCTTCCACAAAGTATTTATGTAGAAAATGTAGAGATGCAGGTCTCAAAGGGTACAAAAGTTATGTTATGTAGGATAGGTAAGTCTAGAGATCTAATGTAAACCATGAGGTTAAAAAATTTTAGTTAATAATATTGAATTATTTACTGGAAATTTGCAAAGCAAATAGATTTTACATACTTTTACCACATACACAAAAAAAGTAATCGTGTGAGATGATGCATGTTAGTTTGCTTGACAGAAATAATAATTTCACTACGTATATATACATCAAAACATCATGTTGCATACCTTAAAATCTATACAAAAGAATTTATAAATTCTGCAACCATTTATCCAAACATCTGTGAGTTTATATGCAAGAAACATAAGAAAACTGAGGAATAAAAAAGTTATTTTCCTGTATCTTCACATTTGATTGTGAAATCATTTTTTCTAAACAAAAAGATGCTATGATCTAAAGTTACGCGAATGGTATGAGTCTACATTATGTACAACCATAGAAATGAAATGATGTACCCCATTTGTGTACAATGAATCAAAATGCAGTCTGTAAAAAAATAATAAATAAATAAATAGAATTTTTTTAAAAAGATGCTGTAAACTGGGCATGGTACTACACACCTATAATCCCATCCTCTTTGGAAGCCAATGCAGGAGAATCGTAAGTTAGATGAGACCCTGTTTAAAAATATAATTAAAAGGAAAAAAGCACAATAAAAAGATCTGGGCATGTAGCTCAGTGGTAGCACACTTGCCTAGCATGTGTGAGGCCCTGGTTTATTCCCTGTTATCCCCTCTCCCCTAAAAAAGATGCTGTAAATTCATAATTCTAAACTAGTATTATTCAAACTGAAAGTGAGAAGAAAATATATTTTTTGTATATATAGATATTATTAATATATTTTATAAATTAATATATTATATGTGTGAATTAAGTAAGTAACAGGGGCATCATAATGCAAAACAATTCCCATTTCTTCCAAACTGTTTTCTTAAATAAGACATGTCTGCATTATTTCCTGCTTCTACCTTACCCTATAAATTTTCTAATTAATGACTAAAAAGTATATCCTTTCATAATAACTGCATAAACATGCCCCTTTTTCATCCTACCTAACTACTGCAATAGAAGAAAAATTATTACAAAATGAAGATATTTAAATTTTTTAAAACAAAGTGTTTTGTTATTTGTATTTGAGTAAGGGAAGGAAAAACGTAAGCATTTTAACCCTAACTAAATTACATAACGATGGTATGTAAAATTAAGTTCCTTCTTTTTAAATCCTATGATTCATAAGTATCCTGAGGGAGTTACTGAATTGAACTCCTTTCTAGGAGGTAAAGAAATCAGACTTGAGATGATTCTGGATCTCTCTGCAGTGGGCAGGGCAGTAACTAGCAACTCCCATCTCTGCAAATAAGAAGTGATATTTTTGGAGGTTTCCCTGGAAAGGCTAAGTGAGTAATGTTCAGTTCCAGGGTTGCAAAGGTGCACAGGGGTATATAATATGAGTACCTGTCTGTGTGGGCATGTTAGAGAGATTCCTCAGAGGCTAATGTTCAAGAACACTGGAAAACACCCACTGGAATTATTAATGCCTCTTCAGTTTTATGATTGTATTTTCCTGATTAACTTGGCAAATTAAAATGTTCTTAAGCAGACAGAATAAAAGATAGGTACATGTCTATGCAAGAGTATTATAGATGACAAAAGAAGGGGTTTCATGATACACTATGCCAATTAGTGAATTTCAAGAGAGAGTCAAAGCAACATAGGCAAAGAAGGATGAAGAAGCGGCAAAGCCGGCAGCATAGCTGAGGCTCCAGTTCATTTATAACTTAACTCTGTTTCCAATCTTCCTTGAAGAATAGAGGGCCTGGTTTCTTGCTTTCCCTGGTGCAATCCTCAGTGCTATTTGGGAGAGATGGGTCTGCCAGCCAGAGCTCTATAACCACTGAGTCACGTGGAATTCAGCAGTGTGACCAGAGCCTGAAGGAGCTGGGCTCTGTTATGTGGCTGCCTTGGAACATTGTGTCCTGGCCTTGGTGCTGTGGCTTCAGACTTTGCCCCTCACCCTTGGTGTTTGAATCTGCATAGTGTATCTTTTATTGCATAAGCTTCCCCAAAATCCACAAAATTTACATTTTATTAACTCACCATAAGGGCTCTAGACTGGACTGTGAATAATCAGCTGCTTTGTTTTTAGAAGCTTTACTTTAGCATGTGAATTAATAAATAGTAAAATTTAAGAATAGTAAAACTTTTCTTATAAGTACCGTGCACTAACTGATTGTGCCACTGGAGCTCCAGTAAAACTTTTCTTAGCAATTAAAGATTAGTAAATGATATTTGAGGCAGGCTGGGGTTGTGGCTTAGTGGTAAAGCGCTTGCCTAGCAGGTGTGAGGCCCTGGGTTTGATTCTCAGCACCACATAAAAATAAAATAAATAAATAATATAAAGGTATTGTGTCCAGTTACAACAACAACAAAAAAAAACTCTAAAAAATGTAAATGACATTTGATGTTTTAAAAATTATAAAGCCACTTAACTACTGATTTCCTGAGCACCCACAACCTACTAGGCACTGTGCTAGGCCCTACAGTCATAGCAACAAACAAAGCTAACAAATGTCATGGAAGTAAAAATCCATGGTTGTAGCTCAGTGATACAGTGGATACCTAGCATATGTGAGGCACTGGGTTCGATCCTCAGAACCACATGAAACTAAATAAACTAAATAAAGGTATCATGTCCATCTACAACTGAAAATATATTTTTTTTAAATCTATGGTCAGGTAGTTATAAGTACTGAGGACAAAAATATGCAAGGAAGGGCAATACATTGGGCTTATCCTTTGTTGAAAAAAACTTTCCTGAGAGAGTAACCTTTAATCAATGACCTGAAGGAGGGGAAGAGCCAGCTGTGTATAACAGGGACCAAAAATGGGGCAGGCCGCAAGAGAGAGCACTTGTGCAGGCTGTGAAGCAAAAAGGTACCTGGCCCAAACAGAAGGGCAGGAAGACCAAGGTGGCTGAGAGAGCAGGCCATGGGAAAGCAGTAGAAGCTGGGTCAGAGGGAAAGGGTGGAGAGCTTGGCCAGGTGCATTGCACCTTGAGGTCTCTGTAAGGGCTTGGCCTCTATACCGAGTGAAATAGGAGGCTTCTCAGCAGAGCTGTGGCATGAACTGTCTTAGGTTTTATCAGGATCTCTCTACTATGTTAGAAAACAAGACAGGGACTGGAACAGGGTGGATGTAGGAAGACAGGAGCTACCAGGAAGACAGCATGGTTCAGGAGAGAAGTGACCATAGTCAGGGGTAGCAGTAGAGGAAGTAAGAAGTGGCCTATGTAGCTTGAAGGTGGACCTCACAGTATTATCTGATAGCTGTGAAAGAATGAGAAGAGTTTAAACAAACAAACAAACAAAAAAACCCTAAGATTTGGAGCCTGAGAAACTGAAAAGAGGAGAGTTATTGCTACCTGGATTGGGAAAGATTCTGTGAAAAGAAGGGGTAAGAACTGGGGCTGGGGAGATAGCTCAGTTGGTAGAGTGCTTGCCTTGCAAGCTCAAGGCTCTGGGTTCAATCCCCGGCACTGGGGAAAAAAAAAAAAAAGGATGGAAGAGAAAATTTGTACTTTATTTATTTTAAATTTTAAAAATTGAATGTTTACAAATGGTGAAAATTGAATAGTCAAGTCATCAAAGAAGATAAGGTGTAAGGTGAAAACAGTACATGAAAAGGTGCTCAACAAAATCAGAGCATTTTTAATTTAAAATACTCGACGCATTCAAGTAGACATACTGGACAGGCAACTGGACATACAAGTCTGGTGTTCAGGGGAAGAGCCTGAGCTGGAGAGAGACATTTAGGAGTCCATTTAAAGCCCTGTGAACAAGTGTAGATTTGCTATTTAAAATGTTTACCAGTTTATTAGTGGTACTAGACACTTAAGGTACTGGAGCACACTTCTAAAGGGTCAGGTGTTAACCTTTTAGAAACAAGATTGTGGATAGGTCTGAGGGTCCCAGGGTGAGGTGTGGAGAAAGGCCATTTACAACCTGAATGGAAGCATTTCAACATTGCATATAGCAGTATAGTATGCCAGGGTGCAGCAGTTGGAAATGAGTTCCGAAGGAACACAGAGAAGGAGAAAGAGAAGAATGTGGTACAAGATTTCAAAATAAATTACAAGAGTCTGAAGGTTCCCAGCATGGAGAAATGCTAAATGTTTGAGGAAATGGAAAAACTGAGTACTCTGATTCCATCTTTATGCATGCCAGTACCTTTATGCATCAAACTGTACCCCATTGTTATGGTGTAGATATGAGGTATGCCCCAAAAGCTTATGTGTGAAACGATGCAAGAATTTTCAGAGGGGAAAAGATTAGATTATGAGGCCAGGCACCGTGTGGTGTACACCTGTAATCCCAGCGGTTTGGGAGGCTGAGGCAGGAGGACTGCAAGTTCAAAGCCAGCCTTAACAAAAGTGAGACACTAAGCAACTCTAAATAAAATACAAGACAGGGCTGGGGATGTGGCTCAGTGGCCAAGTGACCCTGAGTTTAATCCCCAGTACCAAGAAAGGAAGGAAGGAAGGAAGGGAGGGAAAGAAAGATTAGATTATGAGAGTTGTGACTAATCAGTGGACTAATCCACGGGTATGGATTAACTGAGCAGTAACTATAGGCAGGTAGAGTGTGGCTGAAGGAAATAGGTCACTAGGAGTATGCCTTTGGGGCTTATATTTTGTCATTTTGGGGAATGGAGCTCTCTCTGCTTCTTGGTTGCCATGTCCTGAGCTGCTTTCCTTCAGCACACCCTTCTACAACAATGTTCTGCCTTATCTTGGGACCAGCTCTATGGTGTTGGCTGACCATGAACTAGACCTCTGAATTTCAACTGTGAACCAAAATAAACTTTTCCTCCTCTACATTGTCTTCTCAGGTCCTTTGGTCACAACAACAAAAAAGCTAATTAAAATACCCATAAATATACACAAATATTATGTGACAATTAAAAGCATTTTTAATAATGCTGAAGAAAATTTGACCAAAGATGGGAAAAAAGAAGAACAAGAAGAGGTGCAAGGACTGAGCCCTGGGTGGTTCAGTATTTAGAAGATGTGGAGAAGGGAAGGTCCAGCAAAGGAGACTGAGAAGGCGAAGGCAGTGAGATAGGGGAAAACCCAGGACAGTGCAGTGTCCTAGAAGAAAAGGGACTCTGGGCCAGTTTGCCTGAGGTTGCCCAAGCTGATGCCTCACTGATGTCTCAGTGTAATTAGCAGTAGTGCCCATCTTTCATTCTCAAATATGTCTTTCTTCCGATGATAAATTATGTTATAATATAAATTATATTATCTTCCTTACATAGAAGCCAAGTAAAAAGTGGTTTCAGTCAAGAAATGATAGAGTATTTACAATGCTGCTGCTAAGTGAAGTAAGAGGAGCACTGAGAACTGGTCTCTGGAGTTAGTATCATGGAGGTCACTGGGAACTTACCAAGTCAGTTTCAGTGGAGCAGCAGACATGAAAACCCGAGGTCAAAGGAAATTGGAAGGAGAGGAATTGATGACAGAACGTATAGACAAATCTCTTAAGATGTTTGACTCTTGAAAAAAAAGGCAGAAAAGGGGTTGGGAGTGGGTGGTTGAAGGGAAGTCAAGTAAAGACTAGAGGGAGGCTGCATTCCTTGTCACTCCATAGTTCAGGATTCAAGCAGAGGAAATACTGTTTCTCTGCGAGGCAGTCCTTGCTGCTCACTGATTCCCTTGATGTTTACCCCATTCGTCTGCCACAATCACCCACCATATGCCAGCATATAGCCTGCCTTTTGAGTGTGGATCACTTACTGACCACTGCCTGTCTTCTGCCATTTGCCCATTTGCCTGCCTCTTGCCTGTCCATCACCTGTCTTTCACCTACCCATTGTCCACCGCCCAGTCCACTCACGATCGTTTGCCTTCCAAAATTGCAGCAACCATGCTTAACCCAACCTGTGGGTACTGTGACAATGGACTTCCAGGCAACGACAGGCAAGAGGCGATCCTCCGGCTGACTGTGGGCAGTCTGCAGGCTAAGGGCAAATGACATCCACAGACTGAAGGTGAAAAGTTGGGAAAAAACATATTGCTCGCATGGACTGTGTAAACAAGCAGGGCTTTTCATCCTCATATCAGACAAAGCAGACTTCAAACCAAAGTTAGGATAAAGAAGGACATTTAATACTGCTTAAGGGAATCATATACCAACAAGACACAACAATCATAAATACATATACCCCAAACAGTGGAGCCTTTACATACATCAAACAAACCCTTCTCAATATCAAGAATCAAATAGACCACAACACAATAATACTGGGTGACTTTAACACACCTCTCTCACCACTGGATAGATCTTCCAAACAAAAACTAAACAAATGAACTATAGAATTAAATAATATAATCAATGATTTAGACTTAACAGACATATATAGAGTATTTCATCCATCATCAAGCAAATACACATTTCTACTCAGCAGCACATGGCTCCTTCTCTAAAACAGACCTTATGTTATACCACAAAGCAACTCTCAGCAAATACAAAAAAAAATAGAAATACTACCCTGCATTCTATCAGATCATAACAGAATGAAACTAGAAATCAACAATAAAATAAAAAATAGAAGCTACCCAATACCTGGAGTCTAAATAGCATGCTACTGAATGATGAATGGATGAAAGAAGAAATCAAGGCAGAAACAAACAAACAAAAAAAAAATACTTAGAGGTAAATGAGAACACTGAATCAACATTTCAAAATCTCCGGGTTGCCATGAAGGCAGTGCTAAGAGGAAAGTTCATTGCATTGAGCTCATTCATTAAAAGAATAAAAGTCAACAAATAAACCTAATATTACATCTCAAAGTCCTAAAAAGAGAAGAATTAACACCAATAGGAGCAAAAGACAGGAAGTAATTAAAATCAGACCTGAAATCAATGAAATTGAAACAAAAGAAACAATTGAAAAAATTAACAAGAGTTGATTTTTTGAAAAAAAAAATCAATAAAATTGATAAACCCTTAGTCACACTAACAAAGAGAGAGAGAAAACTCAAATTACTAAAATTCTTGATGAAAAAGAAATATCACAACAGATACTACTCAAATACAGAAGATAATTATTTGGAAAATTTATACTCAGATAAAATAGAAAAACTCAAAGAGATCAATAAATTTCTAGAGATATATGATCTACCCAAACTGATGCAGGAGGACATACACAATTTAAACAGATCAACTTCAAGCAATGATAAAAAGGATGCCATCAAAAGCCTACCAACCAAGAAAAGCCGAGGATCAGTCAGATTCTTAGCCGAGTTCTACAAGACTTTCAAAGAAGAATTAATACCATACTCCTCAAATTATTTCATGATATAGAAAAGGACTCATTCTATCAGGCTAGTATCACCCTTATACCAAAACCAGACAAAGACACATCAAGGAAAGAAAACTTCAGACCAATATGCCTGATGAACATAGACACAAAAATTCTCAATAAAATTCTGACAAATTGCATACAAACACATATTAAAAAGATAGTGCACCACAATCAAGTTTGGCTCATCCCTGGAATGCAAGGTTGGTTCAACATAGAGAAATCAATAAATGTAATACATCACATCAATAGACTTAAAGACAAGTATCACATGATTATCTCAATAGACACAGAAAAAGCATTTGACAAAATACAGCACCTCTTCATGTTCAAAACACTAGAAAACGAGGGATAGTAGGAACATACCTCAACATTGTAAAACCTATGCTAAGCCCATGACCAACATCATTCTAAATGGAGAAAGATTTAAAAACTGGAACAAGACAGGGATGCCCTCTTTCACCACTTCTTTCAGCATCATCCTTGAAACTCTAACAAGAGCAATCAGACAGACCAAAGAAATTAAAGAAATACGAATAGGAAAAGAACTCAAACTATCACTATTTACTGATGACATGATTCTATATTTAGAATATTCAAAAAATTCCACCAGAAAACTTCTAGAACTCATAAATGAATTCAGCAAAGTAGTAGGATATAAAATCAATACCCATAAATCAAATGCATTTCTATACATAAGTGATGAATTCACTGCAAGAGAAATTAGGAAAACTACCCCATTCACAATAGCCTCAAAAAAAAAATAAAATACTTTGGACTCAATCTAACAAAAGAGGTTAAAGACCTCTACAATGAAAACTACAGAACACTAAAGAAAGAAATTGAAGAAGACCTTAGAAAGATGGAAAGATCTCCCATACTCTTGGATAGGCAGAATTAATATTGTCAAAAGGGCCATACTACCAAAAGTGTTATACAGACTCAATGCAATTCCTATTAAAATCCCAATGACATTCTTCATAGAACTAGAAAAAAGCAATCATGAAATTCATTTGAAAAAAATAAGAGACCCAGAATAGCCAAGGCAATCCTTAACAAGAAGGATTTCCCAAATGAAATTGATGTGTCCCTACTATGAATAAAAAATAAATAAAAATTTTAAAAATTTTAAAAAGTTAGGTTGGGTGGGGAAAACTGCAGTAAGCCTGTTGACGGGGAGTGACCTAAAATACAAGGAGAAAGTGATGCTGAAAGAGAAGGCAGTAGTGACATCAGGGCTGCATTATGCCTTGCAGGAGCTCTAGGCACTTTTCCATCACCAGCCCCTTCCACTCTTTAAAAAAAAAAAGTTATTCAAATAAATATTAAAACATTTTCTGTAATCATATTCACATTTTATAGCTTTCTTTTTATTTGTTTTGTTTCCATATTTTTTATTGATGATTTCTGATTTCTAAATGTGCAGTGGTCCTTTTCCCGTGGCTCCATCACCATGTGTTGCTAAGCAGGTAAGAAGTGGATGGGGTTAGTGTATAAGTGGAGAGCTGGCCTTAGATGGAGACCCTGGTTGTTTATTCCAACGAGCGGGAGAAAGGATGTGGGCACAGACTAGGGTGTGGGTGGATACAGGAGGGGAGCTGGAGCAAGGTTTCAAGGAGTTTGGTTTTTTCCCTTTGTTTCTTCTTAATGAAAAACTAAGCTTAGTCATACACAGCTGAGAACAAGGAGAACAGAGGAGTCATGGAGGTTTGACCAGAGAGGAAAAGTTGAAACAGTCACCTAGGAGTGTGGGAGAGTGAAAGGACTTGGAAAAAAGTGTAGGACTCCAGGGCAGCATTAAAGGCCTCCTGAGGATAGGTGAGGAATTTAAAATGAGACCAGTCAGCTTGAGTTGATGGTTGCTCTCCAGTCACATTCAGCTGTGTAGCTGGAGGAGCAGAGTAGGAGGAGAACTGGGTTCGAGCAGGGATGGAGTTCCCCAAGCAGGACCAATAAGAGGTACATAAGAAATATATGTAAAATGATAATAATGGACCATGCAATTAAAACTGGGTAAGGATAGCAATGGGGGCATGAGTGAGTGAGGGATGCTGAAAGGGGAGGTTTGATTATGGCTCCTGGTGGGTCAGAAATACCTGGAGTTAAGCCCTCAAAGAATTTAACTGGAAAGATGGCCAAGGAAGGTGTGAGAATGGGATGTTTGAAACTGGGATTGTGGAAGGATGACCAGTTATTACTTATGAGGGGTCTGAAGGGTTATGGAAAATAATATTCCTGTAAGACAGCTCCCCAAGAAAAACGGAAGGACAGTGTGACTCAGGAGGAAGGAGGGGAAATTGGCCAAACATTAAACCTCTCCCAGTGCATTCTTTCCTAAAAACCATGGGCCCTAAAGGAAAGGAGCAGATATGGAATGCTGGGCCCTAAACCTTGGCCTTCCCCCATGACAAATTAGTCCTAAATAACAATGGGCAAGATTTGAGTATTCATCACTCTGGGTCTGGTTTTAACCTGTACAACTAGCCCCTGAGAGTCAAAACTGCATGTGCATGGTTTCCAATGATTACATCATCCTCATTGTACCCTCTAAAACCTAAATCCCCTCTGTAACTGACAGCCATTTTCCCATCCAGAAAATGGGCCCCAATGGCACACAAGCTCGCGAAGGAAGAAAGGCTTCTCTGAAACTGTTGAGGTCTGCTCCCCAATCTTTTGCACTTACAGGGTCTACACATAACACATGACTATTTATGTGCTATGGCAAATTCAAATAATATTCCATCACTTCAGACACTCTCCAACAGTAACAGTGTTGAGAATTTTATATCTATCAAATTTTTGTGTGTGTGTATGTGCACACACACATATACACTGCTTCAGTGTTGGTTTATTTGCTTTTACTTAAATGAGCTCATACTACCTATATTATCCCATGTCTTGTTCATTGAACAATATATCCTGGAATTTTCATGATTGTTTAAATAGATATACCTCATTTTTTAAATTGCTTTTCTTTTCTTTAAAATGTAAATGAACTTCCAATTTAACTCTCTATAGAATATTCTAGACATGTTTACAATGGGGTATGTAATGTGAAACTAATAAAGCTCAGGCTCTGGGTCTCTCACTTTCACAGGTCTCTTCCAGTGACCCTGGGAGGGCTAGCAACATGTTCACATGGCCATAGGTTTTTGTAAAATTTGCAAGAGTAAGATATTTCAAACATGAGTGATGAAAATTGTGGTCTCTCCAAATCTCCTCCATGACACTTTCCCTGTGTTGAATGCTGTTTGAGAAGCTGTGAGCATTCAAAAATAAAAAATCACTTCAAACTGAATTTACTTCTGAATAAATATGCATTTACATACCTAATTTTGCATTCTTTCTCTTAAAGCATGCCTTTACATTTGAATAAGCTTTAAGCCCCAAAAAACTTGGATCTGCCCTGGCAGGTTTAGCCATTGTCATTTAATACCCTATTTCCTGAAGGATATCTAGGATGCAGACTACTTCTTGTTGCCCCAAACATCTGTTGCTGAACCATAAAGCAAAGATCTCCTCCCTCTTCCCCTTCCCCTCCCTTCTGCACTCTCCCTCTCCAAAAGCAAATACTGAGATAGCCAGGGGACTCTTCTGGAAGTCCTGTTCTGTACACCTAAACCCCCAAAAAAAAAAATTTTTTTTGCAACAGTTCTGTACACTGGATTAGTATAAAGTTATTGATCTTCAAACTGATTTTAGGTAGTTACAGAATCATGTAAATAACTGATCATCTCTGTGGACTAATTTGGTATATTTCTAACATTATCTTAGTCTCTGTAGCAAAGCAGATAATCATTAACTCAGAATTTTAGATGTACATGATAATTTAGAGATCACTTAATCCTATACTCTCATTTTATAACTTTCAGAACTGAGGCACAAATAGAAGGAACTATGATTGTTTATAATTCTAAGGGGAAGGATAATCATTTCTTTAGGAAGGACCAGTCTTGTGTTAAGTGTAAGGTGAGCAGATCACGTAAGGCAGGTCCCAGCTGAGAGACAGAAAGCTGCTAACCACATGCTGTTGTAAAATTCAGACATTCTTTCTTGCTAATAGACACTAATGACTCTAATAAATTAGGGAGGGTTTAGTTAGGCAATAAACGATTACAGTTGACACAGGGTGTAAACTTGATGCCCTAATTAACTTATTGACCAACAGATCTTTCTAGGCTAGGAACCCTGGTCCTATTTCAGCCATGATATGTTTTTTTTTTTTTTTTTTAATATCTACTAGGAATGAACTGTACTCAATATTCGAGCAATAGTTGCACAGAACAAGGTACTAGAAAAACACAGGGAGACTCAGAATAAACCAAAATTTTGTCACTCTTCCCTCTAGTAATGATGATACTTTGACTCACCTCATGGTGTTATAAAGATTAACAAGATTATGCCTATAAGTATTCTAAGCTCTCTGGATTTAAAAACTGCAGTTGGCTGGCAGTAACATTTTCTTTATGCCTGGTTTGTGTGGTTCATTTTGTAATGAGATACGATTATAAAGTGAGGAGACTAATCTTGCACAAGCATATCCCATCAAGACTACTCATGTAGCCAAAGCTGCTTGGTCCTGCCATGTGGTCACCATAGGAGACTATATTTATTCTGCTGAGGCTGCCATTGCTTCAAACATTGTCTGAACTAGACAGCTTATGAGCCAGCTTATGAGACACAGGAGAATAACAGTCTTCATATGGTTGAGCAAAATTATGAAACTATATAGAGATCTTTAAAAACATGTACAAGGTAACTCAGTACCCTGCAGAGACAAAGTTCTATGTATCTAACAAGGAAGCAATTGCATAAGAGGACAGATGTCAGGTTAAAATTTCTAGGGAGTTATTATAAGAGTTATCAAAAGCATTTTTAAGCAGCACGTCTATGCATGTGACAGACTCTTGCAATATAGGAAGAAGGGATTTTTAATATGAAAAGTCAGACATTTAGTGTTTAATTATTTGTCAGGTCATAAGCTACTGAGGCTGGCTTTGAACTCTCAATCCTCTTGTCTCGGGCTTCTGAGTCTCTGGGATCACAAGCATGTGCCACCGCACCCAGCACTGGCCAATGATTTTAGCAAGTGTGAGTATCTCTGTGTTACATTATAACTGTAAAAGCATATTTATGTACATTGGTTCATTTTACCTTTGCAACCAAAATATACCCCAAGAAGTATCTATTATCACCTTCATTTTACTTACGTTAAAATTCAAGCTCAAAAAGTTAAGAGACAAGCCCAAGTTGATGAAATTACTGTTTGATCTCAAACCAACCTCTTCTAATTTCTCATCCTGAGCTCCTTCAACATTAAAAGTAATGTTTCCTAAGTGTGTTATAAGCCAGGCACAATGGCTCACACCAGCAATCCCAGCTACTCAGGCCCTAAACAATTTAGTGAGAGACCCTGTCTCAAAATTTAAAAAATTAAAAAAGGCTAGGGATGTGGCTTAATGGCTAGTGCCCCTGGATTCAATCCCTGATACCAAAAATAAATAAATTTTTAAAAACTGTGTTATAAAGTGTTCTGCAATCCTAACATGGTCTTTTATAGTTTTTTAGATATGTTCATAAATTCTTTATATTACTCTCTTCGAAATTTAGAGCCTAAATCCAGGTGTGCACACACCTGTAGTCCCAACTACTTGGGAGGCTAAGGCAAAGATGGGGAGTTTGAGGCCAGCCTAGGCCATATAGCAAGACCTATCTCAAAATAAAAAATAAAAAGTGTTAGGGATATAGCTCAGTGGTAAAGTGCCCTTGGGTTCAATCTCTAGTATCTAAGCCCACCCCTAAAATCCTTCCCCCAGCAAAGTTAGAGCCTAAAAAATCGTGTGGGAGGTATGTAACTCAATCCTCCTCCTCTTGGGCACTGGGCAGATTTAGTGACTCATTGGTAGAGGGTATGTATGACGTGTGACTTCTGAGGCTAGGTCATAGAAGGCATTACAGTTTCCTCCTGCCCTCTGTTAGATAGATCATTCTAGGGTAAAGCAGCTGCCACGTCATGAGGACATTCAAGCAGCCATATGAAGAGTCTACGAGGTAAGGAACTGAGGCCTCCTGCCTACAGCTGAGTAAGTGGCCATCCCCAAAACAGGTCTTTCAGCCTGAGTCAAGCCTTCATGTGACTGCAGCCCCAGCCAACATCTTGGCTACAATCTGAGGAGAGATTATGACCCAGAACCACATAGCCAAGCCACTTTCAGATTCCTGGTTCTCAGAAACTGTGTAAGAGAATAAATGTTACTTTTAAGCCCATAAATTTTGAGTAATTTATTATCAACAGATAACTAATGTGGTCCCCAAAGTGTTCTGTGATCGACTAACTTTGGGAAGATGTGTACAGTCAGCCCTCTGTATTCCTCTGAAAATGTGTGGATTCTGGTATCTGTAGGAGTCCTGGAACTAATCCCCTGTGGATACCAGTGGATGACTGTACTCTATAATGCTTTTAAAAATTCATAATGTCTGTTAGTATATAAAGGCTCTTAAAAGTCCTGCAGCAAAAAAATCTATTTTTTTTTTTTTTTTTTTACTTTTTAAAAA
Organism: Sciurus carolinensis; assembly: GCF_902686445.1. Classification (NCBI taxonomy): domain Eukaryota; kingdom Metazoa; phylum Chordata; class Mammalia; order Rodentia; family Sciuridae; genus Sciurus; species Sciurus carolinensis. The sequence continues at coordinate 85,153,689 of NC_062221.1, read as the reverse complement.
TGCATTTCTAAGTCCTGTTTAATGAAATGCTGTTCATACCCCAACAGAACTGGATTGGGATACTTTGAACATTAACAGTATAGAATGCTAGCAATTTCAGTTAGTTGCAAATATCCAAGAGCATATAGACAAAATATCGAAAACAACACTACAAATCCAGTAAGTATATGCATGAGGGTCCCTGTTGGACATTCTATAAAGCGATGACTTGGAATCTCTAAAAATGATAATATCATAAAAGAAAAAAAGTTTGGAGAACTGTTATAGGTTAAAGGAGACTAAAAAGGTAAGTCAATTAAATATGGTTCTTGATTCTTAATTGGATTCTGGATCAAATAGAAAGAAAAAATACCTAAAAAAAAAGAATAGTATTGAGACAATTTAGCACATTTAAAGTATGGACTGTAATTAGATAATAGTACTGTATTAATATCAATTTACCTGAGTATAATAGTTGTACCATGGTTATGCAGAAAAAACATTCTTTTTCTTTGGGATATGTGATGATATTTGTAGGCTAAAGTGTTAAAATATGTGCAACTCTCGATTCAGAAAAAAGTGGTGTGTGTGTATATGTGTGTGTGTATGTGTGTGTAGAGGAAAGGGGAAAGGGTGGGTAAAAATGAGGAGAAAATGCCCCGGCCTCTATCTAGAAGTATAATACAATAGCTAAGGTAGGGATAGGATATGAAGGCCCTCATCCTTATTGCTGAATTTTGGAATTTCTGCTTAGTGGCAGTGCTGACAAACTGATGAAGAAAGTGACATACCTGTTCTGGACCCTTCCCATGACTAATTTTTCTCCTCCTTCAAGTTACAGCATAGCTGTTTCTTCCTGACCGCTCTGAATAGGTTTTCAGCTATTCTGATGCACAAGCTGTCCTATAGCTCTCATTACACTTTCTCAGTTTTTACACTTCAAGTGTATTTATTATATACTTCTTTATTGCTTATTGTTATGTTTTGGATGTGAGGTGTCCCCCAAAAGCTCACATGTGAGACAATACATGAAGTTACAAAGGAGAAATGATTGGGTTGTAAGAGATTTAACCCAATCAATGAATTAGTCCTTGATGGGATTAATTGAAGTAGTAGGGTGTGGCTGGAGGAGGTGGGAATTGGGGCGTGGCTATGGGGTGTATATTTTGTATCTGGAGAGTGGAGACTCTCTCTCTCTGCTTCTTGATGATGCCAGCTTCTTCCCTCTGCCACACTCTTCCACCATGATGTTCTGCCTCACCTTGAGCCCCAAAGAATGGAGCTGGCCTTCTATGGACTAAGACCTTTGAAATTGTGAGCCCTCAAATAAACTTTTCCTCCTTTAAAATTGTTCTGGTCAGATCTTTTATTCACAGCAGCGAAAAAGCTGACTAAAACACTTATCTTCACCTCTTAGACTGTATGTTGCCTAAACATGAATAATTCTTCTTTCATTTACCACTGTCTTTCCATCCTCCACCCAAAGCTTAGCCCATAATATGCACTCACAAAATTTTTTCGAGTACATTAACATCCTTGTTACTTTTTCTTTCCTACTGGGTGGTGCTTCCAGGCTACCTCTCACATCCAATAGGTGCCAAGTGCCTTTATGCTACCTGGTAGAGAGAGACACACAGAAGCAAAACACACACATGTGTTAATGCTCCAAATTATATAAGGATTACTTTATCTCCACCACCAGATTTTCCCTAGTCATTAGCTGAATGTCTAGTCGTAATTTAGCTAAAGTAGATGATGTGCTGGAGTGAACAGAGTTCCCAAGAAATTCATGTCTACCCAGGATCTCAGAATACAACGTTACTTGAAAATAGGGTATTTACAGATTGTAATTAGTTAAGTTAAAATGGAGTCACACTGTATTCGGAACATCCTTATAAGCAGAGAAAACCGAGGCACACAGAAACAGGAAAGAACACAATGTGAGGATGAGGGCAGAGACTGCAGTACTGCATTTGCAAGACAAGGAACACCACTGATTGCCAGCAACCACCGGAAGCTAGGAAGTGGCAAGGAAGGGTCCCTCCCAGGAGCCATCAGTGAGAGCGTGGCCCGCTGACATTCAGACTTCAGCCTCCACAATTATAATACAATAACTTTCTGTTATTCTTAGCCACAGTTTGTGGTAATTTGTTATGGAAGCTTAGCAGACAAATACAGATGGTTTGTATAGATATTTATAAACTCTACTAATGTGCTAGATATATCCTTCTCAGGTGGCCTCTACTATAGGCCTGTAAACCTGCCACAATAACTGCCCCTGTGAATCAGTTGCACAGCATCAATGGAAAGAGTTTTGATAACAAATCCCCAGCCTACTCAGTTGTTAAATAGGGGTCAACGATTTATTTGTCATCCTCTCAGAATATTTGCATTTTAATAAGATACTTAGTCATTCAATATTCATGGTTTCATTTACTCACAAGGGTTTACTGAGTACCCACTATGCCAGGCATTGCTACAGGTCAGCCAGAGAACTATTTAGGACACAGAAGTAGCTCTCCCTGCATGCTTCCAATCGCGCCCTAGAGATCTCCACCTACTCATTCAACGAGATCAAAGAACTCATTGGATATTCCTCCCGGGGAATGCAATAACATGGTATGTCTTTTATTGAAGAAGAGGATGCTCTGTATGGAAAAGTGAGCACAGTTTGGGGAGCTATAAATAAGAAGTAAAGAGGAAGAAAAGTAAGCAGGTTATAAGCCTGATAAGTAGAATGAGGCTAATCAGTGTTGGAGAATCTCTTTCCTGGCTTTGCTCCTAGCTCTCTGGCCATGCTTTTTACCTTTCAATGTCCATTTTCCTCTGTCTATTCTGCAGATGTTTCTGTTCTTTACCATTTTGTCCATTTGTCTTCTCTTCTCATTCTATGAACTCTTCCGGGACTTTTGCCTCTGGTTTCATGGGTCTCAGTTACCATTCGGTATATGCTGATGTCTTCCAATATTTTTCTTTAGACCAGAACTTCCTCCTGAGCCACACAAACATTAAATCCAACTTCTTACACTATAGCTCCCCTTGGATGTTCCACAGACGTAAAATCCAACATCTCAAAACAAAAACTCAACCCATTGGCTTTACCACCAAAACTCCTTTTTTTTTTTTTTTTTTGGTTACCAGGGATTGAACTCAGGCACTCGGGCACTGAGACACATCCCAAGCCCTATTTTGTATTTTATTTAGAGACAGGGTTCTCACTGAGTTGCTTGGTGGCTTGGTGCCTTGCCTTTGCTGAGGCTGGCTTTGAACTCAAGATCCTCCTGCCTCAGCCTCCTGAGTGGCTAGGATTATAGGCGTGTGCCACTGCACCCAGCTAAAATTACTTTTCTAACACTTTTCACCATGTTACTTGTGTGAGAAACTGCATGTAATGAGTTTCATAATGTTTACCACATTGCATTTCCTTTATTTAGTCATAATTTAGTTATTTTGAGCTTCAAGGGCAACCCAAATTCTAGATAGCTTAGACTTTGTGAATACATTTTAATTTACCTTATTATTGATCCATCATTGAAAAAGTATATACCATAATCTTAATCTCAGAAGCCCACATTTATTTCTTCTGAGGACTGTAATAATGACCTTGGTCTTCTCCAACTCTTTTGTAAGAGACAAAGAGAAATCTAAATTTCTAACAATAGAGTTCTGGTTACCTAAATTATGACACCTCAATATGATGAAGTATTAAAAAATCATGTTCCAGATGAATATTTAACAACCTAAGGAATGTTTATGATTTAACATTATTTTTAAAAAGTTTTAAAACTATACAGAACATAGTGATGATTTTATTCCAACAACAAAAAGTATGGCTTCAATGCTCAGATAAATATTGCCAAGGGGCAACAATTACTTTTATTCCTTCTTGAACCCCACCAAAAGGACAATTTCATGAAGGAAATAAACTAGATGATAAAAAAGAGCAGCTGGTAATTTAGAAATGAAGTCAGGGAAGACCTCTCTTAAGACAATATGAGATCTGTCCTCTAAAAGGCTGAGAACAAGTTGTATGAAGAACTAGAGAAAACCGGAATTGGGAAAGGGCTCTTAGTTTTTGAGAAATGAAAACCAGGAAAAGCCCTTCGTGGGGTCCAAGCTGGTGGGTAACATGATTTAATTACATTTTTAGCTCTCCCTATGGCAAGGAAATCTATAGGAGCTTGGCAAGAATAGCAGCAGGGAACTGGTGGGGAAGCCACTCCTGTTGTCCAGATGAGAGATAATGTGGTGGGAACTAGGGGTGGCTAATGAGATGAAAAAACTGAGATGTATTTGGTAGGTATATATTAAAGTACTGAGTTATATTGAGGTGTAGATTAAGACTCCAATGATATATTGAGATACTTGAGGATATATTGGTTTTGGAGTCTATCCTGTTTGGTGAATAGAACTTGGATTTGGAAGATGAGATAAGAGAAATCAGACAACTTTCGCTTTAGCAAGGTGGTAAAAGTTATGCCATTTACTGGTATTTAGGGTGTCTATTCCGATTTTTTGAGCAGCAATGATTTGTACTTGGTGGGGGCAGAGAAATACTTGGAAATTACACCACTTGCTCTCGAGTCTAATTGTATAGACTACAAATTACTTACAAAAATATTTCCAGTTTAGAGAATTATTCAAAAGGAAATTCCTAGTTATGTAAATAGCTGATTACCAAGAAACTAAGTTTTTTAGTTTCTTTTGTTATTTCATTGTGTGTGTGTGTGTGTGTGTGTGTGTGTGTGTGTGTGTGCTGCTAGGGATTGAACACAGGATCTCATGTGTGCTAGACAAGTGCTCAACCACTGAGCTATACCTCCAGCTATATAAATGGTTTTCAAAGAAGGGTATAATAGTAACTTTTAAAAAGTATTTTAACACAATCTGCTTCATTACTTCCTAAAAAGAACTTAGAAGGAGCTGGGCATGGTGGCACACACCTGAAGTCCCAAAGACTGAGGCAGGAGGATCACAGGTTCATGGTCAGCCTCAGCAACTTAGTGAGCCCCTGTCTCAAAATTTAAAATAATAATAAGATCTATGGATGTAATACAGTTGTAAAGTGCCTCTGGGTTCAATACCCAGTACCAAAAGGAAAAAAAAAAGAAAAGAAGATGAAAAAGAAAGAGATGAATTGATTTGCAAAAAGAGTCCAGGCTTCTATTGCAAAGGGATCCAATCACTGACCTTACTTCTTGAGACTCAATGTTAGGTAGAAACAGAAGGGTGGGCAGGGTGGTCCTGTCAAGGCTCAGGAGCTGAAGTTATAGCTGAGGAGGTCCCTGAGATGACCCTGAGGAAAGGGACGATCTTGGGTGGTAGGTATCTCAGGCTACACTTGTGGAGTGGTCTCAGCAGTGTGACTAAGGCTAGCCATAGTAACACGGTGATGCACACAAGGTTTTGCTGTGGTAAAAAATAACAGAATACCTGGGAGCAAATTAAGATTTATAGTTTCAAAGCCCAAGTTCAGAGCCCCAGTGATGGGTTAGCAGGCATCCAAAACCATCAAGGCAACGTACAGAGTAAACAAGTATCTTCTGGACTTTGGGCATAGTCCTCAACTCTAACACTAAGTACCAGCCAGATGCAGTAGCAACCCTGAGTTGATCAGTCATTCTAGATCTCTTAATTCCCAGCACTGAGATTGGGAATGGCCCAGTCGATCGCTCCATCCTTTGTACTAAGCATATACCGGTATTCTTGAGAAATTGGCCAAAAGAGAGGAGAGAACTGGCTAAGTGGGTAAAAAAAGCTCAAGAGGGATATTTAGGACTTCCTAATAATAGGGCACTTCACATTTGTTTCACAAATAAATAAGAATATGTGCACATGCCTGTACTAGCCATTTGGGGGACTGAGACAGGATTGTAAGTTCAAGATCAGCCTCAGCAATTTGGCAAGACCCTCAGCAACTTAGTGAGACCCTGTCTCAAAATACAGAGTAAAAATGACTGGGAATGTAGCTCAGTGGTAAAGTATTCCCAGGTTCAATCCCCAGAACCAAAGAAAAAGGAGAGAGAGAGATGTAGCCACTTTTGTTCCAAATTTGTGGGACAAATCTTTCTAGTTATATACATATAAATGTTATAAATCATATATGTGTTTAATCTCCAAAAATATTAAAACCTGTTAGGTCATGAGGGTTCCTCCCTCTTGAACAGGATTATAAAAGAGTTTTCACAAAACATTCGGCTCACTTGCTGTTATGGTTTTGATGTGGCATCCTCAAAATCTCATGTATAAGACAATGCAAGAAGGTTTAGAGGAGAAATGATTGGGCTATACCCTTACCTTAATCAGTGAATTAATCTCTGATGAGATTAACTGAATGGTAATTGAAGTGGTAGGATAAGGCTAGAAGAGGTGGAGATTGGGGTGTGGCTTTGGGATATATATATTTTGTATCTGGAGAGTGGAGTCTCTCTCTGCTTCCTGACCAACAAGTGAGCTGTTTCCCTCTGCCACACTCTTCCACCAAGATGTTCTGCCTACCCTCAAGCCTCAAGGAATGGAGCCAGCTTCTGTGGACTAAGGCCTTCTGAAACTGTGAGCCCTTAATAAACTCTTCCTCCTCTACAGTTGGGCTGGTCAGGTCATTTAGTCACAGCTGCGAAAAAGCTGACTGAAACACTTGCCCTTCTGCTTTCTGCCTGGTGAGGACATAGTCATCCTCCTGGCTGGAGGATGCAGCAGGAATATAGCCCTCACCAGGCACCAAACCTGCTGGTGCCTTGATCTTGTCTTCCCAGGCTCCATAATAGTAAGAAATGAATTTCTTTTCTTTATAAGTTACCCAATCTGTGGTATTTTGTTATAGTGAAGAAACAGACTGATACACCTGAGTATATCATTAGATATACTCATGTCAAATGAATTCCAAACCTTACGCAAACCAGCCTCCCTTTACCTACTCACATGCACCTCCACTCCAGCATTCCTAGAGAAGTTATAGTAAAATCCCTCTATACTGGTGTTCATGTTGCACCAAATGGAAGTCTTTTGGATATTAGTTTTCTCTTCTTGACAAGCTTTTAATTCACTTTAAAAATGTTAACAATCATTTATATTATTAGCAAAATCTCTTTCTTAAAAGTTTCCAAATGTCTATCCTTTTTCATAAGAAAAATAGGCCTTTTTCTCCCAGGAGAAGGAAGAATTTACTTTGCAATAATACATGACATGAGTCATGGAAAGGGCTTGAATAATTTGTAGACATGGTGCTATTGAGTCATCATGACTGATTCAAGACCACTGGAATACTGATGAAGTTAAATCCTTTATAATCATAAGAAATAAAAATACTACTACCTTTTTATTTTGTGAAGCTCAATTTCAATTTTACCCTAGAAGATACACTGGGACTAGATAGCAACAGTTCTGATTCATAAAGGAGGACACTTGTTCCCTAAGAAGTCAAGTGGGATATTCAGCATAGGAAGGATTGGAGGTAATAACATGGAGTTTAATATAGGTGCTACCATGGCATGGTGGCACTCGCCTGTGATCCCAGACACTTGGGAGGCTGAGGCAGGAGGACTGCAAATTCAAAGTCAGCCTCAGCAATTTAACATGGCCCTAAGCAACTCAGTGAGACCCTGTCTCTAGATAAAAATATAAAAAAGGGCTAGGGATGTGGCTCAGTGGTAAGTGCCCCTGGGTTCAACACCTAGTACCCAAAACAAAAAACCCAAAAACATACATACACACACTATCTCTTCCTGTACAAAAGATTTCTTTTTTCACCACAATAGATGAAATATCATTAAAAAACGAAGCGACCCAATTGTGGTTCACACTTTCCAGGATCATGTGCTTCTAAAGGTTTTAAGCAACAGGACTGACAGGGCTTGATGGGTACATTGGAATGCCTGTGATTTATTATATATTTTAAGTGCCCATCTGTGCAGCTGGGCAGAGACATAGCTGATGAAAGTCTTAGCTGTCCAGCTGTTTTCTCTACTCCACAGAGGTCATGAGGATTGCTTCTCTGGCTGCCATCACCACTCTAACAACCCCACCTTCTGTCACCAGAACCCTTCATTTTCATACTTTCCTGAAAACACAAGTGCAGCAAACGCTGGTCCTTAATCTTGAAGAAGATCCCAGCTACTTTTTAGGCTAGTTGCAATTTAATGAGACTTGACACTGATTAAAGAAGTTATTCTCTCAGTTTTTTGTCACTGTGCCTCATCTCCTAGCTAGCTATCCTGGGGCATGGAGGAGCTGTGGTCTGGCCTAGTATCCTAGGTTGGATTTTTGGATCCTTACATTTCCCTTTCAGCCCTTAAAGAAGAAATGAAATATGCAACATCAGAAACAGGTGAAACAACATTGCCTTCAGGGTTCTCCAGAGAATATAACCAAAAAGGTATGGATATATGAGAGAAGATTTACTAAGGGAACTGGCTCACACAGTTATGGAGGTTGAGAAGTTCCATCTTAGGCCAACTGTGGACTGGAGAACCTGGGAATCTGGTAGTGTGACTGAGTCCAAGTTCAAGGCCTTAGAACCAGGAAAGTCAATGGAGTAACTGTCTGTGGCTGAATCTAGGGAGCAACTGTTGTATGCCTTGGAATCCAAAGGCCAGGGATCCTAGAGTGATGGTATCTAAAGATAGGAAAGAAAGAACTGTATCCCAGTTTCTAGAAATGGATGAATACATTTGTCTTTTCTGTTTTTGTCCTTTCTGAACCCTGGCTGATGAATAGTTCTCATCCACATTCAGGTTTGATCTTCTCTTCCTTGTCCTCTTGGAAACTTTCTCACAGACACACTCAAAAAGAATGCTGTACAGGTTTCTAGGTATTCCTTAACCCATTCAAACTGATGACTAAGATTAATTGTCCCACCTTCCCACCTTAGCTGCTTAGCTTCCTTGTCTATTCTCCATGGCTCCAAAGTTATTGACAAGTGTGGTGACCACAGGAAATGGAGGTGCAAAGAGTGATAATTTTGTTTTACCATGAGTCATATGGGCCTTAGCAACCCTATTTTCTGTTAAAATAACTACTCACTGAGTACCAGGTGTTATATTAAGTACATGGAATATAGGTTTGAACAAGATAGAAAGGTGAACAGGATAGTGAATCGTTGCTAATTGGTTAAACAGGACCAGAAGAAAGGACTGCAAATCTATAAGGTGTTTATTTAATATGCCATAGACCCAGTGGTATTCAAACCTCTTATTGTATTTATTACCTCCAACAGTAACTTGGATACACGTGGACAATTGAAGAGCTGTAAACAGGCTGACATTGATTTCATAGCTATTGACCCTTTCATATGTCCTTAAGAGCCATAAGTAGCAATTTTGACCCAAGTGCAAACAGCACAATAGTATCCTCACATCAGTAGTATGGGAAAGAAAAGAGATGGGAGAGGAGGCATCCTGAAGTCACTAATATGCTTCCTTATCTTGACTTCTCCCCCTCCATTCCATCATCTCATCTGGGTGTGAAGGGCACTGGCCCAGGGCCCTAGGATAACTTGGCACCATGTCTAAATAGGGGAGGCCAAGGAGGAAGTCGCTCAAAAACAGTACAACCTATAAAAGTAATTACTCAAAAATATAGGGGAGGGCTGGGGTTGTAGCTCAGTGGTGGAACACTTACCTCTCACTTGTGAGGCACTGGGTTCAATCCCCAGCACCACATAAAATAAAGGTATTATGTCCTTCTACAACTAAAAATATAATATAATGTGTGTGTGTGTGTGTGTGTGTGTGTGTGTGTGTGTGTATATATATATACATATATATATATATGTATATATATATGGGATTTTCCAATGTCAATCCTTCAGGAAAAAGGTCTAATTAACCCATTCAATTCTGAATTCTGATTTTTACCCTACAATTGTGAATGCCTTGGGAACAGTACCACATTGCTCTCTATATTTCTAGTATTTCATTTTTCAAAGACACAGGTCCTGTATACTAGGCAAACAGCACCTTCTCAATGTTGAAATTCATTCCTCATAATCATATGAATTGTTAATGATAAAGTCTCTTCAGGTAACTCATTTAGAACAAACTTACACACCTGTGATGTGGAGAGTTAAGTCAAGCAACAGCAGATTGCTAGATTTTGTCTGGAGCATTTTATTTTATTTTATTTTATTTTGGTACTGGGGATTGAACTGAGGGGTACTTAACCACTGAGCCACATCCTCAGCCCTTTTTATTTTGTATTTTGAGACAGGGTCTCACTAAAGTTGCTTAGGGCCTTGCTAAATTGCTAAGGTTGGCTTTGAACATGGGATTCTCCTGCCTCAGTCTCCCGAGTGGCTGCAATTATAGGTGTGCACTACTGTGCCCAACCTATTTAGAGCATTTTAAACTCAGTTCCTCGATTATTTTGTAGGAATGATACAGTTCTGGAAGCTTCTCTTCAAATTTTTCCCTAGCCCATGACAATAATAACAAAAATATCTGATTAGTGCTCTATAATTTCTGAAGAACTATAACATCCATTAGCTCATTCTGTCTTCTGTGATTAAGAAGCCAACATCCCCTCTCACAAAAGGCTCAGAAATGTAGTGATACATCCAAGGAAACCCTTCAAATCCAGCTTCTTCCAACTTTATCTTGAGGCCTTTTATGTTCCTTCATTATAACTTCAGACAGTCTATTGCTTGGATGGTAAAATCTTATATGGGCAGTTGTGAGTCAAAAAACTTTATATATAATATTAATAAGATTAAAATTAAGTTCACAATTGCTTATCCTTTCTTGCCTCCTGAATTATTTATTTATTTATTTATTTATTTATTTATTTATTTATTTATTTATTTTGGTACTGAGGATTTAACTACTGAGCAGCATCCCCAGGCCTTTTTATTTTTTATTTTCAGACATAGTCTCACTAAGTTGCTTAGGACTGTGCTAAGTTCCTGAGGTTGGCTTTGAACTTATGATCCATCTACACTCAGCCTCTCAAATTGCTGGAATTACTGATGTGCACACTGTACCTGCAATTGTCCACTGAATCTCATGCATAGAATTTTGCAAAACAAAGTTATTAGCATGACAGGAAAACACATGTATAGCCCTAAGTAGGTCACTTCTTTGTTTTCTTTTTCTTTTTTTCTTTATTTTTTAGTTGTAGATAGTCTTTTATTTTATTTATTTATTTTTAGGATCAAACCCAGTGCCTCACACATGCTAGGCAAGAGCTGTACAACTGAGCTACAGCCCCAGCCCCAGTTTTCCGGTTCTCTTTCTCTCTCTCTCTCTCTCTCTCTCTCTCTCTCTCTCTCTCTCTCTCTGTCTCTCTCTCTCTCTGTTATTTTTTAAAATATATTTTTAGTTGTCGATGGACTTTATTTTATTTATTTACATGCAGTGCTGAGGATCAAACCCAGTGCCCACCACGGGCCAGGCAAGCTGCCTGCCTCAGCCCCTTTGTTTTCAGTGTGCTAAAATTGCATACAGTCTTGACATATAAGGTGTGTCGATAATGTAGTGGGGTAGCTTTTGTAGCTGAATTGCGTTTTCCCCTCTCCTAAATTAACATGTTGATGTCCCCATCCTGTGACCTCAGAATGTGACTGTATTTTGAAATGGGATCTTTAAAAGTTAATAAAGTTAAAATGAGGTAATTAGAATGATCCCTAATCCATCATCAGTGTCTTTATAAGACAAGGAGATTTGGATGTGGATGTGCACAGAGGGAAGACCACATGAAGACAAGCCAAGGAGAGACCTCAGAAGAAAGCAACCCTTTGACCTTGATTTCAGACTGCTAATCTCTGGAATCATGAGAAAATTAGTTTCTGTTTTTTAAAACATCCACTTATGGCAGCCCTAGCAAATGAATACAATAGCGAAGACTTATTTATTTAGGTTAGCTAAAATAAATCATTCTTAATATAATATACGGGTATTAAAACATCATTGCACTCTACCACTGAGCTACATCTCCAGTTCTCTCTCTCTCTTTTTTTTTTTATTTTAAAGAATCATCTGTTCTATTTATTTTACAGTAATGATTTAAATCAAATACATTTGGGCACAGTAGAGACTTGCTAAGAAAAGTAGTTATATCAGAATGGGCATCAGAAAAATAGTAACTCATACTATAATAACTAGAAAATATTTTTATTTTTTAAAAATTTTATTTTATTTGTTCTCTTTAGATATACATAATAGTAGAATGTATTTTTTGATATTATACATCCAGTTCCTTTAAAAAATTTTAATTTGAGACAAGTTCTCATGAAGTTGCCCAGGCTGGCCTCACATTTGCAATCCTCCAGCATCATCTTCCCCAGCAGCTGGGATTACAGGCACATGACACCATGCCCAGATTGTTTACTGTTTTGAACACAGGCATCACTCATTAGCAATCGCAATCATTCACGTGCAAGTTCAAGTGACACACATTGTTAAATATTGGATTGGCGTTCAGGTTTTCAGGAGGTCAATCCTATTTAAGATGTAAGCGAAGTTTTCACTAAAACTGTTGAATTTATGCTGAGCATTACAAATGGATAAGGTTCTGATATAAGTAGCTAAGGAGCAGGACAGGGACAAACCAAGGAAAGTGCAAAATCATAGAGGACATCAAACAGGCCAGTTTGGCTAAAGCAGAGTGATGAAACTAAATCAGCATAGTTTCTGGGAGGACAGAACTGAAAGAGTGAGGGAGAGGAAAGTGTGAGAAGGAGCTAGCCACATCCACAACCTTCAACTCAGGAGCCAGTGTGCCCCATCCACAAAGAACAGCCTTCTCTTGGCCAAATGCCCCATCCCATGCTTGCTTTTGGCATTTACTGAGTTCTCCTCCAAAAATGCCAAGAGAAATAGATGAGTCTTCTTATGGTGGTATCATGTTCAGAATCACACGAGAGAGCTTTAATCATTGACCCATCCTAGACATATTGAAACCATCTCTAGCATCATGTTCTTAACTTGACTACACACTTTAATCACCTGAGGAGTTTTCAAAATCCTGATACCCAGGTTACAGTCAAATCCAATTAAATTTGACTCACTGGTGGTGGAAGCCAGGTATCACTACTGTTCTAAATCTCCCCAGGTAATTCCCATGTGTAGCCACATGTTGCTATGTGTAGCCACATGTTGCTACAGGCAGTAGGGCTCTAATATCTGTGCTTTTGGTAGATTTCCCAAGTGATTCTTTCTGTTATTTTGTTTGCTTGTTTGTTTTTGCAGTACTGGGGATTAAACCCAGGGTGTCCTACCCCTAATCTATTTTATTTTTCTCTTTATTTTGAGATAGGGTCTCAATAAATTGTCAAGTTTGGCCACAAACTCAAGATCCTCCTGCCTCAGCCTCCTGGGTAGCAAAGATTATAGGTGTACCCCACTGTGACTGGCCCAAGTGATTCTTTCTAGCTGAGCCATGAATAACATTTGATTCTCGGCACTGAGGTATCTATCTTTTATTCTTTGGTTATCTTTCTCCAATCTCCCAAGAAAAAGCAAACATGTTTCATCTTGTTTCTCCTCTTTTTCTTACCAAGAACATCATCTTCATTTAGTTAAACTTATTTTCTAATCTGGCAAGATAAAAAGAGAGTATCATACACAGAAAATACAGCATTAGGGGTAGGGTCCTAACTGGACTTGACGTGAAAGTCCTTTATTAACTATACCATGAAACAATGAATTTTGGAAGTGGAATGTTCAAAAACAAGACAGATATGGATCAGTGGAGGGACCAGTTTTTCAGCTACAGAGCCTGTGGCCTTGAAAAAAATAATTCAGCAAAAATTTGGCAAGATCAATATAGATTTTAAGGAAATTATAAAGAAAAGAGCAATGGAAAAGAAAAATGTGGAAGACAGTGTCAAGAAAAAACAAATGAACTTGACTGATAGATTAGGTATGTGAGGAAACTGGGAACTGAAGATGTGATTCTGATATTGTAAGCCTGAGAAAAAGAAAGAAATCGCAGAAATGGGAAAATGAAAGAGCTGAATTTTCTAGGGGGAAAGTGGAGAAGGGGAAAGGACAGAAATGTACTTTAGATTTGTCTGGGAAAATGTGGCAATTAGGAAGTAAGACCAGTCAAGAGACAGAGATTTGGGATATTCTGTCAAGACATCTCAGTTGCAGGAAAAAGAGAATATTGGGAAAGATGAGTAGAGAACCAAAGACAGAAATCTGGGAAATGCCAGGACAAAAGTGGAGCCCATGAAGCTAAAAAGGAAGCAAATTTTAGAAAGGCAGAAGAAGAACCTGGATAGAGTCACAGAAGAAGAGAAAGGGGGAAAAGGAAGTATCAGAGGTGTAAAATGGCCAATGGGCCTGAGGAAACAGATATGATAATGATTCATTTCATGTCATTGCCTAAGAACCATCACTGGCTTTTTATGTCCTGCAGGTTAATAGCCCGAGGAGTGGATACTTTCTATAATGTTCTAATATGCCTTAGTGATGACAGCCCACAACACATATCCAGCTACACATTATTCTTCATGCTAATGTGTTCTTTCAAGTTTCTTCATACATGTTCTGTTCTTTGCCTAATAAAATTTTACTCATTCTTCAAGATCCAACTCATACTACCAGTAACATGAATCCAGGCATATTCCTCATCCCTAGCAAAAGACCACATAATGCTTTCTTAGTTCTACCACTTCAGTTTGTAAACAGCTCAAGAACAGCATTCCTAATGTGGCATCTGAATCATTTTTCTTTTTACCATCTGTTTCAGTCATCATCTATTTCTATGAAACAAACCACTCCAAAGCATAGTGCCTTAAATAATAACTAATTTATTATCTTTAAATTCTGTGATTTGACATGATTGTGGTTTGTCCACTCCATGTGATGTCAGCTGGGACCATAGTCAGGACTCAACTGGGCTAGAATTTCCAAGACAGTTCAGTCAGATGTCTGGGACTACGGCTGAGAGAGTGGGAGGTGAGATAGCAGGAGGGCTGGGCTCAAGCTGGGATGCTGGGAAAGTTGGACTTGTTTCTTTCCATGCAGTCTCTGCCCATAGTCTTTCCATATGGCCCTCTACCAAGAGCCCAACTTTTTTTTTTTTGCAGTGTTGGTGATTGAACCCAGGGTCTCATGTGTGCTAGGCAAGCACTCTACCACTGAGTCACATCTCCAGTCCCCACCTTCTTATATAGCAGCTCAGCAGATCCACAAGGAAGGGATGAGAATCTACCAGTCCTCCTAAAGAGGAGGCTCTAAACCTGAAAATGCATCGCTTCCACCGCTGTTGACACAGAGACTACTCAAAGGCATGAACACCAGAAGGCATGATGGATAGGGACCACCTTTGGAACTGTCTCCCTTATTAATCTGCTACTTGCTTGAAGGGCAAAGATTATCACTTCACCTTGTGTTCCCCCAGTACCTAGCATGAAACTTAACACACGCTGGACAGTTATTAAATAATGGAGTGAGAGAGTTGAGTTGGAACTGAAGGACCACAGCACTGACCAAGGTAAGAACAGTCTGGGTCAATGGAAAGCTAAATAAGGAGGTGGAGGGTCTCCTGGTTAAATTTTGCATGTGATGTCAAAATGAGGCCACTCATGCTGTTATCAATTTTGTATCTGAATTTAAAATATTAAGTGTAAATATTTAAAATACATTACATTTGTGGAATCCTGTTTAGCATTTCCATATTTTTTAATAGGAAAGTGTCCTGATCCTCTCCTGACAGTTGAGAGTTCCCAAGAATAACCATTGTTAAGTACAAGTGTTAGGTAGTAACTTTTAAATCCCGTTGCTAAGAGATGCCCTGAAGGTTCAGTGGAACTCCCTAAGGGACCACTTTAGAGGGGATGGGAGAGAAGGGTCTGAGCTGAGCCCAGCAGGCAATCCCATCCCCATCTAACCAGGGAAGATTTCGTTGGTTTAGTGTTTTTTTTGACACAAATAAGGTTTTATTTGCAAAACCAAAAAAGGGCAGTGTTTTCACCATCACCACCCCCTACTAAATAAATACTTAACATGCTAGGGGGAAAAAAGGAGATGAATTAACAAGATTAACCATGAAGATTTAGCTGAAGCTAGATAGTCTAAACTGGCAGCAGGTCAGATGATCAGTCTTAATGCAAGTATAAGAGATTAAAGTGACCAGGGAGGCTAGGAGAGACCAGGGAGGGGGTAAAGTGGCATACTTTGAGTGTGGAGCCAAGGTTTTAGTTTAGGTGAAAATTTTCACTATCCAAGAATGTTCACTAACTGGCTCTCTAGCATTGGGTAGGACACTTAAACTCTGTGGGCTTCAAGTTGCTTCATTTGTAAAATAAATTCATTGGGCTGAAAGACTTCCAAAGTCTGGGATTCCTACTTGAAGACTCTGCAACTGCAGGGTGTTAGTTGAGCAGTGTAGGTGACTGACAACTTCCAGGCTATTCAGATTATTCAATAGGATCAGAGGAAGCTCATTTATTCACAGTTTGAGGACAAGAAGGGAGAGATGAAAGGTTTAAGAGTATAGGGTACTTAGCTTAGATAATATCTAATATTGAGTGCCCATTATACCAAACACTCATACCACAGCATTTAATTCTCACAGCATCTCTATCAGGTAGGTACAATTATTCCCTATTTTAAAGATAAGGAAGTTGAATTAAATGATGAAGCAAGGATCCAAAGGTAGGCATTTAAGTGCATATCTCTATTCCTTCCCTATTTGCAGGAAGTCAGCCCATATTCCATTTTAAAGCCCACCCAAGATACATTATAAAGCCTTAGAGAAGGAGGCTTTTTAACAGCTCAACTTGCTTTGTATAATCAAAGCACGTGCCTTCAGGCATAAAGGCACCTAGTGGGGGTCTTTTTATAATGGTGATGCTAGTAGTATTGACAAAGTTAGTGATGGTTAAAGAGAATTTATGCTTGAAATGCAAATGGACCAGCCATCTAGAATTTCAATATTGGTTCTATCATACTGTAACCAAGTAATTCTACAGGAAACTCTATTGTTAAAAAGAGACTATGAAATAATGGGAGGATTTTCAGAGAAGCTAAGAAATTTTGAATTCTGCCCTATGAATTAGGTAGATGTGTTTGTTAGGTGGCAGAAGTATCCGAAAATTTTCATATTTTGGCAACTTATAAAATAGATAACTAAAAATCTAACACTTTATATTTTAAAATATGGAAGAGACCACAGAGTTATAACCTCATGAATATTATATTATCCCCATATTAGAGAGCTAAAAACTGAGGTTTATACAGGTCAAAAAAAAATTTTTTTTTTTGCCCAAGGTGATACAGTTAGTAAGTACAGCCACGTTTAAACCTTCAGACTCCAAGTCCAGTGTATTTCCATTACACTGCAAGATACTTTATGAAAATGCACATTTTATATTACAGTAAAATATAGTAGATATTACCCAGGAGAATAGAATTGACTAGTTTCGCCCCCTAGAGGAGGAAATTATAACCTTTCCGAAGATTTGCTTGCTTGAGGTTAACAATTTGTAGTAAAATTATTATGACTTTGATTAAAATATGTGGCTAACATTTTAAAAGATGCAAATAAAAATAAAACCAAATGTAAGTTTTTTAAAAATTAGAACTGTTAACACAGAGGCACTGCTTATATGAATTGGGTCATCTAATGGTATTTTAGTGTTTTTAGGATTGTAAACTCACCCATTATAAATTAGCCCAAGAACATTAATAGTTTATGGTTGGACTTTAAGCCACTGGTGGTTTTGATATTTAAAGAGATTAATTTTCTTGATCTCAGGGAGAAAGCCTATACACAGTGAGTTCTTTAAACCCATGCAAATCTGGGATTTCCTCTGGCTCTACTGTTAACTATCCGTGTGACCTTGAGGAAAGGCATTAACCTCTCATTCTAAGTTTCCTCAACTTTAAGTGGGTAATTATCCCTGTATCTTTGGATTGGTTTAAAAATTAAATATGAAAATGTAAACAAAGCATGGAGCAAAGGATCCTGTACTCAAAAAATATTAGTACTTTTCATTAAGAGCCTTGGCAAGTATTTATATATTGGACTTTATGTGTCTGCTAAAAACAAAACAAACACACACACACACACACACACACACACACACACACACAGTAACAAAAACCCCTTCATGTCTACTTAGATCTACATCTAAGAGTGGGCTACTTAGCACCTCTCCTATACCTTGTTCACAACCAGGAACTTGGTAGACACCCAATAAGTGTTCCTTAAATTAAACCAAAATCAAATTACTCCACCCCCTGGGGTCTTGCATGTTTATAGGAGCCTGCCGTAGGCAACATCCAATTGGCCAGTATTCTGCTCATGTATAAAAGGACGTTGTCCTTGCAGCATTCCTTCGTGGTCTCTAGGCCCTGCCTTTTTGTCATGGTTCATTCCAGCTGAACTAAAATTTCCCCAAACATGACTGAAGCGATGGGCCGAATCTAACAAGATTAAGTTTAATAGGGATAAATGTAAAGACTTATACTTCAGTCCAAAAAGAATCCTGTACAAGTGCTAGATGGGGAATATGGGGATTAGCAGCAACATGTGTGAAAAAGACTTAGGGGTTTTAGTTGATATTAAGCTCAATTAGTCAACATTGTGCTTTCCCTAACGAGAAAGTTTATGTGAACTGAGTCGGCAGTGACTCCCACCCCTGCCTGGTGATTACCCTGCTGTACTTCAGCTTTACCAGGATCTCTTACAAGGATCCTTCAGGTGAGACCACAGACCTCAGGCCCCACCTCCAGAGTCTCTCATTCAGTAGGTCTGGGGTGGGGCCTGAGCCTCTGCATTTTTTTAAAAATTTTTTTTAGTTGTAGATGGACACAATATCTTTATTTTATTTATTTATTTTTATGTGGTGCTGAGGATCAAACCCAGCGCCTCACATGTGAGAGGCAAGTACTCTACCACTGAACCACAACCCCAGCCCCAAGTCTCTGCATATTTAACAAGTTCCCAGGTCAGGGCTAATAATGCTGGCCCTGCTAGGATCATTCTCTGGGTATAACTGCTCTCCTGTACCCTACCTGGTCAAGTAACACAGGTATCCTTGTCACAGTGACAAGGATAGTGAAGAAAATGAAACCATAAGAAGGACAAGGAAAGGCAAGATGTGAAGATTTGTTTTCTGCTAGAGTATACTAGTAAAATTAATAATAACTAATATTTCTTGGGGTTTATTCTGGACTAGAAGTTTTAAACATGTCAGATGGAATTCATAATGGTAATTAATAATAACAATCACCAACCATATAACATTTGCTGTGTGTCAAGTTTTGTTCTATGTGCTTCATGTATTTAATTCTCACAGAAACCTAAAGGGTACATATTACTATACTCACTTTTCAGACAAGGAAGCTGTTTACCTGAGAACAAACCCATGAAGACTGCATTCACCAGGTCATGAGAGACATGGCTGGGATTTGGATCCAGATGTGCTGACTATAGAACTCCTGTAACACCCGAAGACCTCTCTGGAGGCACTGGTGAAGTAAAGATGCCTTTTTGTTCAAAGAAGAGAAGAATGAAGAAATACAAAGCACTTGCTGGTGAATGGATAAGGGAAGTAGGGTTTATCTATACAAGGGAATATTATCCAACATTAAAAATGAAATAATTTATGAAAACATGAGACAACAAGAAAGAATCTCAAAATAATTATGGTGAGTGAAAGAAGCCAAAAAAAATTAGATAATGTTAACTAATCAACAGTGACATAAAGCAGATCTGTGGTTGCCTAGGAATGATGGGAAGGGGACTAGAACAGGTGGGGACAAGGGATTACAAACAGGCACTAGGAAACTTTTGAGAGTAATAAATAAGTTCAATACCTTGATGATGGCAATGCTTTCAAGGGTGTCTAAATATGTCAAAATGTATCAAATTGTACATTTTAAATATGCACAGCTAATTGTAAGTTAATTATCATTCCTTGAAGCTATGAAAACATACATGGCTTTAATTATATTAAGTAAAATCCACAGTCTCTGAAGTAGACCAGTGTTATTATTCTACTAATGACTGATTAAAAACTGTGTTTGGTATAGAGATATAACTATAAAATTGGTAATTTTGATAAACGTCCCCTTCCTCATATCTCACATATACTCAATATGTCTTTATCAATTTCAAAGTAGATCATCAGTTAAATAATAACTTAGATTCTATGAAAACACAACTCAGTGGAAAAATCTAGTACTAAATTCTGGTTTATTGAAAAAATAACTAACCTTAAGAGATTATGGATTCTAAAAACTAAAATAATACTTAAATATATTTATAACAGTAGAAGAATACCAGCTCCTTATTAAATTTCACATTTAAAAAAATTCCAAAACATAACAAGATGTATTCCATTTGTTTACAATAAAAATGAATTTTAAAAAAATTCCAAAACACTCTGGCATTTTCCTTCTGAAATAGAGGACAGATAGTATTATTCTCATCTAATAGACATTAAAATTTAATCTGTCCAAAGAATGTTCTTTTCATAACTTTTGATAACAAGTCACAATACATTTGGAAGTTTGCTTTGCTTGGGGTCATAACTTGGTTTAAAATTCAGTTGAAGACCCAAGTTTATCACAGGTGCTCATTAATAACCATAATAGCCAATACTTTCTAAATATATTAATATTAAAATTTACAAAAAAATTCTAATCCACATAACATGTGTTTTCAGGGCCTAAAAGAAATGTGATGTCAGTGTGCAAAGAATGCTAATCAAATCTGGAGATGCTTCTGTAGAAGTCCTCTTGGAACTTTTCAGGATGATTAATACAATACTGTTCTCAAATTACTTGTGGTTTAGTACTGAATCTCTCTGCAGAGGTAGGTCACATACCCACAACATCTTTATTCTAACTTTAAGAGAAAACCTAAGTTGCTCTACCTCCTCACTCTATTCCCAGGGAGAATACAGTAATACAAGCCAAGGACAAACTCAAGGATACAGCTGGGCCTCCAAGATAAGGAGAGGAGGAGATTTGGGGGCAGGAGGAATGAAGACCAAGTAACTCCTGCAGATCTACTTGCCTTCCTCCATAGCCTGGGGTGTCCTGGGGAGAAGGGCAGAGCCTCCAGGAGACTGCTAAGACCTGTGCAGAGGCAGGCCTTGAAATAAAAAGAGCTACAGATTGAGCAAGGAAGAGAGATCAGGGACTGACATGAGGCAAAGGCCACAGAGAAATAATTAGATGGGAGCACTGTCTTTTCTCCCCTGTGGGGGTAGATGAAACCTTAAAATTTCAAGACTGGGACCTTGGCTTCCAGTGACGGACAAATGAGTGGGATGGAATCCAAGAATGTCCTTCCAGGATTCATTATTGAAGTTCTATTCATAGCTAGCCCTTCCCTGACAATCTCTGATGTTTGCCACTGTATATAAAGAAACCACAAAATCATGTTTAGATAGAACCTTTATAGACTTGTCTTAATCAGTTTTATGTTGCTATAATATAATACCTGAGACTGGGTATTATTTTGCTCCACAGTTCTGGAGGTGGGGAAGCCAAAAGGGCAAGCTAGAGCATGTGCAAGAATCAACATGAAGGCCGGTCTCGCCTTGACAATAATCTTCACTAGCCAGGCCTGGTGGCACATACCTATAATCTCATGGAGTTAATAACTAATCCAATTCCATGAGAACAAGAACTCAAAGAGAAAGGCATTCCTCTGTTCATGAAGGCTTCATCCCCATGATCCAAATACCCACTATGAGGCACTGTCTCCCAACACTACCACATTGAGAAATGGAGGCTCCAGCATGTGAATTTAGGGGACACAATCAAACCATAGCAAGGCTTAATCTAGATTTCTTTCTTTCTTCCTTCCTTCCTCTTCTCTTCCTTCCTTTCTTTCTTTCTCTCTCTCTTCTCTCTCCCTCCCCCCAGCTCACCCCCCACCCTCGCTTTCTCTTTTCTTCCTTTTTTTTTTTTTGTACCTAGAATTGAATCCAAGGGCACAAGGACACTTTACCACTTAACCAGTCTTTTTTATTCTTCATTTGAGAAAATGTCTTGCTAACTTGCCGAGGCTGGCCTTGAACTTGTGATCCTCCTATCTCAGCCTCTGGAGTCACTGGGATTTCAGGTATTTGTCACTGTGCCTGACAGAAATTTAGATTTCTAACTTGTATCCAGGGATACTTCATTTAGTCAAGAGCCACCAAGAAGGAGGCCTTGTGGAGAAGGATATCACTAAATGGAGGTCACAAGGCCTGACTTTAGGTATGCAGGTTTCTCCTGTGGGTTTAATGCTCTACTCTGTTAAAAAAAAAAAAAAACTCCTCACTAAGTTCTGAACAAGGAATTCTGAATTTTCATTTTGCACTAGGCAGCAAGTTATGTTGTAGGTCCTGGGGATAACAATGTCAGGTCTGGATTACAGATCTCTCCCTGTTGGCAAATCTCTTCTACCTGGGCACCGTATTCTGAGTAGCCATATTTGTCAGCTATTTTTCCAAAAAAAAAAAAAAAAAAAAAAATGTAATTCAAAGCGATTACACCTCCCTTACCAACAATGTGTTCTCTTGTTCTTTAATGATAATTTTAAAATCTTGCAGAATTCAAATTTATTTAATCCAGAATTTATTTTACATTAAAAATGAATGTCAGCACTGTAATCCTATGAGTATGGTTTTATGCAGAATTTTTTTTATATACATCTGCATTGTGTCTGCATTCCTTTAGCAGAGTAAGTGCATCTGAACCACAGTTACATCCACAAGTCTTCCAGCCATAGCCATATGCACAACCCATTCCAAAGTATTCAACTGAATTTTATCTCATCACATAAAATCATGCAGACATTTGGATCATCTGGGAAGTAAAGGTCTCTACTATTGTGTACAGACGGACCCTTAATTTGTCCCTTCTTGGTTGCCCATGCCACTGGCAGAGGATAATTCCCACTATTTCCTAAGGGACAAGGCCCAAATGAAATTCTGACCTAGCTGGACTTGTTGATGATTAAGATAAAATTGAAATACCAAACACAGAAAGAGTTGCTTTATGAAAATGATATGAGTGGGTCCAGGCCAATACAATCCTGATTTTTTTTTTTTCCTCCTATTGTTTTCTGTTATTTTGTTTCCTTTAACTAAGCTAACTTTTAAAGGGTTATGTCTACAGCAGCCTAGGGAGCACACACAGCTGTGTCTGATACAGTGAATTAGATTTTCTGGCTGCAGGAAAAGTTACAAGATCTGTAGATTGCCTCTTTCAGGGGAAGAGAAGGAGCGAAATGTGAGTAAATGCTGCAGGAGAGGTGATGGCAAAAAAGGAAGCTGAAGGATGAAGACTACACAATTAGGATATTCAGAGGCTGCTAATTTGCATCACACACTCTACAGAGATCCTAATTGATCCTAATTTCGATAATTGTTCAAGTAATTTCATAAGTACAGTTGAACTCCATTAATTTGAATGCTCTCAACTTAAAATTTGTATAAGCGATATGATTGAACTCTGCTGGTTTATCTTTTTATAGTGGGCATAAAAATGACTGGTAACACAGATGATTATTGAAAAATCAACTCTGTATAAAAAACATTTTAAAGCACTCTCAGGTGCTTTATAACTCTTGGCTTTATTAAAAAATATTTTTGTACTTGAGCACATACTGTGAGCAAGAACCAGGCAAAGGGCTTTTATTATAAAGAAGTATAAATCACTGGCCTGTCTTCAGTGAGCTTAGAGGCCTGGGTGTGAAAGAAGACAGGTACATGGAAATACGACTCTCAATACCAGGTAACTTGAAAAGTAGGGAATGAAGGCTATAGATAATGCACTCTGTTCATTAGGGCAGAACTCATAAGGCGTGTTGTGGTCATTGCTCTGCTACAGAGTTACTGTGAAAACTTGAAAATTTTAACTCTTTCTTTTAGGTACCCATATGCAGATTTTCCTCTTTCTTTATTGAAACATTTTCATTCACTCTTTAGATATGGAGCACTACTTCAAGTAAGAGATTGTGCTAGGTGTTAGAGGGAACATATCAAGGAAGATGCTCTTCTTAACCTGAAGGATTTTTCCAAGTGAATATTTCTCAAGCTGAGTGAATTTCTAATCGGAAAAAAAGGCACAGACACAGTGTATTATGTTGGGTCCCCCAGAAGCTGAATCTGAGACAAATGTGATTGCAAGTGATTTATTTGGGGGCTGATCACAGCAAGTGTCAGGAGGGAAGTAGGGAAGTTAGACAAGGAAACAAAGTAGCTGATAATAAAAGGAGCCTCCAAGAAGCAGATTCCTGTTGTGAGCAACTGGAGCTCAGCCCCTGGAGAACTCCAGGGACACTACAAAAGATGCCCCATTTAGGCAGCAGGGGGCAAGGACACCTGGGTTTTTATCCTCTACCTTGCTTCCTTCCTTGGTTGAGGGCTAGTGCTGTGGAATGAATACTCCTGGCACTTGTGGCCTATGCTGGTTCTAGATTCAAGAGGAAAGTCCTCAGGCAATTACTCACAGCTGAAGCTCAAAGGTGTGCATGGAAAGATGTGCCTACGGCAAAGGCAGGGTGCTAAAAGTACCAGCCATGCAAGGATGAAATAGGATTCCAGAGGTCATGAAAGAAGACTGCTGCAAGAGTTGGTACTTCAGGAAGGCCACACAAAGATGGTGGTGGTGACGGAGGAACAATGACCTCCATAGGAGTCCAAAAGCATGGAGATGGAGAAGGGCATGTAGTGGTCACTAGCAGCAAACATTCCTGGAGAAACTGTGTAGGGGTCATAAGGAGTATGACTGAAAAGATAAACAGTAACCAGAATAAAGCCTCTTTAAATGTCCTATCCAGCAACTTTAAACTGTATCCTGTAGGTATCAAGGAGACTAAATATATTTGATTACTAGAGTGACATGATTAAGTTTCTATTTTAGCAAGCTAGCTCTGGAAAGCTCCTCATAATGTTCAGGATGGCCTGGAGGAGGTAGATAGGCTATCGTTACAGCCAAGGTGAGACATAATCAGAGTGGGTACAAGGGCACTGACAGAGAATAGATACAGTCCTGGGACACCATGAGAGGGGCTCCCAGGGCTGCATACCAGAGAGATGGAGGAGTACGGGTGGCAACAATGAAGCCTGATGACTCACTGAACTGATGTTGCTTTTAACTGAGGTAATAAATTGTAACAGAAAGAGATTTTGTGTTTGGAATTTGGATCTGTTGAATTCAATGTGGGCTGTTAACCTGGAGGATTCCAGCAGGCGGTTTTAGAATGTGGGGTCCATAACTGGGCACGTCCATGCATGCCTAAAATCCCAGCTACTTGGGAGGCCGAGGCAGGAGGATCACAAGTTCAGGGCAAGCCTGGGCAACTGAGTGAAACTCTCTCTCAAAATAAAAAATAAAAATAAACTGAAGATGTAGTTCAGTGGCAGAGCACCTGCCTAGCATGCATGAAGCCCTGGGTTCCATTCCCAGTATTGCAGGGGCAGGGAAAGAACTATGTGTCCAGAGTCCCAAGAGAGCTGGAGACAGAGGTTCACACTTGGGATTCCTCACCAAGGAAGAAGGCAAAATGAGACAACTATAGCCTGGTCATCAAATATTCATAATTAGTAATGTTTTCCTGTAAGTATTATTTGGAACAATCATTTCCAGAAAGTCACTAAATATGATATAGAATTTACCTTTCTAATTTTTGTTTTAAATATGGAAGTAAATGACTTATGGAGTTATAAAATACAAAGTCTCCTCCCCGTTTTTTTGTTGTTGTTGTTGTTGTTGTTTTTGTTTTTGTTTTTGCTGAGCTGGGTATTGAACCCAGGGCCTTGTGCTTGTGAGGCAAACGCTCTATCAACTGAGCTGTCTCCCCAGCCCTCCTCCTCTTATTGATGGATATGAATCAGAATATAGTAATTACAAGTATCAGTTGAGGATAAACCACGAACACATTGTTCAGATCTTTGGGTAGTGGTTGAAAGTACCTGATCACAATATCCTGACAGCAGTAACTGATTCTAGAAATACTTCAATTGTGTTGCAAGAGGGGAGCTACTAATTTTTTTTTTCTTTTTATTATTATTATTATTATTTTCAGTACCAGGGGTTGAGTCCAGGACTTTTAACCACTGAGTCACACCCCCAGTCCTTTTTATTTTTAATTTTGAGACAGGGTCTCACTAAGTTGCTTAAGGGCCTTGCTAAGTTGCTAAGGCTAGCTCTGAACTTGGAATCATCCTGCCTCAGCCTCCCTAGTCTCTGGATTGCATGCCTGGTGGGAGCTACTAATTTAAAAGTATCAAATAAAGCAGTTATTCAGTTCATATTTGCCAAGCTCCTCTAGCTTGACTTCCTTTTCCAAAGTTTTGTGCCTGGTGATCTATTTCAGCAGAGGCTCTGCTGAACATTTCTTGAGCAACTTTAGGCCCCTTCTATTTTCCTAACTAGCAGGAAAGTCGTGAAGAAGACATGTGTTAATGTTTGTGGAGTCCAACAAATAACACTATTATTTTCCTTACTTGAGTTTTAAATCAAAGGACATTAGACAAATGGGGAACAACATAGCACCTTTGTCATCATCCTCACCTTTACCTTCATCGTCATTGCTGAAGGTCAGGTTAGAGTATGTGGTTTAGAGGAGGAGCAAAAATGGGCATCCCAATGTTGAATCCCTGAATTAGGTCGATTTATCCAACAAATCATCTGCAAAAGTGTACAACCACAGACTTCCCCATGCGGGAACCCACCTTGTAAAACAAACTAGAGCGTGGAAAAACCAACCAGAATTCAGCTATTAATTCTCAAGAGTGAAAGAGAAGGAAAGGGATAGAGCCATGCAAGTCTATTTCCTTATTGCATATTCACCCACAAATTATTTAAGTCACTCATGACTTGGATGTCCCATGTACTGAAAACTGAATCCATCTAAAGACACTTCCCCCTTCTTTGTCACTTCCCTGACTTCTCTATCACCCACAAACTCATAGTCTGAGGACTTAAGAAGGGTTGGAAACAGACTCTGTAGTTAGAAAAGTCCTCAGAGATTTACAGCCTGACAGCTTGACCCATCAGTGCAGGGAGGTGAAGTGACTTGCCCAAGGTCACATGGTTTAGTTAGGGGAAGACCTTATAGGCTAATACCCACTAGGTTCAAAACAGATGTCTGGAAAAATATGCTATGACTTGATTTTATACTTTTAAACACCACTCAAAGGTGCCTTTGAGCAGAAACAGCCAGATGGTGTTAACTTTTACAGAGAATCTCTAACCCAAAGAGAGAACTTAATGAAGAAGCAGACTTTCACATAGACTTTATTTATCCTGATATGAGCAAAGTCTTCTGAGACCACTGGGTTTGTTCCTTCTACTTTGGAAATCACAGACCTTTCTATTCAGAAAATGGTAAAATATTCACTCTCTTTGCTTGTATGGAATCAACTCCTAATGAGCTTAGGACCTGGCACATACTAGGCACTCAAAATATGGTGCATAATGAATGAATACATAAGATTTCCTTCTCATTCAGAAAGGGGCATGAAGGGAAAGAAAAATCAGTGCTGTTCCAGTTATGGTAATTTAAAAAGGACAATAGAAAAATGCATCAATTTACTAAATTCTGTTAAAAATATTTTCTAAACATTTTGGCATGAAATGAATTCAATTATTAACAATTATCATTCAAATCGACTTAAGTGGAGAGAATGGAAAGGAAACTAGTAGCAGGAAACAAATTTTTTAAAGTAATCATAAGTAGTTAGGAGAACCTTACTAGTTATGAGGGACAGTCCTCACAATCCCACAATGCCCAGATTGACAAGAGAACAGGGAGCACTAAACCAAATTCACTCTTGAGCAAAATGCCTCCCTTCTGAATAGTGGCCCCACAGCATGTAAGGTTTATATTTATGCTAGGAATTTTATACATCCTATTCTATTTTAACCTTACAATCACTCTATGAGGTAGGCATTATAAACTCCATCCCAAGAGGACATTATGTTAAGTGAAATAAACCAGACACAGAAAGAAAAATATTGCATGATCTCACTAATATATGAGCTATGTTTTGAATGTGTCTCATTCAAACTTGTGTTGAAGCTGGGCATAGGGAGGCATGCCTGTAATCCCAGAGATGGTGGGGCGGGGGACCAAGAGGGTGAGGCAGCAGGATCACAAGTTTAAGGCCAGTCTGGGTAACCTAGGGAGACTCTGATTTCAAAATAAATCAAAACGGGCTGGGGATGTAGTGCAGTGGTAAAGTGTTCCCGGGGTTAATCCCCAGTATGAAATCGAAATAAAGCAAAACAAAAATATTCATGCTGACATTTAATTGCCATTGTGACTGCATTAAGAAGTGGGACCTTTAAGAGGTGATTAAATGCTATTGCAGCAGAAGTGGACTAGTTAGCTTGAAAGTGTGTTTGTTAGGAGGTTAGGAGTTGGGCCTCCTCTTGCCTTCTCTCTTACACATACTTTCTCACTTCTGCTGTGTTATGAGGAAGCAAGAAGACCCTCACCAAATAGTGAACAATAATATCACCATATCTTTGAACTTTTCAGCCTCTAGAGCTGTGTAGCAAATAAACTATTATCATTTATAAATTTCCCATACTCATGCATTCTGTTATAGCAGCATAAAATAGACTAAGAAAACACAAAATTTTTTAAAAGTTCAATATACACAGAGAATAAATAGAACTAATCAGAGGCAAGAGGTGGGCCAGGAAATAGGGAGAGTCAGAGGATACAAAGTAGAGATCTATAGGACCAATAAGTCTAGAGAGCTAAAGTATAGCATGAGGACTATAGACAATAAAATTGAACTGTAACTGATAGATGAGTAGATTTTAGTTGCTCCTGCCACAAAAGAAAGAGGTAACTATGTGAGATGCTGGATATGTTAATTTGCTTGAGTACAGTAATCATTTTATTGTCTATATGATTCTAATAAAATCATTTTGTACACCTTAAATATACACAATAAAATTTATTCTAAAAATTAACTCCATCATAAACTACATGTTACATAGCTCCACAAATATCAAACTGTTAAATAACAAGCTTATGTCATATAACTTAATCTTTAAGCTTACCTCCTTCTCTCTCCTTAGTTAAAAATTTTCCTCTTGCTCATTCAGACATCAATTCATTAATTTTAAATGTATTTATTAAACAATAAGTGGGATAATAAATTGAACTAAATAAGCAATGAACAACTTATTGATGAACTTAAGAATACTATTGTACACCAAAATTTATAAAATTTTGAGGAAACTGTAGAAGATCTTAGACATTCCATGTTCATGGAACAAAAGACTTGATATTGTTAATATGACCATTCTCTCCAAATTGATCTGTGGATTAAATATATTATACTTTTTGAAGAAATTGATGAGAAGATCCAAATATTTATATGGAAATGAAAAGCACCCAGGACAGCCAAAACAATTAAAAAAAAAAAAAAAAAAACAATTTTAGAAGACTTTCACTCCCTGATCGGAAATCATGCCATAAAGCTACAGTTATCAATACAGTGTGAGACTGGCATGAAGACAGACATACAGATCAATGGAACAGAATTGAGAGTCCTGAAATAAATCCCCATATTTTTATTCAACCTAGTTTTGGTGAATATGCCAACATCATTTATTCAGGTAGGATTCTGTTCAACAAATGGTGCTGAGAAAACCAGAAATTCATATATAAAAAAGATATGTGTTTATCCACATATAAAAATTAACTAAATATTAAATGTAGATTTAAATGTAAGAGCTAAAAAAATAAAAATTTTAGAAGAAAACTAGGAGAAAATATTCAAGACCTTGGGGTGGGCAAAGATTTCTTGGATATGACATCAAAAGCATTGTCCATGAAAGAAAGTAAATGATAAATTAGATGTTCTCAAAACTGAAAACTTTTACAATTCAAGATACATCATTAAGAAAATGAAAAGACAGCTAGTTGTGGTAGCAAGTTCAAGGCTAGACTGGGCAATTTAGCAAGATCCTGTCTTAAAATAAAAGAAAGAAGAGTAGGTACGTAGCTCAATGATAGAGCACTTGCCTAGCATGCACAAGGCCCTGGGTTCCATCCCTAGTACAAGAAAGGAAAGATGGAAAAAAAGAAAGAAGAAAGGAAGAAAAAGAAAATTAAAAGACCAGTAACAGACTGGGGGAAAATGTCTACAAGATTTATATCAAAATAAAGGATTTGTGTTCAGAATATAAAGAAGACTCTATAAAAATTTGAAAAGAAAAAGAAAACAACGATCAAAACTACATGTGCAAACTACATAAATGATCATTTCACCAAAGAAGATATATAAATAGCTGCTATGTAGGTGAAAATTGTGTTAAACACCTGAAAAGAGGCTGAACTTCATTGTTCATTAGGTTAATGGAAGTGAAAATCACAATGAGATAATATTTCATATCCATTAGAAAGGCCAGAAGACAGAGAATAACAAATGTTGATGAGGATATGGAGAAATAAGAACCACCAACCATTGCTAATGAGAATGAAAATTGGCAACTTTGGAAAAAAGATTTGGCAATTTCTCAAAAAGTAAACACTAAAGTTATCATACAACCCAGTAATTCCACCCCTAAGTATCAACCCAAGGTAAATGAAAACGTGTCTGCATGAAGATTTGTATCAGAAGGTTCATATCAGCAAACACAGGAAACAACTCAATGTCTATCCATTTGTGAAAGGATAGACAAGTTGTGTATACTAACACAATGAAATACCATTTAGCAATAAAAAGGAGCAGATCACTGACACATGCTACATGGTGGATGAACCTAAAAAACATGTGAAGTAGGGTTGGGGTTGTGGATCAGTGGTAGAGCACTTGCCTTACATGTGTGAGGCACTGGGTTTGATCCTCAGCACCACATAAAAATAAATAAATAAAATAAAGTTATTATGTCCATCTACAACTAAAAATATTTTTAAAAATATGTGAAGTAAAATAAACCAGATTCAAAAGACCCATATTGAATAATTCATATGTGCGTGTGCATGTTTGCATATGTGTATACAAATATATAAATATACATAAATACATATACACATATTTGTACATATATATATTTATATGACAAATTTATGGAGCAAGAGAGTAGAGCAGTGGTTACCTGGGGGTGAGGGTATAAAATGGGACTAACTGTAAATGAGCATGAGGAATCTTATTTAGGGTACAAAAATGTTCTACAACTGATTTACCAAGATGATTGCATTGCTTGGTAAAGTTCCTGAAAATCATTGAACTGCATGCTTTAAGTGGGTAAATGATAGTTTGTTCCAAAATAAACTAAACTAAATTTTAAAATAAATTAGTGCAGGGCATGGTGGTGCATACCCGTAATCCCAGAGGGTCGGGAGGCTGAGGTAGGGGTACCACAAGTTTAAAGCCAGCCTCCACAAAAGTGAGTTGCTAAGCAACTCAATGAGACCCTGCCTCTAAATAAAATACAAAATAGAGCTGGGGATGTGGTTCAATGGTCAAATGCCCCTGAGTTTAATCCCCTGTAGTAAATAAATAAATAAATAAATAAATAAAATTAGTAAAGGCCGTACCATCTTTTGATTGTAGATGTAGCATACATAATTTGCTCAGGCTCAAACATTGACATTTTTATGGACACATTCCTCTTCTACTGGTCATGCAGATCAGGTACCAAGGCCTTCCTTGTTCTTCCTGTGAACTTTATTGCATGAACCCATTTTTAAAAAGTTTGTTTTATTTAGTTGTACATGACAGCAGAATGCATTTTGATTCATTGTACAAAAATGGAGTACAAATTTCATTTCTCTGGTTGTACACAATATAGAGTTACACCATTCCTGCAATCATACGTGTATGTAGGATAATGATGTCTGTCTCATCCCACCATCTTTCCCACTCCTGACCCTTCCCCCCCATCCCTCTCTGTACAATCCAAAGTTCTTCCATTTTTCTCTTATACCCCCCTACCCCAGTTATGTATCAGCATCCACTTATCAGAGAAAACATTTGGTCTTTGTTTTTTTTGGAATTGGCTTATCTTGCTTAGCATGATATTTTCCAACTCCATTCATTCACCTGCAAATGCCATAATTTTATTCTTCTTTAAGGTTGAGCAATATTCCTTTGTGTGTGTGTATATGCGTGTGTGTGTATGTATATATATATATATATATATATATATATATATATATCTCGCATATATATATATTCCTTTGTGTGCTTATCTGTGTGTATATATATATATATCACAGTTTCTTTATCCACTCATCTATTGAAGGGCATCTAGGTTGGTTCCACAATTTAGCTATTGTGAATTGAGCTACTATAAATATTGATGTGGCTGCATCACTGTAGTATGCTGATTATAAATCCTTTGGATATAAACCAAGGAGTGGGATAGTTGGGTCAAATGGTGGTTCCATTTCAAGTTTTCTAAGAAATCTCCATACTGCTTTTCAGAATGGTTGCACCAATTTGCAATCCCAGCAGCAATATATGAGTGTACCTTTTTGCCCACATCCTCACCAACATTTATCATTGCTTGTATTCTTGATAATTGCCATTATAATTGGAGATGAAATCTTAGAGTAGCTTTGATTTGCATTTCTCTAATTATTAGAGATGATGAACATTTTTTCATATATTTGTTGATTGATTGTGTATCTTCTTCTGTGAAGTGGCATGAACCCATTTTTAAATCTTCCTTTCTAAAATCATTTCATACAGATTTTCCTTACTTCCCTTAGTTAATTTATTGCAATTGTAAGTGGTTTCCCTAACTTTACTTACTTCCTGTAGCTTATTAATCTTCCAGTTACATTGATTTTATCAGGCTACACTTTCTATCCCCCAGACCTCTAATTGTTCTCATTGGGAGTAGTATACTGTGTGTGATGGCTAATATCAGGTGTCCACTTGCTGAGGTTAAGGTCTACATAGATGGAGGATAAAACATTGTGTCTGTGAGGGTGTCTCCAGAAGACATTAGATTTGGAATCTGTAGGACTAAGTAAAGAAGACCCATCCTCACCAACCCATCATCTGATCCATTGAGGGTGTAGATAGAATAAAAAGGCAGAAAAAGGATAAATTTGCTCTCTTGTCTGGAGCTAGGACATTCATCTTCTCTTGCCCTCCAGTATTGGAGCTTTCCAGATTCCTGGCCTTTGGCCTTGAACTAAGAGTTATACCATTGGCTCCTGGGGGTCTCCAGTTTGCAGATAGCAGATGGTGGGAAAATTTAGCCTCTATAATCAAATGGACCAATTCCCATAATAAATTCCCTGTTTTAGATCTCTCTGTATATCTCTTTGGTCCTGTCTCCCTGGAGAACCTGATTAATACACTGTGCAACAATGGCTTTCTTGTTTGGACCTACCCTATACTTCCAATTTTATTTTTCACTTTTAAAACAATCCTTTTACTCTTTCAAACTGGTTTCCTCATTGTCTCCCATGTTAGTTTCTTTTCTTTTGGTACTAGGAATTGAACCCAGGGATGTTTTGCCACCGAGTTACAGTCCCAGCTCTTTCTATTTTTTACTTTGAGATAGAGTCTCACTAAGTTACTTAGAGCCTCACTATGTTGCTGAGACTGGCCTTGAACTTTTGAGCTTCCTGCCTCAGCCTCCCAAGTCTCGGGAATTATAGGCGTGTGTCATGACGTGCCTACTCCCATATATATTGGCTTAAAACAATATTTGTTTGTTACCTTGCAGTTCTGAATGCAACCCATCTAGAATGATAGTATCAGCTGGGCTATGTTCTCTCCAAAGGGTCTTGAGGAATCAACCCTCTACTGCTTCTGCCAGCTTCTGGTTGTGGCTGGCTATCCTTATAAACACATCACTCAGCCCTCTGCTTCTGTCTTAACGTGGCTTTCTTTCCTTTTCTAAGGACATTAGCTAATGGATTTAGGGCCCACCCTAACCTGGGATGCTCCTCTCGAGATCTGTAGCCCAATTTCATCCACAATGACACTTTTTCCAAATAAGGTCACCTGAAACCTGTGAAAAGTTTCAGGACATTGTTTTTTTGGGAGACTACCATTCAATCCACTACACTCCCCTATGTTCCTTTCATATCATCAGACATGTTATTTCCACATTCAGAATTTTTCTTCCATTCTCTTTCCCAAATCTTGTTCAGTTTCTGTGCCCTGTTCACAAAGCCTTCTTCTAAACAGAACACCCTGTATTAACTTCTCCTTTTCCTGAACTCCTATGGCACTGGCTGTTCTATTCATTTGTGCATTGTTTATGTTCATGTTTGTAGGTCCTGCTTGCCAACCAGATTTTAATCTCCTGTAAGAGGATCTCAAACTTCAAAGAAGTGTTTCTCAACTTTGACGGCATATCAGAATCATCTAGAGATCTTTAAAAAGACCACCCCTAGGGCGGGATGTCACTAAGTGGTAGTGTTTGCCTTGCGTGTGTTACTGACTTCAATCCCCAGTACTGCCAAATAAGCAAACACACACACACACACACACACACACACGCACACACAAACATCTCTAGAGGTTGTTTTGTTTTGTTTTGTTCTGTTTTGGTTTGGTGTTGGGGATTGAACCCAAGGATGTGTTACTGCTGAGCCACATCCCTAGTCCTTTTTATTTTTTATTTTGAGACAGGGTCCTGCTAAGTTGAGGAGGTTCACTAAATTGCCAAGGTTGCTCTCAAAATTGCAATTCTCCTGCCTCAGCTTCCTGAGTCACTGAGATTACAGGTGTGCACCACTGTGCCTGGCTAGAGGTTTTAATTTAACTAGTCTGCGGGTATGTGCCAGACATGAGCAGCCTTTAAAGTCTTCCTTATTTCATTCTTTTTTGGAGGGTGGGTACAGAAGATTGAACCCAGGGCCTTATGCATGTGAAGCAAGCATTCTACCAACTGAATTATATCCCTAATCCACCAGCCCTTTTTAATTTTATTTTGAGACAGGATCTCACTAAATTGCTTAGGGCCTTGATACATTGTTGAGGATATTCTGTAACTTTTGATCCTTTTGCCTTAGCCTCCTGAGTCTCTGGGATTACAGGTATGCACCATTATGCCCAGCATTCCCTTATTTCATTCTAACTTGCTGCCAAGATTGAGAACCCACTGTTTTAAAGCATACTTTTCAACCAGGTAGGATAAAATTGATTCTTGGTGGAGAAGGATGTGTAATTGTCATTCTTCAAATGGTCAAGTATTTGTATATATGTAACACCATATATATGGTACTAAAATTACATGGGGGGCTATTAGGGTAAAACTGTCTAAAATGAGGGGCAAATGATGAAAAATAGCTGAGAAATACTGTTCTGAGGCATATAAAAATCACCTGTACAACCACTCTGGAAATCAATAAGAAGTTTCCTCAAAAGACTAGGAATGGAACCACCATATGACCCAGCTATACCACTCCTTGGTATTTAACCTGAAGAATTGAAGTCATCATACTATAATGATACATGCGTACCCATGTTTATAGCAGCACAATTCACAATAGACAAATTATGGAACCAGTCTAGGTGTCCATCAGTGAATGAATGGTTAAGGAAAATATGGTATATATACACAATGGGGTTTTATTCAGTCACAAAGAAAACTAAAATTATGTCATTTCAGGAAAATGAATTGGAACTTGAGAACATTATATGAAGGATAAGGATCATATGTTTTCTTTCATATGTGGAAGTTAGAGAGGATAAAGGAAAAGAAAAGTGGCAGGGGTGGGTTTAGGGGAAGAATCTCATGAAAATCCAAGGGAGATCTGTAGAATAGAGAAAGTGGATGGGGAAGGAAAATACTGGAGAAAGATACTGGCCCAATTATTTGTTATATTGTGTGCAATTAATATGTAACAAATCCCACCACTATGTGCAGCTATAATGTACCAATTATATATGTTGAAAATCAAAGAAACAAAAATTCACCAAATTCCCCGTTTATGCCACACACAACTCAGACAGCTTAGCCCTATCTGAATAATCCTTTTCTTGGTGGGGGGGATACTGGGAATCAAACCCAGGGCCTTTCATGGTAGGCAAGTGGCAAGAGCTCTACCATTGGACTACACCCCTACCCATGCATTTGCTTAATCCTATCCAACTTGGCCCATCTTGACTTAAGGAGACTCCTTAGACCAACGCCATCACTTAACATCTTTTGGTTGAGAAAATTTCTCCAGTTTGGGACAGTGTCCTGACACAGCAACACTTTGGACTCAGTGACCCTTAAAGATGACAAGAATTAAGCTGCATTTGTGGGTAACCATTAGCAAGAATAGTGGTTCTGGAAAGGAATGCAGCCTGTATCTTGTCTTTGCTTAATAATCTACTTGGGAGTCTATAAAAAATACAGGTTCTTAGTCTCTGCCCACTCCCTATTAGCTTCTACTTCAATATGTTTGTGGTGGGGCCCAGGAGTCTTCATTTTTATATGTTCAGGGCAAAAGATTAAACTGCTGCTGATTATGTATGGTGGGCCATAGTCCAACTCACCAGAGACCACCTTTGAGAGAAATTTGTGTTTCCAGGTATAAGAGAAAGAAGCAAGCAGCAAAGCCTTCCAGAGCATTTCTGAACAGTTAACAGGTTAGTGCATCAGGTGGATGACGCAGGACTCTTGCAGCATATCTCTGACTCACCATATGGCACAACAGTCCATAATTCCCATCCTAAATACAATCTTTCAAATAAATTTTCCTCTTTGAGAGCAAAATATTCTCCCTCTTTTTACTCCCCTCCCCATGATGCAAAGATGAAAGAGAATACCATCATTCACAGAGGGCCTTGAACTCTTAACAAAGGTGCCTCCAGATAAATATTCTGATGTTTCAAGGACTCCATGATTTTGGAACACACAGTATAAGGATTTCTTGGACTTGAGAGATTTGTTCCCCCAGTGTATGGGATAACTCCTTTATAACCTACTTATCTGCAATCTGGAAGATAACTTCAGAATGTTAAGAGAACAATGATATAAGCCTCTCTCTCAGTCATTCGACCCTTGACCTGTTTCTGGAAGAAAGAGGGAGGCAAGTGGCTTCTTGGTCCTTTTATATCTTTAGTCTCTCCAATCAAGACTTTATTAGAAACTTGACTAAAGTCACCTAGACTCTAACAGTCAGACAATTCTTCATTCAGGACTAGATACATTTAAACTGACAGGTTGGAACTGTAGTATTTTTATGTTCATGAAGAAGCAAACAACATATTTTCCTAACATATTAAAAACATCTTTTATATATAACAGTATGTTAAATTACATTTCTTAGAATTATAGTGTGATTTATTTTTTTTCCCTCTTGTTACAGGGCTATTTATAGTTCCTGGTGGTTAACTTAATTTATCAGTGTTTTAAATTTTTTAAAGCTTCCTATTTAATAGGTAATTGGTCAGTGAAATGCATAGAGTATATGAACGGCTCTTCAGTATTCCATCTACTTCTGACAAATAACAATATCATTCATGACTAGTTTTCTGAGTTATTTTCTTTGCCTGATATCTCTCTAGTACCTAGAACAAAGTCTGACACAGACAATATTTGTCGTGCCAGGTATTCTACTTAGTACTTGAGTATAGTTAATCTTATTTTATCTAATTAATTAAATATTCCTCATCAAATTCTACAAGGCCAATTATAGTTATTATCACACTCTCCTTTTATAGACTAGGAAACATGAGTTTGAAAAACACTGAGTATATTTCCAATATTTCTGGGAATCACTGGAAGAACTAACACTGATACTTGAAGTTGGTTAGACCTACAGGTTTATGCTGTTCAGTCCCAATTTGGCCCACTGCTTGTTTTATGGGACCTCAACTTTCTCATCGACATATTGTCTATAGATGCCTTTCACAGTACTTTCATACCCAAGGACAGAGTTGAGAAGCTGAAGGGACCAAGGGTCCACAAAGCCTAAAATAGTCACATCTGTCCCTTCACAGAAAATGTCAACTCCTAGGAAAGACCACTCCGAATGATAATCTGAAGTAAGGAATATTATTAACTCCAAATCCTTATTTCTTAACCTCAATAAACATGCTGAAAATATTTGGCCACCTTGGTATGTTAACAATATTTTAATAGATAAGCTGTATTTGTATTTCTCAGGTTAATCAGATCATTATAAATTAAAATATATGCATTTACTAATTTATTTTTAAAAATCTCTGTTCTGATGTTCAAGGACCATTCGACTGTAGCAAATGAACACAGTCTGGAAAAAACTTAAGCAAAAATCAAGTCTGAGGAGTTGTAGAATGCAAGGGCAGGAAGAACTGCTGAGTCTCATACCTGAAATGGGCTGAGAATTGAAAAAGCAATTAGTGCTCACTGCCAGTTATTTCTCCATCTTTCCCTCATTTCAAAACCAAATGATCTCTCATCTCAATGCTCCTGGCTTGATTACCAAACACAGAGGACCTGTAATTAATGCCCCTCTGGGTGACTCCAGGTGCTATATGAGTTTATACATTTAGTTTTTGTGGTCATTAACCCAGTCAGTGGGTTGAATTCCTGAATCAAGCATCTAATGCACTACTGCTAATGGAATATGTGCTAACGGCTTTCTCTCTTAATGTTGAGGAAGGTGAAAGTCTTCAAGAAAGTCATGTAAAGGAACATAAATGATTGTCATCACTAACATGTTCTATTACAATGATTCTCAATATGATGGGAGTGAGTGTCCATCCTTCAGAATAACTTCTATAATGAACCAGTATTACTCATGGGAAGTACATATCGTCCTTCAGTTTTGTTTGTGTGAATAAAAAGTGGAAAACTACACTCTCGTGTGATTTGTAATAACATTATGATAAAAAGAAAAAGTCTTTGTTATTTACAGGTACATTTGGAACTAATACAAACTTGGTAAGTGTGTTTCCTTAAAACATTTAACTTAGTATATATTTTTAGACATCAACTGATAATTAAATGGAATAATTGAGATGATAATTTGCATTGCTTCCGTGTGCTGTAAATTTAACTTTTCTTTTGGCTCCTTAATCTGACCTACATATTTGCTTGCCTTCTGCTTATTTCTTGAAATATTTATGCTTCAAGAAAAAGGAATATTAATAAGTATCATGACTTTATTAGGTCTACCATAAAGCTGAATGTCTAGTCTGCTGGTAGACTTTAAATGGTGTTATCATGTCTCCATGTCAGTATACCTCAATTAATTAATTATCTATTTGCAAACTGACACCTGAGGTCATGTAGTTGACCTGAAAAATTAACAGTACTCTTCTGCTATCCACTCAGCACCTCTTGAGCTACATCCCCAGGCCTTTTTATTCTTCATTTTGAGATAGGGTCTTGCTAAGTTGTCCGGGCTGGTCTCAAACCTGCAATCCTTTTGCTTCAGGTTCCCACGTTGCTGGTACTAAATGCATGTGCCAACACGCCTGCTTTGTGGTTTCTTTCGTACACAAAAATGACAATCCTTTCCCAATTGATCTTACACTTGGATTGTTCCCTCTGTAAAAAAAAAAAAAAAAAAAAAAAAAAGACTTGTATTTGTAAATCAGGTGATCCAGATTGGTCATGTTTTCCCAGACTACAGAACAGTGTCTTCCTCAATAAAATTATTCTGTGAATGAGACTATAATTTTAGACTGTGAGTTATCATGTAAGCATTTCCTGACTACCCACAATATTCAAAATGCTATGCTAGAAGTTTGGAGTACAAAATGAATAAGGTAGTCGCTGTCCTCAAAGAGCTTCTATTTGTTAGGCCATTCAACATCTAAACCTGATTAATTGTGACATGTGCTATAAGAGAATAGAGGGATGAACCAATGCCACGAGAGAACAGAAGAAGAAGTCATTAATTATCCTGGGAGTGAGACAAGAAAAATGACACATGACATCATCCTTGAATAGGGCCTTTAAAAAAAGCAAGAATTCGGACAAAAGAGGACAACATGAGAAAATATGGCGAGATGAAGCAAAACAATGAAATTAGTAAGAGGATTGTGCCTAGGATGACTGCAATATATTGAGGAACAATGTGAAAAATAAGACTGAATAAATCAGATTGAATCATGGTATAAAAAACTGAAAGACACCATAGAATATTCAAATATATGAGAAAAACAATGGAAGGCCCCTGAAAGTTTAGTTTGGGGATTTACAAAAGCATATTTGTATTTTAAAAAATAATACATGTGTCAGTATGGAGGATTGATCAAAGAGCCATGATTTTCATGAATATTTATCTAGGATCAATCTAGTTTACTTCATTCTGCAGCTACCATATTTATTTATCCATTTATCCATTTAACAACTATCACCTCACAGTTTTTATCAGTGCATTACAGTTGTATATACTGAGGTGATTTGTTGTTACCTGTTCGTGCATGCAAACAATATAACAATACAGTTTGGCTAATATCACTCCCCAGTACTCCCTCCCTCCCTCCCCATCTCCCTCCCTTCGTCCATTTTCTCTACTGATCTCCCTTTGAGTTTTAGGAGACTTGCCCCACCTTTCTTTTCCTTTTTTTCTCTCTAGCTTCTGAATATGAGAGATAACATAAGACCCTTGACTTTCTGAGTTTGACTTATTTTTCTTAACATGATGGTCTCCAG
Source organism: Sciurus carolinensis (assembly GCF_902686445.1). NCBI lineage: Eukaryota > Metazoa > Chordata > Mammalia > Rodentia > Sciuridae > Sciurus > Sciurus carolinensis. Next base: position 85,113,235 of record NC_062221.1, on the reverse strand, counting down.
TTCCATCCATTTTCCTGCAAATGACATAATATTATTTTTCTCTATGGCTAAATAAAACTATATTATATATATATGCCATATTTTCTTTATTCATTCATCCATTGATGGACACCTAGGCTGGTTCCATAGTTTGGCTATTGTGAATTGTGCTGCTACAAACAACTACCATTAACCCTTTATCTATTGCCCTTGTCCCATTCTACTGCTCATCTCTTACTGGAATTCCAAATTAATATATGTGAAATCTTCTCACTCAATGTCTCTTTATATCTTCTGCCTTTTTATCTCTCTGCATTACCTGCTACATCATTTTCAGTTCTATTTTCCAGTTTACTACATTTTTGGGGGGGCGGGGAGACACTGGAGATTAAAAACAGGGGTGCCCTACCAATGAGCTACATTCCCAGCCCTTTTTATTTTCCATTTTCATTATATTGCTGAGGCTGGGCTCCAACTCATGATCCTCTTGCCTCAGCTTCTTGAGACACTGGAGTTACAAGTATGTGCCACCATGCCAGCCCAATTCACTACTTTTGACTTCTGAAGTATTTAATCTGCTTTTAAATCAACTGATTAAATTATTTTCAAGTATTAGACTTTTCAGTTTAAAGGTTCTTTATGATTCATTTCCAAACCATCTAGCTCATCTTTTAGTCTTTTGTTTCTTTAAACCTATATTAAACATGCCAAATGATTTGAATTGATAATTCAAATAGCTAAAGCCTTTGTGGGTTTATTGTTTCTGCTGGTTCTTGCTCACTGTGGACAGTTCCCTTGCGTATTTTGTGATTTTTGATGGTGATGGTAGTTTAGTAATTCTTGGGAATTATCTGTAGGACTTTTTGGCACCTGGATTGAAGGCACCTTTTTTTCTGAGAGGATTTATGTTAACATTCTGCAAACCTTACAAGCACACAACCAACATGACATTACTTTAAACTTAATTTCACCTTTAAGTTTTTCAGACCACGGGAGTAATACAAATTCAGGTAATCTTTTACGGGTTGGCTTCTGGTTTGTGAATCCTGAGTGGAGGATTTTCCTACCTTTGATCGGTACTAAAGGATAAACCCTGCTATTATCCTTGGCATTCCCTTAGGAAATGGGGAGTAGGGTGGATTAATTTCACTGTGACACTGAATAAATGTATGAGTTTGCCTGCAGTGTCTAGTTTACCTTCATTCTGAGAATGCTACATCATAATGAAATGCAATAAGTCTTCAAAATGAGGTTCCCCAATTCCAGTTACTCCTGAAATTAATCTTTTGTCCCCTGTACTCCACAAGATCCTGAAGTAAAAGTTCAAATTCAAACTATATGGCAAATGCCACCAAAATGAAAGTCTCTTCAGTATTCAAGTTCATGCCTTCATTTAGTTTTGGCATCTAAGTATTCTTTACTTTCTTGCCATCTCATTGATCCATTTGATCACAAATTTCAACTTGCGTTTTGTTAGTTTTACAGTGAAACTGTCAGTCTGGGTTTCTAATCCATCCATGGAAATTCTTTTTATTTGTCTTCTCTCATGTTAGTCCACTGGCTGGAACACTCTTTCCATGCTGTGCCACTTATCAACTCAAGTTATTGCCTCAGTTCCAAATTCACCCTTCATTGCCTGCTGTATAACAATGCAGCTGGCCTTTTTTTAAATGTAATTCAAATCAATTTATTTTCTTGCTTCATGAGAAAACATTCTAAAGCAGTGTAGCCAGCATAGAATTACAATGCTGCAAAACACTGAATAAACATAAGCTTAAAAAAAGTCATAGGGCAGAGAATGGGATGGTTGTTAAAATTCAACAAAGTAGAAACAGACTGTAGTTCCCACAGTGGGGTTATTGGTTGAGGCAGTCCATTCATGATGTTAATTACACCACTGAAATGAAAACATTTAGTTTAAACGGGATATTTTCAGTATTTGTTTTGATAAACTGTAACTAGTTTCACAAATTCCAATAGTCCCTTTAATCAACATTGGTATTTAAAGATTAGATTATAAAGAAAGTTATTTAAAGTTAGAAACAAATTGATATGAATTACTGCACATATACTACCATGGATTTTTTTGAAAGTAATTTGCTATTTCTTTAAAAATACATTTTCAAAGGTATCATTTAGGATTTTAATTCTTCAACTTTACCATGTCATAGGTGATGATTCAACAAAAAACAAAAGTGACATTTAAAGTTTGCAGGCTTTCAATAAATATGTACTGAGGAAATGGATAGCAGAATAGATTAAGGGACATACAATTTTATCCGTTATATCTGTTGAGGAAACAATTTCTAGTGGGAGATAAGGTCTAAAATCTAAAATGTAGTTATCACAAGGGTGTATTCCTGATAGTCTAATACTAGAAAATATCTTATTGAAGCAGCTGAAGGAATAAACAATCACTTATATACTTATAAGAAACCTTAGGCTCAAAAAAATTACATTGTATAAAATGAAAGTCTAAGGCACACGAAATACTAAAACAAGTCAATGAATTATCCAATTTTACATGTACAAGATGATGGTCTATCAATGAACATTTCCTTATTTATTGTCCCTTCATATTCATTTACTTGGATTAGTCAAAAACTTTAAACTGATACTTTGTGTCATATATTATTTTAATAAGTTACAATGAGGTTTTTGTTAGAGAGCTTGCTGGAACTGTTTGCTTTTGCACCAAAATTATGAGTTGGCAGTTGGGAACTTCCTATGGCATTTCTAAGGGAGAAGCACCGATAGGTTTTCTATACTCCCAAAGAATCTGGTACTTTGAATGTTAAAGCACCTCTAAATTTTGACAGAATCAAGTATTTCATAGAATATCTTCTTGTTCTAAACATTTTGTTTGGGTAATTCTTTTTGTTTTGCTATAAAAAAAAAGAGTCAATAAAGTAATAGGGGATAATAATGGATAAAGTAAAATAAATGGAATGCCTATTTTTCCTGTTACCTACAACATATTTGAGAAGATGAGTTACCTTTTCCCCAAGTCCAATATGCTGAGAGAAATGAATGGATTAGCTCTTAAAGGACAAAGTCATATTATAATATTATTCTCATTCTTTGGGGCCAGGGAGAAACTGATAATAATGATTTCAATGATGATTCCAATGATTTCTACAGGATTCCGCACCCCCCCCCCCCCCCGCCTTATTCTACACCAGAATGAATTTCAGAACAAACAATGCAATTTGGAATAAGTAGGGTTCTGGTTACTTAATTTTTGTAATCTTTGAAACATTAAAAGCATTTGACTCTTCTGAATCACATTTTCTCCCATCTCCCTTTTGAAACTTATTTCATGGGTTATATTGAAAAAGCTGTGATGAAAGTAAATTGAGGTCTTTGTACCTCAATAAATTAGAAGAGACCACACTTTTTTTAAATTTAAAAGAACTTAGTCAATATTGGTGATATGTTTCCTAATTCCAATTTTAGAGATTACTCACTGTTTTATATAAGTAGCTGATATGTAATGTCAAAGGACACATTAAAAGAACAAAAACCATATATGTGATTCAAATACATAATGTAGTTAACAAGATGGAACTCTACACAGTAAGAATAAATGATTTCTCTTGTATGCAAATATGCACAAACAATAGATAATAGGATTCTTATACTATATTATTTCAAGTTACTTTTAAAAATAGAAAGTGCTTTTAAAATATATATTTACAATTTATGAACAGCCTGCAACCATTACTAACAATAATGAATTATTTTATACAGGAGAAATATTTTAAGAGAGAAAGCATTTCATTGGTTTATTTCAAAGGAAAATGCAGTTTTTCTAGCAATGATTGGAAGATGTTGGAACTACATATGAAACAATGATTCAGCTTATTTTTAACTGTGTCAATGTGGTTAAACACCAGGAGCTATGTAAGAATTGACACTCACTGTGTCTTGACTTTACATCATAGAACATAATGTAAAAATTCTCTAAAAATGATTCTTGTTTCATAGTACACAGACTTAATTCAAAGCACCAAAATGAGTGATTCTATCAAGGTTAAAACCTGCAGCTGACCTTTTAAATAGACTTTATTTGCCAGTTAACATAATGTTAAACTCCATCAACAGGGGAGTGGAAAGATTGAAGGAAGAAGGGATTTTCCTTCCTGTTCCTGATGTGCTTCTGCAGCTAGGTTCTTGAGTATGTGCAGCTTCTTATAGTACCAGGCTCCTACAGTACACATACATGGCTTCCCAGGCACTCACCCCCTGACCTGTTGGTAGATCCTTCAGCACCAGGCTCCTGTGGCTCAGGTTGCTTGCCCCAGGCAGGGCAGTCAGCAGCAAGGAGCAACCAGCAGCTTTCCCTAGCAGTGCCTGGGTTGTTTCCTAACGGAGTGGCCTCAGTGAGCCACTTGTCTGTGAACAACTTCTCCCTGAACCCAGGGGCATGTTTCCAGGACTTCCACCACAGTAACCTCTCTGTCATTCAGTGAGTCATGCTGTAACCTCTTCAACATAGTCTCAGACTTGGGGCAGAGGGGATAAGGAACTCTTCCTGGGTTGTTTTAACACAATGCTACAGTTGGGTAGTTGCTGACTCATACCTGCTATTGCTATATTCCTTTTTTTGATGTGCTAGAGATCAAACCCAGGGCCTCATGCATGCTAGGCAAGCACTCCAACACTCAGATACACCCCCAGCTCTGCTATTTCTGTATTCTCTAGAGTTCTTCTTACTTCTTACTAGCCAATCCCTCGTTAGTCAAATCTCCTGTTGGGTTAATAATTCTTTATATTAAAATTTTCTGTTCGATTTATTTATTTATTTTTTGTATCCTGATTTAGATGAACATACCTTCTGGTACTCTCCTTCCTCATTAAGATTCACCTCACCATCATAACTGTTTTGGTTAAGATATTTTAGAATGAATCATATGAACGTACCATTTTTTGTAGGTAAAAAATAGTTGCATGCTGTCAGTGTGAAGCAATTCAAACTAGTATTTTCTGGGTAGTTCCTATTTCATACCTTCACCAGCACTTATCCAACTAATTGAAAATATCAATTTTTGAAATAATGTCATTTACTATAAGATTGCAAACACTTGGGAACAATTTTTAATCTTTTATACCTAATGCCTAAATGCCTAATCCAATTCATATTTATATGCTCAAAAAAATAAAACATGCTTGTTGAACTAGCCAAACATAGGCAAGTCATTTAGTCTTTAATCTCCAATTTCTTCCTCTTCTAACTGGGATAATTAACACCCATTCTATCTAATTCTAAAGTTCTTAAGATGGACTAAATGAATATTTGTTCCTACTTCCTTAGTATAGTTGAAGGCAGATCATGCTATTAAATGTGTTATTTCATGTGGGAAAAATAATTGAAGAATCACTTTTTTAATAACAAGTTTGATTTTTCAAATATTATAATTAATTGTAGAATTATTTGAAGAACATACAAAAGTATTAAAAATAAAAATTATTCAAAATCCTACTAAGATAAAACTATTAATATTTTCATGTAATTATTTCTAATACTTTTACTGTGAACATTGTAAAAACTAAGATTAAAAAACCTATATGTACTTTTTTTCATCCTGCTTTTTCCATTCAGTAAAATGATGTGAGCATTCTCATTAAATACTCTTTGAAAAATATGTTTTTATTCATTGAATAATACTCTATTATGTGGAAAACCATCAATAGTTATCAAACTATTTGGACATTTATGATATTTTAAAATTTTTGCAACTAAAGTAGTATTAAGATAAACATTCTTACAAATATTTATGCACATCTCCCATTGTTTCCCTAAAAGAGATTTGTGGGAGGATACATTAGATCAAAGCATACAAATATTTCTATAGTTCCTTAGGAACTATTGCCAAATTTCCTTCCAAAAACCATGCACTGATTCGTACTCCAACATGGGAATAGCATTTCAGTGCATACTCAATAGCAAAATGGTTTGGGGGAAAAAATGGCAATTTAGTTGTTGAAAATACTATTTACTTTCATTTGTATTTCTTTTATTTTTAGTAACTCATATTTATTGGTCTCTGTATTACTTTTGATGTTAAATATCTACTTCTATGCATCTGCTTTTAAAATTTTCCCTATTTTTTGTTAGTGTATTATAATTACAAATAGAGTGGAATTTGTTGCCACCTATTTGTATATGCACACAAAATAGCAATATAATTTGCTCAATTTTGTTCCCTTTCTCTCTCCCTGGTCCCCTTCCTCTATATTCTACTGGTCTCCCTTCTCTATATACCTGCTTTTTAAAATTTGGGATCAAAACATATTCACTTTAATTTTTAAAAACGTCTTTTTATATTATGGTTATTAACCAATTTTTCATATATTTTGAAAATGATCTTATTTTGAGTTTTATGATAGGTTTGTGGTTTTGTATTTTGATACCATTAAGTATCTTGATTATTAATTCGTATATAATCAATTTTCAAATTTTTTTTTAGTTGTAGATGGACATAATAATTTTATTTTATTTATATTTTATATGGTATTGCAGATTGAACCCAGTGCCTCACACGTGCTAGGCAAGTGCTCTACCACTGATTCACAACCCCAGCCCTGTAATCAATTTTTTCCCCAGTATTTCTAGCATTGATTTTATGTTAACAGGGTTTCCCCCCTTCTGACATCAGAGTCATTTCTATTCTCTCTTTTTTCTATCCAATTGTAGCTATTTTATTATTTCAGCTTTGGAGTATTACATGAGATAGAGTATGGCTTATTTTTTCCAAGTAATAATATATCAGATTATTTCATAATCTGAAAGATAATACATTTCTAAAATCTTTGAAAATACCATCATTTTTTGGAGGTATGGGGATTTGGAGGAACTAAGTCTTCTGCTTAAAAATTAATAATAAATATGGTTTTGTTTTATTTGTTTTATTATCAACTGATAAAGTATATGATATCTATAATGGCCTACCCTTTAGAGGTCTTTTATTATTTATGATTTTTATTGAAGAGATCATGCTTCTCAATATGAGTGAATCTTTCTGCTAAAATAAATTTTCCTAGCTTATAAATGGCAGGCATGTTAATAGTCAATTTTATTTCGAATTTGAGATACTGTCTTTGCTGAACATATAAGGTGTGTGTGCATGCCTGCATGTGTGTGTGTGTGTGTAATGTTTGTAAAATACTTGGCAACAATTCCAGTGGGTTATACAAATGGTAATCTTTCAAGTGTCTGTTCTTACTCCATTCTCTGGTTTCCAATACATTTCTATCTGCTTATGTATCATAAAAGATGGCCCTCTTACATTTTTGTCCTCTCAACTAGTATTCCATCATCCAGAATGCTTAGGTTGGGTTGTATGAGGACTAAGGAGATTTTTTAGCATGAGGACTAAGGAGGTTTTTTAGTATGAAGACTAAGGAGGTTTTTTTTAGTCCTCATACAACTCAACCTAAGGATTGCGGACGATAGAATGCTAGTTGAGAGGACAAAAATGTAAGATTTTTGGATCTCTCCCAATTTCCTGGGAATTTGCTGTACATTTCCAATCAGGACACAAAATAATTACCCTCAAGACTTTGAAAATATAGAATGAATCAAAATTCTTATTGGAAACAACATACTGCCACTCTGGCTAAACTATTCAGAAAAGGGGCTTAATTTTTAATTTTAAAAACTGACCTCATGGTCTGGGGTTGTAGCTCAGTGGTAGAGCACTAGCTTAGCATGTGTGAGGAGCTGGGTTGGATCCTCAGCACCACATTAAAAATAAATAAATGAATAAAATAAACATAATGTGTCCATATACAACTAAATTTTTTTTTTTTTTTTTTTTTTTTTTTTTTTTTTGGTGCTGGGGATTGAACCCAGGGCCTCACACTCTACCAACTGAGCTATAGCCCCAGCCCCAACTAAAAATATTTTTAAAAATAACTGACCTCATGAGCTGGATACCACTATAACAGCAATCACCCCACTGGGATGGATTCCAAGTGGTCTCTGCTTCTTCTCATGCCGACTTTGACTCAATCCAGAGTGAGTGATGTTTGTAAAATTTGATTGGCTGAATTTATGTCATAAATTCTTAGCTGCAAGAGAGGCTTGCAAAATGAGTTGCTGGTATTTTCAGCGTCTAAGGTCAGGGTTATTCATCTTACGAGCAAGAGATCTGGATGCTGAGTTAACATAATGTTGAATGTCTATTTGCTAGACTGATGATGATGAACATCAAGTACTTTCACAAGAATCTGGATATTTAAGTGACCAAATTAGAGGGATTAACAGTATCTCAATATACAATCTCGACCTTCTTATTTAACAAATATTTACTAATTGATATCTACCCCATGCAAGGCAGCACTCTTACTGATGGGGATATACAATCTCTAAGAAACTCTTGCATTCCTCAGAAGACTACAGTCTGGTTGTAGAAGCAAGATTTATACAATTAAGATCTTTAAAGATTGACTTAAACACAAGGGTAATGCAAAGGAGTACATAACTGTTATCTTAGTTTGGTTTTTCTCCAAAAGCAGAAATTCTACAACACACTAGGATCTGGAGCTTTCCAAAGCCTGGCTGTGCTGTGTGTTATATGTTTCCCTGCACTGTGTCTCCTTGATTCCATCTATATTCTAATTAATGCCTTGCAATTACATTATATTGAAGTTCTGTCATTTAGGCATTTTTCAAATGCTTGACTGGGCTTTGACACCTGAAAATATTCCCTTAGTCTCAGTGGTTTCAAAGCACTAGAAATTCTGATAAAGTTAATAGAGATTATTTTAAAAATTCTTAAGTATAAAAAATATAACCTGTGATAATTTTATTTGATGATTTGGATAAATAAGCTATTACTACTTAGTAAAATAGGTGATATATTTTTCCCTCTAAATTTTCATAGCCTTGCTTTTAAGGCACCTATAAAATAAAAAAAAAAAAAGATCCTTTGTATTTAGGTGCCAACAATTATGTCAACTAATATATTAAAGAAAGTGTTTATAATCTTAATGTAATATGTGAGTCTTTCAAGAATTTTATTATTTTCATTCACCTCATGTTAATTATTGCTATAAATATAATCTACTCATTATATTGGAAGAAATAAAACTCCATTTCTCCTTAAAATCATATGACATGGACTTTACTTAAAAGGAAGGTGTTTTAAGACTTAAATTGCTGATATACAAATGCCACTGGCATAAGACTTTTTGGGTCTCATTCTTTCTCTCACACTCATTCACTCACTCTGAAATGGGATTCCTTGTTTCTCCCTCCTCTTCCTTTTCTTTTGAACAATTTTTTAATGGACAACTGCCAACCTGGCCTAAATTAATGACACTAAACAAAGGCATAAAAATATCACGCACAAAAGTCCCATGCCAGGAAGCTCTGTTCCTTCTCCCTTTCCTTCTCAGGTCACTGATGGCCCCGTGGAATTGCTCTGTGCTCTTCTCAGCCCCTCCTGCCTTGTTCTGTCATCAACTCAGGTGACAGTTCTTTCCACCAGAAAAAAACTGCTTACATGAAGAGGTCCTTTTGGATGCCCTTCTGCTTTTCCTGGCTTCCCCAACTTTAGACAATCTCCTCAGTAAAATCTCCATCTCTGCTCCATGAAATGAAGCAATCTTCTTTATAAAACAATTAACAAGTGCAGCTTATCCTCATCATGTATGATCTCTCCTAATGACCTATGTCAGGTCTGATGAAGAGGGATCGTGTTTCCAAAAAGAAGAGTTCACAGTTTCATAAATAGACCTCCCTTTCTCATTCTAACACTACACATACTAATTGCGGAATGAAGAGACTATAAAAATGTAAAATAGAATAGTTACCTTAAATCTGACAATTGATACTTAGCCATTTTTCTTCCCATTTTTAAAATATTTTATATGTGTGTACATATACATATTTTTTCTTTTATGTTTCTTAAATTTTTTAATTATTATTTTTTAGTTATACATGATAGTAGAGTCTTCCCATCTTTTTCGCTCTGTAGGTTTTCTTACAAGTGTGGTCAGATTCCATCTACAACTTTGCAGATGCCTTTTTCAGATACCATTACAGGATAAAATCATGTTATCATATGCCCCATAACATCTTTAAAAATAAAATATTTTATTAAAATTTTACATTTAAAAAATTCCAGCATCATTAACCTCTCAAGCCTTTGAAGGTATTCAGAAGTCCTCTTTAAAACATCCATAAATTTCTCTGGCTATCCCCTCTAATTAAACTTGCCTTCATTCAAACTCACTATTAAAATAAAAAATATACATTAAATAGGTTATTGTATAGTATGGAAATTATATCTCAATGAAGCTTTTATTTAATATTACAATAAAAACAAGGAAAAATGCTTTCCCTTATAAACATAATTATATTTTCAATGACTTGATATTGTGGCAGAATGACTTATTCAAATTTTTTTTGTGTTTTGCCCTGTGCATTTTCCCTTGTCCTCAGTCTCAGATGTTAGCCATAAGATTTTGCAGTTCCTTTCTTCAGAGAAATTTGTAAGGTCAAGTAGAAGTTACAAGAAGCAAATTCTTTCCCCACCTTATATAAAAATATAAACTCACTGAAGAGTTTATGCATGGTATCCCAGAGAAGGAGAGGAGAAAATAAAGATTTTTCAAAGGTTGCAAAGGGGAAAAAAGTAGTGCTGTGTTCTAGCCTGGGTGGTCAGGAGTAGAAGGGGAACAGAACTTTGGGGTCAGTGGCCCTGAACTGGGGTATGTATGGGGCATGGTTGAGTCCCAGGCACAGACATAACTATCCTTTCCTCAGAAATGCCACCAAATCACAGAACTTCTGAGACAAAAGGTGTTTGTGGGCCCACATAGGTTTCAATGAAAAGTAGGTTTAGCTCTGAGGTAACCAGAATGGGTTCATGGGAGCTTTGTGATTTTAATAGAATCTGGTACTTTTGCATACAATGTTCAGGAATACGAGTTTTAATAATCATAGACTGAATCTGTTACCAGCCTGATGAAACACCAATGCACACTTAGGTTCAAACAAGTTCACAGACCAGAAAGAAATGCAAAGGCTTTTACCACCAATGTTCATATTCATGATATGTGTACTGCAGCCATATAGATTGCAATTATTTTGTAAATATCACTTCATATATGATGTTTCTAATTCATTTTTAAAAGGAAGCCTCCCCCCCCCCACCGACACACACAATGAAGCAGTGCTGCTGCTATTTTAAATCTGGAAGGATCTTGTACATCTAGTCCAGTTCCTTCATTTTATAGATTACCAGACTGGAAACTTTAGAAGTTGAGGTGAATTCCTAGAGTCACAGAGTTGAGTCTAGGTATCTTCACTCCTAGGCAATTTTCCTCCACTGCCTTGGAGTAGAATTTGTAGTTGCTACATTAAAGTAGCAGTAGATGGATGAGTTATCTAGCCCTGATGGTAGCCTTGGTGCTGTCCACTCCTTGGATACAGATGTTGAGCTGGATAATCGTCATATGTGTACTTTTGATAAAACTTGTTTTTATTGCAACTTACTTGAGATGGTGGGCTTTCAAATTCATGTAGTTCACCAGAAAAAGATTACTGCCAACCAAATCCCACATCTACCATGACTCTTCTCCCCAAAATAGCAGTGAGCAACTGCCACCATCATTATATTATATACTGTTTAAGAAATGCACATTATTTTTTCATGTGTCTCCCAGTTTTACTAGAATGACATTGTAAAGACATACCTACATTTTAATTCTTTTATGACACAATGGAACTCAGAAGTTAAGAACCAACAAAAATGATCACATAAGATTCAAAGGGTCAGAAATATTATGAAATCAAAGGAATGATCCATTGGGCAAGGGTTAGTTTTAGATAAGGATATGAACTAAAATGAAAGATTAAAATGAAATAGATGCTTCCTTTGTTGTACCCCGGTTGGAAACATGGGTAAGGAGTGTTGCATTTTTGGGGACGTATACAGAATCCTTCTTCCCATTCTCATCATCCTTTGCATCCTTTGCGTGTTGGTTAAACATTTGTTATGAGTTTTATCACTAGTCAAGCACTTTTCCTATTTACTAACTTAGAAGCAATTGAAGCAATTTTAGATTCCCACTCAGGGAAAAAAAAACTGCCATTAGAAGAAAATACATTTACTTTTATTTATTCCTATCAATACCTTTTAATTCAAAAATATATTTTTTCTGATTACACTTTGCTCAATAATTGTGACTACACAGTATGGTTCTTATTCAAGGAATCAAATACAATTTTTATCTGGTAACCTCACTAAATTTTATATTGAAGTTTTTTGGGTTCTGTTTATGAGAGTGTTTTTTCTCATTATAAAAATACAAATATGTTGTAAGTTCTCCCTAGTAAACAGATTATTTTGTGAAACCACCAGGTCATCAATGCTGAAGTTGTAGTTCAGAAACAGGGATATCAGATGCAGGTAGTCAAACAGCTGTCTTGACCAAGACCTCTAGTGTCCAATGACCTTTGAGGAATTTCCTCATCTGAAGACTGGATCTTGAGTATTGTATGACTAGTAACTTGATTTTGTCAATGAATTGAGATTTGGTCAATTCAAGGAAGCAAATTCATGCTTATTAAGTCCTCAAGGGATTAATCTATAAACCAGATGAAAATTTACTCTTTTATAATGGTAGGCAGAACTTGCACTATGAAGTTAGCAGAATTGGGTTCTGAATCAGGCCCATCTTTCTTTGTGACAGCAAGTTATTGAATTTCTCTAAGATTCAGTATTTTCATCTGTAAAATGAAACTGTCATGATGGTTAAAAGAAACATAAAATACTTAATACAAGTTCCAGTACCTAGTGAATGGCATTCTAATGATAAGCACAATGATGGTGATGAAAACAGAGGAGGAAGAAGAAGATAAGAAGGAGGTTTCTTGAGTCACAGGGATGTGGACATGAGTGCTGAGGTCTGTGTAGTTTCTCCCTACAATCAAAGACAGTTGAGAGAGAATTAGAAGGTACTTGGTTAGTAGAGAATCAGAGCAAGCTGTAGTGGAATACTATAAAAGCTTAAGCCTTCAAGCCATGAGGATCTAAAACAGTGCCTGGAAAGCAGAAGGACCTTGGTAAGCAGTTAATGAATAAATGGGTAGAAAATCCCAGTCTATGGACAGTCTTGGAGATAGTGATGGTCCCTTTACCTTCAATTCACATATCTCAGCAGATAGTACATAGAATCTGCAGATATATTTTTGCTCCTTTCTATTTCTCCCCAATGCCTATGCTATACAAACACAAAATTCTTCAGTGATCAAATGGTTCACATTTCTTTGTTGCAACAATCAAATTTGGATTAAACCCACTGCAATCCTATTTCTAAATTCTATGAGTTCTATCTTCTAATCTAGCATATGCTTATGGAAGAAATGGGGTAAATGCTCCTGAAATTCATGTCTTCTTTTTCCTGGGCACACAGCTTGATTACCTTTCTCATAATCAACCCAATTAGCTATGCCACATCAATGAATTTTTTTTTTGGGGGGTACAGCAAATTAAACCAAGGGGCACTTTACCACTGTGTTATGCTTGCAGTCCTTTGTTGAGATAGAGTTTGGCTAAGCTGGTGACGCTGGATTCGAACTTTTGATCTTCCTGCCTCAGCCTCTTGACTTGGGATAACAGGCATGAGCCACCATGCCTGGCCACATCACTTAATTCTAACCAATGAAATGTGTGTACAAATAGTGTATACTTCTTCTAAGCCTGGCCCGTAAGATCCTCCTATTTTCAATTCAGTTCTTTAATTTTATCCTAGTTTAATGTAGAGAACCCAGTGGTCTTAGGAGATGGTGGATCCAATGAAAGGAAACAACCTGGACATATGAAAAACCCGGTGGAACAGAATGTGCCTCCCTCCTCATCATCACAGGTACACAGATAGACCCCACCACCACTGGACTGTGATATGAAGAAGAAACACCTTTGCTATATTAAGCCACTGAGATTTAGTGTTATTACTGACAAGTTCAGTATTACAATCATTTCACTCTACTCATATAAAACTATATCCATATCTATCTGTAGAAATATACATATATTTTACTTAAGAACTTGATATAATTATGCCATATTTACATGATTACCAAGCACAGCCTCTTTCCTCTTAAGTTACTCATGTTACAAAAAATAATTGATTTTACCTCTAAATATCCATTTCTCTTCACCTGCACAACCTATGCCTTATTAGACCCCTTATTTTCCCACTGAGACTACTGAAATAGACACCTACATTTTCTTCTTGCCCTTACTTTCATTCCTCCAATTTATTGGTCAGCCATCTCCAGAATGGTCTTTCTGAAATAGAAGTCTACTTTTGTTCTTCTTTTGCATAAAATTCATTGACTCCCCACCATATTGCAGTTAATTTCAAAAGAAATCAGCCTTCTTTCACAGTCTCTTTGCCTTCCTTCATAGGCTCTTTTAAAGCCTCTTAGCTCATAACCTAAGCTATTAGGATACTAGGAACTACAGATCAGTAGTTCCCAAGTGTGAATCTAAAACACTAGAGTTTCCAAGCATTACAAAAAAGTTCTGGAATCCATAGTGGTCCAAATATTAGTTATTGACTGAACAAATGATAGAGTTCGACTTTATATGCCTTACTATCAAATGAGTTAATGTATGTAAAGCATACAGCATATGTGAGTCATTGTTATAATCACTGTTTTCAAAATGTATTTGCTATTATGATTAATAAAATAAAATTTTACTCAAGTGTAACTATTTGTACTGTATTTCTCACTTATAGGGTGGTAAAATATGACTACTGTCACATGCCTCAGGGGTTCAACATTTTGAGGTTAAAAAGGGATCCATGCCTGAATATTTATGGACTACTGCTCTAGACATTCCGTAAAACCTGAAATTGTTTGAATGGACCATGACATGAATTCTGAACCTGTGGTAGATTCTGTGCCTTAGCTTGCTCAATGTCCACTATACCTTACTTCTTAGAGTTTCTTCCTGTGCTGCAGAGATTAGAAAGCTAAAGGCTATCTTTCCCATTTTCTTTTACAGCAAAAGAGCAACAGTTCTGGATGTACAAAATAGATGTACTCCTCTAAGGTTTGGAAATTGAAAATAGGCCTGAGGCCATCCCCTTGCTTTCCTGACTGTTTTTCTCCTGACAAGCAATTTTATAGAGACCCTTTTCTATAGCAGATTTCCTGTGTCCATTTTCTGGCTTCCTGAATGTTCAGAGGCAGTTGCACTGGCAGCTGCATTAGGGAATGCCCTCCTGATTCCTCATGGTGGATGGCAAGATGTTCTTGGAATGAGTAATTCTAGTGGTGGCTTCAATGGAACAGAAATATAGTCTTCTGGGAATCATTCTTTTTCTTTTTTGTATGGGATACTGAACCCAGGGGTGCTCTATCACTTAGCTGCATTGTCTTTTGAGGCAGGGTCTCCCTAAATTGCTGAGGTTGGCCTCGAACTTGTGATCCTTCTTCTTCAGCCCCCTGAGTTGCTGTGTGACACTGTGCCCAACTTGGAAATCATTCTTAGTAGTCAGTCTATAGCCCATTCTGGCCTTTCCATGACTTTTTTTTTTTTTTTTTTTTTTGGTACCAGGGGTTGAACTCAGGGGTACTCAACCACTGAACCACATCCCCAGCCCTATTTTGTATTTTATTTCGAGACAGGGTCTCACTGAGTTGCTTAGTGTCTTGTTTTTGCTGAGGCTGGCTTTGAACTCAAAATCCTCCTGCCTCAGCCTCCTGAGCCACTGGGATTACAGGTGTGCACCACTGCACCCGGCTTTCCAACGATGTTGTCCTAGTTACCTATAACTTACTTAAAGGCTTTCATCTTCTTCTCCTTCTACTTCTTTTTTTTTTTTTTTTTTTTTCCCCTTCCAAGTACTGAGGATTGAACCGAGGGACATTCTTCCACTGAGATATCTCACCAGTCTTTTTTATTTTTTATTTTGAAAAGGGCTCACTAAGTTGCTGAGGGTCTTGCTAAACTGGCCTCAAACTTGTGATCCTCCTGTCTTGGCCTCCAAAGTAACTGGAATTATAGGCGTGAGCTACTTGGCCTGGCTAAATCTTTTCCTTCTTAAGATAACTACATTGGTTTCTGTTTCTTTCACTGAACCTGACTGATACAGGTCTTGGAACACATTGGTCTAACATGGAACACATGTCCTCTCTCCCCACACCCTGTACTCACCTCTTCTTGTCCTTAGCCCAAGTGTCTTCCTTGCTAGAAAGCCTTCACCAACCCCTCAGCCTTTGAGGACCTTTCCTTTCTGTTTCCTTTCTAGTCATAACCCTAGGATGGTACTTCCAACTACTATACAGTTATGGTTGGTTATTTATCTCTACAAGATAACTAATAAAGTTACATCCTATTAGTCACTTATTCCCAGGTAGGTGGATCATAGGGGCTTGTTGAGGGAAGAAATGAATAAAAAAGTAGAAATAACAATTAAACATGAGTAACCACTCCATAAAGGGGGAAAGGTAGAGAAGACATGTAATTTTCTTACAAAATGGTACCATGTGCAATATGTAACATAAAGTAGCCATGAGTCTAGGTATGTTCTTCCTAGATTCTTAACAAAGAGATCCATATAGTTGAGAATAGATATCAGCAGTTTTTGCTTTTTTTCTTCTGCAAAGGGACAAATAGTAAATATCCTGTTCTTTTGGAGTCACACAATCTGTTACAACTACTCAACTTAGCCATTTTATCAAAAAGCAGTCATATATAGATGAGCAGTTAATATATTAAACAATGAATGTGTCCATGTCCCCATAAGTCTGTACCTATGAACATTGAGATCTGAATTTTTAAAATTAATTAATTAATTAATTTTGCTGTACTGTGTTGAATCCAGGGACTCTCTACCACTAAGCTATATCCTGAACCCTTTTCATTTTTTATTTTGAGATAGGGTCTCGCTAAGTGGCCCAGGCTGCCCTCAAACTTGTGATTCTTCTGCCTTAGCCTCCTGAGTAGCTGAGATTACAAGGTGTGTACCATCATGCCTAGCTCATATAATTTTTAGTTATCATGAATTATTATTATTATTTTGAATTTCTTCAATCATTAACAAAATGCTAAAACGATATGAAAAATGAGAGGGGAAAGAAAGAGGGAAGGTAATGCAGATTTAGTGTATAGGCAGTAGTTTTCAACCCTGGTTTAACATCTTTTCTTTCCCCCACAAGGTAGGCAAGTGCTCTACCAATGAACTACATCCCTGCAACCCCTGTTTAGAAGATTAAGGAATGGTTCAGGTTTAAGGTGGGGAGTGACATTGATTTATTAAGTGAATCTTGTTAACCATATCAATTTTTCCCATATAAAATGAAGATTATAACATATTAGTTATAACACAGTACTGATAGAATTATCTCTGATATAAAAATAATAATAGGTAAAGGCTTTGAGACCCTAAGACAGATCTGGGTTACCTGTAAGATTCTAAATTCATAAATACTGGAATCTTTTACGTGTTTGATAGCTAACACATGATGGTAAGGCCTGGAGTTCCTACATGTGTGGTGAAACTCTTGTTGAGCAGTGTGTGGCAAGAATATATTCTCTCCTTCATTTACAGTATGAAAGGTAAAGAAGCACAAGTAATTTGTGGAAGATTACCACTCTATTTTTGTTCCCAACCAAAAATGGACAAATCACCTTAATTACAGTTTTCCATAAAACAGATGTCAAGAGTTTAAAGTCCTACACATTATACCTGCTCTAGTTTCAAAAAGAAAAATTTTTGTATAGCTTTTAAAAACCTCATAGAATTAGAGGTAGAAGGGATACCTCATACCTTTCCATTCAGAATTGGAAAAGTGGTGGGTATAGAAGTGTCAAATGACAGTTAGTGAGGGCTAGGCAGATCCTGCTTCTGAATCCCATTGCAGTGCTCTTCCTACTTCGTCAAGCTTGAAAAATTTTTGTACCCTTTTTTCTTTTTTGGGTGGAGTTGGGAACTGAACCCAGGGCCTTGTGAATGCTAGGCAAGCACACTACCACTGAGCTACATCCCCAGTCCCTTTTGGTACTGTTTCAATAAAAATTACCCAAGATTAAATCTAATTATACATTTATAATTAATTATATGTGTCTCCCCGAGTTGCAAAACATTTTAACTTTTTGGTATGTAAGACATACAGTTTTATATTATATAAACTCTGCAATGAAACACACAGAGATATAGCATAAGTAGTGTCAAGTTCTCATCTTTTACTGATAACATTATCTATAATCCAAGGTTCTGAGATGTGATACTAAAGGCGTGAGGGATGGCGATTCTGTGACCTTTAAAGAATAGAGAAGAGTGAAGTTAGAAAGAGAAAACAAACAGAAAATGGTTACTGCCACTTCATGGGCAAACACTACCAATCTTCCTTCTGCTGCTTTTCTGTTGCTTTTGAGAAATTAAGCAATAACTTCTCTCTTATTTTAGGCATTCCAGCCTCTCACTTTTACCTAAAATTGCCCAAGTCTACTGAGCTCTGTAAAATTTCACCAAAAAGGCATTTCCCATCCCCTGTATGTTTAAACATCTCAAGGAGGCCTATCCTGATCATCTCTTTAAAATAACACCTCCACTCCTATACCCCATCTTCATAACCTAACTCTTTTTTTTCCATAATACTAATCACACTTAGCATACTATGAAATTAACTCATTTGCCTTGTTTATTGCTTATTGTGTTTCTCCTCTCAACTAGACTGTATGCTCCATGATGGTGAGTATTTTGTTGTTGTTGCTCTGATTTAAGAATGAGGAGGGCTGGAGTTGTGGCTCAGTGGTAGAGGACTTGCCTCTCATGTGTGAGGCACTGGGTTCGATTCTCAGTACCCCATATAAATAAATGAATAAAATAAAGGCCTATCAACATCTAAAAAAAAAAAAAAAAAAAAAAAAAAAAAAAAAAAAAAGAATGAGCAACAGTGCCCACACCTAGCAGACACTTAGGAAAGATTTGTCAAATTAATAAATGAATTTGGTAAAATGAGGAATAGGGTATGAGAGGTTACATGATTATATTTGAAAAAGAAAAATATTGTGACAATAGAAGCATAAGATGACAAAAGAGCACATTGAGTGATACTATATGGGACAACATTACTATCATCTTATCTTTACAGTTGAATCTGAGGCTGGGTAGTTTGTTTGGGTACCTGCAACTGGTGAGGGGAGGAACCAGAATTAAAAAACCCATATCTGTCTGACTCTAAAGCCCATATGTGTAACCACTGCTCTGGCAGTTTATTTAAAGCCACCTCTGTGATACAGAGAAATGGTGGAAGGCATCTCAGCATATGGGTCCCATGTTATTAAAGTTACTTACTGGACAGGTATCTTTTGTGAGACGCTTGTACTTTGACACCAAAGATATTTTTGCTTTCCCAGTTGTGACCTCCACATTTACCACATAAAGGGTGTTACTTCCATCAAAGCCAGAAGGGTCTCCTAAAACATGTATATACGTGTGTGTGTATACTTCTTCTTCTTCTTTTTTTTTTTTTTTTTTGGTACTGGGGATTGAAACCAGGGATACTTCATCACTGAGTCACATCCCCAGCTCCCTTTTATTATTTATTTATTTATTTAAATTTTTTTTTGTTGTTGTAGATGAATACAATACCTTTTTGTTATAAATTTATTTATTTTTATGTGGTGCTGAGGATCGAACCCAGGGCCTCACATGTTCTAGGCTAGGCAAGCGCTCTACCACTGAGCCACAACCCCACACACTTTTATTTTTTATTTTGAGATAGGGTCTTGTGGAGTTGTTTAGGCTGGTTTTGAACTTGCAACCCTCCTGCCTCAGCCTCACAATTGGCTGGGATTACATGTGCCACTCTGCCCAGTCAAAATATTTTTAATCAAAAGGAAATCAGCATTGTTTTATACACCAGTCAATCTCCAAATGTAGAATTTAAATAGTAAACTTTGTCATCTTGCTTGGGCTGTATAAAATGGCATAGCAAACTAAATACCTGTATATTCAACATACTGGGGCAGCAAGCATCCTTGCTGTCTCTGTGGCTCACCTGTCTCTTGTCCTGTAACTACCAATGGGTCAAGCAATATAAAGGTAGAGATTTCTTCCCTGAATTTATTGGCATCATTCCCTTTCTCTCCCTTACCCTCCAATTCATGTTGACACTTCTTCACAGATATTTCTTCTCTATTTACAAACTGGAATGTGGAAATATAAGTTTTACCACCTTCATGGCTAATAAAATTCTACAAGCAGAATCAGATAGCAGGTTGCAGATCAAATCGGATATGGAATAGTCTGTCAGGATGGAAAGGGTCAGGGATACATAGGCTGGGGATGCCATGGGGATATATGTCAGGATGTATGAGACTTTAGGTACAAAAGGATTAGGGACAGAAAAGTCAGCTTTAACAAGTTCAAACCCAGAGAGGTTTGCCTTAACCAGAGGGGTCTCTGAGGATCCCAATCATATAGCCATTCACTTTAGCTCTCCCTCCAGTCCTACTCCTTGATAACAAAGACAAGTTAATAGTTTAGTCGTTACCACAATGAGTAGGGAAAGAGAATTGTATCTGAAGACTTACAAGAGAAAGTAAATCATTACTAATCAAGTGATTTGGAAATTATAGATAAGGCCTGGAAAGTTTTATGCCCTGTGAAGGCATCAGGGAATGTTCCATAAATATTTCATACAAGCTACCATTTAAATAATAAGCACAACCTGTCAGAGATCTTTGGGAGTATAGCTTATTTGTGGAACACCATTATTAAAGTGGCCTACTCATGCCTAAGATTAGATGTTCATAAAAATCAGTCTAGTTGTGGGGCTGGGAATGTAGCTCTGGGGTACACTGTGCATCTATATCTACAAGGTCCTGGGTTCAATCCCCAGTATCATATTTAAAAAAAAAATCAGCCAGGTTGAATATTTAAAATTCAGAGACTTCTTCATACATTAGTGCCAGGAATCTGAATTTTTAATGGGTACCTGGGTGATTCTGATGAACCACACTTTGAAAAATTCTATCATAATACCGTAGAGCCCAAAGGATGCAAACGGGACTTGGAACTAAAATTGAGCTGTTGATCTACTGCAGACACATATTAAGAGAGTTAAATGAGTCAAGTCAGAAGTACATAAACATTCTGGAATTCTCCAGTGCTACCCAAATAATCAAAAATACCACTGTCTCTTATAAAGAAAACAGAAGAAAATATTTTATTAGTCCCAATCACTGTAATTATTGTGCCACCATATTAAATTTTAGTAATCTTCAAAGAGTGGCCCTCCCAAATCTCTTAAACATTTTAATTACATTACTCAGAAAACAAAATTTTTATTTATTGTTCAAAGTTCCATATCAGTGGACATTCAACATCACTCTGTATAACAATCCACACATAAGAGCTAATACTTATTGTCAGGAACTATTTCCATAAGCATGATTTTGTCTAATTCTTACAATAACCCTTAGAAATAGGAATGATGAGTTTCCATTTTATAGTTAGGAAACTGAGGCTAAGACTTGATGGGTGAAGAAGCTTGTTCAAGGTCATATAACTACTAATTAGCAGAGTCAGTGTCTGAATCCAGATCTTTCTGACTCCAGAAGCACCAGCTCTTAAATTCTAGGCAGTTCCACCTCCATTGGGAGACTTAGTTCATACTCGCCCCATGAACATGCACAGATAAAACAAACAGCATTACAAATTGCATAGCTTACTAAGGATACATGATCCCTGTGGAATAACAAGTCTATTCCACAAGAAATGACACAAAATCAAAATGTAATTATCTCTCCAAAATAAAAATAAAAACTAAAATCTACATCAATATCCAGTGTTTGTCATTCTTGCCAGACATGCTTTAACTATGAAAAGTCATTCTTATTGCAGCATATAAACTTTTTCTGTTCCATGTAGCTGCCACCTGAAACCTCCAGTGTGTAGTATTTCCTGACACATCTTCTTATAACCGCTAATACTTACGCTTCTTTTTCTTTTGTGCTGAAACCCCTAATACATTTAGCCTCCTGCTGAAATTTCTGAGGCAAGTAACATAATCTCTCCCAATCACTCATTCTACGCAGAGTTGAAAAAAGAAGAATAGTGACCACACAAATCAAGAAAAAGACATGTCCCAGAGTGGCATTTTCTTTTACTTAGAATATAAAACCAACCTAAGGATCTAAAGATCCCATAATCCAGTGTCTTTCCTTAGCCAACTAAGGAAATGCTCTCTTCCCTTTAAAACTAAACCCTTAACACCCTCAGACCCTGAAGTTTGTTTTTCTCCTTTTATATTCCTCCAGTATTGTGAGTTGGCTTGCTCTGCCTCCATCCCTGATTCCGAGGAACATTTTGTGTTCTGTTGTATATTACAGCTGTCTCTGCTGCTAGACCACAAGGTCCATTAGCACAGGGACCACATCTGTTTGGTGTCTCTTGCAATAACCATAGTAGCTGGCACAGAGCATGCACTTAATAAACGTTGAACAAAGTAATGAACGAGTGACCCATGAAACTTAGAGGCTCCCAGAGCGCAGTTATTTCTTCCATCCTCACCAGGGAAATGGTTTGAGTTTTACTGGGTGCCAGAAAGAAGAAAGAGTCCTTTACTTCACTCAGGATTGAAAAGCCACTGGTTTCTCAGATGAGCATCAAGATTTTAGACCAGCTCTTCTCTGCGCATCACTTAGAGTTGTGTTCCGAATGGGTAACTCTCTTCCTTTGTAGTGCTTGAGGCAGTTCCATCTATGAAGGTTCCAAAAGCAGTCAGTCTCCCAATTAGGAAGGGAAGCCTATAGGGGGTAGGGGACAGAAAGTAGGGGTTTTCTGCAGTCTGCTATCTCCTCTAATAGAAAAAGTATGAGTGAAGGGGAGGAGGAATGGGACCCTACCCACAAATTAAGAGGGAAGAACATATGTCATCTAATGTATGTTAGAGAATAGCCAGAGGAGGACTTGATCACGGACTTGGTTATGTCTAGAACACATGAGGTCTTGGAGGGCAGTAGGACCTTCAGCCCTCTGTCTGCTGAAGAAGCTTCAAGAGGTGTCTCCCTTCTCTGAACTCAGGGTTATCTTTTTTTTTTTTTTAAACTGGGGATTGGATCCAGGGACAATTTACTGCTGAGCCACATCCCTAGTCCTTTTTATTTTTATTTTTATTTTTCTGAGACAGGGTTTTGTTAAGTTGCTGAGGGCCTAGGTAAGTTGCTGAGGCTGGCCTTGAACTTGTGATCCTCCTGCCTCAACCTCTGGAGCTGCTGGGATTATAGGCATGTGCCGCCACCCCCAGCTCAGAGTTATCTTTTAAGGGACAAGTTGCTTCTCTACTAAACACAGTCAGGTCACATGCCTCCATTTTCCCTTTCTTCCTTCCCTCCCTATTCCCTGTATTGTAACAGGCCAAATTACTCATTTGATTTATCCTTCTCTCCAATGGCATGTCAACAAACCTGCAACAGTTAATCTGATATATGGGGGGAAAATTGTAGCAAAAGATTAGGAAGTTTTGTTTTTAAAGGAAGAGATTGTATTTTAAGAAAAAGTGTGGAGTGACAGAAAACATCTCTTTCAAATAGTTAGGTACTTTTAAGAACTAGTGTCAATTCTTCCATTGTAATGAAACTTCAGCCTAATTTCACAAACAGTGTTTAATGCCTCCTTTGAGCACTGTCCTGTTCTTTTCAAAGCTGCCCTTTCTGGTAGGCCAGGTTCAATATATTTGCTTTTTGTTATTAACTCATACATGGTAGAGTTAAGTCTAAGAGTGAATTCATACAAAAATCCCATTTAACGACAACCCCCTTCCCCTTTAGGGTTAGTTCCTTTATCTCAAAACATCATTGTCTTTAACTTCTCAATCATATGTCTCTTGTCTGTCTCATCCTACTGCAGGAAGAAGCTGCCTCTCTAGCCAGCTCTACTTCCTGTATTTTAACAGCACTGTGGAACAATGTTCCTGGCCTCTTGCCTATCTCCCAGCCTTGGTAATCTTACTTCATTTGGGGGGGTCCAGTTATAGCTTTTTGCTGGTTGTCCCTCGATGTAACCTCACCTGTGTAGTGATTCTAATAAATCTTTATTTTTTTTCAGCTTGTTTGAGAGTGTACTATGGAATGTAACAAGAAGTAAAAAAATAAGTCTAAAAAATTTTTTTGAGACCACCAGGACAGTATAAATGAGTTCAAATTTCCTAGGTCTATTGAGTAATACCTGTGAGTCTTGAGAAAACATGTAGTTATGATTGAACTGTTGAATACCAATGGAAATCCTTTTGGAACCAGTAAAGGAATACAACAAATAAACATAAAAGAAAATGGGTTATTTCTGAATAGTTGCAGGTATAAGGTCAGGCCATAAACTTTCTGTGTAATGCTACCTAAATTTCTTGGGGTTGGGGGTAAAAGATAGATCCTGCAAATTTTATGGTGGCAAATGAGACATAGAGCCTAGATAAGATTATAGAAAATGCTATGGAGGATAATACCTATTTTATCCTCCCATTCCCATGCTCACTTTTCAGCACTGTTCCTGCCTACAACCCCAGAAAAGCAGCCTCCATGAGGTGAATTCTTGTCCTTCACCTGATGACACCAGGGGATGAGCTTTTCGTTTCTATGCTTAGTTATCTTTAATGCCTTTGAGTTCTGTGAGAAACTCCAACTGTGGTACAATTAATTTACCCTTTTTTTTTTTTTCTTTTCTTAAGCTTATCTGAGTGGCTTTATGGCCCTTGAAACTAAATTAAATCTAACTAAATAGGCAAATGAAGGAAAGATCTGCCCATACTTTAAAAAAGGAATAAGTAATCTCCAGCATGGGGTAACTAAGACTACCTCAAACCTCTTTTTCTTTTATAACAGAGTGAACAAACTGATACCTCAGTGCACCGTGGCTGCTAAAGAGGTTCCGGATGTCCCATTTTCACCTGGCCAATATCTATTTACCTTCTTCTCTTAGTATGCTACTTT
Source organism: Sciurus carolinensis (assembly GCF_902686445.1). Taxonomy (NCBI): domain Eukaryota; kingdom Metazoa; phylum Chordata; class Mammalia; order Rodentia; family Sciuridae; genus Sciurus; species Sciurus carolinensis. The sequence goes on along the minus strand of NC_062221.1, from coordinate 85,088,291 downwards.
TACCTTGGGAATCAAAAAGCCTTCTTTGCATACAATCTTTCTGTTGTTGTTTTTTTTTTTTTTTTTTTTTTTGAAGTTTGACTTTTATTTTTAAAGTATGCTTGAAAAATGCAAAATAATAAAGTAACATTTATGAAAGTTATGAAATGAACACCTGTGAATTCACCAAGAGTCAGAATGCTACCAATACGTTGCATCCATCTAATATTTTTGTTCTAACTCAATACCACTCTCTTCTACCACTGTCCCTCCTCCCCAGGTAACTGCAGACTTGGTGGGTAGGTTAAGCAAAATATACTATTCTACCCTGGCTGAAGGGTAAACAAAGAACATTGGTGAAGCCGGTTGGACTCATGTTAGTGGCCTGAAGAAGGATGGGAAAGAGTTGGAACATATTCATCACAGTAAAGAACTTCTAACCTAAAATTATCTCAAGTTCTGTTTTAGTCAGCTTTTACACCACTGTATCCAAAAGACCTGACAAGAAAAATTTTAGAGGAGGAAAAGTATATTGGATCTCAGTCCATAGATGGCTGACTCCATTGCTCTGTGCTTGAGTGAGGCAGAATATCACCATGAAGGGGTATGGTAGAGGAAAGAAACCCAAGATGAGGTCACTAGGAAGCAGAGAGACTGCTCCCCTCAGCAGGGACAAATGTGTACCTGAAAGGCACACCCCAGTGACCCAACTTCTCCAGCCACACCCGATCTACCTCCATGAACCACCTCGTTAATCCATTCAAATGGATTACTGTCTTGATAAGGTTAAGGCTCTCATAACCCAATCAGTTCACCCTGAGATTTATTGCACCGTCTCACACAAGAGCTTTTAGTGGACACCTCATATCTAAACCGTAACAATACCTGAAAGTGACAGTGTCCTTAGAGTTTCTGAGATTGAGTTCTCCAGCTTTTCCTTTATTTCTAAGAGCTATCCCACATCCTTCCATAATTTCCTGTATTCATTTTAATTAGCCAGAGTCGTTACATCCCCATTACCCAAGAACTCCATTCCGATAGTGTTATTAAATGCAAATTTCAAATTTCATAGAGTCCTTTGATAAAGCTATATCAAGCATTTTTTTTTATAAGTAGGCTGCAAAAATATGGATAGGATGAGAATGAAATATGAAATAATGGTTATCTCTAGGGAGACCTAGAGGAGGATTGGACCAGGAAGGGGTTCCAACTGAATTTGCAATGTTTTATTTCTTATAAAGAAATCTGAGGCAATATAAAACATGTTGTTTTAATAAAGCTCCTAGTTGATCACTACACTGCATTATTTGTTTAAAATTTCTTTAGGTTAAAGTAACCAAAATTTAGGCAAAAATAGGTGGCTCCATGACAGGTTCAACAATTGTGGCTGTGGGTGTGCTGATGAATGTATGGATGTTAACCTGTCTGGAGGCTGTGCTTTGGGCTCAACCTTGGACAATACTTTCACAAATTACTTAGAGAAATGTAAAGAAGGCATAAAATTTGTGAATGAATCAGACCATGATATCAGTAGCAAGTGACTGAACTAATCAGTATTACAAAATGATACTGGCAAAATGGAATTGAGGGCTAAAAGAAAAGAAAACCCTACCATTTATTGAGTCCTGATATCATGACAAGCATTGTTTTTAACCTTAGTACCTATTATTATTTAACCTTACAATAAATTCATGAGGTACCTTATCATCTCTTTATACACAAGAAATTAAAGCAAAGAGAGGTTATAAAATTTGTCCAAGTTAAAAAAGTTAGTATGTGTTACTATAACTCCAAAGCTTAAGTTCTCAATCACTGTACAGCATTAGGGTTGTAAAGACTTATGCCTGAATTTCCCCAAAATAAGTTATGCAGTATAGAATGGAATAGAATGGAGGAGAGACATGGCTTAACAGACCACACTGCCAAAAATAAAAGAAAAAGAAAAAAAAATATCTGGGAGCAGAGTGAGTTTTGGCAGAATGACAACCAAAAAAAGAGAAAGAAAGAAAGAAAAAATTTCTGTTAATTTGTATTATCAGAAATATTGTATCAAGGAGTCATGGTCATGTTGTACCACATACTGCCTCAGCCCCCAACCTGCTCTGCATATCACACTTGAAGGAGCACATTAGCAAAGACAATGGGACAATAGTCAGCTTTTATGAGAGGAGACCAAGAAATCAAGGCTGGTGCCCTAGGAGGTGGTCTTGATAGCCCATTTTCACAGGTCTCAAGTGCCACAGGGGAGAGATTAGATTGCTCCATGTGGTCCCAAGAGAGCAGAAAAAATAAAAACAAAAACCTTTAGGTAAAACTTAAAACAAGGAGAAAGATTATGTTAAGTATTGGGAAGAACTTTATAGAATCAAACTGTCAATCAAGTTTGGTGGAAGTGGATCACAAGTTCAAAGCCAGCCTCAGCAACTTAGTGAGGTCCTAAACAACTTAGCAAGACCCTATCTCTAAATAAAATATAAAAAAGGGGTGGGGATGTGGCTCAGTGGTTAAGTGCCCTTGGGTTCAATCTCTGGCACCAAAAGAAAAAAACAAAAAACTGTCAGAGGATGAAATGGACTGTTTAGGAAAGAGGGGAGTTCCCAGGAGACAGATATTTCATAACTGAAGTTCCTTGTCGGGGACGTTGTTAAAGCTTCTAATGGGATAGTAACTAAAAGACCTCCCTGCTAACAATAAAGCTGATGATCAAATCCACTACTGTAAAATCACTGTCCACTTAGGGACCTGCTTTCATGGCAGGAACCTTAAGTGAGTCTCTGGTACTCCCCTCTTCCTCCCACCGACAAGAGGAAAAAAAGAAGCAGGAAGTTTGCAGAACTTTCTAGAAACTTTGTATTAACCCAGCTCAGCAACTAGCTGAATAATACTGAGGGAATCATTTAAACTTTTCCTACTTCAATTTTTTCATCTTTAAAAAGAAGTTCCCACTATCTGTGACTATTCTAGGCTACCTTAAATGTAAAAATGCTTTAGAAAATTTAAATGATATGCAAATACAACCTACATTGACTGTAATGTAAATTCTGTTTAGCATTTATCTGGGACCCTCAACCTTCTCTGACATTTCTCTCATTCCTGGATTCTCTCTGAGCTTTCTTAGAACTTATGGTCTTTTTGTTAGTTTGTTTTTGCTTGTTTTGTTCTTTTTTTTTGTCAAGTTACTGTAACATGGCAAGTTATTGTTCTGGCCACTGTTGGAAAACAAAATGTTGAATCATTTTCTTCAAGGCATTTGCCATCACTTAATGATTTCTGTTAACATTTGAAAAATATGAAACAAAGCAAGGTATTTGAATGCTTTAAGAATACTATAGATAAAATCCTGTAGAAGATCTCAGGAGAGTGGGAATTTAAAAAACCCTGTGCTGAGCATTCCCCTAGGAAATCAAGGCATTTTCCTCTTTTTTTTTTTTTTTTTTACCAACTCTGCTGGGACTTCATAGAAGTTGGTTCTCTTCAAGATTATGAATCTCTGCACAGGTGTTGAGTAGTCCAACTGTCTATAAATTCCAGTTTTTAGTCCCTTTGTAGGAGACAGGTAACCCCCCCCCCCCATTTTTTTCTTATAGAGAAAAAAAATGAAGCGTGGAAAGGTCAAGTACAAGTCATAAACTGTTATATAAGGCTCTGTAGCTCTCTAGAGTTGCAAAGCATAAAATCAGGCTTGTTTCAAACAATGAATTATTTAAAGTTTGCCTTTTTGGGGGTGTTTAATAAAACTCACCCAATAAGCTGCTTGTTTTATCCTGGGATGAGGCTGCTATCCCTTTTAAGTGCAGAGAAACTGAGGTTGGTGGAATATAGGCTGAAAGACAATTGCAAATTCTGGGCAAATAAATTGCAACAGGTTCTATAAACTCCATCCATATGATAGTTAAGTCTTGAAAAAGTTTCTGCAAAAGGGCTGTCATCTTTCACTAGTATGGGTGAAACATAATTAAAAACAACACTGACCAACTGTTTAGTATGTTTCAGGTGTCATTCAGGAATTTATATATATTATTTAATTCATGAATACTCTTATTATCCCATTTTACAAACAAGGAAACTGAGCACAGCGATTAAAACATTTTCCTAAGACTAGGAAGTGGCAAAGCCTGGATTTGAACTAAAATTGTGTAAAGAAGTAATATAGAAACAAGGAAACAATATTTTTTAGACATATATTTAAATGATATACACAGATACACACATATTTAAATTTACTTCCCCCAAATTATTTTGTGTGGCTTACAACAAAGTACTTAAATAAGATTAAATAAATGAATAATCAAGTCTATAAGGAGGAATATACTAATTATATGAGGTCAATCTATGATGGATTACCAAATGTGAACACAAGGAAAAATGTCAACCCTTTTGTACGTGATTTTACACAGGTAAACAATAATTGTTTCTATTTTCATAACCCTACCTTATAAAAATTCAGCAAATATTGTGAAAGCATTGATGTTTTCCTGATCATATTTTTAATTTTTGGAATTTAAATTTTTGATACTCATTTTCAAATGAAATAATTAAACTTTTAAAAGTATTCGCAAAATGGTAAAACACTACATTAAAGTTAGCTCTAAGCCTCTTTTCCTTACTTAGTCTTGAGGGCCCATCTATCACATAGAAGACTGGAATTCTATCACTTCTAGAAGCAGGCAATTTTCCTATTCTGACTTCTGCATCACAAGTGACACAGAACCCACTCAATACACGTTCTGCTAAAGAATACTGAATAAGCCTATAAGGCTACATGATGCTCAGAACAAACCACTAATATGCAATATGTATTTTTTTAAAGTTTAATTTTCCCAATTCTAAAGGCTCTGGACTGACCAGTTTTCTACAGGCAGATTAATGACTTGGAAGGAGTTACCTCAGTGCACTTTTTTATGCTCTCAGGTATCAGTCCTGGTCAGCAGGCACCTTGTACCATCAGAGGTCTCCAAAGTAGAATGCAAAACCATAGGGCATGTGCTAGGGTTATAATGGGGACTCTTCACGTGGACTATGGAAGAAATTTTATTTTTATCTATTACATGCCTTTTAATTTTGTTTTCATTACTATATGCTTTCTAACAATAAGTAATATATCCACACAGTGGTACATTTTTTAATGTGTATATAAATATACTGAAGCGATATGCTCATTTTGCTGATAGCAATGCATGACCTGAAAGTTTGAAGACTGTAGCTTTAAATAATTCTGCTAAGCTGAGTGCAATTCAACAAAAATATCTTTGCAACCGAAAAAGTATAAAGTGTGTTTTCTTATGAGGGAGGTTGGGGTGGGCATGGGGAGTGGGCTGGTCTTTATTTTTCATAAAATAAATAAACAAACAAACTTGCAAATCATTCACACTTTATCCAGCTATCAAATAAAGCAATTCCTGTTGGATTTCTCTTCAAAAAGGCACAGTGAAATCCTAAGAGAGTTCTCCCTCCTTCTGTCTCTTTTCCATGAAGTTTGTCATTTGGAAGGACAGGCTGTCAAGTTACTCCGAACCTGTGCTGGATATTAAAAGTCCTGGGTTAAAGTTCCTTTTTCACTGGCATTCTGTGTAATATCAAGCAGTCTATCTAATTTGTCCCTGCCTCATTTCTCTTAAGGGTAAAATAGAGATAATAATACTTAGCACTGAACTCGGAGCAGTGTAGCTTGGATAAAGAACACATTGTTCCTTTTGTCAACTAAATGCAGAGGATCATTAATATAACCTTTAATATCATCACTATAAAATACTGTGACTTTATATACTTTTCCCTTTAAAAATGACTTTCCTTTTAAAAAATAAGATATCACATTTCTAATTACCTCTTTATTTTCTGAACTTCATAAACTCATTTTTTCTGTTTCTCTTTCCCACTCTTACACAAATATACATACACATATTCATTTGCTAGCTTTATGAATGAGAGAAAAACTTTAAGATGGCATCAAGGGAAAAAGGAGGACTTGAAATAATTTCTTTTATTCAGGTTTCTTATAAGTTTTAAAGCTATGTAGGTAGGCCATACAATCATATTGCTTATTTAATACTCAAAATGTTGGTCTAAGAGTAACATACAGATTCTCAAATCAGAGGAACCTTAGGAAAAAAGCTACATCCTAGAACAATGCCTGGGACATAGTAGATGCTGAATAAACATTTGATGAAGGGGATCTCGGAAAATCTTCTTATTTTAATCTTAAAAACGAAAGTCAACGCTGATCATTACAGACTAAGTAACTTGTTTAAGATCACTCAACCAGTTTAAGAGTTAAGTCTAGGATTTATTCCTCCTAATTTCCAGCTTTGGCTTTTTCCCAGAAAACTGTTGACTTGTTTATTTCAGACTTAAATACAATCTGCCAAAGGTGCATCACAGAATAATAATAATAAAAAAAATCAAGACCAGCTCTCAGGTTCACCATCTCCAAGTCACTGAACATGTAATATTCACATACATGGGAAATATGTAAAAAAAAAATCAGATATTTCCACATATACATTATAAAAACGTAAATCTTGCGTATTTTGAATCTAAAGGCCTATTTTTAAGGCAAAGTGGTCAACAGCCAATCTTCCATGACTGACTCTACATTATAGCACAGTCTGCATGTCCACACAGGTGTTTGCAGTACTCTGACTAGCTAAAAGTAGATTGGCTATTTTAGAAAAATGTTTACCTTTGTTTCTGGGTGCTGCTGTATTGATTTTTATGAATTTACCTACAAACGAAGCATTAACAACCTCAGTGCATTATAGTCCTAATAAACTTATGTTGCACTATTTTGGCCTGTGATAGCTAACCCATTATAAAAGAAATCCAAGCTGATAAAGACCTTCTTGGCCACTTGTTAGCCATGTCAGGAGGCAAATCATAACACAATGCACGCCACTTTCATGGGGCACCACACGGCAGCGATCAAATAAACCCCCTCACTTCCATATCCAGTGGAGTTGTAGTTTATGACCATAACCCTCCCAAGTCAAAAGGACAGCAGTTTCAAGCCTGGCAACTTGGTGCAGACAGGGTTTCTTCCCTTCACCTCACTCTACTGGGCCTCTATACCTGTCCTCTCCTACTGTCTACAGGTCCCGAATATTAGAAAATAGAAAATATGATGATCTTTGTGTGTCTCTGTAAAATGTGTGTATGTGTGCGTGTGTTTGGGTGTAACGGGCCTTCTGTTTGGCTGCGCGGTCTGTCAGTCACGGCTCGGGCCAATGGCAGGCTGCCTTATATAAAATGAGTGTTTTCAGTCTCTCCGGGTTGCATGTACTGTATGTGGAGCAGTGTACAGTGAAGCGGAGGCAGAGCGGCTCCGCGAGCTCTTCTCCACTTTCCCATAGAGAAACCCTGACTGGCCGCTGAGGGCGAGCCACACACACGCCCTCACGCCCGGCGAGCCCGCGAGGTAGGCGCCCCCCATCTCCAGCCCTTCCCGGGCGCTCTCCCCGCACTTTCTGTTTTCCTACTCACTTGCGAGCAGCCGGGCTGCAGCCCCAAGGACTCCGCGGTAGGAGCAGCGGCGGCGGCGGCGGCGGCAGCCGGTAGGGTGGACTTGAGGAAGACGGAGGGAGCCCCGCGCGTCCGGAGCCGCCGCCGGCCGGCCAGTTCCCAGGGCACTTTCCCCCTCCGCCAAAACTTTGGGTCGCGAGAGGTCGGGGGCGAGGGTCGCGGTGGCCGCGCCGGCGGGCCCGGGGGCGGGGGGCGCGGAGGCAGTGCCCTGCGAGCGGGAGGCTGGGGGCCGGGCTGGGGAGTAGTAGGCCAGCCGGTGCCAGGCTGCGTTTGCAACCAGCACCTCTCGGCACACAGGCAGCGTCGCCCGAGGGGGGCACGGGAGCCGGGGCGCGGGCTGAGCAGCCCGAGGAAAACAACAACAGAGCCCTCACGCCGGCGGGCGGCTCGTGGCCGCCCGGGGAGCCCAAACTTCATCTCGGCGAAAGTACGTGGAGCCCAGCCTGGGCTCGGCTGCCGGGGAGGTGGGGCCTGGGGAGCTGGGGCAGGGGAGAAGGTACGGGGAGCCAGCTCTCAGTGGATTTATGGAACGTTTCGTGTGCGTTGGTGACCGGGAACAGCAGCCCAGTTGCTCGTTCATCTGGAGAGTTGGGATTTGGGTGTTCCGGCCCCGCGGATCGGTGCCCTCTCACCCCCCACCCCTAACCAAATGCGCGGCGAGTAGAGAAAGTGCTGTTTTAGTGCCAGAGTAGCCTGGAGGAAGAACAGGGGAGAGGGGGAAGAGAGCGAGGGAGAAGGGGAGAGAGAAGAGGGAGGGAAGGGGGGGAGAGGGAGGGGAAGAGAGAGAGGGAGCGAGGACGGGAGGGAAGAGAGGAGGGGGAAGAGGAGGAGGGAGGCTGTGTCAGGATTTTGCTTGAATGTGGGATTATGTTGTGTCAATAAGTTTAAGGTGGAGAGAGCGAGGCTGGGGGTGGTGGTGGAGGGGAGGAGGAAGGCCTTGGCTGTTTAAAGTCTCATTTCTGAAGGTAAGTTATGGCATTGCATGGTCGCGATGACAGAAAACTTACAGATCCTTTATCCGGGGATGGGGTCGATGCCTCTAGAAAGAGCTCCCCAGCTCTCTTGAACCACACTCGTGTTACACTGTTATTTGCTGAGATCCGGGTCGCTAGTAAATTACAGAAATCAGACTCGAGGTTTCTTTTCCTCCTCCACCTCGTCTCGCTCACTCACCCTCAGAAATGTATTATTTTTTATTTATTTTTTGGTATTGTATGAAACTTAACGTAACTGAGACCGAACCCGAGTCCTGTAATTTACAAGGATCCTGAATCCAAGAATCTGGAACACGTTTATGTGCTTTATATCCGCGATCATTTCTGCTAAATGAGGAAGGTAAAACGAAACGATGCAAAAAGCTAAGACACAACATGTACGACAGAGGGGGGGGGGGGGGAGAGGGAGAGACAGAGAGAAGCTATTTTTTGCTTTCTTTTCTGTAGAAAGGAAAATAAAGCGTGCATTCCCCTTCCTTCCCAGTGTGAAGGGTCTAGTCAATATTTTAACTGTCTGAGGACAAATTAGTCCAGGTGGATCTTGTTGAAAAGTTTCGCGAGGTGGGGTGGAGGTTGGGGGGGGGCGAAGGGGGAGGTGGGTGGAGGTTGTGGGGGATGGGGACGGAGCGAGCTCTGCCTCGGCTAATGGTCATTGGCCTGGGGCTTTGAAACCATTGCCTGTCCTGCTAATGACACGTCCAGTTCTCGTCTCCCAGCCGCGGACGCCGGGCTGCCATTCCCGGGGCTTGGTGACGGGGACTGGGGTACTTTCCCCGCGCGGGGAGGGGCGCTCTTCGCCATCCCTTGGGGTTGCCCACTCGCGACGTGGGGGCCCCCACGCGCGCCCCCTCTCCTGCGCGCCGCCGCCACCTCCGCTCGCGCGACTTTTGTAGCCAGCAGGCGGCCAGGGGGCGCGTGGGGTCCCCGGCGCGGACGTCCCCGCGCGGCTACTCGGCGCCCGGCCCCACGCGCGCCGCACGGTCCAAGCCCGGAATGGCAGCGCCGGGCCGGGCGGCGGCGGTGCCTCCCTGGGGGGCAGCGGAGGCAGAGGCAGTGGCGGCGGGATCTTCGCCGGGGCCCGCGGGAGGAGAAGGAGGAGGAGGAGGAGGAGGAGGAGGAGGAGGAGGAGGAGGAGGAACGGGAGGAGGAGGAGGGGAAGGAGGAGGAAGAGGAGGAGAGGGAGGCGTTTTTCTGCTCAGACCGCCGCCAGTTCGAGCGGGCACAAGCATGGGGACACCCCACTCGTTGCTCCTCCGTTGTGGAAAGGTGTTTAGCAGACTTTTACGCCTGGAGTGTGGGATTTGTACTTCATTTTTTTTCTCCCCCCTCTTCCCCAAAGCAAGATGGACTCTATTGCCTTTCTCTTTCTCCCTCTGCCTCTGCCTCTGTCTTGTCAGCCTTTAAGATCGACATTTTGTACTAAGATGCAAACTTGATGGTGACCAGCAACAAAGCCAGGGTGGGATCCCTCGCTCCCTTCCTCCCTCCGCGTTTCCTTGCTTCCCCACCCCGACCTCGCAGACCTGGTGGCCCTGCGCTTGGAGCTGTGGGCTCTGGCGAATGTGTTTTCTCCGGTTGGTTCCGATCTCCAGTCTCGGGATTTTGACCCGGGCCGGGCTTTTGGGAGATGGTTGTAGCCGCCCAGGTCTGCAGGGCTGGGGGCTGCGCGATACCTGGACCCGCTGCCGCCGCGGTGGCACCTCCGGTTGGCTCCTGGGCACGGCAAAGCTTGGGCTGCCTATCGATCGCTATGATTTGGTTACTGGTGTATTTGTCCTGGGGGCGGTGATCACTTGTGCAAGTTGATGAATGATCGCAGTGTGGATTTTGCATTTGCAGAATGGATCAACTTTCCGCTTTGTACAGACTGGGAGTAGGAAGCGAGGGTGCTGAAGACACCCTGGAATGCCAACCGGGCTGCCCCCCTATCCTCTGCCCTTTGAATACTGGGAGCTGCTTTTCCTTCCCTGCCCCTGCTGCTCTTGGGTGGAAGAGGGAGGAGAAAGGGGAGGGGTTGGTGGGAGCTGAACTCCTGGGTTTTGGTGTCCTTGGTTCATAGATATCACAGGACCTGTGACTTTACTATTGTAAAGCTTTACCATACTGACGATGTACCTTTATTCAATACTTTATAGGTCATATCATATGACAAAGGCTTTGCTGCAGTTCATCTTCCTCCCTGTGTACTTTCCATTTACCTTCCTGGGTAAGTATGCAAACTCTTCATACAGGAAAACTGGATAGCTATGAGAAATGACATAAGGGTTCTTATTGTTAACATAGGAAGATGCTCTATTGAGGCTTTAACACCCCAGAAAGCTTATCTTCCCAAGTTTCTCCTTGAAGAAGCCAACTTATGATTATTCGTCGTTAGAGTTCAGCTGCAGGTTATTATTATTATTCCAAGATTGTTTAAATGTTCATTACTTGTTAATCTCCAAGTAAGTGTCATTTGAAAACTTATTCAATAGGCATTTTAATAGATAATGAAATTTTACAGAGTTGAAGGCCTAGTAAATTTGTAAGACGGTACTTTAGAAAGCTTGCAATGGATTACTGTAATTATTAAAAACTGAAGGAAGAATCATTTAGGCCTCTTTAATTATAGTAACTGATATTTGCAGTGCTGTTTTCCAGGTTCTTTTCTTGAGTAAAACATGTTTGTAACAGTTACTTTTGGGTTGGGGAGTGTAGTAAATCTAGTACTTTAGTGTACAGATTTGATTCAAAATTGATAGTAATTTTCTTCAAATTTATATATTTTTTGAGTAATTAGAAACATTTTAGTGGCCTGTATATAATATAAACAGCAACTTTGAGATCTATGGTTAAGTGCCCTTTTCAGATGTATGCTCCCCAAATGGAAAAATCTGCAAAATATGTGTGGAACAGTGTCTGAAAAGTTTGTCAGCAATAACTTGATAAGTGAAACAGAGTTTGTAGAGTATTTGAAAGCAGCATAGTGAGTTGAAACTGCAACTTACAAGGTTGCCTCTGCATTGTAAAGAAACACCCCAGATACTCTTGAGTTGCTGATTGTAAGAAAATTAGTTGTATTAAATTATACAAATCAGCTGTGGTGCTTTGTGATATTACCATAGTGAATTTGGAGATTGTATTTTGTGAATGAAAATTGACTTCAGTTTTCCATGATGGAAAATTCAGGGACCTTGTCTGTTTTGTTTCCTGGCTTGCTGGGAGATTTAGTACATTAATAAAATGTTGTCTTAGTATTAAGAGGAATTGAGTTTGAAGTCCAGGCTTTTGTGGTAGTCTCTATCTAGTAACAAAATATGCTTTGATATTATTGAGGACTTTAGATAAATCTATATAAGTTCTGTGTCCAGTATTTTTTATGGAATGTGAATATTACATTGCTTCATAATTAGATAGTTCATTCAGTTGGAGATCTTAATAATACATCACATATATAACAGGAGTTGGAGTGGTTAGAATGAGATTGTTTTATAAGATGAATTTAGTTACACACTGAAATATGGATTTCAGTGTCTTCGATTTTTTTTTTTTTCCAAACTTACTTGGAAGAGAGGCTTTTCATTCTTGAAAATGTGGCAGTAGTATTCAAATGCACTTCTGATTACTAAAAAACACCACATTTATACACGTGCGTCATATTATTTTGTTCACTGCAGCAAACTTTTAATGTTACTTAATTCTCTGGAAGTATATTTGACCACTTAAACTAACATGGGAGCCAGGCAAGGTGGTGCACTCCCAGCAGCTTGGGATTCTGTGGCAGGAGGATTGCAAGTTCAAAACCAGCCTCAGGAAGAATGAGATACTAGCAATTCAGCGAGATCCTAATTCTAAATAAAATACAAAATATGGCTGGTTGAGTGCCCTTGAGTTCAGTTCCCTCATATCCAAAAATAAAACTAACATGGAAATCAGTACCACAATAAAAGCAATCTGAATGAACTCCTGTATTTCTTTGAGATATCAAATGACTGCTTCATTAAAACAATATTTTCAAGAACAGTCTTGGTCTTTGAAATCAGTGAAGTAGCTTTGATAATATAAAACTTGGATCTTCAAAAGTCACTTTGCCAGTGAATTATCAGTTATTTGCATCTAAAAAATATTAGATATGAAGCTTATCAAAATAAAAATTTAAAGAAATTTTTTGTTTTCTCACTGGCAAGAATTTCCAAACTTTCCATTTTATTATTCTGCAAATCTCCATTAAGTTTTGAAATTGAAGCCTTAGTTTGCATTTCACATTTAATGCCAGCTATTGAAAAGGTGGCTTGTCTCTGGTGTTTCCTAGTATTACATCTTTGGAGATAGTGGGGTGGTTTTGGGAAGAATTGTCTACTAGATATTCAGATATTTTAAAATATTTGCAATCTTGAGACATTAAAAAATCCATCTTGATCTCTGCATCTAAGTTTTTTTAAAAGTGTCGTATTTAAGAGTTTGTGGGATAGCTTTGTTTTTTTATGAAGGAACAACAGGTTTGAAAATGAAGTGGTATAGCTCAGCAACTAAAATAACAAAGCTATATATTTTCAATAAAATTACAATTTCTAATTAGTTATTAAGTAGCGTACTAACATTATATGTTTTCTTGTATTTTATAAAGAACAGAGATAAAAACAGCCATATTTCTAAGTGGATCATGCCATGAATATGAACGACTTTTACAATAGAAATCTTTAATAGAATAAAGGTCTTATAGCTCAACCCCCTTTAAAAAAAACTTTTTTGAAAGTAGTCCTATTATAGATTGCGTTTTTGCTGTACTAAAGGAAATCCCTGAGATGATTATTAGCGTCTCACAAAAGTACAGAGAATGTTTAGTTGTGATATTCAAATTAATCGAGGCAATTAATTTTGACATATTGTATCATCACTAATGTGGAGTACCTATAATTTAAGATTTAAACTTAAGCAGGTACTTAACTTAAAAAGAAGACACTTCTCTTGAACTTGTACTTTGAAGTCCACTTCATTTTTTAACATTTCACCAACCTAGGGCACCTTTTAAAATAGGTCTGAGTGGTATCTTCCCTATATTTTTAGTCAGATTCTTTGCTCTCACTGTTAAATGAAAACAAACCTAACTTCAGCAAGAACATTATAATTTCACTGCTTCTCTTTTATCACATGCCCTGGGGTAAATCAGATGTGTGCAGTCCTTAGGCAACACATTGAGAAACACTACTCAGAAGGCGGTAAGGACCAAGGCTAAGACTGACTGGAGGTTCTTTTTGTGTGAAGAGTCTGTGACCAAATTCAATCAGTAGGTTTGTACTACCTCAAGGGCAGTCATCACATACTGTGTCAAATATTTCAAGTCATACCTGAGCAAAGTTTTGAGTATACCTTTACTCAGCATTCAAAGGTGATCATATTATCCTTCAGAAAGCAATTACAGTTTCTTGAAATGCCAGTACACTGTACATTTTTTTTTTAAACCGAGGATTGAATTTAGGTGCCTCACTACTGTACAATAATCACCAGCCCTTTTTATTTTTAAATTTGAGACTGAATAGGGCTAATTTGCTGAGGCCTCCATAGTTGCTGCGATTACAGGCATGTGCCACCACGTCCAGCTTTACTGTACATCATTTAAGAACTGTGGCTCAGGAGGTTGAGGCAGGAGGATCTCAAGTTCAAAGCCAGCCTTAGCAACGGTGAGGTGCTAAGCAACTCAGTGAGACCGCCTGTAGATAAAATACAAAATAAGCCAATCCCAAAGAACTAAAGGCCAAATGATTTCTTTGATAAGTGGATGATGATACATAACTGGGGGTGGGAGGGAGGCAAGAATGGAGGAAGGATGGATTGCATAGAGGAAAGTGAGGGGTGGAAGGGAGTCGGGGAAGGAAAAATAACAGAGTGAGACCAACATCATTATCCTGTGAACATGTATGATTACACAAATGGTATGACTGTACTTCGTGTACAATCAGAGAAACAATAGTTGTACCCCATTTTTGTACAATGAATCAAAATAAAAAAAAAAAATACAAAATAGGCTGGGGATATGCTCAGTGGCCAAGTACCCCTGAGTTCAATCCCCGGTACACACAAAACAAAACAAAAACTTTTACATAAAAAGATATACATGGGAAATCCTTATTATTTATGTTTTCATTTTTTTTCTTTCAAAAAAAATGATATGGTAAAAATTGAAATAAGTGCCAATTATACAAAGAATGCCAAAGAAGGCAAGCCAGTAAAGAATTCTATCTAGAGGTATATATAAATAGGAGAGAATGAGAGAAAGACTTAAAGGATTAAATACCATGAAGCATTGACACACCTACCAGAATATAAAGTTGAATTATGTGAATGTGATCAAGAATCCAGGAAGTAAAATAACTTCACACAGCAAGGAGGTGGTATAAAAATATCAAAAATTTAATGAGCGAGTTGGATCTTATGAAACCTTAGAAAAATTTAAAATATTGTAAAATGTTGGTTAAATAATTAAAGCACAGTCTTCAGGTAAAAAGTTCAGGCAGTACAGTAGAAGACATTGGAATGGAATAACTGATCCTAAAAAGAACATACAAGTTTGCATTTTTTTTGTAAAATGAGTAATTAAATAAAAGACCAATAACAATTAAAAGGAGAAATGAGGATAAAGATTGTTTAAAACAGCTATATTTCTCAAATGTTTAGACCGTGATGATTGGTGGGGAATACCTTTTATATCCCGACCTACATAAAAGAACTGAAACAAAAGTTTCCTAAAACAGTACAAAGTGCAGTAACCTCTGGATATTTCTTATTCCTATCTAATCTTTGTAAATTGAATCTGTTCCAAGATGTTTTATTAGATAAAAAATACTGAATATATCCACTAAATTGATTTTATAACTTATAGTTTGAAAAACACTAACCTAGAGTGCTTGCTAAAAATGGAGGTCTGTAGGCCGCATCCCTAATGGATTCTTGGGTGGGGTCCAGAAATTTAGATGATAGCTAGTTTAGATTCTGAAGTAGGTGGGAGGTCCTTTGACATAACTTTGATAGGCTCACCTGTAAGGGACAGAGAGCTAAAGACTGAATGGAAGTTGTATGTGCTCTTGAGGTGGTTGACTGCTAAAGTCTTCGTCCAGCCTCACCTTTCTGTATTTCAGTCAGCATGGTTGTACCACTGAGGCCCTCATCCCTCTCTGTAGATACTCACATAGGTGTAGTGCAGGGAGCAAAGGGTTTGCAGAGTCCTAGGTTCCAGTCCTGCTGCCACCTGAGGGACTTAGAGCATGTCATTTCATGACTCTTGAACTTCCATCATTTATTGTATGTGTAAAATGGATATATTAATATTTACCAAGCAGTAGTACAAGAAAGACACAGACCCTTATGCATAGTCAGCACTCAGTGTATAGTGTCGGTTTCTATAGTTTTAGTTCACCTCACTTCAGCCCCCACTTTGAAATTTTTTGAAGCTGTACCTTTTAGTTTTTCTTTCCTCTCAAGTCATTCTCAACTTTGTATCATGAGACACTGGTGCATTTATAACTTGATGTGAGTTACTGGAGAGGTAATTAGGGAAGGAAATAATAAGAATAACCAAAAGAAAAGAAAAAACCTGAAGCATACTGTGGTGAATACAATGCTCCTTTAGGTTTGGGGAATGACTTTTCCACCTCTTTAAAAAGACATAGCATAGGACAGGAAAAATCTCTTCATATTTCAAGGTAGTTAGTTGATAGCACTGAGCATTTCTCTGGTGACTTTGACACATATTAGGATGTCTTAGAGCATCAATTTTCAAACTTTTTTCATCACACATGACTATTTATACATGGGGCATTATAATTTCCCTGGTTATAGACATAGATAAATTATGCTGTAGGTTTTATAGGTAGTTTACAGTGTGATTAAACCATTTCTTTTGCTATCAAGAAGAGAAATCTGAATATAAGCTAGTATGATATAATAAAAATTTTGAATATTCTCATATATACCTATAAAATTGTTTATAAACTGTTACTTTAACTCTCCTAATTATTTGGAAGCATTCCTCATAACTAGGTAGAATTTACCTTGTGTTAAGGTATGAAGATTGAGAAACATTACATGTGAAATGCTTAATAAATTACATTGCACAACATAGGCCCTTAAATAAAGAGGGGCAGGCTAAGGAGAAGATGAATGGGAAATGCATCAACCAGATCCCTTAAATCTCAAACAATGTGAAAAAGAAAAGCTAGGGAAAATGAAACATATGATCAAATGCAAAGGAAGTACAGAAGGCTACAGGTATTATGGTTCTCAACATTATAGTCTTATCAAATACACCTTGTCTCTCACATAGAAATTTATTCTAAAAGTAGCCTCAAGAATCATTTAATTTATATGAACAAATAAAATTAATTTTTATATTTCCCCATTTTAAGATTATAGTTGCCAGGAACATTTTCCTTCTTTGCTAAATTTTAATTTGCCATACTTTTATGATCTCTAGTACATTAATAGACTATATATTGAAAATGTCTCAGTATTTTGATGTGTAGTCGTATTGAAAACAGATTCACCACCCTTTATCTAAACTTATGAAAAACGTTTTCCTTCAAAAGTTTCTTTTTCCTCCAAAGTTTGGTATTAAAATTCATTTAATAGCAAAACCTAACCCAAACTGTCATAGGAATGTTTAAAATTGTTTTTAAGCCCTCTTAGAATGTTCACTTATTTTACTGTATAAGTAGTAATAGTGACTGATTGATTATGAGGTGCTATGCTGGATCTAGTTAGAAATGTTACATAATATGTACTATTTGCACCTTAATTTAAACATAAAAAATTTCACAAAGATCTGACTTGAAATATATATGGACCTGAGGGTTTTAGGTAAGGGATTATGATCCTATTATATTAACTTCATTAGTTCACAGAGTGAAATTATCTGATATTCTTACCCATTTAACTTAATGAAATTCCTTCTGCAAATTTTGATCACTGATCATCTGAACATTTGATCATTGCAAGCTGGTCATTGTAAGCTGGCAAATCGTGGAAAGCCTTTTAACATTATATATAACTTCATCAACTGTGTCTTTGGCTCTAAATATCAGAGTGCAAGTCATAAGAGGGTAGAAAGTCAGGAAAGCAAAATATAGTAGTTAACATTATTTGTACTCCAAGAAAGTTGAGCAGAGTGAAAAGCTTCTGGACAAGGAAAACTTAAACACACATAGGCTGCTTAGTTTACGTTTAAGTGAGCCTTTTACATTCCATTTTAGCATTGTGATTTCTGTGTTGTAGTTTTTGTTTTATTAAATAAGCACAAATTCATATAATATTTGAAATTTCTATGTTGAATGTTTTTTCAATATTCAATGCTGAACAAATTTCAGACTGTGAGTTTCACGAAAGTGTTCTTTTCTTTATTATGTTTCCACTTTTTTATGGGTTTCTTTCCATTTATCAGAAAAATAAAAACAAATAGTATTTTATTCTATTCTCAGATGAAAACGTTTTCAGGTTTTATTGTTTACAGAGATTTTAGATTCCTTTGTTTTCAGTAATTAGGAAATATTAAGATTTTGCCTTTTACTTTCCTATAAAACTAATATAGGAAAATGAAAAGTATGTTTTATAGGGAAGAATCTCGATATCACTCTAGAAATAGTCTTCATTTGATAGAGACTGAAACTATTAATGCTAAAGAATTATTTATTGATATGACTTATTTATTGACATACATGACTACATTCCTTAGTGTAGAAAAGTCACAGACGGAATAATTCAGAGGGAGTCTCATTAACATTGTTGATTCTTTTTTTTATGGGGGATACTGGGGATTGAACCCAGTGACTCTTCACTAGTGAGCCACATCCCTGTTCCTTTTTTTAAAAACAAACAAACAAACATCATTTATGTATGTATGTATGTATTTATTTTTTGGTATCGGGGATTTAACTCAGGGGCACTCGACCACTGAGCCACATCTCCAGACCTATTTTGTATTTTATTTAGAGACAGGGTCTCACTGAGTTGCTTAGCACCTCGCTTTGCTAAGACTGGCTTTGAATTTGCAATCCTCCTGCCTCAGCCTCCTGAGCTGCTGGGATTACAGGTGTGCCCTATAGCACCTGACATCCCTGCCCCTTTTATTTTTTATTTTGAGACAGGGTCTCATTAAGTTACTGAAGTCCTCACTGAATTGTTGAGGTTAACCTCGAACTTGCAATCCTGCCTTAGCCTCCTGAGCTCCTGGGATTACCTGGTATATGTGACGGCACCCAGGTGTTGATTCTTTTAATATTAAGAAATGCTGAGTTGTTTTTCAGCTTTTGGTGTACCTCTCAAAACTTACCCAAGCGTAGCATTCTCATTGACTGCAAAGGGAATATAGTGGGGCATATAACAAAGTGAGAAAATAAATCTCTACGTACAGCTGTCAAACTGTTGTTATTTTTTGAGTTGCTGAAATTTTCATTTTCTTTTTTCCCCTCCCTCTTTTCTCTTCCTTTTCTCCTCCCCTCCCTTCCCCTCTCTTCTCGCCCTACCTTTTCATCTCTCCTTTTACTCTTGGCCTTCAGCCTGTTGTGTTCAGTAACGTACATCTGTGATACTACCTGAAAGTACTTGAGATTGAGAATATGGGCTTGATCTTCATTTTTTTTATAACTTTAATTTTAAAGATTTGTAGTTTTTGAGTTGTTTTTAAGTATTTAACACTACTCATATAATAAAATTGTTGATACATGAGTTTGAGACTTATAAACTTCCCTACATATAAGTGTCAATTAGGAAGAGATTATCAGGAACCTTTAGCAGGTCTATGTGAAATAAAAACACCTGTTGTTTTTATAAAATAAAGTGAACTAAATGCTTTATTCAGTCATTTTTCTCTCTTAGAGTGATAAAATGACTCCACACTTTGATTTATACTTAAGAGAAAGTTGAATGTGGTTTTTAGAACAGTTTCCCAAGTAATAGTTTATATTAGTGGGAAAAGAGAAAGATAATTTGAACCAAGAGCCTCCTTTGCCGCATAAGTTTTATTTTTCACAACTTTCAGATGAGAAGTACCTTATTTTAATGATGAGGAAACTAAGTCTCAGGTTAAATAACTTGTCTGAAGTCATATAGCTAGTCAGTGATCTTACCAGGCTTAGATGGCCTGTCTGCAGTGCTCTAGTCTCCTGGGGCTTTTTCTATGTTTACCTGCCACTAGGACCACATTCCAAGAAGTTAGAAATGAAAGGTTTGGGACAACTTTTAGCCAAGAATTACCCCCACTTTGTCTCCCTCTCTAAGGAAGAATCTCCTTCGTTTTTGAGGTGATAATGTTGGAACTCTGTTCTTTATCACTTTTTTAAGGGAGTTGGGTGAGATAGTCTCTGATCCAGGACCTGTTGTAAATTTTCATCTTCTAGGTCACTGTCAAAGTCTAAATTGGCCCAACACTGAATTTACAAATTGACATGTAATTAGTCAACTTTTTTTTTTGGGGGGGAGGGGTTGGTATATCTAGTATAGAAATGTTGATAGCCAGCATTATTTTTAACATTTATTAATTCTTCTGATGCATCAATAGAAGTCATTTGTTCTGTCATGAGAAAGTGAGTTTTCAAAGTTGAACATCCTATGTCTGCTCTGGTAGTTTTTAATTCTTAATCAGTGAATATATTTTACAAGAGGAGCTTAACAATGTAACATCAATAGTGTTATAAAATAGTTTTCTGGCACTTACTTTGAAAGGAAATTCAGTTTTAGTGGAAAAATTAATAAGTAGATTCACTTCACGGCCTTTACTATGCTGTATCTGATGAACAAACATGAATTAGATATAGGGTCAGTCAAAAGTTCTACTTCATCAGTTTTGGAAGTGTGTTTAAGGGTATATTACTTTCGATTTATTTTACCTAAGAAGTTTGTTTCTGTTGTGATAAGTAGAATGGATTTTATAAATTACACATTTGTGTGGAGGTAGAAATCAATTAGAAAATACAAAGTAATTTATTGCCTTTTGGTACTGTGAGCCCTATTCATCTGAAATTAAATTATTTTATCTTTGCAAATTAGCAAAGTCAGTCTAATTCAGATATAGAAGATTAAAAGTTTGTCATTCTTTTTCTTAACCTTTAAGTGGGTTTTATTTTTCCCTTAGGCATGAAATATGTAAATAGTGTTTATTTTAGCAAAGTAGCATTTGCCAATGATGATCTTATTACCATACTCTGCTTTTTTTGCATTATTTTAGCCAAATAATACCTTACCAAAGGTTCTGAGTTTCCAGTTGTTGCCTCACCTCCTCCTCTCCCCACAGTAAACCAATTTTGCACTCTTCTCATTCAAATAGGTTGGTAACTTGAATTAGTTTAAGTTTTATGGCATTTTACACATTTCTTTCTCCTTGTTTTCTTGAGTTATGTTCGAACATTTTCCAAATTAAATAATTTGAACAAGTGTTGGTGAGACTCAGGTAGCAAACCAGTATCAGTTTAATTCAGTGTTCATAGATCAAATACCTACTCATGTTGATGCTTGACCTAGACTTGAGGATATACAGATAATATGAAACAACCCTTGTCCTCAAAGCAACATGTTCTACAGCTGAGAAAGCCAGTTGATGAAATATCTATCATATGAGTTAATCTGTGCTAATTGTTTGAAAATATATGGTGCAAAAAAGTACTAAGTAAATATCAGTGGAAAACTGGCCAATTCCGGCATAAGAGCTGGACCTTGAAACATGTGGGGAGTTTTTAGCTGTGGTGCTGTTTACCCTTATTGTCATTAAGATTGTAAAACTAATTTGGCTGCAGCACTAGAATGAATTTTTAAAAATCACTTTCGTTTAAATATTAGTGCATCCCTAAAGGATCTCTGAACACTTATTTAGATGCCCAAATAGATTTAAGTACATCAGAAATTAAAGACTAATATTAAAGTCTGATAATTTTTTAGCCAAAAGGACATGAACAACTACATAACCACATTTTCTAAACCATCATTGTTCCAGGTATTACAAAAACCTAACAGATTGAAAACAAGTAAAAGAAAGAAAAAAAGGAAAATTTAGCTCAAAAAAAAAAAAAAAAGATAAATTTTCTATAGCACAAAGGGAAGTACAGAAGGAATGGTCAGAATAAGTATGTTCTGATCTTACAGGAGCCAAAGCAAACTCAGTGACCTGGGATTATTATATATAACAAAATATAAGTAGATCAACAATTCTAGAAGATAAGTTGAATGTAAAGAAAAATTCTAATATTTTTCTTACTCCTACTCCAAGTGGACTGTGTGATTCATGTTTTAGGTTTTCAGAATCCTACTTTGGAGACTGCTGGCAAAAATTGGGCAGTGTCACACCATGTCTAGGTATGTTCCATGAGATCAGGGACTTCTTTGTTTACTGCAGTATCCCCATCTAGAACATAGTAGGAACTTAATAGATACTATTAAATGAATATACAAAATTAGAGCAGTTGGTAGGGGAGAGAACAGTTTAGCTCAGCATAAGAAATATGGCAAATATTGGTGGGGACGATGTTTATTGATGTTTCTCTTATGCCTATAAAAGTGCCTGCTACAAAGTAGGGACTCAGTAAGTATAAGTTGACTTCATAGGAGTATGGATATTGTGTAGTATAGCATGAGGGATCTGGCAGAGGTCATAAGTCCTTGACATGAGAAGGCAAGTTCCAGGAGGACCTTTAAAGCAGAACACTATATGGAGATTGACTGTAAGTAGGTGGGAAGATCAGCTCATGGGAGTTCAGATTGTTAGCAAGAACATCTCTGAGGAATGATGACTTAGGTTGGTTACCTCATCTTAAACAGTGAGATCTGGGTTTTACTCATTTTTGTACCCTCCTGTCCTAGGATATAGTATGGTAGGTATCTAATTAATTTTTGTTGAATTGAATTACTCTGTTTTGTACTCTGTACTGGATATTGGAGGCCCTGAACTTGCAAGAATGAATCAAAGTCAAGATCAGAGGCCTGTAAATGAGTCCTTTTCTGAATGAACTATGGTCCTGGTACAATAGGCAGATATGTTTTCAAGCCTTGGCAGTGTTAGCCCATATAGAGGGTGCTCTAGTGACTACAACTTCTATTTTCCTATTCCTTCTTGCCCATCACTGACACTGGGATATGTCATGAATCACCCTAACCTATACTACTAAAACACGACTGAATTTATTTACAAAATAAGGTATATTATATTTTCTCTCCTCCTTTCGGAATATTCTTATTCATAAAATAAACTTGTCTTTTGTTTTACTGAACATTATCAGTAACAGCTTTGGCATT
This sequence comes from Sciurus carolinensis, assembly GCF_902686445.1. Lineage (NCBI taxonomy): Eukaryota > Metazoa > Chordata > Mammalia > Rodentia > Sciuridae > Sciurus > Sciurus carolinensis. The sequence goes on along the minus strand of NC_062221.1, from coordinate 85,065,555 downwards.
AGGTCTCCTTTAGAATCTAGCCACATGGAGGTATCCTTCTTTGGCTCTGCTGCACTGGTCAAGACAGATAGCTCCTTTTATCTCACTTAGACATGTTTATTTAAAGTGGTTTCATATCTGTACAATTAATAAATTATGGTATTCTAATTTGCTTTTCTGACACCTTATAGTAAATGTAGAAGTTCCTCTTTGTTCTTACTAAAATGGTCTAATCTGCTCAAGCTTCTCCAAAATTGAATGAAAACTTATTTTCTTTTGAAGCCTTCTTGCATCTTTGGTATGATCTCTCAGTAAAAGACCTGGACAGTGAAACATCTTTGCTGTCCTCCAGTTAGTCATGAAGTCATCAAATCTTTATTGCAAGGCCATTATCCTTATTATTGCTTAGCAGTGGTTATATCATACACTTGTTATTTCAGCTTAGAGTTTACATTGTGATTTCACAGACATTATTTTATTTGCTCTTTTCTAACTGTGCTATGAGGTAGATAGTAGGATATCATCATTCCCATTTTACAGGTGAAGTTAAGTGGCTTAACTTAGCTAATAAACTTAGACATTTATTTTTAAGTACTTGCAACAGTCTTGCTGAAAGTTAAGTGACTTGACCCAGGTCACTGAGTTTGCTTTGGCTCCTGTAAGATCAGAACATACTTATTCTGACCATTCCTTCTGTACTTCCCTTTGTGCTATAGAAAATTTATCTTTTTTTTTTTTTTTTTTGAGCTAAATTTTCCTTTTTTTCTTTCTTTTACTTGTTTTCAATCTGTTAGGTTTTTGTAATACCTGGAACAATGATGGTTTAGAAAATGTGGTTATGTAGTTGTTCATGTCCTTTTGGCTAAAAAATTATCAGACTTTAATATTAGTCTTTAATTTCTGATGTACTTAAATCTATTTGGGCATCTAAATAAGTGTTCAGAGATCCTTTAGGGAATCTGTACATCTGGACTTTTTTTTTTTTTAATAGCTTGTAATGGAAAATAAAGTGTATGAAAAGTGATTTGAAAATATGATTTGATATCTAGATATTTGAAATACTCTTAGTTCTAGAACATTTTCAGTTCACAATTTGTTCATCAACTAGTATTTTCAGAGAAATGCAGACAAGTGCTCAAGTATTTTTTCTTTTTAAATTTAAAATGCATTTTAATTTGGCACTTTATAGAAGGAGAAGTTTCATGGATTGGTTGGAAAAGTTAGGAAATCTCGTGTAACTCTGCCAGCAATAAAAGAGAAGATTTTCCTATCTAAAAGTTATTTCAGGACCAATTAAACAATTAATATTTTACATAATACAGAGGTTTATTTGTTAGGATCTTATCTCCAAGTTCTCCATGACTCAAGAGGTCTACTAATTATTTTACTGTGGGAGAGTGATAAAAGATTGTTCACATTAGAACTCCAGAACTTTTAAAATTTAATTATTTTAGTGTTGATACAGAAGCAGTTAATTTAGAATGTTTATTTCTGTTGATTCCCTTTGCTTCAATTTAATTTTTATACTTTGTATTTGATTATTTATACTGCCTTTGGACATAGTGTATTATTAATGGCTAAAGAAGAGGTTTGTTAAGAAATTTCAGTTTGATAAAACCAGAGCATGTGATTATTGAAGAAGGCATGAAATGGTGGAAGTGATTGGAAGCCATTAACTTTTTTTTTTGCTTTTCCTTTGAAGTGAACGGTGGATATAAAAGTCATGAGGATAATTAGGTGTGTAGTTATTTCCTACCCTCAGCCCCTCTGTACTTCCCCTGCATCAATTCTAGGGCCTCATACATGCTAGGCAAGCTCTCTGCCACTGAGCTATACCCCCAGCCCTTTTTATTTTACGACAGGGTCTTGCTGAGTTGCCCAATCTGGCCTCAGACTTGTGATCCTCTTGCCTCAGTCTCCAAGTAGCTGAATTACAGGCCTGCACCACCACGCCTGCCTGTTGGACCTTCAGTTCTAAGCAATGATGTAAACTAAGAAGCACTTCACAACAACCCTGTGAAGTAGGAATTATTGTCTTCCTCCATTTTAGATGTGGGAACTGTCTCAGAGGCTTGCCAGCTTACCCATTCTTCTGGTAAATGTTGGAGCTGGTGTTCCTTCCCAGTTCACTTTGTCTACTGAGGCCACGTGCATAATCACTCACTCTCTTATCCTGCCTCTTGTGCTTCCCATAGGCATTTATATCACTCCATTGTGCATGGACCTCTCTAGACTTTCACTGAGTTGTAATGTCTTCGGTTTAAAGTATGACTTTCCAACCCAGGATAAAATTTCCTTTTCTTTATTTGTGTTCCTACATCATCAAGCAGATTGTCATATACACAGTTGTTCCTCAGTTACTTGTTTCTTGAATCACTCCAAGAATATGGTAAAATTATAAAGTTAAAATATATAGAGATGAAATATCTGTGATTTAAAAGAAACATTATACTACAATAAGCAAAAGAAAGTAGTTTTCAGATAACGTAAACCTAAAGAGTAATAGAATTTTAGCTCTACATATTTCAGATGATCTTAGAATAATACAGTCTGTCATTTTAAATTTGAAGAAAACAAGGTACAGAGTGAGGAACTGGATCCTTGGCTGTTTGAGTGGCAGAGCTGGGTCTAAGATATAAGACTTCTTGGTGTTTTGCTATGGAAATTTGCCTACCTCCCAAACAATGTGGAAAACATATTTAGCCAATTTAATGGTACCATCTGCACAGCAATATATGTGGTCTTTTTTTTTTTTTTTTTTGATCATTATTTTTTATAAGTGGTTAAAACAATTTAAGAACTGAAATGTATTGTTAGAATGAAACTATATGTAATATATTATACATATTACTTTGAAATCATTTTATCTTAGTTGACTTAGTGGTAGGTATATAGTGATTTTGGTAGCTTAACAGTTAGTTGAAACATGGCTTGAATGTAGCGCCCTGTGTGCTGTGAAAACATGAGGAATTTGCAAAACAATAACACATTGTTAAATGGCATACCAGTTTATCAAATGCCCTAAGTTTATTGCAGTTTGATTTTAGGAAGAATCATCCCAGCCTCACAGTAGCTCATCCTAATCTTAAGCAAAAGAGCTTTAGTAAGTTATTCTTGGGTTGTTAGATTTGTTCTATCTATGAAAGTATAAACCGCTCAAAGCTTATCAGGAGAAAAGAAGTTTGTAAAACCATAACAGATTTAGTTGTGAAAGAGTGGTTTAACTGATCTGTGTACTGTGGTGCCTCATGGTGGCCTTATTAGGAAACTACTGTAGTGAAATAAAGTGACCATGTACCTTGCCACTGTGACTGAATCCCCTCAAATGTGTATGGACTAAATATTAGTGAATTAAGAACACAGATGATATTTTCTAGGTTGGTATTTTTGTAAGTTTCACTTGGTAGAAATTAACCTCAGCTCTGCAGTTCAGAGAAGAAACCTGGTATGCTTTATCACAGTTGCATTCCTGGGAGCTTGCCTAAGGAATGGCCATCACTCAGCCATAAACTCCTAGAGAATAAGGACCAGGTAGTCTGGGCAGCTGCCACTGTTCCACTCCTTTGTATAAATTAGAAAAAAAGACACCCTTTCTTGAGAAAAATTGTCATAATAGATTGATTTTGCTTATAACAAGACACTTCAATGCCTTCGGGCATGAAATTGTCATAGTAAATATACAGACCTGTCTTTGTACGTTGCGCCCCCTATGTTTGTTCACGGCACAGTTTGCGTGGATATATACAGACACCCTGCAGGCAGACATATCCTAGGAGATCTTGTCTTTAGACATCAGATATTAAAAGATCACATCTAGAAATCTACAAATATAGCCCTTGAATATAACATGTTAGTTATTAGCTAGGTGTGGTATGTACACCTGCAATCCTAGATACTTGGAGGGCTGAGGCAGGCGGATCACAAATTTGAGATGAGCCTGAGCAACTTAGCAAGACCTTGTCTCAAAACACAAAATAGAAAATAAAGGGGTTAGAGATGTAGCTCATTGGTAGAGTACCCCTGAGTTCAAACCTCAATACAGTTAAAAAAAAAAAAAAAAAAAGGTTATTTAGGCAAATCATTGTTGAATATTATAAACAAAAAGAAATTAATAAAAAAATAGGTAATGGAGACATTACTTCTGTGATGCAGTACTGGCAAAAGGCTCTACGTTCTGTTACACACCTTTTGGCCCAACAGATTTTATGGACTTTTAAAGTTATGCTATCTTTTAGTCTGATTAAAAGAAGAAAATTTACTGACCTTTATAAAGGAGCTTTCTTTTATTAGATGGGTGCTATAATAGAATGTAAAATGACTTTAAGCACCTACCTCTTTCATCTGTCATTAAAAGTTAATTGTCACATCATATAAGTCCAACTTGATGGGATTTTTAACATACCAAAAATTGGCAACCTGTGATGAAGAATGTATGCTCTGTGAGCATTTGAGTTAAGAGAAAGGACAGATGAACCTTTTATAAATCTGAAGTGCAGCTAAATGGAAATAAAAGTTTTAATTTTTGAGGGAGAATGGTGATAGTGGATCAGTACCTATGTTTAGTTGAAAGCCGAAGATTTCAGAATGCTGTGTATCTGACTTTAGGGTGGTTGTGTAAGAGGCTGTCTGTACAGGTTTAATTCCCTACATATTTGGAAAGGTAGCAATGTCGTCTTTATCTTTGTGCTAGTCCATGTAATTATTTTCTTAATGAGTAATAATTACCTTTTTTATTCTTTAAGGAGTGGCAATTGGTAAGATATTCAGCAGGAAATCCATTACTATGGCTGGCATAGTCTGTGTGCTTCCTTGGTCTAGTTTGGGTCTTGCTCAGTAGCTAGAGATGATGCTTTAAGTAGTTAAAACCATAGTTTTGCTGGGGCTTTTGTTTGAGTCAGGATCAAATATGACATGGTTGTAAAACATGGAACTCCAAATAAAGATTTCAAAACTCCTCACAGATTGGTAGAAAGGACAGTAAAATGTTGGGTTTGTAAAAAGAAGAGTCTGCTTGTGGGTAGCAACTCAAAGGTGCTAATTTTTTTTAGTAGGAATGTTACACATGAAACCTCAAGCTAATCCTGAACCCTTTACTTTTATTTAGGTCCCACAGGCTAATGATCAGTTTTCTTGCTCTGTAATACCTAACCTTCCCAGAACTTTCTCACCAGCTCCCTAGCTCACAGCAGACAGATAGTGATTGAGTCAGCACACTCTTCTGTGCCCTTTGATGATCAGTTCTAAGACATGGGAGTCTCTGAACATCCATGCTTAGATTCCTCAACTGTTCATACTTTGCAAGATGTTACTTCTTCCCTACTCACTTTTGACTATATGTTATTAATCATTTATTTTTACTAGTGTTTTAGGAAACTTTAATATGGTAACTTAAGGGTCATAGTTTTTAAAGCCCATTGTCAGAATAGACTAATTAGTTACTTGTTTCTGGCTACATTAATACCAGAATTTTCAAGATTCCAAGATACACAGGGCCACATGATTAAATAATCATTATCAAGTGGATTTACAGACAAATCTAGGGATATATCATCTTATGTTAGGCTAGACTTTCATAAGAAAGTTGTAAACTCTTTTTGAAATTTTATTACCTTTTTTTTCGTTTATGGAAAAGGTTGGTATTATTAAGTTAAACAACAACAAAAAAGTTTACCATTATGAAAGCCAGTAGTATAATGTTAAATCAAGGAAAGCATTTTCATTAAATATCATATTAATTTTAAATGTATGATTTAGTTATTTGAAAATCCTATTTCATTACAATATGATAATAGTATACCTGAAAATGATACATGATTCCTTTATTCCACCATCTATTTCTGTATTTTTAGAAGTGAAAGTAATTATATGGATTTGCTGAGTAACTTTTTACCCAATTTCTGTTATGGTCTATTAATATAACTGCTCTGCTAGTTTATTTATTCTGACTTTTACGTAATGTGTATGTTAAGTAAACTTTATAATGTTCAACATAGTTTGAAAGATTAATCAATACTTGGTTCTTTGCTTTAAAAACCTGAATTATTAAATTAACAATCATTTCAGTTGTTTTGTATTATGAGATAATACTAGAAGAGTTTTGCTCCAAATATGAAATAAACTCAAACATTCTCCATTTATTTATTTATTGATGAAAATTTATAGCTCTTAATGGTTAGCTACAGTCAGGATAATAGCATAAGTTATACTGAAGAAATGTAAAAAAAAGTAGAAAGAATTTATGATGATTCTTAAACAGTATCTTTAGAAAATTTATGGTATTAATATTGTATTTTCAGGGATCATTTTTGTAGTTCATAAGTTAATGATATTGGTGACCATTCACTAAATATCAGCTCAGTAAGTTAAATTATTGAGCTTTATCTTACATATAGGTAATGATTATAATTACACGACTTGATAGCACCTAGCTCAATACTTATTAAGAAAATGGGCATTTTTGAATAAATGAAATACGAGGCAGAATTGGGAGACTTGTAGGCTCTTTTGGCGTACTTTTAAGATCTTTTCCAGATTTCCATGAAACCTATCCCAGTTGATTTTCTTTTTGTTTTATATTTGTCTTTCCCTTCAAGAAATGAACAAAACATGACATTAAATAAATATTTACTATCCATTTGTACATCAGGTACTCTTCTGTATACTCTTAAATATCTCGATTTATTGAAGATCATAACAGGTATTAGTAGACATAATTTATCCAACCTCCCTACCTCTCCCTTCTGTTGTCTGCTCTGTCTTGTTCTTTTCTCTCACAGATTTTGAGATGGAACCTCTAATAGAAGGGGTAACCCACTTGGAATCACACAGGAGGGGATTGCATCCAAATCCAAAGTCACTACCATTTCCACTGTCCTCACTTAGGTACTCATATGCCTAGAGTATTTAATTTCCAATTTCTGAAACAATTGGTTGTTTTCCTCATTTGCTTGACTTTTTTCCCTCAAGATTTAAAATGAAGTTCTGTGTCCAGCCACACTCTCAGAAACCTAATTAAGTTGGTCTTTTAAATATCTACCTGGGAGGCAGTGTGGTTTAGAATATGATCATGTATCAGATAACTCTTTATTTCAGTGTCTTCTGTGCTACCTCTTAGCTGTGTGTATTTGAGCAAGACATTTAAACTCTTTGCATTCTGTTCTTTTCTATAAACAAGGAAAATAATGGTTGCCTTTTGGAATCATTGTGTAAATTATAAGATAATCTATGTAAATAAAGCACTCTTGCTTTGTATATAGGCACTTAGCAGTTGCAAATATATATATATATATTTGTAAAAAAAGACACTTGTTAGATGAGTTCAGTGTTTGTATTGATTTGTCTCTTCATGAGCATAATAGCTGATCTTATATTTCCAGTCATTTATGAATAAAAAAAACTAGATTCAGAAAACAAGTAGTTTTTTTGGCTGGGGAGTAGTATATCTATAAAGGTAACAAAATAAGCAGAACATGATTTAAATAATAAAAGAATTATAGTATTTATTCAACAAACATTTATGGAGCCTTCTGTGAGCTAGGCTGCATTCTAGTCTGTAGAACTGTAGTAATAGTAACATCTGTGTGGTTAAAGTGCTGCCTTTATGAGTGTACTTTTTAATTGGGAAAAACAGACAGTAAATAAGTAAGCTGGTGGTATGTTAGGTGGTTATATGTTACAGGAAAAGTACAGAAAGGAAGGGAATGAAAAAGAGGGGCTTGCCCTCTCCAGGTGGTCTGTGATTAAACAGAGTCATACTCTGCATAGGACTGTACTATTCAGCAGGAGTGTCTGCAAAGATGGTAAGCATGGTGCTGACCTCCGGGGAGCCCCATGTTCTTGAGACCTGTGTGTCCTTTTCTGTACTGTTGAGAGTGTTTTCAACCTTTTTGAAGACATTGCTGTTCAGTATGAAAGGTGGTACAAAAGTTGTACCTGATGGCAGGCTTTTGGGTATTCACTGTTATGCTTGGAAGAAGGTGCCTGGTACTTCAGTTGACAGAATTAGGGGCAAACCACATACATTACTTGTAGCTAAAGTACTATATTTTTCTTCTCTCTTTCTGTCTGTCTCTTAAATTTGGGATAACAGTCAAGTAAGCTAGCAAGTATGCCTTTTGGATCAAGAAGTGCCTTAAGCAAGTATACTATTCTTAATTCCTTTAAAAAAAGATACTGAATGGGAGGAAGGGTACATTTAAATTTTAAATAATTTACAAGGAGTCAAGACAAAGAAAAGGAGGAGTAAGCTAACATTTTCTTTTCAAAAATTATTATGGGAATAAATGCTTTCTTCCTCATCAACCTCCATATATTCATTTATAGATTAATTTTTATTCTTTCAACATATTTTTATTGAGCATTTACTGTTCTAGGCATTGTGAATGCTAGAGTGAATAAGGGTAAGTGAGGTATATCTCTGTGTATCGAGAGCATATACAACAGAAGGGGAGAACAGGTACTGTTAGGAGACCTTGATGAGATAAGAGGAGAAGGATCTAGCACATGTTTGGGTATACTAGATGTTCAATACCTTTATTGAATCCTGAGTAAAGTGATTACTCATTCAAGAGAAGTACAGACAGTATGGTAAAGGAGGTCAGTTATGGAATCCATTATTAAAGAAATCCACATGGAGTCTTAAAATGGGCTTTGAGGATTGAATGGGAGCATGGAGGAGATTGCCTTATTTGATTTTGTGTTTTTTACAGGTGGTACTGAACAGGCTATCACTAAATATTTGTTGCATGGATATATAAAGGGAAAAGGTGATCCTGGTGAGAGGAAAACTGCAAACAAGGGCATGCTAGAGATTGGGAAGCACAGGGGAGTTTAGGGGCTCCAGTGGTAATTCTTTTCAGCTGAAGAAAGGGTGAATGCAAGGGAAATGTAGCTTCTAGGTAGGATGAGGGTCAGGTCTTAGGGGATATAATTTCCAGGCCAAGCAGTGGAGGATCATTAAAGCAGACTCAGTAGTCTGTGCTGGATAACGGGTGGCAGGAGTCTCAGATGAGGAGACTGTTAACAGCATCAGAGCTGGCGATTCCTCTTATGTGGCTGGTGGGACTATAGAAGCATATTTGAAGCCCAGTAATATTTTAGAAACTGAATTGACAGCATGCTTAAATACTTTAGTACTTAAACTGTAGCTCAATGGAATGGTTTTAAATACTTCCTTTTGGTATAGAAACTCTTTCTGAGAAAATGAAAACATTAAATCAAATTTACTGGAATAACTTTTTTTTTTTTTTTTGAGAATTTAGCAGTATCTAAGTCATTTTCCCAAGAGGCCTTATAAACATGAAAGCAAAACAAAACAAAAAATGTTAAGTAAAGTTATATCAGTGTTTAGGTATGTATAGTAGAGTTCAATTTTTGAATATTGTGAATATATTTTTATAATTCTTTTGGGCCTTTTGCTGTATATTCTGTGTTAAACACACACTAGCAGACAGGGAAGTAATAGAAATAACCACATATCAGTTACTTCTTCGATGCTGCATTGTGGATTAGTAATATAGATCAGTGATAAGATTTTGTTGATTTGTTTTTGAACCCAGGGCCTTGTGTTTGGGAGGCAAGCACTCTACCAACTGAGCTATATTCCCAGCCCTCATTTTCTTGATTTTTATGTGAAAATTTTTAAGATCATCAGTCTTATAAAGTGGTTTCCAAGAAAGAATTTCATTGAGTTTTTTTTTTTTTATTTAAAGAAAAAGAATAGTAATGCTGTTTAAGCTTTATTTAGTACATTTTTGTTAGTTTTCTTCAGAAAAACAATCAGCTTTGTCTTCTTTTCTAGTATAAATGTATAACACTGTAAGAGATAATATAAAAATATAACATGCATGTTCCTCTTTTCCAACATCATAAACTTCATTAATATAGTTATGTGTAAGGGTATATTGTTCTGAAAATTGATAAACTCAGATTCTAGCTGCGGCTTTTGTATTACTAATGAGAATAACCTGTGCCAGATGCTTTATTTCAGTAGACCTCAGTTTTCTGATCTGTGGAGAACAAAAGGCCATCCTGGAATGATTAGGAATATCCTGCAAGTCTGTATTAAGAGCAGAGGGGAAGGATCTCCAATGACAAATAGTAATATAAAATTCAAATGATTTGATATTCCTCATAAATTCCTGACATTCACACACACACACACACACACACACACACACACACACACACTTTTTTTCCATGTGTGAGACTGAAAGTCTCTTAAGTTTACATTAAAATAAAAAAAAAAATTAAAATTTTTTTAGTTGTAGATGATACAATACCTTTATTTATCTTTATGTGGTGCAGAGAATCAAATCCAGGGCCTGGCAGGTGCTAGGCAAGCCTTCTATCACTGAGCCACAACCCCAGTTCCTCCAAGTTTAATTGGAGAACATTGAACTTTCTATGCAGAGTGCATGGCACATGGAAGAAGGGGTAAATAATTGCTGGGTTTGTTGCAGCTATGAGAGACATTAGTGGGTTAAGGGATTACTCTTGAACTTGAACTTGGTATGATCCTCTCTTGGAGTTAGAGAAGTAGTGGAAACACTTTTTTAAAAAAATATATTTTTAGTTGTCAGTGAACATTTATTTTATTTATATGCAATGCTGAGCATCAAACCCAGTGCCTCACATGTGCTAGGCAAGTACTCTACCACCGAGCTATAACCCCAGCCCCAGAAACAACTCTTGATGTATTCAGAAATAAACTCTTGAATGGGGGATCACAAAACCCATTATATCGTGTTTCACTGCATAATCATTGCAGAGTTTATTTTTTCCAAAAAGAGTGGGGTGCAACCATTATGTGAAGTGTGTATGTGTTTTTAATTGTCCAGCTATTACTTAAAAATAACTTATTACTCAGCTGTCTTTGGTGCAAGATTAGGATTCAGGGAATACTTGTGAATATATGTTAAAATTGAACAGTCCAAATTAGTGCACATCATTTTTTTGTGGCAGTTTAGCATACATTTTTCAGGTCTGGATAAAATAAGTTAACATATTTGTTGTTATTGATTTGTGTATTATAGTTTAAATATTACACTTGAGAATATTTAATACAATATTGCAAAGTATGGACTTTGAAAATTTAATCTTCTGTGTATGAGGATTCTGACCCTATATCATTGGTTTTGTTATCTGATGCACTGTCCTCAGCACCACTCATATAAGATGTGTTTACTGTTAGTACTGAAGCGCTCAAAATAAACCAGGCAAGTAGGCTTTCAGAAATATATGGACAATGCTCAAGTGCTGAGAATTCCAGGCTTGTGACTTGGAGTGCATTAGAAGACAAATGCACATCCATATGCCACTGGTGAACACGCTACTGCTCTGTTTTCCTTTAAGTGGCATGGGAACATGCAATGCTTATGTGGTGAAAGGTTATAAACCAGTTTTTGACCTGAAAAAACAGGGTGTGACGATTATATGATGAAATACGGTATTCACTGAATCAGCATTTATTGAGGTCCTGCTATTTACCTGGAGATCATGATATTAAGTCCTAGGAATATGAAGTAAATAAAAATAGGTACCTCTACCAGCTTCTATTATATTAAGGAAAACAGGGATTAGGATTTTGTACAGGTAAGTTTTACTCCCCTGTTACAGATGGAAAAGTGTGAAATCCAGTGACTCTTCTTTTCTGTAAGTTATTGTTGAAAGTAAAATTATGTTTTAAAAAATGTCCTAATCAGTAAAAATACTTGGAAAACTTAAAATAATATGTCTCATCCCAGCTTCTCCTCTCTCTTGAAATAAGATGGTGAATTCCTATGGGGTTTCTTCCCATTTCCCTTGTTTAGGTCTAAAGAATAGACATTTCAGCTAGTCTCAACAACCATGAGAGACATGGAGATATGCCACCTCTAAGGATATTAAAGCTCCTATTTTATAGGGATTTATAGATTGAAGCCATCTTTAGTCAGTTTTGCTGAGGTAGCAAGGACCTAATTTTGCCCACTCTTTAACTGCTGTACTTCATTTGACTTCATAAAGAAAAAACTTGATTTCAGAAATTTTATTGTGGAGTCAGAGTGACATCAGGTTGCTCAGGATCTGCTAAACTTGCTGAATTTGTACTGACTAGTCAGTAGTGAAAAGTTGGTTAGACATTCTATTAAAATGAGTGATGTAAGTTCTTATTACATATTCTGAAACCCACAAATGGATTTAAACACTTTATAAATTCTTTTGTATTAGTAATTGTTATTGATTATTGAGTGTCATGTAAGTCATCTTATTTAAACTTTATTTTTTCCCATTCTAATTGGGAAATAAAATATCTGGGTAGCTATTTCTATGCTTCAAGATTTGAATTCTGGTCATTCCCACTCTGGAATCGAAGTCAGTAATCACTTTGCCACTTTTTCCTTGCTCCCTAGAAATTATGGCTAAAATCTAGGCCTGTACTTTTTAATGCATGGTCTGATGTACGGATGGGGTGGAAGAGGTTTGTGTCTGTGAGGGCAGCATACAGGAGGAGAGTCCTTTGGGGCTTAAACGTAAGAGGTTCATTTTGGCAGCTGAGGTGAGAACTAGGTAACTGTAGCCAGCAGGAGAACCCAAGTCAGCAACGGGAAGATACTGCACCATACACTAAAGTGAAAAGATAGATGAACAGGTAAATGAGTCCTTGAAGTCTAGCTTGATTCCCAAATCCTACTTCCTGGGTGTATTCCTGAACAAATCAGTTTTCAGAGTGAAATCCAAGTGTGTGTATTTTTCACATCTTGCATTTGGTTATGATATGCAGCAAATGCTGATAGCAACCCAAATAAGCCTGAGGAAAAGAAGAAATAGATGAAATGGGACTTTGAGTTTGAAGCCAGGAGTGCTGGATATGTGGAGGAATGTTCCTTTTTTGAAGAACAGAAGCTGAAAATCAAGGAACAAAACAGACAGGTTGAGGGAATATAGATTACACATTTGGGACATTAGTCATTCTTAATTTTTAAATCCTTTTCTGGCTGTTATTTGTGAAAAACAAATCTTTTTCTAATATTTCTGTGCTTAAAATGGTCATCTTAAAGGATCTGGTACCCAGAGACTTTGTTGTAAATAGATTGATATTTTGCTTGTTTTTTGAACACAATATTAGTTTTAAGCCAAAGTTATGGTTATTTACTGAGTTTAGGTTTATACATATTCTATTAATTTTTCAAATTATTTATTTAGTTTCATGAGATTAAAAAAATATTTTTTGTCAGTGTGGGGACTGAACCCTGGGCCACATGTATGCACATTGGGCAAGCCCTCTACCTCTAAGCTACATCCCAGGCCTTTCATTAGATTTTTAGTTCCCGAGTCAGCCTCCATATCCTTGAGTTCCATATCCATAAATTCAACTACGCACAACTAGAAAATATTCAGAAAAAATAAAATTGTACTGAGCATGTACACTTTTCTTGTCATTATTCCCTAAACAAAGCAGTATATTAAGCATTATAAATGATGTAGAGATGACTTAAATACATTGGAGATATGTGTAGTTTATATGAAAATACTATACCATTTTATATAAGGGATTTGAGTATCTGTTGGGTTTTTGTATCTGCAGGGGGTTCCTTGAACCAATCCTCTGTGGCTACCAAGAGACATCTGTACTCATTCTCTAAGTTTCTAACAGTGGTGAAAGATGGTAATATTTTAGGTTTGTTTTGTGGTTTTATTTTTTCTTTTTTGTAATGGTCTAGCTAAGTGGTTACTATGAGTGACTCTGGAGGTATGGTTATGTCTTATGGTTTGTATATATTTTAAACTTGCTAAGGGTAGTTTTTCCTCTAAAACCCTAAGTGATTAAAAAAAGAAAACAGATAAATGATTGAGGAAATGAAAATGCTAATTATCCTGATTTGATCTTTACAGATTATATAGAAATATTACATGCTAATTAAAAAATAAATAAAAAAAAAGGCAAAGAAGATGGTGGAAGCAAACCTTTGGGAAGACAGTCCAGTAGTATGTAACCCACTAATGGAGCAATTCTGAGGCATTTTTATCCACAGCAGTTCTCATAATGTTGTTTTTGCCTTTTCAATGTTGTCTAAGCTCTTTACCACATAAAGAATATTTTTTGCGGGATTGGGTGGAACCGTAGCTCAGTGGCAGAGCGATTACTGGGTTCGATCCTCAGCACCACGTATAAATAAATAAATAAAATCAAGATATTGTGTCCATCTACAACTAAAAAATATTTTAAAAAATAATTTTGCAAAAAATAAATCTGTGCAGATGACTGAGAATGACTTTAACATGTAAATGTAAATCTATGCTTTTTTAAAAAATATACTTGCTTTGTTTATGCTGGACCAAAGCCTCCTATTTGAAGTCAGTTGCTCATTCTCCCACCTCCTATCTTATCCTTTCCACTTGCATGTAGTCTGTTTTGAGTAAAAGTTATAAGAACAGGATTTGGCCAAGTAATACAGAACAGTTGGAGTACTTCTCTTGTGTTTTCCCCTTGTTTTAAGGTTTTAGATGTACACAACTCATCAAGAAATTTTGTGGATTTCCAAGGGCACTTTAGCAAAGGAAAGTAATGTACAAAGGGCAGAATAATCCACCCAAGTTGGATTCTTCATTAAAGATCCCAGAAAAATCTTGGAGAGTGCTTGTTAACTTTTCAAGAAGACATTGACTGCTGTAATCACATCACTGCTATGGTCATAAAAAGTCCAACAAAGATGATTCATCAGAAAGCAAAAATGCAACCAAAAACGCTATCCTACCTGTGTTTAAGAAGGCAGTGTTCATGTTTTGTAAGTGCAGTATTTCTAGGTTAGAAAGATGCCTGTTAATGAAATCACATACAAGGGCATCTAAACACCTCTGGGACTGGGAGCTGTCATTGAAGGAGATGCTTTTTTGAATGCTGGAGGCATCCCTGGTTTAGTCTGAAATCATAGATAAAGGAGCGAAGGGTCAAACTCAAAAGAATTTGAATGAGTAGTAATTTCTTAGGGTCTTAAACATTTCCGGACAAATATTCCTGCTCCATCCATGCTTAACTTATCTTAAATATTAGTGCAGAAGTGTTATTGACTATTGTCCATGGAGAAAGTAATAGAAAATACATATTTCTAAAAAATATAATTTAAATAAATTTGTTTGTAATAGAAAAATAATGGGGTATTATTGCAAGTAGAAAGATGGGAGTTTACCCGTAATTTTGTGAGGTGGATGTCAGGGTTGAGAAAGTCACGTCAATCCCTGTCTCCACTGTCAGATCAAGTACTGAGTAGCTCATAGGTCTATTTAGCTTTTTTTTTTTTTTTTTTTTTTGCGGTGCTGGGGATTGAACCCAGGGCCTTGTGCTTGCAAGGTAAGCACCCTACCAACTGAGCTATATCCCTAGCCCCTCTGTTTAGCTTTATTGGTTCACATGCTCTTATATCATATCTTTGCTGCTGTTCCTCCAAGACATTAGGACTTTGCTCTCTGTTGTAGAAAACTGTTGGTTAATAGAATTCACTGTTCAGCTGTGTGATTGAATAGGTAGTTACTGAAGAGGTTTGCATGCTTATTATTATATATAAGTGATTCTTACTGGGTTCATAATTTTAGTACATGCATGTTTGTGTCTTTGTTTTTTTGAATTACGCACTGTGTAGTTGCTGACCTTGAGCCAGAGCCATTTTGCTGAGCAAATTTTCAGAGGCCTTCTCCTACTGGGGAGTATTACACATAAATGCCAAGTGTTATGCAGCTGTATAGGTGTCTGGTAATTTCTGCATTTATTCCTTTAATTAACAGAACCGGTGAGGCAGTCCCACTAGGGCTATCAGGTTTGGTTGTGTGTGTGTGTGTGTGTGTGTGTGTGTGTGTGTTTTAAGAGATTCCTTTAGGAAATGTATGTTAAGGCACAGACTATTGTAAGTGATAATCCTAGCAGGGCCACCCATTTGTTTCCAAAGAAGGCTTAATTTACATAAAAAAAAACAAAGAAGATGTTGGAAAACTTTTATGAACCACATGAGAGATTCTGAAGCTCTCTCTTAAATAAACGTTGAAGCTAGAATCAGAGGACTCTTTGAATTTCTGAACCATTTTTCTTCTCAAATTTTTCTACTGAAATACTTGAATGGTGTAGGGAAGTAAACTCAGACTTATGAAGTCAGGGATTGTACCCCATGTTTTGCCATCAGAAACTCAGATTTGTTAAAGCTGCTAAAATGTTTTATCTTTAAAGTTTATTTGTATATTATATCCAATTCTATAATATATACTTTTTTTTTTCAAATGTAGGTAAATTTCACATATGGTAAATGTAAAGATCTTAAGTATACAATATTGAATATTGACAAAAACATACAATGGTGTACAATCCTCAAGTCCTGTGAAGAATATACTTACATGTTAATATAGAAATAATGTTTAAAATTACTTGCCATCAAGAAAATTGATGTCCCAGGAATAATTTACCTTTTTCATTTTGTGGCGGCTTCTTGTTATACCAGTCCATATTCCCCAGGGATGGTGTCAGTGGACAAGACATGGTTATTCTATTTTGAGAAGTTTGTCTGGGCTTCAACAAAGTAACTGTGTAAAATGGCTAGACATCTTAATGTACTTTCTTTAGCTAAAGTCTAACATTATCTGGAGAAAACACCAAAAAATTCCTATTTCTCTCTCTGCAATCAGTTTATCAAGTCAAGCAGTAGATCTGTGATCAGGACACTTCATTCACAGTCTCAATTCATTGTTATTATTGGTCCTCGGTTTTATAGAAAGATCTTTACATATGTGACATCTAATATTTAATTCCTTTAACATTCTTTCTAGGATAACATATTCGACACTTTTTTCCCCTAGTACTCATCCTCTAGAAACCCCACTGATGAGTCATTCCCAACTTTCAGTCCCATTTCTTGAATTCTTTCTTAAGCATCGCCTGTAGCAACTATGACTGAGTACTTGTACCTCTTTTCCTTCAGAATCTTCCAGGAGGCAGATATAAAAACTCTTTTTTTGGTAGAAACCAAGTTTTAGTTATTATATTTAGTGCAATCCATAGTACCTTAAATCCAGTAGCTTGATTTCCATGATCAATATTGGGGTTAGGTAGTAAAGAAAGTAGGAAATTGGGTAAGGGATAGATAGACCCTATACTCAAGAAATTTTTGTAGTGTTGAGGGAACTGCTAATAGTAGGTAATACTTATAGTCAGTTTATGGTCAAGCACTATTCTTCCCATGTTTTTAATTGGTATATAATTAAACATTTGTTATATAATCACACATGTACACAATATAACAATATAATTTGGGCGATATCATTTCCCAGTATGTCCCCTTTCCTTCTCTACCTCCTGATTTCTTGCCTCTACTCTGCTGGTCTCCCTTCTGTTTTCATGAGCTACCCCAGTCCCTGACCTTTTTTCTTTCCACCTCAAACATATGAGAGAAAACACAGTTCTTGACTTATATGATCAACTGTACAACTCCTCAGTATTTATCCTAAAGAATTAAAGTCAGCATACTATAGAGATACCTTCATACCCATGTTTATAGCAGCATAATTCACAAAGTCAAATTATGGAACCCACCCTAGGTGTCATCAGCATGTTAATGGATGAAGAAAATAATGGTGTATGTATACACAATGGAGTTTTATTTATTCATAAAGAAGAATGAGATTATGTCATTTGTAGCAATGGATGAAACTTGAGAGCATTATATTAAGCACAATAGCCAAACTGCCAAACTAAAAGTCCAGCATTAGGTACCATCCTAAGCATATTGTGTATAGTATCTGATTTTATCTCCATGGTAATCATTTTAGTTAAGTACTAATACATCCCATTTGTATATTAGGAAACTGTGTGCCTTAGGTCAGGTTTTCTACAAGCAAAGCCTTGAGGTGTAGCTTCTTGTGCAAGTTGTTTATTGAGACAGGACTCTCAGGAGCAGGGTGGGAAGTCAGTGGACCTTGCACTAGTAATGGTAGCATTACCTATTAGAAATACGTATTCTCAGGTCCCAGTTCAGGATCCTGAATTAGAAACTTGGTGACTGGGCAGCAATATATGGTTTAATAAAATCCACCAGGTGATTTTGATAGATGCTAAAATTTAAGAAGCACTTGATTTATAGGAAGTGAAGTGAGATGTGGGTTTGCCAAAATCTAGCCACTGTAAGGTTCTTCAGGGAACTTTGGACTGTGAATGACAGTCCAAAGTTACTATAGAGTTACTATAGAGTTGCCACTGAGAAAGACTCCCTGTCAGAAATGCTTTGGCTGTGAGGAGTTGTGAGGGGGGACAGACAGGGAAAGGTATAATCTCCCAAATTCTCTGGGGAAAGGGTTTGTGCAGTTGTATCTAGGATCTATAGCAGCTGGGCAGTGGGTATGCTGGTAGGTGAAGGATATCTGGGCAGAGCATCACAGTACCCAGTATGCTGAGGTTCAGGGAAGTTGTGGAACTAACCCAAAAGGCAGCTTCATCCCGATGTATATCTTCCTAATCATTTGCTGTGCTGTCTCCCGTGGTCAGAACAATCACAGCAATAACAAAATGAGCATAAGTGAACAAGAGACCATTCAGAGGAGGGATTTGCTTTTGACTAGGGGAAAACAGAAGTTATCCTGTATCTTGATTTTGCCTTGACGTAGTATACGGTCTGGCTGTGTAATAACTGATATGATGGGCTTTCTAGGCAGAAGGAGAAAATTGAGAAAAGGTATCATGGTATGTGAGTATGGCTGTTCATGTGTAAGAAAGTTGGTTATTCTGTTTGACTTTGATTTGGCTTATCAAAGAGTTTTGGTAGAAAAGTCAAATGTTTAGCATTAGTTTGAGATCAAGTCATGGGTGTACTCATATGCCAGGCAAGTGAAGATTTTTAATCTGGGAAGTGTGTGGTCAGAACTACATTTTAGAAAAATTAATGTGACAAAATATGTGTAGGGTGAATTTTAGGAAGAGAAACTAGGGATAAACAGGAGGGAGAGAAGTCTAGAAGCATTGTATGGGATAAACTAGGACCTGTTCTCAGTTGTGGCAATTAAACTGGGGTAGAAGAAATGGATCAAAAAGATATTATGGAAGAGGCAGTATAGGAATTGGGAGATTGAAGGAGAGGATGCCATTAAAGATACTGACTGGCTGACTACCTACGGGGCTATTGGTCCTTTTATGAGGTGGAGGGTGTTTGAGAGTCCTTACAGTTCTGTTTCAGCAGTGCCCCCTAGGTTTGTGCATTGCACAGCTTGCATGAATATATGCAGAGACCCTCCCGACAGTCATATCTCCTAGGATATGACTTAGGCATGTCTTAGGCATCTGATATTAAATGTCACATCCAGAAATCTATAAATATGGCTCTTGAATATAACATGTTAGTTGTTTGCTAGGGCTACTTGGAAAGCTGAGGTGGGAGGATAGGGATATCCCATGTGATAATGTCAAGCAAGTCTCTGGAAATATTCAACTAAAACTGAAGTTTGGGTATGTATGTTTAGATGGTTTCATTGTAGAGGCAGTCCTTGAAGGCCACTGTGGCTGATAATACCATTGCCAAGGATGGAAATGATGAGTCGGTCAGTGTCGGTCAATTTGCTCAAGTATTTTTATCTTGAATGACTCACATGGCCTGCAAATGAATACTGAAGTTACATTTTTGCCTATTAAATTAAGGGAAAGTAAATGTTTTTAACTGTTAACAGTATAGGAAAAATGAAAAAAAAATTACAAATCCTCTCAGGTAAAAGCAAATGTATTTTTTCAGTTCTTCCTAGAGTATCTTGACCTTTTATCTCCTGGTTTTCGTTTTTCTAGAAGAAGTAATTAAGTGATTTGGCTTAAAAAAATCTTTATTTCTGACTGTTGGCTTAGATTTATAAATAAAAGAAATGGCAAAAATGTCAGCTGAGATACTAAGTCAACTAGGAATTGAGAGTAAGATTTCTTTTTGATAAGTCATGAGACTCAGTTATATTTCCAGTTGTTTCAGTTTAGATATGTGTAGTCAGTTATTTGAGAAAGACATGTTTTAAATATTCTGAGTAATGGGGATATAGAATGTCTTTAGGTATGGTAGCTCATTTTCCTTATTCTGAATCCAGCTGTGATATCAGAAAACTTCTAAAGGTTACTGCTTTAATTACTGTCTAAAGAATGACTTCATAGGCCAAAAGTTTCTGGCACTTATACTTGGCTAAGGAGGGAGAGTGAACCTTGTCTCCAGTGTGTGCTAGATCAAACAGGTGGACTCTATTCTTAAAAAGATAACATGGGAGAAAGTGAATTTTGGTAGAGCTGGGAGGTCTGTTACCCTGAGAGCACTGAGGAAGGAAAAAATGTAGCAACCTAATTGAGAGGGAAGACTAAATCAAAAGTGGAAAGAGTACTGAATCACACTGCCAATGTACTATAGACTTTTTGGTTTGGATAATTTGTTGAATTGTAGAACATTTAGTAGCATTCCTGGCTCTGACCACTGTATGCTAGTATCACTTCCCTAGTCAAGATAATAAAAAATGGCCCCAGAGATTGATAAATGTCTCCTGGGGGCAAAAAAAAAACCTGGTCCAGAACCACTGTGATACTAACCTAAGTGATCAAGCAAGTACATGAAAGTCTGTTAACATTCTGTATCTTGGGTGTGGTAAATGTGCAGTAAATTTTGATTTTAAGAAACTGATTCCTTGAACACTATGCTTAGAGCACAATGGGTCAAATCCAGTTCCAAATTGGAGCACTTCATCAATATCTAGCAAGAGTTGAAAAATATAGCAATTCCACATCTAGTTGTATATACTACAGAAATTCTCAAATATCTGCACAAGGATGTACATATCCATATATGTCTATACATATACATGAATATTCATATTAGAATTGTTTTATAATGGGAAACTTTATAATAGAACTGTTTTATAATGGAAAACTGGAAATAGCATCAGTAGGGAAATAGTAAATTATGGTATAGTCACATGATAGAATAAGTATTCAGCAGATAAATGAATTAGTGGATCAATCTCAAGAGCAGTAGTGATAGAAAACAAATGAACTGGAGAATAATTTTTCTTATATCTTCTGTATATGTCTAGGAAACATCCCAAACAATTCTATATATTATTTATTCAAATTCATGGTAATGTTAGCTTCTGAGGAGGGAGGAATGAAGATGAATGATACCAGGGAGATTAAAATGGAGGACCTCAATTTAATTATTTTTTCAAAAGGTCTCTATAGTATAGTATAAGTATTTATTTTGAAATGATTCAGTTTTTGTAGTAGGTTTTGTTCATGTGGTAGGTATTCTTTGCACTTTCATTATTTCTTTACCAAATTTTTTTTGTTTACACTTTATCAGCCTTTTTAAAAAATGCAAAGGAAACATTCTAAGACTTGACAATGTAAGTTGATGTTCTTGATTGCGTTGTAGAATACATTGAGTTGTGTCCTTTCCTGAAATATCTTTTAGCCATAGATTTAATTTTCAACAATGTGTTTGAAGAAAATGATTGTGCTTTGTGCTGTTTTCTATTCACATTTCCATGCACTATGCCATAGTTTCATTCTTGCACAAAGATGTGTAGATCTGGATTCTCACACATTGATATAAGCGCAGCTGTGTTTATTTCATTGTGATTACATTCAAATAAACACACATGAGATTCCTTATGAGTGTGAACCTGTAAAACACTTGTTGATTTGGTTCTGAAATTGTGTGTTCAAATAAACACACTTGTTTTAAGGGAAGTTTCATTTTACTCAAATGTTCATGCCTTGAACATGTGTTTTATAGAGGGCAGATGTGGTGTGTTAAAAGAAAATAGTTCTTTAGAGTCTGAGTCATTGCTTTAGACAAATGCAGAATTTATTTAATGGGCTATTTTTTAATATGTTGGTGATTGTCCTATATAATACAAATAATCCTTGAATAAAACACTTTTTATTTTTTGTTTACTTTTGACAGGTTAACTAAATGCAATAGGGTTGAAATAAATATGAAAAAACATTTTGATGTTTTATTTTGATTCGTTTTTATTTTTTGCACCCTGATTTTTTCCATTTTTTATTGTTGCATTATAGTTGTACATAATGTGGAATTTGTTGTTACATATTTATAAATGTACACAATATAACAATATAATTTGACCAATATCTTTCTCCAGTATTTCCTCTTTCCCCAGCCCTCTTCCCTCATCCTGGTTCCTTTCCTCTCCTCTACTGATCTCCCTTTGATTTTCATGAGATTCTCCCCTCACCTTTCTTTTTCTTGTAAAATATACTTGTGAGTATATTTTAAAGAATAAAATAAAACATGAAGAAAGGTTTTTTAATTTTGAGAACTACTTTTGTTTAACAAGACTTAAAAATCTGTGTTTTTACACTTCAGATTTTAGAATGAAAACAGAGAAAGGTTCCATACCAGGAAGCATACTGTTCACCTTTACAAATGACTGTATGTAACTTGAAAAGAAATGAATTAACATGCTTTAGCCTTATACAGAATATTTTAATCATATAGAATATAACTTTCAAAGTCCCCATATTTGAGGTTATCTGTCCTTTCCAAGTTGAACTGCAGACTATAGCAGTCGGTAGCCTTTATTTCCCTCCAAAATATGGGAGAAATCCATATGTTGGGCATTATGCAAATATTTAGGGAATAGACAAACCTAGGTCTCTTTTTGACCAGAATCCTGAGAGTCACTTCTTGTCCAGGTAGACTGTTTGGTTCAGAAGTGTCCTTAGACCTACAGCCCTAGGCTATGTAGCTTCTCCTCCCTGCTGTGTGGGAGGAGCTCAGGGCAGGCATTTATGTGTGCTGGGGAGAGGGGAGGGATGGAAGGTTGGTAATGGAGGGGCATTTTTCAGATGGTGTCCGTCCTGTCCCCGTGGGGCCCCCCCCCCCCCCCCCCCCGCCAGTTAGGGACTGAATATTTGTGATCTCAGGGACCCTTTCCTGCCCTGTCTTCTCAAGACCCATGGGACTTGTTCCGCACCTTGTCTCTGTCCCATTGGACCAGGCAGAAGGAGGCATTACCCTCACTGTGCCAGTGTATGTATGAATATCTCAATACAAAGTCTGCATTTCTTCTATCAAACCTATGTTTTCTGACCAGACTTTCTGGATTTGGCTTTTTAGAATTTTTTATCTAGACATTTCAGAAGATTAGATATTGTTATATACGTATCCTCACATGTAAACTATTAGAGAAAAAACAAAATTTTATAACATTAAAAAAAATAATGCTTATTTTATAGGTAATGTATGTATACATATTTTCCTTTATCAAAGACCAGTACATTTCAGAATAAAAACAGTCCTATTTAGTTTCCCTAGTGTTTACTAATTTCTATAAGTATTTTAGTTTAAAATAAAAAGTAGTTTCATCATTTGATTGTTTACATGTTTATAGCCTACCTATCCCTCTAAAAAAGAAGTTTCATGAAAACTAGGACCTCTGTTTCATTTGGTCTTATGTTCTGTGCTTATTGCAGGGACTGACCTGTTAAATAATAAATGTTTGTGAATGAATGCTAAACGAATAAAGTAATTTTTTGTCTTTTATTCCAGTCTTGGCGTTTTTCAGCCCCACTCACACCAACCTCTACGCTAGTTATTTTATCAGTTAAGTGTGTGTTCTTAACAACCCTTTCAATGCCTTCACTTATGTACATATTTTCACAGAAAGAAAGCAGAGAATATAGGCATTATTTTCAATATCTTTACAAATGTCGGTGTTATCAAATGTTTTCAGTTATTCTGATGTGATGTGTGAAAACTAATATCTTGCCCTTAACTTGCATTTTATGTAACTAGTGAGATTGAACTCGCTCTTATCTGTTTATTGATCAGTTTTTTCCTTGAAATTACTTGCCCATTATACTATTGAGCTTTCCTTTCCTGTTTTCCTTTTTTTGGGATGTTGTTTTTGAATGAACTTTCATACAGAGTCTATATTATTTCTTTGTCTACATGTTTCTGTGCGTGTATGTGTTTATAGAGCAAATATTTCTTAGTTTATTTTCATTTTAGCTTTGTTTATAGTCATTTTCTCATGAGGATGTCCACAGTGTGCATGTAGTAAACTATCAGTTTTTCCCTTTTTGTCCTTTCTGTACTTAGAGGAAGGCCTTCCTACCGTGGTGTCATTGATATAGTTTGAATCTTATGTTTAAGGCCTTAAAAAAAAAGCTGTCTGTAATTAACTGTTAACGTCAGGTTAGAGATACATCTTTTTATCCCTCATATCTTCCCCACCCTCCACATAAAGGGTTGGAGTGACTGTTTATTTCAACCCTTTCTGTGGACTAGTGTGTGCTTTCTCTAGTTCAAAATGCATTTACCATGTACAGGTGTCTTTGAGTTGATTTTTGGATGTATATCTTGTGTTCTCTCAACCTATTTTTCTTTTGCTGTGGAAATGTAAGATTGACTAATAGCTTTATAGATATTATAGCTTTATATGTTATGTATATTTTTTAATATATATTTTATTTATTGAACACATTCTCTTTGTAATTACTCCTTTTCAAAATTATTTTGGCTGTTTTTGAATAGTCTTCCAAATGAATTTAGAATTACATCTTGATTCTAAGTATTACTTTTGAATTTTTATCTGAATTGCTTATAAATAGGTAAGTCTACTTCAAAATGTTGACTTTCCATCCAGGAACATTCATTTCATTTATTCAAGCTTTCTCTTCTATTCTTCAGGAAATGTTAGACTTATTCCCCTGTAAATCTTACACATTTCTTTTTGAGTTTTTTTCAGAGTATCGTAGTTTTCATTGTCATAATGAAGGAAATTTGTTTGTACTCATAATTTCTCACCAATTATTGCTGTTATGTAGAAACTTTGATTTTTTTTTTTTTTAATCACATATCTGGCTACCTTATGAACTCTTTTACTTGTCTTACTCGTTCGTCATTTGAGTCTCTTGTTCTTTCCTTATAGAAAATCAATCTTTAACTAACGACAGTTATGGCATCCTATTCAATGTTACTTTTCTTTTTTATTTTGTTTTTGCTTACAGATTCTCTAGTTCTCGAGGTCCAGTAATGGAGTACATCCTTCTTTGTATGTACGTTTAATTTCACTACTGTGCATCATGTTTTCTGTTTCTCCTAGGTCCTCTACCAAGTTAAGAAAATTCTCTCTTAGCTAAGAAATTTTTATCATGAATGAGTGGTAAAATAAGATTGTTGACTTAATCATATCATTTTCTTCTTTTGCCCTTTTAATGTAGTGAATTCCATTGACAGATTTTCTGGTGTTAAATATCATTGTTTCATTTTTTTTTTGGGGGGGGTACCAGGGATTGAACCCAGTGGCCTTTAGTCACTGAGCAACACCCCCAATCCCTTTTGCATTTTATTTAGAAACAGGGTCTCACTGAGTTGCTCAGGGCCTCACTAAATTTCTGAGGCTAACTTTGAATTCTCAATCCTCCTGCTTCAACCTCCTGAGCCACTGGGATTATAGTGTGCCTGGCTCACTGTTTCTTTTTGATGATTCTTTTTTGTACTGTTTTATTCTTTTTAAAAATTTTACTTAGAATCTTGATATCTAAAATAATGTGATTGGATAATTATTTTCTTTGCTGTTCTTACTGGTTCTAGTTCTAGTGCTATGGAACAGTTTGTTTAAAGACATGGAACTTTAGTAAGTGCTTTATTATTGTTGAGTTTTCTGTTTGTTCTTTGGTTGATTTTAATAATTTACATTTTGTTAGCAAACTGTCCATTTGTGTAGCCTTTAAACTTTAAAAATTGTTCTTAGTGACCTAATGTCTATTCTTCTATGTCTTTAGTTTTGTTTTGTGTATTTATTAAGTTCTTTGATCTTTTTTTGTTCTTTTTTCTAGTGCTTATTATGAAATAATACATTTATTTTCAGACTTTCAAAAAATTGTTTTTCTCTAAAATATTGCTGGGTGCACTATTTCCTGAGCATTTTGATGAAATGTCTGAGGTTTTCTTAGGTATTCTGGTTACTTAATTTGAAATAAAAAAAAACCAAAACTTTGATTTACTCAAATCAAATTTCAAAACGTATTTTAAAATCCCCATTAAAATATTTTTGCTATCATTTTATTATCAATTTTTTATGTAATCATGTTTAGGTTAGTGAATGTGGGCTTCAGGTTAGCACTATTTAGGAATTGTTAATATTTTCTTTGTATGTGACCACTCTCTTAATATTTCATGTTTTTGAAAAAATTCAATTTCTTTTTATGTGGGTCCAAAGTGCTATGTATCTTTAAGGCTAATATTATGTCTGTTGGGTTAATTTGAATATGTTATGCCTGTCTTTTTATAATATTACTTATTTTTCTTTTAATTTACCATTTTCTGAGAGAGGCATTTAACAGTCTCCCAATCTGATTATGAATTGTTACGTGTTTTGTCTTTGTTTATTTTTTCCCTTAATATATTTCAAATCTATAAAGAACGAATGACTGTCATTCATTCATGGAAGATTATTCTTTTTGGCAGTATAAATATTTCTTTATCCCTTGTAAAGATTTTCCCCTTGATTACCTTTTTGTCTGTTGCCAGTATTGCTACACCTACTTTCTCTTTATATTTGCTTTCTGTATGGTTTCACATCCCCGAATCTTAAAACTTTGTATGCCATTTTGTTTTATGTGTATCTTTTATGGATACAAATCTGAACATGACTCTGAATAGGTGTATTTATATTTATTGTGACTTACCAGTTAATATTTTTCTATTACTTTTTTTTTTCCCACTTTCATATTGCAGACTTTTGTTAGAACGATCAGACTTTTTGTTTTGCTGTTTGTTGGTTTAAATAACGTATATTTCTTTCTTATTCTGTGGTTATTTCATATTTTTAACATACATATTTATACATGTTTATCTAACAACGTCTGGACTTAAAGGTGTCTGTAGTTTCTCTGTAAACAAGACTGAACTGGAACATGCTCTTGGTTTCCTCCATCCTGCCTCTTGAACCTCTTGGGTTGATAAGACAGACTATTTCCCCTGTCTTTAAAAGGGGAAGTTTGGTGTATCTGTATGTCTCTTTATTCCTGAAAATTTTGAGGCTTTTTCTTTTTCACTCAGAAAATTTCCTTCGATATGTCTCAAGTGTTTTTGTTTTTAACTTATCCCAGTTGGCAGTTTGGTTCCTTTCAATGTGAATCATGTTTCTCGAATGTGCTGTTTTCCAACATTGCCTCTTCTTCAGGCTCTCTATTCTCAGATCTTGGCCTTGCTAACAGGTGAATGGAAAATAGATCTCTCCTCTGTGTCTCCGCTTTTCTCTTTTTACCTTTTGTTTCTTATCCCTTTCTTTTGAATTTTGGAGAAATTCTTGGCCCAGGTTCTAATTTATTCTTCAGTGGTGTTCTTTCAGTGCTATCTCACTATTCTACTCATTCTGTCTGTTCAATAAATAAGATTCTTGGTTTTCAGATTTTCTAGAGCCCATGGTTCTTTCTATATCCAGCCAGGGGATTTTGAAATACATGTAAAATATATATCTGATACAAGTATATAAATTCAAACAATCACACAGAGCTGACTTGAGATCTTACTTCACTGCTGCTTAGCTATGTTATGGCTGTTTACTTGCTGCCTCTGATCTTCAGTTTTCTAGGAAAATGTGGTGCAAATGCCACTCTGTTATTGTAAGGATGAAATTCCTTAATTATAGTATTAGACTATTAAACATTATGCACCAAGAACTGTACTGCTACTTTGCTCGTATATGTTATGTGATTTAACTCAGCAATTGCTTTACAACAATCCTAAGAATATGTCCTTGACCTGTCTTGGTATCCTGTTCCCTTGAAAGCAACTGATCTTGTTGCTCTAGTTGTTGAAATTCATTGTGAAAGCAAAACTTTGATCACTGGCTTCTCAAACTTAACCAAATTAACAGTATTTTGAAGAGATGTGTTTGACCTACCTTTGGGTTTCTTATTTAGAGTAATTTCTTTTCTATCTACTCTTTTCCTGCTCAGTGTTTTGTTCATGTGAGTTTATATGTATAATGTGTGTGTATGCATGTGTGTGCATGTTGTAATTTATTAGCTGAGCTAGATAGTGTAGGTACAAATTCTCCTGTTTGCCATTGACTGTGCAAGGCATTTACTTTTTCTTAAATGATAGTGTGCTTATTTTATGAAGAAATCACTTAATGACATAATATGGAAGAGTAAATAAAGGTTCTGGGAAATCATGTTATATTAGACTTAAGAGACTGAAGATATTATCAGAAAGTACACTCCCTTCTTTCAGGTTCTTAGGATAGTATTACTCCACAGTGTGCTGGTAACCACAGCTGAACTTTCCAAACTACAGTATTCAGATCCTTTCTTAGTTCTTAGAAATTCTTAGTGAATTCTTAAGTTTTTTTTTTTTTTTTTTTACAATTAGGAACAAATAAATTAGAAGTCCATTTTTCTGTTTAGTACCTTGTTTTGAGACAGTTGGTATCTATTAAAGGACTATTTTATCAGAATTATTATTCTTTAGCAAGCTAAAAATGCCTGAAATGGATGAGGAATTTTCATGTATTAAGAGTAATTGCATATTAGTTAGCCTTTATATCTAAATGCTTTATAATTACAAGTAAACTCTCAACATGTTACTTCCTTGTTTCGTAACCTTCTGATCATTAGTATGTTTACAAATTGAGAAAAAGGTTAGAATTAACATCAATATGATATAATGATTTCAATGTTTAATATACAAACGTAACAGACATTTTAAAAGTAGCATTTTAAATTATCAACCATTCAAATAAAAAATTATATCTTATAGTATGACTAGGAAAACTGATCTTTTCTTTAAATATACTGATTTACCTCTCATTTTAAATGGCTTACTTTAAAGAATGTGAAACGACCAAAAAAACTCCATTAAGTGATTAAATGAGCCACCTTTTTGTAAATTTTGTCTTCAAATGAAATGTGCCTGTAGTTTACTACCACTATACCGATACATGTTTTCTGACATATTTAAAAACTTTAAAGAAGTTTGCAAACAATAAAATATTTTAAATGTTTTCATAACTTAGTAATAAATAAATTTAAGTGAAAACAATAACATTATATTCAGTCTTACATCCTTCTGAGAATGAATCATTCATAATAAGTACCCTACATTAATGCAGATGTTTCTGAATGTTTTAACATCTACATAGATTAAATCTAAACCACATAAAAGAACATGTTTAGTGCAGTTTAAGAAGTATTCTCGAAAACCTGGGATTGTGACTCAGTGGTGGAGTGCTTACCTAGCATGCGTGAGGCATTGGGGTCAATCCTCAGCACCACATATAAAACTAAATAAAATAAAGATAAGATAAAAAGATGAAACCCTTAAAAATGTATTCTTGGAGATTTAGTCAAATCATATGGTGTCTCTACATAAACTCACAATTTCTTTAGGTACAAATAGTAAAATGTGAAAACTATGGAGGTTTTAAAAGTGAAACCAAATATATACTGAACATAGTCATAGTTTTGTTAACTATTTTCAGTTGACTTTATAGGAAACACATAGTCTCAATCTTCTAGGACAGTCCTAATTTAAAACCTCTCACTGTCTTCATAAGTGTACTTTTTTCTCCCCAGACTGTGTGTCTCCATTTTTGTTTTGGAAAATACAAATAAAATAATAAAAATAACAGCTGCCATTTATTGTGTACTCACTACATATGCAATAAATGTGGTTAAGAATATTTCAAGGATATATCATTTATTCTTATGAAAAACTGTTCATGAGACTTATAAATATCTCCATTTATAAATGAGAAAATTGAGACCCAGAAAGTTTAAGTAACTAATCCAGAATGACACACCTGTTAAAGGATTTCAGATTTAAACTCAGCATCCCCTTACTCCAAGATTAACATTATTTTAAATTAATTTGAGTATTGGTCATTTTACACTTCTTTGCAGTGTAATAACTCTAGCTTGATCTGTCAAGAAGCAAAATTTCAGGGAAATATATATCTTTAATGATTGTCTATTAAAGTTTAGGTGATTCTTTGGAAATTGTGAAGGAAAAAATCATGTTACCTATATTTTGGTACTACCAACATCTGACTCAGTGTTATGTATAGTAATAAACACTTAGGAATTATTGTTTGTTTGAAGTGGAGTGAAAGAAATTCTCCAGTGTGAGCTTAATGAATAAAATGGGGAATAAGTATCTGGCAATATTTAAAATCCTACTTTTAAGTCACTATTATTATAAATGTAATTTGGAGATAAAACTGAGTGCTGAAGAATATCTCTTGACCCCTAGTTCTGTGTTGTCCTTCCACATTTCAAAAATTAGAAATATTTTTTAGAAAGAATGACTCAAGGCTGTAGAGGGCAGCATAAGTCAGCCGAAGTGAACTTTTTTGGGTTAGTGAGGTGGTATAAGAGTTGCCATTGTCCAAGTGTCCAGTTAGGTTCAACACCGAATATCTGACAACTGTTTATTACAGTTTCAGACTTAAAAGCAGGATAAAATGGAAGGTATATTAGAACCACAGAATCACATAAACCCACAAAGAAGCTGACAGGTAAACAAAAGCTGTTTCTATCCTTAAACGCTAGTGTCATAGTCAAGGTCATTAACTTGGGTAAGTTCATCTTAAAAACATTTTTGTCTAAATGAATTTGATAAAGTCTCTTGTAAATTTTCTTCTTTTTTTCTAGTTGTGTAATTTCAATTAAAAATAGTAAAATCCTTCATATCCTCCTTTTTAGTTTTTCTTTCCATCACCTTTGTATGAAGAGATAGACTATTTAGTTGTATGTCAAATTATGAACCATTACTAAATTTAGAAAATATTTAAAATATCAGTTAAGATTTATTTTATATTCTTTCATTCTGTTGCCAGTGTTCATGGACACTTTGATTACCCAGGGTTTGCCTGATTTTTGCCACTTTTTTCTTGTGAGTAGATGTTTTGGTGAACTATATTTTGCACTGATTTTTCTAGATTTTCATTTTTGAAAAAATCCAACCAGCTCATAAATATCTCAGTCTCTACCAAAATTGCCACCTTCTTTGACCCTGCTAACCATCTGATAGGGATGGAAATACCTGTACTCTTAAGAACTAAAGTAAGGATAATGATCGTTAGAATATTAATTTTTATTACAGTGCCACATCATGTAGCCATTTCTTTTAAGTTTTTGGCTTTACATAAGAACTTAAATAAAAATCATATCTTTGCTAGGTGCAATGATATATGCTTGTAGTCCCACCTACTTGACAGTCTGAGGCAGGAGGATCACTTGAGCCCAGAGGTTTGGAGCCAGAGGATAACAGAGGAGATCTAGTCTCTTTACAAACAAACAAATAAGTAAAATCATGTCTTTTTTTTTTTTTTTTAATCACATAAGGGAATTTATTAAGAAACAGAGTGCATGTCTTTTTTAATAATATGTGCTAGTGTTTATTGATCATTACAAGAATTTTGTTTGCTAATGCCATCTAATTTAAACAATATTCATAGGCATGTAGTCCTTAAGTAAGATAGTATCTCAGAAGTCGTTATTAAAAGTTAGATGGCAAGTTTTCTCAATGTGGTAGATGAGGCATTTATGCCAGAAATGATGAGTACTGACTGCAAGACTTTCTTTAGTTTGATAATTTAAAATATGACCGGAATAAAACCAATTGTGATGTGAACTGAGGAAAACAAAGTTAGTTCAGGGAAAGAATAAAAACAATGTAAAGACACCAAATGTTGTATGTAGCACTATTCATATTCTCATTTACTTTTCACAATAACCTGTTGGTAGTCTGGGTTACTATTGTTATCTTTGTGGGAAAACTGAGACACAGGCAATACCAGTGAAATGCTGAAGTTGAGGTGTTTTTGTAAACCTTAACACCATAACCAAAATCCAGTTCTGCCTGCCCTGTGACTATTTTATGATTTTGTTGCCACAAACATGATTTTCTTGGATATATTTAAGAATCAAAACACTACCTATGTTTTGTTGAATGAATAACAGTCATTTCTTTTTAAACAGATAAGTTATTTGAAAATACTTAATAATTGATAATTTCAGTTTTTCAAGTGCAGCAATTCTCTGACTTTGGTACAATTTCCACTTTCTAGTTTTGCCTTAAAGGTCTTTATCTGATCTAAGGTACAGTTAAGTTTGTGTGATATATATATATATATATATACACACACACATATATATATATAATTTATATATATTTATAAATTATATAAAAAATATATAAATATATAAAAATTTATATATTTAATTTATATATATATAAATTAAAGTCAAATTTAAAAGGATTCATAATTCTTCATGAACCAAGGGAACATTAACTGGATGAACTTGTAAATTGAGTAAATTGATATAAATTTACTTTCTGATTTTCAGTATTCTCCAGGTATAAATCACCAATCCAAGGATTAATGGCTGTACATCTATGTTTCCCTCTCTCCCCCTTTTTTTATGGTTTCATTTAGCATTAGAGGCTTGTTGGCTATAAGGAATTGACCAAAACAGAGCTTTTTTTCTACCAAGCTCTTTTAAACATCCAATCACAAGAAGATATTTATTTTCTTTTACTGCTCTTCTGAGAGGCATATTAAATTTGTTGCCATAGTTCTCATTAATTAAAACACTAAAATGGATCCCTAGCATACCTGCTCTAAAGAGAGGAGGTGGTGGACCAGTGTATTGTATGTACTGTTGGTATGAGTGTGGAACACAATGTGATTCACCTACCTAGAGGTGAAACCCCATTTTAGTTGTAAATTTGTCTAAAAAACTTTTCCAAAGTTCCTAGGAAAATGGTAGGAATATAAAGAAGGATTGGAAAATGAAGTTGTTCTGCTACTGTCTTCCTAGGAGGAGAATTAGAGGCTTAAATCAAGGGCAAGTTGACCTAGGGCAAGTTACTTAAACTCTCTAAATCTCAGTATTCTCATCTGTAAAGTGGAATAATAATGATTATTAAGCATAAAGAATAAAAGTTATAATAGTGAGATAAGATGTGTAAATGATTTTCATACTTCTTGGCACATGGTTTCATCTAAGTAGTCGATAATAAAAAGTACTAGGCTTTATTGCTGCAATAATCTTAAGTGAAAATTAACGCCCAAAGTTTAGTGGAAGAAAAGGGAGCGGAAAAAATAAAAAGCAAATGAGTGAAGACTGGGTGATTATACTCCATAAAGGCTTAGCAACTGATGTGAGGTGGGTATTGATGTAAGAGGCACCTTGATAATTATGGTGGTTCAAGCAGAGGGGGCTACCCCAAGAAAGGAGGGTGTTTAAAGAAGTATTGGTGAGGTGAAGAAGTAGGTTTAAAAAAAAAAAAAAAATCCAGAGAGTAACTTCTGTTTTTACTTGACACATTCATTTTATTGAATTTGTATCTACCGTTCAGCATTTGTAAATTGGTAGTGTGTGTTTTTGCTCTACTGCCTAAACAATTCAAGTTTTTAGTATTAATTTGAATAGTTGGTATTCTTTCTAAACGGTTAAATGCATTTCTGTCATTGCCCTATTTTAAAGAATCAGCTCTTATTTAAGCTAAAACAGTATCTAGAAGCATGGCCAGGTACATTTCACTGCACTGAGAAGGAGACATGGGGGGAGTAGTCAGGAAGCATGTAGGTGGGAAGGGTTTCCTGTTTCCAGGCAACAGCGAGGAGCTACAGACGGAAAGCAACTTGAATATAAATTCATTCAGGAGAGGACATTTTACCACCCTGCCTTCTAGACTGTGGGGACAGAGACTTGACTCTGGAAGAAAGGGTGGGGTTTCAACTTCGTCCATGGATAAAGTTATTAGTAACCTATATCTAATTAGGTTTTGTGTGCACAAAAAATATCACACAGTGGTAGTCAGGTTAGAATTTTACAATGTTTAAAATCAATAGCATCTGCGTTTGTCTTCTCATTTCCAGAAGCACGGGGCTTTCTGTGGCTTCATTTTCCTGTCTGTCTGCTTAGAGAGCAGAGGGGGCTCTTGGCCCTGGAGCAGGCTCTTTCCTTGCCTGACTCCATCTGCAGGAAGGAGGGAGAAGCACAGCACAGTTGACTCAGGGAGGCGCTTCCTCCTCCTAAGAAGCCAGCTCAGAGGTTCACAGTGAGCAGATGAGCAGAGTCCCGCCCTTCCCCTGGGCCTTGGAGAAAGTGGGTTTGTCCCCTCCTTGATATTTTCCCCCTCTCGTGAAATGCAAGGGAGTGATGGATTTGAAAGACTGGATGAAGGCATTTGCAAGAGGCAGCTACCTAATTGGGGTGGGTTAATTTTGAGGCTTTTGAGATATTGAGACAGGTGGTATTTAAATACTACTTCCTGCCCTCAATGATTTTATAATCTATGTAATAATTCTGTGCTCTAAAGGACCTCATTTTATACTCCAGCTCTTATGTTGCTGTGAGTGGGATCATACATACATGATGAGAAGAGAGTTGCCTGTGTAGAATGCATAGATCTCCTTTCTCACTTTCAGATTGTTTTCTTCTGTAGTTGTTGAGGTGAGGTGCTTTTCTTTTAAAATCTGCTTTTCATTGTTTCATTTAGAGTTTTTATTTTTCAGAATCAAAGTCAGAGGACAGGTCTTGTAAAGGACCTGGGAAGATCATATACTGGAATTCGTGCTCTAATAAGACTTGAAGAGAAAAGTGGGTGCTGTTTGAGAATCTGAGTACCTTTTGTTACTCAGTCTGGAGCCTCCTTTAGTCACTTGTCCTGAGACTCTAGGTGCATTATTACCCAGTAGCTAGTTACAGGGCCACAGAAAGAGCTGCCCAGATGCTTAAGCAAACACACAGGGTCCGAGCTTTGTATTGGATCCCCTGGATCCCCTCTCACCATGCGCCTGAGGATGAATCACTCCTTGAAGGGTCTAATCTGTCTCAGTATTGTCCTGTTGGGAAAGGGTCACATTATTTAAGTGTAACTCCTGAGAGCCTGGCAGGTCTTTTCAAACAAATGTTGATGGATGCTCTGCAGTCCCTCCCACCCCAACAGATTTCTCTATGCTTCTTTTTACTTAGACACTTAACCTATGTTTAGTGTGCCTCTTTTATTACCAGAAGGAAAGTTGAAAGAGTTTAATCCTCATTGTTAATGTGGATTGTTCTTCCCCAGTTTGCTTTCTGGCATTTAGTCAGAGTTGCCTTTTTCTGTCCATCTCTTAGTGGTGTCCTTAGTACCGTGTGGGGATGTTAAGAAAATATCTGTTGTGGATTGAGTATCTTTAGTGTTACTATCATTTTTAAAAAATCTAGTTTTATGAACACAAGTTGGCAAGCCTTGAAGTATTTTTTTGTTAATTACATAATTACGAATTTATGGCAGTGGATAACTGCCCCCCCATAACTGGATTGTACTTTAGAAGCTCATTTTAAATCAACACAACAGCCAAAAAATTGAGTTGCTTCCAGCATTGTATAGGCAGTTAATTGAGTCTAGATCATTTTAATCACTTGACATCAGCAATAAAGTCTACTTTCAGATACAGTAAATTAGGAAAGATGAATGTCATAAACATTGACTGTATGTATGGTGCTTCCTTTTTGTTTAATGAAAAAACACTGAGTTTTGGTTACAAGTTTGGGTTTATGTTGTCTGTCTGATTCTTAAAATACATTGCTTCTGTTGAGTTATCATTTTGGACAGAGAGTGAGTCTTAAAACTATAGGTTTTTGTTATTGTGGGTAGTTTTAAAAGTTATTCTCACTATTCTTCTTTAGTATTCCTGTCCTCTTACTTTGTTTGTATGTTCAATGCTGTTTTCTTTTTTTTTCCTAAATTTTTTTTAGTTGTAAATGGACACAATACCTTTATTTTGTTTATTTAGTTTTTTTTTAATGTGCTGGGGATCGATCCCAGTGACTCACACCTGTTAGGCAAGCGCTGTACCACTGAACCACAACCCCAGCCCTATGCCATTTTCTTACGCCAACAATTCATATGATAATGTACATTAAGATTTGTTTTATTTTATAACCAGATTAAGAAGAAAGATGACTATGGACGATTCAATTAATAAAATAATGTAGACTTTGGGTATCAATTATATTAAACTTCAGTTTAATTCTTAGTAATTAAATATTTACCCCAAATATGAATGATCTATACATATGGTATCAGGAAAAATTATCCTATTAATTTAACCCTTTAATGGATTTAAAATATTAGTATTTTCAGTGAGTCAATTTTGTGTTGAGTCCTGTAATTATGCACATAAATGTTTAAGAGAAAAACCCCAAATCAAGCTGATATCTTTTCTGAGAACAAGCTGATATCTTTTCTGAAAATAACCTTTTTACTTATTATTTACAAATGAATTCTTGAATGAGTTTTGCTTAGATACAATCTATATTGTACTAGAAGAATAAACCAGGTTTCTAGTTTTTTCAAACAAACTGGTCATTTTACCTTAAAATAACTTCAGTCATATTTTCACTTATTGAGCTTTTGTTATACACTTATATTACTATTACTACTACTCCTGCTGCTGCCGTTCCTACCACATGCTTTGTTGAGAGTATGGGGTGAATAAAAGAGAAGTTTAAGAGCTGCCCCCGTCCCCAGCATCCTAGGGAAGGACTGGCTTTCCCTTCAATTCTTTTTGTGATATAGGCCATTGTCTTTCATGATTCTTAAACTTATAAATTCCCCTTCCATGATCTTTTATTTGCACCTTGCTCTTACCAAGTCAAAATGAAGGTTCCATATTTCCTTCAGCCTTCAACTTATCTATACTAACTTAACAGCTTTGCATATGCTAAATAGCTGATAATGGTGGAATTAAGTGGAGCTTTTTTAAAAAAATAGCTTTGAGGATAGAATTGTATGCCAAATTATAATTAGTGGTTTACAAATTGGTCTCTCCTGTGGACATGAACTGATGATGTTCAGTTTTTATCCATTGCATCCATTCTGGGTATTTAATGTCTTGAGTTAGCTATTTCTTGTATTTTGCTTACAGGAATTTAAGAAAAGGATCAGAACTATACATAGAGAATGTAAGTTATCAGCAGCAGGGCAGAATTTATGGAATTTATTAAATCTTATTCTCAATCATATACTGTGTCCGCTAAGGAATAGCTGTCATCTTTTTTTTTTTTTAGAATTATGCTGTATTGTAATTAGTGCTATATTAAGAAATCCATCAAATTTAGATTACATAGTATTACTACATCTATAGTGATTTATCTATAAGATGAATCAAAAAATATTCCCCCCCCACCAAAGAGTTAGGTAGAAACAGTTATTTGTTTTTAGCTTGTTAGGGAGTCAGGTATCTTAACATACTTTCTGCCTAATAACATTCATATGTACCTGGTAGACGTATTTTAAAAGTATTTTCTATAGGTAGCAAATGTTGACCAAAATTGTAGTATACTTCTGAAACTTTGTGGGAAAAAAATCTGTGCAGTTTTTATCTTAAGAATTTTCAGTATATACACCATGTGTGGAAATTTTTTTTAAAAACAATATTTTTTATTTTGTTTTTTAATGTCATTTAATTTTATTTCAGCAGTCAGTGCTTATAAACTGTTTTTAAGTATTGATTTTTTTGTTAATGAAAGTGTTGAAGTTAAGTCTTTATGGTTATAAGATTGTTCTTGTCTGTCAGTTCAGTGATCATCTGTGAAAACCCATAACCACTGAAATGGGTATAGGCATAAATGTAGGGATAAATTTCAACAAAGGAGAATACTTTTTCCCTTTTGTTTATGGGGTTTCTTGTTTGCTTTTAATCTCCTGGAGACAGAATTTAACAAACGTGTGTTTTTTATAACTTAAAGTCATTGTTGCTGTTAGGACTGATAGAATGGTGTAGATATGGGCTATAGAGGTGTATTGTGCTCTTTGCTTCACTGTAAACACTGCATAGCTGTTCTTTAGAGAGTGATCTATGCTTTAGTATTTTTTTCTATTTTTCTTATCATTTGATTCTTCTCAAGGTAGTTAGCCTAGTTATATGATTTACTATTACATAGTGAAGCAATTATAAAATATTGCAAGTATGACCAAAATTAATGTGTCAAGGTCTGCTAAATAGGACCTTTGGAGTATTAATAAAAACAAATTTTGGCCCAACAGAGAATTCCTTTCTTCGTCTTTTTTTTTTTTTTTTTTTTTTTTTTTTTTTAACAGTCTTTTGTAGCTTGAATAGTTAAACCATGAAGCCAGCTTTTTGATTAGCTGGGATGGAACAGTGTTAGGTTCCTTGGTGCAAAACTTTCAAAAGGGTTAGAAAAAATCTCATGGACCAGCTACTCAACCACTATTTTATGAATGAGGAAATGGAGCATGAATGATTTACCTTATTACCAGCAGTGCAAGGTGTCTAGATTTTGAGTAATTAATGCTTCATTTATCATTTTAAGAACAAATTGAGTCACTGGGAGTAGTTTTTAAATGTTAATTCAGGTTTAAGAAACATTTATTCCAGTGGTAGAGTACTTACTTACCATGCATGATACTCAGGCTTCAATTCCAACACTGCAAAAAAAATTCTAAAAATAAAAAAAATTACAGTCTAATTTCTGTTGAGCCTGAGTGAATTAGTGATTCTGCAAAGTAGTTTTTGTTTGGAGTGATAATTTATAGGACTGTTTTGTTTAAAAACAAAAAAGGCTAATCATTTTAACATTCAGAATAAATTGTACTTTATACATACTTTCTCTATTTACTAGTTCTTATAAATTCCATTCACCTGATTTGCAGTTGGTTTATTTTTAACATCTAAATCAAATTTTTGAAATGATAACTGTTTTCTTTAGTTTTACATACCTTTTATTTGTTTTGTTTTTTTTTGGGTGCTGGGGATCGAACCCAGGGCCTTGTACTTACAAGGCAAGCACTCTACCGTCTGAGCTATCTCCCCAGCCCCTACATACCTTTTAGAACTAAAGTTATTAGTTGTCAATTTAGTTTGTGAAACACATTCATTCCAGTATTCATGTTTGGAAAGCAATGTGGTAAATACCAGGGGTCATAGTACTTAACCTTATATTCTGGTGAGGGTAGTCTGCATCAAAAAAGTATGTAATTATTTTAATTCAATTCATAAAATACTTAAAGGCGGAGGAATGGAGCAGTAAGAGAATCAGCTAAAACTTTGAGGGGAGGACTTCTTGTGAGGAAGCTATGTCTCAGTTGAAATTTAAGAATTAGTGGACTTTGGGAGACAGTTGCAGGGGAGAGTGTAGGAACAAAGCTTAGAGATCATGGAGTGGCATGAATCAGTATAGAGGTTGAGTACTGACCAGAGGGCAGGAGGGAAACAGGAGACTGTTTAGTCAGTAATCCAAGTGGAGGGAAAACTAACAATGTGAGGCAGTCCAGGTGCTGGTGGAGAGAGTTTGGAGAAGTGGAGTGAAGGGTGGGGGAGCCATATTACAGTGGACTGAGTAGAGAGAGAAAGGAGAAAAAGTTGATAGTTGTTGTTAACAAATGTTTTGAAAAGTTTTATTTGGAGATGAAATAGTACTGGAGATAGATTTTGGAAGCAGTCTGGATTTTTATTCTTAGATATGTAGGATGTATCTTTATACCCAATGTGGGAAAAAAAAAACTTGGGAAGCTAATGAAGATTTAGTTTCTCAAGTGGTCTTTATTATATATAAAAACAAGTAAAAGTAAAAATGTTTAAATTATTCAAAATTTTTTTGTAGTTCTGATGTTTATACAAAGCCTATCTTTCCTCTAAAGGGACTTATCACTAACTTAGTGCACCAAAAATACTGTCCTATGTTGTTGTCTTTATTTTCTTTGGCAAATGTTATATTAAATATTATAATTTCTAATGATGCTAAATTGGCATGAGACATTTGAAATAATAAGAGAAATATTTCCAGTGTAGGAAACTTGTGATATATGTACACACACACATGTATTTTATTCATATTCATATACATGAATGAAGAACTAAACTAAAACCATAAAGTAAATGTACTTTAGTTATATTAGTAAAACAGTAGGACAGTACAAGAAAACAAGATAATATGGTTTTATTTATTTCACAAAAGAGGATAGTGACCCCTAAACTAAGAGGTTCCAGATACTTCAGATTCAGTTCTGCTATAAATCCTGTTCTATAGGGTTACAATTTATTTACAATATTTATATATTTTTAAAAACAAACAAAAATCAGGTTTCATACATTTTCTGATGCTCTTTCTTAAAAGCACATTACTAAAGATTCTCAGTGTTTACTATTCCCATTTCAAAAGTTCAATGTAAAAATCTAAAGTTAATAAATAAATAGGCAGGGATTATTTGACCAAGATAATTAACCCCACATGGTTTTCTTAATAGTAATCTGTTGTTGTAAAGACTTCACATATATATTATTAACTAGCTTGTATTATCAGACAACTGTAGCTAGTGAGCAAAAAAAGTAAAAAGATTTTAAGAATCTTATTATTTCAACATTACTTAAGGATAAACTTTTACTGTATGCAGTTTGTATGTACACATGATCATACCACCAGTATACATTCATTCATTTCTTGAGAGATATGTTTTTGTGTAGGTCTGAATTTCTTAAACTTAGACTCAAATAATGGATAAACTCTTAGGGGCCAGCTGGTTCTTAATGAAAATTTTAGAAATGTATTTCATTTAGATGATAAATATAAAAGAAATAGCGTTTTCTGGGCAGCCAGGTTAGATTATAACTGAGCATTACTATTGAATTTTTAGCACAAAGTTTGCATTTATGTTTATGGTACTGTTTGTTATTGTTACGGCTTAGATGTGAGGTGTCCTGCAAGAAGGTTGAGAGGACAAATGATTGGACTATGAGAGCCTTAACCTAATCTGTGAATTAATCCCTGATGGGATTAACTGAGTGGTAACTGGAGGCAAGTGGGGTGTGGCTGGAGGAGTGGTTCATTGGGGGCATGGCTATGGGGTATATTTTTGTATCTGAAGAGTAGTCTGTGCTTCCTGATGATGCAAGCTGCTTCCCTCTGCCACACTCTTCCACCATGATGCCTCACCTTGAGCCCCCAGGAATGGAACTGACCTTCTGTGGACTAAGACTTCTGAAAACTGTGATCCCTCATATAAACTTTTTCTCTTCTATGATTGTGCTGGTCAGATCTTTTATTCACAGCAGCAAAATAACTGACTAAGACAGCTACTGAATTTTGTGTACCTAAAGCTAATGTTTTATTTTTAAGACCATTTTCATTTAATACTGGGGTCCACCGAGTTGTCTGTGGATTTTATTTTTGTTATCAAGGCTAAAGCAAGTTTGAGAAATAGTGGCCTTGAAGATGGTCTGTGATTATTGTGTTGATATAAGCAAGTGAGAACATAAGGACACTTTCGAAGAGTTTTCTCACTTTATTTAAAAACATATTCACTTGTTCTGAATGTTTTAAAAAATTATCAGTTTTTTTAGCAACATTTATTTATTTATTTATTTATTTATTTATTTATTTATATGGTGCTGAGGATTGAACCCAGTGTCTCATGTGCCAGGCAAGTACTCTACCACTGAGCTACAATCCCAGCCTTAAACTAATATTTTAAAAGAGAAATGAATTTTGTGTGAACTTTTAAGAATTTAGTCACATATTGGAATGATTTGGATCTTCTTATATTTTTAGATAATCTTCACTAGAAATTGCTTTTCTCATAAATCCTAAAGAATTAGTTATGAACATATTACAAAGTTTTTCAGTTTGCTGACTGTTACTAAATTTTGGGTCACTGTTCTAAAATAAACCTGTCAGTGGGCAGATGCT
The DNA here is from genome assembly GCF_902686445.1 of Sciurus carolinensis. Lineage (NCBI taxonomy): Eukaryota > Metazoa > Chordata > Mammalia > Rodentia > Sciuridae > Sciurus > Sciurus carolinensis. Next base: position 85,023,869 of record NC_062221.1, on the reverse strand, counting down.
CATAGGCACCATGAAGGGAGCATGATTATGTGTATGGGGACTTGGGTAAGAGGAGAGTAAATAGTGGGGATCGTAGTTTAACTGGAGATGACCACACTGCCTGAAATCATTTAATTCGTTTTCTCTGTCACTAGACAGGCCAGACAACACTGATTTGCAGGCTCAAGGCTCTTGCTGTAAGAGTTAGCAGCCTAGTTAGGGGAAGCAGCACTTAGAGATGAAATGATTTCTTTCTGGTTTGAGGTGGTCCTCTCTTCTTCCCATCTGTATCCTATGCTCCTTCCCTCCTTCCCCCTCTCCTACTTCACTTATACATGTTTTAATACACTCATCACTGAAGTGTGCCTATTACGTGCCAGTCCTTGCTTTTCAGTAATTTATTGTTTTACTTCGGATTGACTAAAAGCCAGTCAAAAAAAAAATTGTACAGAAAATTACCTTGTTTTTGTAATGCATATCACTGACAGGAATGATACTTGCATTTTTTAAATTCCTGTTCTTCTGGAAGGCAGAAGCCTTGTCTGCTTTGCTGCCCTTTTCATTCAAGTGCTTAGAGCAGTATCTGGCACACAGTAGGTATTAAATAAGTAATTGCTAAATAATTTGAATGAATGAATGAATGAACGAAGGTTCTTATGGTCACTTATGATATTTTGGAGGGGAGGGCACACAAGCCAGGTCTTAAAAGGTGTGAGCCTTGAGAAGCCAGAGATGGGTACATGGGTGTGGATACTAACAGGTATACAAACTGACGGAGCCCTGTGAACAACAGTGATCACAAAGTAAGGGAAAGGGGCTTGGTGCCTGGGATGGGGGAATAGAAAAAGAGAAAGTAGGAGGATCAGTAAAGAAGCCAATCTGGATTAGCAGCCATTTCATGTTGGAGATAAGCCAGAAGCTAATGTGTTAGAATGAAATGTAGGTGGGAAGAAGGTCAGAGGGGTGTGGCATATATTACATTCAAACAATTTGATTACTAGCATGAGCTCTGAAATCACCTATTTTAGGTTCAAGTCCCAGCTTATCACTAATTCACTGGGTAATTTTATTCAAGATGCTTAACTTCTCTGTACTTGAGTTTCCCAGTTCCAGTTAAAAAAAGCCTAAACCATGCATGGTGGCCTCCATCTTGGAAGCTACTTGGGAGCCTGCTGCAGGAGGATTGCAAATTCAAGATCAATTTCAGCAACCTAGTGAGACCCTGTCTCAAATTAAAACCTAAAAAAGGACTGGTGATGTAGCTCAGTGCTAGAGTACCCCTGGGTTCTATCCCTACTACCACCAAACAAACAAAAAAATAGGTATGTGTGTACACACACAGCCATTAAGATTATATATAATACATATGTTATATATATTGAGCCATTAATATTAATGCAAGTGAATAAAGAATAATTGGGTAAAAATTGAACATATAAAATGATTTAAAGGTAGAGTTCCTTCTTATTGTATCAGGGTTTGGAATTAAAAAGTAGAAACACCAGAGTCAAAAATGTCAATAGCAATGTGATTATAGGTAAAATTTGTTTATTTTAATAGAAATCACATATAATAACTAATGAATAATCATAAATAAAAGAAATTAAGTCCCAACTTAGGTAAAACATAGTGTTTTCAAAGACTATCTGAGATCAGAATTAGGAGGATATGTTTCATTGCTTGTTTTCATTTCTGTCATTTAATATATCTGGTGAATTTTCATTTGGCCTTTTGACATATTAGAACCTATAGACATCATTTTACACAGTTTTTTAATGCAATTTTGACTTTAGCAGATGAAAAATAAGGGACCATTTCATTTTTTTTTTTTTTTTATCATTTGAGATTGTTAATTATTTTCTGTGAGTAAATATCTTTTCAGCATCCACTGTTTGACCAGCTTGTTAGTTCTTAGGGTAAAGAAGTGTTGGGTTTTTTTACCATACATACATTCATGCATGCATTCATTCATTCATTCATTTTTGGTACTGGGGATTGAAACCAGGGCACCTTATCACTGAACTACATCTACGGCCCTTTTTATTTTATTTTTAAAAATTTGAAATGGTCTCACTAAGTTTCTTAGGGCCTCTATAAGCTGCTCAGGCTGGCCTCAAACTTGTGATCCTCCTGCTCAGCCTTAGGAGTTGCTGGGATTACAGGCGTGTGCTACCATGCCCAGCTACACTATATAAAAGAACTGAGAAAACAAAGCTGTTAGACTGAAGAAAATGGAAAACAATTGAAGTCAAAGTAGTTTAATCCTAATTCTGAATTATGTTTTAGTTTTCCTGCTTCCTAGTCTGGTAGTCTTTCCTTTGTTTCCAGATAGTTTTTTTTAATCAGGTCATTTGGTCTTCCAGATAATTATTTGGACAAAAAAATAACAGAAATGACTACTGATTCATATGCTCCAGCTGCACTAAAGTGATCAAATAATTCCAGTTGACACTGTTTGAAGAAGTTTAGATCAGTGTAGTGTCGCACACCAGTAATCCTAGTGATTGGGGAGGCTGGTGCAGGAGGATCGAAAGTTCAAAGCCAACGTTAACGAGGCTTTAAGAAACTTAGCGAGACCCCATCTCAAAATAAAAAATAAAAGGGCTTGGGATGTGACTCAGTGGTTAAGTGCCCCTGGGTTCAGTCCTTGGTACAAAAAAAATTAACCAGTGGAAGCACAAAAGCCTAAAGTCTCAACTTGATTTGTGAGAAGTGCCATGTAGCAATTCTTTTCCAAAGTTTCAGGAGTGGAACTGCACTCTTCATTTTCTCTGGCAAGAACTCAGAGCAGTTGAATGAGTATTGTTTAGGTACAAAAATATCAGAATTTCTCTGTGCGTGTTTTGAGAATTTTGGCCTTCTTAATTACAGAAAAGGCACACAGTTGTTTTTAGAGAAAGAGCAAGATCTAGCAAAATGAAACTTGATTTTAAAATGAACTTTTCACAGATGACTAAAGATTTCCTTCATGCCCTATGAATTTTGGCTGGTTCCTTATGCCTTCACTTTATTGCTTTTCATCATTTTGGGATCTGATATGGTCCTTTCCTCCTTTGTACAGGTCTTTATCTTTCATTTTTCCTTAAAGTGAATCTTTATAAACATCTCTGAAAACATTTTCATAAAAAACCATTCCATGGGATCTTTGTCAGTAGGGTTGTATCAGCTTTAAATATAAAGATTTTACAAATAAAATAATTGCTTTTAAATTTGTGTATGGCACCTGTTGTAGTTCAGTTTTCTGAGTCTTTGCCTCTCTTATTTTACCATTCCCTCTCTCTTTCTTTATTTTTAAGCATCACCAAGTTCACCTCCTACCTGTAAAGACAGGTGGATCCCTTTCCTTGAGTGACCATGTTGGGCTGCTTGCTTCTGACTTACACCTAGCAACTTATTGACTCATTATTTACTCCATCATCTAAAGCCATACCGGTGGCCCTCCACTTAGTACTTAGGTTAGGGGCAGGTGGTAGGAATTATGCTGCTTTGAAGTTTGGAGTCAGGTTCCACTGGTCAATGGCAGCACAAGTTGTGTATGGTCCCAATGGAGGTCACGGCTTTCCCTGCTCCAACTGCCAGAAACTTCATTACTGACCTTCCATGACCTTACTTCCCTAATATAGCTCAAAATACCTTCAGCTTCTAAGCATTGCCCACTTGGGGAATCAGCCAGTTTCCTAAAGGTTAAAGCCAATCCAGATAGTTTTTCTAAACCCAAGACACTTAAGGATACAATTGTAGATTAAGTGCAGAATCATATCATTACTTTTTAAGGTAGATGTCCCATCTCTTTACATTCTAAAAAAATGTTTGTTTTGATATAACATGTCTGAAAGTAAAGGTGATCTAAATTTTTTAGTGAGTCCCTTGACTTTCTCTGTATTTCATAGGACAGTGAGGAAACTCATAAAAATAATCAAAGAGCAATAGATCCAAAATCATGCTTTGAAAATTCAGGAGGTCAGTGCAAGTCCATTAAAAGAAGCTTATAAAGAGTTACAATGCATAAATAGTCAATAAGCTGCTTAAAAGCTGGGTAAGAAGGAAAGGAGGCGGTGTGGTAGAACCATGTTAAATTTTCTTGCGGATTTTATATTGTTGTACTGTATAGAGGAACACATGTTTAAAAAACTGATTAGTATTAAAAATACCCAATTTTAAATGAGAAAAATCCAGTTCAAATCTTGGCTTTTTAGATTAGGCAAAATGCTCACCTTTCTGGATTTGGTGTTTTTCTTTGTAAAATAGGAATAATAAAATTACCTCAGTGAGTTTTTTCTGAAGTAAAAATTTTTGTAAAATATGTTTTCTGACCTTATGTCAGTGAACATTTTAATGTAAATAGATCATTCTTAGATGTCTCTGCAATTAGAAGGAACTTGCTAAAACATTTTTAAGTTGTGACTTTCAAGTATGAAACCTTAAAAGGATGTTAGAGTAGAAACGAGTCTTCAGAAAATATTATCAAACGAAGAGAACATGCAAATAAATGACATCTGATTTTCTACCACATATATTATGATTTATTTATTTTCTAAGGAAGTATAAAAATAAGAGAATGTTATAGCTGTTAGTAATGCTACACACTTAAAAGGAAGACCCAAATCCCACTCTTAATAATATTCTATTTATTGTGAAAGGTATAATAGAAATGTTTCCATAAGGCAGAGTAATTTAAATGAATGAAATACCCTTAGTAAGATTTCATGGAAGTAAAGGAAAATATTTGATCGAGTGTGGTGAGGTTAATCTATAACTTGTTGGTTGATTCCTGCTGGTAAGCCTTTTTAATCATCATGGTACAAAAATGTTATTTTCTTATTTTTTGTTACTATATATGTAATTTAGTTTGTAGTTAGCTACTCATGTGCCTTTATATTAGAGATTAATCTCATCAAGAAGTTAATAGATTAGCATGACTAGATTAGTATGACTAATCTAGATTAGGATGACTTTCATAAATTTGGGAAAACTTGAAAGCCTCTCAGACTGAAAAATGTAGTATACTTAGTTCATTTTTCTTAATTTTTTTTTTAAAGGTGCACTAAGATCATCGTCTATTCTTTGTGAAATTGCTGATAAAAATAATCTTAAACCGATTTTTAAAGTAATAGCAGTCTTAGTACTGAATGGAATGCTCAATCTTAATGTCTCTTGAATCCCAATAATGCAAGGAAATCTTAGGGGAAATTTAGCACTCTTAAAATTAAATCTTTGCTTGCAACCTAAAGTTTAAAATTAAAGTTTGTGTATTTATTTATTTAGCTGTGTTTATCAGTACACACAAGTGCACATTTTATTGATAAAAGAGGTACATGCAATTTTTAGGAACCCCAAGATAACTTTTTCAAGTAGGTATGTTTAGATTTATCAAGATAGTAATATCATTTGGGAAGTTCCAGGAGTATTAGGTGATCATTGATTCAGATCCTCCTTATCCCATACACCTTAAGGGCCAACAATTTCTAAATTACTACCTCACCCTTGTGGAGTGGTCCCCCCCACCACCTTGAGATCAAGGTAAAAAGTTCCCTTGCCTCTGCATTTTCAAGAACCCTATTAAAAAAAAAGTAGAAGTGTGATTACTTAGATTTTAAACATTATCTGACTATATGTAATTGTAGCTTTATAATCCTGAAAAGCTAGTTATCTGATCCGAGACTTCTTGGTGTTTTTCTAAATCTTTTAACACTCTTGTGGGCAGTTCATGAAGAGTCTGCTTTTGGTCTATGACAATTCTAATAGCAGTCAATTAATCAACCAATATAAAAGTGTTTGTTGGCCTCTAATCTTGTGCTAGCCACTACTGGATAAATAACCAAAGCTCCCTAAGCTAGTTAATAAATTTTAACTGATCATGACCCTGAGGCATATCTTTTGTTTGAAAACCAATATCACTGAAAAGAACTCTGAAACATGGACCCAGGGGGGGCTTCCTTTTTATTTCCCAACCAGTTGTCAGTGAAGTAATCACTAGTTTTACTAAATTCTCATAGTTTCTGTTGATCTAAGATTATCACTGTCTGAGGAGTTAGGCTTCTAGAGTTAAGTTCAGCGACAAAAATTTGATGAAGTCAGAAAATAATCTTTCTTCCACCATTTATTGATTGTAATGCAGTGTACTGGAGTGGTAAAGATGAACAAAACCTGGATGTGCTTTTGTGGAATGGATACAGGGTAATGGAGAAACCAGATCTGTAGTCACAAATGGGATACACCAGTGCTCTAACAGTGGTATCTGCAGTGTTTGTAAGTGTATAGGATGCAGTCTGACTCTGCTGGAGAGAAATGAGCAAGATGTGATTTCCCCCAGTTCCTTTAAGTGGAGGAAAAAAAGAGAGACTTTAGAGTCATGGTGGTAAATAACTGTAATCCCAGGGAGGATAGTAAGTTTGAGGCCAACTTTAGCAACTTAGTGAGACCCCATCTCAAATAAAAAATAAAAAGATAGGGGATACAGTTCAGTGGTTAAGAGCCCCTGGTTTGAATCCTTGATTTAAAAAAGAAAAGAAAAAAAAAAAAAAAAAAAAAGAGGCAGCCGTAGAGGAAAATAATGTAGATTAAAAGCCCAAACACAGTTGTTCCAAGGAACCCATAGATAATTTTGCATGAGTACATGATTTAAGATTTACAAAAGATGGTTGAGAGGGATGTTTTACTGGGCTCTGATACTTTCAGAGGCAAATGGTTTTAATTTTGTCTGGATCAGATCATCAATTATGGTTGATTCAAATGATCATATTCTTCGCTCCCCAAGTTGGAGAGAGAAATTATTAAGTAGGCAAGACCTCAAATTGTAACGCGTGTTAGGTTTTTCCCTTTTAAACATTTCTTTTGGGCACCTTATAAAATTTTATAAACACATGTTTTTCTTTCTTGGGCTGAGTTTCCTTTTTTTGTCCCTTGTATAGTAGTTGATTACTTTTTCATATTCTGAGTTTAGGTCTGTGTTTAATCTCTTCATTGTGCTGTACATTATTTTTTTCTGGGGAATAGCCTCCTTCTTGACTTTTTCTCTGAAGCCTTAATTCCCTTTAGTTTTGGATCTTTCTGTGTCTCACTACTGAGTGCTTTCTAGACCCAAGGCCCTTCAGGCGAACTATAGAAAAGGTTGGTGATGATGATGATGATGATGATGATAATGGTGGTGGTGGTGGTGAGAATAAAGGTAGTGTTATCATTTCTAGACAGCCTGCAGTCCCAGTGACTACGAGCCTTGAAGTCACACTGTTTAGCCTAAATGCTAGCTCTTTGTGAGTCATGACCTTAGGCAAACTGCCTTCCCTCTCTTGGACAAAGTCTTTCTGCATTGATAAAACAGTAATAAAAATCATAGTATCTACGATGCCATAGGATTGTTGGGAGAATTACATGAATCAAGATCAGACATAGTAAGAGCTTAAAAATGTAGTTATTAGCATTTAGGAAACTCAAATTTACACCTGGCTTGGAATGCGGGTACTGTCTTTTGATCCCTATAGGACTATTACGTTTTATAGATGAGGAAATTGAGGCTTAGAAAAGTTAAATAACTTGCTCAGGATCACAAAGGCAGAGGAAACACTCAAAAGTAGGATGCAAGTCTCTGTCCAGCAGAGTTTTCTAGTATATGTCCTTGCCCCACTGAAGCAGCTCTCAGCAACAGACACTGCAGCAGGGAGTGGCGGCAGCATTTCTGCTGTGTTCTGCGCTTCCTGGGAGGCTTGTTTTAGTCAAAAGCAGGCATTCTGGAGTTATGTGTATCTGGATTTGAATCCAGACAGTCTAACTGCAGGCAATTCACTTAAATACATTTCAGGCTCAGATTGACAATCAGTAACCTAGAAATAATGTTAGAGATGTGTAGAGGATCAAGTGAAAAGTATAGTAAAACCACATAATAATTCGTGGAAGAGATTCATGTGCCTAGTTTACCATATGGGAATTATAAATAGCGTAGGTAATGTATGCTAACTTTTAAAAAACTTTTTTCTCCCCTCTGATATTACTTGAATTTTATTTGCTTCTTCTGGAAATTGAAAGCTTTATTCTTGTGCTTCTAGGAATTCAAGAATTGGAAAACATGGGTTCCTTCCTATAATTCTTAATTGACTTTTTTAGTTTTTTCATCATGTTTAAATTATTTGCTAGATATAATTGTTATTGTAAACATTGAATTTTTAAATAAAATCGTGATTTTCTTCTTAAATATATTCTTTTCAGTCAAATACTATGGTTTTTTTTAAATATTACCTTCCATTATGCATTTGTAAACTCTTCTCTAGCAATCTGAAATCTTAGTGTTATTTTTCCCTCCTTGAACTTTTACTTTTTAACACTTCTCAGCAGATTTGATCCTTGTGTATTATGTTTAAAAGTCTATTATTAGTCACCTTATCATTCCTCTATGATAAAATTTTAATTTTCTGTGGCCAAGTTGTCAGTGCTGATCTGGAATTGAGGTCCTCCTGCCTCAACCTCTCAGGTTGCTGGGATTATAGGTGTATACCACCATACTGGCTTCTGATTTTTTAAAAAAGGTATCATTGAGTAATGATTAGTTTGTAACTCATCAAAATAATATGCATTAAGTCACAAATTTTGATAAGTAATATTAGAGATAAAAACACAGTTTTATGCACACAATCTTTCTTAATGCATGCTTTATTTTTCCAATTAACTCATCATTATTTGATTAATATTTAGTATATTTTTCATTATTTTTTAATATATACACTGGAATTTTGTTTACATAAATTGAAGAGAATGGAAGTATTAAGTTAGCAGTGTCACTCATTTATTTGGACTCCTGGATTATATTCCAAATCCCAATGATTCATCATTTAAATTATCTTTAATGATTCATCAGTTGACAGTCAGGCCCTCCCCTGGTTTTAGTCTAAGCAAAGAATTGGCAAAACTATCTGAATTGCAGAAGAGTGATTAGATTAGGACCATTCACTATTCACTGGTATTTATAATTGTCCCCTTGTGTCCCGACCAGAGGATTTTCCCCCCTATTCCAAGATATATGCCCCAGAATGAGATTTGTTATGGGTGAATTATATGCCTTTAATTTATAAAGTGGAGGAAAAGGATGTTTGAAAATGGGAAAATGAGTAAAGCTAACATACTCTCCAGGGCATTCTAAAGTAGACCAGTTTTAGGAAAGGGTGCTTATAAAAGTTGATCCTGGAAAGTATTTAACCTCTGCATAACCTTTGAAAAGTCTTGTATTTCCAGGAGTTTACATATCTGTTTGAAGAGGATTGTGCTAGCAACCAGTAAATGATGAGCTCTCATTTTTTTTTTTTTTTTTTTTTTTTTTTTAATTCTTGGTGAGTCCTTTAAATTTGTATCACTGCTGACCAAGGCAAATATTTATGTTGTCTAGGGTAATGTCATAGGTCTCAATTGCTTACATACATCTGTTTATCAGTTGTCATTCCTGAGCATGAGTTTCTGTAACCCTAATTCTCTACAAATTCTCCAGATTAGGATTAGCACTTAAACTTTCTCTAAAATTTTTCACTCTATTTCTTGTGCTAGTCCTACTTGGAAAAGCAAATCTTTAAAAGGTTGTTGAGTAAACAGCAAACAATTGGCCACAGTCTGGTTCCTCACTTTTTTCTTTTGGGTAGCAGTTTATAGACAATCAAGAGACTGTTATATCACCAGATATATAAGAAATATTATATAATTTATATTTCTTTTATTTTACAGAAAACAAAACCAAAAACAAAACCAGAGAGGTTAAGCTAGTAGATCGAGGTCACAGAGGTGGTAGTAAATAAGTAGAATTTCTGTCTTCTAATTCCCACTTTTACACCTCTTGCTACATCACACCTTCTTCTGACTTTTGGTAAACTGCATTCCTCACCTCAGATCTATGTACTGTTATTTGTCCTGGGAACTGACTTGCTTTTGGCCATTCAGCATTATTTTTTAAATAGAAAGGCATTTACTTTCTCATTGAAGACTTTCTGAAAACAAAAATATTCCTTACTCCCTGGCAAATACTTTGTGCTGCACAGTAGGACACAGCTAGGCAAGCCTGGGGCCCCTCAGCCCCAGGCAGTGGCCCTGGGGGAGGGAGGGGATATGAACAGGTCAGAGTAGAGGTGGATTGGCAGAGCGGGGGCTGGTGGGAGGTGGGAAGCTTACATCATTTCCCTGCAACTGGGCTCTGGCGGGGCTGTAAGGCCTTACTTTCCCCTGTGTGATAGTTTACCAAACTGACAGAAATTTGTAAAAGAAAGAAAAGGTATGGCAGGACGGATGCTCACCCTGTTCATAAATCTGTGCTATTAGAGAAAAGTGTCAATAAGTAACTAGAAGCGGCCAGGACTGCTAGTGCTTCGCTTTCCCCCAGCTCAGTTCCTTTCTGCTCCGCCCCATCCCTGCTCTCTGCTGCTCAGATCAGCTTCCTGCTTCTCTAAAGCTGTTCTATAAAGCTGGTCTGCTTTCATTGAAAGCGTTATATTCCTAAGACTGAGGCAGGTTTTGTGGAAGTATTGTTGGTTTGGTTTTCTTTGGGAGATGAAGGTCAAGAAAAGAATTTTTTAAAAAAGAAAGGGGCAGACTGAAAAAGCAAAATCATCATGAATTTTGTTGTCACATCGTGCCGGTGTTATAACCAGCTCTGTAGACTGCCGCACTGAAAACATTTCTATGAGAGGTATGTGCTTGAAAAATGGAAAGGTGACTGTTGGCTGTGGAGCAATCTGCCCGTCCAGCAGCTGCTCAAATGACTGTAAGGTCGTAATTCTTTCTAATGTTTTGATATGGAAAAAGGCAATCATTAATTGAATCGGAGTGCAGTTAACCAGCTTAGTGGTTAAAAAAAAAAAAAAAAAATTAAGCGTGTGCTTCGTCCCCACATCAGGGTTCCCGACATGCTCTCAGGCTGAATACGTCTGGTCAGATCCCCGGTGTTATTCCAATTCCAGGCTCTTTTGGTGGTGGCTGTCTGTAAACAAGATGATGATCTTTAATACCTCTTTCATTATTTATGAGCCACATGACAAAGATTAATGAGAGAGACTTCAAGTAGCCCAGAAGAAGCTTCAGATTCATTAGGAGCTTTTTACACTGACAGATGGTAAAAGTAAAAGGAAATGGTTGGTGTTTTACCGTAATCTAAAGTGAAAGTTTTAAAGTTTAGAGGGTGTGCTACATCTAAGTGGAAAAATCTGGAGGGGCAACTAAATATACAAGTATAACCCACTACTGCTGATGCCTGACCTATATTAAGGCCAGAAGGCTTTTGAACACACACTATTGTATCTTTTCCAAAGATATTAGGAAACCTGTATAAATGATTTTATTCAGTAGTTGGAGAAAAGGATCAAGAGCAAGAGTACAACCAGTATTGAAGGAAGCATGGAAAGCTGTATACTGATTACTAAAAATACAGTCTATTCTGTTACAAAAAGTTTTAGAAGATATTTAAAACAGGAAAATGTAGCATTTTATTATGTACATAGGATAAACTACTACTGGTGGTAGAGACCACTCAACTACAAAATATTTTTGCTTGATCATAATTATTATATCATGGAAGAAATGAAAACTTGAATGTTAGCAAGTGTTAACTTTATTTTATCAAACTTTGAAATTAATTTATAGGTTTATTTACATATGAAGATTCTGTACTGTTATTTTCTAAAAGTACTAGTACTTAAATCTTTGAAACCTCTTATTCAAGAATGTACTATTATAACCCAACTTAAATCTTCCCTTTAGGAGAGTATTTTTTCCCTTTAAATGAAATTTAAACTTCATTTCTTCTCAAATATTTTCAAAAAGTTGCTAATCTTTCATGATCGTACAAGTCATTGCTGAGTTTAACATTTTAAAAATACAAAAGAGTCTAGGGCTGGGGTTTAGTTCCATAGTAGAGTGCAAGCCCAAGGCCCTAGGCTCCATCCCCAAAATCACAGAAGAAAAAAAGTAGATTAAAAATCAACAGAAGTTTCCAGAGCAGAAGGGAAGTAAGCCTAATGCAAAATTCTGATAAGGAATCCTACACCACTCATGCACAGGTAGCCACCCTGATTGTATTTACCTTTGTCATTCTCAAGTGAGCTTCACATTAGAAATCCTGGGAGAGCTTTCAATAACTACCATTGCTTAGACCCTTCCCCCAGAAATTGAGTTTAGTTGGCTGGGGCAGGGCCAGGGCATTGATTGTTTTAAAAGTATTCACGGGTATTTCTACATAGCCAGGGTTGACCACAGTTGCATTATCTCAACATTCCCAGTGCTGATTCCATTTTGCGTACTATTTGTATCCACCAAATCTGCTTTGGCATGTGTCCTCTTAGATCTCCTCCTCATCAGGTATTTAATATCATCTTCCCTAGGACCTAGCTTTTTCAGGCTAAATAGTCCTGGTTCTCTCAGTCTTCAAGATTTGTTTCCTGTCAAGGTTCTACAGTATTGTGGTCATTCCCCTACCTGGAATTTCTCCTTTGTCAGCATTCTCTTAAATAAGGTGATCTTGGGATTTAACCCATCATTCTGGCTCTGTGGTAACCAGCACAAAATGCAAAGGATGCAGAGAATACAGTAAAGCTGTAACCCTTTTGTTCTGGACATTGCACTTCTGTTTTTGGTGTCTAAGATTATGTTAACTTTTTTGGCAGTCTTGTCACACTTGATTCATGTGAATCTTGAAGTCAGCTAATGATCTTAGTTTTTTTTCTCATCAACTACACTTAAATCAGGCCTCTCCATGTGTGTAAATTTTTCTTTTTCACTTTAGGTTCAGTATTTACATTTATACTTGTGAAACATAATGGGGAAAACCAATGAATCAGTTATTTCATACAGGGAAAATGATATATCCAAACTGGATGTCAGAGTTTATTACATGCACATAGTAGCAATATTAAGAGTGTTATATGGATTCATTTGGATCCATAGTTAAATTTAATCTTGTGAATTTAGTTCATCTTTCCAGTATTTCTTCTGTTTCATTACTCAAAACTTGCTATTCAGAGTTAAGAATTCATTTGACTTATAGCCTGTCCTAGTGTCTATGTTTAGTGCTTGGTCAAATGCCTTTCCAGAGTCAAAATGCATCATATGCATGGTGTTCTTCTGGGCAATTTTAAAATGAAATGTGTTGCATTTGCATAACATTCTTGATGATGACAGAAATAGAAGGAAATGTTTTGCTGACAAGCCAGTGACTTGTCTAAGATCACATAGCTCACTAATACAAGGGCTAGAATCCAAATACAGCTCTGCTGGTGCCCAGCACTAGTGCCCATACAGTTGTGATTTAGGATGTTTTCAGAGAAAACTGAAAGGAAAGAAAAAACCTCCATGGGATTTTTCACTTTCTTCATTTGGATATTTAATATTTAACCCCACAACATTTTAGCATATAGCCCAGCCATGAATTTGTTATTCATTTAATGTTCTGCCCAAAGCAATAAAAAGTGGAGTAGAATAACTAATTAACATTCCTCAGTTAGCTGCAGAGTATAATTTTCTTAGGAATTTGGTATCTTAGCTTCTCTTGGAGAGTTAAATATTCCCCCATACTTTTCCTTCTCTCATTTGCTCTCTTACTGCTTTCATGTGCACATGTGCACGCACACTCTGTGAATGATAGAGTAACATCACTTTGCTCTTAGTGAATCACAGTATGGAGAGCTTTTGTGTGTGGAGAGGCCACTATGTTTAGTCTCCTAATTTTGCAGATGTTAAAACTGAGGCACAGGCAGGGAAGACTTGGCTATTGCCATGGAGTTTGGTAGAGTACTTGGTACACAAAACATACTTAGTACATAAGGCATATTTAGTAAATACTCAGATACTACCAGCTTTCTTCCAAATTCCTCTTTTTCACATAGGAATTGAATTTTACTTTTCCTAAGCTTTACCCTTGGGCACTCATTGCTATAACAGTGTTGAAAATGGAACAGATTTTTCAAGAATACCTATTACTTTAGAAAAGCTCCAGTGATAGAGTAAGAGTTCAGATAACCAGGTTTATTTTTCCTGCTCTTGACTTATAGGAAAATTAAGCTCCTTTTCTCCCTTTTAAAAATTGATTTTAAGCTGTGTAGTAAAGTAGAAAAAAAAAGTTCCAAAGAATAAATAGCCCAGGGCCAGTCTGTATACATCTAACCCAAACAATCCAAATGTCTACATTTTCATTAGGTTCCAGTGAAAATGAATGCTCATAAGGCCTACTCTTAATATCTGATAAGACCCATAGTCAACAGTGAGAGATTTAATTATGTTCACTGTACTGTACTTACTAGAGCACGAAAGCATACCTTAATACATTTTAGAAAGGTTTTCAATAGCACTTGTTGAAACAAAAAGGTTTTGTAAGTAGATTTAGTCAGTCAGACTAGGCTACTCCTCCAGCCCTGTTGATTGCATGTGGTCTCTTCTCACAGTTTGGAAACCCTTGGTCTTGTTAATCCAAAGATGGTGCAATGTCAGCGGTGACACCTCGTGAAGCTGCATTTTTAGAGCATCCTTTGCCTCCTGTGCCCCAATAAATATTTCCATGTCTACCTTCTATTTTGTAGCACATTTCACATTACTCCGTTGTTTTTATTTTTGTGGCTCTTCCTCTAAAATACTGAAATCCATTCCTAGGATCTCTTCATTATTTTAATGTTTATGATGATGCTTTTAAATATATTTTTTAAAACAGGAAATAAAGATTGAATGTATTTAGAACCATGAACCACGTATATGTGAACCATATAACTATACAGTTGAAAATTAATATGACAAAGACAAATATGATTGATAGTTGAATTAATTAGTTCTTAGTACTAATAAAACCCTAATGAGACTAGGAAGCACAGATTTTTGTAAATACTTTTGTAGAATTTTACGTGTAAAGACAACATTATGATGATGTGGTCACATCACATATGCATCTATGTCAATGAACAGTAGAAAAAACTACTCAGCTGTAGAGGTTTAAAATACAAACCTCTCTATTTAGATGGTGCTCTAGACATGTCCTCTGAAGCTTCAGACATTTTTTTATGGGACACGTTCTAATATGAGTTTTTTGTCTTTGTTACTGATTTTTATCGTTATTAAAAGACTGGGTAGAGATTGTTACACTTTGGAAAGAATGCTAGGTAGCTAAACTTCAGCGTCAACAATGTTATATTTTGAACTTACAAGTCCCTAAGAAAGTTAGAGTATGTATATATGAAATTTCCCTAAAGTCTAGCAAATGACAAGGAATTGTGATAAAACAATTGTATTGGTTGCTCATAATAAATAATAGTCATAGTTTGACTAAGAATGACAAAGCATCTTACTAGAATCATGATTTTTGTTCTTCATATTAAGAAAATCCCAGAGAAAATAGATGTTAAGTACCTACCAGTTGGACCTAAGTTAAAATAAAGTACCAAATCAGATATATGTGACATATATTGAAATATATTGGCTTTTACCTTGTTTATTATCTTTGTATGAATCCTAAAACTGGTAATTTTTTATTAAAACACTTTGAGTGTATTCGAAGTTGGATAGCCTTTCCTTTCATTATTTAACAAGGACCTTCCTTAGATCTGAGGGCTCAGGAAAACTGTTTTAGAGGAGGCGATGGATAAACTAAGGTCTGAGGGATGGTAGATATTAGATAGTTTGGGCTGGGAGTGATAGAAAGAAGTGTGAAGATTCTGAAGTGAAATAGCAGAGTGCCTTGGAGAAAATAAAAGTCTTATTATGGCCGGAGTTTAGAAATGAGCATGCACAGTGGCATGACACAAATAGGAACAAGAATATATGGAATTTTGTATGCTTTGATTAGGACAATGTGTAAGCACAGGGTAACAATGAAAAGTTATAAGCTAGACTTGAGGTGTTTGAATTTGCATTTTGTAACACTGAGTCTGGTTGCTGCAGGAAGAATGGTTTTGAAGGGGCACAGTTGGGGCTACATAAGTCATTCAGTAGATGATTACAGTGGTGCTTCAACCAAGTGGCATTGTGGGGGATGGGAAGAAGAGGACTGACCAGCTGTTTAAGATTGACTATGTGAGAGTGAGAATAAGGCAGACTGAACCTCACACTAGCTTAAACATCTATATGTAGGATGGAATAGTGATGTCATAGATCATTCAGGCTGCTGTAAGCAAATACTATTGATTGTGTAGGTTAGAAACAACAGGAATTTTATTTCTCACTATTTGGAGTCTAGGTTGTCCAGGATCAAAGCAGGTACAGTGTCTGGTGAGAGCCCATTTCCTGGTTCATAGATTTGCACCTTCTCACTGTGTCCTTACATGGTAGAAAAGGTCAAGGCAGCTTTGGGTCCTCCTTTGTAAAGGCACTAATCCCATTCATGAGGGCTTTACCCTCAAGTCCTAATCCCCTCTCCCTGCAAAGAGGTCCCTCTCCTAAAACCATCACCTTGAGGGTTAGGATTTCAACAAGTGAATTTTGGAGGGATACAAACATTCAGACCTAGCCAACTACTGAAACAGGAAAAGCCCCAAGAGAAGCACATCTTAGGACTGTAGGGGAAAAAAATGACATGTCTAAAATTGCAGTGTGGAAGTGCTTGTGAGTTGAGATACTCAAAAGTAAAATGTATCTGGACTCTGGAAGAAAGGAGTGGGTTTGAAATACAAATTTGGCAATCATTGGCATATGGTAACCGAAGTCCCCTGTGAATGAGATCAAATTAAGGAGAAATGTAGAATAATAGTAAAAGTTAACTTTGTAACCCTAACCAAAGCCCCTGAAAAGGACACAGCCCCCATACATGAGATGGAAGCATGAAGGAGAAACATACACTACTCAACTGCTTTTTGTTATATTTGTTCACAGTATTGCTTTATAAATTTTTTTATTAAACTTTTTATTTTGAGATAATTATAGATTCATCTTAGATATCTGAAATGATACAGGGCAATCCCATATGCCCTTTACCTTTATTTTTTATAAAATTATAGTACACTATGATATTGACCTATGTACAGTTAAGATGCAGAACATTTTCCATCAGCTCAAGGGTACCTCATGTTTGTTTTTTATTGCTACATTCATTTCTCTTTTGCCCCCAACTCCTTTATAACACCTTGTAATCACTAATCTCGTCTCCATTTCTATAATTTTGTCATTTCAAGAATATTTTAGAAATAGTTATATAGTAGGTGTTTTTTGAAATTGGCTTTTATATTTTCTTCACAATTCTCTGGAGTTTCATGTATTTGGGTGTATCAGTAGTTTCTTTTTCACTTTTTTTTTTTGGTGGGGGGAGGTGGAGGGGCAGCGTGGTGCTGGGCATCAAACCCAGGGCCTCTGCACACTGGGTATGTGTTCTACCACAGAGCTATATCCCTAGCCCTCAGTAGTCCTCTCTGTTGCTGAGCAGTGGTCTGGAGATACCCAGTTTGTTTAACCATTCACTGGTTTAAAGACAGCCAGGACTGTTTCCAGTTTGGAGCTATCATGAATGAAACTGTTTTGAACATTCGTGTGCATGATTTTATCTGAATAAGTTTCCATGCCTCTGTGATAAATGTCTAGGACTGTAACCGCTAGGTCGAATGACAGTTGCATTTTTTTTTAAGGGTGGGGGGATCAAACTGTCAAATGGTTTTCCAAAGTGGCTGTATTGTTTTCATTCCCATCTGTAATATATGAATGATTCAGTTTCTCTGTATTCTCACCAACATTTGGTGGTGTCATTTTTTAAAAACTGTTTCAGTAGGTGTACAATGATCTTATTGTAGTTTGATTTTGCATTTCTGTGATGGATAATAATACTGAACATCTTCCCATTTGTTAATTTCCCATCTCTATATATCCCTTGTTCAATTTTCTATTCATATCTTTTGCCCATCAGATTATTTTACTGCTCAGTTTTGGGAGCTCTTTTTATATGGTAGATACTAGTACTTTGTTGACATGTGATCTTCATGAATTTTCTCTGTAGCTTGTCTTTTTCATCTTTATGGGGTTTTTGGCAGAGCAAAAGTTTTGAATTTTGGTTAAGTCCATTTTATTAGTCTTATCTTGTATGGATCATGAATTTGGAGTTAAGTCCAACTACTCAAATTTAAATATCTCTATATTCTGAGAATCTTTTGAAGATTTCATAGTTTTGTATTTTATATTTAAGTTCATGATCTGTTTTGAATTCATTTTTACGTGTTGTCTCATGTCCAGGTTCCTTTCTTTTTGCCCATGAATGTCTGTTAGCTCCAGTGCCATTTGTTTCAAAAGTCTATTCTTCCTCCACTCAATTGCTTTTATACCTTTGTCTAAATAATAATAATAATAATATAGACCTTGGTGTTCATCTGTTTCTGGGTTTTCTCTTCTGTTCCATTGAGTTATATGTCTGATCCTCTACCAGTATCATTCATTCTTTCTTCTTTTTTTTTTTTGGTACGGGGATTGAATTCAGGGACACTCATCCACTGAGCCACATCCCAGCCCTCATTTTTTATTACTCTAGCTATATAAGTCTTGAAATCAGGTGAACCAATTCCTCACATTGTATTCTTTTTCAAAATTGTTTTAGATATTCTAATTCCTTTGCTCTTCCATATAAAATTAGAATAAACTTGCCTGTATCCACTGTATCTATAAGCATCATGCTGAAATTTTTTTAATAAAAATTGTGTTAAATTTGTATATTAATTTTGTAAAGAATCAACATCTTTACTGTGTTTAGTTTTCCAGTTAATTTACACAGTATGTCTCTTATTTAGATCCTCTTTGATTTTATTTACTAGTATTTTATAGTTTTTAGCATACATGTCCTGGACATGTTTTGTTAGATTTACACATTTTAATATAAAAAGTTATTATAAATTGTATTTTTCATTTTGGTGTCTGCATACTCATTGCTAGTAAAGCATTCTAATTTTGATGTTCATGTCCATCACACACATAAAAATAGTTAATTTTTGTGTGTTTAACTTGTCTCTGTTGACTGTGCTAATAAACTCATTCATTTTAGAGGGTTTTTTGGTAGATTCCTTGAGATTTTAATGTAGACAATCATGCCATCTGTAAATAGTGCTAGTTTTGTTTCTTCCTTCAGATCTGTATGCATTTTATTTCCTTTCCATGACTTATGCATGAATAAGAGTAATGAGAGTGGACAACCTTGTCCTTTTCATAATTTTAGGAGAAAGACATTCAGTATTTTGCTGTTACAATGTTAGGGTAGCTTAAGATGCTTTTTATCGAGTTAAGGAAGCCCCCTTGATTCCTAACTTGCTGAAATTTTTATCATGAATGAGTGTTGAATTGTATCTATTATTTCTTTCTGAATTAGTTGATAAGATCATATAAATTTTCTTCTTTAGCCTTTTACATTGGATCACATTCGTTGATTTTTATTTTGAATATTGAATCATCCTTGCATTCCTAAAATAAATCCTTGGTTGTATTGTGGAATTTGTGTATTCTCAAATTTCTATTTTTTGTATTTTGTTAGGTTTTGTTTGTTTTTACAGTAGTAGAGTTAGTGGGGCCTCACACATGTTAGGCTTTTCCACTGAGCTGCATCCCCAACCCTTGTTAGAAAATTTTGGATGTGTGCTCATGAAGGAGACTGGTGTGTGCTTCTTTTTATTTATACAATCTTTGTCTGGTTTTGGTAGTTAAGTAATACCATAATTATACCTTTATTATTTTCATAATTTCTGCTTGCTTTGGGTTTAGTTTGATCTTTTTCCAGGTTCTTGATATGGGGATTTAAATTACTGATTGCAAGGTTTCCTCTTTAAAAAAGAACAGTATGTAGTGCTACAAATTCCCCTCTGAGCACTGACTTAGCTGTGTCCTACAAATGTTGATATGCTGTTTTCATTCAATTCATTGTGTTTTTAAAATCTTTCTTGAGGCTTTTGACTCATGGTTTATTTGTGTTATTTAATTCCTATGTGTCTAGGAATTTTCCTATTAATCTTTGTGTTATTGATTTCTAATTTTATTCTGTAGTGATCAGAGAACACCCTGTAGGATTTCAGTTCTTTAAAATTTATTGAATAACTTGTTTTATAGCTTTGCATATAGTCATCTTGGTATGGTTCTTTGGGCAGTTGAAATGGACACTTGGAAAAGACACTTGAAAAACGAATGTTTTGCTGTTGTTGGGTCAAGTGTTCAAATGTCAATTAGATCCTGTTGATAGATGATATTGTTGAGTTCTTATGTCCTTTCTGATTTTCTGTCTAATTGTTCTATCAGTTGCTGAGAGAAGAACTTGATTTTCCCACCATAATAATGGATTTGTCTGTTGCTACTCTTGGTTCTATACATTCTTATCCTGCATATTTTGTAGCTCTGTTATTGGTGTGTACACATTGAGGACTGGTATATCTTCTCTTTTTCCTGTCTCCTGTTCCTACATTCTACTTATATATAATATTGGGATTCATTTTGACATAATCATACATGCATAGAACATAATCCACTCCATTTTAGTCCTTAGTACTTTGTCTTACCTTCCCCTCTCCTTCCCCATTTCCCTTCCTTTTTTCTACTGGCCTTCCTTCCATTAGGATTGGTATATCTTCTAGATGGTATTGTCCTTTCATTGCAATGTAATGTCTTTGTTTCTGATAGTTGTCGTTGTTCTGAAATCTTGTCTTGATTAGTACAGTATTCTTGCTGTATTTTTATTGTTTGCACGATAGCCTTTCCATTCTTTTACTTTCAACCTACCTGTTTTTATATTTGAAATATAAAATGTATGTGTAGACCATATACTTAGACCATGTTTTTTAACCACTTCTAGTATTTTAATTAGTATGTTTAACTGCCCTTTCTTTACATCCTGTTTCTTCATTTGTAATATCATTGTTTTAAATACTTCTATGTATACTTAGAACCACATTAAAGTTATTAGACAATTTTATGATTTGTTTTAAACATCAAACATAATTTAGAAAACTCAAAGGAGGAAAACCTGTTGTATTTACTCATGTTTTTGTTTAAACACGTTTTTCTTCTTGATGTTCTCAGTTTATTTTTTACTTTTTCTGTTTATTGAACTCGTTTAGCTACCCTTTTGGGGTAGGTCTGATGCTGAAAACTCTCTTGAGTTCCTTTTCCTCTGAGAATGCCTTTATTTACTTTTCATGCCATCAGGATATTTTTTCTGGGCAAAGGATTCTAGGTTTGTGCTTAATTTCTTTCCGTACTTAAATATTGTGCCATCACTCTAGGCCTCTGTGTTTTCTAATGCTATATCTGCTGTTTGAATTGTTATTCCTATATAGGTAAGCTGTCTTTTCTCTTTTGTTGCTTTCAGTATTTGGAAAGAAGGGGAGATGATTAATTTTCAGAAGTTGGTGATGTTTCTTGGTGTGTTTGTGTGTGTGTTTTGGATGCGTTTTCAACCATTATTTCTGAGTACTTTTTCAGCGCCCCACCCTGTTACAATGGCATGGATTTCAGATCTTATTGTTCTACAGGTCCTCTGAGGCTTTGTTTATTTTTTCCCCCCCCAATATATTTTCTATCTTTTGTTCAGATTGGATAATTTCTGTTGTTTTATCTTCTGTTTTACTGATTTATTTTTCCTCTATTTTCTCTTTTCTACTGTTGAACCTATTCATTAAGTTTTTTTTAAAATTTTTGGTCATTGTGTTTTTTTGTTCAAAATATTTGGTGTGTTTCCTCTTTATATTTTCTGTTTCTTTGCTGAGACATTGTATGTTTTCATTTGTTTCAGCCATGTTCACAGTTGTTCGCCAAATCATTTTTATGGTTACTGCTTTAAAATTTCTGTCAGATAATTCTTTCATTTTCGTTTTGTCATCTTTTGATTGTATATTTTCATTCAAATGGAGCTATTCCTCCTTTTGGTATGAGAAGTGACTTTCAATAGAAATCTGGATATTTTGGGTATTGTGTTGTGGGACTGTGGATCTTATTTAATTAAACCTCCTATTTTTAGCCACATTCTCTGACATTGCTGTAGCATGAGGAAGATATAATACCATCACATTACTACAAGTCCTGTTCCCCTCCTGGATTCCATTAATATCTGAGGGGAAAGCTCCTTGTTACTGTTGGGGAATTCCTACACCCAATGGGCTTCTGCTGATAACACCCTAATCGAAATGGTATAGGGGTGCTTCACTACGATCTCCGCATGGTGTCCACTGAAACAGGGGTTAGGGGTGGGAAATAAGAGTTGGTTGTATTACTGCTGGGACTACTGGGGAGTGGTCAACATGCTGAAATATTTACTAGGTCTCCTGTGATCCAGCCTCTGCAGGGAAAGAGGGAACCATCACTTTTGGGTGGGTAGTTGGAAGTTCTCTGTTCACAGATGATTTCCACTGATTGTATGAGTGGTGGGAGATAAAAGCCCAAGGTCCTTCTGTGTCACCAACCCCAGTGTGGGAGTTGTGACCCATCTTTACAACCTGTCGAGCGTGGAAGTCTATGTTCTGTACTTGATTTTGGGTGGCAGGGTAGGTAAGGGGCCTTAGTTTTTCTGTGATGTTTCATTTGTATAGAGCAGTTATTTGTATCAAAGTTTTCTGTCTTGCTATGTGGCCCTTTTCCTGGTCCTTTGGCTAAAGAGAGTTATCTTTTGTTGAGACTTTTTTGTTTGTGCTCTGTTGGCATTACTGGATGGCCAGCTTCTTTATTTTCAATTTTGGCATATATGAGGTAAAAAGAAACTCCAGGAAATTCACCAGTGTTGTTGCTTGGGTCCTGAATTCCTAGTAGGTGTGCCTTTTTCTTACTTTCTTTTAGTCTTTAGGGGTCATTTTATATATAATTCCTAGTATTTTTAATTATATTTCATTAGAGAGATAGGAATACATATATTTGTTTCATTTTTACAGAAGTGGGATTTCCTCACCTCCTTTTCAGTATGGCAGAAAAAAATAAAAACACTGAGGAGATTGTGTTATGGAGGATATAGTTTAGAATTCCAGGTGGAATTATTAACATTGGAATGGATCTTTCAAAGACAGAAAGATTCTCATCTCAGGTAATTTAGATATCATTCAGTTTGAAGACATGAGTTGCTGCCTGGTGACAGGCAGTGAGTGACACAGTATTCTTTGATTTTCTTTCCATGTGCTATTTTAGTCTTGGTTTTGTATATACAGTAGAAATGGAAGCATTTTGGGTAGGATTACAACTTCGTAAGTCATTTTCAGGCCTGTCGCAGTTCAGTTGATTCCATTGGCTTTTCATGTAGTAGGTCAAATGCCTGTCAATCAATCAACTAATATAACTCATCACTCATCTTTTATTCTTAATTATGCTAGCAGTGTATTTATCTGTTTTTTTCCCTCTTTCCACTTTGAGCTTTTAAGAAATTTTAGTTTTTAGATTGTCAGTAAGATTGGCTTTTTGTGTTCCAAGAATTTAAAAATGTATAGATTTTATGTAAAATTTCAATAATAAATATTTGTAGTGGCGTATATTTATAAGTAGATCCTACCCCATGGCAACCATTATTTGTTCTTCATTATCAAAGGTAGTTTTTTCTTTTGGAGTATGTCATATGAATGGAATCATACAATATGTAATCTTATAATACCTGAGATTTAGCTTGTATCAGTACTGCTTTTATATCAGTAGTCCATTTGTGTGTGTGTGTGTGTGTGTACTGAACAGTAGTCTGCTACACGTACTGCCACACATACCTATACATACATACTATAGTTTATAAATTTCCCTGTTGTGTTATTTCCAGTTTACAGTAATTTATATGAACAAAACAACTATACCATTTATATATAGGTTTTTGTTAATAAGTTTTGATTTCTTCAAAGTTAATGTCTAGGAGTGTGAGTATATATTTTTGTAGTAAGTGCATGCTTATACAAAAAGTATCCAAACATCCAAACCTTTTCAGAGCAGCTATACCATTTTTTACCTCACAAATACTCTCTTTTTCAAGAGTGTTAGCCCTTATGTGTTAGAGCATTCTTTTTTGTTTGTTTGTTTTTTTGTTTGTTTGTTTTGGTACCAGTGATTGAACTCAGGGGCACTCACTACTAAGCCACATCCCCAGCCCTATTTTGTATTTTATTTAGAGACAAGGTCTCAATGAATTGCTTAGGGCTTCACCCTTCCTGAGGCTGGCTTTGAAATCAAAGACTGCCTTAGGCTTCTGAGCCTGGCTTGTGTTAGAGCATTCTTATAAAGCTTCCTTAAAATCTTTCTCAGGTAATTTTAACATCTGTGTTATTTCTCTTTTTTTTTTATCTATATAAGTTGAGATTTTTCCTATTTCCTATTTCCTATTTTCATATGTTGATTAATTTTGAACATTTCATTATTTTGTGAGATTTGGTTATTTTTTATATCCTACGGAAAATATTGTATTTTAACTTTAGTATGCAATTAACCCAACCAAGTTTAGGATTCATGTTCTAACCAGCCCTCTGTGCATTGTGGTTTCTATGTCCTTTGGTTCGGTTTTCCAAATCTTTTTATTGGTATTAGGATTTGTCGCATTGACTTGCCACCCAGTGGCCAGTTTGGGAATTGAACAGTCCTGTCCTTTAGTGTTTCATGTCAGTATAAGCAGTTTTGGATCAGACCCACACTTGAATAATTTGGAATGAGACCAAGAGTTCATAAATAACTTGAAGCAATCACTTTACTGAGTTCCCTTCTCTCTCTCATCCCTAAACACTTTGTTTATGGGGCTCTTGTTAGAAAACTCAGATCTTTCATTAGCATACTTTTTCATATAGTTCCAATGATTGCCCCTGCCTCGGGGGAACAAGCAGTGGAATGATAAAAAGAGAGGAACACAAAAAAAGCAATAGGGGTTTGCCTCACCCTCTTGGGACCAATGTTCCACTAATCAGAGATGAAGGTTCCCTCTCCTTGAGTTTTTGTGTTCCTTTCCTGTAGGGTCTCATGTTGCTACCTCCTCTGACACCACAGAAAGACTTGAGACCCAGCACATAACAGAATAGAGGAAATAGTTCTTCAGATTTTGTTGTTCTCCTATTTCCCAGCTAATTTTAGCTGTCGTGTGAATTCTCTCCAGGTTTTATTGCTAGTCACACTGGAACAGACAAGACGAAGTGTGCTTATTCCCTCTTAACTACAACTGGGACCTACTGGACTTGTTTTACTGTTGAAATAATGGAAAGAAGTAAAGATTCAGGTTTTGTGGGACCTGAAGGTCATAACATTTAGAGCCCCTTTTAAAGAAAAGTCAAGAAAATGAAATTAGGTACAGTGTTTAGAAGGGGATGTGAAAGTGAAGGTTCCTGAAACTTAAGTTTCATTGGTTTTAATATAAAACATAACTACTGATTATAGATTGAACATTGTACAGTGTGGTTTTATTCATATTTTCATTCAGTATTCATAAAAATTAAACCCATTTTTAAATAACCCTAATTTTATAGATGAGTAAAAGATTTAGTGTTATAAAATCATGCAGATAGAAATGGTGGAATTGTGCTTTAAAACTCCAAATATATTAATTCCAAAGCACATGGCCTTTGACTACCATAGTACTTTAAGTAGATTATAGGTTATGAAAGCCAACATATGCTCATAGTTCAGAAGCCAAAGTGTTCAATTAAAGCTCTGCTATTGATTATCCATGTGGTCTTGAAAAAGTTTAATCTTTCCTTACCTCAGTATGTCTGTAAAATGGGGATAATAGAACATTCCTCATGGCATTCTTGTGAGGATTAAATTGTTAGTTAATATAAAGCATTTAGGATAGCTACTGGCATGTAGCAAGTGCTTTTTGTCTACCATGTACAACAATATTTTTAGATAAATTAAGTCATACTTTATTTGCTGTACCTATCAGCACTGCTTCTTTAGGTCCAAAGACAAGTTATAAGAAAAAAGGATTTTCACTTACTTGGAAATAAGTTTTGATCATATTATGGACGTGGAATATAAACTGAGATATGACTGTTGGTAAAATAGGCTACATAATATATAATGATGTATTAAAGCTAGAACAAACAAGTTCTATGGGTGATCTGAAAAATTGGATTATTACTGGTTTAATCTTTTGGTGAAATGACCAGATACTTAATAACTGAGCTAGAAAAGTTAAACAAAAAAATTCCTCTTCTTAGTCCCAAACTCTTCTATAAAATGAAGACTATAAAATGGAGACCAGACATTTTCACTTTCCATGATTCCTGTTATCTGTGGTCAACTGCAACCTGAAAATGCTAAATGGGAAGTTTCAGAAATAAATAATTCACAAGTTTTAAACTGAGCACTCTGAGTAACATGATGAAATCTTCACTATCCTATTTTGCTCAACCCAGGATATGAATCCTTCCTTTGTCCTGTGTATCTACCCTGTATATACAACCTGCCCATTCATCACCTAGTAGACATTTTGGTTATTGG
Organism: Sciurus carolinensis; assembly: GCF_902686445.1. Classification (NCBI taxonomy): domain Eukaryota; kingdom Metazoa; phylum Chordata; class Mammalia; order Rodentia; family Sciuridae; genus Sciurus; species Sciurus carolinensis. The sequence goes on along the minus strand of NC_062221.1, from coordinate 84,997,565 downwards.
ATTTGCTGTAATGGCATTGTGGGTGCTTGTGTTCAAGTAAGCCTTATTTTACTTAGTGATGTCCCCAAGATGCAAGGGTACTGATGCTGGCCATTCAGATATGGGAAAGAGAAGCTGAAAAATGCTTCCTTAATGTTAAAAGGTGAAAATACAAGAAGTTACTTTGAGAGAAACCATATTTGTGTAACTTTTATTATAGTATATGTTGTTATAATTATTCTATGAATTAATCTCATTCATAAATTAAATGTTATCATACCTATATATGTATAGGAAAAAGTATAGTATAAATAGGTCTTAGTACCCACTGGGAGGGGGTTTGGAATATATTCCCCCATGGATAAGGGGGAGCTAGTATAGTTATTTTTTGAAATGTAACAAATCACCATAAAACTTAGGGTAAACTTTTATTATCTCACAGATTTTTTGGGCCAAGAGTTTGGGAGTGACTTAGCTGGGTGATTCTGGCTCAAGGTATCTCATGGGGTTTAGTCAAGATGTCTACTTAAGCTGCATTCAAGCCTTGATCAAAGCCTTATCTGGGGTTCACATTAAGGTAGTTCACAAATGCCATTCTGTGTTTGACTTTCAAGATTGCACCTACCTTGTAGAAGAGCTCATGAGTATCTTTACCCATGTGAACCTTCCTTTAAGGTTTCTTGCATATCCTCATGATATTGTAGGTGGCATCCCCTAGAACAAGCAGTCCAAGAGAGGTTAAGGAGGAAGTCACAATGTCTTTTATGACCTAATGATCTAGCCTCAGAATTCTCTATCTTTTCTGCAGTATCTTACTATTTACATGGGTCAGCCCTGTTCAGTGTGGAAGAGACTACTAGGAGTCGGAAATCATTGGGGACCATGTTGGAGGCTGGTTACCATCTTATATGATAACTGTAACAACTAAAAGAAATGCTACCAGTGAAAGCTTCTGGAACCTAGTAGGTGCCCCAAACAATATCTGTTTGATTAGCATGTTTTTTTTATTGATGGTCCCTTGGACAGTAAAAATCAGTTTCTGGTTATTTGCCAAATGCAGAGGAATGTTTAATATGTCTCTATGGAGAAGAGATGACCACTGAACTCTTGACAGAAGAGGTGAAGTCTTCAGATTCATCTTGTAATTGTTAGTTTACTTATAAGCTTGGTTGGTTATTATTTAGTTATCAAATGATGAGAGCAACTAGAGTTTGAGGCAAGAATGTTGATAAAGGCTGCAAGCCATAATTGTGACCCATAATGAATTCATTTCAATTAATATCTCGCACACCATCATTGAGGAAGAAAATGTATTTAAAGTCTGATGTGTGCATATTTTAAATGTTGTAATTGAATTTCATTTAGCCTCTTCTGTTCTCTTTAGGGTTAAATAGACTACATTTTTTTTTTTCTCTTTCTAAGCAGATTATACCTGTGTTAGCTTTCTGTCATTATAACAAATACTGAGATAATGAACTAAAAGAGGAAAGATTTATTTTGGCTTATGGTGTGGTTTTAGAGGTTTCACTCTCATATGACTGGCCCTGTTGCTTCTGGGCTTGTGGTAGCATAGCTTGGTGGTAGTGCTCGGTGGCTCAAAACTTCCTACCTTGTAGTGGGAAATTGAAAGAAAGAGCAAGAGGTGACTGAGGTCCTGTAATGCCCTTTGAGCACACACACCCAATGACCTGAAGACCTCTCACTCTTCTTAAAAAGTTTCCACGAATAGTGCTAAGCTGGGGACCAAACCTTTAACACATGGGCCTTTGAGGGACACTCCAAATTGAAACGATAGCAGTACCTTCCCGTTGATAGTGATGTTAGTATGGCTTATGGCTTATTTTGAAGAGGACACTTATTTACAAAGCAATACATAAGCAGAACATAAGACAATTGCTTTTATTTGTTGAGAAAAAGCACATGAATTTTCTTATTTATTGTTAGGTTTTCTTTAAATGTTTTGTTCTTTGGTATCTGGAAAATATCTTTTTTCTTGTAATGTTTATTTTAATACTGAGTATATTTTTTGTGAGTTTTTTTTTTTTTTTTCTTATTACGGCAATAAATAGTAAGGGCTCTGTGACATTGGAAAATGCCCATCATTTTATAATGTCTGGAATCTATATCTGGTTGTTCATGAACAAAATTAATTGAAACATTTTTCTTTAGATACTGGATAAAAACTTTATAAAGAAGTGGTACCCAATGCAGTCAGTAGACTATCATGATTTTTCATGGTACTGTATAAATATTTGACCACTGGAGGGCTCCAGATTTTAAAAAATTATATCAAAGATATAAATGCTCACTGTAAATTTTAAAGTGTAGATTGATATAAAAGATTCCATATTTTTGAGTGAAATTGTTAATGAGTAAATAGTTATTGATTACAAATGAGAATTGTGTGCATGTACAAATAAAATATATTAAATAAGTAATTATTTTTCTTTTATTGAAATAGAAATAAAACATATCCAATTTCTTTATATCTCTCAACTCATGTCAAAATTAGAAACCAATCTGAAATCTCTTAGTAAAGAAGTTCAGACAGATTAAATATGTATTTTTTCTAGTCTCTTTCTTACATGTATAATTTTTATATTAGGAAACTTCTTTCTTAAAAAGTTCTTCGAGTTTATTATTTCTTCTAGTTTAAAGAATTCTCCAGTAATCTCAATGACATAAGCTTCACAGAACATTAGGAGGCATTTTGAAACTGAACCAAAACCAAAAAAATGTGGCATCTAGCTGGACGCAGCACATACCTGTAATCTTAGATTCTCAGGAAGCTGAGGTAGCAGAATCACAAGCTGCAAGACAGCCTGGGCAACTTACTGAGAGACCCTGTCTCAAAACTTAAGAAAGGGCTGGCGATATATCTTAGTGCATGCCTAGCAATTGCAAAACCCTAGGTTCAATTCCCAGTATTAGGAAAACAAAACAAAACTAAATAAAAGATGTGGCATGTACTGATTTTTTAAGGATTTTAACCTTAAAATGTTAATATTTCTTAGAGGCTAGATGCATAGTATGTATTTTTTTTTCCTGAACACTACTCTTTAGAACTTGTTTTCCTTTACTAAAGTAAAATGGAAATTTACAAAGATGAAGAATTAGAAACTCATCACATATATTAGTACTTGAAGGAAACATCTTTTTGTCTAGAGAAATTATAGATGGGAAACTATCATGTTCCTCAAAAACAGCATTTTTACTTCCTTGATCTTTCCTACTTGAAAGAAGTGTTTTGATTTCTTTATAATTGTGAAGTGTTTACTTTTTAATTGTTTGATCCAAGCTCTGGGAAGCCTGCAATTTCTAGGAGAGCTAAGGATTTTTCTTTTTCCCTGATAAGATTTGTGTCTCTTTGTACTGAACTTGCAGAACTGAGTGTATTTGTTTTGGGTGATTTGAGTAATTTCCCAGTTGTTCAGTAGCTTTGTCCTTTATCATCTCCCTTTTCACAAAAGGAAGCTGAAATGCAAATTAATTGTCAATGAGGAAGAAACAAACAAAGGAAAACAAAGTAAAAAACAAAACAACTTCCTTACCTGATCACTTAAAAACTACCCAGGATCTACAAATAGATGAAGTGACAACGTACTTCTACTTGTATATAAGGGCTAATTATTGGTATAGGATGAAAGCAACCAAAAAGAATCATGAGAGACAATGGTCCTGAACTGTTATTAATTATGCACATGATGTTGTTGTTGTGAAAAGATATTTATTTTTAAGACACTGATGTAAAATTTTAAGCCACTAGGCAGCCTCACAAGAGAGTATAGCTCTTCTCTACTCTCATTCACACCACTCAATAGTAGGTGAAAGACAATAATCAATGTCATTTTGGGGCATGGAACACATTGATTTTTTCTTCCTGAAAACACACCTGTTTAATAGTGATCATGGCATACTTCCTGATGCAGCTAAGTGGACACAAGAAATTCTGCTACAAAATGCTTCCATATTAGTCAGCTGTGTTATAAAGCTTGTTTTTAGCTGTAAAATACAACAGAAGACATAGGAAAAGGCATGACTGAGACACGCAACAGTATCTCTACCTGCTGCCCCATGAATGTGAAGACAGTTCTGCATTACTGATAGTGAAACTTTCTTCCAGGACCTTTTTTATACAGATTTATTCATGTATATGGCATCAGTTGGTAAGATGCCTGTCAGAACAGCGACTTGCCATAAAAAAGAATAAACCTTACTGGTCTGATTAAATATTACCTGTGATCATTTTAACCTTGTGTTCATCATCTGAAATCACCAGACAACACAACAACACTGCCACTTTTTATCGGTTTTTAAAATCAGCTCAGTCCTTGCATATTCATAGTTCATCTCAAGCTTGGATATACCTTACAATCACTTGGGGAACTTTTATCTCTGTGGATGCCTGAGACTAACCCTGGAGATTATTTTAATTTAATTGGTTTAGGGTCGTGAAGACTAGGTAATCTGCATTTTTAATTTTCATTTTTATCTACCGGTGCCCCCGCCTCCGGAACCCCCACTACTGGGGATTGAATCCAGAGACATTTTACCTTTATCTACATTCTCACCCCTTTTAGAAATTCTTGTTGTGACAGGGGCTCACAAAGTTTTCCAGACTGGACTCAAACTTGTGATCCTCTTGCCTCAGCGTTCTGAGTAGCTGGGATTACAGGGCAGGTCACTATGCCTCTCTCGACATTGGCATTTTCAAGTGGTTCCTGTGATTACGTTTTATAGTTCAAGTTGAGAGTGATTGATTGAAAAGGAAGTGGTATTGTGGCAACTTTTTGAGGTTTCTAAAAGTTCTGATTAAACAAATGTCTCAGAGCAAATACAACTACTCTTCTCCATACCTGCCTAGTCCTCCAGAGCCGAGTTGAGGAGTGGGGAACTTGGTATTCTGGTTGCTGACATTGCATGTTTTGTTGCTGACTATTTTGAGCTGTTTTGAGCTATTTGATGCCACTTATGTTTTCATGGTAAGGAGTGCAGAATATGATGTTAGATTTTTAGGATTTGACCTGTCCTGATAAGCTTGCATCTCTGTTGCTGGTCAAGGCAGGCAGCTTATCTTTAAACACTTTTAAACCAGTTCTGTCAGAAAATAGAATGTGACCTGGCCAAGGGAATGTAATTCTACTAGTGAAATGTGCTTCAGGGTAAACATCTTCTGAAACATACGAGATTACAAATGGAAGAGTTGTGAAGAAGAACATAAAATATAGACAGGCATGTGCTGCAGGGAGAGTGAACTAAAGGATTAGCATGTCCTGACAACAGGATACATCAGTTCCTAGAAACGCCCAACAACGTCCATCATGGGCAAGGGTGATGATCCCTCATCTTCTTTTATAAAGGAGCTGAGGCAAGCTGTGAAGTTTCCCTGCGGTTGCAGTCCTTGGGCTCTTGTTTTCCCATTCTTAGATGAAGACCCTGGGTAACAACATCTCTTCACCATAGATTTAACCTGTGTGTTTGCATGACTCACAAAGCCTGCTGTCTGCTTAGCGCCCCCCCCCCCATTCTGCATAACACATGTCATGTAAAAGATTCCAAACTGAACCTCTGCTGACTAGAACAAACCTTTTATTGGCTTCCTCACTCCTAACCTCCAGGACACACAGCCTTTCCATCACAGGAGTATAATACCACCATGTCCTTCTGCCTAGGCCTCCAAGTCCTGGGATTCAATTTGGTCTTGTCCCCCATTTCACTCAGCACATCAAACTTGCTAAATCAAATATACCTCACAAAGTGCCCTAGGCAGGCAGTGGATGAAAATAATGAATATGTTCAGATTAAAATGTAGCAGATCTCTGTGGTGGAAGAGAGTGAAGTGTTAGGGAAACAAATCAAAATTTTAAATAAATGTCCTGGCTTAGGGCATTTAGAAGAATTTAAACATATTTATATATTATATGTAGTATAAGTTTTAACTTGCATGTTTGGGAAATGATTTTCCTTGTGTAGGATTAGCTTTAAAAAACACTAAGAAAAAAATATAACTTATGACAAATTTTGGCATTCTGTTTTGCCTTTATAGACCTTATCTCTTTTGTGGAGGATACCTTATATATAAATATTACCAGTGCATGCTTTCTTTTTGCTATTTATGGATTACCATAACAACCTGGTGACACTTTAATTCCAGGTCAGTTTTCCTTAGATATGAAAGACTTCTTGACTTCACTTACTTGGTACTTTTCTGACATGTATGTAAGAAAGGTAAATTTGTTTTACTTTTAACCATAGGAAAATATAAATAGTACTTATTAAATTTGCTATACTTAGAAATTTCACAAATTATTTTTGCAAATATTTTAAGAACATTTTATTTATGGGAAGAAAAGGTATTACAAAGTGAATTGAAAATGATTTAATAAGAATCCAGTTCCTTCTATTAACAGTGGCAATCTAGGACTAGTTAACAGATTCCAATTCCAGATCCTGATAGGAACTTTTAGTGAAATCTTAAGAGAAATGCTTGTTTCTATGTATTAGTGCTTTTCAGTTCTTGGAAATGTCTAGGTGTCTACTGTGATTAATTTGAAATTAGTTTTTATAGAGGAAATGTGATTTTTAAAATTAGAATTGTAGAACTTTTGTTTTTTGCTTTTAGTCAGATGTTTGGGATGATTTTCAGGGAAGGGTTCACACAATAAAAATGTGCACTTACCAAAAGAATCCACCATGTATCAAAGTGGTTATCTTTACAGTGGAATTTTAACTGAAAGGGAATATCCTCTGGTAGGGGAAAAATGGCAAAATTTTTCAGAAATTCAATTGTGAGATATATTAATTCTACCAAGATACTAATCTCATGATCATCAATTCTGGGGTGCATTCTCTACCTCGCAAGTTTGGCTAAAAATATTCTGAAAGGCAAGTTTTAAAAGGTAATGAAATAAAAATATAGATCTAGGTTTGTAAGGTACAAATTAGAAAATAAAATCCTTCTTTAGGTGTTATCTGAAATCCTTTGCTCTCATAATTAATAGTTATAGTTTTGGGATATTAATAAAACATTGATTTTTTTTTTAAATGACCCTCATACATAGAGGACCCTTGTGGCTGAATGATTTACCCACCTAATAATTTGTACTCTAGAGATTTGTTTTTCTGATTTGTATGGTTGATGAGTATAATTATAGCTATTGGAGGCTGTTTTCTTAACATATAAAATGGAATAAAATCCCTCTTATTAGTTACTATCATAATTTTTGATAGATCCAAATGTCTGTAAAGTGCTCTGAATTCCAAAGAACAGTTCTGTGAAAATAGGTGATAATGCTATTTATTTTGAATTTCTTTTATTAATCCAGTTTCACTTTAGTGCAACAGTATGAGCACAAGCTTAATGTGATAATTGAATGGTGTTAATATGAAATCTTTTGATTATATAAAAAGTTTTGTACTGTCTTTTAATTAGAAACTAGCATATGCTCATTTCCAATGCCTTAAACAGTTTGACTAACACAAATTTTGAATTGTGATTTTAAAATGTAAATAACCTGAACTTGCCTTTGGTACATTACTGCACCATAATCTTTAGTAGAGCTGGAGTCCTGGGGCATCATGATTGAAAGGCATAGTGCATTCCAGGCCTCATGGCATTCAGCTTTTCTTGGTTTTTCTGAAGACTCTTGAGAATCTTGAAATGCTTGGGTCTTAGAAGACTTGAAAGCCTTTGTGCCCTGAACGAATTCCATATAATAACTTCTTAGGTTTTTACTTGATTATCTCCATCAATAGAGAAATATCTGAAAGGAACTCCCTTCACTTTTGTATAGATCTGATGGTTAAAAAGTGTTTCCTTACCTTGAACCCTCCAAACTACCTCCTAGAAACATCTGCTCATTGTTTTCAGTTTTAAACTCTGAACTAACCATACAAATTTATGCCTGATGTCTCATCTTTATGAGACACTGAAGGGATGTGAAAACAGAACTTCTTTTTCAGAGTAACATTTTCATTTTCTTCAACCGTTTTTCCCCCAGCAGAGTTGCTTAGCTCCTCTGCTATCTCTCAATGGTCTGTTCTAGAGGAACTTGGAGTTTCTTATGTTCTTACCTAGTAAAGATAAACAGCACCAGGTAGAGAGGACTTTTTCATTTTTTGCTTGACAGTGTATTTCTGCTAAGTTCATTTTATTTTGGGGTACTTCACAATGCTGACTCATATTGCACTATACAGTTTTACATGCATTTCATTCAGTTAAGGTAGGCATCTCCAGTTCTCTGCTTTTGCACTTTTATTCATTCTACTTGATGAGACTTAGTTTAGATTATGTGTGCTACCTTTCAGTGACATAATCAGAGAAAAGATAAGGTAACAGTGCTTACTTATAAATCTGTGGGTGTGCTTACATGCTACCTATTCTTGTTACTCCACAGTTGGAAATTTTAAACATAAGTGTAATGTCTGTTAGCATGCATTCATGCTGGAACTTCAAAAGGGAAACCTAGAATTCCCTTTTAACAGCATGTGTCCTTTCCTCCACCTATTATCTGATGTACCATTTTCAGTTTTATGTAAAATTAGCACACATCCAAAATACTCAGCACATTAAAGTAGTTGCTCTGAAGGGAGGAAGCATAATAGGAGTGAAATATGGGATGAAGAGAATCTAATTAAATTAAGGTTGTTTTGTTAGCATTGGTGTTGAACCATGTTAACGATTTTACTCTAATCAAGTAGACTTGAATTTCAAGTCTATTCTAGTATATTGTATTTTGGGGATCACCTAGAATTCATTATATGAGACTCTTGGTGCTGACTAAATTCATTGAAGGCTATGAACCACATGCTAGACCTGGGATCTAATGTGTATTATTATTCCTGTTACTGTTCACCTCCAAAGTGCAATAATTAAAGTTTAGTTTTAGATGTGTTGTCAAAGCAGTCTTTGGCATTTCTAGAACACTGTAAAAATTCTTGAGATGTAGTTCATATTTGAAAATAAATTCTAGGCCTGAATTTACATTTATTTCCTTTCTTTATATGTACTTTACCTCCAAAGTAAGGGACAAGTACTTGGGTTGTTACTCTAAAATTATAGCAATACTCTTTGGAATTTGAATCACTGAAGAGCTCTGTGTTTTGAAGTTAAGAGTTTTGGTTGTGTGTGGATGTTCATACATGACCTCATCATTAATTCATTTGTATTTCAACTTTTATGAAAAGAGGCCTAGGTCAAGAAAGATGGTATGAGGGATTTGATGAAGAATATAATTATCATATGTACTGTATAATAACCAACTCTTGGGTTCTTTGTGACTATAATCATCTGTGAAAGTAAAGTACTGTAAATGCCTTTTAAGCTGCAAAGATTCCACTTAAGAAATATATTCAGAATAGTTTTAACGTTGACATATTTTGTTTTATTTTATCCCTCAAAAATTGGTTGTTTTTCCAGAGGTATATATGATAACGTTTCAGAGCAAGACACTGTATTCCTCACTATTCCTTGTTTCTATTTTGTTTTGTTTCCCTCCTTTTAAATCTAAGATAAAATTATTTCAGGCCATAGGTTTGCATGGAGAATGAATTGTGTGTCACTATTCACTTAAGTATACCATGATACATAGCAAATTTCAAGACGTTGGAAATGTCCTTACAATTAGTTTTTGAAATCAGATTAACATATGCCAGTTTCTCCATGTTTGTATTGAAACCTGAAACTTCTCTTTATAAGAAATGTAAATTGGAGGATGAATTGCTGTAACAGGAGAAAAGATTTCAAGTCTAAAAATCTTGACTTACTAAGTATCATGATGTACCAGCAATTTTGAATAAATTTGTTGAAATGAGGATACAAAGTAGAGTAAAATAAATCAGTACTTCCTTTCATTTCTTTTCAGGAGGTATGTATGTGGTCCAGTACTTTTATTTCAACAAAATTTTAAACCATTCTCTTTCACTTTAAGTACATAGTACTTATAGTAATTTGGGTAATATTTGTAATATAGATACTATATAGGTACTTATAGTAACGTAGTTTAACATCTCTGTTGTTTATTTTGTGAGCTGTGCCAAGATTCGGGTTTCATACCCAGTTCTCACTCAGCCACAGTGTTTAGGAAGATGGAATAAACAGATTGGACAAGCCTGCATGATATAGTTCATCTCAGAAACTTGGAGGTAGAATTAGGTTAGTCCTATTCAAGGTACTGGACTCTTCTCCCAAAAAGACATGTACACTCCAGGTGCATGAAGTATTTTCCCAAAAATCAAAGTGCATAATGGGAAGTGTATGCCAAGCAGGTTAAAACATGAGTCTGTTATTTTCTGCTTGAGAGAATCCAGTATAGAAAATATGCTTTTGTAGGTGGGTATTCTCCTGTTTAAATAAGGCTCCTAACAACAAGTTTCTTTTTCAACTTGAAAGATGGCAAAGTTTGATTTTGCTAATTTTAAGAAGTTCAAATTTCAAAATGTGCTATATTGAGAACTATGGCTATTGCAGGTTACTCTAGGGTTGCTTCAGGATAAGCCTTTTGCCTTGTAGTCCTTATATTTGGTGACCCCTGGGGTTGTATAACACTGATTTCTGTGTGTTACTACACTGGATTTAGCGGCAAAGAATAAGCCTATACCTATGGAAATACTTAGAGAATATTTTCTTTTGATATTTTGAGTTGACTTAATTTAAACTAAATGTTTTATATTACTTTAAATATTGACTGTCGTAGGAGCAGTGGCAACTAAAGCTGGGAGTGTTTTTCTGAGGATTAATTACTGGTGGAGCATTTGTACTGTACAGAGGTATAATAGGGCATGTACTTAGTTTTAATATAAGACATAATTTTAATTGGTACTAGGTGTTTCTCCTGGGGTTGTGCATTTAAGGGAGAATTACTGTTCTTATATTCTCAACTGGCATTAGCTTGTCATTCCATAGTCAGTATTTAATTCTCATTGCTAAATGAAGTAAATTGACATCAGATATTTTAAATATTAAGACTATTTATAATAGTATTTCTAGGTTCACAATCAAATAGGACAGAAAGTATAGAGTATTCTTCTATACCCTTTGTGTATACACACACACACACACACACACAACACACACTTGACATTAACTCCTCATTTCAAGGTGTTGCTTAGAGTATTTAGAAACACATGTATGTGACATATGTATTTCTACAGCTAAGTGCTGTCTTTCCCTGCCTTCAGCCTAGCAAGGGCAAATCATTCCAGAACTAAAAAATATTCTCTGAACTCTGAGTGTAAAAAGTTAGACCCCTTTTAATGGGTCTTTTCCTGCTGAATATTGCTGCTGTGGTGGACTACTGTAAGAGTGAAGTTATAATGTGGCCTGGAGCCTCCTACTGGTTGTGGATAACAAATTCTAGATCAAATTGATAATCCTGAAGTGCATTTGTGCAATCAGGACAAACAAAGGCAGGGAACCTGGTTCTGATCTGCCCCTACCTGTTTCTTGCTGTGCCATCACATGGGCCAGAGTAAGAGGGTCCTAACTCTCCCGTACCTCTAACATTCTATGATTCTGTAACTTCACAACTTGTCTAACAGGAAGCATCAGACCTGTGGGGCAGCAGTATGCAGTAATGGGGAAAGCATTGTGAAGACCTGGGGTATTGCCTCAACCTGGTCCAAAATTACCTGGAATACCTTTTGTCCAGTCACCAGTTTCCCTGGGTCTTAACTTGCTTTCGGCCATGGAAATGTGATTGAACTTCTCTGTGCACCCTAAGGAAAGTTACGTGGGGTTTTTTGATTTAAAATAACTAATTTTCTTGTGATCTTATTTGTTCCAGAAATATAACTGATTTGCGAATAAATAAAAAGGGAACATATTGGCACATCACAGTCATTTTTGAGCAGACTTCTTTGTGACTTCATAATAAAAATACTCTTACAGGGCTAGAGTTAATACTCAGTGGTACAGCACTTGCCTAGCACATGTGAGGCACTGGGTTCGATTCTTAGCACCACAAAAAAAATAATAAATAAAATAAAAGTATTGCGTCCATCTACAACTAAAAAATATATATGTTAAAAAACATACAGTTAATGCATCTGAGCAAGTCTTTCTACCAGTAAGATATTTACTGGAAAAAATTAGACACACCTGAAAGGGACAGGGGCCCTATCTGGAGAGTAGAGTCTTTTGTTATTTTTTTAAAAAATTATTTCATCATGTGTGGTGGTACACACCTGTAATCCCAGCAACTTGTGAGGCTGAGGCAGGAAGCAGGAAGATCAAGTTTGAAGCCAGCCTCTGCAACTTAGTGAGGACCTAAGCAACTTAGTGAAACCCTGATTTAAAATAAAAAAATAAAAAGGACTGGGGATGTAGTTCAGTGGTAAAGCACCTCTGGGTTCAATCCCTAGGACTCTCCCTTCCAAAATACAGGTTTTAATAGAAATGTACTTTTATTAAATAATACCACAAAATTTTAAATTGTATTTTTATGTTTGTTTCTTTAGACTGGCTTTGTGTAATTTGTATTAAAGAAAAAAAGGAGAAAGATCAATGCCCTTTACTTCTTGAAACAATATTTTCTGTTACAGTTATGTAAATTGCTGATTATTGACTTCTATTATCACATTTTTGGGATAATTTTTTTGTAAGAATCTGATTTTCTGTATATTGTGAATTATTGATATCTTGAAAATAGCCAAAGGAGCCCTTTCTTACTTCAGAAGACAAGGTGGTCTTGAGGTTTGTCCAGTGCATTTCGCTTGCAGGAACCCTTCTGAAAGTTACAAGTTAATTCCTAAAGTACATGTAGATCAGGCTTGCTTGAGCCAATGTAATCTCCGAGGGGGTAACCCACAGTTATCCTGTTTATTTTCCAGTTTAGTTTTAGTGTCTTGATGGAGCTTATGAGTTTTCCCAAAGTATCTGGGTATTCCCTGTCATTATTACTAATGTGGCTGCTGACAAGCATACTTTTATACTCATTCTGGAAGTGACACTTTCTCTGTCTTTCTTTTTGTTTATGTATTTTTAAATTCTTTTTGTTGTTGTTTTTGGTTGTAGATGAACATAATACCTTTTTTATTTATTTTTATGTGGTGCTGAGGATTGAACCCAGTGCCTCACATGTGCTAGGCGAACAGTCTACCACTGAACCACAACCTCAGCCCCTTTCTCTATCTTGTGCAGTTTTCCCTGCCTGGAAGGTCAAAGGCACATTTACACAGTTCATGGGAGTATAAAGAGATATTCAATGCCTCCATGCCAAACCATCTAACTCTATGTGTGGAAACTGCAGAAATTATTGGTTCTACCACGGTCCTTGGAGCAACAGTTTGGGACAGATAATCTTTATAATAAAATGTCCATATTATCAAATCAGCAAATGTACATTGAAATTGGTAGGAGTAAAAAGTGGTTGCTCAGACTGTCAGAATTAGGCATATATTTAAGCCACCTAAATTAAAATAAAATACACAGTGAAACGTCATTCGATAGTGTACCAATTCATTGACCATCTAAATGCTGAGAATATTCAAGCCAACCCCAGTGTGTTCACAATGTAACTTCACCAAAATTTTTTACTAATTTTTAACTCTGATGAGAACATTACTTAACATTTATTGAGCACTTAATATATTCCAAGTATTTTATATTATAATGTCTTAATTCTTAAGGCAACTCTTAAAGCTGTGGGGATTATTACTCAGATTTGCAGATGAGGAATAGAGGCCCAGAGAGGCTTAGGAATTGACCCACAGTTGTAGGGTGGTATATCATAAGATTAGTAGGTTTAGCACAACACTGTGCTACTAACCTTATTTTATGTTTATGAGACTATGGACAGAAAAAAGCAGGACATCACAGTTTTCATTTGCCTATATTTCATGTTCCACTTTTGGATGTGAAATTAGTGCTTTAGCCAGATCTGCCACTTAGTTCCCCTAACACTTCCAGCAGATCACGCTCTCTCCCAGTATTGAATCTTTTTGCTCATCCTGGGCCAGTGCCTCTGTATACCAAGGTCATCCCTGCTTCATGTTCCAACTTAATTTATCTGTGTAAGAATACTCTTATACATTCTAACTATAAAATTTTTTTTGCTTACTATTTTAATATTTATTATGTATTCTTCTATTATCTGACTTCTGTATGTATATTGTTTGTGATTACTGAACTAGAATATCGGCTCAAAAAACCAGCTGTGCTGTTAATGATACCTTTTGCAATGTTATGCTAACTCATAATTCATATTTGAGAAAGTAGGTCCTTACTTTCTCAAATAGTGAAACGTTGAATCATTCACATTACTGTTCTGTTGGCCTATAGTAGGTGGTAAGTAGTTTAAAAATATAATTTTATAATTGGTACAATATTGAGTACTAGAGGGAAGTGAATTTCTAAATCTTCTTGGTATTTTAGGAGACCAGTGTTATCAGTGAATGCTAGAGTTGTCCTTACAAATGGACAAATTTGTAAATACTTAGTACTTTGTTTTACTGCTGGACATGGAGGAAACTCCTAAGACTGCTTGTCATTATTTTTTTTTTTTTAATATTTCTTAACTGAAAAGCTCTAGGTCATGAGGAAGTAAAGGTGGGAGTGGAAAGGTTTCAAGGAAGTTATTCAGATTTACATTGTCCTTTAAAAGATCTCCATTCTCAGTATAGCTGACATTTGAAATTTCAGTTAAATATTGGTTCCTGGCCAGAAATAGTTGTGGTTTAGGCTTCAACAATAAAAGGTGGATTATTTTAACAAAAGTGTTGTATTTATTCTTACATTATGTGTTCTCTCTCTCTCTCTCTCTTACACACACACACCACATACACTTATGTCCCTATCTTTATCTCTATGAAGCTATTTTATTTTGGCAAATGATTTTGTTGGCAGTAGGTTGTTTGTCATTTGCAGTTCTAACCAGTGTTGAACCACAGTGACCTGAGGCATGGTATTCTTTGACTAAAATTGTAAAACAGCTAATATGACACCATTTTTCAATACTGTAGTATTGTACAATGTATTTGATGCCACTATTGAAGAAATTGAGATTGCATAGAGTAATAGAGGAGAAACCCTATGCACACACAATACAGGGAAGGCTTTAGTTAAGAAGTTTTTGACTTACAAACATGATACCCATTATATCATGTGGCAGATAGAACTTGGAGTTTTTAGTTAAGTTCATTTATAAAAGTGTAGTGCATAAATAAAGGAGTGAGTTGAGGAAAACATAAAAATTCACATTAAAAATAACAATAATAAGCTTTAAAACAGAAAAAAACATTTTAAGAAAATCCATTGTAGAGTAGAGATTGGCATACTTATTGTTGGGATAGTGGAGTGATCCTGTGGATGATTTAGTATATGTGCAGTTACTAGAACTCTTAGATTGTGATCTGGATTTGTTTGACTCTCTGAGGTCCTACTGACTCTTAGATTAGAAATGCAGCTCCTTGCCAGGTGCAGTGACCCACACCTTTAATCCCAGTGGCTCAAAGACTGAGGTAGGAGGATTTCGAATTTAGAAGCCAGCCTCAGCAAAAGCGAGGTGCTAAGCAACTCGGTGAAACCCTGTATCTAAGTGAAATACAGAATAGGTCTGGGGATGTGGCTGAGTGGCCCAAGTTCAATCCCCACTGCCACAAAAGAAAGAAAAAAAATGCAACTCCTTTTAAATAATTAACATAATTGAAAGGAGTAATTTAAAAATTTGCTTTCTCTGGTTCCCCATTTTGCTTTTTACAGGTGTAAAAGCATAAGTATTCAGTTTTCAGGAAGATGAGGAAAAAATATATTTACTTTTCTAGCACTTTGGCTTTTTCTTTTTTCTTTTCTTGCTGTTCTTATGCCATAAATGGAAAGGCATCTGTACCATGGATTGTGTCATGCCCACTGATTTCTTTTTTTCATTTGAATGTAATTGTTCCTTAGCAAATAATTGCAGTCCTTTCATTGAGCTTGATTGAATTAGGTGTATGTATGAAAATGAGTTAGTTAAAGCTTAGTCTATTACCCAGAGAATTGATGAAAACATCAGAAAAGCAGTCATTCATGGGAATTAAATATGCTTCCATGTAAGCAGGCACATGGTCACCCTGGAGTCCCTTCTGTGCTGACTGGGTAGTAGTGACATCAGGGTATAAAGCATACAATTTTGGCATAGAAGGGAATTTTGCAGTGATGTGCCTTTGAATGCTATATTGGACATTTAACACTAATTGGAAGTCCGCCTCATTGTAAGAAGTGGCACCTCACCTTTTTGTAGTGTAATAAGTGATTCAAAACACAGTGCCCCAAGGGGACGGTGTCTGAGCTGTGCCAGAAAGCCAGTTGCATTGGTATATTTCAGTGATTGCTTTAGGCCACATCTTTAAGATTGGGCTTTGAGATGCCAAGTCAGATGCCTTATTTGTGTTAAGAGGCAAATAATAGGTATTTAATAGATGACTGTCCACCTGCCATGATGAGGTTTCTAGGCGGGAATACTGAGTGTGGACAGGGTTGACCAGGACTATCATGAGTGGAAAGCAGAGACCTTCAAAAGGGAAGGGGAGGTTCTTAATGAGGTAGTGGGTTCTAATCAGGAGGAGTCAGGATTCCAAGGCTCTCTGTGGGGGAGTGAGGATTGAGAAGACACCAACATGGGACTGGGAGAACATAGGCAGGCACCAGGTGGCTTGCACAGATCTGCCCAGACTTTGATCAAAGGGCTTGTTAAAGTCACCATTGTGTTCACACTTTGGGCTTTTGCTTATCCGACCTTATGACATCTCACCAAACAACCCAATTCTGTCAAGTCAAAAATGAAATCCTTTTAATTGAAATGCAGAATAGGCCACACTATTATTGCTTTTCTGATGCTACTCATGGGCATTTTGTAATAGCCTATACAATCTTAAGTTAGGCTGTCTCAGGTAGGACATTTAGCCTGGAAATTGACCTCTTCTCTGGGGCTGGTTCACTGTCTTTTTAGGTCCATCATGATTTCTTTGTTTTCTTGAGAGTTAACAACCTGTATTGGCCATAGAATAGTCAATTTATTCTTTCCTCTTCTCCCGCTTTATCCATAGATAGTTGTATCATACATAGTAAATTACAGAACGGTAATCAAAATAAAATCTCCCATTATAGAAATAAATGTATCAGGATACTTGAAGATTTGTTTATCTTTGAGCTTCTTAAAGAACTTCTTATGGAAGAAGAATTAGCATATTTTATTTCTCATATAGCATATGTTCACTGCTTACACTAAAGTGTAATCAAATATTTAAACCAAAGAAGAATTAAACCCACACTGTTAAGATTAATGTGATAGCTAGGCATGGTGGCTCATACCTGTAATCCCAGCTACTCAGGAGGCCTAGACAGGGTCACAAGTTGGAGACCTGTCTCAAATATTAAAAACAAAAACAAAAAAAAGGACTGGGGATGGTAGCTCAGTGGTAGTGTTCTTGGGTTCAATCCCCAGTAAACCTCCCAACCCCAAAAAGGTGATAGAACTTTTTCTCCCAATTTTGACTGAACAAATTATAGTAACACTTTTAATTTGTAAGAATTTCTTTATTTGACATGTGTAGTTATTTACTTAATGGTTTTTGCTCATTTATTTTATATTAACTAATGGTTGTATATATTGCTTTTATGACTTTGTATGAAGGAAAAAAGTATATGACTAGGAGATTAGTTTGTGATATTTTCTTTAAATTTTTATTGACATTAGTTGTATATTTTATGGTAATTTTATTTTTTTATTTTTTATTTTATTTATTTGTTTTTTTTATTGTATACAAATGGGATACATGTTGTTTCTCTATTTGTACATGGAGTCAAGGCATACCATTTGTGTAATCATAAATTTACATAGGGCAATGATGTTTGTTTCATTATTTTTTTCCCTTCCCCCCACCCCTCCCACCCCTCTTTTCCCTCTATACAGTCCTTCTTCCTTCATTTTTACCACCCTCCTTATCCCTAACCCTAAACCTAACCCTAACCCTAACCCTAACGCTAACCCCTCCCACCCATTGTATGGTAATTTTAAATAGAGTTTCATAGTATTAATTTTATCAGTGTTTAAAATTTTGTGCTTCTTTCGGAAAAAGTTTTAAAAACAGGCATTTAGTTTGCAAGTATTCATATGCTAACCTTGGAGGTTAACTTCAAAGATTTGATTTTAGTTTTTTTATCTATACTCTTATTTTCAAAATATGGGAATGAATGAGTAGTATCTTGTGTGAAGTGGCATGAGACCATTTAATGTTCTATTCTTGCCTGCTATTGTTTCTGTTAATTGCATTGGGTGACAACTGAATCATCTAATTCTAGATAAAATTACTCATGAATTATTACACAGTTTTGATAGTTAATGTTAATCACAGACTGATTAAAATTAAAAAAACTTTAGTCTAGACATAAAATGACTCATAATATTGTTAGACCTGTAAACCAGTAAGTAAGAAATGTATTGTCATAATCTGCTTGGGGCAAGAAATTGCCCCTTTTGGTTAAATGTGAACAAGCAAACTAGAAACTTAATGTATCTCACAATGAAACCGAGATTATAAAATAGTTATCTTTACTTACAGTGTTATTTTACATTTAAAATATTCCATGTATTGGTATGTACATTCTTTTTGCTGATTTTGATTATTTTTCCTATATTTTCTTAGTTCTTTATACTTAGAAAATAATTGGTTTGGTACAGTTTTTATCTGTGTGCACCTTCACCGTAACTGTTTTCTTTTTTGTTTGTTTAATTTTATTGTCTCACTTCATTCATTTTCTTTAAAATACTTGAAAGATTAATTATATTAATATCTGGATCATAGTTTATGTAGTTGAGTTGGGTCAGTCATTTAAAATAACTAATTTAGTCAGGATGACAGTTAACCCTGTATTTTTCCAGGAAGTTTTCCTGTAATTATATATTTGATTTTAGCCCAAAGCTGAAGAAGCCATTGCCTTTAATTCTTAGTCTATGCAACCTCACTCTCAGAATTCATATTAAGTAATTTTAGCTAGTTGTCTTTTTGTTAAATTAAAAATGACAGTAAACACTTGGGGACTCTTCTCTAAATTGCATTGACATAGGGATGTTTGCCTGGTGTTGATTGTTAGGCTGTTAATTCATTTTATTGGGAGACTATTTTGGCGAAGGAAAATTAGTGTCAGCTTGTTTGCAAGGCTTTCCTGTCTCCTGTTTTAACCACTTTGCTATGGCTTTTTCACAGAATCCTGTTGCATCACAGACGCTGGAAGTTCTGATGTTCCATTGCAATCACAATGGAAAGTCCTGACTTGACTGGTAAGAGCTGCACTGAAGGTGCATCTTACTTGCTTACCTGGAAGCTGTGAGGCTGTCAAGAACTATGTGCTATTAGAGCTGGTTTCAGCCTTGCCCCATCTGATGGATTCACTTTCCATACTAATCAAGAAGTGTGACAGTTCTGTATTTTTTCTCATTTTTATTATTCTTTTTACAGTGACATTTTAATCTTCATCATCAAGTAAGTTAGATCTTTTCAAATTATGAAATTTAAAAAATTTTCAGAATCTCTTCATTTGTTTCTTCACAACAGTGTGTTTTTAGTGAAAGTCAGTTGATTAAAGTCTTGGGTTACACACCTAAAATATATATATATAATTGATCAGTTTCTTTGAAAGCAGTTCTTTGTATCATTGTTGCTTTTAATTGGAAAATGAATCAATATCAAAAGTCTTGGGAGTTTTTCTTACCTATTAAAAATAATAGAGCAGGACAAGGTGGGGGTGCTAAGCAACTCAGTCTCTAAATAAAATACAAAAAAAAAAAAAAAAAAAAAAAAAGGTCTGGGGATGTGGCTCAGTGGTTGGTGGTCCTGAGGTCAATCCCTTTAATTCTTAAATCCCCCATTGCATATAATAGAGATGTGTATAGCTGCATCATGAAACTTCTTAAAATATGAAAACTATGTAATAAAGTTCAAATTTTTTATGTATATACATATGTATATATGTGACAAATTTTTAAAGCTGTTACTCGAAAAAAATTTTATCTGTTTTAAAATATGATATTAATATTTTAGTTTTAGTAATGGTTAGTTGCATAGATTTTTCCCAATCTGGGAATCAGCTGTTCAATTGCTTTATTCATACATGCGTACTATATTGTGAACTGATGATTTATAAGACAAAAGAGCTTGGTGTAAATCAAAACGAACAAATGTAGCAAATATGGTTCAGTTGCAGTTTTTGGGAAAGGAACTTTTTTTTAACTTTTCAATTAATTGAAAATTAATCTGAATTCTTTTCTGTTTTAAGGGGTTTTTGTTAGCTTATTAAATCTGTCTAAAACATTTGCAACTACTTTCCTTCAGTATATGACTGAATGTTGCTTTTATACCATGAGCATAAATAGAAAGCCTCTGAGTCATGTTTTTCTGAATGTCATTGTTTAGGATTGGACACACAGTAAAAATTAGCAGGTTAGCTTAAAACATGTATTTAATATAGGAAAACATCAAGCAAATCTTTTTCTTTCTTTCATTTTTGTGTGTGTGTGTGTGTGTGTGTGGTGGTAGGTTTTGAAACACCAGCAAAATCTTGATGCCATTAAGAAAACTGGTATTACTATTTTTCCTTTTTACTGTGCTATCCTTTAGGAATACTTGATAGAAACAAAAATTTCAGATTTAAGAATGCCAGTCAGAACATAATTATAGTTTTATAAAATCAGCAAATTGACATGGAATGTTCATAAATTGATACCGAAATATCATATGGTCTCAGTTGCTAATCCAAAAGGAAATTATAGTGAGGTTTAAAGAAAATTGAAATTGTCAACAGTATTCTGAATTTGTTAAATATGAATACATATATAAAAAGTAAGGCAGCTTTTTTAATTTGAGCTGTCCAGAAAACTAACTCATTAGTATGATGGTCTTGACTAGCCATTTGATCTGTGATTTCTGAATGTAAATCTGATTACCACAATAAAACATTTTATTGACTAAGCAGAAATTGACAGAAATTGAAATTGCTGGTAAAATTTAAGATGAAAGTTTAATTGAAGATGGTGAAGACTGTATACTTCTAGTGTATATATATATGTATTTGCACTCAGATACTGTGTTAATTAAGAAATAAAAAGATGTCATACAAAAGCAAGAGTGATTTATATACTAGAAGATGTTACTTGCCGAAAGGATACCAGCATTCCGTAGATCTGGGAAACATCAGTCAGCTTAAGCAAAGTTACGTTGCATTATTAAGAGTCCCCAGATCTTAGTGGTATATAGTAGTAAAAGTTTCTTATTTTTGTTTATGTCTTTGATGAGTCTGGTGCTCTTCTGTATTATGTATCCTCTTCATTCCTGGAGCAAAGCTGAAGGAGCAACCTTTTTTGGGATGCATAGGTTTTGTGGTGGAAGAAAAAAGCAATAGTGAAGCTATGGCACTTAAAACAGCTGCTTGGAAATGACACATGTCGCTGCTTCTCATATTTCATTGTCCAAAGCAGGTCACTTGGCCAAGCCTCTGTTTTAGGGTGCCAGGGACCTTGTACAAAGGGTGAGGTAGGGAAAGGCAGATAAGGAGGACAGTGCATGTTTTAACTTTAGTATCTGAAAATAGCATCTACTGCTTGTTAAGAGAGAGCGTACTTGATATTTTAAAGATTGCAAAAAGTCCTTCAGTAAATCCATCTGTTTAAATCTAGATTTATTTGACTGTTTCCTTTTTATTGTTATATGGGTTACTATTGATGACAAGTTATGGAGTGAGGAGTGGATACAGTTTGAGTGTCTTAATGTTTTGAATGTTAGAACTTTTTCATTATTTAGTAATAAATTCTAGTATATATTTTAGACTTTACATTATTGTTTAATAAGTAGTTTTAAAAATAAATGAGAACTAATGCATACAGGACCCATGGCAGTTTGCATACAGAGTTAGAGAAGGGAAATATGATATTTATTATAATTCATTGCCTATGCATAATAGGTTACAGAATTTTGACAGATACTATCTAATTTGATATAAGAAGGCAATGAAGAAATGAGTATTTTACTTTTCTCATTAGTAATAATTTTTACTCAATATAATGGTTATCAATTACCTTTGTCTACTTAAGTTCAATTTCAAGAATCATTTTAGAGATAAAGAATGTGACATTGTAGGGAGCTTAATTGTATCCCTGGAGTTTTCTAACATACTCCACCTAAGGTCATATTCACTATACAGTGGCTTTGCATTATTATATCCTAAGTCTTATAGAAAATTGCTAGGAACATGGAACTCCTCAGCTAATATTGATTTGATTAATCCTATAGGTATTAAAAAATAATTTTTCCAGATCTGTATAGATTACAGTTGTGTAGAAATACAGAAGGCTATTAACAGTACTTTTGTTTGATAGTTTATAGTTCCTTAAGATTGAGGGAGAGGAGCATGGTTAGAAAGCTGTCTTTTTTTTTTTTTTTTTTAATTGTGTATATACAGGTTAGAAGGTAAGACAGCATAACAAAACATGGCATTTTGGATTTAGAGAAATTCTAGTTTTGGCACTTTTTGATTGAAAGAATTTGGGTGATTATTTTGATCCTTCTGAAACTTTGTTTCTTCATTTTCACAAGGGGATCACAATCTCTACCTTGAAGGAGTGTGAGAAGTAAAATTGAGGCAGTTGTGTCAAGTGTTGAATATAGTGCGTGGCACATAGATACACTCAGGAAATGGTAGTTTACAAATTTTTCACCATGAAGAAACATTAAATTTTGAGGAGTTAGAGATGTTTACCCTGACTTGAAGATCACATAATGTATGCATGTTTTGAAACTCACATGTATCCCATAAATATGTACAATTTTTATGAGTCATTTAAAAAATAAAAGGAATGTGATGAAAATTCAAGAATCCCAATACCCTATAAAATACCTCTGATAGATATCTGATGGTGTATATTTATCTAAAGTGTGTTTGTATATTTATATATGAATAATCTCCCTGAAGAGTTTTTAAAAATTGCCCTGGAAGTGTAAAAACTTACCCATTTTTCTACAATTATACTGGAAATTGAAGGTAGCTATATTCTTAAAACTGAGAGAAAGGGTGAATCCTGTTAAAGATTGTGAGCCACTCTATAATCTAATAGTTCACTCTGCCAGTGAGAATTTAGAAGTCCCAAGGACAGAGAGATGACCAAGAATTGGATATGTATTCTTTTATCATGAAGTTCAAAACATTCAAAATTTATACAATCTTGAGGCAAGATACAAAAACAGGAGGTGGTGCTGCTAAATTTTTCTTTACCATGAAGAGCAAATGCTATTAGATTTCAAAAGGAGTGGGCATTTATATTTTAAGTTTTTTTGTTACTATTCTCCAATGAAGGTTTAATTGATTTGGACTCCTTAAAGAACTTCTCTATTGACATTGCCTCCTGTACTCTCAGAATCAGGTACAAAACCTTATGATCTTTCTACAATGACAGTTTCATTTGCTTAATTTAAAATAACACATGTATGTAAAAATGAATGGGGTGTGTGTGTGAGTTTTTCTTCACATTGTTCCAGACTCATTTTATAAATGGAACATCTCTGTTACTATCAGTTACTGACTGATTTAGCTTGATTATTAGTAGAGTAAAACTACCTAAAAATATAAGCTCCTCATCTTTACAGGTTGTGATAGCTAGCAGTGGCTGCTATAAAAAAATATCACCATCTGAGTGGTTTAACGAACAAACATTTATTTTTCCACAGTTCTGGAGGCTAGAAGGCCATGAATAAGAAGCTGGTAAATGTGGTCTCTGGTTTGGTTCCCTTTGTGGCTTATACATAGCTGCCTTCTTGCTGTGTCCTCACAGGGTCTTTTCCTCAGTTGTCACAGAGTCAGAAAGCTCTGATGTCTCTTCCTCTTCTCAAAATTAACTAGGTGTGTTAGAGTCCCATCCTATGACCTCACTTAATTTTTATTATTTCTTTATTGGTCCTCCCTGTCTCATCACATTGGGAATGGGGGCTTTAACCTATTGTTTGTTTTTTTGCACAGGGAAGCCCACTTTCACCCATAACAGGTAGTTGTTTTTCTCTTCCAAAGAATGAAATGGAAGTGTTGAAAAAGTATGTTCTGTAATACATAATATATAAACAAGAAATATGGTTTGCTATAGTCTTCTAAGATTCTAAAATTATCTTTGGTGCCTTTGAGGTGGGAGACATTTGAAATTACTGAATTCATATTCCACTTTGAAGTTGTTGTGCATGAAAATGAGTTTCTTATAAGTGAAGGAATCAAGTCTAAGAACTTGAAAATCAGAAATGATTTGTATAATGGAAGAATTATATCATTGTAAAAATTGGCTTCCATGTGTCTTCATTGCTATTTAGGAATAGATTGTATTTGAGAATTTCATTGAAGAACAAGAGAGTTACTTTTTGGAGGTTATATCTGTTTCTGTTTACTGTCTCAAACAAGGAAATTCACATGATCCAAGGCAGTATTCTTTAACTATGTGAAACAGTTGAGAATCCAGATAGGGAAATGAAATATATTTAAGATTTTGGTAAACAGAAAATAATACAAAAAAGAATGTATTTGAAGTAGTTCCAGAAGTCAGAGAGCCCTAAATCTGATACATCTACCTACTTATTGCCTTAGCTTCCTTTCTTTTTTCTTTTTTCCCCTTCTTTCCTCTGATGTCAGTGCTTAAGTTAGATGATAGTAGTTTGAATTTCTCAAGTATAGTCGATAAGCACAGCTCACTGAATTTTAGTACCTTTTTCCACTGTATCATAGTATATTTTTAAATTAAGTTCATCAGTTGATGGGTACTTGGAATTAGTGGTAAGCAAATAGTGGATGTTGACATAGATAAGATTAACTTTCTTTGTTTTATCTTTAGTTGATTGTGTATTGTGTGTTCTGTGTCACTAGAATAATTTCAATTTCTGATTATTTGGTATCTGTCCAATACAAGATGTCTGTAATCAAAAGGAAACAAACCTTTTGAGACTTAAACCATGCTAGGCAAGTGCACCACCACTGAGCTGCATCCCTAACCCTTAAACACTTCTGTGAACAAATAATTTTAAATTCATTTGTGAAATTTAACAGTTCACCTCTGTTTTTTGACTGTAGGATAAACTGTCAAGCAGTGATCTAATTTTGTAGATGTCTGTTTAATTGGTTAAAGATATTTTAACTCTTTTAAAATGCTTTGATTTTAGTTTCCCTAAAAGTGATTTCTGAAATGATTCATACTCAAAAACATACATAATGAATTTTAGCAGTGTATTTCTTCTCAACAATAGGATCAGTGTACTAGATTGTGAAATTCACTAGTTAAGGACAGTATTAAATATATTTAGGCATGACTTCTCTCCATGCACTTAATGGTACTTTGAAAGGCATTTGATAAATTAAGTAAGTTTGCATTGAATTTTGTAGTCCCTCTGATCTCCATTATAGAAAAGTATGCTTTCCCAGGAAAATCCATAGATGTAATAACTGTGCTAATTAGCTTTCTGTCACTGTAACCAGTACCTGAGATAATCAACTTACAGCGAAAAGATTTATTTTGGTTGTAACCTTCTATACGTTCCTGTCCTTGATTAGGATGAACCATTGTTCTCAGGCCTCCAGTTGGATACTGGATAGTAGCAGTGCCATATGACAGAGGAAAACTGCTTACCTCATGATTGGGAAGTGAAAGAAAGAGGGGAGACCATAATTCACTATATGGGCACACCTCTCAATGACCTAAAGACCTCTCTCCTCTTAAAGGTCCCTACCAGTTAAAGTTTCTGCCACCTCCCACTGGCCGATTTGGAGGCCAAGCCTTTAACCTGTGGGCTTTTTGGGGACATTCCTGATCTAAACTATAGTAACAGGGGAGTTGTTCTTAACATTTCTAAGAATTTCCATCTATTATAATGTAAAACACATACTGATTTACTGGTTATGCTCTATATTCACAAATCAGTGCAGTATATACTTGGAATTCTTAATAGGACTTGTTCAAAATGTGAAGGGACTTGAATTTACACTAGAAAGTTTATTTTGTTTGTGACTATATTTCCCAAACCTACAAACGGTGTCTGGCACATGGAGTTTGCTCAATAAACATTAGGTGAATTAGTATTTTAGGAATTTGCATTTCATTAATCCTGTATTCCATTGAACTTAGTGTTAATAAGCACCCCCTGGTTTAATGGAAGTAATTATTTTTCCCAGACTGAGTTTAAGAAGAAGAATAATTAAAGATCTAAGTTTGTGGTTAGTCCCATTATCAATAAATGTTAGTGGGCCTGAGAACTTAAAATGAATAGCAAAACAATTCCAGGTGCTTGATGGGTTATTTGTTATGTACACTTAATCACAGGTGTTTATTCAGACTTGTTAGCTTTTTAACACATGCTTCTCTAACTTGATCAGTAGATGAGTTAGTTGAGTACATGTGAAGGTTGTGAGATTTAAAATAGGCAAATTGGTTCATGCTGGGCTTTAAGAGATGCAGGATGGTACCTGGACTCAGTTAATATATCTACCAAACAGCTGACTGAAATCCACATTTTGGTGGTTTATTCTGTGGGGATATTTTTATGCTTTCTCTGTACTTAAATTGACCTGTGAAGATGACAGGAATATTGTGTCTTATCTTTACATTGATTTCTATAACCTTCGTTTAGTTTTATTTATTTATTTATTTTCCTCTGCTGTGACTGTAGTACTGTTCTTATAAAACAGATGAATTATGTGATTATTTTACTGTTCCTTAACATTTACTATAAGGACATCTGTTACCAAGTGTCTACTCATGGCAGAGTATTCCACTTCAGGTGGTGTTTTAAGGCACTGAACGTTAATTTCCATAGGCACTTAGACTCCACAGGTTTCCTTAGAGCCAGCCAGATACAGAGGAACTGATTTCTCGAATAGGGCTTAGCCACCACTATCCTAGTAAATCATGTTACTATGAAGAATTGCCAAATAAGAGAAAGTAAAACTTTGAAAATATGTGCAGATATACACACTATAGGTGTTTGTGCAGAGTAGTACCTACCATCTCTCCATCCAGCACCACTCAGATGGGCATGCTCCTGAAACGATCCATTATCTCAGTGTAGTCTGTGAATACCAACTAGGTTTTCAGCATTGTTAGAGGTACCAAATAGGTGTATTATAAAAGAATCAGTAGAGAAGAGTTTGAAATCAGCAGTCACTGCCATTCCCCATAAATAGCAACTTTCTATGGAGTTATTTTTTTGGGCTATTTGTTTGAAGGATGGAAGCATACAGTTGATATTTCACTTAATTTGCTAAGGTAAGCATTTGAATGATGAAGTTTTCAGGTTTGATAGTTTAGTTGTTCCTGTTAATGATGGGCATAGAGAAAACTTTCTAGCAAGGCTATTCTATTGTACAGGTAGTAAAGATGTCCCAGGAGGTCCCACCTCTTTTTGTGAGTTTTTAACTTAATCATCAAGATCAAATTTTTGATTATTTTCATTGTAATAGAATATTTTATACATTGGAGTTTATAATTACCTCTGAATATTTAAAGATTTTTAACTTTTACTTCCTATTGCTCGTAAGTGTCCTTATTTGCCTCTAGATTGTGAACTGCGTAATGCTCACTATTGATTTCTAGAGATTGATAAGGATAGACTTTCAGAAAGATCAAGAGGGAAGGAATCAGTAAGTTGTTGAAAAGCCAGAAATACATCTTTGATTTAGTTGTGTTCAGAATACTGCTGTTGCTGCTGCTGCCAGAAGTAAGGAGATTGTAGCAGAAGCTTATTTGCTGGGGGTGGAGTGTGAAGTTTGGGGTAGATTGGAGTTCATATGCAGAGAGGATATTCATGTGATTGTTTTAAATTTGAGATGCATTTGACTTAAGATGGGGCCACTTGAAGGAAAATGAGACTTTGAAAATTGCTGAAAGCAGATAATATACCGAAGAATACAGTTTTGACAACTCTTGCCTATTTGTTAAGCAGTATTTGAAGGAAAGGAAAATAATCAGATCTGTGGTGAGAAAAGCCCATAGAGTGTACTGCTGTGGAAGATAGGGAAGAGTTTCACCATCAGTAATGTTGAGAAACATCTAAACACCTTACACAGAGGCTTTGGGTTAGCTACCCACAGGTAAATAAACTTTTGGAAAAAGTAGTTTTCATGGAGTAGTCAATGCAGACGCCCTGTTGGATAATGTTTCTAAGATACCCCTTTTCAGTGCCAAGTTCTCAATTCTCCCTTTGGTTGGAACTGTATGCTGAGTTACTGCCTTCGGGGAGTAATGCATCATGATTTACAAATCCACTCCCTGGAAGCACAGAACCAATTTTCTATAAATATAGTCTTACTATTTTTTCTTGAAGTTTGCTACCTTAGACTGTTTCAAATAAAGCTTATCCAGGTGCTGATATCATTTCCTCAAATGCACACAGTGACTTCCTTTAAAATGTCATCAACAAGTGTATTTCCTAAATATCTCACCCAGAGGACTTATATTTATTATAATTGGCATTACAGAGGAATAAATAATGAGTTCCCTGTAACTGCCAACTCTTTTACTCCAAGTGTAGTGATACTTTATGGAAAGCCTGCTTTTTAATGAAGATCTTTTAGAAAACTTTACAGAGTACTTGGGCTACCTGTATGTGCCATTTCTAAGCTGTGAATCAGATATGTAGCCAGTTTTGTTTCCATCTGCAGAAAGTGGTCTCAGGTATGTAGGACTCACCCTTAGGTAGAAGTGATGATCAAAATGATGAAAACAACCACTGTTTTTTGCATTTTATGTTCTAATTTATATATCTGTGGGTGTATTTTTTTTCTTTCTCCTAATCTTCACGATGAGCTTAGCTATGTATAGGTACCTATTATTCTTATTTTAAAATAGGAGATAACTGAAGCTTAGAATGTTTAAATAAATTGAACTTCTTGATTTGATTTAGCTTTGATTCAGATTTAGCTCTGACTTTCAAAGACTATTGTTTTTTTTACATGGCCCCTACAGTTTGATGATGTATTTCAAATTTGAGCTGAAACATTTACCTTAGTATGGGAGCTCAGTATCTGGTTACTTTCCCTTTTCTGCCAACATGGGAAGAATAGATCATTGCTTTTCATGTCTTTAAATCAGCCTATTGCTATATGCCATTGATTAAGTCAGCAGTCTTTATATTTAATACTGTTACATATATTTAATCTTTGCATCAACCTGGTGAGAAGTAAGTGCATGTACCCTCATCATTTTGTTAGGCAAACTCGTATATGCTCTGCCTAGATTTGGCCATTAAGGTTTTACCACATTTATTTTATGACATCTCTATCATAAATATATATCTCTTTGCCTTATCAGTTCAACTGAAGTTTTGATGCAGTTGAGAATGAATTATAGGCATCACTATACCTCCTCCTAAATTCTAAAGTATGTGTATTTTTCTTTTTTGGTGTGAAATTTACATTTAGCAAAAGTGTGCAATTCTTAAAGACACATCTTTGAATTTTAATAAATGCATATGCCAGTATAACTCAGATACCTACCAAGGTATAAAACATTACTATTTGTAGGAGCCTCTTTTTATTTCCATTTTTTTAAGCTGAGGGAACCAAAGCACAGAGAGGTTAAGTGATCTGCCTAAGGTTATACTTTATCCCATAAATTATCTTCAAATATTCAGATATCCTTTTATATTCCTGTGCACAAATACATGGTTTATATTTAACACATAAAGTGTATAGACAGAAGTGGTATGCTGGGTTTAGTGAGAGTAGAAATGCTTCTAGGAATGCATCCATTCCTCACAAGAGCCTATGGCTGGAGGGACCTTCTACTATGACAATGAAGTTCCCTTTCATCAAAGTACTAGGGTGAATCACCATGTAACTGTCTTAACTGGCATCCTTGATTAATGTATATTGGTTTCCATGTATACTAGTAAAGTAATAACAGATTTCCTAATGATGACACTTACCCTCAGTAAAATCCTGAAGTTTCCTTTGAACAATTAAAGGTAAATTATTTTCAGTATAGTTCGTATTAAACATTTTTTTCTCTATTACTATTAATAGGCAATTGTTCACCCATGCATGATATTCACTGTAACACTTCTGTTATTACCTCATATTCCAAAATAATAGAATTGACCAATTTGGGATTTATAAAGTTATAAGTTTTGTAAACTTCTTAACAAAAACTAAATGGGATATTTTGCCTTTCTAAGTAAAGCACGTAAAAATGCAAGGATAGAGCCAGGCATGGTGACCCATGTGTGTTATCCCAGTGACTGGGAAGAGTTGCTAGTCTGAGGCCCTAAGCAATTGTGATCCTGTCACACAAAATGAAAAATAAAAAAAACTAGGGCAGGGATATAGCTCAGTTGGTAGAGTGCTTGCCTTGCAATCACAAGGCCATGGGTTCGATCCCCAGTACCGCAAAAAAAAAAAAAAAAAAGCTAGGGATGTGTCTCAGTCAGGGGGAAAGTATCCTGGGTTCAATCCCCAGTACAAAAATAAATAAATAAATAAATAAAATAAAAAAATTAAATATAGGAGAGATTATTTTTTTAATTTTGTTTTTGGTTTATAACACTTAGGTGGGCCATCCCAATAAAAAGGAACTGTTGAACTCTAGTGTCTTTCCTACATTGTGTTCAAATCACAAATCATGTCTTAAAAGTTGACCAGGACTCTTTTCACTACTCAACAAATGAAAAAGCAGCCATCCTGTAGTTTAAAAAAAAAAAAAATTATTTTTTATAAAATACAAATCAAACTATTGCTTAAAAGTGAATTAAAAATAATAAAATGCAGTTAGCAAAGCCTAGCCTGTCACTAGAGGGCAGAGCAGTACTGTACTTTAGGCCTTATTTGAAAATTTCTGGTTTAAAAATTGCTGAACATTATGGAAAATATATCGATGCACAGTTGAATAGAAATTTCTTTGTATTCTTATTGTCTTGCTGTGAAATCCAATAACATGTTCTGTACTTGTATCAAAGGAGCTTTCCTGGCAATTACACTGATTGTTTCTAAAAGTGCATGATTATTTAGAGGAGTATAAGTATCCCTCAAGAGAAACATACTAAAGCTTACTAAGAGTGTACATTAAATCATTCTACTTTATGGAGTACCTTGAAATGGGATTGCAATGCAGGTGTTAGGTAAGACATGAGAGAGAAGTAACTTTGAGACCAGTCCTTTACTGATACTTAACTTTTTAAGAATTCATTGCAATGTAGAACATTTTCATATTTTTTTGGTCAGCTAAAATGTGCCAGATCATTAGGACTTTCAAATTATGAAATTGTAAAAGCAAATGAACACTTTATAGCTTTTTTTCCCAAAGGTTAAAATTTTGCCTAGTGACTGTTCATTTCTGTCTAAATTTTCTGTTATTCTGATATATTTTTATTATGATTTATTTTTTCTGATGTATTTTAAAAATTCTCTTAAGAGGGGCTGGGAGTGTTAACTCAGTGATAGAACACTTGCCTAACATGTACAAATTCCTGGCTTCAATCCCCAGTACCACACAGTAAATAAATAAATTAATTAAAATAGAGTAGA
Source organism: Sciurus carolinensis (assembly GCF_902686445.1). Taxonomy (NCBI): domain Eukaryota; kingdom Metazoa; phylum Chordata; class Mammalia; order Rodentia; family Sciuridae; genus Sciurus; species Sciurus carolinensis. The sequence goes on along the minus strand of NC_062221.1, from coordinate 84,966,079 downwards.
ATATTCTTGATGAGTAACTGGAGTAGTGGTATTTCATTTGTCCCATAAGATGGAAAAATTTCATTCTGAATTAGAGTTTGATTTGTATTTTATAAAAAATTTGGGTTTATATAATGTCCATTTTTATTAGGGACACCATAGGATATCAGGAAACATTTTGGAATCTGAAGATTTGGGGGCCCCCTTATCATTTATTTGTTTGCAACCTTGAGCAGGTCACATTACCTCCCTGACTTCCATTTCCTAAATTGGGGGGTGGGGGTGGAGAGGGCAGAATCTCCTTGTTTACAGCTGGATTGTTTTAAGGATTATGTGTTAATATATATAATGTTCAGAGGTGAAATTTGGTAAATAGTTTTAATAAATTTCAGAAAAAACTCAAGAAATTACTTTGAAGTGGTAAATTATATCATTTACATGAATAAATAGTATCAAAAATGTGGTTTCAAAATCAAAACCTGAGTTAAGATTGCCAACTACTTCTTCTCTGTCTCTGATTCCTTTGACTGCTTAGTCTCTCTATATGAGTCCTAACTCTCGCGTTCCTCTCAGCTCTTTATTTCTATCCTCTGGTTATTTCCATGTTTCCTCTCTCTGTGTTTCTCCTGACTGTCTCTGGTCTCTTTCTGTGTTTTTCTTGTCCCAGGCACCCTCAGGAAGATCCCAAGCCTCTAGCGGTACCTGGTATCATCTCCAGCATGTTGTAGATGTGGAGGATTCACTGGGATATTGAGAAATACCAGAGGCGAATTGTTCCACTGTAGTAAGTCCATCAGCATTTATATAGTGACTACTGTTCACAGGCATAGTTTGTTGTACTTGGGAGGGAAGAATGAGTGAGGGTGCAGTGCAGAACAAACAAACTTGTAAATTCTTTTCAGTTGTTCTTACAGGGTAAATACACGTACAAATAAAAACAACAAAAAATCTAAAGGCTGAGAAATAATTTTATAAAAGAGTTGTGTTGAATGTCTGCTGAAAGAACCCAGGGTTAATGGAGTAGAGAAAGCCAGGTGGTATTAATCAGGTTTCCTACATGAGTTTAAAATTAGGTTTTGAAGTATGATTGGAGAGAGATGAGGAGAGGGAGGGTGGAAATGAGTAATTTCTTTTGGCAAGCCTGTTTGCTTGCCTGTGAGATGGAGGACCGTAGTGAAATAAGACCGCTAAGTTTCAGCTTACCAACACCTAACTTTCCTTAAGTTTCCAGTCTTAGAGAAATTTAAGTTATGAGAAGAAATACAGTAAAGCTGTCACTTTCCATCAGTTTAATTGGTATTTGTTGCTAGTTTTAGAATTTAGAGAATTTAAGGGTAAATTATGGTTGTGAAGCAATAAAGAAGTTCTGTGACATAAAATTAATACACACTGATCATTTTAAGTGCTAAAAGCAATTAGAATAGTAAACTGTAGTATAACAAGTCTGTTTAATTTTCATGTTGGAGATTTATTTCTGCTGTCATATTTTAGCAGATGCATGCCCCTAATAGATGTGCACCACGTTTTCAGAGTTGGATTATCAGTGTTCCCAGTGGATTGGTTCCCAGCACTGCTAGCTGTCTAACATTGGGCAATCTACTTAACAACAGAAATCTCAGTTTTCTTATGTGAACTAAGAAGGAAAATGTTTTCCTCAAAGAGCCACATGAACTTAAAAAGAGATGAGTACATGCTAGGTACTTAGAAATACCTTTGCACATACTTAGAAATACCTTTAAAATAGTTTAACTGTTAAATGTAGGATTATTTCTGATAGTTGTTTAAAAGTAGAAGTAACCCTATAGTATTTAGAAAATGTTACATGTACAAAGAATATTAAATAAGGTATAAAGAATAACTTGAGTAACTGAGTACCCACCACTAGCTTAGGGAATAGAACATTACTAGTATCTGTAGTTCCCTGTATGCCCATACCAGATTCCAACACCTCACTTTATTACCTCACTACTCCTGGATGTTGAATTTATTAATAACTTACGCATTTTTCTTTATAGTTTTCCACACATTTACTCCCTATGTTAAATTTTGCTTCTTTTTGAATTTTATATAGATAATATAATACTGTCTTCTTCTGCAGTACCTATTTTTTCTGCTCATGATTTTAAGAGTTATTCCTGCTTATGCTTGTAATTTATTTATGATTGTAGTTTATAGTATTTCATTATATGAAAATGCCACACTTTATTTCCCTTTAATGACTATTTAGGCTGTTTTCATGTGTGTGTGGGTGTGTGTTTGTGTATGTGTGTGTATTACTAGAAATAAAGCTGTAGAGGAAAAATTCTTAAGAGTCCTATATATGTCCTCTCTGTTATTTTTGGTAGGATATATGTTTAGAAACAGAACTGCCAAGTCAAAGGGTATGCTTAGCTTCACAGTCCACAAGATAATGTCAAATGCGTTTCCTTAGAACTCGCTAAAGTTTATACTCCCTTTCATAATGTAAATCTTCCCTCCTTTTCCTGTAGTTATTGAAAATTGCTAGATTCTGTTTAATAGATGTACCACATCTTTAAGAATGATCTTCTGTGAATATTATTGTACCCATGCAGAGTTTAAAAATAGGAATGATTTTTAAGGTTGCCTATGGTACCATCTTAACAATAACCCTGATGACCCTCATTTTTTAAAGCTAGTTTTATTCTTTGCAGCAGCTGCTGCTCTTATTTCTCTCCATTTTTCATTCATCATTCTCACCTTTTTTCAAACTCAGCTACTGAAATAGTTGGACATGTTTGCTATGTATTTTCCTCCAGAAAACCATAATATAATGTTCCCTTATGATTAAATTAAAATTGTCAGCTGATCCTGACTTCTAAAACACGGCAGAGAAATACACACATCTTTTACGGATTTAATTTTTCCTCTTAAAATTGCAGTTGAGATAGCGAAGGAGTAGCCCACAGAGGACTGTTTGCAAGCTGAAGTGATTTGATCCACCTATTTTATTCTGCATTGCAAAAGTTATAAAAACTTGAGTGTGTGAGTCAAGCTGTGTTTGCCATTCTTGCCCCTTTTCTGTCCTTCACCCACTTTTGTTTTTCTTAAGCCAACAGTTCTTTTGGTATGAGATTATACTTGTATACTTCATTCCAGTTTTAATATCAAAAGTTCCTCCTAGCCTTATAATAGGTACTTGGTGGCCCATAGTGTTAGTTGACTGATCTCAGTGTTTTGCCTGTTACCAAGTTTATTGTCACTCTTCACTATGCCCATTTTCTAAGATATTCCAGAGAGGATACTAGAATCTAGCCTATTGCCTAGTACTTAAATATTTAATAAATGTTTTTTGAATGTAAACAAAGAGGTAAATGCAGCAAACACTGAAATGCCTTTTTTCTGTTCAGCAACAATAATTTCCCTAATGGCATAGGGCAAAAATCAAGACAATTGAAAATAGTTCTGCTAGTAAATAACTTTCTTCTTGAGTTTCATTCTGCTTTTTTGAGAAGTGATAGTGGTAGATCTGTGATCTCTAAGATTCCTTTTGACTCCTAACATTTTGTTTTCAATCATATAATTGAAATTAAAAAAAAAAATTCTCACCATTTTTCTGGGCACCACAACCTGAACCTGAATCTGTTTACCTCACTAGGCTTTAGGCCCATGATTGTTGTCTGATAACCATAGCAAGCAGTGCATACATTGAACTTTTCTTCCTTTCTTTATTATTTAGGCTTGATTTGTTCTAGAGAAAGAATACATTTATCTTTCTTTGAAAGAATATAATGAGTGCCTTTGGCATCCCAGTTTCATTCTTCAGGTAACCCAGACATTATTCTGTGCAAGAGTTTGAGTTCTGCCCTTTTGCCTTTCCTTCTCTTTCCCCAGCCCTATAGCAATGATCAGGGCACCTTGTTGTACCCTTTGTTATTTGCCGTACAACTTAACCCAATGTCTTTTCTCACACTCCAGTTGAGTCAGCATTGGGTTTTTTGGGGCCTTCCTTTGGAGTTAGAGGGTCTGTCGATCTGGTGCTGTTGTCCATTTCTTTCTGCTCTGGTTCATCTGCCAGGGACTCCTCAACTATAGGTAGAAGGAGAGTGAGGACCTGAATTGCTTTCCTTCCTACCTGCACTCCCAAATATATATCTTTTGTCCCTGCAGGAATCCTATTCTAACTTAAGACAGATTAGCACTACAACCACCTTGGAGAAGTTTTTAGACTTCTCAGATTTTCACATGACGTATTTCCTAAATGTCTTATACAGGCATCATTTTGTGAGCACCTCTGAACTCTGCACTGAAGGGAAAAGGTACTAGAGATCAGATTACAAAGGGCAGGGGCAGAGCAGCCTCTTAACTTTGTAGATTGCAGACAGGGCCCCATCTCTGAGGGTCCTGGCCAGACTGTGTATTTGATTATTAGCCAAGGTCAGGTAGGTTCTTTCTAACCTTTCTTAAAGGGACATAAAATAATCTAATCTAATCACAATGTTATTGATTTTCTTTGTGAAAATTCTAAGTATGACATATTTTTGGCTAAAAAGAGAATAAGGCAGGAGAAGAATTTCACAACTAAAACAATAAAAAAAGGGGACAACCTTTATTAGTGAAGGATTTGTTTCAATAACATTCACTTTATTAAAAATCAGATTTGGAATTTTAAAAATCATCTTTGATTCTTAAAAACATTAAATTACTTACTATTAAAAACTTAGTCGTTGACCTCCCCTTCTAACCTCCATACACTGGAAACATTGAGATTCACTGGGACTCCATAGCTATGAGGAAAAAGAAGCCAGACTGTGTGTGATAATTCACCCCTCCTGACTGCTTACTTGATGAAACTCTAAGAAAACATTGTGCCAAGTGTTCAGCTCTCTTAAGAAGCAGTTAGTGCCATCCTGTCTCAAGAACAACAGATGATTTTTTATTCTTTAGGAATGCAAAGAAAAAGAAACACACTTTTATGCTTATAAGGGAAATATGGGCGAAAATATATGACATGGAAACTTCACTGATAGGAGAATGTTTAACCATTCTTATATTATATCTTTGATTAATGTAAAAGGTTTGACCTACTAAATGTTCACATTAATATTTTAAATTAACAATAATAAGTTTCTTTTAAAGTATTAATTCACTTAGTATTTTATTAATTTAGGCAGGATTAAAAGTGCTTCACCAAACCTACAACACTCATTTAATATTCTTAATTTAATGTCTTCTGAAAGAGAAACATATATTCTCTGATTAAAGCTGCAGCAAATATTAAAAATAAACTATGTTGGACCATCCCTAAATGCAGTAGAAAAATTTATAAATATATAAACTTGGGTTATGAAACATTCTTTTTGAGAAAAGTAGAAAACATTGGTTACAAATTCTGTAGTGAATGTGTTTAATTTGTTAAAGATTTTTAAAATGTTTAATTAGGAATACATTTTGAACTTCACATTTAATTTTTATTCATATTTTACTGTGTTATACAGGAAAGTTTATAATGAATATAAAAGTAAGCTCAAATTGATCCTTATGTAATTATTCAAGTAATTATACCAAAATAGATATCTGTATTATTTAATAAGCATTTTGTTACAAAAGTTGTAAAAAGTTTCATTCAAATTTAGTGTTGGTTGCTAGAACAACAATGTTCATTTTTTCTGAGAGTTCATATAGGGATAAGAAAGCAGTTCAATGTTAAATGGGTCTGTAATTTTGAAGAAATAGAAGTGAGCAATGACTGTTTTCCTTAAGTTAATTTTCTAATATATTATCATTTATTATTTTAGATGTAAAATCCATATTTCTAAAAGGCTAACTAGATTTTATTAATTCTGAATAATAAATTGCGGAGTGTTATTTTTTTAAACAATAGAAATGTAGAGTGGACACACATTGCTATCGCCATTTGTTTTGAGGAATTGGTACAGCAATCCAGGAGACTCACGAAGATGTCAGATTTTCATCAGGTTTTCTTCTCTGTGTATGCCAAACTTGTATTCTTTCACCAGATTTCATTCCGAATGCGTTTCCTTTGCATTTACCCAAAGGACTCTTTACCTCTGCCCTGTGCTAGCCCACTGTGTCCGCTTTGAATGATGGCATCGTTGCCCTCAGGCTAAGGTCTGTTTTGAGCTCCAAGGGATGTTGGCTGCAGTGTCCGTCCATTTATAGTTATTCACTGTTACTTAACCATTCACTGCACCTGCAGGTATATGTGTGTTATAATAAGGCAGCTGGCAACGTGTGTAAGCATTCAGCTGCCCAGCAAACATGAGATTTGCATTCTTATCACTCATAACCTGCCAACTGCCAAGAACCATGCTGGACCTAGGGAAGCTGGTGCTCTGGAACTCTGAGTCAGAGAACTTTTAAATGGCTTCCAGGACAGTTTTTACCCAGAGGTTCTGGCTTTTTTATTCTTTATATTTACTAACGTTGGTGAAATCATCGATGGGACTGTTCTTTTTTCTTCCTTTATGCTTTTGTGAGGATTTCAAAAATCAATAAGGAACATCCAAACCTTCTCCATCCCCTCTCCTGCATTCACAGATACAGTTATGGAAAGAATGATCTGTGGACAAGTTTAACTTACACTATTTAAATCTGTGATCTTCAGTGGAATCTTTGTGTTTCAGACTCAATATCTATAATTAAGAGGTTACTGATGATGATGTGGTTGTGCCTGAAGTAGAGGTATAATAGGAGGCTGAGCCACAGATTTAACATAATCATTTGATACAGAATAGAAGAGGGTCACAAAGGCAATCTGACTTATGCTGTAAGGAATTAAATTTCAAAGAAGGTCGATCTTCAGATATAACACAGAGAAAGAGAATTTTGGGCTAAGTTTTAAAAGAATGTATGTGTGAGTGATGCGGGGAAGAACAAAAAATGTAGATTATCAGTTTAAGGAATTGAAATCCAGGAGTATACTAAATGGCCATTGAAGACTTTGAGTTCAGGGAATGCAAGATTCAAGAAATAATCATAAAATGAAAGAGGTTAGTTTGGAATGGAGATTATCATTTAGAAGTTATTATAATCATCTTTGTGGGGTGAAGTATAGGATTTGAAAAAGTGAGAAAGCATGCTCTTTTCAAGGTAAATATTTAGCTAAATATTTAAGGCAGTATGAGTGAGGTTATCTAAGGGGGGGTGTTTCCATATTTATTTTATTTCCATTCTTACCATACTATGAAGTAGATATTTGTCTACCTTGAAATCAGTGAACAGAGACCCTCTAATTAGACAGCTAGTAGTGGTCAGAATTCATAGTCAGGCCTATCTGATGGGTAAGTTTCTGACTCATGAAATATGAAAATGGAGAAAGATGAACTTTTTATCCCTTATTTGTCATCTGTTACTTTCATGGGAATTGTTAAATGAATCCAAATTAGGATTATATTCATATTTGTTTTGATATACATGCATGCACCTATGTCAGTACACCTGAATTTGAGTTTTTATCAGATGTTATGTATTACCTAATTAGATTTAACTATTAAGCACAGCATTTGAGAGAACACTGTTTAATTTAGAGAAAATGTCAATTAACAGTATTTCAGTCAATATATTTTGTACCAGTTTTAAAACATATAGTAAGATTATATTTTTCATCAAATTGTAATTTTAGTATTCAGTAGTGCATCCCTCACCTTATTCTTGGGGGATATGTTTGAAGACACCCAGAAGATGCTGAAACTAAGGATAATACCAAATCCTATATATATTTTGCTTTTTCTTATACATATATACCTATAAGTTTAATTTTTAAGTTTTGCAGTTTGAGGTGTAACAGCAAGAAAAACACAATTTTTTTTTTTCTTCACTATTTCTTTTGTTCTAACGTTAGATCCTAGTAACCTCAGGATACAGTATTTTTTCTCTTATTTTTAGACTGAGAACTTTTACCTGATGACTCAAAGGAAGCACTTTCAACTGTTTTGGATATACAAAAGTATATCCAAACTACCAACTGTTATATTCTAGATAGGAAGTCACCCCCAAAACTCATGTGTGAGACAATACAAGAATTTTCAGAGGTGAAATGATTAGATTATGAGAATCAAGACCTAATGAGTGGATTAATCCACTGATAATGGATTTACTGGATGTTAATTGTAGGTAGGTAGGGTGTGGCTGAAAGAAATAGGTCACTGGATGTGTGACTTTGGGATTTATATTTTGTTCCTGTTGAGCGTAGCCCACTGTCTGCTACCTGGTTGCTGTGTCCTTAGCTGCTCTCCTCTGCCATTCCCTTCCACCATGATGTTCTGTCTCACCTCAAGCTATGGAGTTAAACTACAATGGACTAAACCTCTAAAACTGTGAGCCCAAAATAAACTTTTCCTCCTCTAAGTTGTTCTTGTCAGGTATTTTGGTCAGATAAAAGAAAAGCTGACTAAAACACCAGCATTGCTGCTATGAGGCTTTGGAACCATTATTGAGAAAAATAAGGGTTGCTATAACAAAAGCATGATACTATTGCAACAGTCGATCTGATAACTGAGATGGCTACTAAGGGACTAATGGGCAGGTAGCACGTACGATGTGGAAATGTTGGACAAAGGGCATATGCCAGGTTGGGTGGAGCAAGACTGTGTAACATTTCATGACACTACTTGGAATGATGTGCAAAAATGTATGAGCTGCTTATTTCTGGGATTTTTCCATTTTAATATTTTCAGACACTGGTTGACCTAGGAAACAGTGGAAAGTGAAACTATGGATAGGGAGGGAAACTAATGTCTTATCAGTTCCAAGAACAACATTTATGGAATTAATGGGAATGTTTCATAAGATGAGTTTGGGTTACTTTTATTTATTGAAAGTTTGGTAGAAAACTTTTAAATTTAATATTTTCATTGCCAGTACAAAAATGTTTACTACACTTGACTCAATAAGGAACTGATGTTTATTTTTAATGGGATTATGATCTTGACATCATTTCTTTAATGATAAATAATTATTTTGAAATTTAAAAAATATATATTGCATACAAGGGGTTGGAGATGTAAAGAAATAGGTGCCCATGACCATCACTAGCCATTTTTCTACTTCCTATACAAGGTATTTGGGGAGGCTTATTTTATTTGTTTTGTTTCATTTTCTTAATTAAAGATACTTTTTTTTCCCATAATTTGTCACTTTTTCCTAAAAAGCAGTTTCCCCCAAAATGTGGTTCATCGATGGAGTATGTTAGTTTTAGATTGCTTATTTTATCCTTAAATGTGTTAAATGGATGCCATTCTGTTGAACATATTTTTTGAAAAATTTTTTAATCTTAATTTTTATTTCTCTTTGTAAAACCTGAATTTTCTTTGGCAAAAAAATAGTTCTTAGGTTTATAAATACAAAGCAGCTGTCTGAAGTATGTTCATTGACTCTGCTGAGTGTGTGTAGTTGCCCAACAAGTTGATTCAGGGTAGTGTAAGAAATCAAAATAAGCATTCAAATTAGATATTGGAAGCTATAATAAGAGCTTCTGTCTATGACTTGAAGTCTTGAAGTCCACATGTAGTATATTCATCCGTTGAAATTTGGAGAGATTTGAGCCTATATACCATTGAGGTTGTTAATAAGAGAGCTAAAATGACAAAGCTCATTATTCCTTCTGAATGATTTTTTCATCCTCAAAGGAAAACCTTGAATCTTCATCTCAAGATTGACTTCTCAAGGGATACATCTCAATATTATTAACTAGATGAGAAAAAAATTATAATTGTGTGTGTGTGTGTTGTTTGGTAAAAGCAACGAATGGTTTAGTTCACCAAAGAAGATCAGTTCAGAGAATTAAATGGACAAGGCCAGAAGCATATTAAGAATGATGTCCCAAAAGACTTTTAGGAACTGTAAAATTGAATGCAGCAGTATAAAACTATTCACACATTTTATTAGGTCCATATAGAACTGCAAACTGATTGTCTTCCTGAGAGACCAGGGCTGTAAATATTTAGGGAGCACAAGAGTGTTAAGTTTCCAGCATAACTAAATATTTAGAATGAAAGTAGTGCACTAAAATAATAAATATGATACTTAGAAATGCAGTTTAATTTTAAGATTCCATTTTCTGAATCTTTTTCATTGAAATCTTGTGTCTTCAATGTCTTGTTACTCTTTACCTCTGATAGCTACAGAAAGAAAATGTGGTTTGGAAAAGTCCTTATCTCCAAATCCTGAGTTGATTTATGTCATCATTAAGGCTTGTAAAATGTGGTCCCTTTCAGATGAGGTGTGATCTTGTGACTGGACTGTTTGAATTAGACTCAGGGCGTATGTCTTAGACACATTACTTACTTTACATATTTGCATACAACTCTAAACACAGATTATTTGAAAATCCTGGTCTTATCTTCATATTATCCTGAAAGGTAAGAATTGGGAGGATTTATTGGTAGGAAGGCTCTACCTGTTTTATAGACATATATACAAAGCAATATTTTAAGTTAAAGGCCATTTAGGATAATGACTAGAGTATGACATTCTTTTTATTGTGCTATAGTCCATTAGAGTACAGTGTGCCAAGTTAATCAGACCTCTCTAGGAGAGTATTAGAAGCCCATGATGAATTTTCTCACAGGTTTAAATTCCTTTTTAGTTCTCATTATTTTGCTTCCCCCCCCAGGTGTCTGACATGACTGGATGCTGAATACATTTATTTTTTAATGATGAGAGACTGGTGTTCATCTTAATGATGTGACTTGTCATAAACTATAACTTGTTAACACTTTGTGAAAAGTATCAATGATTTGCTTTTAAAACAAAGTTGTCTTCAGTAGTGTTTCCTTGACTTTCTCAATGATAAATGAAAATGATAAATGATTGGTGTGAATCAGTTTGTAGTAACCCCAGCTTTTCACCTTTAACAAGTTCTCGGATCTTGAGCACATTTCTTAATTTTGATCTGAATTTCTTTTCCAATGAAGGAATTAAGTTGTATAATCTCTGTAAAGTTTATTCTAACTATAATTGTATTTAGTTTATTCTAAGTATAATTTGTGATTTTGAATCAAGAGTAAAGTAGGAGTTGCAGTCCATTTTGCTTTGCTCTAACAGAATACCACAGACTGGGTAGTATTTAAAGAAAAGAAGTTTATTTCTCACTTCTGGGAAGTTCACTTTCAAGGTGCTTGTATCTGGCAAGGGCCTTTTTGTTGTGTCATGCCATGGTGGAAGATGGAGAGGTGAAAGAGCATGTGGGCTACAGAGGGCAAGAGCAGGCTGGAATTCCTCTATAACTGATCTACTTTTGAGATAAGGAACCCGCTTCTGCAGTGTTGACCATAGTCCATTCATGAGGGCAGAGCCCCCACGTCCCAACCACTTGTTCAAGATCCCATGTCTCATGCTTGCACTGGGAATTAAGTTTGAACCTTGGGGAATACATTCAAACCATAACAGAGTTCAAAATGGGAAGAAATAGTATTTTTTTTTTTTTTTTTAAAGTACCGGGGATTGAACTCAGGGACACTTGATCACTGAGCCACATCCCCAGCCCTATTTTGTATTTTATTTAGAGACAGGGCCTCTCTGAGTTGCTTGGTGCCTTGCTTTTGCTGAGGCTGGCTTTGGACTCACAATCCTGCTTCAGCCTTCAAGCTGCTGGGATTACAGGCTTGCACCACAGTACCCAGCCTAGAAGTAGTATTTTTAAATCAAGTTTGATGAGTTTAATAAGGTAAAGTTTCATATTAAGTAAACTTTTAGCAGATTGATGAGGAAGAAAAGAGAACAAGTACTAGGGAGAGAAAACACTCCTAATAGTAGAAATCATAGGAGGAGTTGCATGGTCGTAAAACCTTATTTTTATTTATTTGTATACATATACATGTTTATATATATAATGAGATTTGATTATAGAGTTTTCCTTGAATATAGTAGTGAGTTTTCTTATTCTGTATTCTGTATATAACCATTTTCTAACAAAATGACCATTTAAAATGTTCCTAATAAAGCTTTGTTTTACATTTTTTAAATTCCAGCATTTTTGCTTTTTCACCTGTCTACCTCACTCCCCAAAAATTTCCCACAGGAATTGTATTATTTGTTTCCTGTTTAACAACTATATTGTTTCTTCACAAAATTCAAACCACAGACAAAAGTCAAAAAATTTTAGACTGTTGGAGAATGAAAGGAATACTGATTAAAAGTTTGTATCTCTTATGATCAGCTTCTCCTTTTTACAAATTGCTCTTCTTAAGAGACAACAGATTGTTAATAAGATGTATTTCAAATTTTTTCTTAGAAATATTCCTATTCTGGATAACATTTTTCTACTATAAACTCTTGAAAATTAGCATAACATGAATTTTTTAAAAAAAGAAACAGCTTAGTTGTTTGAAATAAAATTTTAATGTCTGAACGTGTACCTTTTCTACCCTTGAAAGTTTCTTCTCATGTAAAAGTCTCAGAGAAAGTTTGTTTAAAAAAAAAAAAAAAAAAGTGGAGCTGTCTCTGGTGACAGTCTTCAAGTATTTCATTTATGTTGGTGAATAGGTATGAACTGTCTTTTGTTCCAGAGTGGTATGACCACCAAATGTAAAGTTAAGCACTCTCCTTTGGGGGGAAGAATGCATTCAAATTTACATATTTTGTAATTTAACTCAGACCATTAATGATACTCATACTTTTCAAGAGAAAAAAATAGAGCCTGTAGGTGAGTCATCTTTAAAGTTGGAAATAAGTGTCAGAGGAGCCTGAAAATGAGAAATTCATGTGTAAATAAATATCTTTGAAGCTTCTCTGGCTATGTAACTAATATAAGAAACTTTCATATTGATTTTTCTTGATTCTTTTAAGTGCCTATAATACATTTGATCCAGAAAGGTACATGTGAATGTTCTGACACATACATAGTGCAATTTCTAAGTCATTGCCTCACCGCCCTTTTAGTTTTTCACAGTTGTGGTAAGAAAGATTTCCTTTCCATTAATTTTTTTTGTTGTTGTTTTGTTTTTTGTTTTTTGTATATCACTCTGAAAGTTTTTGACAGGAAACTTTGCCCTGGAACTGACTCTGGGCCTCTGGACATGCAGCTAGATGACGAATCCCAGGGTATAGCTGCCAAGTAAGGGGAGACATTGAGGAGCAGGATGGGGAGAACTGCTTTGATTCGCCCCTTTCCTCTGGCAACGTCTGCAGGCTGGTGGCAGCTGTACAAAATCTGTGTATTTGGATGTTTCAAAGCTGCTTTTCTTAGGCTTGCACAGCGGTTTGTATAGAGGAGGAGCCAAAGTAAGATGTCTACAGAGACTTTCTCAAAAGCAATTCACATATGATCTACAAAGAACCCCTTTTAGATTTGGGCCTGTCACAGTACTCCTAAGACTTCTGTTAAAGCCAATGCTAAAGAATTAGTTTTAGGGAAAGGCCTGATAAGTTTTGTAGAGCTGAGACCTGTTGTACAGCGCTTTTAAGAAATGCAGTCTTGGAATAATTCAGAGTTGGGCTATCTCTAGGGCCAGATGAGATTTAGAGGTAGGTGATTTAGCTAAGGCATTCTCCTGCCTAGACTTAGTATATGCATCCAAGTTTGCAGACTTTCACTTATGTACACATTCACTGGGTCAAAATATTGTCCTAGGATTAGTGACAAAAAGGAATTTATAACTTAAAAATTAAATACAAGCCTCGACTGCCCCAAATGTGATTGGAAGACCCAGATAAAATTTACAATCCTGGAGTTTGGAATTGGTTCAGAGCTGAAGGAATATGTGTTATGTAGCTCTGTTTTGCTCTAGGGGATGACAACAGGTAAAAAAGATGGCAGTTTTGTGGAAAGCCTGTGAAGTTCTGTCTGTTGGCACCTGTTGAGTCTATAGTGCTGCTTCAGCTACAGCAAATTCCAGGACAGCATTGCCAGTAAACAGAAACAGCTTCTTATGCCCTCTTCACAACAGATTCCCACTTGAGTAATGGATGGGTTTGTTCCCTCCTGGTCTCTAAGTCCCCTCATCAAAACCACTGATCTAAGTAGCTGCTTTGCCTCTTCCCACCTTTTATTCTCTGACACCCTTGGTTTTAATACCCTTATTTGCCTTTCAGATACACCAAGGCAGCAGTTCTCAAATGGACTTTATAGATGAAAAATGAAACTGAAATACCTTAAAGTTGTAATGGAAACATACCATTTCTTTTTGGAGAAGAATAAAAAGCCAGCATGATAGAGGAAAGAGTTTAAATTTTGTGGTTAAGGTACCTTAACCCTACTGATAATTTGTTTGCTGAACTTGAGCTGTGGGTCTTGTTTTCCTCACTTATAAATTGGGGGAAACAAGATGGTACTTGAAAGCTGGATTTGCAGTCCCTATCAGTTCTATAAATGAAGAGTTTCATTTTAGAATAGTTCCTTAAACAGAAATTAAACTGTAATTTAGTTATTACACCAGAAACAGAAGAACAAATGCACAATTTTCCTAAGAAAGCTAGTTATGACAGACTGCAGACAAACTCTTTTCAAAGTAAAAACTTTTCATTAGTGAATAGAGTGCTCTTCAAATAAATTGATAATTTCTGTTTTATAAAACTGAAATTATCTAGAAAATTAGAAACTTTAATGAAGGCACCCCCCCCCCCCAAATTCCAAGTCAATAACTAGGATAATATAGGTAGCTATAGATTTCATCCAGTTAAATCTAAATGTAAACTGTTACCTGAACGATTGCAGAATAATAGTAAAATAAGCATTTGGCTTATTTTATACTATATATATATATATATGTGTGTTTTCTAGCCTTTTTTTATACTGGTTATGTATATATACTGTGTTCATTGACTTATCTTAATTAGTCATGTCCTGTGCTATGCCACCCCATGGGAGAAGAGGACATTGGCAGCTGTGCACACTTGGGACATGGTGCCCTATCAGAGCTTTGCCTGAAACTACTGATTTTTAAATATCAGATATAGCTTATTATGAATAAGTGAATTGTTTTCATGTAACATGAAGCAGCAGTAACTGTAGTTACCTTCTTCAGTGATGGTAATCTTTTATTATTGACTGAAGTGAATAAGAGCATGTTTGGCAAATTGGATCTCCTTTTGAACTTGTGTAGGGAGCATTATAAGACCTGGACCTCTTAGGAGACAATCGAGCTGTTCCTTATTCTTTTGTTATGGTTGCATAGGTTCAACTTCAACTTTAAAATCAATGTTACCAGTCAGAGGTGGCTGCCTTTGTGTTTTAAATGTTTCTGCCCACTGACTCAAATCAGTAATTGAGAAAATGTTTTAAGAGATAGCTATTTCCTCATCCAGATTAGCTTTTTAAAACACTAGTTCATCCAAATTTAAGTGTAGGTGAAGGGAGGAACTTTTTGAAATATCCACTAGATGGCACCTTATAATTGTGTTTAGAATCAGCCTGCAGCATTCTTGACTAGATGGCATAATGGAAACAAGGTTTTGTTTTTTTGTCTTTTGTTTTTCCCCACAGAAAGTTTGGTTGTTCATGAACATTTGGACTTTTATAATCTTTAAAATCATCTTTTTTAATGAAGAGATTTTCATCAGTCATTGTTGTTATTATAGGGAACATTTCTGCATCCCTGACAAGTTCTTGAAGACAGCATGATACTGGTAACCTGTACTGTATCATTGGGAAGCCTGCTTTCCTAACCATTTAAATTTTTTTTTAAGTTTATAAGCACATAGAAAATATAGAAAAAAGTGGTCTGAATAACCATTAATTAGAAAACCTTTGCTTCTTACAGGTGTAGGACATTTGTGCTTGTAGCAGAGATACAGATTTTATTTTCCATATCGTTGCAAAGTTCCTGTTTTAAAGTTAAAATTCTAAGAATCACTGGCCTGATCCTATGAAAAATTTCTTAGTATTTGAGTCATTTTCCAGGTTATTAGTTATTAACAGGCTAATGATATTCTTAATAGTGCATACAAGTTTATGAATGATTTTGTTTTCTATTTAGCCTGTTAGTATTTTGAAGAACTTTTAGTTTATGGAAGGTAAAGTCTACCCAGATGTTTCCTGTTTTGATTATTTAGTTATTAGAGAAAAATTAGAAAACTAAATTACCAAAAAGAAGAAAAACCCATAATTCTATTAAAGACAATGTTGAAAACAATGTAACATCATTGTTTCACACCTTTTTTCCTTGTGTATACATATATAGACACATCTGTTATGCATTTTGAAAAAAAATTATATCCTATGCAGTCTGCCCTTTTTTCCATTTAAGTTTACCTTGAATATATTTTCTTATCAACAGTGTATTTTCATAGAATTCTTGGTCACTATAAATTGTTTGGTTACTCCACTGTTTATATTTAGCACCTTCAACCCCTGTCTTTTCTTTAACCATAGATTTTTCATATGTAAGGTATTTCTTTAAGATTTACTGACAAAAATAAAGCATTCAAAGTTGTGTAAATCAACCTGATACAACATCTGGTTATAATAAATTTAATGTTGAAAGAATTTGTTACATTTTTAGTTTATATGAGGTTAATAATTGTTAGTTGTCATGTATTTCAAGTTTATTAGAATGTTTATATTTATTAATTATAATGGTAATAATAGAAGCATTTGTAGACATTACCACATGCAAACCACTGTTCTAAGTAATGTGTGTGTGTTTAAAAATTTCATTCCCCTTCTTATAGATGAGGATGCCAAGACACAGAGAGGTTAGGTTACTCATTCAAGGTAACCATGCTCAAGTAACCCAGTAATCTGTGGCTACAGGTTTTTTAACTTAAAAAAAAAAAAGAGTGTTTGTGCTGTTAATCCTTATGCCGAATCACATGAAGTACTAGGTATTGACAAATGGAGCTAAACAGGTGATCTGGGATTTCTTTCAAAGCCATATTTGTCTTCATTTAAAAGGAAAAAAAAAGTCCACAGATTAATGTAGTTCCTTAAGATGGTATTATTGCCATCAAATTTTCTCAATAAATGTCAGATTTCAAGTTGTAAAGTTCATAATATAGATGATTTAGATTATAGTTTTGCTTAATACAGCTAATATTTCATTTGTAAAGTGAAACAAGTACTATACAATTTTTGGTATGGAACTTATATAACATTGTAGTTTCAATTACCCCAAATTCAGGCTCATAGAGTTTTATGGACTTGGGTTCCATCTTTTCTCAGCTTCGTACAGGACAATGCTATTCTGAATGTGAAAGCTGCATGGTTCTCCAACTGCAGAGACACTTATTTAATAGACATTTATTAAGTGCCTAATGTGTGGGCAGGTGCAATAATAGCACTGGACATACAAAGATGAATAAATGTAGCCTCTTTAAGAAAGACATGATGAATGACTAGCAGAATTGAAAAGGTCCCAGAGACAGCAGGCTTCTGTTAGGATGTTTGGTTATTAGCTTTAACACTGTTTCTTTATAAAAAAGGAAAAAACAAAAACAAAAACAAACGAGCAAATGGAAATCAGGAGTTTACATTAGTTTCAGTCCGGGCTTTCTTTTCCTCTGAATTTTTCTTGTGGGATCTCTATAAAAGCCCCCCTTACCTTGATATTACTGGTTGCAAAAATGTCTCCAAGAATAATCAGTAAAAATTTTTCTTCCCCCAAAACTTGTTTTCAAGTGAGCATTAATTTATTGTATTACTTGACACTTGTCTAATTGGAACTTCTCAGGCTATGACAACCTGGGAGGAATCAGAACTGGCATTTTAAAGCAGAAAGTCTTGTAGCAATTAACAGCTTCAGTAAGAAAAGTACAGCCTTAAGTCCTAGGGATCAGAGAAGCCTGGGAGGAACAAGTGTAAAGCAGAAACAAAATTCAAGATTTCAGATGCTTCCTGCTAAGCCGGTAGGAATTAGTGTGGCCAGAAGGTAGTCCATCACTGACTAAGGAGTCCTCTTTTTTTGATGATGGAGAATTGAAGAAGCCAAACCTTACTGATTTGTCACATGGGGCTACTTGGTTCTTAGGAAGTTCTGGAAACACTGTTTGCAGAGCACAGGGTGGTGTAAATGAACACATCTGCCTTACCTCTTTCAACTAGAGCTACTTCTAATTTGGTCTCTCAAACCGTCTCTCTTTTTAAAAAAGTATTTTTATTGTTGATGAACCTTTAAATAATTAATTAATTTGTATGTGGTCTTGAGAATCAAACCCAGTGCCTCACTCATGCTAGGCAAATGCTCTACTATTGAGCCACAAACCCAGTCCACAAACCATCTCTTGATGATACCTCTTCCCAAGGCAAAATATCCCAAAATTCAAGTAGGATTTTATGAGTTGAAGATTTCTTTTTAAAAATATTTTTAGTTGTAGATGGACACCACACCTTTATTTTATTTATTTTTATGTGGTGCCAAGGATTGAACCCAATGCCTCACATGTGCTAGGCAAGTCCTCTACTAATGACCTACACCCTCAACCCAAGTCCAAGATTTCTAAAAAGAGGCCAAGGAGTGCAAGTGGTAGTAGACATGCCAAAAACAAGGGTGAAGTAGCTTCCAAGTAAGATGAGAATGTTGATTGGCTTGAAACTGGCAACAGAGTCAAATTATGAAAGCATTAGGACTTGTTGTACCTCACAGTAATGCTGTTGGAAGAAGGAGCAGAAAGAGGGCAAGTTTTCTGTCAGAAACCACTAAAGCCACTATTTATGTAATATTTAGAAGAGACCATTTGTGATTCTACTGAATTACTAGGTCTGCTGTACCACTTTAAAGAGACCACTTCAGTTCTTGACAGGTCCCTTAAGGCATGCTGCATATGTGGATAAGGGAAACATTCAAGTTTCACTTTCATGCTAAGTGATAATGAAGTTATTATTATTAAAAAATGTGGATTTACAATTCCAGATAATCTGTCATTAACTGAACACGTGGGATCTTTGTTGCTCTTTTGAGGCTTTATAATGGTGCTTCACGTTTTAGAAATGACTCATCAGCTTTGCATTGCTCTGGTGACCAGAGAGGCCCTAAGTTTGCAAAATTATATTTCCCTCTGGGTCTTGGAGTGTACATCTTTGTATGTGCTGTCCTGTGGTGGCCAAGCACAGAGTGGGTAGCAATTGATTCATTTCCTGTAATTTTTTTTTAAACACAATATCTGAATAATGATGGCAGTAATAGTAAATAATGTTTTAGAAACCTATTTTAATAGGATCAAACCAATTTGAAGTATTAACTAACATGGAAGGTTTTAACACCAGGATTGTAAACATTCAAAAGTTACATAGAAAATACTCAAGCTGATAAGGACTCCTGAAGTATATAGTAGATGAGCCTTACATGTTAACTGAAAATAACTGGTAAAGTTTTAGTTAAAATAGCCATTGAGGGAAAAGTTCTATGGAACTTATTTTTTAAGGAGTCTTTTTATTTTTAAAATTGGAACTTTTATATTAGTAGGTTTATTTGTAGCAGTGATTTTGAACTAAAGGTCCCATCACCTTCCAGGGAGTATTTAGAAATTTGTGAGACATTATTGTCATAGTGATTGGGGATTATGGATGGGCCAGAGGATGGGGAGGGAGCCTAGATATGTGTTAACTCCACAGGAAATGAAATAGTCTTGCCAGTAAAATTTAGCCCCACCCAAATGCCAAAAGCATCCCCACTGAGGAATGCTGATTTCGAGTACTGTATGTTATGGTAAGTTAAGCAGATCAGATAAGTAATTGGACATTTCTGCTGTTTGTACTCTGAAGGTACATGCCATATACATAAAGAGTAAGGTAGATGGTGTGGTAATCCTGTAGACATTCTAGAGATTTCTAAACATTATTAAAGTAAATAAGGCTAATTTTATTTACTCAGTTGCTTAAACTAAGGCTAATTTTTTCTTATTGAGTCAAACTAGCAATTGGGGGAAGTAGATATAAATTTCCAGGTCTACTACCTGCTGGCCATAAATCAGTCCAGATCATGGAGGAAGTTACTGAAGCTGCTGATAGTACTAACACTGCAATCAAACATGACACAAGACAAGAAAACTTACGTAGCATTCTTCAGAACACTGCAGTGTAATGAAATGCAAAGGATAATTCATAGTTAGGAAAAACCAAGCCTTCTAAGTTTACTACATGTAAAACAATTTTCTTCCTCTTTTTCTAAAGGCCGAAGTTGAATACATTCATGAAGGTGTTAAAAACAAGAATTGGGTGAGTGAGGCTGGAGGAAGGAGAGAAGACTTGAGTTGCTGGAAACCTTTCTTAAGACAGGAATATTTGCTAGTTTTCCTATTAAGGTTACAGATGATTCACTATGATTTCTTGACATCTGTTCCCAAGTTCATTTGTTTCTAGAAGAGTTCATTTATTCATCACTTAATGAATGCATTCTTTGTAACCGGTGTGCTTCTATTAAGTGTGGAAGGTAAACCTACAAACAAAATTTTTCTATCCAAGGTGATAGTGTCACAGTAGCTGTGTAAATATAATGCACACCAAGGGAGCTCACTCTAGCATACCAACTCTGGGCCTCTAATCATGATGTGGAAATCACTTAAGTCACCTGAAAATGAGACAGAACAGTGCTTGAACTCTCTCTCAAGACCACAGAACATTGGCCAATCAGCTCTGTTCTGTATAAATACAAGCAACAAAAATTTTAAATTCACTTTTAATTAGGATATGTTATGTTGAGAGTCTTTTATTTCTATATATGTAGTCAGGTAAATGCTTCACTTCTTAATAAACTATAAAACCTTCTAAAGTAATTGAATTACAGACAGAAAGGCCCATTTGCTCTAGTTGCAGTAATTATGTAGTGAAGCAGTTAATTTTGAGCAAGTGTTAAAATATGTCATATGATCTCAGAAAGGATCTGGAGAATGACTTTCCACTGCAGCATATTGATTTGGTACTTCAGAAACCTGATACTTTGTCCTCTGTTAAATTACTTTTAAAGTATTTGATTTTAAAATAACTTATTGGCTTTCTTTTTTGCTTATAATACATGTCATATAAGAGTAACACTGAAATATATGAAGACAAACTAGGTATCAGCTTCAGTGCACATGCCTCCCATATCCATTTTGTTTATCCTTCCGGTGTTTTTTCCTAGACATAAGTGCATTTTTGCAGTTTTCTTTTTCTTTTTAATTAGAATCATGCTATGTAAGTGTTACCATAATGCATTTAGTGAAAAAATGTTTTTATATGATTTTGCCTTCAAATTCCTGTGCCCTTTCTTGTTAGAGTTTTCTTTCTATTTTAGTGTTCCATTTATATTTCACAAAGATGGCGGGATTCTGGTTGTGATGTGGTCTGATTGCACATTTTAGAAATAGACCCTGCCTCATGTCTTCCTGTGTATCTAGAAGATCACTGTCATTTAATAAGGATGAAAGGAAGAGTTTCTTTTTTCAGGGAAAAGAAACAGCTATTTTTCTAGAGGAGATAAATTTCAGGGTTTGTTTATTTAGGGTTTGTGATCACAATTTTTCCTTGATGCAGTCAGAGCCAGTGACACACACCTTACTTTTTTTGATTATCATTCTTTAATTCTGCTTCCCAGAGCTTTGCTGAAGCTCTTCACTCACACTTAGTTGGTTAGTATTATCCCATGGTAGTAAAGAACAAACTGAGTACTGACTTTATGGATGAGTCTCAAAAATTAAATTTGGTTTTGGTGTCATGTTCAGACAAACCCCTATTTTAGGAGAGCAAATACCACTTTGCTGTCCAAGCATTAGCAGTTTTCCAATATGTGTTGTGCATTAGCTCTACACTTTGTAGAGTGTGTGCTGTGTGTTTTTGCAGATGTTAACTTTAAAAGCATGTTTTTCTTCCTTTTTATTCAGAAATTGTACTGTGGCAATGGGTGTTTTCAAAAAGGATTACAGTTATCCTTAGATTTCTTTTAGATCCTACTGTTTTTCTCTATCAACTGAATTTAAGGACTATTAGTTATCAAAAATATGAATCTTCTCTTTATTTTATTATGTCAATGTGTTTTTGTTTTTTTTTTCTCCTTGAATTAAAAGACCCCATAGCAAACTATCTAAGGAAATTCTTAAATAGCTCCTGCAGGTAAAAAAAATTTTTTTTTGAATAATTTACAAAATGTGATGGTATTTATTTTATAGTTCAAAATGAAGCATGGAGATGCTGGGGATATTCTTATTGTTTTAAAATAAGCTTATTTCATTATTAAAACAACATATCATCATTGGACTTTTTTACTGTTATAACAAATGTGAATAGTTAAGAACAGATTCCGTTTTTCAATATAAAACTTAAACTCTATTTATGTTTTGCGTTCTCAATATTTTTCTCATCATTGCATTATTTTTAATGATATAATAGTCCCTGTCCAAGGAAATGCTGAATGACTGTCCAACACCATGTGACACAAGGAAGGGTCTCCCAGATGTCAGAGGCAAGTTTTTATGTCACCATAGCAGGCAGAAACATCCCAGGAAGCAGCCAAGGCAGAGCATAAGCATCCACATCTAGTTGTCTACCGTCAACTAAAGTAGTCTCACATGATTGAATTTCCAGGAACATTTGTCCTATAGTTTGGAGTAGGGTGCCTAACTGAACCATCAATGTCAGCAGTGAACAGTGAGAAAAATGCTTTTCTAAGATCAAAGACAGATACCGTATTTGGAATTTGTTCAAGAAGAGTAACTTTGCAATTACACATATACTTGTAACTGTGGTTCTTTGTTATATGTCTTCAAAGGAGAACTGCTTGTTGATAGGCCACTTCCTGTCTTTCATCTTCTTTTTTTTTTTCTGATTAGAGACAAAGGGGGAGAAAAAGCAGCACCACAGAAGTGGAGTTCCTTTTCTATGAGTTGTTTTAAAACATGAGTTGTCCAACTGAATTAGGTATTTTAGACTGTAAAGCTGACTCATGAAAACAGAGTTTTAATTTTTGTGGTATGGTCAGTACAAAGGGCTTCCAGATGACTCTCCCAAATCAGTAGCAGAGGTCACTAGTGTAATCTGTAGAGAAATTGGAGAAGGGGAACTAGAAATTTATAAGCTTTAAGAATTAGGGTATCAGGTGACTGACAGAAAACTGCCAGAATCAAGAAGCAAGTTTTAAGGAAATAGGAAATGTATCTGACAGGAGGAAATACCTGACAGAGTAAAGACACTGATTTGTTGATTTGACAGGTTCTTGTTCTTGGAACCAACATAATCTCCTTGATCTGCTTAACCTGAGGGTTTTAATCAGGTGCTTTCTGGAAGGAATGTTGGGGATGGTAATTTGGGGCAACATTAGACTAGTTGCAGAGTCACACATAACAACTTAACCAAGATGAATTTTCTAAATGAAATTGAAGGAAGGAAAGAAGGGGGAAACTCAACCAGAATTGAAACTCATCAAGGTTTGCTGAAAATTACATGTAAAAGATAGACCATTCCCTTTCTTAGCCTTCATTTTTTCTTCATCAGCTCTCACCAGTGATGCATCTGTAAGAGGATAATGCAGGTTATCCTGCCATGAGTAATGGACCCTTATTTCCACTTTTCTGATTGCTTATTATGTGCCATAAGTAATGCCTTACAGACGTTCTTTCTGTGTCCTAGAGCATTTGCACTAATGTTTGGTTTGGGCAAAGTCCCTATAACCACACATTCCTCCTTTCAACTTTTCTGACTTTTTTTCTTTATTGATTTTCAGTTAAAATTCTTAGTGCAGGTTTTTTTCACCTCCATTTAATAACCACAATTTTTTGTTGTTATCATCGGTATGTATCTTTTCTCTGAGATATTCTATCATCATAGCAAGGAACCTTGGGAATGGTAAATTGTCCTCAAATAGATCATTTCTTGTCTGCTCCATTCTGCTATGACTTCTTTCATTTGGATAATAGAATAAAATTACCCTTTAGATGCTTTCCCTATATTGATCCAGTTCATTCCAGAAGTGGAAAGTGAAGAAACTGAAAGTCCTTTCTGTCATCTTACTGTAAATAAGTCTGTAATTTTAACTTTTAAAAGTAGCACTTTACCCATTTGTGTCTTAGTACAAATTGAAAGTAATCTCTGGTTTATAATTTAGTAAGACATAAGTGTTGTGTGTGTCTGTGTACACATAGACACACACACACATATATATATACATTTGCCCAGAAGAGCCCCAAACTTTATACCAACACAGAGAACAAAAATATTTAGTTCTCCCACTCTCGTTGGATCAGTTTTACAAATCTTTAAATTGGTGGGGTTTGGATGATTTTTAAGGCCTTTTTCAATTCTAACATTGTAGAGTTTTGTTTGTGAACCCAAATATGTTTATAAAAGCCAAAATCTAGAAATAACCACAAGAGAAAGCTTTTGACTTGCCAGTATTTGAGCAGTAGTAGACTCCAATTATGATATAAGATTAGCTATTTGTGTTTCATTTTCCCACTTTTATTTTATTTTTTAAGGACTTAAGTCTTTTCTGGTGTAGCTAAACATTTCAGACTGCATTATCTTTGTAGGGTGGGGAGCGTATTACAAACGGGTTTGAGAACATAGTTAAGGAATTCTAGATACCTAACTAGGGGTAGTGCCTGAGGTCCTTTATGTTTATGAGTGAAATAATTATTACTTCTACATCTCCCTTCCCCTTCCTCCCTCTTCCTCTCTCCCCAGTACATGTCTTCATTGAATCCAGTACTGTGAGATTTGCAATAATAGAATAAAACTGGAATTTAGGATTCCATATAGCTATTTGGTAGCAGTGATGCCTCCATGATGAATCTCAGAATTATTGGAAAGTCAGTACAAAATCAACTCCAGGATGTTTGGGGAACACTAAATAATAAAGCAAGTCTTAGGTAGTGAAACATTCTATTTTTATACTAATTTTGTGTGTACATAACTTTTTATATTGTGTATATATAATGTACTTGAATTTTATTTCTAAGCCAAGGAGTGAAAAAGATCATTCAATAAAATATCTAGATTTTAGTCTGTACAGTGAACTCGTTATTAAGGCAGTGAGTTGAACAATCAAGTTTGTAATGCTAATTAAAGTGCGGTTAAATGATACTAAGTCACTTTAGCCATACATGGTGCCCATCACTCAAAAATCATGTTAAATATGACAAAGGTAATTACCTTGTGTTTTACCTCTGAGCTCCTTGATGTTTAGAGGAGTTAATGGAGACTTTTTTGTTTAATCATCTATTTTAAAAGGTATCACACTGATTGCAGAATTTACAGGTCCCCACAATGCTTCTAAAGCCACCTCTGCGTGAGCAAGTATTAAACAGCACTGCGCCAGGGCCACCTGAGTGTAAGCTTTGGGCCTCTAGTGTGCCAGCATCCCTGGCTGTGTTACCTGGAGAATTTCCTCTCTGTGCCTCAGCTGCTTATCTGTAGAACGTGGCCAGTCATGGTTCCTACTTTGTAGTTGCTTTGAGGATTAAATGAATCAGCGATTGTAAAGAGTTAGGGTACTACTTGGTGTATGATTAACTCAAGAAAGGAAAGGAAAAAAGGGCCTGCCTACCATCACTTTTCTCCTCTCTTTGTTGCCCATGAGAATTATAAGTTCAGTTTAGATTATAAGTGTATCCTTATTCCAACAAAAGTATAGTTTAATGTTGAAAATATTAAAATCTCTGAAAAGATACTAGTTTTTTTAATTACATGGGATTCTTTGACTTCATAATTCTAATATTAAGTATTATGTTCAGCTGGTTATATCATGACTGAATTTCTAATACCATAAACCTTTGGTGATTTTTCCATAGAAAAGTGTATCAATCGTTTAGCACTTTCAGGATCAAGGACAGACTTTGTCTACGTGTGTAGGGGCACTTGTAATTCTCCATTAAACTTTCTGTCACGTAGGAGCTCTCAGTATTCCAGGTAGTTCCTTTCTTGGTACATGAATGGTTTGGATTTATGTGAGGAGGCCCAGTACTCGAAAGCCCAGAAGTGACCACAGTTATTACCTGCGTGAGCTACACATTGTGGTGTTCACGTTTTTAAGAACCATAGGCAGAGTTTTGCTTCAGAGTAGCTGGAGTGATTCTGAACATATGCAAAAGGTGACTTAATACTAACTGTTAGAGATCTGAATTTCTGAAAGTTTAACATCTCCATGATAAATCTTACATTGAATTTATGTTTTTCTATATCTTCTAAATAGACATTGGGAGGTTTTTTTGTTTTTTGTTTTTTTTTTTGAAATAGACAATATCTTGCTTATCCAGGTTGGCCTCAAACTCTTGGGTTCTTTTTTTTTTTTTGGTGCTGGGGATCGAACCCATGGCCTTGTGCTTACAAGGCAAGCACTCTACCGACTGAGCTATCTCCCCAGCCCAAACTCTTGGGTTCAAGAGATCCTACCTTGGCCTCCCAAATAGCTGGTCCAGTTTGGGAAGTCATATTGAAACTTCGGAAAAGTTATTTTTTCCTTAAAGCAGAAACTAAAAAATGCACAGGAAAAGCATTTAAAATATCAGTGAATGTGTACAACAATCAGTATTGTAGCCAGTTTCAAAATATAGAATCCAGTATTAACTAAACTAAAAAAAAATATTGTGAGGTAAATATGCAAAATGCTGTCATAATTTCTTTGAAAGGTCCATTTACACAGATAAGAAAGCTTTCATTTATGTAAAGCTGTATGAGGGGCTGTGTGTTTTCCTCTTCCTGGTGGAAGATATAGTCAGGGAAATGCAGGTCTTCTGTATAGTGAAGGGGGAATTCCATAGCACAACCTGGTCCTAGCTGATGATAGTGAGGTAAAACCATAGAATAGAGTAATGATAATGAAACTTGAAGACCACCTACAGTTTTTCTGTTTCTTCATTTGCTAATTTTGACCTTGAATAGACCTAACATTGGATTTTTTTTTTTCTTCTTAGAAAGTGATAATCAGGACTGGACACTGGAATCTTACTCTGTTTGGTACTTCTGTGGGTCCTATAGTTCCTTCTTTCTATGAAGAAAGAACTCTATAAGCATGAAAAAATGAGCATGAGAAGGACAGAATGTGATTATACTTTACATATTTTTGTGGATTGTCTCTGACCATTTTAAATTGGCATTTGAATTGTTCTCCCCTTGGGGCTGGGGTTATAGCTCAGTTGGTAGAATGCTTGCCTTGCAAGCATAAGGCCCCGGGTTCAATCCCCAGCACGGCAAAAAAAAAAAAAAAAAAAAAAAAATTCTGAATTGTTTTCCCTTACGCATTACTTTGCCATAAATTCCTCCCCAATTCTTCTGAAGTCCAGTCTGAGATTTCAGGAATGCTAGTCACTTGATTCCCTTCCCTTTATCTCAAACCTTGGAAAGTTGCAGAACATTACCCCAGTGTTAAGTAACAGCAAGGAAATGAACAGTTCTTTTCAGAGGGTTAGTTTTGCTGATGCTCAAAATGAAAGAAGTCTGTTGAGAGTGAGCAAAGATTTGCAGTGTCAGGAAGCTCCTGGAACCTGGGGTCATACCTGGAAGTGCCTTCAGCAGTGTTGACAAGTTTAGCCATTAGTTAAAGGGTTAGCAAATGGGGGTCTTCATGGGAAATAAAGAGAATTATCTGAATTCTCAATGGCTTTTATAACTGCCAAGTATCTGGTGCTGCAGGTGCAGAGAATATCTTCTTATATATTTCTATTCCCTAATGGTTTGGGCTACATTTGTGGCACTCTATTACATGCTGTCCTAGTTCCCAAATGTTTTCATTAATATATAGGTTTTCTCTCACTAACAAGCCCTTTATTGGTCCAACTCACTGTTCACAATAAGTGTCATCTCTCTTAATATGAGTCCACTAATAGATCCTCAAAAGGTTGATTTGGGATCAGGAGGTCTCCCTAGAGGAGCTGTGTAAGAGCTGTAGAAGGAATTTGCTAGCCTCTCAAGTATGGATTTGACAGCCATCAAAGCTGAACAGCTGGGAAAGCTCAGCAAGCAGAATCTTCCTTTGACTCCTGGATGGGCCTTACCTTCCAGTTTGAAAAAAACTATAATATGATACAAAATGTGTCTGACATTTGCTGCTAGAGTGTGATTTTTGAATACACAGCAGACAATGACAGGTTTTATTTATTTATTTTTTCCCTAGAATCAGGTAGTTCAGTATATTTTTGTTTATATTCCAGTTGGTTGCTCTTCAAATTTTTATCCAAACTTTATTTGTATTCTTCAGCAATATATTATTACATATTTTAAAATCCAGCAAAACTTATGTGCAAAGACTATTTTTTGCACAAACTATATTTTGAATTTTTGCTTATACTTAAAAATATTTATAATAAACATAGGAAGTAGCCTGCTGCTTTGGGATTATATGGCAGGTTTGTGGAGTGGAGTGTCCTTACTATGGAAATGACAAACTTTCATGATGTCTGCTAAAAAAGAACCTACCTATTGTATTCAATGTAGAATGCTGAATTTAGTTAAAATGTTGTGGACTCACGTTGTTTTTTCTGCTCCTGATTCAGAGAAATTAAACGGAGATGCATGAGCTCTCCATCAATAAAGCATATTTGTTTTGAAAGAAGCAGCACTCATGGGCTGTCACTCATAACCACTTCCAAGAGTACTTTAAGAGTAGTGACATCAATATTTACAAAATGCAAAGTGAAGAAAAGTACATAGACTCACAGATACATGTGCTGTCTGTTCCCTGATTCCTTCCCTTCCCTAGTGTATTTATTATGACTGAATCTATACGAAGGATTATTTTGAAATATGAATGAAAATTTACGAATTTTCATTTCATTTATTTTCAGTGTAAAATACACTGAGAGACAAGAAGGCTAAAAAATGAGTTA
The DNA here is from genome assembly GCF_902686445.1 of Sciurus carolinensis. Lineage (NCBI taxonomy): Eukaryota > Metazoa > Chordata > Mammalia > Rodentia > Sciuridae > Sciurus > Sciurus carolinensis. Next base: position 84,937,453 of record NC_062221.1, on the reverse strand, counting down.
GTTTTCCTCTCAAAATAAATATATTGATTAAAAATTACAGTCACTGACACAGTTCTGTAGAAGAAATTACCTGTTTTAGGTTTTAAAGTTCAGAACCTTTAGGCTATATCCCTAGTTGAGACACTTAATAACATTGGAAAGATTACATAAACCTCTGAGACTTCTCAGTGCCCTGTAAAATGGGCATAATTATACCCACTTCTTAGGATAGTATAACATTTTATAAATAAATGTATACAATGAAAGCTTTGTAGGTTATAAAATAGTCCATAATTGGAAAGTGCAATTAAAGCAGTCCAGGGGTTTTAATGGCAGTTCTGATTTTTTTTTTTTTTTTGTACTACAAAATATATTAGGGGGGTTGGGGATATAGCTCAGTTGATAGAGTGCTTGCCTTGCAAGCATAAGGTCCTGGGTTCAAATCCCCAGCCCCACCAAAAAAAAAAAAAAAAAAAAAAAAAAGAAAATATATTTGGAACTTAATGAAATGTACTCAAATATTATGAAATGTTTTATTAAAAACAAAAAATTTCTTAGATATGTCAGAAAAATTATTATAATCCATCTTTGAATAAGAAAGCGAAGTAAAAACCAATATAGTAGCTCATTGGTAGCACTGCAGGCCCTGTTGTTGATTACATATTCTGCCACTAATTCTTGTGACCTTGACAAATCAAGAATCTTAAAAGCCCTCCATCCTGTGGTCCCCTCAGTATAATGTCCTCGAAAAACTTGGTCAAAGTGCTGTGGAGACTCCAGGTGGAAAAGAATTGAATAATGAGAAATGATCTTAGTGTTAAGAATCTTGCTTAGGGAGAGAATGATATTAAATTGAAAATTCCTGGCTTTAACTCAATACTTGGATGATTGCTTCTCCCTAAAATCAGCTAGCACCATGCCTGAGTGATGTAGATGAGCTTCTTAAGAGCTTTTTTTCTGGGCTTATATGGTTGATAATTATTTTATAGAAGAGCTTTATTTTCTTTATATTAGAAAGCACTACCTTTATATTTAGATATGATGCTAGAAGATAAATATTTTAGCCAGCAGAGAGTAGATTCATGTAATTTGGACAGTAAAAAAATATGTACTCCAAGATACTTCAGGTAAATATGTCTCTGGTAGATACAGCTTTAGAGCATTTTTTACCACGCATTGAGAGGAAAATGGAAGGAGAGAATTTGGGATTATAATTAAAACTTGTAGCTATTTGTATTCTTTCTTTGGTAGTTTTTAAAAAGAGAAAAGGGCAAACACAATACAAACAGGAATTGTGGTTTTGGTTAATTCTGTGAAGGGAAGAATCTTTTAAAAACAAATGCCATGAATTTAATAAATTCAGTAAATAAAAACAAAATTTCAGTACTTCGTCTTGAAATTAGAACGTATTCAACCAAAATACCTGAAAAAAATACCACAGAAGAAATATAAAGGAATTGTTAATGTTCTGAGAGGGACTGTTAGGACTGTAATCATTAGTGAACTCTTATAGTTTGTGTCATATATATTGAATCAGAAAACTGAAATATAATTAAGAAAAAAATTTCACCAAAACAAATGGTTTTCTGCTTAACTCTAGTTACATAGAATTATAAATGAATCATAGTACACTGTGCATTCTAATTTCCTTGGTAGATGTACATGTTGATATGTAGTTATTTATGCATTTTTAAACACTATTTAGTAAATAAAATATTATATTCAATATTTTAAGCATTGGGAAATGAAAAGATAAGCAGCACTTTATCCTCTTTATCTTCATGTGATTCAAAATCTTGTAAATGAGTTAATTCTGTATTAATGTGTAAAGATGGTGGGCACTGCAGAAACTGTTTCTTAATACTGTACTACTGAAGAAAGAGTAATTTTTTTTTTAACCTTTTGAAAATGTTTTGCATCCACTAAGGATGAGAAATTTTGTTTAAGAAAATGAAATGAGTTTTAATTGGCACTTTTTAAGAGTGAAAACCAGTAGCTTAGGAAAAAGATTCCAACTGAGTGATATATAGATTATTGATTCTTTTTTTTTTCTTTCTGTATTCTTTTTTTTATTTTTTATTCATTTTTTATTTTTTTATTTTTTTTTTACGTTTACATAGGGTAATGATGTTTATTTTATTTTTCCCCTCGCCCCCACCCCTCCCACCCCTCTTTTCCCTCTACACAGTCCTTCTTTCCTTCATTCTTAACTGAACCATTGTTTCTTTTGTTCTTGGTAATTATATTGGAGATCAGGATGATGCAACATGTTCATTTTTGTTTTTATTTTAAACCTCAAAACAAAGAGGTCATTAAAAATGATTATTTTAAACATTGACCATTTTAGATGGGATTTAATATATAATTTTTTGGACAATATGTGCAGTCACTCATAGAAAGAAAAGGGCTACATGTAAAGTAGAACATGGAAGATGAAATAACCAGTGCTTAGTGATGGATATAGGAGAAAGGGGAGTGGATAATTATTTCTATCACAAAGTCAGAGTTATTCATTAAGAATCCTTTATTTTGTGAGATTAGCTGTATAAAAACTGTTTCCAAACAAATAAAATTACCAGGTGTTTTAGTCGGCAGTTTGAGTATGCTCTTTGGGTAGATACTAGGAAGTTTTGAAAATGGAGGGTCTCAACAGGGCCTGGAAATGGTAGGTTAGAAAGGAAGGGCAATAAGAATAGAGTGCAGGGAGCAGTCCTGGTACTCATTCACTGAATAAGTGTTTTCCTATACAGTGCCCAGCCCTGTGTCAGGCCCTAGAGACACTGTGTTGATAATTCATAGCCCTGTTCTCTGTTGCCATTAAGTGTGATGTAAAGAAGGAAATAGTCCATTCCAGTGTCACTTATTAAGTATAGGGTACTCTAGAGAGGAATTAAAAGCATCTCCTCAGATTAGAAAGGGCCAGCAAAGGCTTGACGTAAGATCTGTGCTAAGCCTTGAAGCAGCGATGGAGTCAGCAGGACAGATGCCCAGAGGCCAGAGTGCATGGCAAGTGACTCAGTGTTGGTAGAGCTTTGAGGTTAAGAATTCAACGAAGAAACAATAGCCATAAAAATAAGCAGGAACTACATCAGGAAGTCTTGTATGTTATGTGAAAGGAGGAGTTTGAACTTAAAATGCATTGAGGGATCATTAAAGAGGTTGTATGCCAGAGAAGGACATGAGCAGATATTGGTATTATGGAGAACTAAAGTCAGCACAGCTTAGCTAAGACCAGACTGCTGAATCATCATAGCAGGAGTAGAAAGGAGTGGAACACGTGGGAAATAGAGATCTTGGTGAGAGATCCGATGTTGAGGCAAGTAGCCAATTTAATGATCTGAGTTTGTGGAGAGAAAGCAGAAAATATATTTTTTATATATATTTGTGTGGTGTGTAGGAAAAGCATATATGACATGTATATGTACATACACAAACTTTCTCAATGTTCACCTGAAGGTTGGAATGTTTCAGCTCGCCTGGCTTTGGTGTAACTCCAGGGATATGGTAGAAGCAGAAGCCTAGCACATACAGTGCTTTTTCTCTAAGAGGCCTAGAAAGTAAAGATGTAAGTATGAATCATAGTGAGGTAAGATAAGTCAGAGTCTGTGATATAGTGTAACAGGAACAAATTTTATGTGCTCTTTAGGAAATTAATCATAAGGGTTAGAACCAAAATTAGGTACCACATCAGTGAAGTCCAAGGTAGGAACTATGAACAAATAGTAGTACCAGACAAGCCCATTCTTTCTAGGTGATACCTGCCTGGCTTCAAATTAGGTAGTCTTCTGGTCCATCAGAAATCAGTGTGTGCAAAGAAAGTGGACCAACCTAGAGGAGGATAGAAGGATAGAGATGTCAGACAGGGCTTTAGACTTGAGATGTGTATAGACTGAAGGGGAAGAAACTATTGGTAGTTCATCAAAGAAATTTAAAGAGTGATGACTCAGGGTAGCAAAAAAGAAGAGTATAAGCACCCATCGAGGGTGAGAGAAGTTGACCTCAAATTTCTGCTTTAAGTGAAGATCCAAGCAAAAAATTAAAAAAGAAGAAAAGTTTTGAAATTGGTAGGCAAGATAGGAATGTGGTAGCATTTAGGAGAGCTAACACCTTTCTGTTAACTAGGAGGCAAAGACATTATCTAGAAAAACTAGGATTGGGATGGGAGGGACAGTATGAAGGAGTGATCCCAAAGCTCAGGTTCCTTGTTCTGAAGACCTTTGTTTAAATCCTGACCCCACCACATAATGGCGCAGTGGCCTTGACTTTGTGTCTTAAACTTTGTCATTTGCAGTTTTGTGCTTAAAATGTGATCATTATATCATTTTTTCCCAAGACTCTTAAGGATTAAAGAAATTAAGTCATGAAAAGTGCTTAGCATGTAGCAAATTTTCAATGAATTTTGTTATTATGAAGCAGTACTGTATAATGCTTAAGAGTTACACTCTGAAGTCAGACCTGCTGCGGTCAAATATTGACTCTCAATTATATGCTAGTGATTTGATATATAAACATTATGCATAGCTGACCACGTGATCAGTAAGTATATACTTAATGAGACTCCATGAACTTGTGTTCTCATGTTTCCACTTCTTGTCACAGTTATGTTCTAGCCATGTGATAAATGCATATAGTAAAAAACTTTTGTTAATTTAAACTAGAAGAGGCAGTGTATGTTAGGTCTCCCTCAGTTTTCTCATGTTCAAAAAGAGGATAATAATAGTATCTAGCTCTTAGACTTTTGTGAATTTAGAGAGTTGATAAGTATTTAAGTTCTTAGTTACTGTTACATAGGAAGCATCGTAAGTGGCTAGCTGTCATCATCATTATTGTCCTTTGTCATCATCATTAATAGGAATTCAGGGGAAACCATTTATAATGGGCATTATGGGATTGTGTATGGAACTGAGTAAGACAAGTAAAAGGATCACCCGTGAGCACTGAAGATCAACCTGGGATTGCAAACTTTTGTGGGAGTGTCAGAGTACAGGAGCACCCAGGAGCCTAGGGATTGACCTAAAGAAGAAAAGTGGTTGGATAGATTCAGAGTTAAGGTTTATTCACAGACCAGTTATTAAAGGGAAAGACAGCCAGTGAGGTACTGTAGTCCTTTATTTTGAGAGAATATGAAAGTCATTGACAAATAACAAAAGAAGGAAATAAAGCTACTGAAACATGTTTTTAGACTGTATAAACACCCATGTGGAAGTGACTTTTATTTTATTATATCTGTTACATTGCCTTGTCAACTTCCTGTTTCTTTTCTCTTTCCCCTCCCCTCTCAAACAACCCTTCCTGGCTTATTATTTTTCCTTGGCTGCATATTTTCTTTTTAAACCTTTTATCTCTGTTGCCTTCTAGCAAGACAACATAAAAGCATAATAAGAAAGCCCAGAAGTATTATTCCTGTGTTCACATTCCACATGTTCACCAGGCTTCTCCTTCTTGTCCAGATCATGGCTCCGACAGATCCAAGAACAGTATCTGGCATATTTATTACCCTGGAGGGTCTCTGAAAGGAATTCATATGATATCATAATACATGCATTGTATAGGGAAATGATAGTTGTCATACAATTAAATGTCAATATAGTATAGCCATTAGGTGCTGTGGTTGGTCAGAAAAATGCTCTTAGGAAGGACAACAACATGAACTGGGACCAATACAGTGTGTTAGGTGGAATAGAAAGCAAGAATGGGGTATGTAGAGCAACAGGGTGCAAACCTGGAAGAGCAGAGAATCAACAGTACAGAAGCACCTGGGCAGGTGTGGGGAACAGGGCAGACAGGAGCCTGATAGGAAAGCAGAGTTGAATGGGAGTTAAGGCTGGATGCAACTTCCACTGTGCTCAGTCACCAGGTGATAAATACATGTGTTGCATGCACTGGTAATAGAGGAGGAGCAAACTGCTGTAGGCTTATTTTCTTGTGCTTCAGCTTCTTGTCAATGAGATAATTATAGTCCTAACCAGGTAAAATAAATGCATGTAATAAAAACCTTTGTTAATTTATAAACTAAAAGGCAATCACTTTTTGCTAGGCCTGTTGAAGAATAGATTTAGTGACTTTGATTAAGAATGTAAACACCTCTATAAGATTATAGAAAAGAGAAGGTTGCTTTTGCGGGCAGAGTATCTAGACTGGAACACTCCTGTTATACAAATGGCCTTTCTTCTCTTAGCTCCCTCTTGTGGTACCTTTATCTCTTTTAAGGTGGTAGTTGTTTTTATCTTTAGCTTAGAGCAGCATTTTTATTTTGAGAACCATGTTAAGCTGTCCCAAGGCTAAGCGTCATGGAGGGCACATATTAAGAAATCTTAAAAATATATATTACTTTATGAGATATGGGCAGAGGGACCAGAACTGCCAGTACAGCTAAACCCTTCTTTGAATAATGGGTGCCTTAGTAGCCATAAAAAGCATATAGATAACATCTTGACTGTTTTAACTGAAGAGCCAATGCTTTTCAGTAAAGTAAGGAACGCATTTAACACATTTAAAGACACTGTTTGCATGAACAGTGGCTGAATTGCTTTTAAAATGAGAATATTTCTATGCCGAGTTAGAATTTTTTACTTACTCTGTCTACAGTTTAGAATTGTCATTAAAATTACGATAATCAATAATGATCAGAACTTGTCAGAATTTTATCTTCATTGAGTTTTCATCTAATTTAATTGTTACTCAAAGTACTTGCCTTTGTGCCATGAATCCCTGAATATATCCCCTGCTGACTTTTGAGTGCTCTCTTGTGTTATTTCCATAGGCCATAAGTGCTTTCTCCTATAGGAATTGCTCAAAGAATTGACAATTTGTAAATCTTATGTTAGAGCTCATTTTCCTGGGTAAGCATTTGGGTTCTCAAGGTAGGCTTCCTGTTCTAGGCCCAGTTCCTCAACTTGCTAACTCTGTGACCCTAGAGTTTCTTCAACTGAGATTCATAGTAGTATCTGCCTCAGAGAGTTCCTGTAAGGGTTAAGTGGCATAATGAATATCATGTATGTAGCAATTAATTATAGCAGTTTGAGTATTTAATATAACTTGTATTAATATCTTAAAAATTATTAGGAGCATGCCATTCTAGGAAATTATATGTGATTAAGTGTTAGGTTAGGAAATTAGAAGCAATTAATACCATTTTCAAAGCCTTCTGTATGCCAGGGTCAGGATTAGTCACTGAGACAGAATGGAAACCATGTCATTTGCCCTCTCTAGAAGTCACACCTATTGGAGTAATTGGTAATATACTGTTTGACCTGACAAGGTCAAGCATAGTAATCCCGCCTTATCTATCCTCAGACAAGATATGTCACAGAACCTCAGTGAATATCTGAATCTGTGGATTGTACCAAATCCTGTATATACGGTGTTTTTTCCTATATGTACATACATATTTAGATAAAGTTTAATTTCTAAATTAGGCACAGTAAGAAATTAGAAAATAATAATAAAACAGCAATTATAACAATATACAGTAATAAAAATGATGTGAATGTAATGCTTGTTTTAGTACATGTTGTTAAAGATGTTTCTCAAATGCATACAAATGTGGCAGAAACTTCTTCATTGGCAGATACAGCCTCTCCAGTAATTTATATATTTTTTAGTTTAAAACTGGCACTAAATTGTTGTTGTCCCTTGTTTCAGGGGAACCCTTTATGAAGTCCTCTGTAAGTATAATACTTTCTGTTGCGACAGTGTTGCCATCAATTAGCATATGTTTTTTGTTCATGCCTTCCACCTATAAATTGAATGCCTTCTCCAATTTAAGAAAAATACTTATCGTACATTGTAGCTATAACTTGCAGTTTGAGGTGCAACACTAAAACTAATGTTAGAATTTCTTCTTCCTTCTTCACAATTTGATGTTACTAGAGACTTTAGATATCTTTACATTTTCCTCTTTCCTTAATAAGTTGAGGATGTTCATCATTTTCACTTAATAGCTTCTCTTTGGCATGTTCTTGGCATATCTGAATTGCCAGCATCACTACTTTTGTACATTATGGGGCCATTATTAAATAAAGTAAGGGTTATTTGAACCCAGGCACTGCAGTGCTGAGTCTATCTGGTGACTGAGATGGCTCCTAGGTGTCTAATAGGCAGGTAGGGCTGTGTGGATATGCTAGACAAAGAAAGGATTCACATCCTGAGTGGGATGGAGTGGAATGATATGAGATTTCTTCATGTTACCCAGAATGACTTGCCACTTAAAACTTAAGAATTGATTATTTCTGGAAATAGTCACGTAATATTTTCAGACTGTGGTTGATCATGGGTAACAAACTGTAGAAAATGAATCTGTGGATAAGAGACTACTATATGGCAAACCTCAGAGCAAAAAATGATGATTTTGATTTGGGGTCTTCACAGGATTTGAATGGGATTTTATTGGACATTTAGAAAAAAAAATTAGACTCTAAAATACCCCTATGCCAGAGAGTTGGGTTCACACCAATCCTAAAGGTCAGAAGGGTACTGATTGACCAGCGTACATCTTGTCTAAAGTTATAAGACAAGATGAAAGAAAGACTAAGAGGGTCTTATTCACAAAATTTATTACTGTGCCAAGGCACTGTCTCTGACTGTATATCACTCAGACAAAAGAAAGAAAACTCTCCTTCTTTCTTTCTCAGTAAATAAATTGGGAGACAGTTGTCTCTCCCTTACACACATCTTGGCCTTTGTGTAAGTGGGCCAATGCTGCTTGTTGACCCTCTGCTTCTTCTAAAAGTGGGGTACATTTGTGAGAGAGAGCCTTCTAGGCCCTGTGCTGACCGTCATGTTTGTTCTCACAGAACTGCTGCTACTCAGTTCTAACCTGAGGAAAGACCGGCATGATGACTGTGTTAAAGGGAAGATTCTGAGACCTGATAGGCTCTAATATCCTCTTATTTTTTCTTCTTCTACTTGTATTATATTAATTATGGTGTTTCCTTCATACTGTTTTCTTCTAGTCTTTTTTCTTTAAATTTCTTATGGAATTTGACCATGAGCAAGGTCTTAATGAATGTGCTTATTACTACATTTGAAAATATAGGTAAGTGAAGTTTATCCCAGTTTATCCGGTTGACATGGAATTCAGTACAATGAATATCTGTTAGGGACACTCATTCTGGCATAGAAATGGAGCACACACTGGTTGCTTAGGTTCTGTAAGATAAATGAGTATGCAGTATTTTAGATAGGGACTTTCATATCATCATTTGACAGTCTCGGCAGCAGAATTTTGTATTATTGAGTCTTTTAAGCACAGAGTCCATTGATGTTTAAAAAACCTGATTCCAATTATTCTGGAGCAGCAGGGTAGAGTAGAAGAATGACCACTTTTGAATGAAATCCATCAGTCATTTCATTTATTGGGTATAGATTGTTAGCTTAATTTATTCTTGTGTGAGAACAAGGAAACGTACTTTAAAATAAATATATGGGTTTTTAGTGGCAAAATAATTACAAGATTATTCCTCTGTCACTTGTAAGATTAATAAATTTTCCTTATTATTGAAATAAGATGAATGATAATCTTGTCACAAAATTATGCTTAGTCCTTTTCTTTCCCACTTTCTCAATTTTTATTCTCCTGCTGCTTTCTCACTTCCTTTGAATTATTACCAGGAACATCATACCTCCATCCGCCCTGAGTATCTTTCTTTCTATAGTAGAAAACTTAAAAATATTTGGAATAGATCACTAGACATTATTTAAGTGTCCAGCTTACAGTTGGAGGTATTTCATTTTCTTTATCATTTCATCTGAGATGTACTATCTCAGATTCACTTATTCATTTATTCATTTTTAAGTCCATGCTAAAAATGTATCTGCTTTGTTCCTGAGACAGTGCTAGGGATTGCCAGTCTTATTTGTCCCCAAGACCAGGTGACTGGTGGTTCTCCTACAACCCAAACCACCTTGATCTGCATGTCAGAATTTTACATGGTTTTTATCCCTGTTTCTTTTCCAACTCAGATCTATCTGAATTCAAGGAAATGAGAGAGATGGTAGTTAATTTTAGAGCCATCCTAGTACACAAACTAGTGACTCATAGCCACTGTTTAGCACTGGAGTTGGTATGGTTGTTTGATCTTGATGTTCAGCCAGGATGCTCCTGAACATAGAAGGATAAAGTCTTGGGCTATCAAGAAAAAGACCTAACAATAGTGGTAGGATATACCCAAATGATTATAATTCATGGGAGAATATGGTGTAAGATCGGTAGCAATACAAAGTCTTTCTTCTGTATTTCAGAGTAAGGAGAGTTTAACTTCTGGAGTGTCAGAAAAGACCTTGTAGCCAAAGTGATGTGTGGACTAACATGGAAAGAATTAGAGCAGGATTGCAAGATGGGAATGAATGTGAACCCAAAGCCACATATACTGCTTATTGATTTGTTTCTCAAGATGTTGTTTCCTCTTTGAATATTGAAATTATACATAGAAACATAAAGGCATGAACATACAGTGGGCTCTCTGTGTCTATGATTTTCATATCTTCAGATTGAGCCAGGCTTGGATCAAAAATAAGAAAAAAATCGCATCTATACTGACCACCTGCAGACTTCTTTACCTTGTCGTGAGACCCTATCCAAATATCAATTATGTTGTTCTGGTATTATAAGTAATTTAGAGATGATTTTAAAATACATGGAAAGCTGGGCATAGTGTTATGAGGTGGAGAGGCTAAGGCAGGAGAATCCCAAGTTTGAGACCAGCCTGGGAAATTTAGCAAGACCTTGCCTCAAAATAAAAATTAAAGGACATGCCTCCAAGGCCCAGTTGTTCTTCCACTAGGTCCCACCTCCTAAAGGTCCCCCTATCTCCCAATGTCACCATCAGCTAAAAACCAGCCTTCAACGTGAGCCTTTGGGGGGCATTTAAGATCCAAATCAAAACAGTAGGTTTTGGATAAATGTTACACCATTTTATAAGGGACTTAGGCATCCTGAGATTTTGATATCTGTGAGGCATCCTGGAATAAATTATCTCCCACTATACCAGGGGTAAAATGTATATATGTGTGTATGTAAATTGAATAGCATAATGCATGTAAAATTAAATAACATAATTTAATTCAAAATCTTGGGACTAAAAATATATTTTTCTTAGTCTTAGGCCATCACTTACCCATTTAATAAAAGCTGCCTGACATAAGTTTCCATTGATTTCTTTTACTATATAAAAAATGTGTTATCATAAAATACTGGGCCCCCAATATGGGTTTAATTACCACTCAAGCAGCTTATCCTGAAGTGATTAATAAACCACAGAAATAACCATTTCCTCTTCTCCCTATATAACAAGCATTGGTATTTTTGGAAATTGGGTTGCCTGTGCCAAGTTTTATTTGTAGGTAGAATGGGAATTGTTAAGTGATCTATCAATTCATAAGAAATCTTTGTTCATTTATTAAGAGTAGACCAGATAACTGGTTCCATTTAGAGTTTTCAATAACTTGTACGCTTAAGGCAGCCTCAATGAGTCATATAATTGCTTCAGATATTCAGTGGAAGTTTTTTGCTAAGAAAGCCCAGAGGAACATAGCTTTCTCTCTTATTCTTTCCTTTTGTCCTCTCTCTTCCTCCCCTTTTTATTTCTGTACTTTCTTGTCACGGTTTTAAATAGTTAATGAGAATTTTTGTTAGTGTGTTAAAAAATGATTCTATTAAAATGACTGTTTTTTGCGTCCTGAAAAGAAATAATCTGAATGTTGTTTATCAAATAGTGAACTGTTAATTGTGATACATTCTTATTTTGGAATATTACCTAGTTATTAAAATTGAAAATGACCAACCAATATTGACTTAAAGAGAAGAGCATGATACATACAACTTAAAATTTTTTTTTACTCATGATTATGTTTACTATTGTATTTGCACATTTTAAAAAGGTGTAGAATGACATAGTTTCTAAGGACATGAAAATTGGTCCAAGGTTAGAGGGAGATAATTATTAACAGAAAAGAATTCACAAATAAATTCATATACATATGGTAATTTAATATAGGATAAAAGCAGCAGTCCAAAGGAATGGTGGAAAGAAATGACATTAGTGCATTTGGTTAGCTATTTGGGGGAAAAAAAAAAAAAAAGATTCTTACTCCTTTTATCAAAACAAATTCTAGATTGATCATATATTTAAGATGAAGTTATGTGACTTCTAGGAGAAAGCAGTCAGTGTACATTTCTGGGTTTTGAAGGGAGGAAGATCTAAGCATACCCCCAAATCCAGAAACAGTTAAGGAACATCAATAAATTTGCCTATTCTATATTGTTTAGAAGGCTTGAGAACTGGATGAATCTTGATACTGAATGTTCATGAAATTTCAGTTTTAATATGGTGTTAAAAGTTAAATGGTATTCCTTCATAAGCATTGGACCAGTACATGTTACATTGAGCAAAAAAGCCTCTACCCACTAATAATAGCAGCTACCTTTGGGTTTGTAATTGTCAGCATATGTTCTGAACCATTTTAGTTGATGACATTTAACTGTATTCTTTTTTGAGTTTTTGCATGAATATACATAAACAATAATTTTTATATTCGTTTTACATCAAATGAATAAATGATTGAGAAATCAGAAAAGTTGAGAAAACATGTGGAAACTAAAATGTAGCTACCCCTGGGCTGTGGGACTGGGCATGATGGAGAGGGCAAACCTCATTTTATGCTATTATCACCCACATAATATGAATATGCATTAATTTTATCATCAAGAATAATTAGAAGTTTTTCAAAAGTAATTTAGAATTTGGGACTTCTAAAAGACTTTGTCACATTCATAGTCTGGTTGTTTCTTAGCTGTTTGAGTCAGTCACCCAGTTAAAAAAGGGGGAGGGGGTGGCAAGAGCAAAACTTTATGCCAATGTTCCCAACACATGTATAAAGAAAGGTGTGAGGGAACTTTTGCTTTGTTTTGTTGTAAATGGACACAGAGAATGCTCCTACTGAGTTCCCATATAGTGCTTGAAGGCAGCAAGCCCACAGATCCTTTCTGAAAAATGTGTGTCATCATAGGAAATAGTTTTATTTCAAATCCAAACCTTTCTTAAAAATTATTCATTTTATTTCATAATAGCACAGGCACAGATTTATCTAGTGTGGAATGCAAAAGCCATGTAAATTGTTATCAGGAGAGAACAGCTGGAGGGTCACCTTTGCAGGCCCCTCAGCTCCCTTAGGAGGCATCTTTCTTTGTCCCTCTGATGGGAAACCTAGAAACACTACCCTGAGTAAATATGAACACATGAAGCTAACTGGTCAAATCATCCTAAAACTTATTTGGGCTTTAAGTTTTGAAGTTATGGAGTGGAAGGAAGTAGATTTCATAAAAGACCAATTTTAATAGCTCAATTTAACCCACTAAAATGAAAGCTTGATTATGTACTTAGGATTCTCACTGAATCTAGTAAATGCCTGAGCTGGTAGATAGTTTAGTCATTAAAATATAATCCAATAAAACTAAGGGAGCAAAATAAACTAATTTTAATCAAATTTACTTTGATTTTTCTCTGCATGTCTCTTTTCTCACTATAGGTCACAGTAATGAAAGGCAGTAATAGAAATAAAGATCATTCAGCAGAAGGAGAAGGAACTGGAAAACGACCAAAACGCAAGTGTCTTCAGTGGCATCCATTGCTAGCAAAGAAACTTCTTGACTTTTCAGAAGAGGAGGAAGAGGAAGACGAAGAAGAGGATATTGACAAGGTAAGTCTTCCATTTACTCCAGAAATTTCAAGTAGGTTTGAGTACTAATTAGAAACTTTAGTGAACTTGTGTGGTTTAAAAGATGTGTTTCCAAGAATTTGTATCACTTAAATCCCATGTGACCATTCAACTGACATTTTTATTGATTTCTCTTACAGTATCTATTTCTCCTAACTGAAATATTGAAATGCAGTGAGATGGGGATGTTCTTAAAAGTTGATGTGTTCACCAGAGGCACAACAGTGGGGATGCCCTCTGGCCTCTTTTGCTTACAGCTCAGTTCTGCCACCATAGAGCATCTTGGAGCTACTCTCTTGGTCTTTGGTGCTGTGACCTTCATAGCATCTGACTGTACTTGTTCCACCAAGCCTCTCTGTTCACTCAGTCCTCCAGGTTCCTTTCTCTGGCCTACTGCATGAGCTATTGGCTCTTGTTTAGAAATTTACACAGCCATGCAGGAACTTTAAAAAGTTCCACATCCTCCCAGTGGCTTGGAAGACTGAAGCAGGCAGATTGAAAATTCAAAACCAGCCTCAGCAACTTAGAGAGTTCTTGTCTCAAAATAAAATTAAAAAGGTTCATTTGTTAAGCACTCCTGGGTTCAGTCCCTGTTACCAAAAAAAAAAAAAAAAAAAAAAAAAATCACACACCTCTCCAGGTCTTGCCATACCTGGATTCTCATTATTATTTAAGCCTCAACACAAAAAATGGCTACAATACCTAATCATCTCCAAGATCCTTCCCATATAACTCATTCCAAGTCAAAGAATTTCCTTCATAGTACTTAAGACTATTTTCCATGTGTTTACTTGGGCACTCCTCTAGTCTTTAGAAACTAGAGGAGGAACTCATTAAGAGCAGAGGCCTTGCCTCTCTCCAGAATTGAGAATGGTGCCTGACAAGTAGCACATATTGCATAGAAGTCTACTGAATGGAGACTAAATGAATACATGTTTTGTGTCACTTCAAATTTTACAAATATATGTTTTTAATTTTTTTAAGACTTTGACATCCATTCAGACTTTTTCCCTTGACTTTGATCAATTATCTGTCTTTATCTGAGCAGGAATTAGAAACATTTCTCCTGTTTCTCAGACTTCAACTTTGGAGATACCCTTTATATCCCTCTCACTGTGACTTTTCCACAGAAATGGTAGAAGCCACCAGAAATCACTTCTTTAGCTTTCTCTGTGTACCTATATACCTATCTCACTCCTTACTCTTATTATTTCCCTTTCCTGTTTCAGAGAACAGGGTTTGTTTATTTTTCCTTGTTTTAGTCCATCTGCTGCTGCTTTAGTAGAACATCACAGCCTGGGTTAATTATAAGCAAAAGAAGTTTATTTGGCTCACAAGTTCTGGAGGTTAGGAATCCAAGATCCAGGAGCTGCATCTGGTGAGAACCTTCTAACTGCCTCACAGCAGCGTGGAGGGTATCTCCTGGAGAGGAAGCATGCATGTAAAACTGAGAAAAATCCCTGTGAACTCATCTTTTTATAAAGAACCCATTCCAATAGTAACTACCCACTCCCATGACAATGGTTTTAATCTGTTCAACTGCCCTCGTGACCTAGTCACATCTTATAGGTCTCACCTATTAATACTGTTACAATGACAATCTAATTTCAACATGAGTTTTGGGAGAGGACCTTGAAATCATAGAGCATCCCTATTCCAGGAAATTGTCTACAATTCCCTCTAACCACCTTAATGCAAGCCATCACCACTTCTAGCAGAGATTGTTGTCCCTTCCCTCTTTCCCTGCCATTCTCTTTCCCTTCTATGGTCTATTCTCAACAGAGGGGCCAAGGGGATCCATTTTGAACTTGAGGCTGTTGTGCTGCTTCTCTGCTTCATGAGGACATGGACTTGTGTATTCACTGCTCTGTTTGCATCACCTAGAACCATATGTGATCGATAGCAGATGCTCAGTAAATAGAAAGATGGGGCATCATTAAATCCTTTTCTTTTCACTGTTTTCACACCCATAGTCTTCTTTCTTCTCTATATTGGTCCCCAGATCATTATCTCATAGGCTTGGGTCTTCACATAGCACACCCTGTAGCCCTTTAAAATGCAGCCTCCCTAGCCCCATTCTTTCTGCTCCCCTGGGGATCTAATTTTTCTTGAGAAAATGTATTCTCTGCTATATGTGAAGAAACTTGTCACACAAGCTCGAAACACTTGATTTTGAATCTTCAATTCCAATTAGATACCAACCACTCTTGGCTCTTTCTCATTATCTCTTCCAAGGTTTTAATGGACCCTTAGTAAAAGAAATATAAGTCCAGAGAGTTTCTCATCTTTATTTTGTAATTTATTCAAGTGTTTTATTTATTCACTCACTTTTTAGTTATTCAGTGAAATAATTTGAACATTAGGTTAGTTAAAAAAAATTTTTTTATGTATTTGGCAAAATCAAATGCTTATATCCATGTTCAACCAAAATTTTTTTTTTTTTTACTCATCCTTTCAGTCTGAAACCACTGGTCCACAGGATTAAATGCATGTTTCTTAACATGACACAGCGTTTTTTTTTTTTTTTTTTATTGACACAGCGTTTTATTCATGAAGTGGCCCATATTTTATATAACCTTATGTCACAAATCTTGTTTTCATCTTTTATATACCAAGACTATGGAACTGCATACTGATGTTAAAATAAACCTTCAAGCCTTCATCCTTTTTAGTTCCCTGTATTTTCCCCATCCTGACTCATTTGATTCATCTTTCAAAATGTAGCTCAGACAACTCCTTTTCAGGGAGACTTTGTTGTGCTTTTACCCATCCACTAGTCTCACTGGTTCCTTGTTGCAGTCATCACACCTTTTTTTAAATTGTGCGTATGCATTTCTCCCCTTCAAAAATGGTGAGTTCCTTTTTCCAGCTTTTAGCATGAGTTTTACAATTTAGTAACTGAATCAAAAGTTATTCTTTTCTAAAGGGAAACCATAATTATTTCTTCAACTTATACAACACATTGTTATTTCTCTCTCTTTTAAAATTTCACAATGCCAAATATTCCTTGAAAATGCAGATCATTGTTAATGATTGTATATATAATTCGGGATATAAATCTGAATCCTTCATTCCTAATTATAAGACAGCTGTGGCTTCAAGATTTTTCTGTATTATTTTTGTCTCAAAGATAATCAATGGTTAATTAACTGCATTTGCAGTACTTAGGACTTTAAAAATATGCTAAGTGGTTAAGCAAGTGATTTTTCTACAGTACCTGCCTGTAACAGTTGCCCAGTAAACACTGTATAGAACAACAGCATTGCATTGTTGTGATTCTCAAACTATGATCCTCGGACCAGCAGCATCAGCATTTGTATTTGTTAAAAATACAAATTCTTAGGACCTACTCCAGACCTACAATATCAGGAACTCAGAATAGAACCTAGGGATCTGTTTTAACAAGGTCTTCGGGGATTCTGATACACACTCAAGTTTAAGAACTACTGCTTTACTGCATAATGTAGACTAATGACTACTTTGATTCTTCTTGTTTTTAACTACAGAACAAGTAAATTTTAAAAATGGTCTTAGTAAGCTTTCTGGATTTCTGTTCATAGTCCCATTCTTTCCAAGAAACATCATAGAATCGTATTTTAGCTTTAAAAGGTATTTTACAATTCTAATATTTTCTGAGATTCTGTGATTAGAGATATGCTTTAAGAAATTTAATCTGGCAGCCATGTGCAGAAAATAGCAAGACCAGGCCATGGGCCAAAGTGGTACTAGAGCAATGGAAATGGGAATTACAGACCCAGAAGAACTTGAATAGTGACTAATTGATTGTTAAGGAGTTTATTCATATCATAATAACATTTCACTAGACAGGGTGGCTTGATACTTATAGGTTTAAGGATTTACTGGGTGATTCTTCTTTCAAGTAATCATGTTAAATGTTTATTGTTATTATTTTACATTAGGAAGTCCCACTCGTGATGTTTGGAAGAACATTGAATTTATATTAGCTTTTAATTATGTATTTTCATATTAAATACTCTCATATTATTATCTGAAGATAAGTGCTTTCTAAAGAGGAAAAAGAGCTAATACTGATGTATTTTATATGGATATTGTTAACTTTGAGACCAAGAAAACAAAACTAAATTTATTCATTCATTAGCAATTAGTTAAGTTTTAATGTTATACTGGACAAGAAGTTAAACACTGTAATTATAAATGTAAATAAGAAAATTTTTGTTCTCCAAGCTTACTGTTCAATGAAAGAGGAAAAATGTAAGCAATTATTTTTTGTTTAATTTTTTGGGGGGAATGCATTATAATTATGCATAATAGTGAGATTCATTATGCCATATTCATACATGCACATAATTTACTTTGATCAATCTCATTTCTTGGTACTTTCCCTTCTTTCCCATCCACTTGTTCTACTCTCCTGATCTCCCTTTCATTATTATTTTTTAAATTTGTGTATTAAAATTGTGTGTATAGGAAGTACACACACGCGCGCACACACACACGGGATTGTGGCATATTCACATATGGGCATAGCATTAAAATCTAAGCAATTTTAACAATGTAAATATTTACTGTAATAGGGACATACACAATTGCTATGTGAACTAAGCAGGATACATTATAAGTTAGTTTCCAACCACTAATAGTGGTTAATGATTTTAAAAAATTACTACTTCCAATTTGTTTGGTATTTAAATAGAGGTAAGAAGAAAAAATAGAGGTAAGAAAAAAATTACCAACCAAAACGGATTGTTAAATCATAATTGAGATGTGTTAAACTTTTGTTTTGATTGGTTATAGGTTCAACTTCTTGGGGCCGATGGCCTAGAGCAAGATGTTGGTGAGACTGAAGATGATGAATCACCAGAACAGCGAGCCCGTAGACCAATGAATGCATTTCTTTTATTTTGCAAACGCCATCGCCCCCTTGTCCGTCAGGAACACCCCAGGCTTGATAACCGAGGTGCTACCAAGATATTAGCTGACTGGTGGGCTGTTCTCGATCCAAAGGAAAAGCAGAAATACACAGACATGGCCAAGGAGGTAGGTTATAATGACAAAGGTGTCAAGGTCGCTTTGAGCATCCAGTCCCACTCAGCAAATATTGAGTACCTACAGGAGGTCAAGCAATGAGAAAACCAACCCTAAGTCTCAGGTGCTAAGGAAAAATAGAAGAAATTTTTTCCTTATGTTCTGTGTCCCAGGCCCATTTTGGAAATACTGGTGGAGGTGCTGAGAGCAGGTTATTACCAAGTTTTTTCTCATGGGTAATACCCCACTGATTGATATAAGGGATTGATTTATTATGAATAGTGATTTATTAATCATGTCTGGTATGATTTTCTTTTAAGTGTTTTCTAGGAACTCATCTTCTGCTTTTGGAGAATGTCCATGGTAAAGATGACAATCTTAGGTTACTCTAATTGCATCATGGGAAAGAGTCTTTATATGCTAAATGCTTTGTGACCATATATATAAGTCAATCTTTTGGTCTTTGCAGCAGCAGCAGCAGCTGCTGCTGCTTTAACTTGTTTCTGTTCTGAAGGTAGCACAGCATGAATATTTAAAACCAATAAAGGCATGAATGGCAGTAGAACAGGATGTACTGTGATGTGTTCATGTGTGTAAACACTGTGGAGGCAATCCTTGGTGAGAAACATTTCCATGCAGCAAGGCTATTCAGAGAGGTGGAACATTAATCAATTCCAAAATGATAGCAGTTTGTAAATTTCTGCCAAAATTATATTTTGGTACTGTTTCTCCATTACTCTCAAATTAGTGTAGGAGCATTACTCATTTAAATATATTATGAGTGGATTTATTCCCAAGTAAGAGATAAGCAAAACCATATCCTTGTGGTTAAACCTGAAAGGAATAATTCTAACCCTGTTTCTTCAGAGTTCAACTTAAGAAAATCTTGATTCATGAAAACCCCTGCTGCCCAAACATTTGGTTTATGCCTCTGAAAAAATGAACCAGCAGGGGATAAAATGCGTAGTTTCAAGATATTTTATTAGACAATCAGTATGTGGAAAAACAATACTTCGTTTTACTGTGGTTTTACTGAGTTCTTTAATAAGGAAACATGGAACATAAAAATTTCTTATGAAATGTTCAGGGAAATTTTAATCCAGAGTAAATGATTAGCATCGTTGCTGTGTAATTAATGATCACACAAGCTTCCGGAATTGACTATTGTTAAAGATAGAATTTTAAGTATGTTGGCCATCTGGAAAATTTAAAATCAAATTGCAGGAACCTACATTATTTTAAATGTTTCATTAGATTTGTACTGGCATAACAGTAATTAACAGTAAAACTTTTTCATTAAATAGCTTTACATTCTTTCATAGTAATGCTTATATGGTAAAATAAACAATTATCTGAAGTCTCACAGGGAACTACATAAGCTTCCTATAATTAAACACTTGAGTTTGTTTTGGATTGCTGTTTTTGGATAACATGCAGCATATCCCCAGTATATTGTTTGCCTTTTCTTAAATGCTGCTAATTTACAAACCCAATAGGTGGCCACTTTTAAGAAAGGAGGTATTATTTTTGTATAGGAAATCCCTTACTAATTGCCTAATTAGATTCTCACAATGTTTGCCATTGTGGTGCTATAATAAAATCTTTTAAGGTGGCCCCCTATGATCTAAAAATGGAGCCCATAATGTCCCACATTACAACTTGCCATGTTTATAGTTGCATTTATGAAAGGTTGCCTCATTTCTCCCATAAAGTGTAGATGATTTAGCTACTTTCAAATTTATGACATAACTGGTTTCTAGTCATGATTCTTACTTGTTTCAACTTATTTACTAAATGGTTTCATAGTTACATTAATGTAGTGTAATTGTGCTAGTGCTTTTTGTGTTAATTTGGCAACCTTAACTGGAATGTCATTTCAATCAACAAATACTTAATAAGTGGCTACTGAGTACCAGGTTTTGGTGGTGGTTGCTAGTGATAGAAGCCAGTAATAAATATGATCTCTGTTCATCAAACATCCCCCCCTCATTACTTTACAAACTATATTTTAGTTCGTAATTTTTAATTTTATTTTTATACCCCAGCTTAAAATATTTTTATTAGACATAGTCTTTCAACGTAGTGCATGTTTGTGAATGCTTAACATGTATTCACCAAAATCTATCCTGCCATTATTAGTCCAGTGAAAAATCCAGTCATGCATCACTTAATGACAGGTATGCACTAAGAAATGTGCCATTAAGCTATTTGGTCATTGTGCAATCATTATAGTGTACTTAAACAGACTTAAGACATTTACAATGTCACTAGGCAGTATAATATTATAGGACTGGTGTTGTATTATGTATGTGTTCTGCAGTTGCCCAAAACATTATTATGTAAATTATTCCTTTCTCTCTGTGGTTTTAAAAGAAGCATGTTTTAAAAATAAGAGTGAGTTATAATTAATACACATTTAGAGTGATTCCTTTTTTACCTCCTAGTTCATGAAAATTTCATCTCATTCTTCCCTTACTCCTGATTATCACCTTATGTTAGTGCATTTGGTTGGTTGAAGCACCCATTCCATAATTTGTCATTTTCTTGAATTATCGCCCAGCACTAATTTGCATTGTTAGAGGGAAAAAAATCTTGTTGAATGAGTGTTCTGTGTTCTCTGATGAATCTCATCAGAGCAATAATTTATTGTAAGTAAGTAATCTTAAAAGTACTATCCCAGAGATAACCTGGATTGCATTCTTAAATTTAGCAATGCCCAACAATGGTACAATGTTGTGCCTGTTAACCAATTTTAATTTCTGGATGTGTGACTGCCTATTGGGAGGTATGGAAGCGATTTTACCTTTCCTTGTAACATCTTTATATACTCTAATAAATAGAGGAATACAAATCTCTGCATATTTGCCTACCACATTGCTTGAACCTTCCACTTGTCACCCTAAACTAATTATTGTATTTAATGGATTTATAATAAATTTATAGGATCATAATGTTGACCTTCAGCTAGAACAGAGTGCAAAGAGGAGGGGAGAATCTGAAAAGTTTTGACAATTAAAATGACCCTTAAGGTGATCCCTGCCTTTTAGGACCAGAGGACCAAGGATATGCAGTAGAATGCATGCATTTATTGATTGATTCGTTCATTCCTTGCCCACGGTTTTAAGCAAGCACAGAACATGTAAGATCATCTCTCTTCTTCAAAGCATAGGAGTTAGTTTTTTGGACAGTCATGTGTTCAGTGAACAAATGGTATATTTATCCTATTCAGTTTAAATGCCTGAGAGCTAAATGGATTTGAGTAAGTATGGCAAGAATGGTAATAATACAATATTATGCATCTTATGGGAAGAATCTTCCTGTGCCTGGGAGGTGGGAGTATATCAGGAAAGGCTTTATATCCTTGGTTTTGATAATAGAATTTGTAAAGAAAGACAAGACTCAGATGTGGGAATTTGAGATCAGTTTTAGGAACTAGGAAGTTTATTTTACCTATTACCTTGGTTATATGTAGAATAGTCATAGGAGGTAATGATGTGTAAAGGTAAAAATAATCATTAGAGATCAAGTTGAAAAGTTTGTTAAGTTCAGTTGTATGCTGGTAAAACAGCTATGGAATTAAATGTAAAAATATGAAATTTGAAGGCAAATGATACTAGCCCTTTGTAAATATTGGTATCTTTATCACTACTGGAGAAAAGATTATCACCACCACAAAACTCTGGAGATTTTAATAACTTCTTCCTCCATATTTCTTCAAGATAAGATTAACCTATTTTTGAGATAATTTTTGTAAAGATCATTCATTCCCTTGTTTTGGCTTCATCAAAAATGAACTCTATTTCAAATAAGTAGTACCGTATTTCTTATGAATTAAAGTGTGGAGGCCTTTCTTGACTGTTACGCATCATGCCTAGCAGACAGAATTTGTATTGTTGCCAGTGTGCTGCAGCACTTGGCGTGCTGTTAGTGTGACCCCTTATTCATTCAGCATCCTTGAGAAGCAAGTGCTACACATAAGTGATTTCCAGATAGATGAAACTTCAGTGTTCTTGTAAAAACTACAAATTTATTTTGTATATTTACCCTGAAAACTTTAGTTAAAATTTGATTTGTTTCCTTATTCAGAACATCTTTTAATACTTCTATCCTTTATTTCCCACTGTGAATTATGGATGAGCCTTTGTGAATAATTGAGTTATATTCAAATATTTATTTATATAGTAAATAGTTCTCAACTATTTGATTTTCTTGAATTTCCTCTTTACTTTTCTTTGGATTTCCTCTTTTGGGCCTACTCTCAGTTTCAGCTTCTTTCTTTGACTACTGTCTCATTGATGTGGACTTTCTGACTGTGGCTTACTTGGGACCCCATCACTCTAGAGGGGAAGTAGATGGTAAAATCACATATTTAGGCTTCATATTTTGCAACATTCCTTTTTTCTTAAATTTATCCATTTTTTTTAATCTTTAAATTTTTTACAGACTGCATCTTGATTCATTGTACACAAATGAGGTACATCATTTCATTTCTGTGGTTGTACACGATGTAGATTCATACCATTCATGCAGTCATACATGTACATAGGGTAATGATGTCTGTCTCATTTCACCATTTTTCATACCCCCCTCCCTCTCATTTCCCTCTACATAATCCAAAGTTCCCCCATTCTTCTCTCACTCCCCACGTTCATCCATTTTTATGTTCCAGATACAAGGACTTTTCTTTGCTGTATTTAAAAAAATATTGTCAGGGATTTAGGGGCATAGCTCAGTGGTGCAGTGCTTGTCTCATATGCAGGAAGTCCTGGATTGAACCCCAGCACTGCTAATAATAATAATAATAATATGTAGGTATATCTTTTATAAATTTTACAAATTTATAAAAAATAAACTTTTAAATATTGCTTTATCATTTTCATGATTCTTTTATAAACATTTTGCTAATCATCAGAACAATCCCACGAATGGATTATTTTCCAAACGGTAAAGATGAGATCACTGAGGAAAGTTAACTTTTCCAAGCAAGCAAAGTTAGTAGTAGTGAGGCTGGGATTCTCATAATTGACTTCCTTTTACTCAGACCTTTTTGGATTTTCCACATCTATAAAATTTCAGGGAGATGCCTGTCCTTACAGGGTTGGATGTAAGGTACAAATAAATATACGAGCAAACATTATATAAAGTTTAGTATGCTATACAAATGTTAGTTTTAGAGTTAAAACTAATGAGCAACTTAATGTTTGTTTTTATTTGATATTTCTCTACTTAATGAAAACTCACTATTTTATTTTGAATTACTATATTGAAAAGCTACTAAAAGGCAAAGTTGAGTCTTTCAAACAGAATCAACAAGCAGGGACAAAGCTAGATAAATCATTTGTCCAACTTGGCAGAAAATGTGCATTGTGATTAATAGCCTCTACCAAAATAGATGTGCAGTGAACTATTTGATTTAAAAATGGTTGTCTGTTTGCTAATTTGTTTACTAATATAATAATACTTAAATTTCAAATCAAATCTAATTACAAGGACCTTATGAAGACCCTGGAGCTAGTGAGTACTATTGAGAACTTAAACTAAGTCTCACACTCATCTTGGTATCTAGTTCCAGTTGTTAATTGTTAGCTTGATTGTGGGACCTAATGCTCAAATGTGATATCTGATGTTACTACAGTAATTCCTGGTTACTTTGGAACTTGTGAGCATTCAAAGGGATGTGAGTTAAAGTTAACTTTTGCACCATTTGAAAAATGTGCAAATACTTGATGTAGATTATTTGCAAGGAGAAATTTAAAGTATTTAAGGAAAGTATTAAAGTGAACATATTTTTTAAGGAAATGTAAGCATTTTGACAATTCAACTTATGAATTAACACATCTTTCTAATATTTTAAAGGATCTTTGATAATGTTTTCTCACCCAAGTCCCTATCTACTTTTTAAGAAGTAATAAAATTAAAATTTTAAAGCACTTCTTAAGATTATGCTTTTTAAAATTAGCACATACTGATTAAACTGACTTTTCTCCTAATTATCCAAATTTGGGAATAAAATTTACATAAAAAGAAACCACTGTTTTCACACTAATCCTCATCCTTACACAATCCAAGCAGCTGTAGACAACTCCCTTGAATTCAGTTTTTCCTTTAACTTTTCCATAATAGAGCAACCAAACAATTCTCTGGTCACAATATTCAAATCACTATTTCATGCGTTTAATTTCTATAGGAGTAGCTTTATCATTAAAAATTTTTAGTTTACTGTATATTTTTATTCAGTCAAAACCGTAAACTTAATTCAGTGTTCTGTCTTGCAAAAGTCTTAATTTTCTTCCTAGAAGAAACAGCTATCAAGGATAATTCACATCACATAGTGAATTGAGTCTTATTATTCTAATGATAATTTTCAAATTTTTGTGATGGAAAGATCCTCACATGAAATCTGCACTTACTTAGTACTACTTCTCAAATATCACCCTTTCCTTTTCCTCCTTGTGTGTGATTTCTGCCTGCTGATGAAATAGGATACAGCTGTCTTAGAACATACTATGCGGGTGTTCAGTTATCCCACTATAGGGTATTTATAAAATAAAATATGTGTAGTGATTCTTTTTAAAAATCAGATGATTTCCTGTATAATCTTTTACACTTATAGTAGATTTTATTTTATGATAATACTTTGCATATTTGCACCAGGATTGTCTTTATTTATGCAGGGGTTCTCAGCATCCGTTATTACTAAATCTCACAGGGTTGCTCCTTTCTCATTCACTCTGTTGAGAAGATCTAGACTGTAATAATAATTAGAAATACTAGTGGAATTTTAAATAGCATTCCACCCCCAATTAAAAATAAACAACTGAAAAACAATAGGTGAATATGTCTCTCATTAATATTGAGTTCCTTTGTGGATCAAATTTCCATTTGTGTGTTTGATCTGGAAAAGTAATATTGAAGCCACATTTTTAAAAGATTGACCTAATATTCTTTTGTTATATAATAATATATATATGTATATATGTGTGTGTGTGTGTGTGTGTGTGTGTATATATATATATATATATATATATGCCTTTGTCAAATATGAAGGACCAAAAATGCCATGACAAAAGGTATGTCTTTAATGCCAGTAATGAATAATAGAATCAATAACTGAAATAAAAATTTGGAATTATTGCTAATGAAATAACAGTAGTTGAGATTTAAGAGAAGGGAGTTAGCATTACTAAGCACCTTATATAAGTCATTAATTGTATTCATAAAGTACATTTAGGTCATCTAATTGGAAGTTTGCAGAAAGAAATCGGAGCCTATGAGGAGAATTTTCATTTTAATGGAAGACATTGGAAAATCAGTATTATAGCAAGAATTTAGTTACCTGCAAGAGTCTTTCATTGAAATATTTAGACCAAATTAGCCTGTGATTGATGTTCTTGGAGGATAAATGAGCTTCCCTCCTACCTCTAGCATGAACAGTTTGGCCTTGGATATCTAGATAAGCAAGGCCTATCTCTCTGGCCCTTTCAGTCTTTTGATGATGAATTTCACCCGCATGGTTGCCCAGCATGGTAATAATTTCGCTTGCTTTGCTGTTTACTTCAGATGACATAAGAAGCCCCCCACCCCACCCCATTTCTCCTTTACCCAGCCTTCTCTGTAATCCTTTCCAAATAACCTCATCCACAACAAATGATTAAACATTTTTGTTGTGTTTTAGAGCTGAAGCAAGTGATTGATGAGGTGCCTAGTTCCAAGGACAGTTAGGCATTCTTAAACCTGAGACTCTTTCTGCCTCCGCCCTCACTTGATACTTACACATTGCTTGTGTTTTTAATGAATTTCTGGCATCTCTATCCAACCTTTAAACTTCTTAATTAAGGACAAGGATTATGTGTTACTCTTTTCCTGTCTCCCACATTCTTAACTCTCTGCTCAATGTATACTCGATCAAGGTGGGCTGGGGATACAGCCCATTGGTAGATTGTGTGCTTAGCATGTATGAGGCCATGAGTTCAATACCTAGCGCCACAAACACACATATACACTCATATACATGCATGTGCAATTGAATATATGTTTTCATGGTATTGGACATTTATTTTGAATTTAAGAATCTGCAAGGTTAATATTACAATACGGTTCCAAGGTATTGGACCACAGGGTAAATTCCCAGTTACCATTTTCTATAAAACGCTTCATATTTCAAGACTTTCTCTTGACCTTTGTCATTTCTTCCACTAATGTTTTGCTTCGACTTTACAAAACAACTTTGCATGCCTGAGTCAGGACAAGGCTTATAAACTATGTGTAAAAAGAAATAATATATTTCTGTAGTTAATTGTAGAGTGAAAGCAATATGAAAACGGGACTCTACTTCATGCCCTTTCCTATCCTCAGTGTCTGATAAGTGTCTTCCTTCTAGTTAATGTTCACAAAGTGTTTGCAGTGAGGGTGGGTAGCATGTATACAAGATAAGGGACATGATTGTGGTATAGTGCTTGTCACTGCTTTCTGTTGGCTTCAGCATCAGCTCCCTGTAGTAAACTAGTTTAAGCTGGCCTTTATTAGAGTCGTCAACTATGCTCTAAAAATAGTCGATGCTGTCAATAATTCATTTATAAAGTTAACAGTATTGATTTTTACTGAAGCACATTATTAAATAATTCTTAGCAAAAGATGTGATGTCTACTGGGAAAGAGTTTGTTCAGCAAATGAACATGGGGAGGATGAGAGGGGACACCTAGTAGGCAGTTTGCATGCTGATGACATTGTCTAGCATCTTATAACTGTGACTTTCTTAAAAATTTTGAACTACCCCCCATATGTTAATAAATTTGAAAGTCTTTTGTCACTTTATAAAGTAGTGACCTTTGTCCAAATGACTGTTCATCTGACAAACACAGCCAGTGTGCCTGCTACTAGGACACAGTAATGATGCATGTGTCTACTACTTCCATTTTCACCTCACCCAACCATTTGTCACTTTCTGCCTCCAGACAGCAGTCAGGGCTATTTGTCTGCCTCAGCTTCATATGCAAATTTCCCATCCACATGCATGGGCTGTGATAGTGTATCTCCTATATCACATTTGATATCCCTAACTGCATTCTGGTATGTAATGAAAATTATAGTTTTCTCTGGTCCTGTGTATCAATTTAATTACTTTTGTAAGAAAAATGAGTATCTTGTGGGTTTTTATGTCCATTTATAGGTAAGTTTACCTCTTATAGGTTAAAAAATTAAGAAAATTTGAGTTAAGATGACTTTGAGATAATACTAGATCCCTGTCTGTTAACATTGCATTATTATCCACTATTTAGTTTTCATTTATATGATTTTAAATGGTGGGGAAAATATCATTTAGACTGTATATTCTTTCTTATACCAGTGTTAAAGGGACCTTTTTTTTTTTTTCTGTTGGGTTAAATTAAAAGCTATTTGAAACATACTAAATTGGGTAATCATGTACATAGAATGTCCATTTTAAAAGGTTAGCTAATGAGATTGAAATAATTGTATTAATCTAATAAAATATCCAGTAGTATTTACATGTAACATTTGAAAAACACATGGAAAATACATTTTTTATCAGATAATATAACTTTTGGCAACATATAATGAATATCAATATGGTATTTCATTTTAGAGTCACTGTCTTAAAAGGAGAATGAGGTATCAGTGGAGAAAGGGTTATAGTAGAAAGCTGCAGAAATACAAAGGAGAAAGAAAGATGTCAGTGGAGGTTAAAACTTCCAAGTAAGACATAAAGTTAGTGATAGATTAATTGCAACATCACACATCAGAGCTCTCAACTTGTTCAAATATTCAATCATGTGTGCACATTATAAAATGTTGGCAGGTGCACTGACACTTTATTGATGGAGGACTAAAATCTTAGAAAGGTTACACAACTTGCTTGATGTCCACAGCTAGCTGGAGTAGAGGTTGTTTGGAATCCAGATCATCAGACTGTGCATTCAGTGCTCTTTCCTACTCAGGGCCCCTGTGTCTTCCAATGACTGAAAAGTTATATCAGTTGACCTCCTCTGTTCCCCTTCTCCTGCTCTTGATCTTGGCTCCTTTATCCCATAATGAAGTATTTTGCTCTGAGTTTGCATTTATCTTACTAGTACATCAAAACACAGATGTAATTATTTTTAGCCATAGTTAGCAAATTTAATTAAGTTGCAGGAATAATCTTGATTTCTGGCGCTGGTGTAGACTCACACTTTGTGGTGTATAACCAAAATTACTTTCAAATAGACCATCGTTTACAATAACCCTAGGCATTGGTGGTGGTGTTCTCTGTTTATGCAATCTAAGGTTGAGACCCAGAGAGGCCACTTTCTCTGTCCTTGATTGCCATAGCCTGAAGTGGAAGTATCAGGGTTTGAACCCTCCATTTTCTGTCTCCAGAGCTTTTGGTTCTTTCAGTTATAAACAACTTCCTGTCCCCACCAGTATCAGACAAACTTTTGCTTTTGGGGTTGAAGAAAATGGAGATTCAAAGACAAAATATGTACCCTTTGGGCTCTTACCCCTAATGGAATTTTCAGAGCCCTGTGCCGAGATTATCCTTCCTCTATGTGGAAAGCTAAAGAAGTCACTGAAAGTGGTTTTCTCATTCATTATTTAAGTGAGAGGAATGGGTAAAAGCTATTTGAACTTTTCTCAATCTGTATGTCAATTAAAATTTGCTGTTTTTTTTTTTTTTTTTTTTAATAGTATAAAGATGCATTTATGAAAGCAAATCCTGGCTACAAATGGTGTCCTACCACAAACAAACCTGTGAAATCGCCAACACCCACAGTCAATCCACGGAAGAAACTTTGGGCCTTTCCATCTGACTCTTCAAGAGACTTGCCAAGCCCCAAGAAGGCAAAGACTGAAGAAATGCCTCAGCTGAACTTTGGAATGGCTGGTGAGTTAGACACTGTTTCTACCCCTTCCTCAGCAATAGGACAATACATGTATTCAATATTTTTAATTAATACACAATTGGGGATAGTAAAATTCCCAATATGAAGCAATCACAAATTTATGGCATGTCTTAAAGCATTAGAACATGATATACAGAGAATATATATTAATTAAAGGAAGGAGATGAAGATCAAGTTATGTGTGAATTTCTGTCATTGACTGTGTAGAAAAGGAGACAAAAATGTGAAGATTGTCAGGAGCTTAGGGAATTTTATAATACTTAAAATATTGCATACACATACATACAACGAAAGATCCCAGTAAGGGCCTTGGTTTTCATGGATATCTAAAAAGCCACAGTATCTCAGTATTTGAAACCTTGAGGGCAAGAATATGAAACAACTCCAGCACACATCTGAGGTGGATCTAAAGGTGTGTCTTACAAAGAGTTTTCATCTTAACTCCCCAACCCGCATCTCACACCTCTCAATTCCTGTATGGGCCAAGCAAATTTTAAATTCCAGATAGTCCCATTTGTTATGGAACCTTGAATACTTTTGCGGGGGTGGTAAGGAATGCTGAAGAATTTATTACCATGAATTAAAGTATTTATATTCAACCTGTAAGTGTCTCTATCTTTCCTGGCCATTGCAATGCAATACTCAAAAGAAGAATTTGCCAGGATGAAATTCAGAGATTGGGCAGAGTAGAAGCAGTAAAGTTGGTGTTGAGCCATAGGGTTCCTATTTTATCAAGCAAATTCTCTTTAGAATCAGAATACTGAACCATTTACAATATGGGAAGGTTGGACAGAAGTTGGGCGATACTGGGAGAACACATTTACATTTTTTTGTTTTTAAATAGCCAAAAAAATCTTATCAGACTTAATAGTTCAAGATATGATTTATTTAAATGCTGAAAGTGAAGCTTAACACAATGACAGCATTCTGGGGAAACAGTCTCCAGGTGATTTTTTTCTGTGCAGGTCTATAGTATGACTCTAAGTGAGCTCCCAAATGATGTCTTCCTTCATCTTTTTTTTTTTTCTTTTCTCTTTTTGTGGGGATTGAACCCAGGATAAGTGCATTCTAAGCATGCACTCTACTACTAAGCTATACTAAGCCTCCAAAATGATGTTTCTGCATGTCTCAAAATAATCAAAATATAGAGATCTGCTCTCCTTTTATCTGTTACTTTATACAATTTTAGCTTTAACTCACTTGTTACTGTGACAGTCTTGTGGATACTGTTGATGGTTCTCTGGACTTCCCATATTATATCATTTGGAGCATTTTTAAAACATTCTCTTATCAAGACCAAAAAAGGCTATGTAGATGACTGACTTCTAAACTAAATGTCTTTGATTATCATTTAGCATCCATTGCTTTTTCTCTCACTTCTAAAACAATGTTAGTGCATTTAGGTTTTTTTTTTTTTAAGAAAACATTGAATTATTCTCTGCAAACAAATAATAATTTCAAATAAATTATATAAAACTATGAGAAATGTTTTTGTAGTGTTTCTGACACTATTAATCTACCAGTCTTTTACCTATAAAATTGAAGTAGAACGTAAACTTCAACAAAGATATTTATATCTTAGCTTTTTAAAACAGTGTTTTTAGTACCAGGGATTGAACCCAGGGCACTTAACCACTGAGCCACATCTCCAGCCCTTTTTATTTTTCATTTTGAGACAGGGCCTCATTGAGTTGCTGAGGCTGACTTTGATCCTCCTGTTTCAGCCTCTTGAGCTGGTGGGATTACAGGTGTATACCACTGCACCCAGCATAAAACAGTGTTCTTTACAGCAAAGTACAGGAAAACACAAAAACACTTTCCTGGCATTCATCTCATTGTACAATTAATTGCCTGTGTTGGATTTTGGAAGTCCATGGTGAGAATTCTTACTCAGCTTCCATGTAATCGTTTATATTAGTCTGATATTTCCAAATTGCCTTTAATTAAAACCTGCTTCTTAGCTATCTGAATTAGGGGGTATAGAGGGATTTTAAAGGCTGGTTTAACTTTTCCTTAGCAGAGAATCTCTTTCATTTTGTTTTGTTTGCTCTGGTTTTTCACTTGAAGTTTTTTAGTTCATAATACCCCAAATTTGTCTCATGTATATGACTTCCAGGAAGGGGAAGTTATTTAGAAATTAATACAGTACAAACCCTCTTCATAAAAGGAAATTGTGCTATTTATGCAAATATATTTTAATAGTTCTGAATTATATAATATAAATGATATAAAGGATGTGGTAATTTCTTGGTCTATATTTAGTATCAATATAGCAAACTTCTTGCAAAGTCACATTGATATATAACTTAAATTATAATGTGATCATGTTCGCATTTTACTTTGTAATTTCAACTAACACATTTTTATCTTTAGAAAACTATCATCCAATCCTGCTGGTCTCTAGGATGACAGCTGCAAAAGTATTTCACTCTGAAAGTACCCAACTAAACTTTTACTTTCTACTTAATTCATTTCGCCTTTCTGGTTTTTAAAAATTTTTAAATAGCTCAAGTATCTATTTTAGAAGTCTCAATAGTACTTAAATTTAGTGTTAATTAAAATTGAAATCTTTAAATAACAACACTCGAGCTTTGTTTCATCAGATCAACCAGTGATTGCTTACATATTCTGTTTTTGTGTCTTTCCATATGGCTGTCTTCCAACACTGACATACTTTCTTGAACACTTAATCATTTGGTGGACATAGTTTTCCCTCTTATAACCTCATAAGTACCTTGCAACCTGTTTGCAATTTTTAAACAAATTGTATATATGATCAAACTTACTTCATGAGTTCTCAAAACAAGTTTTGCATAAGGTATACTTAAGGGTATCAAAACAGGTTTTGTATAAAGGTATACTGAAGGGTATATCTTGAAACAAAAAGAAAGAAACAACTGAATGTCTTCAGACAACATTTTGATTGATGCTCATCTTTAATTATAGAGATTCCTAAAATTAGATATGCATTTATTGAGAACCTGTGTGTACTAGGAGAGAAACCAAGCTAGGCATTTTTACATGTGTTCTTTTGTTACAGTACTGACTCTTAATTCATTTAAGACAACCTTTAAAAAATGTTTCTTATTATCTCTAATACTTTTTTTGTTTAGATATATGACCTGGGTCAAAAATCAGTGGTAACATTAAGAAGATTAGTTTTAATTCTTGAAGTTATTTTGAGAAAGAGTCTAACTACTCCTAAGATTTAAAATGTCTAAAACACATCAGTTAATTTAAATTTATCCTGAAAGTTTTAAAGAGGGATAATTTGAAAAGCTCACTAGATTTTGAAGGTCCATTTGGAAAATTTGTCATTGTTTTCTAGTTCTGATAGCCTGGTTTTTTTTTATTAGTCTTGATTTCATCTGGCAGAAATAACAATTGAGAATAAAAATCTCAAACTTTGTGGAAGATAAGTGTAAGTATTCTTGTTTAAGAAAAATAAAAAGAAATTCCATCTCAACTTTCCATGCCCAGAAAGAAGCCTCAGGTTGAGAGATAATTCGTGTTATAAGCAGCTGTGATACTGAAGAAAATGCTGTGCTAGAATGGTGAGACAATAATGGTATTTAAAAGAGTTACAGAAGTACAAGCACTAGGGCAAATATATGCCAGGTTATTGTTAAAGAGTTTTGAAAGTTTCTATAAAAGTTACGTGGTTCTGTTGCATTTCTGTCTTTATTAATATTC
This sequence comes from Sciurus carolinensis, assembly GCF_902686445.1. Lineage (NCBI taxonomy): Eukaryota > Metazoa > Chordata > Mammalia > Rodentia > Sciuridae > Sciurus > Sciurus carolinensis. The sequence goes on along the minus strand of NC_062221.1, from coordinate 84,904,160 downwards.
TCATTGATTCTCTATAGATTATACATACATCATGCTTGGAAGGTGATGATTTGTTTGTTTTTGACTTGTTTAGATCCTACTCAAATGGGAGGCCTGAGCATGCTGCTATTAGCTGGAGAACATGCTCTTGGGACACCAGAGGTAAGCCAGTCCCTCATCCCTTTCCACCCTGCTCATGCTTGGGCTTAGGAACACAGACATTTGTATTCTGTTCACATTGTTATTTTTGCAGCTCACTGCTTATAGCTCATGAGCAAACTTTACTTATAATTGTTTTCATTATGATCTGTCTGTATAACTGGTGTGTTGAGAACAGAAGTGGTGTAAATAAATCTACAGGGACATGAACACAAGTCCAGTGGAGATGAGTGTCTGCAAATCTAAAAGTAAGAAATGCAAAGTACTATCTGTTGGCCTTTGCTATGACTGGCATGGATATGTACATTGTATCTTTATAATTCATTTACTCTATTCAAAACTTTCCTGCTCTTTTGATTTTCTCATTTGGATTTCCTAGTAGAAAATGATTGTAAAAAACATGAAACTATTTTTTTCTCTAGTACCTGAATAATTCCAAACTTCTGTTTTAAAAATCTGAATACATGACTTTGCAGAATTGTTTTATTTTTCAAAATGGAACAAAAAGGACTGGACCCTTGTGAGCTTGGTATCTTAGTCTAGTTATTGGACTTCTCTTGTTAAACATTTATGGGTATGATTTGATGGGCAGATAGTGACAGTTAACCCACACATAGTTTGCATTTGTGGAATCTTTTATTTTCCAGACACTCTTAACAGAGGCCAGTCAAATTAACCTGCAGGTCATGTTATTTTATCACACTAGGGTTCTTGAGATGGAAATTTTCAGTCCTCAACCAGAATAAGTATGTAGGGCAAAATAGCAGTCACCTCAATTTTATCACAGATTTATACTTTTATTTTTTTTTTAAATTGTGAGGATGCCATGTAGGTTATAGTGAAAGCCTATTCAACTGTTTATATCATATGTGACTTTAATAGTTTATATCTGGATCCATAGTTGTTGACTATCTATTCAGTTAAATTATTTTGATTCTGTTCAATTTAGTATATCAAAAATGTATATTTTTAAATTTATATTATACTTTTTAACTTGGAAAAAAACCTGATATGTGTCACTTGGTACTTTTGCATACACATTATTTGGCATGTTTGTACTTTCTAACACAAGTAGCATCGTCAGGCATCATTTCATTTTCTTCCATATGGTGCTACCTATTGGCAAACCAGGTTAACTCTCATTTACGTATAGCATATCCCAAATGTGTTCCAGAGATGATTGTTGGAATAACAATACACATTTGACCTTTCAACACAACTGTACAATTGATTTCTAAGAATTCATTGCCTTGTGAAAGTCAGCATCATCTCACCTAACAGATTTAATAATGATGATGGTTTTTATTCCCAATGTCTTTCAACATTCTTTTTAACTTTTCAGTATAACTATAAACAAATCTACATTTATAGAACTTCTAGATGATAGCCAAAGAAAAGGATATTTCCCTGACCCCTTCCCTTAAAGTTGTGCCTCTTGGGGTCTTTTCAGTGCATTCTCCTATTCCCTTTAAAGCATAGAGGTTTCAAAAAAAGCAATTTAAGTATTACAGTGTTGGATCTTTTATCTCTGAAGTGGAAGCATTTTGAGAATTCTCAGGCTAAAAGAAGCAAAATTAAATGACTTAAAAATGAACCATAATGAGTGAAGGGAACTATACTAAGGGAAAAAGTGTCACTAGATCTTCAAGTACCCAACTCTGTCTTCATATTCCCTACCCTTCACCTCAGAGATATATAGGTTATTAGTGAAAATAATCTTGACATATTGGAACAATAAAGCAGTAAAAATACGTAAAATAATCTATTGCCTTTGTAAATACCAATAGTTTGAGAGTTTACTTCATAGATATCAGAAGACTTCCGTTAGCCCCTGGATTTTTATGTAGAGTCCTATTTCAATTATGTAGACACAGTAATAGAACTTTAGGGACTTACACACACAGGCAGATGAACATAAGCCAAACATAGTAAATATATACTTAAGCTTTCTAAGAATTAAGCAGGAATATAAGATGAGAGATTCAAAAGTTTTCTGTTTTTGACATTTAGAACAATTACTGTGAAATTTGACATTTTACAAAAATTCTACCACAGAAATGGTTTAATCATGACTTTTTAAATGCCATGAAACAATCTTTATTCTGAAATATTATTCTTAAAGGGAAGAAATTTTCTTTTGTTCGTTGAACCGAGACCTATTCACATATAAAAAGTTCTTGAGTCTAAATTAATATAGATAATAGATTTTTTTTTTTTTTTTTTACTTCAAGTCCCAAACTGAAAGGTTGGTTGTTTTTGTTTGCCTTTATTCTATTCTTGATCTATCTTAAGTGTTCTTAGAGTTGTAGACAGAGATTTCAGTTTTTTGAAATATCAGTGGGCAAATAATAATAATGTTTAAGTTTTCTCTTTTTCCTCATCTTAATCTTCCATAATAGATTTGTGTCTATTAGTTGAACATTTTTTAGTGCTACTGTTATTAAGCTGAGATGACTTTATAGTCTCAATTGTGATAAAGAGGTGAATTTTGATCTATAGTTTAATTTTTTAAATTTATTCATGTATTTTCTTTATAGTATAGTTTGTTAAATTTATTATATACTGTATATTTTATTTACTCCCCCAGTATAGTGAAATGCATGAATTATTAGAGATAAATCTTAGAAACAATGTTTTATGAAACTTATTGATTGAAAAATTGATATATTGAGCAAGGCAGACATAAAGAAAAGAGTGATTCATCATGGCTCAAAATGGTAGACTAAGCAAATCTTTACTGAGTTTTTACTGACCAGTTCATGGTTGTCAAACTTCATTGCTCTGGGCCCAAAATGAGGCAGCATATCATGGTGGAAGACCCTGGGAAGGGAATCTGCTCCCCTCATGGTGGACAGAAAGCAGAAAGGGTGGGTTGAGGTACAGGGAAGATTTACCCATCCCCAGGGTACACCCTCAGTGATTATCTCCTGTAGCCATACCCCACTTCTCTACAGTCACCATCTAATTAGTCCATTCAAACTAAGATGGACTGATTATGTTACAGATCTCATAACCTAATCATTTTGCTTCTGAATATTCCTATACAGGAATATTTGAGGAACACCTCATATCTAAACCATGACAACCATACAAGCATAGTAGTGTTATTTTAACCACATGACAGTAGAAGAAATAGCAAGGAGTGTTTCCGGTGAATATGAGATTTAAGCAAATTAAGTCAGAAATCAAGTGAAGTTGTTTAATCAAAAAATAAGATCCAGATAAATAGACTAGCAGGGAGCTGTAGAGGAGAAAAGATGGTGTTTCAGTTGAATGCCCTGAGATTTAAGGGAATAGATACTTTTTTTTTTTTTTAACTTTAAGTGTGCAAAAGACAAACAGAAGAACAATGTTCACATTGAACTGAGAAAACCTGAAAAGAAGGTAGTTTGTTTCATATCCAGGGAGTTATCGAAAGATAAATGCAACTCACTTAGAATGTGCAAGGCCCTGATTGTACCCTGACCACTGGGTGGGGAGCACGTAATGAAAATACAGTAAATAAAGCCGAAATATTTGATCTGGGACTACTATAAGTTACCTTTAAGACTAAGAATCTGCTTTTTATTAGTTACTTTAGTAAAAATGCACAACTAAATTAAAAATTTAAAATAAAGGCAGGGAGTGATAGATAGGTGTGGAAAGGGCAATTATTCCCACATCTAACGTGTCAAAGAGCATGGTGTTGTGGTGTGGATGTGAGTTGTCCATCAAAAATGCATGTGTGAGACAATGCAAGAAGGTTTGGAGGAGAAATGAATGGGTTATGAGAGCCTTAACCCAATCAGTGAATTAATCACCTGATGGCATTAACTGAATGGTAACTGAAGGGTGGGTAGGTGTGGCTGGAGGAGGTGGGGCATTGGAGACATACCTTTGGGGTATATATTTGTATCTGGCAAGTAGAGACTTCTGCTTCCTGACCATCATGGTTTCCTCCACCACACTCTTCCACCATGATGTTCTGCCTCATCTTGAGAACCAAGGAATGGTGCCAGCTATCTAGGACTGAGACCTCTGAAACATGAGCCCCCAAATAAATTTTTCCTCCTCTACAATTGTTCTTGTCAAGTCTTTTAGTCATAGCAGTGAAAAAACTGACTAAAACAGTGGACTAACCTTAGAAAGTAATGATATAGTGTTGAACCTTAGTAACAGAAAGACAGCTTGATTAGAAAAGAAAGAAAGATGGTTGGGGGAAAATGGAAAATAAGATGTTAGGTGGCATAATCGTAATTGATGGTAGAATTTTGAAGACATCAATATTTACTCAGTTGAATGACTGAAGCCAAACCTTCCAATGCTTGCAAACTGCCTTTAGATCTTAGGGCTGTGATTTTAGAATACTTGCTTCTTTTGTTTGAACAAACAGGGCAATAAAATTTTGATTAAGCCAGTTCTTGCTTTGCCTTACATTCTGTGAAATGGAACTAATAATACCCATTTGCCTGTAACTCTGAAGACTACTATGAAGATAAATTAAATAAAACTTGTAAGGCAGGTTTTTTTCTGGAAAGAATTCTTGTAGGTATAGTATTGTTACCTTAAGTTATTCTGGGCATTTCATACTGCACTTGAAAGTTTGAATTATATTAGGCATTATTCCCATAGGCTGTAATATACTGTACAGTTTACACACATGCGTGTACACACACACCACCTTACTTGTCCATTGAAACCTTGCAAGAATTTACCATTGTAATTTACTGTTATCATCAAGTACTCAAGAAGAAGACAGTTTTTAATACTTGGGGGAAATCAATATGCAAAGTAATGACTTAAGCAGAGTAGCTGAATTAGCATCAGATTAGGGATAAGATTCCAGTGGGTGATGGGCTTGCTTCCTATAAGGTCCTGTAGGGAGGTCATGTTACATAAGACTTTTAACAGTGTGAAATTGAGTGCTGTCATTGCATACATTGATATGAAAAGTGTTTATTGAAAACTGTGGATATGCATCTACCAAGTGGCAGAACAGATTTGAGCCCAGGAGAACTAACCAGTCTTCCATAGTATATTAGTTCCTTTGTGATTCACTCCCCACCTACCCAGCCTCAACTGTGCTACTTCTGTGATGGCCTGTGCTGAACTCTTACTTCAGCTACTAGCAGCCAGAGCAGGGGCATTTCATGGGTGCTCTCAGGGCCAGGCATTGTACTAAGCCCTTCACAGTGATTATTCATTTTCCCCAGAACCCTGTAATATCAGTTTGTTATTGTCTTCATTCTCCACGGTCATAGAACAAGGAAGTCATAACACTAGGATTTAATTCCACATATTTTGTTATATGATGAGATAGGCAGTATCTGAGATGGAGAACACTTTGTTATCTAATATGTGGTAAATAAATCAATGCTTATATCCATACTTTCAACAGTTTTAAATGAAACAAATATTGATTTAGGTAAAATTGAAAGTTTTCAACTTTTTATAGTTTCTAATGTCAGTGAAATTAGGAGAACTATTTTCCTGTCCCTTGGTACAATTTTGTTTGTGTGATAGGTGCCTATGTAAGGTACTATATTTGACTATCTGGGATACTTAATCCATGGAATGACATTTTCCCTTTTTTTTAACTCCTAGCCCAACCCACATTAAATTTTTAATTCCCTTTTTACAAGTTTATAGGTTTTAAACATATTTTGTGAAGAAAGATGTATTTAAATTCTACTTTGAAAAGGAAATGAAAACTCTGAGCCTTTTCTCTTCCTAAATGTGTTAGGGCCTCCCCTATGTTCATTCCTTGCCTATTTATTGCCTTTTTAACTGAAACTGCCTATCATGTCCTTGAGCCCAACCTCTTTCTTCTGCCAGCAGTGGGGATCAAAGACCCAGAGAATCAGGTTATTTTACCCCACCCAAATGGCAATCACAGATCCTCCAAGTCCCCTGGCTGCACTGGTGAACTTGCATGAGTTCCTTGGTCTTTTGAGAGATGAAGGGAAGGGGTCTGTGGAAGCTGATCAGCCAGAGCGCTGAGATAGGCAGAGGAGGTGGAGTTGAAAGAGGCAGCCTTGCCAAGAGAAGGTGGTATTGTTGCTGCTGTCATTGTTGAGAGAATGTCTATATAAACTCTGCTGTTGTGTACTGTTTTCCCAGTGTTCTGGGAAGAGGGCAAGAAAGCAGAGTAGCATTACTCTCCATTTTCTCAAGTGAGGAAGCCAAGGCAGAAAGATGTTGTCAGTTGACTCAACTGTTAGCACATTATTGGTAGAACTGGCCAGAGTGTGTCTGGACTCTCACACTAGTGCTGTGCCACACAGACTGTAATGATAAAAAACCTTTTACCCATGGAGTGAAATCAATACTGTGGTAGCCCTGACTCCCTGAGTAAAAACCAGGGTCTTATTCTTTCCTTTCCGTCAGGTTACTCAACCTACAATCTGATTTGGGAGCATTCAACTCTGTGGTGCTGTTTGGTTGTGCTCCTCCCTGGACACCAGTACTTGTCCAGGATGGTAGTATACTACTGTTGTCAGGTAGCCAGGTGTGATGCATCATGATGCAAGTTCTTTTTGACGTTCAGGTAATGCTCTACCCCTAAATTTGTTTTCTTCTGAAAGATGCTCTCTGCACCTGACCAAGCCTTCCTCTCTCAAGTTTGCTTTTTCGACTTCTGTTAATACTCAGTTGCCTGACCCTTCTCCCTTTTCCCTGACATTCTTCCAGAAAATTACTGAGACTAGCAAACACTTTCTCTGACTTAATTGGGATCCCACATCTCTGCTGCTCTATTTCCTTAACCTTCTAATTGGTCTTCTGCCTCCAGTCACACCCCAGCCAAGGTCATCCTATACACCACTGGCATAATTACCTACCTACTCCTATGCTTGGAGTTAAAGTCTTGGACTTAAAGTCTTGAGAGTCTCCATTTCCTCTAGCCTAATTTTCAGAGTTCTTAATACAGCATTCCAGTTTTTGTCAGTCTGATTCTTTTCCCACTCTATTCCCGTGGCATCTTACTCTTTAACCACCCGGGGGTAGTCACTGTTTCAAAACACAGAGCACGTATTTGCTTTCATACTTTCCCAGCTATTACTACATATTTCCACACTTTTTTTTTTTTTTGAGAGACGTTCTGGCTTTCCGTCTAGATGTATGTGAGATACTACCGTACTCCTTCCAACCATAGTAAAGACTGTTTTCCCATAGGCCTTGTGATACTCCACCACTATGCATTTACGTAATGCAGATGACCCTGGCACTGGAATTGCAGTGAGTTAAAGCTGAAAGATGGAATTTGAGAGAAGGCTTGCGCAAAGGAGCAGGGAGTGTCTTTCAGGAGAAAAGACAGTTTGGGGGGTAGAAGATTCTACCTGAGAGTTCAAGGACAACACTCTGGCACAATTCTGTAGTCATTATTTTATTCCCCAGCATATGCTGAAATTAAGTGGAATTTAACCTTCTTAAAAAACAGCAGTCTTTGTAGCGTAGTGTTTATTCAATGAGTATAAATAAACGTTTGATTAGCAAGAGGAGGACTACATCACTGAACTACAAAAGGCACATACCTTTTTAATTGTGTGTTTGCCACAGTACCAGGCATTGTGACACTGTGATCTTGTGCCCTACAAAGTAGGAATGGGCCCTAGATAATTCTTACTTTCCAAGCTGCTTACAGTGCATAACTGACTTGATCTTGTTTCATATTGGAAGGCTGGATCACTTTCACATGCCTAGAATTTTCACTATCTGAATTGCTCCTGTGGAAAAAATACTACTTCCTCATAATTCTTAATTATACTAATCATTTCCCTTCCTTGGTTATTGAGAATTATAGCTAAATCAAAGGGAGGATTGAATGTAAGGGAAGTTATGTGGTAACAAATCCCTTTAGCTATTTTAGTTTTTGGGCATATAGCATCACCTAGTGGCTTTATGGATTTATTTCAAGGACTGTTTCTAGAGACAGCTTCTCTGGTCCCATCACCCCCTTATTAAACCACTGCTTAGTTATTGTATTTTCTTTCCTCCTCTTCAACTCTGCATATTGTTACATTTAGAAAGTAAAACTGTTCTAGCATAGGAATGGATGCTTTCACCATAAAAAATGTGCCCCACCTAGCACAAATAGATATTTAAAGTATTTTAAGTGCAAACAGCAAGGCAACATAGTACACACAATCTTTTATACACTTCATAAGATCTTGCACTCTAATGACATAATTAAAATAGGAGCCTTTTGTGGGAATATGCTATCCCTTCTTATAGATAGGATTCCATATTGTTTATCAAGCACATATTATTACTGTATGCACAAATAGATACACCTGTATTCTTATTTATGAAGTGCTCAAGAATGAATCCTACATATATACATGTGCATTGAACCATTTTTTCATTTCTAGATTTTAGAAATTTCTGCCTTCTAATAAAATATTTTGTAATTGTAGAATCATAGCTAAACATATAAATTACTGCATTGAATAGATGCCTTCAGGATAAATTTAGGGCTATTTGCCCTCCTTTAATTTGTTTAAGATAAACTACTATGCTTTAGTTCTTTAGTTTCTCTGTCTGTCTCTCCTTTTCCTCTTGGTGCTGACATTGGTTTCTTCCTTTCACAGCCTTCTCCTTTTATCTTGTCTCCACTCTTGGTTCCTTCGATTTACTGCTTCTATTCTGTGTACTAGAGAGAGTCAAGTAACCAGGTTAGATAACATAGCCTCGGAGGATCCCAGTTCTCTTGGCTCCTAATTTGTTCTGTTTTCATTATACTACATTAATGATGCATATTAAATCCACAGTGCTTTATGGTAAGAATAACTACATTTTAGGAGTACATGATTCACTAGGGTAAAGTGCATGCCTTAGTGATTCTATTCCTGCTCAGTTACCTACTAGACAGCCTTTGTTGTACTTCCTGGTTCAGTCACTGAGATTCTTCATATTCACACATATGCAAAGAATCAAACTGGATAACAGATATTCATTGTGCATCTACTCTGTCTAGTGCATGGTGAGCATGAACATGCATGCATAGCTTCATTTATTTGCAGGATTATAGATACCTTGATAATTACTTGGATCTGAATCTTCCATTCAAATAGGAGTTTTATGTAAGACCATCCATCCTGAAGATTTTCAAAGGATGTCATTTAAATTTTAAACTTTGACTTGTTATATAAGCAAATATAATCTATAAATGACAGAGTTCAATTTTCTTCTTATTAATATGAACTCTAAGCCATAGGGCAATGTACTTCTGCATAAGTGGTAACTGTTTCTCCTACTTCATAGACTCTGAAATAAGAGTGCAGTCACACACTGTATATTGATGTAATGACATTGTAGTCTGCAATGGACTGCATACACAATGGTGATCCCATACATTCTGTTGCCTAGTGATGTTGAAGCCGTCTTAGTCTGTGTTGTGATGTTTGTACAGGATGAAGTCTGAATGATGCAGTTCTCAGAACATAAACCCTGTTGTAAAGCAACCCATGACTCTATGTGTGTAGTTGCTGTCAATGACATTTCATTCCAAGTACCTTTTCTAGATTGGTCACATGCATAACCTACTTAATTAAGTTTTATGACATACTTATACTTTTTATTAAATTACAAGCTTGGTCTTAAATCACATTTTGATTATTTACCAAAATAATATTTAGGAGCCAATATATGATTTCTTCAGAAACCAAGGAAGTGCTGATTTTTTTTTTAATTCCTAAATTAGGAAGAGACATTTTATTCCAATATTCCTTCCAGTGAAGGAATTCCCAAACCTTTGTAGACACTAATTTCAGATTTATTGGCTTTCTTTTTGATGGAGTTTGTGTCTCTTCGGTTGGACATTTGGCACAACATGCCAAATAATCAAGTGGCAATAAGGAGGTTGCAGCCAAACCTCAGGTGGCAGATTAAAGATTCTGAACCTTCTCTCTGGTGCTTATCATTGGGAGAAGGTGACCATTACTCTTTAAAATATCCAAAAGTGACAAATTTTCAAATGCTTGCTCTGCTTAATGGCCTCTGATACTGCTAGAGAAACACATCCTAATATTAATGATGAGGTTCAGTGAGAAACTTTTTAGGAGCATAACCTAGTTGACTGGCAATTATTCCATAGAATTAAGCATCTAATATAATCACTATTGCAACTATGAAAATTAAGCTGAAAAAGATTTATAATTCAGGATAGTTATTAGGATTACAAAAGAACATTCCATAATTATAATATCCTACTTTTATGTGCAAATTACCTATATCCTCAACTTGAGAATACATACAGAATATTAACAGTATTTACGTTTGGGAAGTAACATTGGTAGATATCTTTTCTTTTTTGTTGTTTTTTTTTTCTTTATTCAGATTTTTATAATGAATTTGGATTATTTTTATAGTCAGAAAACAAACCGTTAAAAAAATATGTGAAAGAAGTAGATTTTCTTTGGGTTTTGTGCAGAAAGCAAAGAGACCAAAGGGGGCAGTAACTTTGTATATTTTCCTTTAAAGTAGAAAATAACTATTTTCCCTATACAACCTGACTTCATCATTCAGGAAAGTAGGGAGACAACACATTAATTTGGGATTTAGAAGACCTATTGTCACCTTTCATAAGTTCATTCGTTAAATACTTGATGAAATGTCTATGTTCTCAGGCAGTGTTGGGAAAATGCATTAAGTAGAGCTCTTAGGAGGAGATATACAGTAAACCAATATTGATGTCATGTGATAAGTGCTAAATTAAGAAAAAGGGGATTATTAAATGTTGGGGAAGACAAGTGTCACTTCCCTTTCTGGTCCTCAGGTCCTTCATCTGTAGAATGAGAAGAAATATTGAGGAAACATAGAACATGAAGTAGATTCTTTGGGTTTGGTGGCAGAAAATCAAGAGATCAAAGAGATCATCTTTGTAGATACTTCCTTGGGTGAGGTGCTGTTCCTCTCCTCCTATTTGTGGCATTATTTAGCAGTAAAATGGCCACTTGTATAAAACTACACAGTAACTGCATTTTTAGTATAACGCTACCTTAAATTGGAATAAAACTGTTCTTTCCTCAGCATAGGAATGTTTTAGGTGACATCTGCCTCCTCTTCTCTTCTAGAAGCCTTGCCTGTAAACCTCATGTGTCTTTCTTTGTTTCAGATATCCTCTGGTACTTGCAGGCCTGATATTTCAGAATCCCCTGAATTGCGTCAAAAGTCACCATTGTTTCAGTTTGCCGAGGTAATACGCTGCAGTTTATAATTAATAAGAAAGTTATAATATAACTATGAGTTTATATAATTTTTTTAAGTCACAACTAAATATTATTACATTTAAACCTTATTACCAAATTTTATTCATGGGTAGTAAACTTATGAATAAAATGGAGTTATTAAAAGTAAGACATTTATTACATGTTGATTTGATAAATAAGAAGACTGAATCAACTCATGGTTTTTGCCTAAGCCTTCCCCAAACCTGCCTCCAACTCTGTTTTAAGTCGTAAGTTTCTCTTACTTGAAACTGTACTAGAAGGTTGGTAGTTGTCAAAGTCTTATGTTATGGGTTGGGCCTGTAATGCTCAAAATGCCTTTGACACTGGTTCAGAGAGATGTTAAAAAACACATTATCCTTGATCGTAAACTTATAGATTAAAACTGCTTCCTAAAAATATATTCATTTAGCCTTGAACCCTATATGAGCTCCAATTGACCTCCCCTCCCCAAAACTTTAAACCACCTGATCTTCCCTTGATCATTTGAATTGTCTTTCATTAGACATTCTCTACCAATCTCATCCTTCCTGGCATTGCCCATCCTCTCACAGTTTTGTACATGGGGAACATATTACAGTTCAAAAAAATATTTTTGACACTGTCACAGTAGGCTGTTCCTTTGAAACTGTTTATGATATTCCTAAATACTTTGCTGATGTCACTAAAATGTTATGTATATTTGCTTGTAAGACTCCTTCTCTTTCACTTTTCTGCCTCTGTGAGACCTGCCATGAATTCCAATTGTTTTGTACATTGTTTCTTTAAAAGTTGGGGTTGTAGCTCCGTGGTAGAGCATTTGCCTAGTATGTGTGAAGCCCTGGGTTCAATCCTCAGCACCACATAAAAATAAATAAAATAAAGGTATTATGTTCATCTACAACTAAATATATATATATATATATATATTTTTTTTTTTAAAGTTAATGTAACAGTTTTTATTATGTAGTCCCTTTCAGTTGCAGTTATAGACATGTTGAATGAAGTTGGGCCCAACTTTGAGAGCAGAGATTCTTGGCAAATGATCCCTGGACCCCTAAAGATCTTGTGAAATATCCAAAATTTCATGTGAACACTTTTATCGCCTCTACAGCATACTTCAGATTTCAAGGAGATCTCCGATACTATTACTTCTATTTAAAAGAATAATATTATGGCATTTGCAGATAAATGGATGGAATTGGAGAATAGCATGCTAAGTGAAATAAGCCAATCCCCAAAAACCAAAGGCCAAATGTTTTCCCTGATAAGTGGATGATGATATACAATGTGGGTGAGAGAAGAATGCAGAAACTTTAGATTACTTAGAGGGAAATGAGAAGAGTGTGGGTATGAAAAATGGTGGAATGAGACAGACATCATTGCCCTATATGCATGAATGATTACACGAATGATATGAATCTACATCGTGCACCACCATGGAAACGAAAAGATTTACCTCATTTGTGTACAATGAATCGACATGCAGTCTGTAAAAATAAAATAATAATGATAAAAAAAGATCCTTGGGTAATATGTTCTTCAGGCATTCCTATTCATGTCATTAATAGAAATCTTCCTCTATCTCAACATTTATTTTTAAAAAATTATCCTTTTGTTTGGAACTCATGAAATGCTTTTCAGAAAAGAAGATAGATTAGAATACTGGTTCAGTTTTTTTTTTCACTGCCTGATTTAATTCTTGAAGAAATATATTGTAGGTTAGGCTTTTTATTTTATATAAACTGTTTATTTTCTCTAAGTTTTATAGAGTGTTAGTAGAAATGAAAAGCAATATTTGAATTAAGACCTACTGAGGTTGTAATTCCCAAGACTTCAGGAAAATCCTGTGGGTTTATATTTGCAGCCCATCATACTTGTCCATGGTGTTCATTGGATATTTCAGGGTTTGTGGTTTGAATAAGAAAAATTCTAAACTTTCACCCTTGGTTGTCTTCAAAACACTTGGTTAAATTTTATCCAATTGTGATGGTTGGTTTATGTTTAGTGTGCTAAAGAGGATCTGCTTTTTTTTTTTTTTTTCTTATTTTTGATATTTATTCTAAAAATGCTTATTTGCTTCAAAATACAGTAGAATTAAAATTTTCCTAATGTCTTCGACAGTGAATAAAAATCCATAGTTTCAATCTTTCTCCTAATCCTTTCTCATCCCTAAATTTCACTGCGATACTATATTTTACCATACAACCCCATTTCCCTCACTTTTCTAGAAGATACTTTGTGGTTGAGGTGCATTCATTACTTAGTATCTTTTCATGGAGGTGGTAAACCCAATTACTTGAAGAAAGAAAACTTCAGTGAGACTGGGAATGGGCTGTGACTCACTTTCAACCTGATTTATAACAGGAGAGAAGCGTTATTTCTTTGGGACAAAAATTAAAACTGATCTTGCTCTCAAAATGTTCTTAAAAATATTTCTGCATGGCTCTCAGCAAAGTTTGAGTGAGGTTTCCATGATTACCCAGTAGAAACAAAAGTTCTCCATTAGGAGAATATTAGTTGTGGTGTGACAGAATCTTCTGTCTACTGAGAGGCACAAAAGTATATTTTGTTTGTGTTGAGTGGGAGGATGCAGGTGTCCTAAAAGAAAGAAAATGCTTTTCATACTTAGTGAGCAACTTCTAAGTTGTGATGCTATGCCAGCATGTATATTTTATGGCCTATGTATTTTATGGCTTACATTTTTCTCACCATAACCAGTAGTCTTTTAAAATAGAAATTATCATCATCATTAAATTACAATTGGGAAAAATAAGTTTAGCTAAGCTGCCTGGGTCATGTAGCTGGTGAGTCACATAGCTAAGATTCAATCCCAAAAACCCTGACCCACATCCATGTGCTCCAAAAGGTTTATTGCTGCCTCTATGAACAGAGCAGCTTGCTCTCATAGGGGTGACATAGGGGTGAGAGAGAGTGGTTTTCCTTGTAGCCTCCAGCTTTAAATAATATATTCTTTGAAAATCATAGAAATATAAAAATTTATTTCCATAGGTTTCCTTAGTTGCTGTTTGATATATACCTGATACCTTTACAAGGGACATGGCGACTAAGCCAGACTCTGTCATTTGGTTCTTTCCAACCATCTGTTTTTAAAAACATGGCCTTTGTCTTCTGTTATCATTTATAGTGTTCTTCTAAAAGGGATTGAGGGTGATGATTCATGTCTCAATCTTTATCAGTGTCTGCAGTGGAAATATAAGGCAGAATCTAATAGTCTGATATGGGAAAATGTCCTTGTACGTTAAAAATAACTTGTTTCCTTTCAGATATCTTCAAGTACATCCCACCCTGATGCTCCTACAAAACAGTGTCAAGCATCAGCCTTGTTTCAGTTTGCAGAGGTAAAGCCGTCTTTTTCTTTTTTTTTTTTTTTTATGCTTATTGCACTCAGAAAACATTTATCTCAGAAACTACTGAAATGGAATTTTAATGATGTACAGTCAACTTTAAGCGTGGCTCTTGCCATTATTAATGTAATACAAAGAATATTTATGGCTCTTTGCTGCCTTTGGTATAATCATAGTCGAGTCAGCTCCAGATTTCATACCCATTTTATAAACATTTATTAAAGAGTTCATTCAGAATAGGCACTTACCAGTAATTCATTTATTTTATTTTACCTTGTTTTTAATTTATCTTAAAAGCTTAAGAACAACTGCTATCAACATGAAGGCCAGAGGATTCCAATTTGTTAAATGTTTCCAATAGTGAAATTAGATGCTATAATTCATGAATAACTCTCCCAAAGCAGATGCAGTGGTGAATATGACCTGTTAAATCATCAGCACTTCACTTTCGATGTGATGTAGCTGCAGCCAGTGTTTTTATTAGCACTTAATCCCTGACTTTGATCAGGTCAGCTCTTTCAGGATCTCAGATTTCTTCAGTTTGTCAGCCAGACAGAGCACATGCTAGAGAGTATTTTCTTGTTGGTATTCTGAGGAAGCAAATCTGATATGCTTGATTTTGCCACAGAACCCTGGCCTCAACCATATGCTTGATCCTATTGAGCACTGTGTGACAAATAATAAATCATATACGGTTCATGAAAATAAGATGCTGTCTGCTTTAGGTCTTTCTCCTTTTTCCTTTTTAATCTAACAAAAAATGCATATCAGAAAGTAAGCAGTTTTTAATAGGATTGAGAGAAAATGACAAGTAGGACTGTTTTGTTTAATATTGATGTATTGAATTACTGTGATTCATTTGAATAAAGATGACTGCATAAATGAAATGTAAAATGATATCCTTTTGGCAGGAGAAAATCTAGCATCTTCCTTTGAAAAGGAGAAAAAATTACTCAGCTTGTATCCACTCCCCCACCAACCACCACAAAACACTGCTTCCTCTTTGGGATGCTTCTGTCAGCCACTACGACTTTGTGTCAGCAGTGGCCTGCTTATGTGTTAGGCTTCTTTACCACACTATTTGCTTTAGTTGCTGAGGACTATTATATAAAACTGCTAACAAAAATACATAATGTTATCATTTCATAAAGAACAATTTGCTTGATGAATCTGAATAAATTAGGATTTTATTATAATTTTCCATTCTGATAAATAGGCTGTTGTTTTCAGTGTCTGGGAAAAATAGTGTTGTTTAATAGCACATCTTTTTCTCCAGTTGTCAGCAGCCATTGATCTGTTCCTAATAAGTTTTTAAAAGAGTTAAAAAAGAATTTTGGCATGTTGAATGAGGTTATTTTTAATATTGATAACTGAGCTAGTTTCCTCCAACTTTTCAGAAACATTTCCTTGAAAACAGAATTTGCCATGTATTCTGTTTGATTAAATTCTCCACTCCGTAGCATGAATATTAGAAAGGTATAGTGGCTCAACTTTGACACACCTAATATTTGCATAGGCATTAACTACCAAGAGTATTCAACTTAATGTAAAATGTCAATGTGAGATAACTGAACTGGTCTTGGTGAGTGTCTACAGCATGATTAGATGTTAAGAAACATTCCATCATCAGATTCATTAGGAGCCCCTGAAGCCCTGGGGCAGCTCCGAGGGACCACTTTGATATTTTATTAGCACTGTCCTGTGATTCTGCAGAATGAGATCCAATACCTCTCAAAGTAATTCGTCTTTGCTGCTCAGCACACTCACTCTTCAGCAGACTAGAAGATTTTTTTCTTTTCTCTTAATTTTACTAAGTTTCTTTTTTTTTTAAGTATTTTTTTTTTTTTTAGTTAATGGACTTTATTTTATTCATTTATATGTGGTACTGAGAATTGAACCCAGTGCCTCACACATGCTATGCAAGTGCTCTACAACTGGGTCACAACTCTAGCCCCTAAGTTTATTTTCAGAGGAAGAAAAGAACTTCTTCCTTGAGAGAATCATGCAGGTGACATCCCAGATGTTGTCCCACTGCTCAATAGCACTTGTCACTGGGGTCTTTTGTTTTTTTGACATAAACTGTATGCAGAATTTGAAGAAGCTTAATATTGTTTATCTGAAAACTTATTAGGAGCTGTTTGAATTGATTGTAACATAGGAAAGCATGCATGATGGAAAACCCAACATAATATGAATAATGTAAAAAATTATTTTCTGTTATGCTCTTAAATTCAATGCAGTCCTCTCAACACTCAGGTTATTACTTTTCCTAGTTATGTTTTGCATAGGTTGATAATACAAGCCCTTTCAATTTCTAAGCAAATTAAATAAATTGTGGTATCTTTGGTTATTTAGTTTTAAATATTTTGTGTGTCATGTAAGAGAAGTTCATGTTACTCTAAGGATATATAATCTCTCTAGTCATTTTCCTCTTATGACAAAGAGAACCCTAAGTTTCAATCTCGATCTGACCTACCATCAGCCCAATACCGGGCTGGTTTATTTAAAGCTAAAAAGAACTAATTTAATTAGGTGAACTAATAAAATTATCTACTGAAATCTTATATGAGCATGTGTATTGCAGTAGAAACAAAATGGGCTATAATTACTATGATGATATACCTACAGCTCTATAATTATCCATGATACACCATCACCTTTGAGAAAACACAAAATCTCATGAAATTCTTGTTCTAATTAGTTTTGTGGCAGTTTTGCAAACTTTATAAAATACATCAGTGTCACCTAGAAGGCTAGCTGAACCCCACTCGAGTTTTTGATTTATCAGTGGGAGTGTGGCCTGAGAATATCCAACAGGTTTCCTTTTTAGGAAACTACAGCTTAAGATCACTTATCTCTAGTTATCTTTTTTTAATCCCCAAATTATTAAATTATGACTGTTTCAGCACTCTACTATGTCTGTATGTCCTCACTGGGAGGAGGTGGAAGAGAGAGAGGATGGGTGTATAATTTGTTTATAACCCCATCCCTTTTCAGAGGGATTCCCAGGTGATTATCGCCTAGTTAGAAATGAGTGTTCTTATAGCTTAGGAATCAATTAGGTCTTTAATGTACTTACTTTTAAATATTATTTTAAACCAGGCATCCAAAAATCTTCAAACTGTTTCTACTAATTTCACTTACAAAACTCTTGGAAGAGATTTAGCTATATCATCTCTTAGAAATGGGTCATTTATTGTGTAATATATTGTCCAAGAAACCTATTTTTTAAAAAAACCAATAAGCCCTGGGCACTTCTTTGGGTTGAAATAGGTTTTGTTGAGTGTTTTCTTTCACATATAGTTTTGGGTCTCTGCATTGCAAACTGAGAAGGATATTTCTTTCCTTAACCAAATATGCTAATTTTAAAGCCATCGAAGTTATAACCTTTATGGAACCAGGAAACTCAGTTAAAGCACATTTTGTTTATAGATTCCTTATGAATATTTACATTAAAGGGAAGAAAATAATATATCTACTTTATTGGATCTAGAAAGAAATAGGAATGCAGACACTTGCTTCCATCCTCCCATTTCCACCTGTCTCTTATTCCTTATTGATACTTGTATTTCATCCAGATTCATCTTGGCCCATTCAATTTGCTATTACTCTGTTTCCAGGCTCTTTTATTCATTAAGTGATCAGAATGAGTTCTCTGTCTGCATCTTTTATTGTTTACAGGTAGAATGTCACATGAGTCACTTTTTAGATCTGGTTTACTGAAGACTGATGACCAAACACAAAGAGAGGAGGAGCTATTGTTTTCCATTATTTATCAGTTCTAAAAGCCATGACCAATTCACATACTCTTTTTCTGCTCTGTGGCTGAAGTATATCTTTGCATTGAAAAATTACCTATTTACTTAAATATATAGAGAGCTAATTTAGGTGGTTCAGAGCTAATTTAGATTTGGACTTTAAAACTTCCCTCAGAAGATACGGTCAATAAAAGTACAAGCATAATCTCAACAAATTTAAGATTCCATCACAGCTGGATATAAGCATTAGGTCCAAATTTAAAACATTTCATTTTCATGAATACCGCAGTAAGTTATGGAATATTACACTCCATAAAAACACCATATGCTTACACTGCAGCTAATTAGTGGACATATTATGTGTTTTATTGGAACTGTTAATACTTCTTTAAAGGTAAGGAAAACTCTTCATCCTCATATTGTTCATTTGTCTTTGATTTTGTTTGTCATCACTAATTATGATCATTTTCTCTAAGACTACAATGTTGATACCCTTCATGATTGCAAAAAATTCCACCATTACCTACTTTTATTCTGATCATTACCACCAGTTGGTGCATTTCTCCACCTTAGGCAGCCATAAAATCAGTAATTTAATGTCTACAGTGGTAATTTTTCTTAGCACTTTTAAACCTTACCTCATGTACTGTTGCACCTACCCTTTTGCCAGCCCTTTATGGATGAGTACTGTTTATCTGACCATTACATAAAAGTCAAAATAGAGACTAAAATGGAGTTAATACACTGACAAGCACCATCCAATATGAGGAAAGTAAAAGCATGGTCATGAATGTAACTATACAATATAACCACTAGTGACCCCACCCACCAGCAAATATGAACTTCTCCATTGCGGGTCAGTCATTGAAAACTTACATTAACTATGTTCCTCTTATCTGAAAGGATGCATATGTCTCTTAAGTAGGATATTATTAGCAGGGGTGAGCAGTGGCAATACCAGAAATCAGCATTGTGCAAGCAAGTGCCTAAAATCAAAACTATCAGTCTAGATGACAGTACTGATAGAACATGTGTGACATAAAAGAGAGCTCTGAGACAAAACCCTGAGGGGGAAAACACATTTAAAGACACTATAGAAAGAAGAGCTAGCAAAGGAGAGTGACAAGACGTGAGCTGAGCGGTAGGACCCTACTGTAGTAATAGAATCCCAGGAAAGAGTTTCCCAAAAGAAAGATGACCAATGTCAGGTGCTACAGAGAAATCCAGATAAGATTAAGCCATCACAATTAACATCTGTCCAGTTTTCCACCAACCCACCACCCCAGTAAGAAGTTAAAAGACATTTTTAGGAAACACATCTTTATGTGACACCACCTAGTCATTCCACAAAAAATTTATTGTCAGGAGATTCCAGAAGTGTTGGAACTTCCTGCACATCCCATTTTGGAAGTCAGGGTTCCCAGCAACCTTAAGCATTTAAAATCTCACCCTGCCGTACCTATAAATAGGTAAAAATCCTCCCAGAGGCAATAAGGAAAACTGTTCTGATTAACATGGGGAGTCCTTTTGGAAGGCAAGGAACTATCTCAAGCCTCTTCACTCTGTCAGACAGCTGTGCTTTAAGAGAAGGAGAGCAGATAATGCATCTGTTTAGTTTGTAGTTCTTCACTAAGCCTCTCTGTGTGCCATGCTCTGCATTAGGCATAAGATAATGTGGTAATAACAAACAGCCATGGAGCAGAGGCCTATGCAACAAAAGCGACAGCAGAGGGAGCCAGTGGGAGAACTAGAAAAACAGCTTGGGCTGTGTAGTGCCACTCTGCTCTGTCGTTCAGCTATTCTTAATTGTGCAACAAGTATAATATTCTACAAAGGACTAAATCTATAAGTAGTATCCTCAGATACTTATTATCGCTTAGATACTTATTTAGTATCTAATAATCCCTTCTGTTCTGCAACTTCAATTTCAAAGAACTGGTGTCTACGTTCACTACCTCTTTTCTTAAGTCACTAAGAGTCAGTGATAATGAGTTTGTTTTCTCTTAGTCTAATGATACATAATTGAATTCAGCTTGTCTAGAAAAAGTAGAAGTTACATTTATCAGTAGTATCCTCAGATACTACTTATAGTTGTTTAAGTCTGCTTAATTTCAGTGTGTAACCAATTTTTGGAATTGTACTAAAAGGGTTTATATTTACTAGTGTTGATGATAACTCATTAGTACTAATTGTATCATACATTGAGAGCATAATTCTGACCTCAGCACTGTGCTGCTCATTAACATGAAATCTTATCTTCACATGTGATACAGGACAGGTATTGTTTATATTTTGAAGGTAAAGTAAATGAGGCTCAAAGTCTTTATTATTTGAATTAAATCCACAAAGCCAAAAGTAATGAAGGCATGTCTGTCCAGCACATAGGCCATATCCCTTCTGTTCTGCAACTTCAATTCAAAGAACTGGTGTCTACGTTCACTACCTCTTTTCTTAAGTCACTAAGAGTCAGTGATAATGAGTTTGTTTTCTCTTAGTCTAATGATACATAATTGAATTCAGCTTGTCTAGAAAAAGTAGAAGTTACATTTATCAGTAAATATTTGGCCAGAGGAAAATATTCCAAACTTCAGAAAGATTGAGCACCATGTTGTCTTCCAATAGAAAGTAAATGATTATAGTAAATATGGGAGAACTCTGTTAAAACTGATTGCACCAGGAAGAAAGCATCCTCATGACTTTCTTAAACTTGACCTTTTATGATGGGCTTTGTAGGTGATTAAGTACATCTTATACAAAGGCCTCTACTCAGCAGGAATTCTTGGGAGAATTCACTCTACCTGCAAACTCCCAGTCCTTCCTGGAGCTGACAACTCTGTAGAATCCCCTGTGGGTCCTGGATGTCACCTATAAGGATATAGTCATCAGGCAAGATTGTCTCCTGAACAGAGTTGAGAAACAGCTCTGTCTGAACTGGGAAAGAATTCAGAATCACAAAGAACTTGACTATAGCTAACCATAATAAAACTTTTCCAGGAAAAGAATGCATATATCTTTCTTAGCTCTTACTGAGGCTAGAAACTGAAAATGAAGTTTTCATATAAAAACAAGAAAGGGCAGTGTTTTTCATATTTTATCTGTGCCCAGACACCATTTAACCAAATTTTCCAGAAGAATATGCAGTCAATGTAATGTTATGCATACCAGTGTACCACAACATAGCATAGGTCCTTAACTGTAAAACTTAGAGTCATGTCCTTGATTATCAGTCTTCAAGTGTACTTTAGAGCATACTTGAAACACCACCAGGGTCAGTGTCTCTGTAAAACTCTTAGTTTCCCTAACTCCTATCATATTGCCTAGCATATATTCTCAAAAAAAGAAAAAAAATACTGTCAATTTACTTGATGCTATCTTTCCATAAAGATCCCAAATATTTTCTTAAAAATTAACTCTGAAGTGTACTTATGATATTCTCATAATCTAAGGAAATTTCTTAAACGTGTGTGGATAGAAAGCAAAGATTCTGGTATCATAATTAATGTTCTTTATGTCAATTGTTTTCAATATAGATCTCTTCGAACTCTTCACAGTTGGGTGGTGCTGAGCCTGTAAAACGCTGTGGGAAGTCTGCACTCTTTCAACTGGCAGAGGCAAGTTACTGTGAATATATTGAGATAAGACCTCAGAGGCAGAAATTACAAAATAATTATAACTATTTCATAAACTGTACCATCTCACCTTTGACCATAAAATGTGTTATATCTAATTTTCAACAATGAGAGAGTTAACCTTTAATTTATAAAAAAGGAATTTCACTACTAAAAGTCATTAAGCATTAAGAAAGGTTATACAGAGATTTTCAAAGGTACTATTTTAAAGGAAGGTCGTTTTTGTCTCATTGGTTAAGTCAGTCCAGTGGAGCACAGAATAACCCAGGTGTTATGGTTTGGATATGAGGTATCCTGCAAAAGCTCTTGTGTTCATAGAGAAAAGTTAAGAGGTAAAATGATTAGATTATAAAAGCTGTGGACCTTCCTAGTGGAATGGGCTGACTGGGTGGTAATTATAGGCAGGTGGGGTGTGATTGGAAGATGTGGGTCACAGTGGGTGTGCCTTGGAAGGTTCATCTTCCTTGTGTCCTTCTAATTTTTGGCTACTGTGAGCGGAGCAGCATCCTTTCACCATGCCCTTTTGCTGTGATGTTCCACCTCACCTTGGGCCTTGAGCAGTGAACTCGGCTGACCGTGGACTAATCCCTAGAACTGTGAGCCAAAATAAACTTGTCCTCCTCCAGGTTGTTTTTGTCAGGCATTTTAGTTACTTCAAGAAAATGCTGACTAACATACTAGGTTACTTTCCTCTTCTCTGTTCTCTGAAATCATCTGTAAATCTCTAGAAGGCATTACTTTTAACCCAGGTTGATGTTTTAGTTTTTTTTTTTTTTTTTAAGTGAAAGATTCATTGGCATGGTCTAAAGTCAATTTTTTATAACACATTAACACTTGTACTTTTTGATGTGACATGGGTATAAAATGCTTTTATTCCATTGACAAAGAAAAAATGCGCTTTTATAAAGCCTGCAAGGGGCAGAGCCCTCACTTGGCGGGCAATGGGTCAGGCAGGAAAGTGCCAGAGCAGTCGTTGGTGGGCATGAACAGTGGCTTGCTCTGCCAGGCTTGGCCACTCTGTCTCAAGGGAACATGTGGAACGAATGTCCTCAGCACCAGGATACTAAAGAAAGTTTTCTCAATTGGTGCAAATGAATTAGGAAGTACAGAGTGAATGAATGATAAAAAAACTTTTTTATCCAAACCTGTTCTCTCAGGATTTTCTCCCATTCAGTTTCCTCTGAGCTCTTTTGTGATATGGTTCTCTCATACATTCTTTGTAATGTATTGAGCTTAATGAGGTGACAGAAGATTTTCTAAAATTTCTAAGTTTTATGGTAGTTTGTATCATAAACATTTGGAAGTTTTAAATATCTTTAAATTAGGCTTTTAAAACCCAGCCAGATCCCTATTAGAAATATAAAAATAAAAAGGCCTGAGATAGTAGTGTATATAAACAGTGGAACAAACCCGCCCATTGTTGTCTGATACTGAACTAACGTGCTGCTTGTGTAAGACAAATTCAGACCCAAATGGAGGGCTGCAGAATGAGTGGAAAACTCAAAGAAAAACTTAGGGAGACAGCAGGGAATTGTTCTAAAAAGAACTGCATGAGTCACTGTAAACTTCTACCTCACACACAACTGAAACAGTGAGGATCCAACAAAAGAGGGTTGCTTTGGAGTTGAACTTGTAAACAAATCTTAGTAAACAAAGAGACCAAAGGTTATGAATTTTCTAAACTGTTAAGATTATTAAGACTAGGCTTTTGAAGGAAGTAACTGTTTTTCTTGAATGATAATAGGTGTGTGGGGGTCTCTGTTTTTCTGGTTATATAATTTGTATATGTGTGTACATGTACATATATACAAACATAACTTGGTTACTTAAGTATTAACACTAATTTATAAAACAAACTATCTTTCAACATGCAATATTTATTTTTATTAAACCTTTTTTTGTTAGAAATGTGTGAACCTTTGGGATACTTAGCTGTGAGCAGTGCTAAATGAATTTGTCTTTTCATTTTTTTCCAGTTATAAAAAAAAGGATTCCTTATTAAATCAGAGCTCATTAAAAAGAACATTCTTCTAATTTGTAGGGATGCATCCCAAATATGAAGCAGATGCTATGGTTTAACAGATGTTTCAATGCTGGAATCATAATTTAAAGGGGTAAAATGACTGAAATAAGCTTATTCCAATTATAGCAAATCAGCTTATACTCAGACTCAGTTTTTTATAATATTTGAGTAAAAATATATGCTTTTGATGAAACAGGGTTGCTAAAAAATAATTCACCTAGAAACTGTTCTCACATTATTATTTGCACCACATGAATATGATGCCACAATACCAAGAGTGCATTTTAGAATAACTTCCTAAAGCCTTTCCAGCTTCTGATTAAACATAGATAATGTGTACAATGGATTAATCAACATTACCAAATGATTACTAGTAGATAAATGCATCCTTAATTTTTACTCGATTTTTCTTCAGCAAAATAGAATATTTAATTATTCGCATGCCTCTTTATAAGAAAGTAATTATAACAGGATATTGAGGAGGATTTTTCCTGTTGAGTAAAAACCTGTGCTATTACCTGGAATCTGAAGAAGACAACTTTATGTTTATATATTCCAAAAGGAAATTCACCAAGAAATACCTTCCAATTTGAACTGGACCTGTCTCATGGGATTTATAATCCGATTATTACCCCTTACACTTTGAGATACCTCTCATCCCCACTGCAACCCCCAAGTCATCTTAGGTTGAGGGGACATGGGCATTTCAGTCATCTGGAGCATCATGATGTTTCTCTGTCCTTGGGAGGAAAGGATAAGTAACTTCTCTTCTTTACCCCTGCCCCATCAAGGGAAGTGTAGGTAGCTCCAAGAGAACCACTATTAAAGACTGAGGGAGGAACAATCAAGAAGTATCTCCTCATTCTTTAGCCAGAAGCAAGAAATGTTTTGGACATAAATTCATTGTGGCATCTTTTACTTAATCCACCCAGGTAAAAAAGAGAACAAAGGATATTGGCAGCAGTGAGAGACTTTGAAGGGCCCGCTATATTCTTTGTTTTAGCATTGTAAAGATGCGTGTTTCTCAGTGTGTCAAAATGCATTCTACTGTCATGTATAACTAATTAGAACAAATTAAAAAAAAAATGCATGTTTACCAAAGGTCAAGTGAATACACAGGAAGTAGATTAGTTTGATCAGGTAAGAGGCCGCTGGATAGTAATGGGGAGGAATTCATAGATAGCAGACCTGGGACAGTCTTTCACACCAGGGAAAAATATAATGGAAATGCCTTTTCTGGGGACATTGAAGCAGTCCCTCTGGAAAAGTAGAATTCAACTGGTTTGCATCAATCAGCCTTTTTGATGCTAAAACACCAAAATACTTCTACTACTAGTAAAAAGCTTGTGACTCAACCCCCTGGAGTATCTGTGTCACAACTTGGCCAGCATCCCTAAGCTACCCTAGTTCTTCCAACAACTGCAGGATACACCAAGGAACCTACAAGACCATGTTCCAGCCCTGTAGCCACATTCCTTCTGATAATTGGCATGCCCACCTATTAAATATTTTAAATATCACCCTTTCCTATACATTCCCCTGAGGAAGTCGTGAACTCTTTTATAAAGTTAGCAGGAACCACAAAATAAAGACATAACCATGGGCACTTAGTTAGTTTTACCTCATTGTCTTCTATGACTAAACCAGAAGCTTTAGGCCTTGTGAAAGGCCAGAAATTGGCTTAAAACCAAGCACTTAACTCTTCCCCAACCACACTCCTGTAGGCTGGAATGGTAGGAAAAGTGAACGAGCAGATATTCCAAAGCCAGGGTTGTTGCTTAACTTTCTTCTCTTTGACAAGCAGTGAGAAATGTTTTAGGCACTGCTGTGATTTGTACCTACCTGAGCAGGAAAAAGAAAATAGGATGAAGTTGGCAGCAGGCACAGAGAGGCTTGGATAGGCCTGTACTCTTGGTTATGATGTTATAAGGACCTCCCTATATTCCCATGGTTCTGAAGCCAAAAGATGCCCTAGGGAAGGGTCCGATTTAGGCATATGATTGGCATTTTAATGGGTAGACTTTTAATAGCTGAAAATATTTAATAACTGAAAATTCTGGGATTCATTTCACTTGTTTTAAAGGAATTTCTCAGATTTCTGCTGAGGTCAGGGAATTAAGAAAAATACAGTGCTTTCTGTTTGAACCCCCCCATGAGGTTTGTAGTGTTCACTTAATCAATTAACCTAAGTTATGCAAATACTATAATATACTGATTTCCATTTGTTTGGAAATGAGTTAGATAAGGTTATATAAAGATCAACAGAGTCTCCTTCCTGGTGTGGTCATCTTGTATCATAGTTGCTTTAGTTTGAAGACAGTCTGAAGAAATTCAGAGATAACTACCTGTACATTTCAGTAAAGAAAATTATATACTTAAAGACCACCATTGTCTAATTAATAAGTGGGATAGTTTATTTATTCTAACAGACAATAATTATCAGGGTTTACGCCATACCAATAACAGTGTGGCTACTAAAGTTACCTGCAAATGTATGTACACACATATTTTAGTTCATAAGAACCAAAATCTGTAAACCACGTAAGGTCAGGGGTATAGGAGCACTTTGTCTTCAGAGTACGAAGTATGTAGTGTGGAGTAGTGACTGAGTGCAAACCTAAAAATACTGTTGTTAGTTTTATTCATAATTCAAAGTAATTTTAAATATACTTCAGATTAAAATTTTT
This sequence comes from Sciurus carolinensis, assembly GCF_902686445.1. Classification (NCBI taxonomy): domain Eukaryota; kingdom Metazoa; phylum Chordata; class Mammalia; order Rodentia; family Sciuridae; genus Sciurus; species Sciurus carolinensis. The sequence goes on along the minus strand of NC_062221.1, from coordinate 84,877,374 downwards.
AGATTTTTTTAGCAGATGAATTTTATTTTCTAACCTAAGATAATAACTGACATGAATATCTATTTGCATCAGGCATTGTTTTAAGAACTTTTTGTGTACCAATTAATTCTCAGAACTGTCCTCTGAGGTGAATGGTATTATCATTCTTCTTTTACACATTAGGAAACTAAAGGACAGAGAAGTTAGGTAACTTACTTAAGGTGATATGGACAGTGTTAGAGTTCAGGTAGGAACCCAGATAGTCTGTCTCCATATGCTGGGATGTTCTGTTGCCTCGTTTTGATGAATATTTTTAAAAGACTGTGCATGTTGCTTCTTATAGGCATGTGCATATTATAGAAGTCTTATGGAAGACAGCTTACTCCTACACATATATGTATGGCTGAATAAGATGACAGATGTTCAAGACTGCTGTCAAAGAAATGGAGCTTATATTTCCTTTTTAGAAACCGTCTGTACTTTTGAAACTGCCACAGATACATCTTACACCCTTAAATATATGCCTATTCGTGAGCATACTTTGGGAAGGTGCTGAGTATTATAGGAAATTTTGGTATACAACCCCTGTCCTAGAGGAGCTTACTGTCTAGGTGCAGAGAGAGAATATATTGAAAGTTACAGAGTAAGAAATGAATAAATAGTGCAAATTATTTTACAAGGAATTGTGCACTTAAGAGTGATACATAAAGTGATGTGTGAAACTAAAAAAGATAGAAATTAGTATTAGCAGAAATGTTCTGGGGACCAAGCACAAAGAAGAGAGCATTAAAGAACATTAAGATGGTTCTTGATAAAGGAGTCATTTAGAAACAACCAGAAGTTGAAAGTAGCAACCTTTGGGCCACATCTATTCAGCAGGGATACTTTATTTGGCACACATTTTGTTGACCTGTATCATATTTTACATTTCAATTAGTGGCTAGTATTTAAAAATTATATTTCAAATAAATGTAGCTTTCTGACTGCTCCTAAAAATTTAGAGGATCTGCAGACACAAGGTCAGGCTTCCTCTGTGAGAATAATTGGTCAGAGCTGATTAGTGGTTGCCCTCTTTGGTATTTGCTCTCCAAATGACACTGTCCTCTCCCTTTTCTGATGAGCGCTGACTCTTGAGGCCAGTAAAAATTGCCATCATCTACTTAATACTTGCCTACTTCTCTTTTTCATACCTGACCACATAAAGTGGAGATTGTTACTCATGCATAAATAAATATAGAGATGGGGGAGATAAAGAGACAAAGCAAGCAAAGGAGATCGTTAGATGGCAATAAGCAAATCAAATAGGCAAGAGTAGAGGTCTGCATTAGGAGATTTATGAAAGATGAAGGTAGTGTGTAGCTTCCAGTCAGATTGGAAGGATATTTAGTGCAGAGCAAAGAAATTTATCCTTGAAAATAATGAGGAGCCATTGAAGATTTGTCAGTTATATGCAGGAGAGCGGGACATGGAGAGATGCTCCTGGCAGCTGTGCAGAGTAGAAAACCTCCTTGGGCACCAGATCTTGGAGGAGCAGGCAGTGGGAATAGAAGGCAGAAACAGATAACGAGCAGTTTTGAGGGTTTTCAGTTGAATTGGGTGATTGAATAGAAGTGAGAAGCAAAGGAAAAAAGAAGAGTTGACTCCAACTTTTGACATTGAGTATGAGATAGAAGGATAGCTTCAAGAATTTTGACCCTGATTTTGGAACCCTACTTCAGGAAGCCCAGATGTGTGCAAAGGGTAAGATGTTACTCTAATAGAAAGGAAGAGATGAAAGATGTTGAGAGGGAAGAGACAGTTGAGGAATTCGCCATACTAGATGAGTCAAGAAGAGAGCAAATTGCTAGCTAAGTAGTTGAATTTGGAAAGCAGATACATGTGTTCCTGTGAGCACAGAAGAAAGAAAGGTGAAAAAAAAAAAAGACAGTCACCAAGTTTGGTCTGCTGTATTACTCACATGTGAAAAAGAAAAATTATGGGTCTGGTGGGCGCAAGGGAAGTGGAAAAGTTATCATTGAAAAACAATGAAGACATTTTCAGAGGGCTCAACCTCTTACCTTTTCTTAAATTCTCACTTACTAAAACCACTTAAAATCAAAGATAGGTAAAGATGAACTACTTCTAGCAGCTGTAAAAATGTTATTATTACTATTATAATTTTCAATCATAGAAAATTATTGCTCATTTTTAAAAAGCCACTGTTGCTGGATGTGGTGATGCACTCCTGTAATCTCAACTACTACAGAAGCTGAGGCAGGAGGAACAGAAGTTTTTGGCAAGCTTGGGCAACTTAATGAGATCCTGTCTCAAAATAAAAGTGCTGGGGGGTGTAGCTCAATGACAGAGTGCTTATCTAGAATTTGTGAGGCTCTAGATTTGATCCCCAGTACCACAGGGAGGGAGGGGAGGGAGCCAGGGAAGAAAACAAGGAGAGATATCCCATGAATAATCTTACTTGACTGTGTTCCCTCCAATCTCATTCTGTCACTGACAGTTACTGGTTGTATTTGATTGAAATATGATTCCATTTGAATTTTCTTATGTTATCCATGTGTATTATCCTTTCCAAAGACCCCAGGAACAGAACATAAACCTGCTGGTGTTACTTCAGTTCTTCCTAGAGTTGTTGTAGAAATGAATTATCATACTTAAACTTCTTTTAAGAAGACCTTTTATTTGAATATGATATGTTTCTTATCTTTTTATTAAAATTGTGCGTCTTTTTAGGAAATTCCTTAAACTTTTCATTTTGTCCCCAGTTGCACCAACTTATTTTTAGAAGAACTGAGATACAAATGTGTTTAATACCTACCTTTAACATCTTCAGGGGAGACTTTAACAGAGGGTCTTGTGAACAACAACCACCTCTAACCCATCCGAAATCTTCAGAAACTCCATGATTTCTGAAGAAATAGTAAGTAAAGAGAAATAGAAACTCCCATTTCACCTGGGCAAACTGTTTCAGCACACCAAACAGAATACTATTTAATATGCCCAGATTCCAGGGTCAGGAAACGCTTAGACCACTGTTCTATGACCACTTATCTTTTATGATAAAAAGAATCTAATTTTCTTAGCAGCAATGCTATTTGTTTATTCTTAGAAACTGTCAGCTAGTGTGTATTTTTATGGCAAAAACATTCTGGTTTTATTTAATTATAGGGGAAATGCACATCTTAGAAAATAATGCTAAATGCCATCCTAGGGTTATGTCTATCTGTTTTGGCAGATAATAAGTCAGTACAAAATGATTGTAAATATACCTTGACTGCAAAACATTTGTTTTGTACTGAAAAGCAGAGATTTTGAAATTGAAACTTCCTGATTAATGCCCATAGGTCTGTTTTCACACTGCCTTATTTTTAATTTAGCTGACTCCTTCAAAATGAAAGAAAGTATAATTAAGAGTAAAATACTATGGTACCTTTTGGAAGTAGTTACCATCTCTTCATACCAGTTACATGACTTCTACTGTGGTATTACTTCTTACCTAATATACATAATTTATTTTCAGTCACCACTTCACAAAGTCTTTTTAAGCAGGACATATTTAAGAAATTAATCAATATCTTAACATTTTTAGAAAAGAATACTTTTAGAATAGCTCTGATTTAAAGAGATAAGCTTGATGTGGCAGATGTTTATTATGCCTTTAAAGCTAGTCCCCAATAACAAACCCCATACCTACAGTGTGCTCTTCCTGAACTAAAAATGGCAGCCTTCCTGAATCCAGGAACTTAAAACAAAATCCCTCTACAGCATACTTTATCTTATGGTACTTCAGCATTTCCATTGAGTTTTTCCTTCATGATTATTTTGAAGAGAATAACTGTTTTATACTGGGTTTAACATGTACACCCTTGGGACCTTGATATCAACATATCAGTTTTTTTTCTTTTGGGTATGAGTCACATTTCTTGCAGCATATCACCATCAGGCCTTTCTGACTGTACAAAACAGTGAGGAATCTCAGTGTGGTTTCTGTTGGCAGAGGTAAAATTTAAATATTTGTGATTAATTTTCACTGGTGCTCTTGGGAGATGTAACTAAGGACAATGTGATTGCCAATTTAAGCCTAGCAGTAGCATGGTCATAATTAGCATTGTTTTTTTATAGACTTGTAAAGTAACCCTCTCCAGGTTTGAATCAGAATGCATTTTAGATTCATCAGTTACCTAAGAACTAATGAACCATTCAATTTAACACAATTATCTGTCGAATGCCTTCTTGGAGAATCCAAAGGTGAACAAAATTCATTTTATGTCCTCTATTATAGTTATAAAAAAACACAGTAGTTCCTTGGGGAATATATACTAAGAATCAAATATTTATGCCCATCATTTGATTTAAAACATTAGCATTTAACTACTTTGAATGCAGTCATGGGGATTCCATCCCTGGAAGATGTCCAGATGATTTTCTGTTATCACTTTAAAAGAAGGTTATTGTTCAATTCGAAATAATACTAGAACAATAAATTGTCATTTACTTTGTCATGTACTGTTTCAAGACTTGATTAATAACAACCCTCTACTAAAGGGCATCTTGACTAAATTAATAATAGTCATTAGTTGTGTGATTCCCATAATGCGTTTTTATTACCTTGATTAAACATCACTTTGTGTTCTTGTATGTCCATTGTATGCCTGATTGCCTTTGTGCACATCTGTGCATGTGTATGTAATGCAGTGTGTATGTATAGTTTTATGTTCACTACTGTATAGATATATGTACCTGAAGTGGATGTAAATAGATAAACTCAAAAGTAAAAAGGAGCTTACTTGTGTTGCTTGGGGGAGGGATACTGATTTGAGTTCTTCCTAGCCTCATTTTGTCGGGTATGGTTCTTTTTTAACCACGACAGAATCATTCAACCCTAGAATGAAAAATTAGAAAAAGGCAATTAGTCTTCCAAGGCTGTGGCATGCTATTGATGATACTAATGTGAATATTACTACTACTACTAATAGTATTGACATTTTTCTAGCATTTATTCTATGTCATAAGCCCCAGAGGGCTGAGTATCACAATACTTTTTTTTCTTTGTACTAGGCACTATTTTAAATTCTGTATCTGTGCAACACATTGGACCTCACAGTATTCCTAAGGCAGGAAATATTAACATTTACATTTTGTAAAATGGACAACTGAGGCACAAAAAGTGTCAGTTAAGTGCTATGAATAATCTTACTTGGCACTGACCCCTCCAATTAACGTAGGCAATCAGTGGTAGAGCCCACCTGTGTCCTAGACAATGTGACTCCAGACTCTCTACCTTTTGGCAGTGCCTCTCAATATAGAATTTGCCTATCTGCAAGACTGAAGGCATCTTATTAGAGTTGTTATATCCGTAGCTATTCCCAGGTTCAGTTCATGTCATATGTAAGTGCCTAATATAATAGTGAGGGGGGAAAGGAATCAAAAACAGAAGTCATGGAGTTTAGTGATTTTTGTAGTAAAGGATAGGACACTGAAGTGCTTTTAAGAAGATGCTTAGAACAAAGAATGTTTTAGAGAGTCAAATGTATTTTTTAGACTTAAGGAAAAATGAGTTTCAAAAAATTCAGGAACTGCACATACAAATAGTCACTACCATGAAATAAGGCCCAAGATCAGTAAGAGAGTCCGTCTCTGTTGCTTCCTGCCACACACACACACTTGTGGTGCCCACATATATATATATATCTCAGTAAAAGAAAAAGAATGGGGAAGAAGTTTAAAAGTATTTAAAATCTAGAAATACTTATGAATTCATTTGTAAAATAATATGAACTTTGTATAATAAATAATCAAAGAGGAATACAAAAGAATGGCATCAATTAGCAGGAAAAAATACACTAAAATCCTGCGTGAACTATATTTGGCAAAAACTAAGAAGCAAACAAACAAAACAAAAAACTCTGGACTGTTTTTAACCATTTAGAACTAAAGGTAGAAGAAAATTGTCTCTGTCTTAGATTAGAGGAAGTAAAGGTTACAAAGAAGAAAAGGCAAAATTGTTGATTACTGTTTTGCTGCCATTGTGGGGAGGGGATAAAGAATATTTTGTTCTATCAGAAAGTATAGGTACAAAAAGGCTAGTGTATATTAAATCAGTTAGAAAAAACTGAAGTAACATGATCCTGGTATAGTAATTCAGGTTTCCTACAGAAAAAAAAATTATATATATAATAAGAAAAATTGTAGGATACTATGAGACCTTTGAAATGAAATTTATCTCACTTTTGATAATCTTTGACAAGTTGTAGAAATGGAACTCAATGAGAACAAAAATGGAAAAACTTCATTCTAATTTTTAAAAAATGTAAGCATAATTCCTAAAATGTAGGCTACTAATTTCTAGAAATATTAGAAATTATTTTAATATTATGTTTGGAACTTATAGAAAAGAAGATGAAAACTGGGAATTATCAGTTTCCCTGACAAAGGCCATTTTCACATGTGCTCTCTGTCCCTCAGTCTATTTGGATTGATTTCTGCCTTTATATCCCAAATGCCTGCAGACTGTCTTTCTTCTGCTCCTATGTCCCAGCTTCCATTCTTCCACTGGATTTAGCCAGTGAAAAACACTGGTAGGAGGTCAGTATGGGAGAGGCGAGGCTGTATAGGGAAGGGGTGAGGCAGTGGCAGGGTTAAGCTGAGACAGCTTCCCTTCCATGGTCCAGCTCCCTCCAGAGAAGCCCAGTGTGCTTCTGCCTTCCACTGGGACCTGGCATCTGGGCTTTAGTAACACTCTTTACCCTGTTTGTCTCCAGTCTGGTTTCCTGCTGGTGCTAATCCTTGAGTTGCCTCACACTTCTTTTATTTAGTCATTTTAGTTGTTCATGACCTGTTCCCTGCATTAAAGGTCCTCTGCTAGGTATGCTTTTAAGTTGTTTCTGTTTACCTTGTTAGACTCTGACTGGATACAGGGCAACCTCATTTTCTATATGGTATGGTTGTAGTTAGTTATAAAGCAGGCTAGATTTCAGCAAGACTTGACAGATATAATGTCCCTGTGAACAAAATGGGAAAATTTAGACTGGATTATAAAACATTTGAACATTGCTGAAGATTATTAATATTCAAGAAATGCCCAATGAAACTGGTCCAGAAGTACCGGAAGACTCTGTCCTGATCCGTACCCCACTCAACATTGTTCATAAAGATTTAGACAAAAACATATTACTGAAAAAAGAAATATGCAGTTCTAGCTGGGTGCAGAGATACAAACCTATAATTCCAGCTACTGGGGAGCCTAAGGCAGGAGGATCACAAGTTTGAGGTCAGTGTGGACAATTTAATAAGATCCTGTCTCAAAAGAAAAATAATTAAAAGGCTGGGGATATAGCTAAGTGTGTTAGAGCACATATGGGTTCAATCCCTAGTACTGATAGAAAAAAAGTCTTGACTCTAGGTACACCCACCCAACCAGCATGTTATGTGGGTAAGTAAATCCGGGATTTTAATTGACCACAAGTTCAATACAGCCAGAAGTGTGATGTGTTTTTAAAAGAAGAATTTATAATTCATATCTGTACCCCATTGAAAGGACCCCCGCAAACTAACAAATGGTTTTATTTCTCATCTGATATATTATGGCAAGACTAGAATATAATTTATAAAAGATATTAGTAAAGCTTTGCAACATGTACAGGTTGTTTGCACACATTTGTTCTCTTTTACCTCACAGGGAACCCGTGTAAGTTGCACCAGTATCCCATTCCTCAGTTGGTATTTCCTCCTGTGGTTTTAAGTCTCCTCCATTCCATAGCTCACTGGGTGACTTTAGGCAAGCTATGGTGCTTGGTCATGAACCCAGTTCTTTTCAGTAAAGCCCACTCTCACTTCAGGAATTAAGACTAATAGAATAGTCAATTTTTACTCAGTATTTAAAAAGAATTTAAACAGAATTGCCCTCTAATAGAATAATAGGTTTAATGTTTTTGTATGGAAGTTGGTTAACTAACTCTTGGGAAGCCTTTAGTAGAGGGAACTCCTGCTTGGGGAAGGTTGTGTTAGACAGCCTCTGGAATAACAGCTGACTCTGATTTGGTTTTTAGTTAGTGGAATAAATTTGTGATTTGTGGTTTGTAATTCAGAGGTATTTGTTTTACTTTTATAATTCTATCTCCAGCACTATAATTATTCTTTCTTATAGTTTAGGATTAACATACTTTATTTGTGAAAAAACTTTCAAGAGCCTGAAATGAGAAAGTAAAGAAAGCATGACTAGTGTTTGGTGTAATTACCTACCCAAGAAATATTATGCTATTTCCCAGAATATATCCCCAGAGTGAATGTCTGCATGTGTTCCATTTCATTCTTAGCTGTAGAATCCTATCAGAGGTGATGAGGAGAATCATTTTGAAATATATTGAAGCAGAGAGCAGAGTTTGCAAAGTATTATTAGGTTTGCTAAGTGGAGCCTATGCAAATGTAAACTCTCTGCATATCACTGTAAAAATTAGCACCCAGAAGACAAAAGGACCCTGAAATGACCTATGAAAGGCCAACAGGGGGGCTGGTTGAAAAATCATAAAATTTACCTCCTGGAGCCTTTTTGGTCTGGCAAGTATATTCTCTTAGCTTACATGGCTAGAATAGGTGAAAAAGGAAAATAAAAATTACTTTAAAATTGATGCAAAAACAAATTCTCTCATCAGAGTAAAACATGCAGGAAAGACTAAATATGTTGGCGTTTCAGAATTAACATTTTGCTTTTGGGTTATTGCTGGTTAGGTTTAATAAATGAAAATTCTCGATCTTTGTAGTCATTAAAAGTTACCTTACATTAGTTCCTGAAAAAGACAGCCCCTTGGTATTTCAGATCTTCCTTGTGAATAATCTGAAGGGCGGGGCACTCTCATCATGTTCCTTTATTTATTTATTTTTCCTTCCAAATGCAGTAACTGCCTCTCCCACCCCTTCTCCAGTGTCTTCCAAGTCTCACTAATCATAATAGATTTCTCCCAGAAAGATTTGTGATGCATTGAAAGTACAAAGAAAAAAAAAATGAGAGAAAAGAGCATCTGATATCTAATTTAGTGTATTACCCATTTAAAAAGTGAATTTAAATGTGTTAAAGATCTCTGACAACTTACCATTTGGGGGTTTTGAAAATGGATTGGTTCCCTACTCATGTGCTTGATCTTGTACTGACTCAGCAAGCCTCAATACTCTTTCCCCTCTAAGTTACTAATGCAAAGTAAATAAAATGAGTTATGACTAAGACTTCCTGTGCTACCTTTGACCAAATCAGCACCATCAACCTCTCAATAAATTTCTCAAAGGCAGAAACCTGACCCGATTGGTTTTTATACCTTTAGCATTCTACTTGGCCATGGCATTTGGCATCTTGCAGTTAAGTATGTATGAATGAAAATCCAGATATTGGAAGTTAATTTTATAATAAGCTGCAATTACCCCTCCTAAAAAATAGCCTGTAATTGAAGTTCAAGGTACCTATGAACTGGAGAGAAAGATGGCAATTTTCCCCTTAAATGTCCTATACGTGAAATGTTGGGAGTTTTGGTGGATAATTTAAAAACTTAACCAGTGTAGAACCAGAAATGTTTTGGTATTCAGAATTGTTCAGATTCTAGAGAAATGATACAGTAGATACATCTTACTCTATGTAATTTCCACTGTGCATATTGAAACTAATGAATATTCTGATAGCAAAAACATGTGAATTGTCAGTAAGTGAGATAAACTATTTAAGATATAAAACATTTTCATGTTGTTTCAGGTCAGAATTTATAGCCAAGTAAGTTCAGATCAGATTGAAATTTCCACCAAATGAGTTAAAAACAAGTCATACGAATAAAAAATCCCCTTTGTTTTCAGAGCTTTTGTGGTTTTAAGTGAGTTGTCTGTCAGCATTTGTGGACCTATAAAGTTTTGTTCTTTTATTGAAACTTTTTGCAGTTGTTCAGTGAATCCTTGTGCCATTTCTCATTTCAACTGGATTGGTTGAAGCTCCTGCCATTCTCATTTCCCTTCAAGGATGCTGGGAAGGCAAACATCTAAAAGAGAGTTTGAGGATAATTAAGCACTATAAGTACTTCGTCTCACGTAGACCTCACAAGATCCTCCGAAATAGGATCATTTCCATTTTACAAAGGTCACAGGGAAGCGTGGAGTGCAGTGACTCATTCCATGCCACAAAGTTAGTAAACAGCCAAACTGAGAGTCAAACTTGAGTCTTTTAAGTTCATGTCCCATCCTCCTCCTATCAAATGTTATTTTCATAGGAAAGCTTCTGATGAAGCTGGAAAATGATGATTCAGATATATGTTAGTCTAGAGTTTAATGAATGTACCACATGGCCTATAGACCTTTCATTTGAATCATTTAAGTTACTTTGGCAGAACTGCAGTGACTATTATAAAGATGGTTCTGATTATTTTTTAAAGAGGGATGGGAATTAAAACAGTAACTTGTTTGATTATGGAATAACGAGGATATTTTGTGTTGTTCTCCCGTTTTTGTTTTAACTGTGTAGATGTGCCTGGCATCAGAAGGAGTGAAAATGGATGAAACAAAGTTAATAAAAGCAAAAGAATCAGATGTTGGAAGAATTAAAGAATTGGAGAAGGGAAAAGAGGAAAGAGAAATAAAAATAGAGAAAATTGAGGAAGCTGGGTTACAGAAGGAAGGAGAATTTGAAAAATCATCTAAGGAAAATATAAGAGAGTCTAAGGAATTAAGAAATTTTGAGGAGCTACAAATGGATAATGTAATGGCTATAAAAATGGAAGACCCCAAAGAAATTAGAAAGGAAGAATTAGAGGAAGATCAAAAATACAGTCACTTCCCTGATTTTTCATATTCTGCCAGTAGCAAGATAATAATAAGTGATGTTCCCAACAGAAAGGATCACATGTGCCATCCTCATGGAATTATGATCATTGAGGACCCCACTGCTCTAACCAAACCAGAAAAACTAAAAAAGAAAAAGAAGAAAAGCAAAATGGATCGACATGGAAATGATAAATCCACACCCAAAAAGACATGCAAAAAGAGGCAGTCTTCAGAATCTGATATTGAGAGTGTCATATATACCATTGAAGCAGTTGCAAAAGGAGACTGGGGTGTTGACAAATTTGGAGAAACCCCACGAAAGAAGGTTCGTACGTCCTCAAGTGGCAAGGGAAGCATTTTGGATGCCAAGCCACCAAAGAAAAAAGTGAAATCAAGAGAGAAGAAAATGTCAAAGGAGAAATCCTCAGACATCACCAAAGAGTCAAGACCTCCAGATTTCATTAGTATTTCTGCCAGCAAGAACATTTCCGGTGAGGTGCCAGAGGTTATAAAGACAGAACCATTGACTCCCACAGAGGATGCACTACCACCTAGCCTGTCGGGACAGGCCAAGCCTGAGGAAAATGACTGTCACAGAAAAATAGAGACCTGTGGTTCCAGGAAATCTGAAAGGTCTTGCAAAGGTGCTCTTTATAAAACCCTGGTGTCTGAGGGCATGCTCACCTCTCTGCGAGCTAATGTTGACAGAGGTAAGTAACTGCTACAAACCCGAAAGGAGCATGGAAACCAAGTGGAAGTTCTTCTTTAGACAATTGAAAAGCATCTCCATAAAGGACAACATGACATCCAGAGAGCATCTTAACATTCATAGGGTTCTCTGTGGTATATGGTTCATATCTATTTTTTGTTTTAGTCAGATTTTGCCAGCACCATTCAGAGTATGTACCTGTAAGTAGTTCTTGAGATGTAAATATTCAAAATACCTAAACTCTTTCATTTTACTTGTTTGGGCTGATTCATTATTTCAGTAAGTCAATACAATGGAGATGGGGTTGGTTTTTAAAACAGATACAATTTTCTGAATGTAGCAGATATATTTGTTAGGATCTTGATCTGTAACCTCCAGAAACAAATAACCTATCCAGCCTTTCCATTTGGTAATCAAAAATATAATTGAATTTAGGGTTAGAGTTAGGGTTAGGGAGGGGGGAAAGAATGGAGGAAGGAAGGACTGTATAGAGGGAAAAGAGGGGTGGGAGGGGTGGGGGAAAGGGAAAAAATAACAGAATGAATCAACCAACATTGCCCTATGTAAATTTATGATTATATAAATGGTATGCCTTTACTCCATGTACAAACAGAAACAACATGTATCCCATTTGTTTACAATAAAAAAAAAATGTAATTGAAGTTTTCTTTAAAACATGACAGCACCCAGAAACTAATTGCTGTATATGCCTTTATTCTATGGACTATTTCACGTAAATTCATCTATTTTAAAATGTAGCACCTGACTAGGGAACTCTCTCTTGCCAAGCTATATTGCACCAAGAGATGTGTGTCTTAAGTCAGTAAGCTCTGAATGAAGATAACTTGGGAATATGTAGTTCTCCTGGAATGTCCTTCCAGTGAGTCTTGGGGAAATTAGAATTAAAAGTGTCTATCAACAGAGGACTTGCTTGCTTTAGGCTAGTTATCAAATGGAAAACTTAGGTCTGTGTCTTGAATCCTGTGGTAACCTGTTAAATTATGACAAAAACACCTTATCCCAGAGGTTATGTTAGTTACCTTCTTTGCATGTCCATTATTAAAGATAGTCCAGTGTGAATCATCTCTGTAATAGTTACAGACAGTATCAAGCAAGTAACACCTAAGAAATCAAGAGGTCACCTGTGAAGCAACTAAAATGATTTCTCCCAACTCCAGTGTACTGAGCACATCCTTTCTTCTTGCACATCCCTAGGTAAACGAAGCTCAGGAAAAGGGAACTCCTCTGATCATGAAGGGTGTTGGAGTGAAGAAAGTTGGACCTTTAACCAGAGTGGGACCAGCGGGAGCAAGAAGTTCAAGAAGACAAAGCCCAAGGAAGACTCTCTCCTTGGGTAAGTGCTTGAAGCACAGTCCACCTGCACTGCACAGACCCCAGTGTAGTTGGACTTTGAAGAAGAAATGAATCAGTTGCCAGTGACTAAGCTCCCTAGAAAACACAAATCAAGTGTAAGTACACAATTCCTGCTGTTAACACAGTCATGTGAGTGATTATTCTATTCACATGGTTAAGTACAGTAGAACTTATGTAGGTTTTACACTTGGGTTTGAGTTTGAATTGAGGTCCACCATGTAAGCAGTGGTGATATTATAAATCCTTTAATATCACCAGGACCCTTTCTTACATCTGAATCTTTGGATAGATATTATTAAAATATTTGTATTTTGCCCATTTTATGTACTCTATTTATAGTACTGTATTTATATTCACTTAATATTTCTAAATGTACACACGTGTATGAAGTATAGCTGGAAAACATGAGGTAAATAAAGTTATGCCACTGTATCTAACCTTGATTTGTTCAAACCATCTTCTGTTGCTGTAAGATCAAAATACTAGTTTGAGAAGCGGGGATGTAGCTCAGTTGGAGTACTTGCATAGCATGCAGGAGGCCCTGGGTTTCACCCCTGCACACAAAAATGGAGAAAATTCAGTTGAATATTCTCCTGATACAAAGACCATTCAAGGCATTAACCCATGCATTGAAATGTAGTGGTAAATAAGCAGTGGTATACTTCAAGATAAGATCATGAAAAATCATTTCATACTTAATTTTTATGCCAAAGTCTTTTAATAACAATCCTATTATAAAGCATTTTGTTAATAATATGGGAGATACAGAGCTTTATATTGGTGAGGAAAGTATCTGCATATTTGGTGGTACTGTTTTGAAAATCCTTTGAGATTTCTCATTAGCCCAATTTGAAAAGAATACATTGAATGGAAATAATTCTGTTTTTTCATAAGTGTTTAAAAGTATGCAAATTTTATGCATTGAGCATATTTTATTTGTTTTATTCATAATATTTGCATTTCTATTTGTGGAATAATGTAATATTTTTCCTCAGAAATTACAGTGCTTTAAAGTCTGGTTAATTCTAAGACTGTAGGTCACATAAAGTGGGAGGATGGAAATTATTTCTCATGGTGCTGGCTTCTCAAGATTATTTATATTGAAACAGTACATTTATAATTGCATATATTTCATTTCTAATATTCTTAAAGTCCAAAGTACTTCAAATTAGTTTTGCTTACATTATATGCTTAAGTAATGACATGAAAATCCTCCCATTTGTCATTGTCAAATGATATTTTCAATGCAGAATTATCCAAAAAGTGATCCTTGAGCTTTTAGACCAGTGTTGTGTATCTTCTAGAATAGCTGCCAGTGCCTCTTGAGTCTGAACATCAGGAGGGAGCAGTTCTCGTTATAGAAGTGCTAGGGGGAAAAGCAAGCATTAAGGCATCCCAGTAGAACTGTCCCTGAAACTCCCGTTAGAAACTAATTTGAGAGAAAGAGATATTCTCCAGTCTAGTGAAAAACAGAGTAAATTTGAAAGATCATTTGAAAATCTGTCCCCAAAGAGATTGCTGTATGGTTTATGTGTATTGTATTTTAATAATTTCTGAGAAAGTCACCTGTATATATTTGAGAGAGTGGTTTTCTGATGGTTTCAGTCAACCCTAAACTTTAGTTCTCTTTCCTCCTTTACCTCTTTAAATATCGACCTGTCAGGATCCAACTGTTTGGGTTTTCCTGGTTTGTAACATGCCAGTGTAGTGTCTAAGCAGTGAGAAATGATGGTTCCTGTCAGTCTCCTTTGAGATTTGTAGGTGAGCACTTTAAACCTTTTTAATCTCAGAAAATGTGCTACTGATTTAGTTAGTTATAGCCAAGAAAAATTCAGCTGAGTATTGACAGTTCTAATTTTACAGATGTCTCTCAGGAAAAACATAGGTGTTTATCCTTGTTCTCTTTAAAAATGACAGTCCCAAGAGACCATGTAAGTAAAAAGCCTTGTGTCTTCACAGTTGTCTTTTGTGGGTATTCGGACTGTCTGAAAAACTCATGATTTAAGAAAACTTTCGAATTGTATCTGATTAATATCAAACTTTCCATCAGAGTGAGATTTTTTTTGTTCTTTTTTTTTTTTTAAGTTGATGAGGAAAGATGATTTTTGGGGGAGGAATATGCCCCTTCCATCACCACTGCTCCACCTAGTAATTTTCTGTTAACTGTTCTGTTGGTCATATGACCCTCTTACCTCTCTGCTTTACAACGCTTGTACCTTCCTCCAAAACTGGGAACAGTTTTAGGTGAGAATATCTCAAGTTCATCTCATAGCTAGAAGCCAAACACATTAGTTTCATGAAAGTTGTACCAAAGCTACTTTCTCCTCCACACACCTTCCATTTCCCATCAACCAAGCACAGTAGGTCTGCCACTTTCCCCGTCTGTCTGGAGTGAACCTTAGTTATTAAGTCTCACTGAACGAAAGCCAGCAACCAGCCTAGGATCCAACAGACATGCAGCCATTGCTCCATGGGGGCCTTGGAGATGGTCAAAGCCAGTCCACAGATTCCCAGCCTTGCCAGTGGAATATTTAGTCATATGTGGTGTAAGTTAAAGTAGTGTTACCTCTCTTGCCAGTAAGTTCATTCAAAACTGACTTTTACTTTTCTCCTTGTGTGTTTTTATCTTCATCTGATCACCTCTCCAGATTTTTTTTGATATTCAAATTTTATGTGCTTTTTATGTGTGTGTACATCTTAACCAAGTGTCAAATTTGTAAAACTATCAGTATCTATATTACTAGTAAGCTTGTTAATATATATGCATACATATGAATCTTTAGAATGGAAAACTCTGAATAAGCTATGCTTTGTATTGAACTTTATGAGAAATTCTCATGTCAATGGAGAGAATGACAAATTCCCCACTTGAAACATATTTAATATTTTAAACAATGTTTCTACTTTTCTAAGGTAATAATGCAACTTGTCATGTGAGTTTACTAAGAAAACTTGGTAAATCTTCCCAAGCATTTCTGGAAAAATGTATTTTTTTTCCCTTGCTAAAAAGTTATTTAAAATACCCTAATTCCTAGGTGCCCTGTTTTCAAATGGAATATCTTAAAAATATGCCTTGTATCATTTTCTATTGAAGCATCTGGTCATGTGCTAATTGATTCCTCTCCCCAATTTTAATAGCTCAGTAAAGCTGGATGAAGAATTTGAAAAGAAATTCAACAGTCTCCCTCAATATAGTCCGATTACATTTGACCGGAAATGTGTACCTGTCCCAAGAAAAAAGAAGAAGACTGGAAATGGGTCCTCAGAACCATCTAAAACCAGCAAAGGTTAGCTGTCACCTGTACCTCCCTGCAGTGTGGTCAGAATCTCAACCAATCCCTTGGCTAAGCTTCAGCAGCTCCTTTAGATAAGTACAATAATTGGATTTAGAATTAAGGCAATAGGAAGTCAAAATTTCAGCTTGCTTTTCAAGATTATCTTGGTCCCTGCCTCCCTTCTCCCTGCGTTCCTCCCTCATTCTTCTCCTCTGTCCTTTAGCATCTAAGTCTGTACATCTCCTTTAAAGGTATAGCCAGCTTTTCCAGACATGTTACATGATCTTCAGCCTTCTGCTCTCCAGAACTCCTATTTGGAGTGTAAAACTTTTCAGAAACTTCTGAGTCCAGTTTGTGTCTTCCTTGAGTCTACAACAGGTTGGACTCTGGACTATGATATCATTCTATTTGCCTGATAAGCAGAAGGTATTCTTTACTGACAGTATGGACCAAATGAAAATAAAAGTACCTGCAATACTGCAGCAATATATATTTTATTGGTTTTGTTAAATTTAGAAAAATGTTTTGTTTAGCATATTTATTTTCAAGAATAACAGCTTCTCCCCATCTGGCTATTTTATTTATATTTTTTTGTGGTTCTGGGGATTTAACCCAGGGTCTGGTACACACTAAGCAAGAGCTTTATCACAGAGCTACATAACCCAACCCCTCAGCTTCTCCCTATCTATGTGAGGAAATCTCTTAAAATTATCAGCATGACTTGGCAGATCTCAAAAGAGATTTTAAAGAGTATGGGGCATTTCTAGTAGTCTCAATACTTGGAACTCCTGTTGACATTTGTGCGATAGGGATGGAGGTGCCAAACATCCTGCTCTGCTCAGGATCTTCCAAGCACAGTGCAAATTGTTCTATCTAAAATGATAATATTGGTGTCATTGAGAACCTTGCCTTTCTCCTGACTTTAGGTCTAAAGATTAGTGGGGACAATTTGCCTCCAGTGAGCTGTCCTTTAGGAAGAGAAAATAGAGAGAAGAAGAATTGGTGTCACAGAGCTATAGTTGCTTTCAGGATCAAAATCTGAGCAAGATTTGATAGAAGAGTACTTACAACTTATCTTGCAAAGGTGGCTGCCTATTCCCTGCTTTGTGTCAAATCAGATTAATTCCTTTCTTTTGTGTATTTTAGATAGATCTGATATAAATATTAATGGAGAAATACAGTTTTTGTGGATCTTTGAGGGAAATATTTAAGATATATGGATGAGGGAAAATTATGTCTTCTAAAAAATGACTAAATTGTTTTCTCTCAAGACCTAAGTACTCTTTGCACATGAATTGCCACAAAGACGGTTGCTTTGAGATCTGTATCTCAGGCCATCAGTGAATGCCTGGTGAAAATTCCCCCTTTGTGATTAAAGGACAGGAGGTACACAAAAGTCATTTTAGAATTAACTGTTTTCTCTGGGGTTAATAAAAGCAAGGCTAGTGAATAAAGTACTGGAAAGGAAGTATTGTTGCATTGACTGGTTTGCTCATCTGGGAAAATAAAAGAGCACTGTATGACGGTCTTCCAAGATGCATAGGAAAAGAAATAAAGTGGACATTGACAGGTAGTAGCTGACTACTGTAATGGATTACCAAATGAAATGGCAGTCTTCATGCCCTGGAGATATTTAGGAATAGGCAAAGTAGTCCATGAGCCCAAAGCTACCAGCTACCTTGAGCTTCCATAATTCTTGGATTTAAAGTTGCTGATAAGTACTTGACAAGCCAGTAAAATGGAGCCTAATTGATTGATGTAAGGATGCATTTCTTATGTCCCTCTTTGTAGTTCAGGACATTCATTTTATTGCTCTGAAGTTGGCCAAATTATCTATCAGGGAAGGTAACATTAGATTTATTTTTGTAAAGCTATAAAACCCTGAAGTTAGAAACTATTTTCAGGAAACCTTCTCTTGAGTCTTAGTTGTCCGTTATGTGATTTTCCTCTCTCAGCTGAGATTAGTAGTATTTCTTTTGATATGAAATAGCATTTCAGACTTTTGGATTTTACTTCATGCAGTATCATCTTATCTTTCTCATTATGCCTCTCAAACCAAAAAGTCACTGGTTCTTATACAGTATATAAATAATTACATGTATGGGAAGTCTTCTAAGACTTTAGATTTTGCTCTGTGTTCTGTTTCATGAAGTAAAATGCAATTAAAATAAAGAAGAAATTAAATACTAAATTCTCTATTTAACAAACTAAAGAAATAGTATTTGTAACTGATTGTAATTTGGCATTAGCAACACCAATGTACTAGACTACAAGTTATTAATGAAATTATCATACCAGCTGTGCTGTAATTGCCTGATCTTTAGGGGATAGATGAGATTGTTTTCTTCAACTCTAGACTTATGAATCAACTAAAGCAGGCACTGTGTATGAGATCATTAGAAGAACTTAAGTCCATAGGAAACTCATTTTACCCTAAAAATTTGCCATGGTCCGTATTTTATTTTCTCATATATTGTCATTGAATATTTATACTTTTTCACAATTTATATTTAGTAGTTTTTTAGATACTTAGGCTTATCAAATGTACAGAATTTTTCTGAAATGTGATTTTTAGAAGAAATTATTGTCCATGCATTTATACAATTATGTATCTTAGAATCGTTATACCCGTGTGGGTTTACTCTTCTTCCCATTGGTCTCCTTGTTCATGTTTACTTTGCCCAATAGTATCTTATCCTTTCCCATTGTCTTTTTATTATTTCTGCCCTGTCCCTTATGTCTATATAATAGATCTTGTCAAAAATTTAAACAATGAAAGGGATGAAAATAAGTGCCATCTCCCTCCAACTGGGTTTGTGCTGTTATGTTGTTGGAGAGCTAGAATTTCCTTTTGCTTCTAAGAACAGAATTATCTAGTAAATTGTTATTGACCTAACTCATGATACAGTTCAGTCTAAGTAGGCCAGTTTGACATTGTTCTCTTGTAATTATTTTTATGTGTTTTTAAAGGAAAACTTCAAATGGTAAGCCCAAGTTTAATTGTAACTTCTTAAGAGATTTGTTTTGACACCATACATTATTTATGTTCTGATGTGTGAAACTTTGTTTCCAACAACTTCCAAAGTCAAAGTTCTCTGCAAAATTGTAATTTTCAAATGAAACTAGACTCTTGGAGGAAAAAGGAAATTGAGTTCAATTTAGAATGTGTGATATGCCCCATCTTGACCTTTTACTTAACTTCTCCTCATTTATTCCTTCTATCTTTACATAGTTCATTGACCTTTATCAAATATATTGTTGTTCCTTTTTATTTTTTTAATCCACTTATATTTTAAGATTGAAATTTTAAATAGGGATTTGAGCGTTTCCTTTTTTTATCACAATTGTAATAAAAGAAGTTTCACAAAGTCAAAAGTTGAAGACAGAATCCCCTGTTTGGGACTGAGCCAACCAGAGGATGCTGTTAGTCTGAGAGAACTAAGATTTGTTGGTAGCTCAACCAGCCTTTCCTACAAGGAAGTTACAGCTGTTCAGATAGGAATAGCTCTTCATTTTGTTCCAGAATTGTTTTGAGAATCTTCATTGCGACCACACTTTTTCAGGAACATGGTGACAATGCATTTGTAACATGTTTACTGTTATAATCTTGAGTTACTTAACAAAGATGCACACCTAGCCCAAGAAGGTAGCTTTTCCACCTTAATGAATTTTAACTTGACTGTGGCCTATACACTTACTGAGAACTTACTCAGGTCAGCAGATCCACATGCTTATTAGCAGCTGGATGCACTTTGCTATAAACAATTGCAAAGGAATTCCTTATTTCCTTATTTTCTCATTATGTGTTCATGACAAAATTGGCAACCTGATCTTTGACAAAACCCTTACTGTTTTTGTAGGTTGAAAACATGAAACTATAGAATCTGGGGAAAAGCCACCACCTTGGGAATTATGCCTGACATTTGTTTATGACAACAGTTCTAAAAAGTAGGTTCACTTAGTTCACCTTTCCTGCTGACCTTGAAAAATTATCTTACCAGCCCAACAATAAAAAGACTTCTGGCTGGGGAGATAGCTCAGTAGGTAGAGTACTTGCCTTGCAAGCACGAGGCCCTGGGTTCGATCCCCGGCACCCAAAAAAAAAAAAAAAAGAAGACTTCTGTGTCACTATACTTTCTTACTCCCAAACTGTCTATTTTCAGCAAACTTCAAACAATATTAATGTATTAGAAGGGTTATTGTTGACATGTCTGTGGTAACCCTCTCATCCCCCTTAGCCTGTTTTAGCCTATTTCCTACTCAGCTGTGAAGTTGGAGTGTGAAGGACTGTATAGGCCGTCCTACCGGAGCCCACAAGCAGAGACATCTAAGCCACTTTGCATAACAGTAATGGGTGATTTTCTCACAAGGAAGCTGCAGTTGATGCAAATACTCTCTCAAGAAGTTTGGTAGGGAAAGAGATGGGATGGAATCTAGAGGTAGTAGAGTAAAATACATTTCAGTTATTTGTTTTCTGAATGATTCTTTCAAAAACTCTTTTCTCTCCTTTTCACTTTCACCTTTTCCCCCCTCTGTGGACACTTCTGTGTTAATGTAAATTTATATTACATTTTAAAACATAGTAGTAAATTACCTTGTATTTGCTATTGATTACAAATTTTGACTTTATTTTCTTTAGACAACATGTCAAACATACATACATACCATGCTTCTGAGCAGAAATTAAATTGTTCACTTCTTGACTCCAAAATTACTGCTTTTCAGTAAATATGATTAGATCTTATCTATTTCTTTTCAAGTTTGTCACTTTCTTTGAAGAAGTTGTCATTTGCTTAGAATGTTTTATAGTTATATTTTGTGGGGGTGGCTTGGAGCAGGAATTTTAAAATGTAAGTCTAAATAAGCTCATCTAATGTACAAAAAGCACTCCAGAATGTTCTTTTTTCTTTTTTTTTTCCTTGGTAATTTTGCTAAGTTCTTTTTTAGCTTTGTCCTTAACTTGTATTCGTTTTAGATTTCTGAGTATGGCTGGATCTGAAAAGATACCCCCTTTCTTCTTTCCTAACCCTTTCTATATATCAGTTTGCTTCTATGAACCACTTTTTTGATCTCTTCCTCCCTGTGCACCAGTATATTATCATTGTTAATTATTTTCCTTCAGGTAAATCACTAGGATCTTTATGATCCTGAAAAGTTTCAGAACTGTTTTTCTGCTTTCTGTTTTCTGTGATTGTCAGCATGTCATTCAGGAAACCTGCAGTTTCCTAGGTTTTATGAAATACAGGAGGCAGTGATTGCAAACAGATTATAGAGAATACCCATAATATTAGTATAGCATGTATACATGACATATTTTCTTCATTCTAGTTTAAATTTATTTTCTTTCATTGCTCACTTATTCTCAAAGAAGCAAACAAGAGCACATTTTCTATTTCCATTTCAAGTCAGCAGCAGACAATTCAGAAGTGTTTCTATTGGTTATTTAGAGGGATGTCTTAGTGTCTTCATCAAAGAAACACTTGCACAGATTTATGGTGTCAGTAATAACAGCAACAGATGTCATTTTGTGCACACTTTGTGCCAAGCTTTGCTCTAAGAACTTTATTTACTTCTTGTGAGACAAATATTTACTGAGAACCTGTCATATACTAAGCACTATTTTAGGCACTTAGGTTATATCTGTGAATGAAAGCAAAGAACACCCCTGCCATGGAGGTTAAATTTTATTGGGGTTACCAGACCATAAATGAGCCTGAAGTAAGCAAAGTATGTTTTGTGTGTAAAGGTGAAAATTGGTATGAAAGAAAGAATAGGTTGACAAAGCAGCTAGGCAGAAGACCAGCAAGGGAAGAGAAGACTTGAACAATACTATAAAATGTCTAGAACTATCAGACATATATGAAACACTCTATCCAACAATAGCAGAATGAACATATTTCTCAAGTAAACATGGAACAATCTCCAGAACTTGCTTTAAAGCAAACTGATATATTTAAAAGGATTAAAATAATAACACACATATTCTTGTATCAGAGTGGAATAAATTTAAAAATCAACAGTAAGAGAAAATTTGGACAACTCACAAATGCATTAAAGCTAAACAACACACTCCTAGATTACCAATATGTCAAAGAAGAATTCAAAAGTTAAATCATAAAGAACTTTGAAGTGAATAGAAATGAAGACAACATATCAAAACTTGAGGAATGTAGCTAAAGTAATACTTAGAGAGCTCTAAATGCCTACACTAAGAAAGAAGATGTCAAATCAATAATCTGCTTAACTTTTCACATTAAGACATTGGAAAAAAGAAGAAGAGCAGAAAGAAGTTGCTGGGGTTGTAGCTCAGTGATATAATGCTTACCTAGCTTGTGTGAGGCACTGGGTTGATCCTCAGCACCACATAAAAATAAATAAAGGTATTTTGTCCATCTACAACTAAAAATATTTTTAAAAAAAAGAAAGCAGAAGGAAGGAAATAATAAAGATTAGAGAGGAAATTAATGAAATTAAATAGAATAAATAAAGAATAGAAAAATAAAATCAGTGATCTAAAACTAAGTCTTTGAAAAGAACAACAAAATTGAGAAACATTTAGCTCAGTTGTAACCAGGAAAAAGAAAAGATTTAAATTATTAGAATCAGAAATGGAATAGAGGACATTACTATCATTTTTACAGAAAGGAGAAGCATTTTAAGAGAAGACTATGAACAATTTTGTATCAGTAAATTAGATAACCTAGATAAAACAAACAATTCAAATAAAGACCCACACTACTGAAACCACTTAAGAAATAGACAATCTGAACAGATCTGTAACTAGTAAAGAGATTGAATTATCAATCCAAAATGTGCCTAAGGGGGGTACAAATAAAAAGGTCCAGGTCCAGATGGCTTCACCACTGGATTCTACCAAACTTCTAAAGAAAGAATTAGTACCAGATCTTCACAAATGAATCTTAAAAACTAGAAGAGGAGTGAACACTCCCCAGTTTACTCTGTGACTCATTATAATGTCAAACTAGACAAATAAATGAAAACTACAGACCAATATCCTGGGTAATAAGGAACACAAAAATCCTTAACTAAATACTGACAAATCAAATCTAGCAAAATATCAAAGAATTACTCTATCAACAGACTGAAAGCCAAAATCACATGATCCTCTCAATAGATATATAGAAAACATTTGATAAAATTTAGTAATTTTTCATAATAGAGACAGCAAACTAGGAATAGAAAGGAATTCCCTCAACCTGATAGGGCATCTGCAAACAACATACAGCCAACATATTTATGGTGAAAGATCAGACACTTTCCTTGTACATTCAGTAACAGGACAAATATGTCCACTTATGCCACTTCTGTTCAACATGGTACTAGCTGTTCTAGACAGCAGTTAAGCAAGAGGAAACAAAAACCATCAAGACTGAAAAGAAAGAGGTAGAACTTATTAGATGACATGAACTTGCATATAAAAAATTCTAAGAAACCTTTATACCTGGTAAATGAGTTTAGTGGGGTTACAGAATTCAAAATCATACAAAATTAATTGTATTTTTGTACACTTCCAACGAGCAACCCAAAAATGAAATGGGAAAGACAATTCCATTTACAAAAGCACCAAAAAGGAGAAAGTACTTAGAATCAATTTAACAAAAGAAGTGCAACATAATGAAAATTACCAAACACTGTAGAAAGATAATATAAATGGGAAAATATCCCATGTTCATGGATTGGAGGACTTAATGTTAAGATAGAAACATTCCCCCAAACTAATCTGCTGATTAAACTCAGTCCCTCTCAAAGTCTCAGCTGACTTCTTCGTAGAAATCAACAAATAAACCTTTGATTAACATAGAATTACAAGGGATTCTGATCCACTGAAACAATCCTGAGAAGCAAAAGTAGTAGCAGTTGGTATCAAAACTAACCACAAAGCAATAGTAATGAAGGCAATATTGCACTGGCATAAATATGGACATATAGATCAATGAAATAGAATGGAGTATACAAAAAAATAAACCCATATTTGTGGTCATTTGATTTTCAGCAAGGGTGATAAGACTATTCAATGGAAAAAAAAAAAAAAAACAGTCTTTTTAAAAAATGGTGGTGGAACAATTAGATATCTACAAGCAAAAGAATGAAGTTGAACCCTTACTTTATCCAAATACCAAATTTAACTTTAAATAGATCAAAGACTAGATGTATGACCTAAAGCCATAAAACTTTTCAAAGAAGACATGGGGGGAAATCTTTATGACTTTGCATTGGCAGTGGATTCTGAAGTATGACATCAAAAATTCAAGCAACAAAAAACAAAAGGATAAATTAGACTGTCAGAATTAAAAAGTAAAAAACCTTCTGTGCTTCAAAGGACACTGCCGTGTACAACTATAGAAACGAAAGATGTACCTCATTCGTGTACAATGAATCAAAATGCAGTCTGTAAAAATAAAAAAAAAATTTAAAAAAATTTAAAAATTGCACAGAATGGGAGAAAATATTTGCAAATTACATATCTGATAAGGAATTTTCATCTAAAATAAAGAACTCTTACAATTAAATGGTTGAAAAGGGGGGAAAATGGGCAAGTGATATACTGAGTAAATATATTTTTCTCCCAAGAAGATTTACAAATGACCAATAAGTACCTGAAAAGATGTTTGATATCATCACCTGTCAGGAGATTTCCACCCCTTAGAATGGCCCTACTCAAAAAAACAGCTAATAATAAACATGGAGAAATTGAAACCCTTACACACTGGGAATGGGAATGTAAAATGGTGCAGCTGCTTCAGTTAGTAGTCTTAGTAGTTCTTAGAAGGTTAAACAGGGTTCTCATGACCCTACTAGGTATGTGCCCAAGAGAAACGAATATATACATCTGCACAATAGCTTGTACGTGAATGTTTATAACAGCAATATTCATTACAAGATATAAATAATTCAAATATTCATCATCTGCTAAAGGACTAACAAGATGTATTATATCCATAAAATGAAATACTATTCATCCTGATACTGACTATGTACAGCATGGATAAGCCTGTAAAACATTCTGGACAAATCCTAAGCCAGTCAAAAAGCACTTTACTATATGGTTTAATTTATATGAAGGTTCCATAAGAGAGAAAGGATATTATGATTGCTTAGGGAGACGGGGAATGCCGGTACAGAAGAGATAACTGAAAGACGTGTGGTTTACTTTTGAGGTGATGAAATGTTCTAAAATTGGTGATGGTTGCAAATAACTCTGAATATAAAAACCATTGAATTATATACTTTAAATTAGTGAACTGTTTGATATGTGAAATATATTTCAGTAGAACTTTAAAAAAATCAGTTATAATAATAGATTGTGAAGGAAAGGCAGATCACAAGTGATAGGAATGGAGTGGGGGTTGCAGTTTTGCAAAGTGTAGTCGGAGATACTCGAGCAAAACCTTGAAGGAGGTGAGGAAGTTGGAAGAACATTTTCTAGGCAGAGCCAACATAGAAGTCCTATAAGCTGGAGGGAGACGGTACATGCAGGGAGGAGCCAAGGAGGCCAGTGTGCTGGAGAGAATTGAAGCAGGATGTGAGTTTACAGATATAATGGAAATTTGTAAGGCAGCTGGCTTTTCAAATACATAGCAGTGTGGCTGGAGTGATGTATCTTATAGCTGGTATTTAAAGCCTGAGACCAGAAGTAATCACCAAAGGAAGTAGAATGAACAGGGAAGAGTACAAGGACCTCTCTTTCCAAAACTAAGACATCTGGAGAAAGAGGAGGAAGCAGAGGAGACATAGAAGGAAAGATCAGTGAGGGAAGAGAGAAAGCAACACAGACAGCCGTATCCTAGAATCCCAGTGAAGGAAGCATTGAAGGCAGAGGGTGTAGCCGGTGTAGACGGCCGCGTTGGAAGATGCATGAGCACCATGATCCTCAGCTATTGACCTTCACAGCAGCAGGTTTATTTGAATGACCAAATGGAAGCCTGGTTGCAGTGGGTTTAAGACAGAACAGAGGAGAGAAATTATAGACAGTATAGGCAGCCCTCTGAGGAGAATTTCACTCCAGGGGAAACAGGGACATGAAGGAAGTTTGAGCAGAACCATTTTTTTTTTTTTTTAACTTTGGGACAAATAATATACATTTATGTATTGTTGGAATGACCCACTGGAGAGGGAGGGTAGAAGTGCCTGGGCAGATGCATAGTTAATTCACCTCCTGCCAGAAGCAGAGCATGTTGCGGAGGCTGGTAGGTGGGGCGATGCAGCAAGAGCAGCTTATGACTCTGCTTACTTTAATCCTCATACCAACTGTCTGAGTTAGATGAGCCCCATTTACAGATGAGGAAATAAAAGTTATGTAAATTCATATAAGAGAATCCTCAAAGTATAGAAAGGAGCCTGCTTTGGGGAAGTCAGGGCTGTTGGCATTTATAATTAACTGAAATAACCTCAATTCTGTTTTCATCTGAGATAACTAAGATAGATTCTCAGATTTCTCCCCTTCCCATCCAGAAAAAAAAGTTTTTTATCAATATTTTTCTGTTTTTAAATCACTTTTTTCTTCCTAGAATAGCTTCAGAAAAGACCAGAAAGCTATCTAACGCTCTCAGGTCAGCTGTCATCCTGAAGGTGCTGTCCTTGTGAAAGCCAGTTCTCCTAGGAAAGGAAATGCACATGCCATCCTTTGTGGTATTGGCATCTAAAGTGGAACCTTTGCTCTGTAATAGAGTGTCGCCATTCTGCTGGTACACTGGTTGCAGTTCGTTTCTACTCATTTAATCTGTAGTTCTGCTTAGAAAGTTCCAGCCCTGATGGAGGCTTCTGCCCAATACTTTCAAGGAAAATCTCACTGGGTTTTACAAAAACCTAAAGAAAAGGGCAGAGTCCCAAGAGGAGTGGAGATGCAAGATGATGTTACTTGCAACTGGATTTACTCTTTCCACAGGAGGGAGGAGGTATAATTGTTTAAAAACACACAATATTGTCTTGTGAAGCTTTGCAAATTTAAAATATATTCATATTAATATTGTCTGTAGGTCCTTTCCAGTCTCAGAAAAAGAACTTATTCCACAAAATTGTCAGCAAATATAAGCACAAAAAGGAGAAGCCTAATGTTCCAGAAAAAGGTATTGGTGCCTTCCATCCTCCATTAAGGTTTCTTGGCCGCCTCCATTGCCAGCTCATCTTTGAGTAATGCTTCCGCGCTACTCCTTGCCTTTTCCTCCCCTGTGCTTGCTTCAGTGCCATCAGCTTCTGACTGGGGATTTTTGTTCTTTCTAGACTTCTGCAGCTAATTCCAAACTTCCTTCCCTAGGATTCCTACTCAAATCCATACTTGTCTTTATGTATAGAGTTCCATATGAATTTTAAAATTGATTCTTCTCATCTACATTAGGTACCTTTTGTAATTTAGTCTTTTTGACCTTGTATCCATTTATTTCTTTGGCTCTTGTTTTTCTCATATCTGGCAGCCCTTCATGCCATAACCACATTTTCCTGCTTCCTGAAATCTTCATATTCATGTCAGAGTCCCGCTGTTAGGGATTCCCATGGACATTTTTCTCCACTCCTAAGTCCTCACTTGCCTCTTTTTCCTCATCTGTGTCTTCAGTGTTGGCTGGACTCTTCTCCCAACTCCTACAGTCACGTAACTGTTATTTCCAGAGGGCCCTGGAGACTTAGTGCACCCCACCCCTCCTCTCCTCTGAGCATCTATCTCATTGTTACGATCTTGATGGGCCCTTGAACCTCTTCAGGGCTCATCTCAAGATCTCTTTCTCATAGTTCAGGACTCCTTCTTCACATAAAAGATAAATCTGACTCAGTATAGCCACGAGTCCTGGAGTTTGGGCTTCAGTGTCTCCCTGCATGTCCGTGTCAAGCCATAAACCGACTCATTTGATGCACACTCGCGTCCTACTTGCATGGCCAGATGTGAAGCACTCTGTGCTTCTTCAGTGGGGCTCTCAATGCAGCTGTCTTCTGTGTAGGCAAATGTGCCTGTGTGTGCCTGTGTGTAACAACCTCTTACTAAATGTGGGCTTTCACCTCCACTTCAGCCTCTTTTTTTGTTTTGTGTATTTATATTTTTTTTATTTGCTTCCAGTAAAGAAACTTTATTTTTCAGGTAAAATTGTCATTCCCTTTACTGATCTTCAAGTTATCTGTATTTAATGTCAAAGAAATTACCCAACAATGTATTTCATGAAAGACAAAAATTTGTTTATTTTTATCCATTTTCTGTGTAGCCTCCATAGCTTCATTAGTTTAGTTGGTAAATACAATTTGAGAACAAAATAATTGAAATAAAATTCCATTTTTTTTATATGGTGTTTCATATTTAAGTTACTCTGCACATCACCTTATTTTTATAATATGTATGTCCATATTAGGAATAGAGTTTCACTTTCTTTTTTTTGTCATTGTTTTTAGGAAGTGGGGATAAATGGTCAAACAAGCAACTCTACTTGGATGCCATTCACCCTACAGAAGGTAAAAGAATCAGCATGTTATTTAATTTCTAAGTTGAAAATTGAGTAATTTTTTATAGACTTAAAAAAGGGCATCATTTATATAGGTTCAACCAATAGCATTAAAATGTGTGTTAAAAGTTAGATTACTTTTAATTTTCAAAACTACTCATTTTAAGATCTGCAAAGGGTCAGAAAGACTTCATGTGGTGTTTAATTTATGAAAGGAGAATTTGAAACCTTTCAATGACATTAACCAGAGATTTGAGTTCTGCTTATGACATTAATTACTGTTAAATATTGAATGCTTTGGTGAGTTTTAATTTATATGATGGTTAAGGAGCCATCCTTTTTCTTCCCATTGATTTCCTTCTTCCCATTGATTTTCCTTTTCTCGTCATAGATAATTTTAAAGACCTGAACTTTTTTGTAGTGCCTATTTCTTTTGAAAACTAGAAGGATTCTTAGAAGTCATCCAGTTTGGACCCCTTTGATTTATTTACATCCAAAAAAATTTACTTATGTCCAGAAAACAAACTTGTCTCCCAAATATGCTCTTTTTACCTTATTTAAAAGGGGAAAAAAAATTAAAAGGAACATTTGGCCCTAGTCACTTATCACTCATATTTTTTGGTATTTATTTATAAATATATTTAGCCAGGTATGGCAGCACATGTCTGAAATCCCAGGGACTTGGGATGCTGAAACAGGATCCTGAGTTCAAGGCCAGCCTTAGCAACCTAGTGAGAGCCTGTCTTAAAATAATTTTTTTTTAAAGGATAAGGGTATAAAACTTGGTGTTAGAGTGCCCCTATGTTAAATTCCCAGTTACCACCACCCCCCAGCGCCAGTTCTAGTTTGAGTTACATTTATCAAAAACTTTTTTGGTTTAGTGGACATAATTCATGCATGCCATGTTTGCTTTTGCATCATTTTACAAAAAGTGACTTCAAAAGGAATGTTTTCTGACCTATTACTTCACATTTACAACCTCTGTGGAATATTATTTTTGCTTAAGTACAAGCGGAAAAATATATGAATTGTGCTGTTCCCAGAATTTAGTCCTAACATCCCCAAATTGAAATATTAGCTCTTGTGTATTATAAAGTATATATTTTAGACTGTTTTGATAAATATAAGGCATTGATGACCTATCCCAGAAAGCTAAAGTCATTTAAGATCACATTATTCTTCACTTCAACTGATACCATTTTAAATACTTCATTTTGTTTTGCTCTACTTTGCTTTTCTTAGACACTAAAAATGCTGCTGCATTGCTGCAACTGGTGCAGCATGAGAGAAGGAACACTTAACATAGGAATTAGGAGATACTGATTCTCAGATCTGCCACTAATTATCATTTTTTAGTAGGACAAATTATTTAACCTCACTAGGATTTACTCTTCACATTTGTCCTATGTACATAGGTGGTGTTCATGTGTTGAGGGATTGGGTGAATGATAGGATGTAGTAATTCAGGAATCATAAATTCCATGTTCCCCCTAATATTTGAAGATTTTGTTACTTTTGTATCTTGAGTGGGTAATGTGAAGCTAGAAGCACCCTATTCTGCAGCCCTAATTTTCTACCTTTCAGGGACAGAAAAGTAAATCAATTTTGAATCTTTTAGGTAGTCTTCAGAGATTAGTAGAAATAGATTATTATTGGTGATATTTGATTATAGATATTATTAATGTATATGAACAAAGCTTTGGAGAGGATGCACTGAAAATGCATGCCATTTATTTAGTGTAGAGTACAAGCTCATGTTACATGGCCAAGAGAAAAAGGAATCAATTTGAGCATCAGAAAATTACTAGTAATTTAAAGTGACCTTTCTTGATTATTTATTTTCATACCAACCCCAGTCTTTACTGGTTCAGGTGGTGATTGTGTACTTTTGAATTATCTAGGCCCTTTACTTCATCCTCTCTCTCACCCATGGCCAGATCACTGCTTATTACAACTTTGCTTTGGAAAGTATAAATACTTAGGGACAGAAAATGAAACTATAATCCAGGATAATTTCAACATGTGTAAACCATTCTGCACAAAAGTGAGGAGTTTTTTGTCGCTAGTGTCTATAATAGAAGCCTTGGTACACCTAAGACTGTACAGCTATTCAGCTGTCCCTGACTTCTTTTAAAGTGGATGACTTGAAGTTCACTGAGCTTATTCTTTACAACATCCTATGTAGAATGTTTTTTTCCAGTTTTGGAAGAGTTTTTTCCAAAAATACTTAGTAATAATCCAAGGGTTAAATGCTAAACTTATAATTTGTTGTGTGTTTTTCCCTATGCTTTTAAAACTAAAAATGGCTAAACTACTTCTAGAACTTTCACATATCAAATAAATATATTGCCTATGATCTAGAATTTAGAAAGGTAAAATTTTCTGATAAAGTAAGAAGACCTGTCTCTGCCACCATATTTGTTTCTGCGAGAACATGCTGTTACATGCCCATGATGTTTCTAATTGCAATAATAATATAATTAATACAACTTCATAGTTTACAAAAGCCTTCCATATACATTTTTAAAATCTCATCTTCACAGTGGACCCATTGAATTAAGAAGGGTTTTGTTAATCCCAAACACATGGTATTGAAGCATGACCAATAGAAGCAAAGGAGAAGAAACTGGGATTCTTTCCACTGAAGCTCCTTTGACCCACCACAGTTTCAATTGTTCAGGCATATCTACATATCAATTGTTCAGGACTTTTTAGTCCTCATTTGGTTCAGATGGAAATATAAAAGGCATATTGCCCCCAAAAAAACACCCAAAACCTCGGACTAGGAACCTTCGTCAGATTAGTTTCTTTGCACTGTGTAAATGTAATCAGAGGCAGGAGAGAGACTGGTTTATAGTTTTTATAGTTTTTATATGGTAAATAGATTTTCAAATACCATCCTCAGTTTCCATTCTAACTTGATCTCTTAACTTTGAAATAGTTGTTATATAACTATTTCAAAATCTCCCAGAACCTTAAATAAGTCTCATTCATTGGCTTCTTTTTCCTTTATTCTATTCAGATTCTGACTGCTGTGTTAGTGCATGGGAGATCAACCAAAGGCAATGAGATTTCAGATCTGGCTATAATAATTCAAATTGAATCCCCCAGTTGTAAAGTGAATCTGTGATTCTAGTGGCCTCCTGGGGTGCAATCCAAGTGCAGTGCTGCTTTTCCAAAACGTTTACTCTACATTTGGGGAGTAGAGTTTGGAAAACAAGACAGCCTCTTATTGCCACATTCCTAATGTGACTCCAGGAGTGAGCTCATGTTATCACTCTCAGATGATGCACTCCAAGTATGTTATGGTTATTGTTAGTGTAAAATCTAGCCCAGTGGACTTGTTCTTAGTGCTTGGGTAGTCTTGTGTGTTCAATTAAAGGCCAAAAGAGAAATGACTAATTTGCTTTTGGATGACAAAGCCTTTCTTTTCTCACATTTCCGTTAGTTAGCAGGGACGGGGTAGGGGCGCAGGACATAGATTCCTCTCTGAGCTTTTTCATTTCACATCCCACACCACCCAACCTTTTGTTTGCTCCACAACTGTGGCTGAATTCAGATCTGCTGTCCTAGAGGAGTACTTTTTAGGTTCAACCTTACTTTCCTTCCTCAGTCCTCTCTTAGGAAAAGGTTCTCTTTGAGGACTAATCTTGAGGGCTGTCCTTCGTATAAGCTGACAAGACAGTATGTTTTTCTGCTGGGTCAAAGCACAGGGCAGGACTCTTACCTCCTCTTCCAAACTCTAGCAAGGTCATATTCTTTACCTTTTTCAAATATGTATCCATATATTTCTGTAGGGAGAATTATTCCTTCTATGTCTGTTAGTAGGTTTAGAGGAGACTACTTCTGGGTAAATGACATACCTACTTTGGTGGGAATAGCTTAAAGAGAATGTCCAGTGTATTATTTTTTGCCTCTTTTACCTGCCCTGCAACCAGATTCACTCCTTTACTGTCTCCCAGTATGCCTGTGTGTTAGAAATTGAGTGTTGCTGATATCTTTTGGTGGCTGGCTGGTCTTGGACCCTCTGACTCCTGTGTGCTTAGTGGGTACTGTGATTTTGAAATTTCCCACAGCCGTATGTTTGTGACTTCTTACTATTAAATATTGAATTAACAGTAGACTCCCATTTGTAGTCCTTTTGCCCTCATGTCCTTGGCTTTTTTTTTCTTTTTTTAAGATGTTGATAGACCTTTATTTTATTCATATGTGGTGCTGAGTATTGAACCCAGTGCCTCACACATGCTAGGCAAGTGCTCTACCACTGAGCCACAACCACAGCCCTGCCCTTGGCTTCTTATAGTGATTTTACCAATTTATCTGGAAAAAATTAGAAAGGAACAACCATTTAAAAGAATTAAAACCATTTGAAGGGTCACCAATAAAAAAGAAAACAGTGCTATGCAAGGGAGTACTGTTCCTCAACCGTGGGGCTCGAACCGAATGAGGACTTGTTTTTCCTTGCCCAAAACTCCAACTGTAGACCCTGTGGCAAGATGATTATTTTGGGTCTGAGTCTCTAGATTAGAGCTAATCTAGTCCACCCTCCTTTTTTACATTGAAGAAACAGAGGTCTGTGGTTCCAAAGTTAGTGAATTACAAATTCAACAGTGGAATCCAGGTCTCTCTGTGATGGTTATTTCCATTACCCTGGTCTATGTGAAAATCTGATCATCTCTCCCAGCTTGCTTGGCCTTCTTCTGGTATCTATGCCTTCTACTTCCTTGTATTTTCTTTCCATAAGCAGTTCTTCTGATGTAATGCACTTTTCATCTTTGGAACCTAGGCCATGCCCTTCTTTCTGCAAGTTTTGGACTTCTCTAGGAAGAGAAATTAAGAAAAAGGGAAGAGGTTAATATTCTCTTGGAATGACCATCTGTAATATAGTGATCACACTACAGAGGTGAATAAGATCCCTCTGTAATCAGAAAAGATTGGAAACATGGTTAAATAGTTGATGTTTTCCAGTTTTGGTTTGGTTTGGTGGTTTTTTTTTTTTGTTTGTTTTGTTTTAATAATAATTGTTATCTTAAGCCTATCCCCACACAGCCATCTGTTATGCAATACTAAGATACTGAGATAAGGCCAAACCACAGATCATGGTGCAATTTCTGTGTCTGTACTTTATTTTAATGGAACTGAAATTATTTCCCATTTGTTTTAGAATGTGAAGCCTGGAATCAACCTTTTGCCTTTTAGACATCTTTCAAAAACAAGATTCCATGATTTCCAGGGCAAAGGACTTATTAATTCATAGTCAGTTTCCAGACTTCCTAAGCTCATTAGAGAACTGGGTTAAAAATCTTGTAGGAGGCCTGTGCAAGTATTTATACCAACAAGTGCATTTTTTCACACCCTGAGTTAATCTTATTCCATCTTATTCCTCTTATTTTAGCTGTTTTTCTTTTTTATGTTGTATGCATTGTTTTATTCCAGTGTCTACCTTCAAATCCACCTTCTGACATAAATATCTTCGATTATGTTTCAGGTTTAGTTTGCTTGAAGTTTGTCATGTCAGGTCTTGATTTTCTGGTCCACAGTTCCCTCTTTTTCAAAAATGATTTCTATGTCAGTTCTAAGAGATTGGATGGTTACAGAGTAGAAAAAAAAATTCTTTATTTCCTGCCTAAAACACTTTGGCCACAGTCATGTGAAAAAATAAAGACATCTCAATCATAGCACTTGACTACATGTATATTCCCATAAATGTACTGAACTCATATCTGCACATTGTTTTTTCACTTTTGAATTAAAGGGATGAGAATGATGAACTCCTGAGGAAACAAGTATATAACACAAGCATTCTCATCAAATATAAGCCAGAGATAAAGGCTTTAATGGCAAGTGTGTTGCTTACTCTTGACATAGTGACTCAGGATACAAGAGTGTGCTATTAATATTTATTAGTTTTGTAATGAGGGTACTTAAAACTGATCTGTCAGCACGTGAGACTCCATTAAATTACCTCACTCACCTTGTCCTAGAATTCAGTGAATAGGAGGGTTTGATGTGTGCTGACTTCCACAGTGTTTGTCCTGTCCTTACTGAGAGTCAGTGTGCCTAAAAGGAGGTCAGGTCTCACAATTTCTTTTCTCATTAGTCCAGCCTGGTACTTGGAAGTAAAAGTCCCAACCATCAGGGTAAAATTATGAGGCATGGGACCCTGATCACAGCTAGGACTTGAGGTCTGTTGAGCTACAGTTTACTCAGATTTATATGTTATCCTCCCCATCAACATGCAAGATTCAAACACTTAGAAAGTATTAAAAGAGAGATTATCTTCATATTCTGCTCATTATTTATCAGAACAGGTACAAATAAGTAGTAAACATTATAGAAATGTTGTATTGAATTTTTTCCATCAATAGTTTGAAGATTCTGAATATAAATTCTTAATTCAGATGGTTCAGTCATTTAGAAATGTTTCTTTCCAAGAGCAATGCTAGTACTGTGTGTTTTGTTTGTAACTATGTATGGTTTGTCCTGTTTCAGCCATATTTTCAGAAGACAAAAACACCACAGAGCCTGCTTATAAGGTTAAAAATGTCCCATCCATTCCTAACACTCCAGAGCCAACAACAACGCAAGAACCTTTGGTGGGCAGCCAAAAGAGAAAAGCAAGGAAAACCAAGATCACACACCTTGTCAGGACAGCAGATGGCCGGGTATCACCAGCAGGAGGTACTTTGGGTAAGAAGAGGGAGCTCTCAGCAGAGATATTCCAAGTCACATCAGCCAGCAAATGACCGTAAGACAGTGGTGGCTCCTCATTGAAAAATGAGCTGTTCTTTAGCTTTATATAGACTTCCAAACATGTCTCATTCCACATTTTAAAAGTCATACCTATTTTTTCCAAGAGCATATTTTAATTCCTAGAAAAGAAAGGTAAATTTAGGACTTCTAGCTCCTTCCTCCTCCTCCTCTTCTTTTTTTTGTGCATGCTAAAAAAAAAAAAAAAAAGTCTTGGTTAAGTAAACTCCAGAAGAGCCTAGACTTTTAAAGGTACTAGATGAATCTGTGTTATTCCGTGGTCTGGTGTTCATTCACTGCAATCCAGATTATCAAGCATTCAAATCAGTGGATTAAGGGACCTTAAAACACATCCTAACTCTGTGTAGAACTGATGCAGAACACTAAGAAAGCCTGAGAATGCATGAATTTCTTGTCCTATCTACCCAAACAGTAAAAGTGCCCCATTTGCAGTCATGACTTGGGTCTTTCTTTATTGGTCCTGGTGGCCTCCATGACAGTAGAGTTACCTGAGGGACTAGGGTAAAGGGATGAAACAGTGAGTAATAGCATCTCCCTAGAAATTCTTGGGGATGCTGCACCATCTGGCCGTTAGTGATCTTTTTTTAAAATTTTTTTGTCAGTGGATCTGTATTTTATTTATTATTTATATACAGTGCTGAGAATCAAACCCAGTACCTCACGCATGCTAGGCAAGCGCTCTACCACTGAGCCACAACTCCAGCCCCCCATTAGTGATTGGTGCTTTTCAACATCTCCAGCATTTCATTTTATCTGATTTGGGTCAATCTGGATGTTCATAGAAATGAATTGTTTGCTGAGTTAGAATTGGAAGACAAATCTACTTCGGGGCACTTTTTCTTGAATTTTGCATATACTAATTACTAAAACCAGAAAACATATTAAAGACCCTGACTCCATCATCATAAAAGATATGAAACTCTTTTGAAGAAAGTGGAAAGTGGAATTTTGTGCTGAGTACATCCAACTGAGTAGAAGTAGGACGAGGACTTAAATCTTGATATCCTGATGTTTAGTCCAGTTGATGCATCTCTCCTCCCCTTTCCACTCTGGGTTCTGTTCTGAGAACAGATTGTTCTGTAGATTGTTATTTTTCACTTGTAGGAAGAAACACTAGAAAACACTCCATTTTCTGTAGGCAAACACCATACCAGCTTTATGCCCTAATATATGAAATTCACATCTTTTATCACTCATTTTCTATATTTAAAATGTTTTAAAACTCATGATAAAAATTCTCCCTCTTCTATAATGTCTGCGTAAAAAGAAAATCTTCTCATTTCTAGCATGAGAGAATTAATTAATATCTATAATGTCTGCATAATAAAGAAAATCTTCTCATTTCTAGCAGGTTATAATAGCATAGCATTTCATCTACCTCTTCATAAATATCAGAGGACCCCTTGCCTTCTCTCCAGTAGGTCTTCGGAACAAAACAACAACATGGGATATCGTTAGGATTGATTTATCTGATGGTTAGCTTATCCTAAGTGTTAATATCACAGCACATCAAATGTCCAAGTTGCCATAGTAGGTCACCCTGCACCTAGCTTCATGAAAATTCATGAAAACTGTATCGTCAGCTAGGGTTTTAAGGGCCCAGTGGCAGAAGTCCCCTTGGGTTTTATTTTGGCCAAGGCTTATTTTTTCTTCTTCCTCCAAGACTGACCCATTCTTTAACTTTGGATAAAGCAGCTTCTCTTCAGCTCATCTTCACTGTCCATAGTGTTCCAGGTTGCAACTGAGTTTAATAAAAGTGCTTTGTCACTGTGGAAGAAGAGATTCTGTGAAAGTCATAATATTCGATGGATAGCAGAAGTGAATAGTAAAGAAAGCTAGCTCTTTTCATTCTCTGTCACATTTCCTCAGTGTTCCTTCTCTGGAGAGCAGAGTGATCCTCTTGTGATGGATTTCTCTTTTGTTACAGATGACAAACCAAAGGAGCAACTGCAGAGGAGTCTCCCTAAAGCAACTGAGACAGACTGCAGTGACGAGTGCTCACACCACACCGAGGCCGAGGAGACGCGGAGCAGCACTCCAGAGATGCCTGCCGTGTCTGCCTTCTTCAGCCTCGCTGCACTGGCCGAAGTGGCAGCCATGGAGAATGTGCACAGGTCAGTGGTGTGACATGGATGGAGGAAAAAATATGGAAACCAAATCAACCTTTCTCACATGATTTGTGGCAATTTTTTTATATATACTGGGGTTCAGAGTGCTTCAGGAGCATTGTTGTTTATGTGAGGTGTTACAAAAGTTTATGTGCTAAGATAACAGTGTGGGAAAATGTAAGAGAATATAGCCAGCTAAGTATTTCATTTTGAATATATTGTCCTGTGGCTAATCTGGATTTCCATAAAAACCTGAGAGTAGGAAAGCGTATTATCTAACCCTTAAGTGTGAGATCACAGACAGGACTTTAAATCCTCACTCAGGCTCTGAATCTGAAAGATCTTGAGCAAGATCATTAACCTCTCTCCTCTCAATCTTTTCTGTTGTAAAACGGGATGGGTAGCACTCATTTCATGGAGTTGCTGTGTGGGATGACACAGTGCTCATGTGGGGACATCCCTACTGAGGAGGTGCTGGTGGCAGTGGTGGCCAGCCATTGGAACAGTGCAGTTCAGGGAAAGGAGTGTCTTGGCAACTGACTCATGGCAGGCAGGAGGCCTGGAATTTCTTCAACTCTCTGTGATTTACTACAAAGTAATTTATTCTCTGCATCTCAGTTTTTTCATTTTTCATTGAGCATAGTGATATATCCCCTAAGAATCACAAAAGTTGTAAGGATCAGAGGAAATCATAGTTGTGAAAACCCTTTGAACTCAGTGAAGCCACACAGGAAGTGTACTAAGTTCTAAGTGTATAATTGGGTATTCTGCTACTTAATGGGCCCTTTGGGAAGGCAAAAAATATTAGAAATTTATTTAAAAAGCCTTTTGTAAATTCCAGTATTTCATACTGAATTTCATCTGTGGATTACCACAGATGAGTTACTTTTGGGGACTTTCAGTCTAGTATAAAGTGCTAGCACAACCTGGATATCTGCCTGTAGGACCTCACGCTCCCTTTGCATTTTCAGGTAAACCCGTACTTCAGGTAAATCCGTAGGCCCCCCTGTGAGCTTGGTTGGCTTCTTGCCCTTTACCTGTCATGTTATAAGTCTAGTGCTTCCTCACAAGTAGCCTCTAGATATTCTAAGACGTCACATTCCTTTTCATGTATACGCTGCCCCAATAGCAAGTGACTCTGACAGACATTGTAAATGTGCTTGTGTCTCTGAGGGAGGCACTTCTCCACTTGTAGAGTTTTACAGTTGAGTATAGAAGACAAACACATGACTTGCCTGCCTAAATGTTGCTAAGTGTCCCTGCAAATTATGGAAGTAGGTAGATAAAATAAGAATTCAAAGGAGCATCATAATTTAGGGCTCAGAAAATGCCACCACACTGTCACCCCTATTGCTCCCTACGTTCTCTCGAGACATGACTGTAATCACACCACCAACTCTGCTAGCCAGCCTTCCATGACTCCCAGTTTACAAAAGCAGAAAGCCAAAGCAAACCTTTCCACTCGCATCTCTCCAGTGCCTCTACACCCTGCCCTGCATTAACACGCACTCTTGCTCCTTTCCAGATTAGCCAAGTTCTTGCC
This sequence comes from Sciurus carolinensis, assembly GCF_902686445.1. NCBI lineage: Eukaryota > Metazoa > Chordata > Mammalia > Rodentia > Sciuridae > Sciurus > Sciurus carolinensis. Next base: position 84,838,387 of record NC_062221.1, on the reverse strand, counting down.
TTTGTACATCCTCCTCTCAGGTGAATGGCTGCTGCTCCTTCCACCTCTCATGCCTGGTCCTCTTCTCCCAGCCTTCCTGCTGCTCCTGCTGCCTCTTCCATGCTGCCCGTCACTCTGTGTTCTTCCGGCTTGAGAACATCTGTTGTAATTATTTGTTGATGCTTCTGTCTCATTTCGATATATTTTGAAAGCAAAGCACCAGTTTTATTCTTTATGTCCCAGCTTACTTAGATAGCTTCTCTTACACCGATGGGTAAATGAACAAATGACTAGAATTTTACCATCAACCTAACAAATTGTTCTTAAGACCTAGAAAGACTGTAGTTAATCTCAATTGTAACTTTCTCCCTTACTTGCCAAAACAGACCAACCAGTCAGTCTCAACATTTAATTATTACATAGGCAACACCTAGGTTCCTAATTTATAGGGTAAGCCCACGGAACTGGGGGTAGAAATACATTACCTGTACTCTTGCCATGAAGAATCGAATGTTAAGTTCCGAAACCCACTTTAGATGGTTTTACAAAATATGGGAAATAGGGAATTGGGCAAACCTTTGTTGAGAGACTGTTTATTTATTAGGTGTTTTCAAGGAAGAAAGCTCATTAAACACAATCCTTAAACCCAGCCCTCACAGGTCTGTCTTTTTAGTCCCATTTTAATGTTGGTGCAGATGGTTAATAAACTGTCAAGAGCACACAGCTGATTCCTGATTGAGTCAAGATTTGCACTGAGGTCTTAGGACTCCAGGTCCTGTGCTTCATTTCCTCTAGCGTGCAGCCTGAGCAGGCTTCACTCGTGTCCTAGGCTGCGTCATTCAGCTGCAGCACTGCTCCATTCCTGACTCCTTTCTGTCACCCCACCTTTTCTCCCTCTTGCCCTTCTTCCTTTACACTGTACTTTTCATCTCTTTCTCTTTTCCTTTTCCAGTACTACTAAAATACTTTTGAAATTCTTATTAGATGATCTTAAAAGTTAAAAAAAAAAAAAAATAGCATTTTAATTTCATCTTTCTTGAGAAAAAGCTGAACATATTCAACAGTTGGTGCTCACAGCAGCCATACATGAATGAACAGATTAATCCAGAGGTTTGATTTCTAACATGTATTTTTCTAAAATCCTAAATATGTTGTACTATTCAGGGATCATTGGATTCAGGAAGCCCCAAATGTTGTAATTTAACTAATTATTTTGCCTTTTGGTACATCAGGAGAAACCTGGATATGGTTATGGAGCAAATATTACCTGAATCTTAAAATAGCCCTTTTTGTTCTACATACTCTGACAAAGAGTACTATACTGAGATGTCCTTGAAAACACTCTGCTTTCCCCTCTGTCTTCCATTCTGGGTAACGCCCCACAGACTGGTGCAGGAGACAGAGCCGGGAGTTTGCATTGTCCAGGTTTGATAGGCCTGTGGGCAAACGTCAGGTGGGCCTTAAACCTATTATAAAATGAGAAACTGTAGAAATTGCCAGGAATTTTGAACAGTTTTCTCATAACCATGAAATAAATTGTATTTTTTAACTACTAAATTATACAAAAGATGAATGAAAAATCAGCTATGTTCGGCATAGTTCCAATCCAAATGATGAAAATTTCCATAAATTTTCTAGTCTTGCTGGAGTTCGCCCTCCACATATATTGATTTGGGTCCAAGTAGGCTAGATGTTCTTACATCCAAAATCCAGAGTCAGTACTTACCTCCTTTGCCTATACTTTTCTGTCTCTCCATGTACTTGGGAGGTTTCCCTTTTATAAGAGGTTTCCACTTTTTCTTTATTTACCTTTGTTCTTTTTTTTTTTTTTTTTTCTTTGTCATAGTCCATCTCTTCACCTCTTTTGCAGTCATTGCTTTTTTGACCTTAAGTTTTAAATTGAGTGTATTACAATGGATCTTAAGAAGTGAGCCTGGAGATTGCCAGTTACTACAGGAAAGGAGTGTGTCACTTTGAATATCCATGGATCAAGAGGAGGATTTTTGTCCCAGAACATAAGTCCTTGAATGAGAAATTTCTACCTCTTAGGGATTTGCCCCAAATTGGTGGGAGTTTCAGGTTTCATCTCTACAAAATGGAAGTAGTTAGTTGTTTGGAGCCAAAGAATATATGTAAGAGAAATTGAGATAAGAAATTTTAGGAAGGTAGAAAGAAATGGGGAGAACAAAGGAAGGAAGAGAAAAATTCTAAAGACAAAACTGATTTTATTTAAATGACACAAGTAACAGCAGCAGCTATTAAGATACTGGAAATCTTTTATTACTCATCATCCTCTCCTTTCTCAGATAATACACCCTGAATAAGTCATTTTTTTCCCCTCTTGTTTTACAGAGGTCAGAGGTCAACTCCGCTCACCCATGATGGACAGCCAAAAGAAATGCCACAGGCTCCTGTACTTATTTCTTGCGCTGACCAGTGAAGCGCCCTTTAATTGTAAAACATTGTGCTTTACCTACTACCCTAGCCTTGTCTTTACCAAGGGATGCTAGTGAGTCCATGTGGTGGAAAATATAGACTGCAAACAAGTGCTTGTTGCCCTACACGGCCCAGACTCACTTGAAGCAGAAGTTAGCATCCTGGGCCAGTTTGTTCTTTTGGAACCCAGAATCTTTGAGGGTGACGTTATCTGATACTGAACAGAAACAGAATGATCCTGGAGCTTTGCTTTCCATTGAAGGCTTTTGACAGTAATTGGTGGTGACTTGGTAAAAGGCTGCCTTTACTGTAGCTCATCCAGCATCTCTTTTACCAACCAGAGAGTGTGAAACTAGTTTCATATATTACCTAGTTATTCTTTCAAAACAAAACAAAAACAAAAAAACAAAAACTGACGCACTGCACTAGTTATTATTAGATATTCTTAGTCTTTTTTGTACATGGAGATTTAAGTTCTAAGATGGTTTATATAATAGGTTATACCTACATTTATATTGTAGAATAAATATTAAAAAGCCTGTTCCAGAGACTCCCAAGCAGCATGGGCAGGCAAATGTACCATTGTTAGCGGTGTATGCTCGGCCTCGTGGTCCATATATTCTGCACTTTTATATTTGCCACCAGAGTGATAGTTTGCTGGCAAAAAGAGAGTGAGAGAGAGAGAGAGAGAGAGAGAGAGGGAGAGAGAGAGAAAATTACAGTTCTTACAATCTGAATTTTTTTTAGCCTTGAGTGACCAAGAATTTGCTTGGGGCAAATTGTGGCAAATATTTTCCCAGACAGGGGAGGAGTCCTGCAGATTACAGATTACTGATGTTTTCATGCCTTGAGGATTCTTTTATTTTTACACAGGGGTCTAAGTGACCAATGAATCGTTCATACAAACAAACAAAACAAAAAAGACAAAAATATTATTCAGAAGTGACCTTAGTATTACTTCACTATTCTAAACACATTGAAGACTTTCACTTCATGTGGACTTGGAGCTACAGACCTTTCACATCCATCACAGATAGACTGGACGTGTTGTAATTGCTATGCACAGCCTAATTGGCACTGCAGGTTTTTAGAGTCATTTCAAGCTTGCTGTTTAGGAGATAATTGAGTACATGATAGGGGAGGTATTCCTGAGGTGGGCCTCTCAGTCATAGACCCACCTGCAAGTTCTGTTTCTTTTTTGTGTTTTGTTGCTTTTAAACATAAAATCAACCATACATATGCCAGTGCCAAGTGGATTAACTGGCTTAGAACATTGAACATATTGACTTAACCACCTGACGTTCACAGTGTCTTGTTTCCTAGCAACAGATACAAAGTGATAAATCAAAATTAGTCTGAGGCTACAGATTTTACAGGGTATTTGTTCCATAGCACAAAGTATTTCCCCACTTTTGCATCACAGCACAAACTACCAAATTTTGATTATTGGATTCCAGCAATAATTTTTAATGGTTTTCAAACTGGTGGAGTTTTGATAGTTCTAGTTGAGTTTGAAGCTTTTGAGTTAGATCTCTAAATGGTGACAGTTTACATGGTTTTATCTAGCTTTCTTATTTATACTTGACTGAATTGTAATGATGATTTTTTTCTAATTGTAATTTGACCTAATAGCCATATAAAAATGACTCTATTAATACTGACTAGGTTTAGCTTCTTGTGGTTGTAGATATTACTTCAGTTTCGGTGCTGGAAAAATATGTACAACATAAACTAACAGGATTGAAAAAAATGAAGAGGGTTTGTACTCTCTCTTTTTTTTTTCCCCCCCCAAGCAGGTAAAGAGGGCAGCAGAGCATTGGAATAATGTCCTCAAAAATGCATCTTCATTGTGGGGATGGAGGAGGCAGAAATTAGCAGAAGGTTTAATCCATGGTTATAGCTTAACCCCATTAACATAGAAACATCAAGGGACTAGTCCCAGATTTTAGCATACTGTTTTTACTATGATACTGTTTTATTAATATTTTCTAAATTTCAAAACAAAAAGTGAATGTTTGAAAATTGCTGGGTCCTGATGTTGGTGGCTGTTGGAGTTGTGGACCACTTGCTAGCAGTGATTTAAAAATTATAATTAGCTGAAATCCAAAAAAAAAAAAAATAAATAACAAAACCAACAACAAAAGTTGTGTGGTGCAGAACATGCATCTTGACAATGGTACTAACTTGTCACTCTGTAGAACACGTTAGAATAGATCTAGTTTTGCCAGAGCACCCTCCTTCAGTCCTCCGATTACATTTCACTAGAGTTCCTTAAGAGATTGCTGTATATTCATGGGACCTTTTTTTAAAAAGAAGCAAAACAGAAGATTACTTTTTTCTATGTGATTAATATCTTACTTGATCTGCTTTTCCTAAACCTCAGTGGCTTTTCCCTTAGGCAGGGGTGGGGTGGGGGAACAACTTCCTGGATATGACTGTTTTCAGATACTTTAAAACAAACCTTTTTGTAGAAATGCTTAATTTTTAAGCGGTTAGGCACTGAGAGTAGCAGAAATCCTGCAAAGCTTTATAGTTCTTTAGGCACTCGCCTTGTTTCTCTGAGAGGTTTTGATTCCAGTGGTAGTGCTTCTCATGCCCTGAATCTGTTCGAGAGGGGTGTTGGTATTTTCAGGTAACATTTGTTAGCACAAATATTTCAGACCAGTATGTAGTGCCCCGCCCCCGTTATCATTTTCACTTCACGCTCTCATTCTTTTTTTTATTTTGGAAAATCATATTGCTATGGTATGTACTTTAATCTGCCAGCAAACACCATCTTCACTAACATTTGTCCCACAGCATCCTCAAGAAAAAGTTATTGCACCTTATGTATATCTCAAGCAAACCAAAATATGATGCTCTTCTGCTTTGTTTTATTCTAAATCGTTGTATCATATCTTTCTGAAACCATTCTGAATTTAGTTGAAATTATCAATATTTATGCTTTTAACCTTAATTTCTGGATTCAAACCTGTATATAAATCTTTTGAAAAAAAAAAAAAATTGTCCTAGCCCTTCTCTGCAATGCTGAAAGTGGAATATTTCGTCTCGGATGGAGACGTAGTACTGTTCCAGTTTTCTCTAGCTTTTTATTTATTTAGTTATTCTGGTATTTCCTATGTGATTTTGAAGTGTGTAGAATATATTATAGTAACTGAAACTGCAGCTCTAAGAAGCTGAGTGAAAGAAAATTTACTGTAAGACATCCTTGAAGTTTTTATTTGTTTGGGTACTGTATACGAGATCAGGAAAAGGAAAATGTCCCACAACCACATTGGAAATACAGGTTCTTGTCCCCAAATTGGTCAATTCCCAGATTATAGATCAAAACTCTTTATTCATTAAATCCTTTTTTGAAGGACAAATTATACTGTTGTAATTATGACAACCCTTTTCCCACAAATACCAGAAATTATTTAATTCTGTCAGATGATGCCCCGATGCCATGCTGAAATAATTCCCATGTTATCTTTGTTATTCTGGTTCCTGCCATTATAATTAGTGGAGAGAAAAAATTGATGGAACACTATGGGGAAAAAGGCACATCTGAACTGGTCTGGTTGTTTAGAATCCAACATGTTCAATCCCTGTCCTTTTCTTATTAAGTCAGATGCTACTCTAAGTCATATAAAAATGTGTTTGCACTCTGCAGTCTTTGGCTCAATGTATGAAAGTGTTTGCACCTATGTCAAATCTTTAACAAATTATAAATTGCTACAGAACAGGAATTAGCTGAGAACTGAATGACATGTTTTGTTTATAGGGTGGGTGGGGTGGGGAGTACCTAATAGCTCTGTTCCAAGCTTGGCATTTGGCGTTAATGTGAAGCAGTGGGACCATGCTGCCTGCTAAACTACTGTATGAAGCTAAGTGTTCTGAAGACCAGCAGCTGGAGGCTGGAGGACAGCATCCACACCAAAAAGGGGAGGCACCAACCACAGCGTTGGGGACAAGGAAGGAAACTGGGAGGCCTGAAGCCATCATTTGTGAAGGGAAGATTGGGGTGTATGTGATGCTGTTGAGGAGATTCACCTCTGATTGCACTGCTCCACAGAGCCCTCATGTAAGGCCAATCCTAATGGGCTACCTCGGCTTTAAAAGTTAATTTCAGTAAGTCCTGTTTCAGAAGTTTGTCTTTTTTTGCTTCTGCCTTCAGTGCCACTATTTTCCACTGCAGTGTTTTGACTTCACAAACCGCCTTCTCCAGAGAGAACAACGTATTGCTGAAAATGGGCAGTAGAAGCAAATGCTATGACATTTGACCTATAAAGTATTCAGAGTGACTGCTAGGTGAAAGTGAAAATTTAGCTTTTCCCCACATAGTCTTTGTTTTGCAACTTATGCAAAATATACTAATTGGTAATTAGATGTTGCTTTTGTTTATGCAGGCATTCCCAAAGAATTAGATTTGGACTTTGTTTTATATGAGTTTTGGGATTTTAAAAAATTGTCATATTTAGACTGACTAACAGCATACATAAAATAAAAAGAGAAGCAGTTGTTCAGTTCATCTTACCAGATGTGTCTGGTGAAGTATTCAGGGTTTGATGGGCTGTTTTGCTTTAAATCAATAGTGATAGGTAAGTTTATTATACTCCATATTAGATGACTTTGTCCTTTTCACTGAGGACATTATCTTACATTTCTAAAAAAGAAATAGCAGAAGAGTGAATAATGACAGACATATTTGATTCCCACAGACATCTCCATCTTCCTATGCTTACTTTTTCCTTCAAATATAAATACATTTTCTTTTTTAAAAAAAAGTTTTCTTCTGGCCAAATTTCATCTGTGGTGGTATGATTTATACCAACATAAATTGAGAGACAGAACCTTGTAGTTAAAAGTTCTTTGGCCACTGGTTTTGTATATTTTTTTTTTTTTTTTTTTTTTTAGTGTTTGTTTTTTGGCAGTCAGTGGTCAAAACTGATAATGCCCTCAAACTGGTTTTTATGCACAGAACTTATCACAAACGTTATTACTCCTTCCAAAGATTTCCTGACAACTTGGGCCAGAACTGGTTACTGAGTAGCAAGGATCTAACTGAATGCCTCCAAACCCTTCTGCCCACAATGCAAATCTTACCTCACAAGCTCTAACCTAAATCAGAGACAAGCATGCTTCATGAATTATCACTGACTCTTTTTGACCCACTAGAGGGGTGAGTTCATGTCCCCTGACACCTCACATTAGTGCCTCGGCTCTAAGAGCGGCAGAACTGAGGGTAGGGAAGGTTTGCCATCTACAGCTCAGTAACTTGCTCAGCAGCATTTTTCTTTTTTCTTTTTTTCCATTTCTTTAGTACTAAACAAATCTCTTGCTCTCAGGAATTTGTCAAAAAGAGAATAAAACCACCTGAGATTCCACGTACCAGATTATGAACTTTTCTCATAGGTTTGAATTGCTTACTTACACGTCATAAATTAACCATAGTTTCATTTGACCACCAGGTCTTAAGTCTGTTGACAGTTTCAGCATGACTGAATAGCTCATTTTTTTGCTTTCAGAAATTGGCTTGGTTCTCTTTAGAGTTGGTGTAAACATGCCATGTAATAAATGATTTCCACTTAATGGTACAACAGAATTATTGCTTTCTTAGATGTATGTGTAGTAAAAGTCAATATACACATTTATATAATTTCTTTCTTCAAAATCTTATACCTAATTTGATATTTCTAAAAATTGCACATGTAAGTCATGTGTATAACATGCTAAAGTACTTTAACTGTGATCTTAAAACTGAATAAAAATATTTAATAAAAATTTGAAATATTTTAAAGATATTATTCAAATACATTTCTTTTTATGTTCACACTACTGACCATAGAGTGTATTCCTTCCGTGTGCCATATCCACTAAAAGCAGTGGGAATGATATTAAATTGAGATATTTCATCTATTTGGGATATCTTGGGATATCTCAGAATCGTCTTCTCGTACACTTGCCTGAGGTTCACTATTGTGTGGGCAACATTGGTTGCCTTTCCTCTGATTTGTAGAGTGGAGTCCAGCAGAAGAAAGAAGAGGCTTCAGTCTTCCTACTTAGAACAAGAGACTTTGGGGCACCTTGCTAAGAAGAGACATGAAGTATAATGAAACTAAGGAAATGACATCATTAAGACCATAATCTAAAGTATAAATTCAGACCTCAAATTTGCTGAATACAGTATTCCCAAGCCTTAGATAAGGGTTTTTTTTTAATCCTTTGGAAATTACACATGCACACAAACACAAACAGTGTGTTATCAAATGGGCTTTGCATTTTGACAGACTACACTCTTAAGTTCTGGCTCCTGAACTCATCTACTTTTGGGTTTTTAGCTTCCCTCAACAATCTAAATGGTGATGGTGATGGTAACTTCATACCACTTCTATGGAACTGAAAAAGAGAATATAGGGAAAAATGTTGGCCTGGGGCCTGTAATTAAACAATTAAATGCTGATTATAACTATTTTTATTCCAACTGTAAGGGTAGTATATTCAAAATAGATAATACAGCCACCTTTTCAAAATAATTTTGAATGGGCCTAGTGCTTTAGAGGTAAGATTTTTCAGGAGACTTGATGGTGTGAAAACTCAAGAGTAGTTGAAATTCACATCAGTTAGCTTATGCTTTTACACAATAAGCACCCTTTCCATTACTGTCTACAAAATTTGTGGGGTCCATAATAAGGATAATTTCTGTTTTGAAATGACTAGCCATGATTGTGTGGCCCTAAATGTATTATACAATTGTATCCTTCCCTTTGAATAGAACATGAACTCTCTTGCAAGGATAAAGGGAATAATAAAGTTCTTACCATTAGTAAGTGAGGTAAAACAGATAGTACTCTTCCATATATACTGAAAATTCATACTAGAAAAGATAAGCTTATTAATCATTTTCAACCTTTTTATCTTATTTAGAATTATGGAAATTTTCAAATATATGTAAAAGTAAAGAGGTTAGTGTATCAAACCCAGGTTCTCATCACCCAGCTTGAAATACACAGTATTTTCCCAATTCCTGTTTTATCTGAATGACACCCATTTTCACCATGCCATATCCCCATCCCCAGGAGATATGCACATTCTAGAAAGATTTTATCTGTAATTATTTCAGTGGAGACTGCAAAAGTGATGCTAGGTACACATAGCTTACATTTTTCATGTATTGCCTCTTCACAAATACAAAAAAAAAAAAATTGTTCAAAGCAAAAGGGATCCATGAACCCAAGAAGAGATGTGCTAAAGTGAGGGTCATTTGGAAATTAGAGTACACTACTCAGATTAGATGCTCTGAATTTACCTTCATGATCCACAATTTCTTGAAAGAATGGCTCCTTTCTTGATCAAAAGGAGCCATTTCTTAAGATGTCTTTTTGCAGGGGCGAAGCATCTCATTTTCTATGACCTTTTTTTCTACAGACTTAATGACTTAAAAGGCCCACACCAGAACTAACAATTTATGCGTGTGAGTTAACAGTATGTCTCTATACACGCCCCCAACCCTCTTCCTACTGTATTTTCTATGTCCCCTAGACTTGCAAGAGAAAATCTGTAGGAGGGGTAGAGACAAAATTTTAGATGTTCTGGAAGACAGGTTGTCAAAGAATTCATTGAAAATCCTAGGTCAACAGGCCAGAAACGGAAGTATATAATGGAAGTAAAATGGCAGTTGAACACTATCCCCACTTGGAGATTCTTTACCCAGTTGAACACTATCCCCACTTGGAGATTCTTTACCCTTAAGGAATTTCACTAAAGATATTTTGTTACAGGGTCCTATATTAGAAGTCAGAAAAATGTGAGAGTTGAGATGGGGGAGGATGAGGCAGAAAGACTAAAGCCATTATGAACTATGTCCAAGAAACATGCTCAAGTATAATCCTGATATTTTCTATTTGATATTAGTGGTGCTTATGAATGACCAATTGAATAAGTACAATTACTATCTTCCAGAAATAAGCATATGAAAGCACTGAAAAATATATATAAACAATAGGAATATAATGGTAGATACAAAAATAGATGATGATTTTCCATATAGTTTAAAGCTTTTATTGAAATTTATTTAATAGAAAAACTTGATAGAATTTTTCCCTCTAATTCAAGATATTATACAATCCATAGATTCTGGAAAAATTTGGTCATTGTTTTGTAAAATAAAATCTCCCATACTTTATCTTGGATTGAATATTTAGAAGTGTGTTAAAAAATAGAGCAATGTTCTGCTCACGAGTCCTTGAATATTAAAGCCATTTATAAATAAAATATGGATATTCCACACATTGATGCTAGCCTCACCTCCATTAAGACCTGTGTTATATGTCAATCAAAATGAAAACTGTATTGTTAGAATTAAGTTGCTTTAAAACAGTGCTTCGTTCCACTACTCTGTTTCAAAACTCATAGAAAAGTGTTTGAACCCACATGGTTTGGCTCCAGAAGAGTTCTCTGTTGCCCACAGCTCAGGTCCATCACATCACTGTCATGCACCCATAATGAGAATGAAGTTCAGCAAATCTGCTCTCCGTGCCTACTCTGTGTAAATACCACAAGACAGGCGCCTGGGGGTTTAGAAGAGGTTAGAGGCTATTGAAATGCAATACAGATGAGGCTGGGGGTTGGAATCAAAGGCTTTCCGGAAGAAGTGACATATGAGCTCATGGGAAACTTGATAATCTGCATTTCGAAGACTTAAAAAGTGGGTATGTGTTGCTGTTCTACTTTAAAAAAATTTATTTTTAAAGCTCTCACAGAAGAGATCTTGGCACAAGGAAAGAAGGAGCTGCTAAGACAAGGCCACAGAGATCCAAATCTGATAAATACATGATAAAATTCATTGGGGGAGATCCACGATGCAGAAGGTTTCCTTTAGGTGCACCCTAGGGCATGGAGCATCTCCGTTCTGTTGGTTCCAGACTGAGGTCACTCTGAGTTTAGCTAGTTCCCTAACTGTAGCCCGGTGTGGCCTAGGAATATTTGAAACACAAGGTCAAGAAGCACAGCTTAAACATTTGACCTTGGAATTAAAGAGGTGATTCTGTAGGCAGATGGTTGATTCCCTGACTTCTGGTTCCCTCTCCCTTTACCCTGCCCTTTTTTCTTCACCATAGTCCCCATTCTCACATGTTGCTAAAATTTATTTCATTCGTTAAAGTTCTTTTTAGCAATAGCATCCCCCAATAAAACTATTTTAGATTTGCTTTTCTTTTTTCACCTTTTTCTCCAGAGAAGACTTGAAAGGGTTTATGGTTGGGTGGGTTCCTTGGCCTTTAGAGACATTCCTGAAGCTAAAAGGAACTGCTGTGAAGTCTCTCTGTTGACAGCAGCTGTCCCATTTCATTGGGGGTCTAAATTGGGCCTGTGAGCTTTGTGAGCCTTCCTTGTTAATGCCACCCTTAGAAAAGGACTTTACTACAGAAAATACCTATGCATACAGAGCTCTGCAGAATTACTTCTTCCCCTTTGGGAGAGTTGAGGCTGAGAATCTACTTTTTAAACTTTCACCTCAGTATTGTCAAATCAAAATCTCTTTAGGGATTGATAACTAAAGGAGTTTGTGTGTGTGTTTAATTTGAGAAACATCTGCTTTAAGAAGCAACATCATCTCTCTTACATATGCAGACTGCACTATAATTTATGTATGAATTCATAAAAGTTTTAGAAATTTAAAGGATTTGATTTGAAGTTCATCAGGCACCTGTCCGTGGCCTCCCCAGAGACTCAGTCAATAAAATCTGTGTTGCCCTAAGATTTCATTTCAGTTTCTTTCCCCTCTTCCCAAAGATCTGACTTTAAATGAGTGGGCGACAATTGGCGAAGCAGTATTTCCTGAGGATCTTACATACGCAGAAAGCTGAGATTGAAGCAACAGGTAAGATGACTGTCTTAAACACTACACGAGTCCCCTGGATCTGGTCACAGGAATTCTAACAAGAACGCATGGCAGTTCACTATTAAGTATGCTACATTCCTCCATAGGACACTTTGAAACTGGAATGGGATCAAGATTTTTTTTTTCTGTATGTGGGCATCTATCCATGTGAATTACTTTTTCTGGGTTCCTTTTTCACTCCTACCCACACATCCAATATTCCATATGCCTTCTTTTAAAAAAACAAATGGTTTTCTGGTCTGGGTGTGCACTTTTCTAAGTTGCCTTTGTGTGACATTCTAGCCGGCTGCCACCACCGCCAGCCTGCGCCAACATTTGAGCCTACTGCAGAGCAGCATCACTAATTGGTGGTAGCAAAATGAACCAAGTCATGAATTAGCTTTGAATAATCTGTCCTGAGGAATAGCAGGGCTTTGCTGCATTCAAAGGCAAGGCAGGACCAACCAAGTGGCAAGATTCCTCCGCAGGTGGGGCCCTGAAAGACACCCACCCAGTCACAGAACACAGTGTGTCCCTCCCTAACATTCGCCCTGCCCTGTGGAGGAGCAATCTCGAAGATATGGAACAGCTAAGGTTTCCAAGATTAAACTGCTAAAAAGGAGCTACACGATTCATGCTTCATACATCCTTTTTTCCCCCCTGTCAATTTTATTTTGAGGGTAAAACTTTTTCATTTGAATTTTTAACCTCATATTAACTTCTCTTGGATCATTTTGCCTCCTAAACTTACAATATACAAGCACAGTTCTGAGTTGGAAAATCGGGCAGAACGGAAATTCATTTTCATGTAAACAGTGAACCCGCTGCATCCCCAGTAGTAGTCTTCCCTTATCCTTGACTTCAGCTTTTGTGGTTTTAGTTACACAAGGTTAACTGAGGTCTGAAACTATTAATTGGAAAATTCCAGAAATAAACAATTTTAAAATATTCTTCATTAGAGAATATTTTTATAGTTGTTCTATTTTATTAGTTGTTGTTAATTAACTATCTTAGGTGTGTATGAGTAGAAAAATATAGTACATGTAGAGTTCAGTACTATTCATGGCTTCAGGCCTGTAGAATAGCTTGGAACATATTCCCCCAGGATGGAGGGACTACTATGTGCAAAAGAAAAGCTGAGAAATGCACACTTCTTTTATCATCTTCCTTACCTTTTCTTTTTTAATCATTTTTTTATCGGTGCAGTGTAGTTGTTCATAATGGTGGGATTTGTTGTTACATATTCATACATGCACACCATATAACTACAATTTGGCCATTATCACTCCTCAGCACTTCCCTCTTCCTCCCCTCCTCCCACTTCCTGGTCTCCTCCCTCTGTTGTACTGATCCCCCTTTGATATGTCATGAGATTCCCCCCAGCACCTTCTTTTCCTTGCTCCTGTGTTCCACATATGAGAGGAAACATACAACCTTTGGCCTTCTGGGTTTGGCTAATTTTGCTTAACATGATCTTACCTGTTTTTTGTTTTTTGGTTTTTTTTAAGTGTAAAGCTAATATTTTAAAGCATTTGTGTTGCACTGATTTTTCCAAGACTTTTAAATAGAATTGCATGTGCTTTGAATTCACTCAGCAACCTGATCCACATTTTTCCATTTTTAAAATAATATTTTTTTCCCAGTTGCCCACAAGCTGCCATGTTACTGAGCATTTGTTGCTAACAGGTTGTCTAAACGTAGTTGTGTTCATGTCCACAGAGCCTCCTTTTCTTTGTTATCCATACAAGATAAGCATGACTCCATTTATGAATCTTATGAAGAGAGTGTCTCTTCTCAGCTTCCTTGCCCTTCTTAACCAGACTTGGAGGACTATTTCTCATGTGCTATCCACAGGCTGAATGTCTGGCTTCTTCCAGATCAATAGGTGCACTGTCGCCCTGCAACAAGGCCCCCAGGGAACCCGCAAGAGAAAGCAAGTCCTAGAGGGCTTCAGTTCATTTGTACATTCCACTTGGCTATGATTATCTGCCAGAGAATATTCCCCTGAGAAGGCTGAGACCAGGTCTATTTCAAATGACTTCGAAAGGACAATGCTCTCATTGCATACTTGAGGAAATTGCTGGCTGTACTGAGGAAAAGAAGCGACATTCTGAAATGTGATAGTGAAGCATAACTGTAAAATGGAAAGCAATTTAAATGTATTACTGGACAAAAACCCATTAGCCCAATGAACATAAATAACCTCACTGTAGAAGGGCATTGTTCCCAGATAACTTCTCCCTGAGTTTGGAGGAAATGTCTCTTACTGGAAGGCCTTTGAGTGTCATTAGAGCCATTCGCGACTGAAACGTATCATCAAAGAGTCAGATTTTCCCACTTGGGTAAACAACTCCGTTGGAATTACTGTGACATTTTTGCAGGCAGGGAAGCCAATAACAACTGGTATCACCAGAACCAGGCAATTTTGCTTTCTGAAAGAAGGGTTGTCAAGTCTTTAGTGTTCCTCTCAGATTATCCTCAGCAGATGCTGCCAAATTTCTATGATGTCACCCACACCATTCACCACTCCATTAAAATCTGTTTTGTTTCTGCTTTTATTGGTGCATTATAGTTGTACATAATAGTTGGGTTCTTTCTGACATAATCATGTGTGCATAGAATTTAATTTACTCCATTTCCATCCACAGTACTCTGCATTTCCCTCCCCTACTCCCTCCCCCGTCCCTCTTCTTCTACTCTACTGGTCTACCTTTCACTCATTAATGTATTTTTAATTGGTGCTTTATAGATAAAGGTGGAATTCACTGTGGTGTATTTATATATGCACATAGTGTAATTTTGTCAAATTCATTCTGCATTTCCTCCTCTTCCCTGTCCCTCCTCCCTTCCCCTCAATTTCCTTCTACTCCCCTAATCTTCCCTCTGTCTTTATGATATGATATCCGACTCCCCCACTGTGTTTTCTTCCCCTTAATTTACTCTAGCTTCTGCGTATGAGAGAGAACATTCAACCTTTGATTTTCTGAATCTGGCTTATTTCACTTAGCATGATGTTCTCCAGTTTCATCCATAAAATCTCTGTGTTGTTAATACTGTAGTTATTTAACCTGATTCAGCAGGAACCAGAAGGCAAATCTGTCCGTTCTGGAAAGCTACAGAGCTCAGAGACCCCAATGCTTTAGACTAGATCCAGATGGGTAGAAGTTGTACGTTGGGCACTTAGGCTGCTTCCCAGGGGGCCCAGGCACCTAATGGTGTGTGCCTCCTCTCACTGCTCTGAAGGTGGGGATCAGCAACCCCCAGAAAATGTGTTCACAACTGAACCAAACTGTGGTATGCCACATGGCACAGAGGGAGGGGTTCACCTTTTGTTTTGGTATTTTTCTTTTGTTTGTTTTGTTTTGTATTTACCAAAGGAGTGGGCATTTCCAGAACAATTGTTTTGTATTCTGGGGGGAAAAAAAAAAGTTATTCTTTTGGAATTTGGGTTTTTAAATGTTTTTATTTTAAATTAATACATTAAAATGTACATAATTATAGACTACAGTGTGGTAGCTGAACACGTGTAACTAGGGTAATTAGTATATCCATTGCCTTAAACATTTATCATTTCTTTTTATTGGGAGCATCCACAATCCTATTAGCTCTTTGGAAACATATCAATTGTCAACCAGTTTCCCTACAGTGCTATAGAACATTAGAATTTACTCCCCTGTCTGCCTGCATCCCTGCACTTGTAAACCATCCTCTCTCCATCCCCCACCCTGAAATGTTTTTTTAAAAATTTTTGTCTCAAGATATCAACTCCCCAGTGGGATGCAGACCAGGCACCCCAGGATAGTGACTGAGAACAATTTGAAGAGAAGAGGAATGAGGACTGTCAGATGTGGGCTCTTGGAAAACCAGATCTTTCTTAATAATAATCCTCAGCCCAGCACATGCAGAAAACATACATTCCCAGGTCTCAGCCAAGCTGAGAGGAGGGGAAGCCATTTTCTCCAGTTCTGTAGCACCCACCTGGCACAGCCAACCTACGAGAGACAACCAAATAGTCCTGCTGTTTGGGGCAAAACTTTGCCCCAGCTCCACGGCAAACCCTTTGTGTGACCAGAATCAAAGCACATTTTCTCTATGTTGCCATATTTCTAATGTGGGCATGATAACATCTACCTCCAAGGATCATGTTGAGTTGCTGTATTTGAACAAATTTGGTAAACTCTAAAATGCTATATACAATGTAATACTTTACAAAAGTAGCTTTAAGAGAATAAAAAGCTGTAGACTGAGAAAATATATGCAAAATACATATCTAAAGATTTGTATCCAAAATACACAAATAACTCTTAAAAATCAAC
Source organism: Sciurus carolinensis (assembly GCF_902686445.1). Classification (NCBI taxonomy): domain Eukaryota; kingdom Metazoa; phylum Chordata; class Mammalia; order Rodentia; family Sciuridae; genus Sciurus; species Sciurus carolinensis. The sequence continues at coordinate 84,821,797 of NC_062221.1, read as the reverse complement.
AGTTAGGAAAAAGAAAAAACAAAGTGGGTGAGGTTGGGTATGGTGGTGCACTCCTATAATGTGGCAGTTCGGTAGGCTGAGGCAGGAGGGTTGCAAGTTCAAAGCCAAGCACAGCGACTTAGCAAGACCCTGTCTCAGAGTAAAAAATAAAAATAACAAGGACTGGGGATGAGACTTAATGTTTAAGTGGGTTCAACTCCTGGTGTACACACACACACATACACAAAAGTCAATGAAACAAATCTCAACTCAAAGTGGGCCAAAGACCTAGGCATTAGGTCAGAGACCCTGTATCTATTAGAAGAAAAAGTAGGCCCAAATCTCCATCTTGCTGGCTTAGGAACCAAATTCTTTAACAAGACTCCTAAAGAGTGAAATGTAAAATCAAGAATCAATAAATGGGATGGAATCAAACTAAAAATCTTCTTAACAGTAAAGTAAACAATAACGTGAAGAGAGAACCTACAGAATGGGAGAAAAGTCTTTACCACATGCATCTCAGAGCATTAATCTCCAGAATATATTAAGAACGAAAAAACTTAACATAAAAAAAAACAAATAACCCAGTCAATAAGTGGGCAAAGGAACTGAACAGACACTTCACAGAAGAAATACAATTGGTCAACAAATGTATGAAAAAATATTCAACATCACAAGCAATTAGAGAAATGCAAAATAAAACTACCCTGAGATTTCATTTCCACTCCAATGAGAATGGCAATTATCAAGGATACAAGTAACAATAAATGTTGGCAAGGATGTGGGGGAAAAGGTATATTCATATATTGCTGGTGGAACTGCAAATTGGTGCAACCACTATGGAAAGCAGAATGGAGATTCCCCAGAATCACCATTTGACCCAGTTACCTGACTCATTGGCATACATCCAAAGGTCTTAAAATCAACATACTATAGTGACCCAGTCCCATCCGTGTTCATAGCGGCTCAATTTACAATAGCTAAACTATGGAACCAACCTAGGTGACCTTCAACAGATGAATGGGTGAAGAAAATGTGGTACATATATACAATGAATATCACTCAGCCATAAAGAAGAACAAATTATGGAATTTGCTGGTAAATGGATGGAATTGGACACTATCATGCTAAGTGAAATAAAGCAATCCCAAAAAACCAAAGGCTGAATATTCTCTCTGATATGTGGATGCTGACTCTCAATAGGCTGGGGAGGAGTGGGGAGTAGTCAAGGTTCACCAGATTGGATGGGGGAAATGGCGGGAAGGGAGGGTAGATAGAAATGGAAAAGACAGTAGAATAAATCAGACATAACTTTCCTATGTTCGTATGTGAATACACGACCAGTTTAACACCACATCATTTACAACCACAAGAATGGGAAGTTATACTCCATATATGTATGATAGGTCAAAATACATTGTAACCCCCCCCCCCCCGAAAAGTTAGTGAAAGACCTGGACACCTCATGAAAGAAGATCTACAGATGGCAAGTTAACATATGAAAACATAATCAATATTGTACACTATTTGGAACTTACAAGTTGCATGACAATGAAATACCACTACGTCCCTGTAAGAATGACCAAAATCCAAAACACTAATGATTTCAAGTGCTGGAGAAGATGTGGAGGAATGGCAGGCATGCAAAACAGTGCTGACACTCTGAAACAGCTTGGCCCTTCCTTACAAAGCTAAACTTGGTTTTACTGTATGACTCAGTAAGTTGTCCCTTAGACATTTACCCGAGTGAATGAAACTTTTGTCCACACAAAAATATGCATGTGTGTTTACAGTCGCTTTATTCATAACTGCCCCAAACTGGAAGCAACAAAGAGATCCTTCAATATGTGAATAGATAAACAGTGATGCATCTGGGCAAAGAAATATTGCTCAGTTGCAAAAAAGAAAAGAGCTATGAAGGACTGGGGTTGTGGCTCAGTGGTAGAGTGCTCGCCTAGCACGTGTGAGGTCCTGGGTTCAATCCTCAGCACCACATAAAAATAAATAAATAAGATAAAGGCATCGTATCCATCTACAACTAAAAAAATATATTTAAAAAAAGAAAAGAGCTATGAAACCACAAAAAGATATGTGGTTTTAATTGCATATTACTAGGTGAAAGAAACCTGGAAGTGCTTCATAAAGTATGATCCCAACTATGTGAATTTCTGGAAAAGGGTGAAATAGGGATTCTGTAAAAAGAATCATGTTTGCCAGGGGTTTGGGATGAGGGAGGGTAAACAGGTGAAGTAAAGCAGATTTTTAGAGTGAAACTATTCTGTATGATACTGTAATGGTAGATATACGATATTATGCATTTGTCAAAACCCATAAAATGTGCAACAGAACCAGTGAACCCTTATGTGAATTATGGACTTTAGTTAATTATAATGTCTAAATTTTGGGTCATCAATTGCAGCATACATACCACACTGAGGCAGGATGCTGATGGCAGGGAAAACTGTAGGGATGGAGAAGTTTGAAAGAAAAATGGGATCTGTGGGTATTCTTTGTATTCTGCACAATTCTTCTGTAATCTTAAAGCCTTCGAAAAAGTAAAGTATTAATTAGACAAAAGATTAGAAAACCTCCTTCAAGTGTCTACTTCTCAAACAAGAGTCATTTAGTAGCTCAAAACTGAGGTTAATTTTCTCGTTGACATTTTTCTGTTTAATAAACATGTAAACGTAGAGGGAAAAAAAAACAGTTTTCCTCTGTAGGGATTCAACAAGGCTAATTTTTCTATTTTTAAGGGAAAAGTAAATCATTGGTAAACTTTTCCTTTTCTTGAATTGACCCCAATACATACAAGATTGGTAAACACCATCTCTACATGAAATGAAGAAGAAAGTTCACCTCCGTGGAGGACAGCTGCCACAGTTAGGGGCTCTAGATTTGCTCCAGATGTAAAATAATATTCTAAAGAGTATAACCCGCAGAAAGCCCTGATGCCATTCAAGGAGGAGGTGGTTAGGCCTTGCGTGTCTACCTACACCACACCAGTGTTTTAGGTTTGGAAAAAAATGACTTACAGACATCGACTGTGTTGTGACACCCACTTCATAGCAGGTTCACTAGCAATATGACATTCATTAGTGCCTGAAAAAAATTCTGAGCAGCACAGATCTATCACATGAGGGGATACACCTTCACTCTCACACCGATTCATTTATCTCTTCACTCAGCAAATAGAACTTACTGAAATCTGGGAGGTGTATACGGGAGCCACTAAGGGAAAGGCCTCATTTCTGCCTTCACCGAAATCATGGTGTGGTAGGAGGTTGGGAAGACGAGAAAACTGATCATTACAATGTAAAGTGATAATGATTTCAATGCCTTGGGAACACAGTGGAGGGAGCTGCTCCCCTTGCCTGAGGGGGCCAGAAGTCCTCCCTGAGGATGGCACTAATTAGCCTGTAATTAGGATGAGCCATCTGAAACTACTTTGGAGCCATGGAATTAGAAGGTATGTTGCAAACCAACCCTTCTCTCACTGTTGGAGGGAGGGCAACCCCTGTTTTTCTTCTGCAGGAAGCAGATAGACCATGACACACATACACACACACACACACACACACACACAAGGGAGCATGGATGAATTTCTAAGCGAGCTTGAAAGTTACAAAATTTGATAATTTAATTATATTTTCTTAAACATTTTAGGTTCTTTTATACAACATTTCAGCTGGCAATACTGAAATTCAAATGATTTTTATTTAATTAGATTTTTATAATAAAACTATGATCTTCAGTAATATTAAATTAGAAATTATAATTACTCTGATTTTTTATAAGAAAAGCACTGATCATTTTGCTTTTTAATACTCTAATCCTGGGCTCCTGCACAGGCTGGCAATGGGCATCTGTGTGTGAGCATATCTGCCCTGGTTTAATGATGTGGGGCAGATGCTCTTGTCTGGAAGATCCAAGACCTGTCCTACTGTAGTACAAACTGACTTTTATTTGAGACACTGGATCACCAGAAAAAAAAAAAAAAAAAAACTCAACACATTCTTAAGACATCAATAAAGTTGGGGCAACAAAAGAAATGTTTTTGAATTAATTATATTTTTATATTGCAGGGCAGGGAAAAAATCTTTTATACTCCCCTTTCTAGGTCCCTGGCTGAGGTCCCGAAAACAAATGACAGATTATGAAGAGAAAAGCATATGGACTTATTTAGCATGACTTCTACATGACCTGGGAGGCTGAATAAGGAAATGCAGATCTGAATAAAAGGATAAACCTGTGTTTTTATGCTGGGTTTGAAGAAGACTGTTGCGGAGAAATGATAGGTTACAGTATCCTCACAGTGGATACTGGGGGAACTTGGCAAAGCCTAAGATTCAGATCCTTCTCTCTCACCCTTGGCCTTCAGAGGTGGGCAAGTCCCTCTTCTTCAGGCATAGGGAGGGCTGCTTTCAGATGAGGGTCTTAGGACCTGCTTCAGGGAAAGGCCAGGAAATCCTTCCTAGGTTTTTCTTCTTAAGGCAGAAGGGCAAGGGAAGGTGAGAGTAACCTTCCTGCTTCTGGGATTTTCTCAAATTCCCTCAGCTTAAAATATTCAGTGTGCCACATTCACAGACGCTGTATTTTTGGGATACTGTATCCTGAGCCCTGTCAATAGTATATGTGTCAAGCCTCAACAGGAAAGAGATAGCACAATCCAACCAGGCAAATTTGAGTTTCATAAAGGAATTATGTATCCAGATGTAGAAGGGAAACCAGGAGAAATCCCTAGGACTCATAATGGTGGACCCTGTCACCCCCAGGCCTGAAGAGTCAAGGTCTTGAGAGGGTCATCTGAATCTGGTGACACAAAGCTGGGTGGACAATCAGCTCACAGTGACACTGACTTTACTCTCCTCCCTCCTTCTCGTTCTTGTGGTCCCAACCCAAATGGAAGCCAAAGAGCAATGACACTTGCTGGAACAGTCTGTTTATTCAGCCTCACTGAGCACAGAGCAGGATGGAGAAAGGAGGAGGATCTAAGAGGAAGAAATCCAGCAGAGAACCACCCCTTGATGGCACCACAGGAGCCTTGCATTATTTTACATCTTAGTATCTTATTTTGAAATATGCAATGGGAAAGAAGTCATGATTTTTTTTTTAATGCCTCCAAGAGTTTTCTTTGGGACCCCTCATTGGGTGTGTCTGACTTGAAGTAAGGCTGTTACCATGGGGTAACATTTGAGGAGACATTTTGCTCAGCCTGAGAATCTGGCTCTGACCTTAAGAGGGACTGTGCTGCCATCCTGAAAGACACGGAGGAGCTGTATCCCCCTGACCCTGTCACACATAGGCACTGCCACCAGCATCCCCATCCCATGTTCACCTGGGGACAATAGCACATTTCAAGCCTGTCAGGATTAGAGAGATGCATCTTGGGAGAGAAGCTATCCCACTAGAGAGAGAGACAGAGAGACAGAGTCAGAGAGACACTAGAGTCGACACACAGCCCATTTAATAAATAATCCGGGTCAGTACACAGGACCCTAGTAGATTTTTCCCAGGGAAAAATGTTTGTGTTATTTAATACTGTTGATCTCTCTCACCAGCTCTCAGTAGTGACAAGCAGCAAAGCATTTTCATGTGTATTCTGTACCAAAACAGAGCATTTGTATTTAAATATTTGAGTTAAACATATCTTGTGTTTGTGGAGCATTAATGCTGTTGACATTGTTCCGCGGCTGTACTCTTTAGGGAGCTGGAATCTGTCTTCGATATTAGTCAACAAACCATAGAAAACATGTTAGTGGGAGTCAGGACTGTGTAAGCTACTCAAAGGATCCTTGAATTGGAAGACGGAGATTAACTCCCGCGGCGACTGAGGCTAGAGTCTTGGGGAGAGGCTCTTGCGGCTCCTCCTCACGCTGTGGAGGGCACACAGTACATGGGCTGTGTCTCCAGAGGAAGACCTGGTTCTTCTCCAGAGTGCTGTACTCTGTCTCATGCCAACTGAAAATTTATCTCTAGCTTGTTGACATGGTCCCCACACATTTGACTCTACTTCCCCCTGCTTAACCTGGCCTCTAAATCCAGAAACCATGTCTATGTGTCACAGGAGAGGGGCAATGGCCAATCAGGAGCTGAGCTGCTGAGCAAGTGAAAGAGGGGCGGCAGTGATGCCACCTCTGTGTCCCACACATACCTCTGTGTCTATCATATCACCATCTCACTCACCCTTATTTGAACCTCAGGAACACCAAGTGCCAGCTGAGGCTCATGGGTGAGTGGCTCCCATTACCAGGACAGAGGAAGGGGAGAAATAAATTCACCATCTTTCCTATTCTGCCCACGCAGTCCTATAAACCATTTCTGTTTTGAGAGTCAGAGTTTCAAGAGTGCTTAATTTAATCGGCCTCATGTGGGTTAAGAAGGAAATTAGAGAGGCAACCGAGAGTTGGACGTTTTCATCAGTGACTGAGGCCTGACCTGGGGCATCTGGTTTGAAGAAGGGAACCAGCAAGATACATGCTGAGAAGTTCAGAGTGACACATCACAATGGCAGTAGGGTCTACAGATGGGGTGGCTGAGCAGATGGCACCTGGACAGATGAAGTGAGTGACATTGCACATATCCACTCTGCTTCCTGCTCTCCCTGGGATTCTCTCTGTGTCCCTCCCCTCCCACTCAAGCCAGATCCTGAGGTCTGTAGGTTGCCCTGCCCCCCTGCAGGGGAGAGAACATAGCAAGGGAGGATCCACCTGTCAGTGCAATTTGAGACTTGGGACCAGCCAGGGGGAGGTTAGCCTGTTCTTTCAAGAACAATGTGCAGCAGCAGCCCAGCACTCAGCCCAAGCGGGAGCAAGGCAAATGCCATGGCAATGCCCAGACTTGGGAGTTATTTGAAAAAAGATATATTCCTGTCACTAGAACCCAGAGATGTGATCTGGACATCTTTGTCTACTCCCCAGAGAAGAGGTGTGGTTGGCAACAGTAGGGACAGAAACATCCCAACCAATCACTGGAGACCAGTTCTGGCTCCCTCAACCTCCCTTTCCACTCCACAAGGGATGCTAACCCTCCTTCCCAGTCTCAGAAGCCTCCAGGGTCCCAAGGAGCCCAGTCTCACCTCCCTTGATCTGTTTCTTCTGGAAGAACATCCACGTCCATCAACACTTGCTTCTAATGGCTTTAGTCCTGGGGAACTTCAAAGCAGGAGATGTGACCTAAGGGCTGCTCTTGGCCCTCAGCTGCGTCATTGGTTGACCTTTGGTCTTCACATCTTCTCTTCCTTGAATATTCCTGGCCTCCCTGCAGCCCACTTTCTCTTGCCTCCCCTGTTTAAGCCCACTCTGTCACCTTCACTCTTCCCATGAGGTTATTGAGGCCTTTTGGTCACGAGCTCCTTCCACCAAATCAGTGCCTAAGGCTGATGCATAATAATCTTCTTCCTTGATTAGAGCATCTTAATTATGCTCTAGGAATTTGCTTAAACAGATTAATCATTCTCGAGGACAAATTTAGAAGCTGTGCTTGCTGAGGGATCTGCTCTGAATGTCCCCTGGGAAACTCTGATTACACCTGCCTGTTGGGCCCTTACTAGGGTCTTGAGTGAGTCAGGGGCTTGGACACTGGCTGGAGGCTGTCTGCTGTCCCCACAGACTTCTTTTGGTTCCTTCTGGACACCCCCCACCCTCAAGCTGCAGGTATGATTCCTAGTTGTGAAATGTGACTGGTGTTAAGGCAGAGCTTCCTGGTGGGCTCTCTCCATTCTAGAGTATTCACTGCACTCAGGAATAGATCTGTGGGCTCCTCCTCAATGAAGGTAAGTCCACTGGTTAGTGGCAACCTGTACACCACAGTGATGCTCCTTAGAATCCAGAGCATTTAAACCAAAAGTCAAATGTTTACCCTGACAAGTAGATAATGATATATAATGGGGGTGAGGGTGGGGGTGAGAGAAGAATGGAGGAACTTTAGATTACATAGAGGGAAATGAGAGGGGGGGTTTGAAAAATGGTGGAATGAGACAGACATCATTACCCTATGTACATGTATGATTACACGAATGGTATGAATCTACATCATGCACAACCATAGAAACGAAAAGTTGTACCCCATTTGTGTACAATGAATCAAAATGCAGTCTGTAAAAATAAAAGAATAATTTAAAAAACACTGATATGGGAACCTCCCCTCAGACCAATTTAATGAGAAATTCTGGGACTGGGCATTTCTGTTTTGCAAAAGCAACTGAACTGCCACACTAGCTAGTTCTAATATACACTCGAGTCTAGGAATCAGCAAAATCTGAGCACTATCAGGCAGTTTGCTTCTGTGCATGGAAATGCAGAAGGCAGTCCCAGAGTCCTTTGGCTCCGAGGTTAAATCTCACACTAATGGAAAACTATGTGACCTGAAGGACCCCGAGTGGGTGTTCACAAGCCCTGGAGTCTGGGCGGCAACATTTCATGGCAGTTCAGACGACGAAGGTTTCAGTGCTGTTCCATCATTCCCCAGCTCTGTGACCTCAGAGAAATCAATCTCCCTGAATCCCCGTTTTTCCATGAAGACTGTACCCATTTCATAGGATCGTAGAGGGAATTGACTCAGATTGTACACATACAGAGCTTAGAATAGGGCCTGGCATATGGTAAGCTGTTAGTGAACAATAGCTATTATTACTTCCCTCTTTATTCTCCTTAACATCACCATTTGGCTCAAAAATAAAACAGGATGTTCATAAGAATCTCAGGAGATTTTTTTTTTTCTTCTAGTGGCAACCATGAGGCTCAACCTCAAGTAAATAAGTGGGAGTCAGGGCTCCTTTGCTACTGCTATCCCTTCAAGAGGATGAACCAGAAATCAAAATGTGCTTCTCTCAGGGTTTATATTCATATACAGAACCAGATGAGTCTATTGTTTGAAGATTGTCTTTTGGCAAAAAAAAAATTAATAGTTTGGAAGAGACTCAACAGCAAGCAAACAAAGCTAATCTACTCAAAAGACAGAATTCAAGAAGCAAATGTAAATAATGGTCCTCAATACAGCACACCTGTTTTCCAGGCCAGCGCAGTCTTGGTTGAATCATACTTTATTCTTGAAATCTTGTCAGATAAGGAACTGCTAAAATCCCACAGTTTTACAGGACAGCAGAAAGCGTGTGGCTAGTGCAGGGCAGGAGAACTTGGCAGGGGCTTGGAGAAGGGTGTGCCGCTCAGTCTAGCTGCTTGCTCGTGGCGCTGCTAGACAGGCAGAGGGAGAGAGGTGGGTGAGGTCCTGCAGCCCTGAGCCCTGCGCAGTTGACTCTGGGGTTAGAAAACTCATTACATTATGCAGCATAAGGGGAATAGAAGGAATTTCTGAACTTAGTGGAGGAAGGAATGATTGGAAGCAGAGAAACTGGTCAGGAAACATGATTAATCAAAGAAACAGATAAATGCAGAATATTTAGGCATTTGTTTGAAATGTACTTAAAAGCATTCACATCTTTAGGGAAAAAATATGAGTGATACAGGTTTTTAACCCAAGGCATATCTTTGGCACCAGCAATTGTATGCTAAAAAAAACCACACTTTAAAAATCAGAAAATTGTATTTCTAAATTAAGATAGTTTTCTTTTTATTTATGTTAATCTTTGTTGCTTTAGTAGAGAGAAAATTGTCAAGAGGAAGATATTTCACTTGGCAAATCTCAATGTGTATGATACTATAGAAATTCTAGATGGAATTAAACGTCTTAGTAATGAATGCTAGAGAATACAGATAGATAATCTATTCACCATACAGAGAGTACTGGCATGGGAAGACAAAATACTGGATATTAAAGTGGACTTCTAAAAGAACTTATCATATGACAGTGTGGCATCAGGAGAGGTGGGAAGAATACAGAATTTGGTATGAGGCTCAAACCTTAATCCCATCAAGGACTGTCATTGTCAACTCTGAGCTAGTTTATGTTTTTCAGCTTCAACTTCCTCTCCTTTAAATTGGAGCTAAAATAATGTGGGCTGAGTCATCTTGCTCCAATCTTGTACTTACAGAACTTGTTTCTTAGTCCCCAGTATGGAAAACTTCACATTTGTCTCAGAATGATTTCATCGTGGCACCAATTCTCAAGTATGTGCAGGGTTAGTATGCTTGTATAAGGATTAGACATGGTCCACGTAGCCAGGGGTGAGGAGCAAGACAGATATGGGCGACGGAAAGACAGACAAAAGGTCAATATGAAAAAGTCATTTTCTAACCTTCAGAACAAAAATAGAATACGTTCTCAGTGTCAGGAGGAGTGGTTTCATGTCACTAGAGGTGATCAGTCATCGACTGCAGAGAACTGAAGAGGGACACAGTTGAGTGGATTCAAGCATCAAACAGTATCTTTTCCACATACACACAAAGAAATTTAAATTGCACTAAATAAAATCTCATTCACATGCAATGAGAGCTAACGAGAAAGTTTCAATTTAGGAGGCTTTTACTTCAGTGAACTGCCGTTGCATCCAATACCTTTTTTTTTTCTTACTCTTTTCTGAAATAATTCAATTTTAAATAATTCCTGAACTGTATTTTACTGGGTATAAATATAGGGCCTCTTGTTCATGTAAAAGAAATGATTTTGGTGAAAATATATATAGCCCTAATGTACAAGGTAAGCTTAAAATAAAAAATACTTTAAAAAGAAATGTCTACTTACTTGTAAGGAGCTATACATAGATTTACACACACACACACACACACACACACACACACACATGAATATGTGTTTATTCCCTCATTTATTTTTAGAACTCTCAAACTTTGAACTATCACTTACCTTAACAACTAAACTATAGGGAAAGTTAAATGTGTCTTTTATTTTTAATACATTTAATTACCAAGAATGAAACAAGGGGAATTAATTGTAGACAACTTCAGTTATAAAATTGACTCAAATCAGTATTTTTCCACATGCCTCTTATCAGCCTCTTAAAGACTCATTCTTGAGGCAATGAGTTTTGAAATAATTGTTGAAAATGATTTATTGTATTCAATCTGAATGCTTGATGAAGTGGAAGCATTTGTACTTTGTTGCAATTATGTATGCATCTGCGTGTTCTTGAGGACAATCTCTTGGGATACTTATTCCAATGAAACCTCGGAGATAAAGGTTCATATAAAAATATTCACATGAAATCCCAAATTTATCTATCTGGTTTAATATGCTCTCAGTGGGCGGGGTTTGCTATATCCACACTGCAGATGAGTCCTGAATCCTCTGACTAGTTTGAACAATCAGAGGAGATGGGCCACATCCAGCCCAGTCATTAAGTATGACTTCAGCTAGTTATGCAGACTGGTTTCCTTCACAGAGGCACATTTGGGACACAGGGGACAACTGCTATAGCTGGAAGTCTTATGTGCTTTTCGGTTCAGTATGTTTTTTTTTTCCCCCTCTTTCATGCCCCTGAAATCATACAGCAGTGCTATCTTCATGACTCTCAACTTTGGATGCCTATTTTAGCTTTCAAAGGTTTTAATAAATACAAATACAGGGACTTAGAGCTGTGATCCTTATATCTCGCCTCAGAATCACCTGGAGAGCTTAGTGAACACGGACAGCCTGGCCCCTTCCCCAGCCCAGCCACACAGTGGTGACTCAGGATGCCTGGCTGGGGTGAGCTGGAAATTCACATTTCTAACAAGTTCTGAGGTAATGCTGAAGTTTCTGGTCCAAGAACCACACTTTGAGAAACACAGGCCTATAGAACACGAATTATAGTCATTCCTTGGTATCTACAGGAATTTGGTTCCAGAATTTTTCTCCTCTCCCCAGGATAACACAATCTTTGGATACTCATGTTCCTTATATAAAATGCATAGTATTTGCAAAGAACTTGAACATATCCTCCTGTGTACTTTAAATCGTATCCATCTAGATTACTTATAATACCTACTACAATGTAAATGTTATGTGAAGAATTGTTTTACTGTATTGTTTAGGGACTAAAGACAAGGAAATGAAGTCTATACATGTTCAGAACAAATGCAATTATTTTTATTAAAAAAAGTTTGCATCTGATTGGTTTAATCTGAGATATAGAACCTGCGGATACAGAAGGTTATTATTGGTCTTAGATGGATCAAGGGCACATAGCTGTTAAAGTTCCCCAGGTGCATTTAGGGCTAAGAATGACTGTTAAATCTGATTGACTTCTTTCTTAGAAACACTTATCTTTTAATTTTTCTATCAGGGTTGAGTGTAATATGGATAATCTTATGCCAGATATGAAGACAGCATTACACTGCTGCTCATTGTTGACTGTGACCTAATTTTAAATGCACGTATTGACTTAACGATTACACCAACAATAGCTCTAGGTGTTAGTACATGTAGTCCTTGCAAGGATAACTTCTTAAAACAATGCTTACTAAGTACTTAAAAAATAAAAAGAAGGTTCATTAAATTGCACATGCAGGCATTTTTAATTTGTTCTATTCAGACCTAAGATACTTATAAGAAGCAAACAGTGTTGAACAAACATGGAGAAGCTAAACAAACAAATGTGTTACTGAGTATAACATGGAAGCAATATAAAATATTTTAGACAAAATAGGCTCATTTCAAATTAATGCATCGTTATAAAACCTTGATTCAGAATTATATTGTATATTGTCATCATGTGGCACAGTGGATCAATAATAACAGAATAAGCACAAACATTTGAAGAAATTTTAGTTTAATTTAGTTTGTGGTACTGGAATTGAACTCAGTGGTGCTTTACCACTGAGCTACATCCCCAACCCTTTTTATATTTTTATTTTGAGATAGGGCTTGCTAAGTTACCCAGGCTGGCCTCAAATTTGTGATCCTCCTTCGTCAACCTTCCCATTCTCTGGGATTACAGGTATACCTCAATTTTCTATCTTTTAATTAAGTCACTAGAAGCAGGATCTAGTTGGAGGTGGGGTATGGGACTGTTTTCCATCAAGGCAAGGTAGGAGTCTCATACCTAGGGCGAAGCTGCCCGGCATGCTCAGCTCCTCAGCTGGATGGATCTAGAGGCTTCGGATGATCCTAAAGTGAATATAGAACCAAGACAGAATCACGGGAAATTGTCATCACCCAAAAAGGAGCCTTAAGTGAGATAGATGACACTGGACACTGAGAGAGACTTAAGGTCAAGATCAGTATAAGCAGAAGTAGTCAAGATATAGGAAATGAAAGGAAAGCAGAACAGAACAGAACAGAACAGAACAGGAGAATTCAGAGAGGGAAAGACTATACAAGGGCGTCTCAGGCAACCAGCTCTAGGAACCCAGGTCAGGAGTGACTGCAGCCACTCCCAGCACTCCTGCTTGGGACGTGTCTGACATCATGCTCAGCCTCTTCTTCAGTTTGGGGGAATCAAAACTACAGTGCCAAGCTTCAGCTTTCCCACCGGCTCTAATATGGATCTTATGAGTGAAACCATGTTTCAGGTAACTTCACTTTGAGTAAAGATCTGTTGCATTCTTTAATGTTGTCTTTTATCAAAATAATAGGCCATCATCTTGGAGTATCTTCATATATTTAAGTCATGTCAATTCATAAAAATAAGAATCATTTTTTTCCCACAGATTTTAATGTGATGGGAAGACAGGTCTGGGTTGAGCTCTATCCTTTCCTACTGCCTTAGAAAAAAATTTTAAAATGTCCACACAGTCCTGAAAGCATGTTTTAAATCCCCTTTATTACTAAACCAGAAAGGGTATCAATTCTCTTCTTCCTAGACATACAATTATTCGTCCCAGGCACAAGTCCTTATCAACTGTCCTCATTCCCACATGCTAAAGAAGCTTACCAAGCCCGACCCACACCACGTGACGCAGCTCCATGCTCCAGTCACAGAAAAAAGTATGATGCTGCTTCCTATTTGCAAGCCCTCTTCCTTTCTGAGTCACATTTGTTATCTCTCTTGTCACAGAAACCGATTCAACAAACACATATTCAGTTATTCCCTCCCCTCCACCTCACGCAGCAGCGGGAGTGGAGCTGGGATGAAGGCAGTGTTTAAACCTGGTGCCGAAATGCCTTTGCTTGTGGCTTACAGAGTCCCGTAGGTATTCCTGTACCAAGTCTCAGCGACAGCTGCGTTTTAGTGAGCCAGTTAGTGGTGTTTCTTGAAAACACAGGCTGGCTATTTCCCTGCAGCCATATTCTCGTTGTAGGCAATGCTCTGAGCATGCTCCTTAAGTGGTGTTAGAAGAATACGCACGGGTTCTGAACGCAAGGCCTAATACCAGCACCACTTTTGTAGATTGATCTAATCCTGTTACTGGGCACAAGACTGGGAAGTGGCAGATGGGGATGGAGTGAGGACGGTGGCAATGGAGAGGAGCTGATGGGAGTGAGGAGGGGCAGTTCCAGACCTGTCCACAGACCTTCTCCTGTGAGGGATGAGTGGTGGGGGGAGGGGACCTGGCTGCCAGGAGAAGGTCTGGGAGGTTGGAGTAGGGAGGAGGACAGAAAGAGAGGCTCAGGAACAAAGCCTTAGCCCTATGGTCTTGGGTTATACATAAAGCAATGGGACATCTTGATGGATGAGCTGAACCCACCAGTGAAAACTAAGGCAGGTCCTTCAAAGGCATGCAGGTGTGGTGGAACCTGCTTCATGGGTTGGAAGCTATGCAGGCAACAGGTCCCTGAACCTGATTAAGGCTCTGCTGTCACTATCTTGAAATTCTTAATAATCCTTTAACAAGGGGCTTGGCATTTTCATTTTTCACTAGACCAGTTCTGAAAAACAGGGTATGCAGGAGGGAAGAGAGGGCGACATTTCTTCTCAGGTGAGAGGACTCTAGTTGGCAACTCACTCCAGGACCTCCACCACTCTATCTCCTTGTCTTGATTGATCTTTTTCACAGCAGTCTTCATTTCCTGAAATGAATTATTTATTGTTTCCTTGTCTATTGCCATTTGAATGTGTTCCCCAAAGTTCATGTCCTGGAATCTTAATCCCAATCCAACTGTGTTGAGAGGTGGGACCTTTCTGAGTTGATTAGGTTGGAGGTCTCTGACCTCCTCATGGATCGATTAATGTCCATCCAAGGAGTGAGTTCACTGTAACAGGAAAAGCTCAGCTTTCTTCCCCCACTGCTCCCTCTCCTTTACTCAGGTGGTGACTTTGCCAAGGGCACAAAGGCCCTCACCAGTTATAATCTTTTTATTTTGGACTTCCCAGCCTCCAGAACCATGAGCCAAATAAATTTATGTTTCTTATAAATTAAACTGACTGTGGTTTATGAATAGGTGACACAAAACAAAATAAGATATTGCCTATGTCCTTTCTGCTCCTAAGAGGCAAGGACTGTGTCCAGGCACTCCAGTAAGAGCC
Organism: Sciurus carolinensis; assembly: GCF_902686445.1. Lineage (NCBI taxonomy): Eukaryota > Metazoa > Chordata > Mammalia > Rodentia > Sciuridae > Sciurus > Sciurus carolinensis. The sequence goes on along the minus strand of NC_062221.1, from coordinate 84,806,520 downwards.
TAGCATATGTAAATTTGGGCTGAATGAATAGTTATCCCTAGGTCTCAGGAAAGGCAAGATCCTCGGATCCCAGAGGAATTACTAGACTCAACAGGTACGAGGGCGGAGCTTGGAAGGAACTGGGTTCTATTAATGAGGTTTGGGAGTCTGTCCAGAGAAGAGTTTTGTGTCAGGGAGGGAGAAGCCCTATGTCTTGAGAGAGATTTGCAGTGAGGGCAAGATTGGCATTTTTGCTGTTTGCACACATCCTTCCTCAAGCTGCCTGGTAACTGGAAGACAGGATGGAAGATGCAGGTGGGAGAGTCACTCGGGAACCCAAAGCAGGTGAAAGCAGCTTAAATAAGATTGGGGGTTGATGATACTTGAAAATTTTTAATTGCCTAAGGGTAATGTCCAAATTGGCAAGTGAGATGCCATTCTAAGTTGACTTGTGTTCTGGAGGTAAAACTGAAATGAAAATGTGCTGAATTGTTCATACCCAGGCAGAGTGGAAGCAACTTCAAAAATTTCACTAAAACATCCACTTATTAGAATTGCCTATGGGGCTTGATTTAAGACCCCCCCCACAATGAGGCCACCCTGTCATATTTTAGGAATGCCATGAAACTATCTTTTGTCAAAGTAGTACTCATTATTGGTAAATGCACTATGCCCATGAAGCTCTATGTCCATAGCTATATGTGCTGGAAGGGGTGACTTGAGCCTGGAGCTGACTTGGACCCGGATGACAGCTCTGGTCCTTTGGAACTATTTGCAAAATGTTCCAAAATGAAAAGTTCTTTTGAGCTGAGTACCTCCACAATCTTTCCTCATCTCTGGATTTCCCTCCACTTCACCTTCCCCTGCCTTGCATGACAAACCAAGGTGCCATAGCCATGGTCTCAATAGATGATGTGCCCATGTTCCTGTGAGCAAACCATGATAGACTGGGAGGCATTGGATGTATAAAATTTATGCCGATTTCCAATTAGCCTGAATGATGTGTTGAAACACTAGTTAAACCCAGAAAGCTCTTCAAACCTGCCAAACCTGCTACAGTGCCCAGTGTTACTACTACTCTTGGCCTTAATGGAAGAAACTTTTTCTTCACTATAGCTGCCAATCTGTGCGGGTGGAGATCCAACGAAGGACCAGAGACTGATGGGTTTATAATTTAGGCAGGATGTGAGTTTCGTTTTATAAGGAGGAAATTATTTTCTTAAGTGTTTCATTTGTTTCAACTTTATAGAGGTATAATGGGCAAATACTAATTGTAGATATTTAAGTCAAACAATATGATGTTGTGATAAACATACACACTGTAAAATGATTACCACAATCAAACTAATTGGCACATCCATTGTCTCGGATAGTTGCCTGTGGAGCGTGTGTGTGTGTGTGTGTGTGTGTGTATGTGTGTGTGTGCAGGAGCGCGCACTTGAGATAAGAACATTAGAGATCTACTCTCAGTACATTGCAAGCATACAGTGAGTGTTACTCACTATAATTGCCATGTTAGCTCTCCAGCACTTGCTCATTCTGTCTAACTGAAACTTTGTACCCTTTCACTAACACCTGCCATCCCAGCCTCCCAGCACCTGGAAAATATCATCTTACTCTGCCTCCGTAAGTTTGTTTTTCTTATTCCACATATAAGTGAGATAATGCCATATTTTTCCTTTTGTGTCTTGTTCATTTCACTTAGCATAAGTTCATCCATGTTGTCTCAAATGAGAGGCTTTCCTGAATATATTCTATCGGATCCATACACCACATTCTCTTTACCTCTTCATTGTCGTTTCCATGTCTTAGCTATTGCAAATACTGCTGCAGTGGACATGGGTTGTGCAGATGTCTTATCAAGATACTGATTTTGTTTCTTTTGGAAATACAGACGTGAACATTTTTCCTGGGTCATTAAGTGTTTTATTTTTGCCTTTCCTACAGCATCGTTGGTAAGTCCAAGTTCTCTGAAGGCAGAGTGCCTGGGTTCAAATCACAGAGCTAACGTTTGGTAGTTCTGTGAATTATTTATGTCTGTGTTCCTCAGTTTGCTTATCTGAAAAATGAATTCCTGCTTTACTGGTGACAATTCAATGAGTTGATACTTATAAAGAAGTTAGAATGGGGCTTGGTGTGCCCTAAAAATTCAATGCCTGTTGGTTATTCTTGTTTTGTCATTACCATCTCTGTCAGCCCATCTCTTCTGATGGAGAAATCAATTTCTATTCTCTCATTTACTCTCTTCCTGCTTGGATTTACAGCTCTTGAGGGCAGGGTGTGGGTTGAGTTGTATGGCATTTCTCATTTATTAATCCATTATTTAATCAATCAGTAAAGATCTTTGCAGCTCACATAAAGCCATAGCATACACATTTTTAGTGGAGGGAATGGAAGGCCTGTTGGTTCCACCTCCGGAGGTCTGACCTAATGATCAGTGTGATGTCTGAGTTTCCTGTCCATAGGGCACAGTCTATTCAATGTGGTGACCAAATACACCATGAGACAAGCATTGGGAGGAGGACTGTCAGTACAGAGTACATCATTTATAATGTTCATTGAGGGTTCTCTAGAGTCACGCCAAGTCTAAGACTCACTGGAAAGGGTTGGGAATCAGATCCAACCCATTATCAGAGTGGAACATCTCTTTCCAAGGCCCCTGATAACCAGGCATAACTCCAAGGCAGGGAATCTGCAAAACAGAGATAATTACACCTGCCTGCTCCGTGTCACACAGAAACAGTGTGAGGATTAATTAAATAATGACTGCCAAGAACACTGGGCTCCTTTGAGAGAACTGTCCTACAAAAGCAATCTTAGATGATTATTCAGAATTGCATTTTGTAAATATCAGGAAAGACCTTCAGCTTATGAGACCTGGTTCACACAGACCACATCTGCACTGATGGAATTTCCCCAGAGGACAGGAAGCATGTCTGGAAAATTCCTGGCCATCAAACTAATGTTACCAGAGAATCTTTGCATTAGGTAGTCACACCAGTCCAACAGAGTCTCACACCCTTGGTGCCTACGTTTGGAGTCTTATCTTTAATAGTAACATTGCTCTCTTGCAAAAGAACATTTATTCCATGGTGAAGGTCTTAGTCAGCTGGTTCTACTTCATGTGACTTTATCCTCATCACGGCAGGGTGACCAACCATCCCAGTTTTCCCGGCATGCAGGACATTATTGCTAAAACTGGGATGATGCTAGGAAAACTGGGTCAGTTGGTGACCCTGCCATGCTTCTTATTAGTAATAATATTGTGTTGTTTTGTGACCTTGAGGAATTTATTTCTGAATCTTGAAAACCTGTTCTATCAAAAACTAGGATTGGAATGGATAATAATAAAAAATTTGTGCACAGCATAGTTCTAAATGCTTTATGTTTAATACAACCACTCCTGAAGGAAGGCAAATTATCATTACATCAATTTGACAGAAAAGGCATATGGAGATAGAGGAGTTTGCTTAATGTTACACAGCTGGTAAATTGGCAGGGCTGGGGTTCCCACCCAGGTGACAAGGAATGAGTCCCGTGTTCTTTTTTTTTCCCTCTACATTTTTTATTGGTGCATTATAGTTGTATATAATGATAGAATTCATTGTAACATGTTATACATGCACATATGATAACGATAAAGGCCCGTGTTCTTAAACCATGCAAGATTGCCTCTCAATGGGAACCTCGAGAGGTCAAAGTTGATAATTTTCATATTAAAAGAAGCCACACTTCTTTATTTCTATCATAATAACTCAATCAACTAAAGGTATAAATATATATCTACATTTCTCAAATTAAAAAACACAAATCAGCTTAGGACTCACTATGCTAAATGAACAGTAAATCTCTTATCTCCCTTCTGCTTTCCCCTCTACCTCTGAATTGGTCCATGCTGCAGGCTACACAGGGCAGAAGAGTTGGCTGCATCTAACTGGAGAGTGCCCTGGACATCCTCTACTACCTCTACTGCCACTGCTTTTTGAGGTAGTCTGCTGGCTCTGTTGTAAGCTGACCCTCAGGCTGACCACAGATTGGCCAGTCACTGGTCTGGCCTCCATCTTTTTGAGATCGACCAGGTACTTTCTCAGGATCAAGGATGGCTAGAGTGACATTGCTTACTTGCCTTGCTGGGATTGCAACTGTCTGTGCACTAGGTCAGAATGTGTCCAGGTACCTGTTCCTGTGTGGATGCCAAACTTTTCCCCCTCATTCCCCAAAGGCTCAGGTATCTTGGGGTTTGGTTACTTTTCTTTTTCAAACCCCAAACAAAAGGTGCAGGTTATAACTCCTGCAATTGAGCTATCTGCTCAGAGGTCAAAGGACAGGTATTTAGTCATCTCTGGCCTCCATAACAAATTGCTATCGACAGGGTGGGGTACACAACACAGATTTATTTTCTCACAGTTCTAGAAGCTGGAAGCCCAAGGTAAGGGTGACAGCATTGTTGGGTTCATGATGAAGGCCCTTTTCCTAGGGTAACCTGTAGTAAAGGTCATTGTCTTTTCAGAGAGAGGTGGGGTGTGGGCGGGGGGAGAGGGGAGAAAAGAGGCGGGGAGGGGATGCAAGCAAGAGACTGCTCTGGTGTCTTTTCCTCTTTTTACAAGAATACCATAAGGACACTAATCCCAACATGAGGGTCCTACCCTCTTTTAAATCTAATTGTCTCCCAAAGGTCTGATCTCCAAATGCACATTGGGAGTTCATGCTTCAGCATAATAATTTCAAGAGGGTCACAATTCAGTCCCCCTACACCCTACTCCCTTCCTATAGAGGGGGAATTAATTCTGGTAATTCAAAGGTTATTTTATCTTCTTATTATGTCCAAGCCGAAATGACTGTCTGATCTATTATTTTTTCAGAAAGAGAACAAAAATGATTGTAATCTCCAGAAAGTCATCTCATGCTGCCTGTGAAAAATAGCATTAAAATGATGACTTAACTTACCTAGTTTAGGCCTTATTGACTAAAGGACTCTAATTCTAAGTAGCCTTGGTATATCACCATAGTCTGACCCTTGATTTTAAATTCAAAATTAAGGTTAATGTGGCTCAATCAAAAGCAAAATATTTTTTTCCATTCTATAATTAGCCATCACCACTGGATAGATGCTAATTTCTATTCACACCCCATTTAATTATTTGGCACACACAGAATTGCTTGCACGAATCAGGAAGCAGGAAACAGATACCACGTGAAATGTGGGGTGATATGATTGGATTGCTGAGCCAGGAAGACTAGGCTGTCTGGACAAATGGTGTCTGATTAATTCTGAATACTGACTGATTGGAGGTGTTCTGTGCATCAAAAAAAAAATCCCACTGGTTCCTCTCACATTCACTCTGTTTTCATTGCCACACACCAGCTACCCCCTACTCCAGCTTTGGTTTCATGAAAAAACAATACATTTAAAAGATTAAAGTGTTTTTCTGGTTCTGTGCCACCTCCCTGGAAACACCATTAATAGCTTGTTTTCTTAGGAGAGTGAAGAAAACAGGGTAGTTATGGCCTCTGTCAGAAGAGAGCTGCTGCTAATCCTGCCCTTCTGACTTTTACCTGGGTGTCTTTGTCTTAGGATTGTTACAAGAATAAGCTAAAATGATATGTGTCTGTAAAGTGCTCAGCATTGGTGTCATGTACGATGAATTTTAGTTGATTTTATTACTTTTATTATCCTGCTGGAAAAAGTTATCCTTCCTTTATATGACCTAAGAACAGGTAACTGAAGGGACATTTGCTGAACAAAGATTATCTAGACCAGTGGTTCCCAGAATTTTGGATTTCAAGGCCCATTAAAACTTTAAAAAAGAAATTGGGATTGATTTAGGGTTGGTGACTCTTATTTTTCCAGGCTAAGGCATATGAAAATTAATTTGCAGCTATTAGCAAGAATGTGGTATTAGAAAGGATGTATTACAGATAAAATATATAATTAAAATGGAATAGATTTAACGTATGGAAAAACATGTCTATCATTTGTGTTCTTCTCATTTTGCAGGGGTATGGTGGGAATGAGGCATTCTGGCATGGGATGCGAACTGTCTTAGAAATCACTACTGCAGTCCAAACCTTTGCCTTCATAAACCACATGAGCCAAGCGGTTGTCGCTCCTCATTTTAGGGATCTTTAGGCATGAATATTTCACAGTCCTCTTGGCACAGCATTCTAAAGTTTAATCATGCTTAAGTTATGTCTGAGCCACCAGAGGACTGAATCCAACCTGTAAAGATAAACCAGCCTGACCTGTCTGTTTTCAGGTCTGGCTGTGCCTTCGGAGAGATTTGAATTTATAATCAAATCTCTTCATGGTCATTCAGATTTGAAGACAAGCTCCACTCAGAGCAAGAACATCTTGAATTAAAAAAAAAAAAAAAAAAGTAAACAATGTGACTTTCATGGAAGACTTCTGGCCCATTCCGTCTGGGGACATATAAGCATTCTGGAGTATTTTGAATGTACAACCAGTCTTCCATAGCTTTGGATTATGAATCCAAGGAGTCAACCAAATGAAGACTAAAAATATTTTTAAAAAATTGCATCTGTGCTGAACATGTACAAACCTTTTTATTGTTTTTTCCTGAACAATAGCGTTTAACAACTATTTACAAAGCATTTATATTGTATTAAGTATTATGAGTAATCTACAGATGATGTAAAATATAACAGAATATGTATAGGTTATATGCAAATACTACACCTTTTATGTAAGAGATCTGAGCATCTGCAGAGTTGGGTATCGCTGGGAGGTCCCAGAACCAATCCTCCATGTATACGAGGGGATGACTATAATTCATCCCTATGTCAAGTCACGAGATTTTCACTTAAAACAAATATGGAATTAAACTCAACCCTCTGCGGTGGCCTAGTATACCTCCACATGAACTCTAACCAGCCACTTGAATCACTGTAAATGATTTACTTTTCATCCAAATGTGTGAGCCTCATGAAAAACTATTACTTAGTTAAAATAGTTATAAGAAAATAAATTCAGAATATTTCTGCTTGACATTTGTAACAATTAGTGCAAGAATCTGAAGTTTGTTGCTATTCAGAAATGTTTAGTAGTAGTAATCTAGGATGGCTTATATTCCCAAGGGTTAAGTAAAGTAAGAGTATAGAGTCTATTTGCTAAGATTAATACAAATAAGCTACATGATGGGGTTTAATATTTTTTAACTTTTTATAATAAAATTACAATACCAAAAATCTACTTTTTTTTTTTCTTTTTCCGGTACTAGAGATCAAACCCAGGACCTCACGCATGCTAGGCTGGGACTCTACCACTGAATTATAACCCCAGTTCTTTTGCTTCTTTCAAGCTGGGTTTATACAAGACAGCTAGTTTAATGAACATGCTTCATAATTTGAATGCATTTGGTGTCTACATATAGCCTCAGAATGTTGAGATTAGAACACAAATTTAACTTGAAATAAATTTAAAGGATAACCAAGAGATTGATTTGTTCTAAAAATATTTCTGGTGTAACAAATATATATTTTTAAATAAAGTTTGGAAGAAGGCTTTCTCAGATAATGTCTTTTTATCATGTTTTACAATTATCTTCTTCAGTCCTTACCTATGATGTTGTCTGTTTATCCCTTCATATCAAGAACAATGATCAAACAATAAAGAATTTTGATTATCCTAGAAAACATCAGGATGTAGGGTTGCTGTACACAAATGTAAGCAGAATATTCATTCATATGTTTCAGTTTTTTTAAACAACACTTTAAGATAAGAAAAAAAGATAAATCAAATGAATTTTTATACACATCTATAGACTCATACGTTCATGCCCTGAACCAGAGAACTGCCAATAACATTCTTTCCTTTGTTACTAAATGTTACTACTGCATTAAATATTTTTCTAGTTCTGGATCAGTAAAGAAAGGTTTCCCAAGAATCTGGCAGACAGCTAAAACACAAGACGTATGTCAGCTTTATTCAATACACAGTTTAAGTAGAAACATTTTTCCTTAGAGAGAGAGTGTGCTTTGGAGAGGGCCAAAATGCATTGTTCTGTGGGGGAATTCTCTCCACCGAGGTGCCCACAATAAATTCTGAAAACCACAATTACATCGCAAATGTAGATTTCTTCTGTGATATGGGGGTGTTTTGAAAAAAAGGCCTCATTGTACCTTTTGTCTTCGTTCCTCCATAAACAAAATATAATTTTTTTTTTTAAAAAAGGGAAGGATCCAACACTACAAGAATTCACTCAATAGGACTCTTGCCAAAGGGAAGATATATCACCATTAAAATAGAAATAGAAATGGCCCTAGTGGGCTTTCACAATCCAATGCCTTTGCTTTTAGCAAATTCAAGAAACTAGGACATTACTAGGTCCATATACTATCAAGGGATTCTCTTCTGAATACAAAGCACAGCCTAAACTGCATGAAGGACTTCGGAGAGGGCCACAGAGACACTGATAAGGGAGACAGTGGTAATGTTTAAACGAATACTTTGTCGGAGCGAGTGCAAAGAGAAGCCATGTGAGGATAACAATTTCCAGAAAATGTTTAAATTTTAATCCTCTAAGGTACAACTATCCATATGTGTATGGACCACGTCTTCATAATGCTGCCAGTCTTTGCTAATGTATTACAGCATTAGTGCTATTTATAATCAACAAAATTATAAACACTGTAATCATGCAAGTTGGGTGATAGTAATTATGACAGAATAAACAGCAGTCGGAATGCCTTTGCTGCAGTTACTGATGTTAATGGCAAACAGCCAAGGAAGGCTTTTTTATTTTATTTTATTTTTTTCTTTCCTTTTTAGGGATGCCACCCAAGAGGGCAGAAACTGCCAGTGTTTGCCAGGAGAAAGGTTTTATATACCGTTTAAAAATAGACTTCCTGGAAGGAGATGTCAAAAAGGCACATTGCCTTTTTAAATGGTTAGGATTTATGAATAGTTAGCATACTTTAAAAAATAATCACATACATACTTATATAAATCATATATGCAAGCATATGCTCACCAGTCCCCCTTGTGGAAAGGCTCTGGTGAATCCAAATTTGGCAGGTCCAATTGGAATGAGATCACACTGCCTTCCCAGCGAAGTGCCTGTGTATTATAGACTTCTGTTGGTACTCCTCTGGGCAGTTACTTATGTTTCTTGCCAGTGATGTTGAGTAAAAAAATAAAATCTAGAGACTTTACTACCTATAATTAAGAACTCCAGTGCTACTAGTGATATAAAGATTGAGCTATTTGAGAAACAGACATTTTATCTTGAGGTTGGTTTTATTTCCTAGTGGTTTAAATCATAAGTGAATGTTTTTCTTGTTTCTTGCTTTCACCATAAGTAGTCTTTTCAGCAGCAAAATTATTACTCCTGCTTAATAACTACCAGGCAATAAAGTAAGATGTCTATTTGGGAGACAGAAGGTATGCATTCCAATTATTCCATTCATCATGATTTTAGAATAGCAAAAAGCAGGGATTTCTGGGGCCTCTTGAGATGGTGGCTTAAAAGACTACAGGCAGCTAGTACCCAAGCAGCTTTGCTTCCTGATGGAGGAGACGGTTCATGATAGCTCTGGGATTGAATAGGAAAAAGCAAAGCAAATTAAATCAAATCGATCCCCCTACAGTTAGAAGCTCTGCCAAACAGGGCACTTGTCTGGGCTTGTTGTAAAAGTCCATGCTCTTTGACTCAGCAGTGTACCTTCCAGGGATTTATCCTAAGGAAATACTAGGTATGTGCAGAGAGATGCATTGAAGGATAGCCTCCGTGTGTCCTTGTTTATCACAGTCCCTGTTCTGGCTCAGAGCCTGAGAGAGTGGGACTTGCCTGGATAGAAGCAATTTATTTTCAACAAGATCCCAGGAAGCAGGAGGGAGAGTGTAGTTAAGGAGGAAAAGCAGATATAAGAGGCTGATGATTTGGGCTGCTGGGGCTCTCCCTCTGAAAATCACTCCAAAGGCCTTCTGGAGTTTCCTTCTGGAAGGACAGGAGACTGGAGCAATTTATTCACTAGTTCTGTTTTCCAATGGTCTAAACTTGCCTGGGGTGGGGGATGACTCTCTCTCCTTTCAGGCTTTAGCTTTGGAAAAGCCCCTATCCTAGTTTGAGACGGGTTGTCCATACCAAGCGAGTCTGACGCTCATGACAATATCCTTTGGAACTGTGGCTCAAACCAGAGGTGGGCCTAGGAACAAGGACCTTGGGGACCAAAGGCGTTCACTGTAGCCCAGACAGACAGCACCCAAAAGATGTACTAATTGGAAACTGTTTACATTGCTATAGATTTATACAATGGAATATTTTGTACCCATCAACGATTCAACAATTATGTCCGTATTTATGGATGTAAAGATGCATGAGTCGATAAAAAAAGCAGTTTACAAAGTAGTATTCATACTATGAGTTTATGTTTGTTTAAAAAAAAAAAAAAACACCCTGTAAATTATACAGATGTGCCCCAGGTTAGGGGAACACAACAGATACAAAGTTGTTTTATGCAAATTGCACTACCAGGCACATAATTTAATTTTAGAGATATCAACACTTTCACCATCCCAGGTGGAACAGAGTAGCCAGTGCAAGGGTCAACAGTGGCAGTGCAAGCTGGCCACACCGCAGCCTCCCCAGCTGGCTCACTATCTCCACCTGCTCCTGTTACCTGCTGTGATCTCAGCATGTCAGCCACGCTAATTCCATGTTGTTTGTGTCATTCTCCTTTGCTGCGTTCTAATTGTGACTGGAAAGTGGTGATAAGGACAGAGGCTAGCAGTCTATTTGAAGGAGTTAAGAGGAAAAATACAGCATTCCTACTACAAAGTTGTGCTCGTCATGGGTGGTGGAATAGCTTTAAAGATCTTGTCTTTTTTCCCCCTTAAATCATATGAAAAGAGACCGGTAATACTGTGTGAATGGTGATCCAAAGCAGCAGAAGCAAATCTACAGCATTTCAATGTATATGGCATGTGATTTGCTCAAGACCTTTGAAAACCAGATGATTGCATAAATCAGCAGCGGCCTGTATTTCCTAGAAAAGTGGTTTTTCTCTGGATGGTAGAATTTCAAATTATGTTCCTTTGTTGGCCTTTTTTCCAATCTCTGAAAATTATGTTAGTTGAGCAACAAAGCATGATGATGAAGGAGGCAAGGATGAAAGATAGAACAACTGTGTAGTCACTTGCAGTTTTTGTGGGAGGCTTCCACTAATAAACAAAAAGAAAAAGGCAGCTCTGGAGAATCTATAGAAATCTGTTGGAAGGAACAGGATGAAGCTTCAATTGTTCATACATTAAAAGTGAGGGGGAGCTCTATAAAGATTATAGCCGAAGTCCCCCCACCCCACCATCCCAATTCTTGATGCCTCTTCTAGCCACCCTACAAGGTGGTATACAGGTGACATGCCAGGTAACAAGACCCTGAGCTGGGGTCTCAACTCTTTCTATAATCTGACAAAAACAGCTTTCTGACCTTGTAGCAGAGCAAGGTCAGGAAACCCGGGGTGAGGCCAATGCAGACTTTCTAAGGAGGCTTTCCCTTTCTCTGACAACACTGGTCAGTTAAATTTGTCCAGCTGGCGATTCCCCAGATGAACAACTGTGGTTTTTTGTTTTTGTTTTTTTTTTTTTTTGCATGAAATAATGCCAGCTGTATATAGCTGGACCTATATGCATGAACCACTTTTTGGGGTTACTTTATTGTGTGAGATAGAACCTTATGGCTTTAAAATAACACAATTATTTACTAATTATTTTGAAGGGATATTATTTTAAAGGTGTCATATATTTTAAAAATGCATATATGCCTTGACTGACTGTGGTTACAGTAAATTCTATAAATTGAAGTTAATAAATATTTAGACTTTTCAGTGCATAAAAAAATGGAGATTGATGGGTCCTGAGAAAAACAGGGACATTATTTAAATTTCATGCATTTTAATGAAGAAATGGTTTGGTTGTTGTCCTCCCTTTCTTCAAAGCAATGATTTTCAGGCTTGGATTTTCATCACCCCATGGTCTCCCCAATTATCCCAAGGGAGGCCACAGAATTGCCTTGCGTTCAGCTCATTGCATTCATTGATTTAATAGGTCCACCTGGACATTTTTCAAAGATAGTAATTGAAAATGCAGCCTGACAGGTTAGCAGGAGTGGTAGGGCCTGGGCGGCCAGGGTAGAGCAGAGGAGAGTGGTCTGGCTCATCAGTCACTGGAGCAATGCATTGAATGCTGGTACCCAGGATGCTAGCCCAGCGGGCTCCCGAAGAGCTTCCAGTCCTTCAGCCTCAGAGTGGCAGGAGAGTCATGTGACAAAACTATGTTGCTTGCCATGAATCCAATAAGGTTCAAAAACAACCATGTTACAGAAACCATGCAAAAAAAAAAAAAAAAAAAAAAAGAAACCATGCGTTTTTCTGTTTCTTTTCTCATTACCTGAATTTTTTTTTTTTTTTTTTTTTTGGCTTGGTGGATGGTTTCAAACTCAATGAATCCAGACCTATTTTCACACATCCATTCTTATTGTTGGTGGAAGGAGCAGGATTTTAAAATATTAACTGTTATAAAATATTAACTGAGCTTTCCACCTCTCTGTCAGTGTTTCCCTCTCCTGCTGCATCCCTCCAGGTATCTAGACAATTCTGTGCTCGTTATCTTTGGGGAAGCTGCAGCTGTGAAAGCAGGGGAGCCACACTCTGAGCATGCTGGACCTAAGGCCTCAGGGGGAATGATGAGGGCCTCAAGAAAAAAATAAAATTTGGGGGAATAAAAATGTGAGAGGAGAAGATTATAAGGGAACCAAGTCCTCTGAGGACTGGAAAGGATCTCCCCAGGCTGGGTAAGGAGGCCAGAGAGCAGTGGTAGTTGTTTCCTTCCTGTTATTCCCTTCCTGTCAGTAACTAGCTAACCTAGGACATGATCTTAGAACCAAGTGACAGGTGAGAAAAGCTAGCTGAGCCAGGGACAGGAAGACCCCCTAGAAGGACTTCATAGTGAATATAGGAAGAAGAATCTCAAATTACCTCACAGAATATTCCTGTACCTCCAAGAGGCACAGACACAGCAGGGAGAGCTGTGGGGACTGCAGGTGCCAGTTAGAAATGACAATCTGTCTCTGACAACCTGTGTGGGTCTGCATCTGAGGACAAGTAGATGTCCAGCAGATGTCCATGTGGAGCAGTGCCCCACCACTCCTACCAGACCCACAACTCTGGTTGTCTGTGAATCCCCAGAACTCTGTAGGAAGGAAGCACAAGAGTGATCATGGCTGAGATTCTAGGCTTGATATCACCTATAGTAATATTTATCCATAAAGTATTGTATAGGTAGTAGAACTGTTAAACTGCAGTTGCAGATTTTACCATTTCAAAGCATTTCCAAGAACTTTGAAAAAAAATCAATTTTCTTCAAAAGTGGGTGAGGTAGACAGGAAGGGTATCTATTATCCCCATAACATAGATGAAGATGCTGGGATACAGGCTGAGAGAGACTGAAGGACTGACTCAGTGTCACACGGCTGATACTCACATCCAGTGTCACTGGACCAGTGCTTCTCAACCCTTTCCAGTCCATCTTACCACCATCTTTCCCACCAACTGTTCACTTTCCCACAAAAATCCAAATTTCCTATCTTCTTTAGCAAAGTGTTTTTTTGCAATTGTTTAAAACAATTTAATGTAATTAAAAAAAATCAAAGCAAAGGAACAAAAAAAATCTGCTTTGCTTCCAAAGTCTGAGCTACCTTTCCCCATGTTCTTAAACCTTTCTGCATAGTAAGCTTTTCAAGTGCAAAGACTCCCTTTTATTCATTCCTTATTTTGTATGAAGTCAAGTCAAGGAGTCATCCCCTCATTGGTTCATCCATTGCACAGTTGTTAAAGCAACATAGGTTGAAAATATCAGGAGGATAAAGCTAGAAGATTTTGGGGACCATTTGCTACAATCCCCCATTATCTATAGTGAGAAATGGAGTCATTGTTCACAAGGTCACACAACCAAATAGGGAAAAGATGAGGAGTAGCATTAAAACCTGGGTCTTCCAGGCTGGGGAGATAGCTCAGTCGGTAGAGTGCTTGCCTTGCAAGCACAAGGCCCTGGGCTCGATCCCCAGCACTGCAAAAAAAAAAAAAAAAAAAAAAAAAAAAAAAAAAAAAAAAAAAAACCTGGTCTTCCTATTTCCTGCCCAATACTCTTTCCTACACTCTAGAGTTATCAGTTAGATTGAGCAAAAATAAGTCCAAACTTTGATGATTTTAACAATGTCCCCCAAACCCCATTTATAAAATAGCCCTTGAGCTAAAACAATCTTTTTGACTCTTCTTACTTGAGATGCTTTAAAATTTTCTTCTACAGAAAAAAATGTAGTCACAATAAATTTCTCATATTGAAAATGTCAAGTTCCTATTTGTTATATGATGATGTCAGTGACTACAAAATATGGATTTCTGGTTGAGGTTATAAACTCTACAAAGATTTGGATTCCAATATCTGTGGAGATAGGAGTGATAACTAGGACGTTGCTTTGCGTGAGTTGTTTTGAAGTAGTTGTTATGACTGCCATTGTTCACAGCAAGCCTGTGTGTACGCACGTCTGAAAGAAAGATGGCAATTGCTGATATTTGTACTCATATTTGTCACTGTCACCAAACTGCAGAGCGGATATTGCCAAAAGGTCTCATTCTCATGCAAGAGATGGTGGCTGACAACGGGAAGGACAAGGTCCCAATACCTGTTGCTTAAGGACCATGTTAGGAAGATGGGGTTCTTCCACTTCTGCAGAAAACTGTCTGATCTGGGGTAGCTTGAACATACCAGGACTAACTTGCTTGTCTGTCATTCATCCATGCATCCATTCATCAGACATTGCACAAATATGCTTTGTGGTCCCTGGAAAATTGCAGGTATTGTTCTTGGTGCTGCAGGTACAGCAGTGAACAAGGTGCAGTCCATGTTCACCTAGAGCTTACATTCCAGAAGGGAAAGAAAAAAACAATGAAAAGTAAGCAGATAAATGAGCAAACCAAGTACTCTCTGCATTATGCTAAACGTTTAATTGTGTTGTGTCACTTAATTATCCAAAAAACTTGTGTGGATACTACTTCATGCGATGGTACAAGTGAGTAAAAGGAAAGAAAGAGAGGGTAAACAACTTTACCCAAAGTCTCAAGTCCATGAATGGAAGGCATGAAATGCTAACCCAGGAAATCTTATTTCAGTGCTCATGCTCTTAACCACCATAAAACTGCCACACGCAGCACATTTGTGTCCTTCAAAGCTCATAGGTTGAAACCTAATCCTCAGCATGAAGGGTTAGGAGGTGGGGTCTTTTGGAGGTTCTTAAGTCATGAGAGTCCATGAATGGGAGTAGAGTCCTTATAAAAGAGGTCCCACAGAGCCCCCCCCCCCCGTCCCTCCTACCATGTGAGGACACAGAGAGGGGACATCAACAGGAAGAGTCTGCTGGAATCTTGATCTTGGTCTTCCCAATCTCTAGAACTGTGAGATATGCATTTTTGTTGTTTATAAGCCACCGAATCCATGGTAATGTGTTGTATCACACCAAATGGATTAAGGGGGAAAAACTATTAAAAATCACATTCTAAATTCGAGGACTGGTGGGGAAAACAGAAAATGACAATATAAAGTGACAGGTGGCATACTTAGGTATGCAGAATTGTCAGAGGTGCATCTAGGAAGGTTACCTCATCCAGAAGAGAGGCATCTGAAAAGGCTTTCTGGACAAATTGAGGCATGATCTGGGTCTTGAAGAATAAATGTAAGTTAATCAGGGAAAGAGAATGGAAGAAACTTATGAGCAAGAGGACAACTTTAATTTCATGTGTGGAGGTTTGGCTGTGTCAGGGGTCAGGGGTCAAGAGTCTGGAAAGAAATCAAAAGGACCTTGGGTGCCTGATGGGAAGCTATTGTCTAGTTTTAAGACAGTGATATGGGTCCATTTGCATTTTTTTTTTTTTTTTTTGGTACCATGGATTGAATTCAGGGGCACTTAACCATGAGTCAAATCCCTGATCCTTTTTAATTTTAATTTTATTATTTTTTTAAATTTTGAGATAGGACCTTGCTAAGTTGTAAGGCAGGCTTTGAGCTTGTGATCCTCCTGCCTCAGCCTCTGGAGCCGCTGGGGTCCATTTGCATTTTAAAGAATTCTCTTTGGGCTCCTTGTCCACTAGGTGTCTGGTAAAGGTTAAGTCTTTTTCTTCTATTCCCTGACTCCTCTGGCTCCTAGGAACAACCTGAGCCAGGCCCATAGTACTCACCCCAGACATCTTCCACCTGTAACATATGCTACTCCTGACTGGAAGAAACAGATTATGATCTGGCTTACTGAAGACAAGCAGGGAATTGAAATGTGAGCTGACTAGAAGATATCACAACCAGAAAATATGCTGGATCTTCAATCTTCTTTTTCTCTTGCCCCTACCACATCTAATACAAACCTCAAAACCAGCAAGTTGCAACTGATTTCAGTTCTTTCTTTCCGTCTTGGGTGGCGGGCAGTGTGATGTTGGGAATTGAACCCAGGACCTTGTGCTTAAAAGGCAAACACTCTAACAACTGAACTGTATCCCAGCTCTGCTTCACCTGATTTCACAGGATCTTCTCAGCTCTCCTCAGCTCATGCTCAGTCCTCCAGCCTTCAGGACTGAGCATTGCTGGGTCAGACGGGGCTTGCTGGGTAGTAATACAAGTCAAGATCTAAGATGCTAACTGCTCCCTTCTTTAAGAAAGCAATTTTGTGAGAGTGGAGAAAACTTGAACTCTGATATCTGACAGAATTGGATTCATATTCCTCCTGTGATGATACAAACTAAATGGAGGCCCATTGACTCCTTTTTGTTCTTTTTAAATAAACAAGGGATAAGATTATCGAGACACTTTTTGCTCTTTAGGCACAAATGATCTCTGAAAGGATACACAGAAATAAGGGTAAGTGGTGTGGGTGCTGGGAGAATGGGAAGTGATAACAGGAAGACAGTGGTTCATCTTCATGATACCACCTGTTTTAAATTCTTTGAATCAAAGGATTAAATTTCTCATTCAAAAGAGATATCATCTCTAAAAAGGTTTAAATTGTTGTGAGAACTGAGATAAAGCATGTGAAATAATGCTGAGCTGAAATGCAAGGATACATCCCTTGTCCTCCTGTAGCTCAGTGTGGGGGATTTTAATGAAGAGTGTAATTGGGAATGTATTTCCTGTTGGTCACAGTGCAGAAGGCACAAGATGGTACCAGCAGAAGATGACTGACTCAATGACCAGGTATCACTATTAAAAATAGAGCACAAATGAATCAAACATTACCTTATGTAAATTTATGATTACAAATGGTATGCCTTGACTCCATGTACAAATAGAGATACAGCATGTATCCCATTTGTTTGCAATAAAAAAAAAAAAAAGCAAAAAAAAAAAAAATAGAGCACAGACAAATGGCAATTTCCTTTTCTGGAATGACCATTTAGCAGTCATTCATTTTACTTTCTACATTCACAGATAGATTTGTGACCTGAAGAAGCACCTCATTATTTCCAAGTAAAAAAAATTGGTCATTTTTATTAAAAAAAAAAAAAAAAATCTACTGCTCAAGCAGTCTAAAAGTACATGATAGAATTTCTTTCTAGACATTTCCAGACATTTTGGTTTGGGTAAACATCTATTTGAAAAATATTGGTTGAATAAAAAGTGCCAAAGTCAGATAAATGGAGTCTCAATGTAAGGCAAGACTTGTGAAATTATTTGAACTCTTGGTTGTTTTCATCAGCTTTTTCGTGGCTATGACCAAAAGACCTGACAAGAACAATGTAGAGGAGGAAAAGTTTACTTGGCTCATGATTTCAGAGGTCTCAGTCCATAGACGGTCAACTCCAGAGCTCTGAGCCCAGAGTGAGGCAGAACATCATGGTAGAAGGGTGTGGAAGAGGAAGGCAGCTCAGGACATGGCAATCAGGAAGCAGAGAGAGTTCCACTCACCAGGGACAAAACATAAACTCCAAAGGCATGTCCCCGGTGACCTACCTCCTCCAGTCACTCCCCTCCTACCTGAAGTTACCACCTAGTTAATTCCTAGTAGGGGATTAATACACTGATTAGGTCAAAACTCTCATAACCCAATCATGCCACATCTAAACTTTCTTGCACTGTCTTATATTGAGCTTTTAGGGGACACCTCATATAAACCATAACATTGATATAAGATGATTAACGGCCACCATTATTCATGGGTTTGAATTCAACATTCACTTCCAGCTTCAATTTAACATTAATTCCAGTTTCAGAAAATATTTATGAGGGCCTCCTATGTATCTCATACTGTTTTAGAAGCTGGATGAGCTTCTAAAGAAATATTGCATATAATTTAGTTTCCATTCTCATGAGTTTTTTTTTTTTTTTTCCTTTTGACAAAAATGTACAAAGCCTCGGGTGAGCCTGCACTTACTTATATGTAATAAAATACCAGGACAGGAAGAAATTCATGGTGGATGGGCTGTCACAGAGAAGGGAAACCTTAGATGGACTAGGAAGGATTAGCCTCCCAGGATGTGAGACGACACCGGAATGATTCACTTTCAGTAATAACCGTAATCTCTATTTCTTCACAGCCAGGCAGACACAAACGTTAATTGTACTTTGCACTGGAAAAATTAAACAGTGGATAAAGTCATGCAAACATGAACACAACCAAATCTTTCTGCTTAGCCATTTGTTCCTTGTTAAGTCACCTTCTTATAATGAATTGTTATGAAAAACCGGGGGCAGGAACTGGTCTCTGAAAACAGTAAAATAAGCTCTCTGAGGTGTGAAAATGAAATCTCCTTCTGCTCTCAGCTTTGGGATGGCAGTGGACCTAGATACGACAGGGGCACTCCCCTGGGTGCTGGCCACAGCTCATCAAGAGCACTCTTGGAAGAACTTTAAAAATGAGCTAAAAAGTGTTGGGGCAGGGAGTTAATTAGAACATTTAACATTGTAGAGATTAAAAATTCAGTAAAGTTTCTTAAACAATCATCTTTTCTGAGAGTAATGTCTTTTGATTAAAAAAGTATGTGTGTGTAGACACACATGCATATATAAATATAGACAGATATACATACATATGGTATATTCATGTCATTTCAGGATTTAAAAAAACAGTTCATCGATCAATCGGACACCCATTATCCTGAAGCCACAAATACAACAGGGTGGAAATTTCTTATCCTGAAGCCACAAATACAACAGGGTGGAAATTTCTTCCCTCTCTGCTTTGCTGATGGTCCCCATGGAGAGCTGAGCTGGACTGACGCTGCAGGAAATGAGAAATGTGGAGCAGAGATGGCAGGCAGGTGCCCCGATAGCAATGTCTTCTATGAAGTGCATTCCTGCCTCGTACAACAAGGGATTATCTTTAAGCCGAGAAGCTCAAGGCGATTCCTTTGAATTAGGCCAGTGGTCACTATCGTGGCTCTAATAAAATTAATGAAATGACTAATTAGATGCAGAATATTATGCTATCGTTACAGTTCACTAAGAAGGAAAAATGTGACAGTCTCTGCTTAAGAAGCTTATGGCCTAAAGGAAATACAAACAGACCTTAATTTCCTTTTTTCTCACTTGAGTGAATATATCTTACACTGCTCTGTCAAATCAGAAAGGCTCTGTTAGGGAGAATAAGCTCCTTTTAACGTGTATGCAGAAAGAAACCTGAAGAGTTGAGCAGTTCAAGCAGCAGTCACCCTTTTGGTGGCACTGTAAGGGTCCTGTGAAAAACAGACTGGCATAGAGATGGCCATTCCTCTCAATTCCAGTCTTATATCCAGAGCCTGCATCAGCCACTGAAAACCCTGCAGAATGAAATCTTGGAAAGACAGAAAATTAATAGTTGCGAGCCCTCCTAAAAGGATGTTTTATTTTACTTACCTAAATTACTGTTATTTTCATTGCAAAATCATGGTCCTTCACATCTGCTGACTTAAAGCTGATATGCTTTGTGTACCTGAAGGGAGAGACTCCAGGTACCGAAGACCATATCTGATGGATAGAAATGTAAACCTTAGTACTTTTCTCTGAGGACAACCCTCTAATTTCAGTAAGAGTTGAGCCACAGGGTGCTTTTATACAAGCACCCAGAATGAAGGTTTGCAGATCATGAATGAAAGAATTAAAACATTTCTGAGAATAACACACTGCTGATATCTACAGGACTATTTTCCCTAAGATGTTTTTAAGTAATAATTTGGAGGCATTTGTTTAAGGATGTTGCTCAGTTATTTTCTGTAGGTTCCTGTCTTTTCCCCTACCATGTCAGTTTCCTGAAGTTAAAGGCCAACAGCAGATGGCACATTCAGAGATCAGCTCTAAATTTGTGCACATGAAGAGCAAATCAAATCCTCCTAGATCTTCCTATCAGGCTGCTTTAAGATTAGGCAAGGCCAGGTGATCTTCCAGATGGCAAAGACATTCTTAAACCATGGTTGCTCAAAATCAGCTTGGAGACCTTGCAACATTTTATAGACCCTTTGAAGCTGGTCCCCTTCCACCTGGGGCATGACTTGGAGTTATCATACTTGGTGCCTAGACTTTGGCTTCTGCTTTGATCCTTGATGCACCTTTCCTCTGGCCCTACGCATCTTCTTCTTTTTTTTTTTTTTTTTTTTTTTTTTAAATCTCAGAGTCCTTTGACTGGGCGAGATCAACTCTTATTTTCTTCCTTTGTGTCTCATCTACATACTTTGTTCCTCCTCAGTTTCATACTCCAAAAACCTTCAGTTTTGTAACTTTAAAAGCCTTCAAGGGTTTTTTTTTTTTTTTTGAAGGTATGTGATACAAATTTGCTTATCATAAAGGGTAAATGTGACAAAAAATATTATGTGGGACCAACATCTGGCTGTTCACATGTTATGGAATTAATGAGATTTAAAGGCCCTTTGATCAAAAAACATCTCCCTTAGTGGCCTGTCATTGCATCTGAAAATGTAAATTTTCATGTCCAGAAGGCCTCTGCTCAAATATAACCATCTTTTCTGGGAGGTACACATACAAATTAATTGCCATCAATCTATTAGATGCAGTAAGTGATTCTGTGTCCTAGCAGAGCAGGCTGTGAAAAAATAAAACATGGAGAAAGAAAGTCTAAATAGAATTGAGTTGAGAATGTATTAGAGCTATGCTGTCTGGTACAAAAGACACTGGCCCTATGTGCCTATTTAAACCAAAATTAATTAAAATAAGATAAATAACACTAGTCACACTTCAAGAGTCTCAGCAGCTCCAGCAACCTACAGCTACCATATCACACAGAGCAGAGAGAGAGCACTTTTCTTTCTGCTAGAAGTTCTATTGCACAGCTCTGTCTAGAGTACAGCAGACTTAATGGAGAAAGCATGCCTAAATGGACTATTTCTATGTTTTGCATGGAAATAGAGAACAGCAAGTTACCATAAAAGGTAAGGGAGGGAAAGAGCTCCAGTAGAGAAATCAGATCTCCTAAGGTAGTGCTGGCAGGGAGACCAAAGATGAGCATTGACTGTTTCACCATTTTATTTGGAGTCTTCTGCTTAGATATTCCATTAAGAAGAGGTAGAATTCCCCAACCAGTCATGCCTGGGGTGAAATTCTGGGTCTGCCAAATATTAGCTGAGTGCCTGTGGGAAAGTCTTTTGACTCTTCTTAATCTTTCCTCATCTATAAAATAGAGTTTGTGATTCTTACCTTGCACCATTGTCATGAAAATTAAAGACAGTACATGTGAACCTGGTGTATTGTAGGCATTCAATGGAGCTGTGGTCTCATAAAGCCCATCACTCTGCCTTGAACCACTGACTGAGACTCAGATATCTTTGCATCTCTGTGTGGAGCACAGAGGAGGCATTCCATAAATAGTTGTTGAATTTAATTGAACTCGAGTACTCCTACCTCTCTTTTTTATACTCTCAATTTCACTATGAATGAAAATTCAATGAAAGAAAGATGCTGTGCAAACTGATGTCATTAGCGTTGCAGGAGTAATTAACATGAAATAGGATCAGAAGACAACAATCCCTTAGAAGTTAATCCTTTTATGTTAATGGAATTGAAATATTATAATTCATAAAATAGCACTTAAAATAATACTGCTTGGACAGTTAAGGCTTGTTATTTATATTTGTTGAATTTTTAAAATTATACCCTTCACAGAATTGCTTGAGGGCACAAGTACAAAGAATTAATACATTAATTATCATAAATGAATCATTAAACAGCAACAGAAATAAACTGCTTAAGCCAATATCTTTAAAAGACAAAACAAAATAAGCCAGCAGCCTTAGTGATCCTGTACTGGGAAAAGTGGGTTCAAAGAGCATGGGATGGGTAGAGCTTCGGGTGCAAGTGGAGTCCTGTGTGTTTCTCAGTTCCCTTCCACAGTCTTCATACCCACACCAATGTGGACAGATGGTACACTCTTGGTAAGACATTTTATAATCTTTCTTTGGTCTCCACTCATGGCTGTGTTTTTTCCTTTCTTTATAGATACCTAAAAAGGGCTATTAATCCACTCTGAGGCATCAGTGAGCAGCATCTGGGTCTTTACTTCCTAATTTTTCAAGTGAGATATTTGAAACTTTTGATGAAAAGTTTTCAAATCTGACTCCAAAGACTCCAAAACCACTCAGACTTGGAGAAGAGAAAGGGGGATAGGATGCATGAGCAGGCCCAGACCAGATTCACTCCCTCTCCACCAAGGTTAGGCCAGCACAGCCCAGTTGGTTTGCTTTTATGAGGTTTAAAGAAAAGTATCCAATAATTTAAAAATAATTATTTTGGAAATCACCAAATTAGGCAATTCTAAATGTCTGATTTGTTTAAGGTCTGTATCTTGGTCCTTGCTGTGAGCTTATAAACCCCATAGTCAGATGCAATGAATTTCTGGGGAACCCTGACATTAAAAAAAAAAAAAAAAGAATCTCTCCAGAGGATCTTAACTTGTAGCCAGGGTTGAGAGCTATTGTTCATTCCAACTGTGTTGGTCTCTTTTTAAGTGCAAATAAGTAGGGGCACAGTTCATGTTCTTCTGCCCAGGAGACTTGGTGTTTAATGTAGATTATTTTTTCTTTCCATATCCCTACATAAATCAACACCCGCACCTTGATACTCACCAAATAACAGCTGCTATGACTCTTAAACTGTTTCGCTTCATCTTTTAACTCCACTGATTTCTGTCTGTTGTCAAGATGAGCTATTCATTTAATTAAGATGGTCTATTTTAGTAAATCTCTAAGTACCCAGGTATCAATGTTGAGATCGCTACACAAGTGTTAGAGTGTATTTTGCTTTCTGTGTGTGATTTTTATGACAATGTTGAACCTGTTATTAAAGAACCTTGCTCATATTAGTTTGCAACTAATAAGGTCACAATAGGAACCCAGATATAATTCCACTAATCTGTTACAAATGTGTGAACGCTTTGTGGTTACCACTCATATACTGAGCTGGGTGTCTGCTACCGCTATGGCACCAAGGTCGGTTAACAAGGTCAGCTAACAAGGTCGGCACTGGGGGGCTTTTTTCTTACCACTTTCACACTCCAGTTCAGTGGTTACAAAGTCAGCACACAGGCAGCACGTGGAAAAAAGAACCCAACTGGATCTTCAGAACAGCTGGGGAGCACTGGCCATGGTGACTGAGGGAACAGAATCTGTTCACCTTGGGGCTGATGTTGTGGCTCAGTGGTAGAATGCTTGTCCAGCATGTCTGAGGCACTGGGTTTGATCCCCAGCACCACATTAAAGAAAAACAAAAACAAACAAAAAACAAACCTAAATAGACAAAATAAAGGTATTTAAAAATATTAAAAAAAAAATCTGCTCACTCCTCACTTCTTTCTTCCTCCTCTCCATCTTTCCTTCCTCCCTCCCATTCAGAAAACTGGAGAAAGTCAGAAAATAGAAAATAATATAAAAACCCATTTACCTTCACTAGCGTCATCAAAACTTAACATTTTAAAAATAATCAATTCAATACTTATTTTAAGAAATAGAAATCCCACAATAGAGGTGAAGCTACTTGTACAACTCCCTGTCTTGAACTCATGCTCTATCCAGTGAATCCCAGGCTTTGCTGCATATTATAATCACCCAGAGAAATTCAAAATTCCTGTTGCCCAGCTTTCATTCAATTAGAACGTCTAGGGAGGCAGCCTTTAGTACATTTTAAATTCCCCAGGTCATCATTACAATGTGCAAAGGTTAGAAAATACTGCTCTAGCTTTCATTCCACAGGTAACAACAATACAATATTTTGTGTTTATGTTTTTACTGCATATATGTATTTATTAATAGGCAATATAGTTTTTAAAATTTTTTAAATTTTCGTAATTAGTTATACATGACAGAATGCATTTATGTCTTTTGGTAAATCATACATAAATGGAGTATAATATTCTCATATTCCTGATTGTACATGTTGTAGGTCATGCAAGTGGTGCAACCATTATGGAAAGTGATATGGAGATTCCTCCGAAAACTTGGAATGGAACCACCATTTGACCCAGCTACCCCACTTTTTGGTTTATACCCAAAGGACTTAAAATCTACATATTACAGTGAGGTAGCCACATCAATGTTTATAGAAGCTCAACTCACAATAGCTAAACTATGGAACCAACCTAGATGTCCTTCAATAGATGAATGGATAAAGAAAATGTGATATATATATACATAGATGGAATATTACTCCGCCTTAAAGAAGAACGAAATTATGGCATTTGCCAGTAAATGGATGAAGTTGGAAGTTTCTACTTGTGTAAATGATCTTTAAATCACAATGCTTCGTTTGCTACTGGTCCATAAGAATGAAATTAGTTTTCAGTGTGTGGATTTTTATGTCCAGAAACTTTGTTGAATTTTCTTATTGACTTTAGGATATTTTGTGCAGATTCTCTTAGATTTCATTCGGAGGTAATCATATCACCTATATATAGTGACAATTTTCTTTCTGATCATTATAAATTTTGTGCCTTTCTTTTATCTCTCTGCACTGTTTAGGACCTCCGGCTTAATGTTTAATAAAATCTTTCATAAAAACCCTTAGCGGGCGATCCAAGATGGCGGCCTAGAGGGAGACTGCACCTCCGGTCGCTCCACAACCCAGGAGTTAAGAAGGGGAGGCATTGAGAGACTCGGACTGAAGTGGAGCCACGGGTGAGTCTGCCCACTGGGTAAAGCTCGGCCCGGGTGGCAGGCCCAGATAGAGGTGGCTTATCGGAGCCGGGCAGGGCAGCTAGAGTCATCCACAGGCAGTCCTGCGCACTCCGGCGGTGGGCCCCGCCCACACAGCCAGCTTCTCCAGGTTCTCGGAACGGAACTGGCCCGCTAGTGAGAGCCTGTCTGAACAGAGCACGCTCCGAGTCCCGGAGCCCCTGCAGTGCAGTGTACTCCTGCAAAGAACCAGCGGAGAGCCTCGATCTGCAGTCAGCCTCAGGGATAAGGGCAGGGCAGCCGGAGACCTCTTCAGGCGGCTCTGTCCACTCCGGCTTGAGTCTTCCCAAGGTAGTCTTCCACACTCCGGCAGTGGGCTCTTCCCACACGGCCAGCTGCACGGTGCAGGCCCACAGTGAGAGCATTTCCGCACAGAGCCAGTTCCAAAACGTGGAACCAGTAGGGGGCTAGGGGCAGTATTCTTCGAATGAGCTGCTTTATCAGATTCCTCCAAGACATCAGGCTACTGAAGGCTGGGAGGTGATACACTGGAAATCTACTGGGACACTATAAGCCAATAGTGGAAAACTGCAATATCTCAGGGTCCCACTGACAACTGACCATTATGAGAAAACAAGGGAAGAAATGTCCCAAACAAACCTAGATACTACATCAATAAAACCCAATGACAGCAGAGCAGAAGAAATGTCAGAAAGGGAGTTCAGAATGTACGTAATTAAAACGATCAGGGAAGCTAATGAGGAGATGAAAGAGCAAATGCAGGCATTGAAGGAGGAGATGAAAGAGCAAATGCAGGCATTAAATGATCGCACCAATCAACAGTTAAAAGACCAAATACGGGAAGCAAGAGATCATTTCAATAAAGAGTTAGAGATACTGAAAAAAAAACCAAACTGAAATCCTTGAAATGAAGGAAACAATAAACCAAGTTAAAAACTCCATAGAAAGCATAACCAATAGGATAGAACACCTGGAAGACAGAACCTCAGACATTGAAGACAAAATATTTAACCTTGAAAACAAAGTGGAACAAACAGAGAAGATGGTAAGAAATCATGAACAGAATCTCCAAGAACTATGGGATATCATGAAAAGGCCAAATTTGAGAATTATTGGGATTGAGGAAGGCTTAGAGAAACAAACCAAAGGAATGAACAATCTATTCAATGAAATAATAACAGAAAATTTCCCAAATCTGAAGAACGAAATGGAAAACCAAGTACAAGAGGCTTATAGAACTCCAAACATACAAAATTACAACAGACCCACACCAAGGCACATTATTATGAAAATACCTAACATACAAAATAAAGACAGAATTTTAAAGGCCGCGAGAGAAAAGAATCAAATTACATTCAGAGGGAAACCAATAAGAATATCAGCAGATTTTTCAATCCAGACCCTAAAAGCTAGAAGGGCCTGGAACAACATATACCAAGCCCTGAAAGAAAATGGATGCCAACCAAGAATCTTATACCCAGCAAAACTTACCTTCAAATTTGACGATGAAATAAGATCCTTCCATGATAAACAAAAGCTAAAGGAATTTACAAAAAGAAAGCCAGCATTACAGAACATTCTCAGCAAAATATTCCATGAGGAAGAGATGAAAAACAACGATGCAAATCAGCAACAGGAGGCGCTAGCCTAAAGGAATAGCCAAATAAAGGAGAAACCGAATCATGTCAGAAACAAATATGAGTCAATTGACTGGGAATACAAATCATATCACAATAATAACCCTGAATGTTAATGGCCTGAATTCATCAATCAAAAGACACAGACTGGCAGATTGGATTAAAAAGAAAAATCCAACAATATGCTGCCTGCAAGAGACACATCTCATAGAAAGAGACACCCATAGACTAAAGGTGAAAGGATGGGGAAAAACATACCATGCACACGGACACAGCAAAAAAGCTGGAGTATCCATCCTCATCTCAGATAATGTGGACTTCAAACCAAAACTAGTCAGAAGGGATAAAGAAGGACACTACATGCTGCTTAAGGGAAGCATAAATCAGCAAGACATAACAATCATAAATATCTATGCCCCGAACATTGGCTCATCCACGTACGTCAAACAAATCCTTCTCAATTCCAGAAATCAAATAGACCACAACACAATAATACTAGGCGATTTTAACACACCTCTCTCACCACTGGATAGATCGTCCAAACAAAAATTGAATAAAGAAACTATAGATCTCAACAACACAATCAGCAATTTAGACTTAACGGACATATATAGAATATACCATCCAACAAAGAACGAATACACTTTCTTCTCAGCAGCACATGGATCCTTCTCTAAAATAGACCATATTTTATGCCACAAAGCTACTGTTAGTAAATACAAGAAGATAGAGATACTACCTTGTACTCTATCAGATCATAATGGATTGAAATTAGAAATAAATGACAGAATAAAAACAGAAACTTCTCCAATACCTGGAGACTAAATAATACACTATTATATGATGAATGGATAACAGAAGACATCAGGAGGGAAATTAAAAAATTCTTAGAAGTAAACGAGAACAAAGACACATCATATCAAAATCTCTGGGACACTATGAAAGCAGTACTTAGAGGAAGATTTATTTCATGGGGTGCATTCAAAAAAAGAAGTAGAAATCAACAAATAAACGAGTTAACACTACAGCTCAAAGCACTAGAAAAAGAAGAGCAGACCAATACCAAAAGTAGTAGAAGACAGGAAATAGTTAAAATCAGAGCCGAAATCAACGAAATCGAAACAAAAGAAACAATCGGAAAAATTAATAAAATAAATAGTTGGTTCTTTGAAAAAATAAATAAAATTGATAAACCCTTAGCCACACTAACAAAGAGAAAAAGGGAGAAAACTCAAATTACTAAAATTCGGAATGAACAAGGAAACATCACAACAGACACGAGTGAAATACAAAACATAATTAGAAGCTATTTCGAAAATCTATACTCCAACAAAACAGAAAACCTTGAAGACATCAACAAATTTCTAGAGACATATGAACTACCTAAACTGAACGAGGAGGACATACACAACTTAAATAAACCAATTTCAAGCAATGAAATAGAAGAGGTCATCAAAAGCCTACCAACAAAGAAAAGTCCAGGACCAGATGGGTTCTCAGCCGAGTTCTATAAAACCTTTAAAGAAGAGCTCATTCCAATACTCCTCAAACTATTCCATGAAATAGAAGAGGAGGGAACCCTACCAAACTCGTTCTATGAAGCCAATATCACCCTGATACCTAAACCAGACAGAGACACATCAAGGAAAGAAAATTTCAGACCAATATCCTTAATGAACATCGATGCAAAAATTCTCAACAAAATTTAGCAAATCGCATACAAATATATATTAAAAAGATAGTGCACCACGATCAAGTGGGTTTTATCCCAGGGATGCAAGGTTGGTTCAACATTCGGAAATCAATAAATGTCATTCACCATATCAACAGACTTAAAGTTAAGAATCACATGATTATTTCAATAGATGCAGAAAAAGCATTTGATAAAATACAGCATCCCTTCATGCTCAAAACACTAGAAAAAATTGGGGTAATGGGAACATTCCTAAACATTATAAAGGCCATCTACGCTAAGCCCATGGCTAATATCATTCTAAATGGTGAAAAACTGAAAGCGTTCCCCCTAAAAACTGGAACAAGGCAGGGATGCCCTCTTTCACCGCTTCTATTCAACATCGTCCTTGAGACTCTAGCCAGAGCAATCAGACAAACCAAAGAAATTAAAGGGATACGAATAGGAAAAGAAGAACTCAAACTATCCCTGTTCGCTGATGACATGATTATATATTTAGAGGAACCTGGAAATTCCACCAGAAAACTTTTAGAACTCATAAGTGAATTCAGTAAAGTAGCAGGTTACAAGATCAATGCTCATAAATCCAATGCATTTTTATACATAAGTGATGAATCTTCAGAAAGAGAAATTAGGAAAACTACTCCATTCACAATAGCATCGAAAAAAATAAAATACTTGGGAATCAATCTCACAAAAGAGGTGAAAGACCTCTACAATGAGAACTACAGAACACTAAAGAAAGAAATTCAAGAAAACCTTAGAAGATGGAAAGATCTCCCATGTTCCTGGATAGGCAGAATTAATATCGTCAAAATGGCTATACTACCTAAAGTTCTATACAGATTCAATGCAATTCCAATTAAAATCCCAATGATGTACCTCGCAGAAATAGAGCAAGCAATTATGAAATTCATCTGGAAGAATAAAAAACCTAGAATAGCTAAAGCAATCCTCAGTAGCAAGAGCAAAGCAGGGGGTATTGCAATACCAGATCTTCAACTCTACTACAAAGCAATAGTAACAAAAACGGCATGGTATTGGTACCAAAATAGACAGGTAGATCAATGGTACAGAATAGAGGACATGGACACAAACCCAAATAAATACAATTTTCTCATACTAGACAAAGGTTCCAACAATATGCAATGGAGAAAAGATAGCCTCTTCAACAAATGGTGCTGGGAAAACTGGAAAACTATATGCAATAGAATGAAACTAAACCCCTATCTCTCACCCTACACAAAACTCAACTCAAAATGGATCAAGGACCTCGGAATCAGACCAGAGACCCTGCATCTTATAGAAGAAAAAGTAGGTCCAAATCTTCAACTTGTTGGCTCAGGATCAGATTTCCTTAACAGGACTCCCATAGCACAAGAAATAAAAGCAAGAATAAACAACTGGGATAGATTCAAACTAAAAAGCTTTCTCTCAGCAAAGGAAACTATCAGAAATGTGAAGAGAGAGCCTACAGAGTGGGAGAATATCTTTGCCAACCATACCTCAGATAGAGCGCTAATTTCCAGAATCTATAAAGAACTCAAAAAACTCTACACGAAGAATACAAATAATCCAATCAACAAATGGGCTAAGGAAATGAACAGACACTTCACAGAAGAAGATGTACAAGTAATCACCAGATATATGAAAAAATGTTCAACATCCCTAGTAATAAGGGAAATGCAAATCAAAACTACCCTAAGATTTCATCTCACCCCAATTAGAATGGCGATTATCAAGAATACAAGCAACAATAGGTGTTGGCGAGGATGTGGTGAAAAAGGAACACTCATACATTGCTGGTGGGGTTGCAAATTAGTGCAACCACTCTGGAAAGCAGTGTGGAGATTCCTCAGAAAGCTTGGAATGGAAACACCATTTGACCCAGCTATCCCACTCCTTGGCCTATACCCAAAGGACTTAAAATCAGCATACTACAGAGATACAGCCACATCAATGTTCATTGCTGCTCAATTCACCATAGCCAGATTGTGGAACCAACCTAGATGTCCTTCAGTTGATGAATGGATAAAGAAACTGTGGCATATTTATACAATGGAATATTACTCCGCAATGAAGAATGATAAAATTATGGCATTTGTAGGCAAATGGTCGAAATTGGAGAATATCATGCTAAGTGAGATAAGCCAATCTCAAAAACTAAAGGACGAATGATCTCGCTGATAAGCGGATGAGGACATATAATGGGGGGTGGGAGGGGCTAGCATTAGGTTTAGGGTTAGGTTTAGAGTTAGGCTAAGGAGAGCAGTAAGAATGAAGGAAAGAAGGACTGTGTAGAGGGAAAAGAGGGGTGGGAGGGGTGGGAGGGGTGGGAGGGGTGGAGGGGAGGGGAAAAATATAATAAACATCATTACCCCATGTAAACGTAAAAAAAAATAAATAAATAAAAAAAAAAAATAAATAAAGGCCCTGAGAAATTAAAAAAAAAAAAAAAAAAAAAAAAAAAAAAAAAAAAACCCTTAGCGTCTTTCTGATGACAAAGAAAATGCTTCTAACATTTTATTTTTAAGAATCATGTCTACTGGGCTGAGGAGATAGCTCAGTTGGTAGAGTGCTTGCCTCACAAGCACAAGGCCCTGGGTTCAATTCCCAGCACCACAAAAAAAGAAAAGAAAACAAAACAAAACAAAAAAAAAAACAAGAATCACATATCTGCTATAGTTTCTCCTCCTTCCCTTTGGTGAATTCCTGTTACAGGTTTAGAAATTTTTCTTCTTATTTCGCTAAGGTTTTTTGTCATGAAAATATGTTGAAATTTTTTTTTTTTTTTGGTAAGGGGCACTTGACCACTAAGCTACATCCCCAGCCCTATTTTGTATTTTATTTAGAGACAGGGTCTCAATGAGTTGCTTTGCACCTTGATTTGCTGAGGCTGGCTTTGAACTCGAAATCCTCCTGCCTCTGCCTCCAGGGCAGCTGGGATAACAGGCATTCGTCATCGTAACCAGCACATGTTGAATTTTATCATACACATTTTTTTTTTGCATCTACTGAAAGATCATATTATTTTCTATTTTAATATGTTGAGAACAAATTATACAAATATACCTACCTTAAATATTATCATGTGGAAGTTATACACACACGCACACAGCCAGTATTATGAATCCAGTTGCACAAGTGTGTGATAACGGAAAACATGTGGTATCTGCCTCATCCTTCAATTTCTGAGGCAAGCACTCCTGATTATTTTATGTTTCCTCTGGCATTTTCCTTCTTTTTAAAATAGTAACAAATGAGTACTCATATATTTTGTTCTAAAGTTTGCATTGTTTGAGATTAATATAGCTGTCCAGTTTTCTTTGAATTAGTGTTAGCATGGTAAGTCTATCTCTATCCCTTTATTTGAACTTACTGTATATCTCTGTATTTTAACAGTTCCTGTCTCTTAATAACTGCATTTAGGTAATCACATTTAAGTATCAGTTTTTTGATAGTATTGGATTGATATTTACCATATTTGAAACTGTTTTCTATCTATTGCATTTATTCTTTATTTTTTCTTCCTTTTTTCCTGCCTTTTCTCTTTCTCTTTTTCTTTTTCTATATTTTTTGCTTACTTGTTTGTTTTGTTTTGCTTTGGTGGTGCTGGGGATCAAACCCAGGGCTTATGCATGCTAGGCAAGGGCTGTACCAATGTGCTACATCTTCACCTCATCTTCTCTGGTTTTAATTGAACATTTTATATGATTTCATTTTTTTATCCTCTCAACATACCAATAACACTATCAGTTAGTGATTTTTCTTGAGTTTGCAATCTACATTTACAACGAATCTACATTTATTGTCAAATAGCACTAGAACACTTCATGGGTAGGACAAGAACCTTACAACAAAACATCAGTTTCTCCCCTTTGTTCCTTCATGACATTTTTGCCATTGATTTCACTTACTGATATGCTATAATCACCTAATACAGTTGTCCCTTGATATCCATGGGGAATTTGTTCTAGGACCACCTGTGAATATAAAAATCTGCAGTTGCTTAAGCCTCTTATACAAAAGGACATTGTATTTGCATATAACCTATACACATCCTCTCATATACTTGAAATAATCTCTAGAATACTTATGGTACCGGATGTAAGATAAAAGCATGGTTGTTATACTGTATTTTGGGGGGAATAATAAGAAGGCAAAAAAATCTGTACATGTTTAATACAGACAGAAATTTTGCCCATATATTTTCCATCCATGGTTGGTTGAATCCAGAGATGCAGAGGGCCAACTGGATATTGGTACTATTATTATTTTAATAAGCTATCTCTTAGATCAATTAAGAATAAGAAAGATAAAAGATTTTATTTTACTTTCATCTTTTCCTTCTGATGTTCTTCCTTTCTTTCTAAAGATCCAAATTTCTGATCTGTATCAGTTTCCTTCCGTCTGAAGAATTTTTTAACATTTCTTGTACAGCAGGTAATGAATTCTCTCAGTTTTTGTTTGTCTGAGAAGTCTTCATTTCTCCTTCACTTCTAAAGACAGTTTTACTGAATAAAGCATTCCAGGTTGGTGGCATTTTCCTTTCAACATTCTAAATCTTTTACTCCACTTTTTCTACTTGCCTGGTGACTGATCAGAAGTCTTTTGTACTTTTTATCCTTATTCTTCTATTGGTAAGATTTCTTTATGGCTTCTTCCAAGATTTTTCTTTCTTTCTTTTTTTGGTTCTATGCAATCTCATCCACAGATTTGGTGAGCTGGTGGGACCTGTGCCTCCTGAGATCCCACTGGCCCGGATGAAGCAGGGTCTGGCTTCTGTCCCGAATGCCATGTTATGAGTGTGAGAACCCTCTCAGCACCAGTCGAGGCCTAGACCCTGTGGGAAGGCAACAATGGTACAGAGCTTACAGCTCATTTGCTGGGACTCAGTGGACATCATCTGCCTGGTGCGAACCTAATATGGCTTCTCTTTTTCTTGAGTGCCATGACTCTCAGTTCTGGATTTCTTTGTGAGTTCTTTCTATTGTACTTGTCAACCCCACCCTAAGAAAATATTGGGCTAGATTTTCACTGACTAAAATAAGCTTTTACTTTCTCTGTCTTATCCTGAGACTCCAGTTTATGACTTTTCCTCCAGAGAGGGAATTTCTCAAATCCTGTCTCCTTTTTGGTGTCTAATTTGCTCTATTTAAATACAGAGCATGGACCCAAGGACATATTGAAGTCAAATCTGTACAATCACTTTGAAGAACTGTGGAATACCAAGGTGGTCAATCCTTAGGACCTAAGTACTTCAGGGTCTTTTGGGGGAAGGAAAGTG
This sequence comes from Sciurus carolinensis, assembly GCF_902686445.1. Lineage (NCBI taxonomy): Eukaryota > Metazoa > Chordata > Mammalia > Rodentia > Sciuridae > Sciurus > Sciurus carolinensis. Next base: position 84,772,763 of record NC_062221.1, on the reverse strand, counting down.
AATATAAATAAGAATCAAAGGATTTTGTCAAATATTCTAGTTATTGAGTTTAGTCACTGAAAGAAGGAATGAATGGGCATGACTCTCTAAAAACTCCCCAAAGAGAAACCTTATGTGTTGGAGTATAGAAGTCTAATATATAAGTATTTAAAAAGAACACTTAATTTTTTAAGTATTTCCTTTTTCTTCAGATAAGAATATTAAAATCTTAATTTCTGGGCTTCTGGTCAAACTCCCTTAAGTGGGTGGTGTGATTACTGGTCCCACACAAGGACCTTTGGATCAAACAGCCTTTTGAAACTGAACCTGTGGTAGAGAGACTATCGAGAGCAAGCTAAGGTCACTGATACAGGAGGTCGGCTGATTCAACTATAAATCAGACTGCTGTGTGACACAAATTACTGCAAGTTCCTGAGATGCCTAAGATGAAGAGCACTGTTTCTTTAGAAGAACTTAAGCAGACCAACTTTAAGAAACCCTACAAAACTCAATTTCTTAAATGCATATTTCTGTGTAAACATTGTGGAGTGGTTAGTGATAAGAAGAAAGGCAGTCTCTGAGTAGGAAAAAAGAAGAACATTCAAATACGGTGCCATATTCCACATAGTCTCCAATGTCAACCTTTCAAATTGGTTGAACTCTTGTGAGATAAGCATTTCTATAAACCTTTGAAATAGGAAGTTGCCACTTCTATTGCAAACAAAAATCTCCTTGTCTGTGCCTCTCACTTCATTGCCTCTTTTAAAATAAACTGACTTATAAACAAAGTACTCAGGTCTAGAGGAGGCCATACTTTGTGACCAGCAACTGACTGATTTCCTGGACAAAAGAATTTCCTGGAATAAACAGTAAATTGTATTGATGTAGATGATCTCAATTTGTAGGCAGAAACTTTTGAGATTTAATCATCAAGAGGGACATAGTCAGACATTTCAACTCCCTGAGACCTATTAGACTCCTCTGTATATGTTATTTTCAGTGGGTCCCTGGACACTTTTCCCTGTATTGCTACTCTACCCTTGATATGGTTTGGATGTGAGGTGTCCCCCAAAAGCTCACATGTGAGACAATGCAGGAAGGTTCAGAGGAGAAATGACTGGGTTGAAAAAGTCTTAACCCAATCAGTAAATTAATCCCTGATGGGAATAATTGAAATGGTAGGATGTGGCTGGAGGAGATTGGAACTGGGGCATGGTTTTGAGGTATATATTTTGTATCTGGAGAGTGGAGTCTCTCTCACTCTGCCACCTGATAATGCCAGCTGCTTCCCTCTGCCATGCTTTTCTGCCAGATGTTCTGCCTCACTTGGAGCTCCAAAGAATGGAGCTAGCTTTCTATGAACCAAGACCTCTGAAACCCTGAGCCCTCAAATAAACCTTTTCTCCTCTATAATTGTGCTGGTCAGATCTTAGTCATAGCAGCAAAAAAAGTTGACTAAAACAATCCTCTTTGTTAGATGATCTAATGGATTTCACCTCTCTCAGAATCTATCCTGGCTCCTTCCCTACTCTTATTGCTTACTTGAAGTTCTCTACTTTGGACTTCCACCCTATGTCCCAATCACTCAATATTCTTTAAATCATATCCTTAACTGTCTATCTCCCCCTCAAGGCTGTGAGTTCCTACAGGGCAAAAACTCTTAGTACAATATTCTCTTCTGTTGCCCAGTACACAGCATACAACAAATTGTTTGAGTTTTATGCAATTTTTAAAATTAAGCACTATGCAAAACAAAAACTACAGTCATACTTGTACAGTTCAACTAATTTTCTGATAGTGAATGAACTAATATAACCAGCACCCAGATCAAAGAACAGAACTTTCACAAAACCCCAGAAGCCCTCCCTGTGTTTTTTCCAATTGCATCCACTCCCCCATCCTGACTTCTAACACCATAGGTTAGTTGTGCCTGTTTTTGGACTTCATATAAATAAAACAATACAATTTCATTCTTTTGTGTTTGTTTCATTTATAAAGCATTTTGTTTGGGGGTATGTCACTTGCTGGAATACTAGTTTGATAGTATTCTATTACATAAATACACCATAATTTATCTAGTCCACTATTTTGGGGCATTGAGGTTTCTAATTTGGGGCTACTGTGAATAGAACCTCTATAAACTTTCTTATACATGTTGCTAAGCGACAAAATTAGGCACATTAAAATTTCAGAGTTTATTTGAACAGACAGCTAGTAATACTAGACTGCACTGAGGAGGCTGGAGGGGGAAAATGTTTATAATATGCTCCCCGTAGTAAGACAAAGAAAATATATGTGATGGGTTAAAGAGAAAAGTTCCTACTTAGAAGCTACTTTGGTGGTTTCTGATTGGTTATGTTTAAATTTCCTTTTACTGTTTTTATCAAGTTGGGCTTCCATTTGCTAATATAAAAACCCAACGTGTGGGAGTCAACCAGTCAAATGGTTTTCCAGTTAATTTCTTTCACAATGTGTTTTGGAGCACATGTATTTGCATGTCTAAGACAAAAATTGATGGATTATAAGTTTCTTACATTTTCAGCATTCATGGAAAACACGTTTTCCAAAGTGATTATACCAATTTTCGCTTCCAGCAATAATGCATGAGAGTTTAACAAATGTGTTTTGAATAAAGTAATAAATAAACAAAGGAATAAGAACTGTTTCCTCCCCAAGCTTGATTCTTAAGAGGGATACAGTCTTTCTAAGCTACCCTGGGGTGGGGGTGGGGAATTCTTCTATTCCTTCCTACTTTTTAATTTTCTTTTTATATCTGTTAATAAGTGACTTAAACTACTCTAAATGGAAATATACATAAATGTTACCTCTGAGAAAAATTTCAAGTCATTGAAGTAAAGCTACGATGTGGAAGTTTCCTTTCCTGTCTTTATATTATAACTGCTGAGTACCATTCTGGGAATAACTAGCATTGCTGGAATATCGGTTTGTGAATAATTCTGAGAGTATATTTAATTTTTCAAACACGTGTGAATAATAAATGTCTTCCTTTGTGGGATTACTTAGACTCTTCTCTTGCTGTAAACATACTCTAATCAAAAGTAATTGTGAATTTAAACAACGGAGACCAATTAAAGTGCATTTATATTTGCTGTATGGGTTCACCAGTGTGAATGCCCCTCTGTGACAGGACCCTAATCTAGGCAGTCGCATTACATTATCTGGTTTGAGCATCCTCCAGTCCCAGCAGGTGAGAAGAATGGAGTCAAGAGGCAAAAGACTAAGTGCTGCCAAGAGAAGAGGACATTTATTCAGGAATCAACATTGTTCCCTGACATTGCTGCTTAACTGGCTTTCCCTGCCTGAATCATGGTAATTTGCTGGAGGGCAGCTTACATTTTAGCATAAAATCAAGAGAGGATGGACCTTGCCAGTTTATTGCATTTTCACTTACTCATGGGGTCTTCTCTTTGATGTGCATCAGGGGAACCAACCAAGCAACCTCCTGTGCCAACCCTGGGCCCTACGCTGGGATTTGTCAGGTAATTGTTGCTACTGCTCTGCCACTAATGGGTATGAGGAAAATCCCTGCCTTAAATCACCACTTCTCTGTAGCGCCCATCCACACCTTCTCTGAAAACTTGGTCAAAGTGAGGCGCACAAAAGCTCAGTGGCTTAGTCCTGAAGATTAGAGAACGTTTAGTGGCCACATGCAGAGCTTTCAATCTTTGGACTTTCTTCCCTGCTTCACATGCGTCTCAGGGGCAGGCCCACATGGGGGTGGGGAAATGATGTACACTTGCCTATTGACATCAATATGGTAAAACCCTCCATTTCTGAACTGTGAGCTCTAGTACAAATATTTCCTGTAAATGGTGAGATATAAACTGAATTAAGCAGACCAGAGAGTTCCATTGTCTTTAAATTGCATATTTGCGGACTAATGGAATTCAATTCAAGTGATACTAGAAAGGCAGTGTGGAAGAGACAAATACAAAATTTCTGCCTCTGCCAAACTTTTATCTCATACTATGCTGACTTGAAATAGGTGCCCATGATCCCTATGAGGGGGTACTCATGTTTTGGGGAAGTAAAACTTTTCTACTTTTCTGTCCCATGATAGGACCAGCCAAGAGGACTCCAGGACCCATGGCCATGCTCCCTTAGGTTAAGACTTCCTGATAAAGGACAGGCATCAAAGACAATTTACCCATTCAGGGTAAAGGCTGATTTTTCTTTCTGGATGCAAAGTTGGCGTAAGTGAAGTGTTAGATGGAAAAAGGAAAAAAAAAAAAAAAGGTTTTCCTTCACTTTCTTAGGATTAGAAACTGGGGACCTGCAAAATTAGTTTGCAAAAGAAATTAACAGAAAAAAAGGCACACAAGTTTTATTAACATTTTACATGGATAGGACTTCATAGAAAAGGAATAAAATTTAAAAAAGTAGTTAAACTTGGGAGTTTATATTCCCTTCTTGACCAAAGAAGAAGGGGTTTGGGCTTCAAGAGATAATAAGCAATTGGAAAGTGACTAGGAATTTTTTGGGGGAACTGACAAAAGGTAGGGTTATTTTGGTAAGATTCATTAATGCAAATTCATCTTGGAGTCAACATTTTCCACCATAGATGTGACTTTTCTTGGTTCGGGTTTGGGGAACACCTTTCTCAAGGGGGAATTTATGCTCTGCTTTTACGCAGAAAAGGAGAAGACAGGACTCATCCAACATCTGTTGATTTTTAATTGTCTTCAGTCAAAACAATCCTTTTACCACAGCAGGATATTTTGGGGGAGCTTATTCTGATCCCTTCAGAAAGGTCATTGGTGCTGTCTTCAGAACTGCAGTGAGCAGCTTCTGGTTAATCTCTGTAACACCTTGCTTGAAGTCTTTCCTTGGAGACACCGGAATGGATAACTTGGAACACGTGGAAGCATACACCTTGGTATCACCTTCCTGGGAGCAGAGGAGAAAGTTCTTTGAAACCTAGAAGTTAGCATCAAAGCAGTGTGGAGGTGCCAGAGACCAAGTCACCAGGAACATCCTTACCTAGAGATGGCCTGAACAGTGGCTGAAAGATGTTCCAAATCCCCAGGCACAGGGGTGGGGTGGGAAGACAGGGGGTGGGGACACGTTAAGGCCAGCGGAGGTGGGAGGAATAGGCAGTGACGGGGAGGGTATCTTTCACAAAAATATTTTCTTAGCATGCAAAGAAGAGGAATCTAATAAAGTGGAAGCTCCCAGAAAGCTAGTGAAGATTTAAGCCAGTTACTGTATGAAGCAAAAGTCAATCTTGGATTCATACCAGCAGATGAATTCTTAGAACTAGGTCAGATTATAATACTACGCAATGACTTAAGAGAACAGTTTCCTTTCCTGGAAATGGAGGGCAGAAATAGAGGGTAACTTTCCCTCCAACTGGAGGTGAAGATGGAAACAGAAGGTTGATGATCATCCCGTGTAGGATAAACACATGACAGGCAGGTTGGTACCACACTACTCCTGAAGTTGGGTAGAATGGAAGAAGATGGTGAAAACCTGTAATTCACTCTCAAATGGCAAAATGTGAAGATGGACCTAGAGAATAGTCGTGCTTATTCTTGGTCATTAGGGATCTTTTTGCACTTCTCTTCTTCCCCTGCCTCACACATCTAAGATCCAAAAGAGTGATCTAAGTAATTGGACCATCTGGGCAGAATAGGAACTGTGTAGAAATTTGAACTTGAAGATCTGGACTGAAGAATGTTCTGGCTGTGTCATTTGTTAGCTACACGGCTTGGGTAACTCATTCAACTTTTTGACTTTTACAGAACATATTATTTATCCATAAGCCTAATGAAAAAAGATACTTTAGGTGAGGGGCTTTGTACAAAAGTTGGAAAATACAAACAAATAAGTGAGACAAACAATTTGGATTAAAAAAACGATGATTATCCCCTCTCATGGTTAAGATGGCTATAATCAAAGAGACAAAAATGCTGATGAGAATGCAGAGAAATTAGAATACTTATACACTGCTAGTGGAAATGGAAATACTATAGGCACTTTGGAAAATAATCTGGCAGTTTCTGAAAAGGTTAAATGAGTTACCACATGACCCAGCAATTCTACTCCTAGGCATATCTAAGAGAACTGAACACATCCATCCACACACAATTCTGCATGGAATGTTTATAACAGCATTATTCATAATAGCTAAAAGGTAGAAACCTTCCAAATGTTCACAAGTTGATGAATGGATAAACAAAAGGTGGTGCCTTTGTACAATAGATTTTGTTTTTTGAAGTAGAAAAGAATGAAGTACTGATACATGGTACAGCATGGACAAACCTTGAAAACATGTTAAGTAAAAGAAGCCAGTCACAAGAGATCACAAATTGTGTTTGATCTTAGCCAAAAGGCCAAGAAGTGATAAAGATCACATATTGGAGGATTCGATTTATATGACAGGTCTGGCATAGGAGAATCTACAGAGAAACAAAGTAGGTTAGTGGTTGCCTAGGGCTGGGAATGGGGTGGGGAGAAATGCTGAGCAACTGCTAATGGGTATTGAGTTTTTTTTTTTGGCAGAGGGAGGGGGCAGGGAGGGCAATGAAAATGTAAGAAAATTGATTGTGGCGATGGCTGCAAAAATGTGAATATACTATAAACCATTGAGTAGGACCCTTTAAAAAAAAAGCCAAGGATTTCTAACTTTTTCTGTGAGTGAAACCAATGTGATATTAAGTTCATTAACAAGAAAAAGAGAATTGAGAAATAATACGCTGATATAATGCGTATTAAGATGATTTCATACTGTTTTCATGTTGATCAGCTTCTGATTTCTATATTTATGTTGACATGAGATTTCGATGGCTAGGAGATAATTATTGCTTGCAGCAACAATCTCCTGCATTCCCCTCTGTCCTACTTCCTCCCCTGGTGGTGATGTGGTGAGAGGTGGGTGCCATCCTATGTGTAGTGGGGTCTGTGCTGTGGTGCAGAACCCCTGAAGATAGGGATCTGTGAGCTTTTCTGAGGTTGGAAAATACATTTACTCTCTTTAACTTAATGCGAGTAAATTTTCCTTGGGAAGAGAAGCAGAAAGATCTGGGTTGCTACTCTTTGAAATATGAATAAATGTCCTCAGGGGAAAGAGAAGGCAAACCTTCTGAATCTGCAACCTGGGGGACACGTACTGTCTCCAGAGCTTTGGGTCTCATCCCTTACTTGAAATCTAAACACACATCTCTGGGGAGTAAGTCAGTTTGCTTTCTATTCAGTCATCATTTCACTTCCAAGGCTGGTTTTTTAACCACTTCCCAGTAAAATTTGCCCAGAAAGTCCTAACCATGCAAAAACAGAAGAATATTCATTTCCTAACACATATATAAACCATGGTGTTAGATTCAAGTAGTTGTTTGAAAGGGATATTTACAGGTCATTCTTTTAATCATCATTATTTGAAATGCATTTCTCTATTCAGATCAAAGCCAGAGATTTTCAAACATCTCCACATTTTTTTGGAAATTTATCAATAAGATCATCTTGGTGTTTTCATCTATTCAGTTGCAACCTCTAAGCCTTTACTCTGCACGTCCCAGGGCGGTGGAGAGTAGCTATGGAAAAGAGATCATACAATGGATATTCAATGCTCCTGAAAAAATAGGCATTTGGCTAATATGTAACAACAAGCCCTCAGTCCACAAATAACTGAAAGTTAAGATTGCTTTTTGTGGCAGAATGTATTTCCCAAAACTGTCTGCAATGATAATTCTAGCCCCAAATGCTCCTCCAGAACTTTGCCACGTCCCAGTCAAGAGGCAAAGCCTAAGTCCCCTCCCCTTGAACCTCAGTGGGCATTTGTGTTTGTCTTGGCTAACAGAGTATGGAGAAAGTGATTCTGTGGGGCTTCAGAGATGGGTAATGAATGACAGAACAGCTTCTGCCTGGCTCGCTCTCATTTAGGACATGAGTCTCTGGAACCCAAAGCCATCTGTTTGATGTCCACCTACCCTGATGTTGCTGTGCTGAGAGAGCACACAGAGACAAGCAAACATGCCTAGGAGCCCCCAGAAGTTCCAAATCCCAGCTCGCTGAATCTTCCCTGTCCATGTGCCAGACGTGGGAGGAGGAAGCATTCAGAGCATTCTAGAACGAGTCATCATCTGACTGCACCTGCTGTGATGCTCTGAAAAAAACCATCCAAGTCCAGTCAAAATTTCCCAAATTGGGAGACTTCATAATAAAATAATTGTTGTTTTGCACCATTAAGTTTTGGTGTGGTTTGTTATGGGGCAATGGATATAAGCAAAACTTCCTTTGAGTGTTAAATTAGCAAAAACAACTCACGAAAGGATGAGACTATTTGTAAGTGTGATGGAGGTGACCCGGGAACACAAAATTGAATCAAGGCAAAATCCCAGGGAGGAAGGAAAAGATGTAAGTGTAAAAAAGAAAGCTGATTCTGTCAGTGGTACTGCATCAGATCTGACCAGTGGGAAGCACAGCGTCCTGCTGATAAGATCTCATCAGTTTTTGTCCTGCATTGTTCCTTCAACAATCTTTGAATCTGGTGAGTTATGGAAACAAGGAGGATTTGTGGGGCTTTTACCATGACCTGGATAATATATCTTATAGGCTAACTGCTCCCCACTGCTCTGAGCCCCTGCCCACCCAGAAAGCTGCTCATTTCCCACTTTCCCCTTTAGATCTGTCAACATAGAGAACGTGTTGACCAGACCAGTACTCAGAACTGTACTGATCCAAGAAGCAGCTATGGTTAGGTGGGGTGAGAGGCTGTAAGTAAGGTATATACATCAGTGCCCTCTGTACCAGTTCATGTAAATCAGTCTCCTATGATCTGATTACCTCAGAGTGCACTAATAAAAACTGAGTTCCTAGATGCACCAATCTGACTAGTGGAAAAGGACCCTAATAACTTCTGGAAGGCTTTGCCACCCTGGCCTTCCTCAGAGCTGGCTTTACACATGACCCCTCTGTCTCCAACCCTCGTCTGGTCAACAAGTTTGCTATTGCAATGATCGCTGGTGTTTAGCAACTCTCTACATCAGACCTTTTACCTTATTGAACTAAAATATCGAATGTACAGAAGCAACGGAAATTCTGGACTCTTAAATAGATGAAATCCTAACATGTTTTATAATAAATGGAACTTACCCTAACTTTTGGAACATTCATGGAAATGGAACTGTCCCTGATTTTTTAGTTTTTCCTTGCTATTGCCAATGTTAGTCAACAGTAACAAAACAACAATAAGCAACATTAAGTGCTCACTTAGTGAAGGGCACATTATTTCAAAATATAATCAATATTAATTGTATCACAGGTGACTTAAAAAAATTTTTTTTAGTTGTAGATGGACACAATGCCTTTATTTTATTTATTTATTTTTATGTGGTGCTGAGGATCAAACCCAGTGCCTCACAGGTGCTAGGCAAGTGCTCTACCACTGAGCTAAACCCCAGCTCTCACAGGTGATTTTTTTTTAAAGTCAGATTATTGAGGAATAATTTACAGACAGTAAAATTCACCCTTTTAATACACAGTTCTATGAGTTTCAATAAAATCATATAATCATGTAACCAGCACTCAATCAAAGTTTAGTTCCCCCCACCCCCCAAAAAAAAGTTAGTTTCCCAAAGTTCACTTGTGCCCCTTTGTGGTCACTTTTCTGCCCCCACCCCAGGTTCTGGCAACCTTGGAATTGGTTTTGGTCCTTTTAATTTTGCCTTTTCCAAACTTGAACATAAGTGAAGTCAGAGCACGTAACCTTTTGAACCTGGCTGCTTTAACTGTGTCATTTTTCATCACGTTTGTCCATGTTATTGTATATTTGTGGTTTATTCCTTTTCATTAGTAGGTAGTATTTCACAGTATGAACTTACCACATTTTGTTTGTCAACTCAACAGTTGATGGACATTGGATTATTCCTAGTTTGGGGTGCCATCATGGATAAAGTTCATAAAAATTGGGTATAGGTCCCAGGTGGCAGATTTCTTCAATTCTCTCAGACAAATACATAGGAGTGGCATTGCAAAGAATTTTAAATATATTATGTCAGTTCATCCTTACAAGCAGTCATTTATTGGAAGTGTAACTATTAATTTCTTTTAGGGATGGAAGCTAAGACATGTAGAGGTAATGCAATTACCCAAAATGATGTGGCCAGTGGGCTTAAACCCAGGTTATCTTACTGCAGAGACAGAGGTTTTGACTCAGCTAAGTTAGTAGCTACTACTAACTTATCCCCAGTTATGTGCCCATGTTGGAAATATAAGTGAAAATTGTGATCAAGCGTGATAGAAACATGGTTTTAGATGGAGAAATTAATAGATTGGAGCTTCACATGGAAACCTTTATAGAATCAGTTTGAGAAAATTGGATGGTTCACAAAGAAGGCAATGCAATCAATTCAAAACTCAATTCAAAGATGAGCCCTGACCTTTACTTTTTAATCCAGTTCAAATGGTATATAGAGTGTGCCTAACTGCAGCATTGAAACTGAACTCAGAGATGTTTTCTCATAAGGCTCCTCTGCTCTTGATGCACACTAAATATCATGTTCACACCAAAGCAAGAATAAACAGTGTACCCTCTCAAACACATACATACATTTGAGATTTCTAACACTGCTTTGTCACAATAACAATAGTAATAACTTTAGTATATGAATAATTAACATCTTTAACAGTGACATTTTCTATTCAAATATTTATTGCCTTGGATTGCTAAATGATATTCATAATATGAACAAAAGAGAAACTGTAGCAAAGATTAACCTCTAAAAATGTATTGTGGAGATTTTGGAGTTCTTCCATAGAATTGGAAATAATGGAAAATTGACAGTGAAATATAAAAGCAGATCATGAATAGTTAATACCCAATTCTTCTATGATGTAGGAATTAAAATAAAAACCAAGGAGTCATCCTAGTGACAATTTAAGACAAATTTTTCATCCCCTAGTGCCTAGCACAAGGCCTTGCATTTATTATGCACTGAATAAACATTTACTGAGTTGAATTTAATCTTTCAAAGATAAATGTTTATAGGCATAGTGAGATAATAGTGGCAACTACTTTGTATAAAGTCTATGGGCTTAGCATTAATAAAGGCAATACATTTTTGTCTTACAGAACCAAAAAGGAATACAAATGTTATTATTAATATGGGAACCAACTTCCTCAAAGAATTTCAAACTGAGAGGGATCGTTGACAGTTGTGACTGATGCTTGGCCCTTGAGCACAAGTGTATTCTTTTCTCATGGAATTTAGGTACTAAGGACTGGGGGGTATAGCTCAGTGGCGAAGTGTGTGCTTAGCATGCACAAGGTCCTGGGTTCAATCCCCAGGACTCACGCGTGTGCGCGCGCGCGCACACACACACACACACACACACACACTCAAAGAAGAATTTAGCTACTAAGAAAAGCTCTCAAAAGGTTCTTTTGAGGAGAGGATCATACACAAGGGACTCCAGCAGAACAAAAGCAAATGCAAAAACCTCCAGCTTCTGGAACCTTCTACCTTGTGAAGTAGGGCTCACATTCCACTCATGAAAATGAAAATGATAGAAGCTCTCTTCTGCTTCCCTTGAAGGCAGGTCATTGGCTCAGAGTGTAGGCTCTGCCTCCAGGAGATACTGGCCCCAGTTGGAGTTGGAACCTGTAACTGGAGGAAAGAAAACCTCTGCAGAATCTGTAGAATGTGGCAAGGCTAAGGGCAGAGGCGACTCGGCATCCAACTTCTAGCAACTGAGTAGCATATTTCCAACGGCAACTTCTGGACTCTGCTGCCTACATTACTAGCAGATTACGTGCCAGTCTCTGTACACATTGTTAGTAGCACAAGTGTCTTCATGGGACTAAGTTGATGGTGTGACTTTGGAAGTTGTTCAGTGCTTAGCCTTTCAATCTGGAACTGAGAACCTTAACTGAGAGGTCACCCATTTTAATAAAATAGTTGGAAATAGAAAAAAAAAAAAAGCACATAAAATAGTCTTGAGGAATAAACTGAAGCATATTGGTTTCTACAAAAGAAAACAGAATAATGATAGATAAGGAAAAATGATGGCTAGGGACTTGAATCAAACACTGTTTCCTTCCATGAACATCACCAATGCAGGACCTCAATTCTATTATTATTGGGGGGATGATCCTTTGGCACTATTAACATATTCTTTCTGTTTTTTTCAGCTGATTCAAGTCCCATGCCAGCTTCTACTGTGTTCTCACATTAAGCTAATTTATAGACAATAACTACAATAAGAATTAACTTTTCGAAATTTTACTGTCCTGAGTAATATGGGTTTTTCATCTTCTTAAGAGAAATGACTTTAAGGCAAACTTCTCAAGGGAACGCAGTGGTTGGTTCTCCAGATTTCATTCTCTTTGTCCCCTTTTTGATGGAAACATGCAGATTGTTCAGAATTCATTGCCATTGCATCTCTAGTGACAGTTCTCAGACACGGTGGTCAGGATGGCATTATAATTTATCCCACAGAGAGAAGATGACTGATGGGAAGTGTCTGGAAAAGACAACTATTCCCTCTGTCATGAATGCTATAAAAAGATGTTCCCTTCTTCCATTGGTTGTGAGTGAGGAGGTGATAGCCCCAGTTGTTCTTGTGACCATGTTCTTGTCCCATAGACTGAAAACTTTAGGTTTTCCTGCCACTGGGGAAGTCTGAGTGGTGACAAAGAAGGAAAGCAGGCACTGGGCATCCTTGAAGTGCTGGACCAAGCCCTGCCCAAATGCCTATTCAGGTCTTCTGGTGAGCAGATGAGGAGGCAGAGTTTCCTGTGTACGAGCTTCACTGGAAGTATGCCTGTGGAAGAGAGAGCAGAGAAACGCATGGTCAGTGAAAGCCTTCAGACCTCGATGGAGGTCTGACATCCCAGAAAACAAAGGGGGAGGAAGCAGGATTGACCAGGGAGCGCTCAGGCTGTCATGTGGATGGTACAGTCTCAGCCACCCCACAAGGAAGCTTCAGAACTAAGATCGCCAGTTAGAGGAGCCTCACCTGGGGACAGAAATGCCTGGTCTCTAGAACTCTCCCTGCACTTAATGGCCAGTGCCGTCCAGAAAGCTCAACACCGTGTCCCCTCTTAGCACTGTGGAGGACCCAGAATGCCCAGTGGCTGGTGGCTGTCAGCTGCCTGCGCTCCTCACCAAGTTCGGTCTTTTTTAAAGGAGCATCCAAGTGATATGCCTCCTCTATCTCAGAACTTCTTGAATTACTTGAGTCCCTTAATCCATTTATTATTGTTGTTATTGCTACTATTATATTTAAAACAGTTTGACTTCAGTTTTCTGTTACTTGTGTTGGAAGGATTCTGGACAGTATGTGAAATCATAGCTTCAGATTTTGAAAAGATTATCAGTTCAATGATACGTTAGTTATATGATTTCTTGTATTCAAAAGTGAACAAGTGAAAAAACTTAGTACATATCATAGAACTGCCATGTGGCCGTAAGAAAGTGGTAGCTGTTAGGATTTAGTTCCTTTACAGTTATGCTGCTCTTCAGTGTTAGTGACGGTTATTGAGTTTTTAGTGTTCAAAAGATGCCGTGGTTTCTTTTTGCACAGAAGATAATATTTATAGATCCTTATGTTTGTTCTAATAGTCAACTGATGAAAGATATAAATTTTATAACCTAGTTTTATAAGCCTTTGCTTTGAACTCACAAATCTTGTTACTATATTTGTGAATCTAATAATTTTGTATTACAATTTTAAACACTTCATTTGTTATTTAATTAATGCTCCATTAGCTTATAAACTTGATGGATTAAATCCCTTGATCATTAACACTATTTAGAAACTTTATTCACTTGAATTTCTTAGACATTTCAAACCACAATTACCAATTTAATAAACTCATTCTCTCAAATATTTCCAACACTTTATATTTTAAATGGATAAATCTAACATGCAGGATATTTGCAATCATTATGAAACTCTTAAAATTTAATAAATAAGACCTTATACATTTGATAAAGCAGATTATCTTATCTATTTTAAACATCTTAGGACAGATAAATCGTACATGAAGTAACACAATATATAGGAAACAGCTTCCAAAAAAAGATGAACTCTAAACTTACATCTTCCTGAAGTTGCATACTCAGTTAGTTACCCAACTAAGGGGAGCCGCTTACCATTAAGAACCCACTGTAGTTATTTGGTTAAAATCTGAGGCCATGAGAATGTTGCTAACTAAGGTTAGGGTAAGGAATGTGGCCTGGGATCAGTACCTAGGTGCAAATTAAAGGACGGCACTTCTACCTGAGTCCCAGGGTAGTGACTTCCAAGCCTCCTTTTTAATCTGGTTTTAGCTCTTCATCCTCAGCAGACTCTTGAGTTTATAGAGTTTAGCTGGGAAAAATTTTAGTTTCGTAACTCAATGTGTCATATATCTCTCATGTGCCTTTCAAGTTTTGTCCTTAACCAAACCTTCAACTTTGTAATACTTGATTTCTATAGCCAGAGTTCTGAATCCCCTGCCTAAATGCAATTCATATCTTTGCTGCCTGATTTGACATAATTAATTCAGGACCTTCTTTATATTTTACTTTTTCATTTGTCTCAGCTCTATTCCAAAGTAATTTATGGAGAAAGAAAACATCTTCTCTGCTCTTAGGGAGTTATTTTTCTATTAGACATAGCTAAGACGTGTACATAAATCACCCATAATAAAAGGCAAAAATCGAGACTACTGTGAATGTGAGAAGCAAATTTCTGTAAGGTCACTGCGGTAAGTAGAATTCTAAGATGTCTCTATGAACTTTGTCCCTACCGTTGATATTACTCATGAAATAAATTATGTTATCTTACATGGCAAAAAAGATTTTCCAGATGTAACAAAGGTATAGTAGAAGTTGATCTTAAGATCAGGAAGTTATCCAGATGGACCCAACTTAATCACTGGAGCCCTTAAAATGCAGGAAATTTTCTGTGGTTGGTAGCAGAAGAGGAAGTCAGTGAGGATAAAGCATGGGAGGCAGTGAATGTGAAGGAGGCTCTCTGTGGTTGAGAGGAAGGAAGTCTCCAAGAAAGGACCTAAGAGTGGTTCCCCAGGGGCAAGCTTCAAGGAAATGGAGGCTCAGTCTTGTAACTAAAGGAACTGAATTCTGCCAACAATCTGAATGAGTTTGGAAGCAATTCTTCCCCAGGGGTTCCAAATAAGAGCTCAGTTCAACTGACACTTGATTTTGTCCTTGTGAGATCCTGAGCAGAAAATTCAGCTGGGCCACCCAGACTTCTGATCTACAGAATCGTGAGCTAAAAGATGGACATTCTTTTAATGTGTTAAGTTTGTGGTAATTTGTTATCCAGCAACAGAAAACAAATGCAATCACATAAGTAAACTTTCTACTCAAGTCTACAGACTCAAACTTATCAAACTTTTAAGTAAGTTTTTATGTATGAAAGCATCTTTAAGGCATATGATCTCAGACTCTAAGATGTAGTGTTTTCTGATGAAACTGGAAGAACAAGATTTGGGTGATTTAGAGAGGTTTTAGGAATCTGGGCAATGGGTTTAAGTGTCTGAAGGCCTATAGTTTTCCTCCATTGGCCTTGGTAGAAATGTCCATGCCATTCACTTTTTGGCATAAAGCATCAAAAGGAAACATCTTTTAGGTTGAAAAACACAAATTTTGCTATGATTAGTAAGAAGCATGTTTAGCACATATAATTCATCCAGTTTTCAAGTTACCTAGCAAGACTCTGAGAGAATGCAATCAGGGCAAGTGAATGCCTACAGAGAAAGACAAGAAAAGAGAAGGTAATGGCAGATACAGGTGGGTCTACAATGAGGAGCTTTAGCACCAGATGGAGGCAGGGCGTTCAAGACCACAGGGAAGAACAAGCACAGAGAACAGGGTAAGGAGGATGGAACGTGTGGCACCTCACAGAGCCGAGCTTGCCTGCATAGAGATGTGAGAACAAACCCTATCTGCTTTTATTTCCCGCCATGAAAGCCCATGTACAAAGAAATAGAAAGAAAGTTCTAAAACAACCACTTTTATGTTGTGTATACTTTCCCCCCTCATCCTTTCTGGGAAATAGTAATGACCTACAATGTCTTTAACTCATAGAACACTCTAACTTTTTCAAAGCACAGCCTGTAATATGATCTTTCATTTTCTGACTGGTCATGAAGATGAAGTTTATAGTCTTTTTATTGCTACTATTTTGACATTTTTATATACTTTTCCCCATACAGCATAGAATGTGTTACCCCCCTATAATTGCTTTTATATACTACTTGACTTAAAGATTGCTTCAAACCTTCTTGCTCCTAAATCATTTTTATTTTTAGACAGTTAGAACAAGAGCTAGATGGTTTTTTAAAAATTACCAGTCTTCAGGTTGAAGGTATTGTTTTTTGCCTCTTTTCTTATGTTTACCTACCTAAAATGATACCAGTAGTTTCTTAAGAAATGAGATAAAAGGTATTTTGAGCCTCTATGTTGCTAAAACCCAATGATTTTTATAAGTCTATGTGTGTGTGGGCATATGTGTTTGTTTTTATATTAGCCCATATTTTTAAAAATATTTTTTAGTTGCAAATGGACACAATGCCTTTACTTACATGTGGTGCTGAGGTTCGAACCCAGGGCCTCACACATGCGAGGCAAGCACTCTACCACTGAGCTACCACTCCAGCCTCAGCCCATATTTTTTAAACGAGGATTTAGATTCAACAATATGCTGATGATCTCATCACTGGTAATTTTATGAGTGATAACAATTTACATCTGTGAGACGTCCTTAGTGTACCAAGAGTTTTACAAAATCTCTGCTTTAGTCTTACCTTATTCTACACCTATCATTTTTAATGGTGAGCATATAACTCAATTTTATAAAATATTTTATTCCCAAGTTTTTTGCTTTGTAATCCACTAGAATTTTATTTCATATTTAAATAATCTTAAAGATCTCATCAACCTTTATTTTAATAAAGTTTTTTTTTTTTTTTCTAAAAGTCCTAATAGAGTAATGGCTGTTGTTTTAGTTTTTCACCACCGTAACCAAAAGACCCAACAAGAACAATTTTAGAGGAGGAAAAGTTTATTTGGTGCTCATGGTTTCAGAGGTCTAAGTCATGGCAGGGTCCGCAGCTCTGGTCCCAAGGGGAGGCAGCACATCATGATGGAAGGATGTGACAGAGGAAAGCAGCATAGGACATGACTATCAGAAAGCAGAGAGGCAAGAGCTACACTCACCACGGACAAAATCTATACCCCAAAAGCACGGCCCCTGTGACCCACCTCCTCTAGTCACACCCTACCTGTCCACAGTTACCACTCAGTTAATTTCTGTCAGTGGGTCAATGCATAGATTAGATTAAGGCTCTCCTAACCCAGTCGTTCTACCTCTAAACTTTCATTTTTTCCCTCATGAGCTTTTGGAGGACATTTCACATGTAAATCATAACAGTTATAACCATACATTTTTCCTAATAGGAACTGAAGTTTCTCATCAAGTACCAGGTAATCAGTGGGTTGGTACCTCAGTGTACAGAAATAATTTCTCAGGTCCACAAGTCCTGTACTCAAAGACTTAAAATGAGGAAAACAGTGTATGAATAAATACAATCTTTTAACTGTATATTCATTATATTGCCAATGATTATGAACATAATTTTCTTATATACAAATATTTACATTGAAAGACAATATATAGAGTTTCATAAATAAAGCAAACCAAGTTATGTAGGAATGTGGGTGAGGAGAAAGGAGTGGACTCACTGCCCTAAGAAACATCTTGGGACTCATCCTGACTCTGCTCTTTATTAAGGAGACTTTGGACATTTTAATTTAATATTTCTGAGCTTAAGATTCTTAATCTGGTGGGCTGGGGATATAGTTCAGTTGGTAGAGTGCTTGCCTTGCGTGCTCATAGGCCCTGGGTTCAATCCGCAGCACCACAAAAAAGAAAAAAGAAAAAAAAAGATTCCTAATGTGTTGTCTCCAATGTCCCTAAAATAAAAATTGATACTAAACTTCCTTACCAAAAGATTCTTAGGCCCAAACAGATTTTGATTCATACATTACAAAGGAAAACAACATGAACGGAAAGAAAAGAATATGTAGGGAACCTGTTCTTTTTTGGAAGGGGACACTGGGAATTGAAAGCAGGGGTGCTTTCCCCTTAGCTACATCCCCAGTTCTTTGTTATGTTTTATTTTGTGACAAAGTCTTGCCAAGTTATTGAGGGTCTTGCTAAGTTTCTGAGACTGGCCTGAACCTTGAGATCCTCCTGCCTCAGGTTCCCAAGTTGCTGGGATTGTCGGTGTGTGTCACTGGGCTGGCTAGGTAACCTCTTCTAAAGGAAACTTTGATGACTTATGGATTACTGTGGTACGTTAATATTCTCTTTCTTTCCTCCCTTCCTTCCTCTCTTTCTTCCTTTTACAGTGTACTGGGAACTGAACGCAGGGCCTTGTGCATATTAGGCAAGTGCTCTACCATGGAGCTACACTCCCAGTCCTGATATGTTCTCAACAAAGAGCTAATACATACGTTCTGACCTATGGTATCTATTAAAATTATAAACGGCTTGGGCTGCAAACACTAGACACCCATGCAGTAACATCTTAATCAATAAAGACATTTAATTATTTTATATAAGGATGAATTGGAGGTAGATATTTCTGAGTTTGATCTAATGATTCAGTGACATGCCTAGAGATTCTTTCCCTCCTTTCACTTCTTCATCCTCAATGTGAGCACTTTTTGTTCTTGAATTTTTGGGTGTAGGTCACACAATTGCCACACAATGGGCATAATGTCCCAACACCAGCATTTTAAGCAAGAAGGAATAGGGAGAAGTAAAAAAGGCTTTTGTATTTTTTATGTCCTGGAGAAAAAGATTTCCCAGATGCCATTTTTAGTTCATTAGCTAGAATGTGTCACTTGACTACCCCTACCTGAAAGCAAAACTGAGAAGGCAAGCAATCTTAAGTTTTTAGTCCTCATAATAGAAGACAGGTGTGGAGAAATGGGAGCTTGGAATAACTATTGCATTAGTGAAAAAGAATGTTACCCCACTATCTGAGAACAGGACAGAAAGGGACACTGTTGGAAATTATCAGACATCTGCTCTACCATTTTAGACATGGAAGCCTAAGTAAAGGATTTATTTTCTCAAGTTTTGGGCATTATGGTATCAGCATTAACAGAAATCATAATATTGTTGGGACAGATAGACCAAGAGTTTTAAATGCTGCCTTGTTTTTTAGGTCTGTTCTAAGAATATTGAGATGATAATAATTTGATATGGTTGAGAACCTTCTTTAGGACTAGGGCTTGAAAGTTTCTCTGGGCTTCTTAACCAGTCTGGCTTCCTCTTCCACCTCTGCAAACTTACAGAACTATAAAAACAAAAGAAAACAAACAAACAAACAAACAAATGGAAAAACAGAATAAAAAAATCCATATATTTGAAATAACTACCCCTATAAAATGTTCTGGAGTCTTCTCTTAGAAAAAACGACACAGAGAAAATCACAATGACAATTATGTAATAAGTTATGTGGCATCTCAAAAGATTTCAAAAGTATGTTTTTAATTCATTTTCTACCATTTATTTGTAATCTACCATGGACCACCATTGAGAAATGTGATTGTAGAAATCACTTTCCCTCAACATTAAGAGATAAAATAATCTTACCTTCAGGGTTATAATTGAGTGGTTATGATTAAAGAAATTATAGGTCAACTCCCTGAGATTAACAATAACGGTGGAGTGGAATAAGCATGTGGAGAAGAACAATGAGGTATTTGATCTGCAGTTTTTTAATGTTCTGGCATACTTGCTTCCTGTTGCTTATAATAAAACTACACATACAGTTATTTAGTTCTTTGCATTTGTAAATCAGAAGCACTGTACTAACATTATCTTAATAGCTATGAAAGCCTTGAATTGAGAGGCTACTTTATATAAGTGGAAGCAATGGGTTCTCCTCCTCTTCAACTCTGAAGGAAGCTTTTATTTCCTAAGCAAAAATTGAGCGACAGGAGGGAATGATGACATAATATCATGGTCCTTTGCCTGTCTTTATCTAAATCTAGTGTTTTCTGTGCTACCTGGATGTGCCAGATTGTTGCTGGACAACCACTTTCCTCTACCTGGGCCGTGGGGTACTTTCACAGCTCAAACATAGTTGCCTGTTATCAACATGCAAGCAACACTGCCTGTTGCCCTTCACCCCTGGGAAAGTATCAATCCAAGATGAAATGTGATAGACTAGACTCAGCTATGAAATCCCTACAGAGAGTTTGAAATTGGTAGACACAGGGTAGACAAACATTACCTCCTCACTCTAACATGTAATGGTAGATATTCTCTGAAATTTTAACCATGTTTCCTGAAATAAGTTAGGTAAGCCATGGATTTTTATCTGAAAGCCATCTGAAAGTGCAGAAGCATAATTACTTTATAACCTTTGAAAACTACCAAGTTCTCCCTTATTATTCATATATTTCTATAACTAACCAATGGAGTGAGACCATACATGACTTGAATCTCTAAGGCTATGGTTCTCAAAGTTTAACCTTCATCAGATCGCCTGGAAGACTTGTTAAAATGCAGATGGCTAGGGTCCAACCCCAGAGTTTTTGGTTCAGGAGGTCTAGAGTGGGGGCCTGAGAATTTTCATTTTTGCTATTTTTGGTTTTTTAACTGAAAAATAGAATTGTATATATTTATTACGTACACTATGTTGTTTTGAAATACATATATGTAACTGAGAATTTTTATTTTGTATGTTGTCAGTTAAGCCAATGCTGTGGTCTTCTTTGAGGAGTACCTTGCTAAGGAAATGATCTGGTTTGACCCATATCATACTCTCTTTTATTAAAATATTACCTGATTTGGACTGCTTTTTTAAATGACAGGGGGTCTAATTATTCAAGCCCTTCAATTGTGAGTTAGTCCTGGGAAGAAGGGAGATGATAGTAAGGGTTGGGCTGAAATGTAAAGCTTCCATTTGTACCCTTCCCTTTAGGAAAGTTGGCTGAATGAAGTCATGAGGCTCGATTCCAGAGAAGCTGCAGGTGTGTGGTGTGCGTGTGTTCTTAGTTAAGGGATAACAGGAGTGTCACACAAATCCCCTCCTTGGCTCTAGCTAAGAAAACACATTTCCCCTGTTCTCTGGCAGAGCTTTTCCATACATCTTTGTTTGGGTTTGTAGGAGAAATGGTAGGCTCCTAGGGAGGTGTTGTTGTCTGCAAGCTCTCAGAGGTGCAGCAAATTATATCTTTCCACAGGTTAGACTGACTTGACTTGAGGGGGGACCGCATTTCCAAGAGTCACACTGTGCCTTCCTAGGGCACAGAAATGGCTTAGTGTATCTACCCTTTTTTTTTTTTTTTAATGAGAGGAGATTGATCTCCCTATGAGAGTGTGTGTGTGTTTAAGAAAACTCTCCACCACCTTAATTGCAGGTTCCTTAATAGCAGTGTATGAAAACACTTACAAGGATTTATACAATCCCAGTCCTTAGAGTGTCTGATACAGATTTTTGATCTTTGAAGCTTTCCAGGTCCCCTCCTCCATCCCCCCCCCCCACCCCCCGCTCATTTCTGTGCTTAACTTAGATTAAATCCGTTCTCCATCTGTGCTTCAAGTTTCCTGTTAAAGTATCTAAAAATTTCTGGATGGGAAAAGCATGGTGAGACTCCAGCAGGTTTTTGGCTTTAGTGACGTTCTGTGATCTGCACGTTTCTCTGTGTCTGGAGCACATAATGGAGAAGACACACTTATTCAAAGAGCTTCATTGGGTGCCCTAGGGATAAAAAGTGATAGGTTTATTATTTAGAAGTCAGCCAGTGATCAACTCAGAAACCTAAATTGGAGGGCATAATGAATACTCTTGAAGTCTTTTCTTCACAGCCTGCACTTCTCCCACAGGGGCCCTTTTGGTGTGGTTTGAAGAAGGGCATGATGCCTGTCATTACACCCTCAGAGGGCACCTGATGCCTCCTCCAAGCATAAGCCATTTTCCTTAATGACCAAGTAGCATACCATCATCAGGTATAATGATTGACACAGAATAGGTGCTTTAGAGTGATTTATGAATGAGTGAATAAATGAACATCATCCATAAATATAGCTGAGTCCTTCTTAAGTCTAGAAATATGTTCAATCTATCACACTTTGTGGGTTAATGAGTTCCATAAATTTATTTCCTGCCTTAGAAAATATTACTTCCTTTTTTTTTTCTTTTTGCATTAAAGTTATCTTTTCCAGAGGTTTGCAGAAGGAAGGAGGGCTTATTTCTAATATTCTGGGAGTTGGCTCAAATCAAAGAAAGTCAATGCATATATTAGTTATTTTTTGCTGTCTAACAAATTACTTCAAACTTTAATGTCTTAAAAGAGCAAACATTTATTATCTCACAGGGTTTCTGAGGGTGGAGAATCAAAGCTGTCTTTAGTTGGATGGTTTTGGCTCAGGGTCTCTCACGAACTTGCAGTTAAGATATTCCAGACCTTGAAGTCGTCTGCAGCCTTGAACAGGGTTGCAGGACCTGCTTCCAAAGGGGGTCACTCACCCGGCCATTGATAGGACACATGAGTTCTTCACCATGCAATGCAGGCCTCTGTGTAGGGAAGTCCTCTCAGCCGTGGGAGCTAGGCTTCCTCACTCCAGCAAGCCAGGAGAGAGCAAGCAAGCCAGGAGGAAGCCAGGCTGCCTTTTACCATTTAACATTCTAGAAGTCTTAAAGATCTAAAAGTCTTGCATTACCACCTCTACTTAATTCTTTAGAAGTGAGTTACAAATTTCAGCACATATTTAAGGAGAGAGGAATCGGGCTCCATCTTTTAAAGGAAGGACTATGAAGAACTATGTACAAATTTTAAAAACCCTTACCATTCATGATAGCATTGGGAAATAGCCTCATTTCAGCACATTTAGTGCCTGGTGGAATTCAGCAATAGTAATAGTAGTAGACTTACAGAACCTCAATACCTTTCTGTAGACACTAAAGGTGGCTTCCTGGCTGAGAGAGGAGAGAAACATGACATTTTTGAGGTTGGAAGGGTCTTGTTGGCACACACAGGTTGTTCCTGTGTGTTAAAGTACAGTTAGATTACTCACACAGTCAGTTTTTGAATTCTTTCCACTAGCTCTTCTTGGACATAGGAGAAGGGAGAACTCTGCTTCCTGCAGCTGCCTAGCATATTTGAGGAGACCTTAATGAAGTTCGTTTATTCATATTTATTCACTCATTCAACCTTCACAAGGCACCCATAATACGTCAAACGGTTCTAAATCTGTAGTATACAAAGATGAGTAATACATGACTTCTGTTTCAGAGAGAGAAAATCTAGTTGGGTGGAGGGAGTCAGGTAAAGAAGATCACCAACTACCATGAGAGCGCTGTGTGTGCTTTGTGTAGGAGGAGCTGTGGACTCACAGGAGAAGGAGGTATTTACTTACTCTTCCCTGGGTGGTAGCTGGGGAAGGAGATTGGGAAAGATTGGAGGAAACATCTTTGAGCTAAGCCTGGAAAGAAAAGAAAGAAGGAAGGGATAGGGAAGTTCCAGAAATCCATAGCATGTGCAAATGTACAGAGACATGGGGCCATGTGCTCCCAGTTAAGAAACACCAAATACTGTTCTGGGTAGAGCCAGCACAGAGGAATGGAGGAAGAGAACACCAGTCTGAAAAGGTATTTTGTTGCCAGTGATAAAAGTTCTTGTACATTGTGCTATGAAGTTTGGGCTTTATGACTAGTAGTCTCCAAAGTAGGATAAGGAATTCTACCCTGAAGAGTCATCTACTCCGCCCCTCCATCCCAACAACAATGGACAATAAAGCAATGAAGGTTTACTGTTATGTACTATATGAACTGAGGATCAGCAAGCCAGGCAAAAGCATTCTTTCTATAGATATTTCTTTAGGAAATACAGTACAGATTCCTCCAAGGTAAAATAGAACAGGAAGCCTGAATAAGTATGAAAGCGATAACCCTGAGTTTTCAACTTTGGGTGATAAGGAGATAGAGTCGCCTACCACAAAGAGTTGCTCAGTCTGGACACTCTACAAAGATACCCAGGAGAGGGAGTGTGAGAGCTAACAACTTCCCTGAGAGCTCTTGTCCACTCTGGGGTGGACAAGACAAGTGGTGCCCCTTCCTCATTCACCCAAGGCTCAGCATGTGGCATTGGAACAGAGACTGAAAGGGAGTGAGTGGGGGTGCAGAAAGAACCTTGGGTTTGATTTTAGGTATGTTGTTTTTACATTTGTAAGGAACGCTGGGCTGGCACGTCCACTGACAACAGAAACTATGAACCTAGAGGCCGGGAAGAAGGGTGGGAAGAGAGGAGAGTGTGGGAATGATCAGAGAGTAGGTGGTAACTTATTGGGACAGTTAAGATCATGAGTGGGCAGGGAGAACAAGAGGCAAGGGTAGCAGGTAGAGGGAGAGCATCCAGGGGAGTGCCCAGAACTATTCCAAGCCAGAAGGGAACCCAGGGACAGGTGGCAACACAAGAACTGTGAGAGGAGAGAATTTCAAGAAGGGAATAGCCGGTGGAGAAAGTCCAGATAAATGAGAAGAAAAAGATTTCTATGGGACCTGGGATTAGGAATTCATTCATCTTACCTCAATAGAGTTAAGAAAATATAAATTAGAAATATAAAATATTTATCTTATTAAGTTTTCCCAAGAAGGGAAGGACAGAGATGAAGGCCATATGGATCCTTTCAACACTGCTTGGAATTTCATTGAGCAAGTGTTGGATTCCTCTTAACCTGATGTTCACGATATGTCTCTCCTTATGTGAGAACCAGGCCTTCTGTCCTCTCCATACATGTTCCCATTCAGTTCAATGCTCTTGCCCAGAATTGAAGCAGTTTTCCAGATGTGCACACAACATGATTTTGTGCAAAGTTTGAAGAATCTTTTCCATTTTTTCCTAGTTGTCATTCTAATGATACCCAGAACTTATTTTCCATTTTGACTTCAGCAACACTTCGGCAGCACATCTTCAGGATTCTTTATAAGGCAACGTTGTCCCTCTTCAGAGTTTGCACACCTGTATTTTGCAATAGAATCTCTAAATATTTATTATTTGGGCAAATCATTTGAGTCTGCAATTCTGTAGGCAAATTTTGTTCTTTTTTCTTAAATGCATTTCCTCTGCCTTATCCATCCTGAAGCTCAAATGTCACGTGTCCCTTACAGACTCAATTGTTTCCTTAGTATATCATTCAAATACTTAGAGACAATGAATGTCTTTGCAACCCTGAAGGTATTCCTTCTTCTGTACTTGCTCTTTCCATCACTTATAAAATATGTTAGGTGGTACTTTTTTTTTTTTTCCGGAGACCCTGCTACTTATGATTCTTTATCCAGAAAAACACTGTTTGCCTGTTAACTTTGAATTTCTTAAAATCATCATCTCTTTATGAAACATTTCCCCCATGGGTCCCCACCCCCACTCAGGTTGATGATGTTTAAAATTACCTTTGAAACCAAATCTCGTTGAAGGTTTTTCAAAAATGGAAATAAAGTAGGTTTCCTGGAGTCTCGTATTTTCACGCCTACCACCTCCAAACAGTCTGGTGACTCTATCAGGAATAATTTCCTCTTATAGAAATCGTAATGCTTTATTTGTGAAATGTGTTGAAATGTTTAGTGACTCTAAGGTTTATGGTATTATAATTTTGCTCAGTTTTCCGAGATCTGTCTGCCAGGGACCTCATCGACTGTGGCAGGATGCCTGTTTTGATCAATATACACAATGCTAGCTATAAATTCCCTCAAAATGCTTGGGTGGGTGCCCATGATTTATTTATTTCCATTTGCCAATTAGGTCTAGAGAGCCATGCTAATAGACTCTCTGGAAGAAGACAGAATGATATCTTGGAGGGAAACAGCTGAACCAAAAAAGAAAATCCTTCCTGCTCTCTAAATTTAGAGCAAATCCATTACCATTTTTGTTTTACCTCGATTAACTTTATCCTTCAGAATTCATCTAGTGTCCAAGGAAATCTTATAGCCTGGAGAATTCTTCCATTAGTCTGGACTTTCAAAGTTCTTGTGAAATGTGTAGTCCCTGTGATCAGGAGATCTGAGCACACTGGTAGTTCATTATTACGATGGCGCTTGTGGGCGTCAGGAATGATAATGTCTGTATTTAATGGTATTTGTGGCTTGCCCCTGGCTTGCAATTACCTGCCAAGTGTAGTGGCTGGATTGAAAGCATGATTGCAGCAGCCCATTTTAAGAGATATCCTACTGACTCTTTGATGATAATTTGACCTAGAGCAGTGTGTGTGTGTGTGTGTGTGTGTGTGTGTGTGTGTGTGTGAAAGGGGGAGGAGGTGCGGCCATTTCCTCATGCCTCCTGAGCGGTAAGAGGAAACTTCCCAGGGAAGTAAATGATTCCAGTAATAATTTTCTTCCGTATTGGTCTTGCTTTAACCAGTGAAATATTCATGAAAAAACAGCAATTGGCTGTCCTGAACTCACACCCTAGGCAAGAGACACCTGGTTTGCGGAGAATGTGCTGAGTTCACAGGTGGTCATGACAGTACACGGCTGTGACGGAGGTGTCTGGTCTCAGGAGAGGTTTATTGTCCACAGGGCTGAGAGTCTGACAGAACTGCTGCTGATTCAACCATTTTGCATTCATTTGTCTGGTGAGTGGGGCAGCAGTTGCTCCCTTCTTATACTCAAAAAAAAAAAAAAAAGCATTGCACAGATTGGACGACTCTGCAGTATGACCCCACCACGGAAGGCTGAAATATTGATGTTGCATTTACGGAGTTGGCTGTGAACAAAACAATAGGCAAGGCAGGACTTCAGGTTCCCACTGCTGTGCAAGCAGAGAGAGAAAAATGATAGCAAAAATTCGTGCAAAAATTCTCAGTCCTAAGAACCCTCATGCTTCTGAATGGAGCAGTAGAAGGCTCTGGCCATTGTTCTCTGACGTGTTGCTTTAACCACTTTAACTAGCTTATTTCCACTTAGAATAGAAATTAATTAAAGTGTCTGACATTTGTTAACAGTTCATATGTTATGAGGAATTTTTTTTGGTTTTATATATTTGTCTTATTGTAAAATTAATGTGTAATCGCTGTAGAAAAATTATAAAGCAGGGATAAGCAAAATAAAAGGATATAAATATCTAACAGTTACATTCTTCCTCTTACATGCTGGGTACTGTCCCAAATGATTTTTTAAATATTCACTCATATTAATTTTTAAAACAACCTTAGAAGATAGCTTTTTACCTACTCCCATTTTCAGAAGAGGAAACTGAAGCAGGAGAGTTAGATGACTTGCTTGAGCCCCCAAACATCTGCCTTCAGAGCCTGCTCTTCACCATGTCTTCGCCTTGCTCTCTGTCACTGTCCACAGCGCCCTTGCTAAGGGATAACTTAGTATCCGCCTTGGCAGATGGTATTCCAGACCTTTTCTATTAATATAAAAAAATGAAAGCATGGTTCACTTGTATATCACATGTGCACATCATATTTATCTTCTGCTATGACTCAACATTTTATGAATGAGGAACCAAACTTAGAGGGACTGACTTACCCTAATACTCATAACCTTAGTAGAACAGAAAGCTTTCTCCAGCTATGCTACCTCCATTCACAGGATTCTTTTCTCTGCATTAAACTATCTCATAGTCTTTCGATTTTGGTTTTTGACAAAAGCACGTTATTTAGTCATTGTATGATGTGTCTCCAGGCTGAAGATGACTGGATGGTATAGTGGGCAATCTCAGTGCTCCCCAGATCTGCCTTATAGTTTCACCCTGCAGTGCACCTATCCTGTAGCACCTGCAGAGCTGGGTAATGACCACTTCTGGCTGTCCTTGGGGCACATCACCCATTTTGAGTTTTGCATCTAGAAAACCAGACCTGAGAGACCTGAGAGATGCTCTGGGGTTGACAATATGACATCCTCTGTGGAATGAACCCACACCGAGGCAAGAGCTGCCCCGTGGAGCCCTATAATCATTTTCATGATTTTTAGTCAGATGGTTTGCTTTGAATCAGTACAGATATTTTCTTCCAAAATGTCCAATGACTATTTTGTTTCAAAATGTTATTAAAATATTTTGCTAAGGTGACTTTGGTGAACCAAAGAAAGCACTAAAAACCATTTCAAACATTTAATTCATGGTCATTTCTCATGTTTCTGTATTTCCAAGCTTTAATGCTTTTTCTATTTCAAATCAATTACTTTCTATTCATTCCTCAAGCACACATATTTCAGAGATATAACAAAAGAATAGCTACAAGTAACTACTCTGCCTTTTCTTTTAATTTCACAGTACCCCCCCCTCTTCCTTCCATCTCCTGGCTGAAAATTCCCTTTGTTCCACCACCATAATTTCACGGTTAGCCTTCTCCTACCAACTTCTGGTACATCTAGTTCTTGAAGTGTTTTCTGTTGCGGTTATCTCACTGTTTTCTCTCTCCTAAATGAACACTGTCCTTCTGCCCCAACTTTCCCTCCTTTGACTCATACATAGGAACAAAATCCAAAAATAATTTTAACTGACACTTGAATTTAGTTGCCATCATCTTTTACAGCCTTGGCTTCCTGAGATTTGCTGATAGGACTATTAGGTAGAAAAAGATCTGGAAATGCTTGCACAATGCTGTAATTTTTCAGAAGGGGAGATTATATGACCATGCAATTTGATGGTATTTGATTGTTCCTGAATTTCTGTTTCCATTCCTATCCCAGCTGATTCATCACCTTTTATTTATATTATTGCAGGAGCCTCTGAACTGAACTACTTGCTGCCTCCTCACTCTCATCAATCCAACCTCTGCAGGGCAACTGAAAAACCCTTCCTAACATTCTCACCACGGCACTGCCATGCTTGAAAACCCTTCCCTGACTCCCCATTGCCTATGGAATACTGTCCTGAAAACTCTTTAGATCAATTGGACCAACCCTTCACATTTAGAAGACTAAATGAAAGTACAGATGAGGTCTCTGGCTCATCCCTTGTCACACTTTCAATTCCATTCCACTACAAGGGGCCAATTAGGCATATGTGGAAACATCCAGGTTACAACTGTCTATAACCCTCCAGCTTCCACTTCTTTTTTTAGTTATACATGACAGTAGAATGTACGTTGACAGATTGTACATACATGGAGTGTAACTTCCCATTCTGTGGTTGTACCTGATGTGGAGTTACACTGGTTGTGTATTCACATATGAACTTAGAAAACTTATGTCCAATTCATTCTACTGTCTTTCCCATTTACATTCCCCTTCCTTCCCCTCATTCCCCCCTGTCCAATCTGGTGAACCTCCAATCCTCCCTCCCCACTGCATACTATGAGCCAGCATCCACATATCGGAGAGAATATTCAACCTTTGCCAAACAATCAACTCTTGACTATTTAGGGCTGAGCATGCTGATGGATAGGTCAGAAGAAGAGGTCAGATCTTGGAAGTAAGCTCAGGGCCACTAAGGCATCAAACTCCCATTCCACTAGTCAGAGGTGGTCTCGTGACCAAGTTCAAAGCCAGTGGGGCATGCCAGGAAATCTCAGCAAAGTTGGAAAGGAGATGAATAATTGTGAACAAAAAAGTACCAAGAGTTTGTGTTTTTAGTTTGTTCTTGTTTATTTGTTCTTCAGTGATGTCACATCATTAAATCACAAGGACTAAAAATGGTGTTCTATCTTGCCATTTTTTCTACTTTTATAGTCTGGTATATTAAATAAAGAGGAAGTTTCTAATATTAGCTATTTGTTTATCTCAAGATACATTTTTTTTTTTTTTTTTTTTTTTTTTTTTGTGGTGCTGGGGATTGTACGGAAGACCTCATGCATGCGAGGCAAGCATTCTACCAACTGAGCTATATCCCCAGCCCCTTCAAGATACAGTTTTTAAAGGAAAGCCCATATGAATACTTTGTGTCTCTGTGATATCAAAATAATAATTTTGTTCTTTTGAAGCAGCCCATGAGTAGTTTGATTCATTGTGTACTCACAGATTTATACACATTCCATACTTTTCAACTCACTGAAATTATCTTTTTCAGTATTTTTAAACCACATCTTTGTCCACTGGGCAACTGCCTGAATTCTTTGGATGTGACCTGAGTATTCTTGTACACTTTTGTTTTCTGTTATAAGGTGGTTCAGGCTCATCTTGATCACTTCTGAAATTTATTCAAGAAACGTTGTTTTCTTTTAGTGGAAAATGGCATCGAGTCCATAATCTTGGCATGAAAGGTATTCTTTGCTTCTAGGTTAGACTTTGTTTCTAACCTTTTTCAATATACAGAGAATCACACATGCATACTGAAATACTTGTAGATAAAATTCCATGGTATCTGGGATTCACTTCAAGATAATCTAAGGAGCTGGGTGGAAAGAGTGGATAGTGTATAGATAAAAGAAAACTGGTCACGAGTTAATAATTATTGAACTGGGGGTTAGGCATATGAGGGTCATTATTCTTGTCTCTGTTTTTATATGTTTGAAATATTTAATAACACATTTTGAAAAAACTAGAGGAATATTTAATAACATGGGACAATGCTCATGTTATATAATTAAGTGAAAAAGTAGGTATGCTATTTTTATAAAATAAGCCAAATTTGCAGAAGAGATTTAGAAATATATAGATAAGGCACAAGGACTAACCCTAGATGATAAATGAGCCTCTCTGTGTTGCACATTATTTTCACTGCAGTCTTTGTGTTTTTCTGTATATTCCAAGTTTTCAATAGGAACACGTACTACTTTCATAATCAGACAAAAATATAAATGTCATTGACTAAGTGACTTTAAGACAACGACAGCTCCACTTCCTTGTTTACATGCTTTTATGATAATGGCATCTCCCATTTCAAGCCATTACGGACGCTGCTACAGTGTGGCTGCTTGAGAGTCTCTCTGTTGTCATTTTCCTCCCACTGCATCTTTCCTGCCCTCAGCGACACTCATCTTTCTTCCCTTATTGGTGCCCAGAGTCATGAAAATCAGGTCCTAAACTCAAAGTGAGAAAGAATACAACTTTATTCCTCCCTGCTCAATGCTTGCTCTCTGTTCCCTGACTAGCTTAATAATCTTTTTCATCTCTGGTTTTCTTATAGCTTATAACTTTTATTAATAACATTAATAGAAATGCATGGCATTTATAGAGCTTTTTGGTACTTTGTTAATTACTTGATGTACATGAACTCTTTAGTACAAAAAGCAGCCTTAGGATTCAAGAATCATGTTTAATCCTTACAACAACTCTGCAGTACAGGGATTTCTATCCAAGCCAAGGGTGTGGCTTAGGGAAATGTACAACTTGTTCAACCACACTTCAAGCATGAGGTGGGGTTGGTTCAAATTCATGTCTGTCTGGGTCCAAAGTTCATGGTTTTCCCACTGTTTTCTGTTACCCTCTTTCAAAAAGAAAACAAGGAAAAAAATATCTCTAATTACCCTAAAGCAGAGATCTGCAAAATCTTCTACAAGAATTAAAAAGGAATTGTGTTGTATTTAATTATCCTGTGTATTTCACGTTAGCCTTATAAAATAGCTCTTTTGTTCTTTGCTTTATTCTCATAAAAGGAGAATTCAAAAGGCATGGTAATAAAATTTGGGGTAAAACTAAATCTTATTAGGAAGGATACAGAGAGTCAGTCATGTAAGGGTACTCTGTGCAGAAGGTACATGAGCCCCAAGGCCAGGAAACATCAATAGAGAGGACAGAATAAAGAGACAAGAATTAAACTCCAGAAACGAAGGAAATCCGTGAGTCCCAGGACTGTGCCTGTCTCAGAGATTCTACAAGCAAGCAGGGGAACTGATACAAACCTTTTCAGGGCAAGGTCTGCCCATCAAACTTGATGTCTCAAAGGATGTCATATTTGGCATATTGCTCTTTCAAGAAAACAGGTTCCAGGTTGCAAAAGAGTCCTTAAAACATAAAGCATGCCATTTAGAGATTAATCCTCAAACAAAACAGAATATAGACCTTTTACCAATCTAGGTGTATCTCTCTTAACCCTTTGGGACAGCTGCCCCACCGGATGGCCCAGGATTGCTGTGACCACAGAGCTGCAGCAAGTTCTGTGGTCCTCTCTTCTGCAGCCCCTTTCCAGGGACACAGAAGCCTAGCAGGCAAAAGGATTTTTTTTTTCTTTATAATTTTCCCTCCTTCACAGAAGAATTTGCTGTCCTTGAGGGCTCTGCTACCTCTTTTTATCAAAAGGGAATCTCACAAACCATGGGGATATTGTCAATGAGTAAACTTTCCTAGTTAATTCCCTGTGCAAATATTTGCATTTGTACAGAGTGTTTGGGAGAAAATACCTTAAATCAGAGGAGCGTGTTTAATCATGGAAATTTCAGGTTATGGGAGAAGTTAAAACGATTGATATTTGGGACTATACATAACTTCATATACTCACACTCAAACACTTGAACACACTCTGTGAAGCACACGTGGGGTCATGGATTTTGTTTTTCCTCCTCCCATTTCCTCAGTGGGGTGCCTTTGTCCATTTACCAGGAACCTTAATATTAATCATTCTCTGGGTAGCATAGAACCTGCTCATTTCAGCACTTCTTCTTGGGAGAGCCTCTCTTTTCTACTTTGCTCAAGACCAACGACTTTCTCTTTCTTTCCTTCCTTCCTTCCTTCCTTCCTTCCTTCCTTCCTTCCTTCCTTCCTTCCTTCCTTCCTTCCTTCCTTCCTTCCTCTTTCTTCCTTCTTTCATTCCTTCCTTTCTCTTTCTTCCTTCCTTCCTTCATTCCTTCCTTCTTCCCTCCCTCCCTCCCTCCTTTCTCTCTCTCTCTCTCTCTCTCTCTCTCTCTCTCTCTCTCTCTCTCTCTCTCTCTCTCTTTCGTTTTGTTTGCTTAGTGCCTCACTTTTGCTGAAGGCTGGCTTTGAACGCTCTATCCTCCTGCCTCAGCCTTCTGAGCTACTGGGATTACAGGCATGAGCCACTGCGCCCGACCAACCACTCATTTCTTGAATACATATCTGTGTATTTCTTTATCAAAAGACATCAGCCTTCTAAGAATCTAAAACCTTAAGTAATATTGAAAAGAAGCTGAAGAAGAGGGACCCAGGATCTCCTTCAAGTATTTGGAAGGTCAAGGTCTTTCCAGCAGGATGCGTGGAAGGACACCAAGGATCTAAACCTGTACTATTTACAACTTGTGCATTTAGTGAATTATGGCTAATTCATTTCATTGTACCTAATTACTTTCAGTTTTTCCTTTTGTTGTTTTCATGGAGTCCCTGGGAAGTGTCTTTAGCTGTCACAAAGGAGAGGTTATCCAGGTGGATAGATCACCCTTTCCCCCATGGCCACTTGTCACCAGTTCTTTGCCGTAAAATTTGTAGAGCCCGGAGTGTGCAGAGAAGCTAAGCAGCAGCAACCACTCTGCTGGGGTGGGGCTAACTGAGGCCCATTCCTAGTGAGACGGCCCGTGTGTCTACTGCTTACTCTGTGTATTACCAATTGGAGCGGAGCAGACTCCATTGCTCATTCTTAACCACTTTCACATCTCAGATCAGCAAGATATAAGGCCTCCTCAGGGAATGATGCTCTGACCGTGGGAACCTGCTTGAGACTTGGAGGAAGGGAGAACTCAGGTCCTATTCTACTGGACCAATGACCCCAACTTAGTCATTGGTGCAGAATGGTGGCAATGCTGTAGTGCAATTTGAAGTTACCCAATTGAAAGATCTTTCTCGACTTCTAGTTATAAAGCCTGGTGTCCAGGTCCAAGTGCTGGCAAAACAGTGGGAAGTTTTTTCCCCCTTAGGATTCCCATCTCTTTCTTTTAATCTTTTTCTTTTTCTACTATACCAAGTTCTATGAACCTATTTTTCCTTTACTTATTTCCATATCTGGACTCCAAAAGGATCTGGAATCTCCTCACCACATGGTGAAAGTGGCTGGTAACAGCACAAACCTCCTGGGTTGTTACTGAGGATCGTGGTTCCCAGACTTACCAAACAAACAAACAAAAACAAAACAAAACAAAAAACTAGACTTCGAAGTTGCAGATCTTCCCCCAATGCCCCCCTTCAGGAATCTACACTGTGACCAGGATCCCACAGGGGATTGTGGTGCAGGTTGTCACACTGGGAAAAACCCCCAAAGGTTAAAGCTGTGAAGCTCAGGGAATTCCTATAGGGTCAGGAGTGTGTGGTTGGGGGAACCTGGAAAAGTAAGTCCTCTCAGGGCCCACTGCTATCCCATCTTTCACTACCTGCTAGGGTTTCAATTGTGTCCTACCAAAATACATGTTGAAATTCTAACACCCAGAACCTGAGAATATGACCTTATTTGGAAATAAACGTAATCAAATTAAGATGAGTTCAGACCAGAGTAGAGTGTGCCCTGCCTGATCCAGTATGACTGATGTCCTCAGAAGAGACACAGAGGCTGACACACAGAGGGAAGCAGACGTGAGACACGTGGGAGCGAGGCATGTGATGTCAGAGGCAGGGAAGGGAGGGACCAGTACAAATGGCAGACACTCAAAGAGGCGAGGAAGAGTCACCCCTGCAGGCTTCAGATGAGCATGACCCGCTGACACCTTGATTTTGGACTTCCAGCCTCTAGAACTGGGACATAATACGTTTCTGCTGTTTACGCCTTCTAGTTAGAGACTTTGCTATGGCAGCCCTAGGAAACCAATGTCCTCTCTTCAAGTCCCCTTCCCACTTCTCTTCCCTACAAGTCACAAGGTGCAGGCAGTCTCCTCCCCCTCCTGCTGAGTGCCAACCTTGCTGGGAAGCCAGTACTGGGGTTGTCTTCTCTGCTTCCTGTGCCTCAACCCTGATCTGGCATCTGGCCTCTTGCGGAGCATGGCCTCTGGTGACCTTGAGTTGCACACTGATCTTCCAGAGAAAGAGGAACAGGATGTGGACCTATCCTAGGGAGTAGACTAAAGGCCCATCGGCTGCTTGGGGAAGCAGAAGACAAATCGTGTAAGCTCTGGTTCCAAATCTAAATTGTCTGTTTCTGTGGCGCTGGAGAAAATGGTCTTTTTGACTAGATCCAGGCCCCAGCCAGGGCTGCAAGCCTGAAAATTCTCTATGGTTCGGGTCCTCATTGCCTTGGAGTCTGAATTTTCCCCAGGAGTGTCTGTGATCTGTCATGAGGCCCTGACTTTCTATGCAGAGAGGTAGAGGAAATGGAGTGACACAGAGTTGGTGGCTGCCTTGATGATTCCAGGATGCCTGTGATCTGTCGCATTTCACTGGCTTGGCACACCCGCTCCTGGAATGTGTTGCCATACTGAGCCCTGGAAATGAAACATTATCATTTATCAAATGCCATACACTGTAGGTCTATTTTTTTATATCCTCATAGTAACTCTGCAAGGCACACTCGATCCTTGTTTTGTAGATTAGGCTCAGAAAGAGTACTGAATTTGCTCAATTTCCAAAACTGTGAGTGGCTGAACCAGCAATCAAGACCAGTCATGACCATCTTTCCACTAGACGGCACCACCTGTCCATAGAGACAAAACACACTTCCGACTTGCTTTGGGCAACAGAGTTCTCTGGTCATCAAATTGTCCTTGAGTTAGGATAGCTACCTGGAGGCTCAGGCATTTACTTTATAGCTCTCATAGCCATTCTCGGCAATCTCTGCATTTTTGTGGAGAAACGTGTACATAGAAGAAAATAAAGCAAACAAAAGTCTCCTAGGTCAAGTAGAAAGAACAGAAATATCCTGATTACTTCATAGCTTTTCAACAGTTGCACTGCATGAAAACCTAATTTACATTTCATTTTGAAAGCCCTTGTCATAGAACGCCCAAAGCATTTCCAAAGATCAATTGGAATTCAGGTGGAATTCCAATCAAATTGGAATTCGGGTGGTGGTGGTGGGTGGTGTTTAAAGAATTGATAATGGTTCAAACCCCATGAAGTAGCTAGGTGCATCTCACTTCTTTAAATGGTTTAAGGGCCTTTGGTTAAGGAATAAGTTTGAATTGCTCCTATATTTCTGAACAATACGTGATCAACATTTTAGGTTTCCGCATATGTATTCCTAAGCTGTGAGCCTGTTTAGCAATTAAGCATGTGTGAAAATTGTTAAGTTTTGGTTCCAGATAAGAAAGAGAAGGTTAAAATCAAGGAGATCAGACAAAAAAAGTTATTTAAGAGTGGGTATTTTAAAACTTCTCATATGAAATCATGCTAAGTGAAATAATCCAGACTCAGAAAAGCAGGGTCAAATGTTTTCTCTCCTATGTGGAAGCTAAAGCAAAATAAGGGAAGGAAGGCAGTGGGGGAGGGGATCAGATATCACAAAGACATAAGGAAGATCAGTGGAGTAGAAGGAGGAGAGGGAGGGAGAAAGGAAGGGATAGGGAAAGAAATATGGAATGGATCTAACAGAATCATGTTATATGCATATACAAATGCACCAAAGTGAATGTGTACTGTATGTACATGTAGAAAGTAACAATCAAAAATACATAAAGGTGTGAAAGGAAGATCAGTACAGTAGAGGAGGGAGAAAAGGGGTAGGAGGAGGGGAGGAAAGGGAAGGGAAAATGGGGCTTGAAATCAAATTCCTCGTATGTATAATTATGTCAAAAGAAACCCAGATACGATGTACAAATATAGTGCTCTAATTAAAAAAACAAAACAAACAAACAAAAATTCTTCTCAAATGAAGTCACTTGTAGAGATGGCACTGACTGATCATCTCACCTGAGGCTGTAAGTAAAGAAATGACCCTCCATTACTGTGTAAGATGTCAGTCAGTCATGAAATAGAGCCGTGATCGATCAGAGAATAAATCTTAGCTTTTGCAGCTACTCGGCTCTGCCATTTTCATGTGAAAGCAGGCACAGACAATGCAAAATTTAGTAAGTTACCATGTTCCAATAAAACTTTATTTACAAAAATGGTCGGTAAGCTGAATTCAGACTATGAGCAATGATTTGTTGATCATTAATATCAAACATGTGTTAATCAGTTCTCCATTGGTAAAATAAGATACCTAAGGGTGGGTAATGTATAAAGAAAGGAGGCTTATACAGATCATAGTTTTGGGGGTTCAAGAGCATGGTGCTATCAACTCAGCTTTGGTGAGGACCACATGGTGGATAGCATCCCAGTGGCAGATGGGTATGAAAAAGGAAGAGATCACATGGCAAAATAGGAAGCCAGACAGATTGGGGAGTGTCCATTCTCACTGTTTTATAACAATGCTCTCCAAAGAACTTACTGGGGCCCATGAGAACTACTCAGTCCCTTCCTAGGGGATTAGGAAGGCCTCCCATGATTCCCCAGCAGGCTGCACATCTTAAAATCTTAGAATCATCAGAGTAGGTACAAAGCTTCCAACACACAAAACTTTGGGAGAATGTTATGGTTTGAATGTGAGGACTCCTGCAAAAGCTCGTGTGTGAAACAATGCAAGAAGGTTCAGAAAAGAAACAGAAACAGAAAAAAGAAACCAAACATATTTAAATGTATAGCGTGTAGTCAAAGTGGTATTTAGATGCAAAAATAAAGTATTAAAATGCCAGAAAGAAAGGAAGAAAGAAAGGACAAACAGCCAGCCAGCCTTATATCAATGAACTCAAGCTTCTACCTTAAAAAATTTGAAAAGGGAAATAGATAGGGGTAGAATCTGCACAGCCGTGTGAACGTAGTTAATGTCACAAAACTATACACTTAAAATGGTTTAAATGGTAAACTTTATGCATATTTTGCCACAATTTAAAAAAAAAGAATAGGAATTAGAAAAGGAAGGGCAAACAAAAACCAAAGTAAATAAGAAGTAATAAACATCAAAGTGGAAACCAATGAAATATTTTAAAGACAGGGAAAAATATCAGTGAAGACGATTCTTTGCAACTGATTCTTTGCAATTAGTAAATAAACCTCTAGCACAGGTGATCAGGAAAAAGGAGAGCAAATTGCTAACAGGAACGAGAGAGGAGACATTCCTATAGGTTCTAAGATATTAAAAGGTCTATCAACAAAGGTCTAGCAACATCTAAAAAATATTTTAAAAGACAAAAAGAAAAAAGAAAAACTTAAGTCAATGAACTTGGTAACTTGGATGAAATGGATAAATTTCTTGAAGGACACAAATTCCCAAAGAGATGGACAACCTGGATAGCCTTATAACTATTTAAAAACTGATTTTATATTTGAAAAACCTTCAAAAACAAACAACACAAAAAAACTACACACCTCCAGGCTCAGAAAATTTCACTTGGGAATTCTACCAAACAAGTAAAGAAGATAAAACTGATTTATGCAAACTCTTCTGGAAAAATTGAAGAGGAAGGAATCCTTTTCAACTTATGCTAGTAGATGTACATTATTCTGATACCAAAAGTGGACAAAGGCATAAAAAAAAAAGCTGCAGATAAATATCCCTCATGAACACAGACACAAAAATTCTTAAAATTTTAACAAATAGAATCAAACTATATATAAAACAAGATAATATATCATGATCATGTGGGATATATCCCAGGAATATAAGGTTGTTTTAACATTCAAAAGTTAATCAGTGTAATCCACCACATTGACAGACAAAAAAGAAAAAAGAAAAAAGCATATCATCATTTCAATACATGTATAAAGGTTTTGATGAAATCAACATCCATTTCTGTTTTTAAAAAAACTGTCATCAAACTAAAAATAGAGGGGAGCTTCCAGTCTGACAAATGACACCTTAAAAAGAAAGAAAGAAATTAAAAAAAAAAAAACTTTAACATTCCATTTAATGATAATAGATAAATTCTTTCCTCCTAAAATCAAAAGAAGAGGCCAGTAGGTTCACTTTTACCATTTGTATTCAATAGTGTACTGGAAGATTCTAGACAGTGTAATAAGACAATAAAAATAAATAAAAGATATCCATATCAGAATTGAAGAAATTAAACAGTGCTTATTAATAAGTTACATGATTATACGTATAGAAAATTCAATGAATCCTACAGAAAAATCTACCAGAAAAAAAAAATCTACCAGAACAAGTGAGTTTAGTAACACTACAGGACATAAAATCAATATACAAAAATCAATTGTATTACCATATTCTAGCAATAAACTCTTTGAAATTGAAATAAAAATAATACCATCTTCAATAGCATCTAAAGGTATGAAATACTTAGTTATATGAATGGTAAATCAGCACATGAAAAGACACTCAACATCATCAGTCCTTAGGGAAATGAACATTAAAACTACAAGCTGCTGACGTGCACTTATTACAGTTCACAAAATTTTAAAAGACTAGTTATACCAAGTATTAGGTGAAGATTCCCACTACTTGTCAAAATATAAAATGGTTCAACCACTTTGGAAAATAGTTTAGTAGTTTCTTAAAAAGCTAAAAACACTTTTACCATTTGACCAGTCATTCTATTCTGAGATGTTTACCCAAGAGACTTGAGAACCTGTGCCCATCTAAAGACTTCTGTCCAAAGACACAAAAGTTCAAAACTTTATTTTAGTAGCCCCAAGTTAGAAACACCAAAATATCCATAAAAGAAATGAAAGAATAAAGAAAATGTGACATATCTATACAATGGAATACTCTCCAAAAAGGAGGGAGGATACTAATGTAGGCAACGACATGCATAAAAGTCAAAATAATTATGTCAAATTAAAAGAAGTCAAACCAAAAAGAGTGCACACTGAAAGGATCCATTTGTATGAAGTTCTAGAAAACATACAGTAATTTACAGTTATAGAAAGCAGATCAGTGGGCCAGGCATGGTGACACATGCCTGTAATTCCAGTGGCTTGGGAGACTGAGGAGGATCCAGAGTTCAAAGCCAGCTTCAGCAAAAGTGAGGTGTTAAGCAACTCAATGAGACCCTGTCTCTAAAACACAGAATAGGGCTGGGGATGTGGCTCAGTGGTTGAGTGCCCTGAGTTCAATCCCTGGTATCCACTCTCCCAAAAAATAAAGCAGAAAGCAGATCAGTGATTGCCTGATACAGAAGGGGCAGGGAGGTGGGACTACGGAAAGAGGGATTGCTCAGAAGCACAATGAAACTTATGGGGGTGATGATTTCATGGATATAAATAAACATCAAAACTTATCAGGTTGTACCCTGTATACTTTTTAAGTATGTGCATTTATCACCTATCAATTGTACCTCAATAAAACTGTAAAACAAACATATTCTCTTCCCTACTCCAGTCCTGAACATCCAACCACCAACTGAACATCTGTTCTGTATGTGTAATGGACATGTCAATCTTAACATTTTCCCTCTAAAGTCATGATTTCCACCACCCACCTCCAAATCTGCTCTTGCTCCATTCTTTCTACCTTCATAAAAAATTCAGAACTTGACCTTGTCTCATAGCTATAACCATCCTGGTCCAAGTCACCATCATCTCTTGACTTAAAAAAAAAAAAAAAAAAAAAAAAAGAGAGATGATTGGGTTACAAGAGCCTTAACCCAATATGTGAATTAATTACCTGATGGGATTAATTGAGTGGTAACTGAAAGCAAATGGGGTGTGGCTGGAGGAGGTGGGGCATTGGGGAGCGTGACTTTGGGGTATGTTTTGGTTTGGATGTGAGGTGTCCCTCAAAAGTTCACTAAGACAATGTAGGAAGGTTCAGAGGAGAAATAATTGGGTTGTAAGAGTTTTAACCCAATCAGTGAATTAATCCCTGATGGGATTAATTGAATTGGTAGGGTGTGACTAGAGCAGATTAGAAACGGGGCATGGCCTTGGAGTATATGTTTTGTATCTGGAGAGTGGAGACTCTCTTTCTCAGCTTCCCTCTGCCATGCTCTTTCGCCATGATGTTCAACCTCACCTCTAGCCCTGAGGAATGGAGCCAGCATTCTATGGACTCAGACCTCTGAAACTGTGAGCCCTTTAATAGACTCTTCCTCCCCTACAATTGTGCTGGTCAGGTCCTTTGGTCACAGCAAGCATCCAGGGGAAAAAGTTATTTGAACATTAGAATGGTTGGCTCAGATGCTTCCTTCATATATATATATATATATATATATATATATATATTTTTTTTTTTTTTTTTTTTTTTTTTTTTTTAACAAAACAGGCAGGTATTTGCCAATCCGGCCTACATACTTTAATACTTCCACTTTTACCATTGTTACACCTTTGCTTTAGAAAGCTCTGTATACCAAAAACCTACATAGTTCTTAGAGGATGCACTGGTGCCTCTGATAGGCAGGATCTTATACTCAGTGTTGTCACAGGGCTATTGGTCACTGAAACCGCTTTTCCTTTGAGCACTATTCAAATCCCAGAGAAAGACTTCTTTCCAGGTCTTATAAACAAAAGACTGTGTCTGAATACTAGGGACAGGACCTTGGAGAATGGAAGGGTCTGAGCCTTAGAAACCCTTTAGTGGGAGAAAGTGAAAATTAATTAACTCACCAAATCTTTTATCCTAGATAACAAAAATACAATAGATGTGTGTACAAAAAAGAATCCTCTGCCATTATAATGGAGTGTCTTTTTTCCTGCTTCCTTCCCTCTGTGTTCTAATTTATGGGCCAGAAGGGCTTGTGTATCATGTGGCATTCATGGCGTTTGCATATGGTGGCTAAGAAACACTGTGCAATGATAAATGGTTCTGATAACATACAAAGGTGTATACATGCATAAATGTATACATGTGGGTCTAGACATCGCATGCAGGAATCACAGTACTGATGCTTTACATTGGCAACTAGATGGACCTCAGATGTTAGAGTTGTGAAATATTTTATTATTAATATGGCGATTACATTTTTGAAATCAAATAATGCACTTTTGTTTCATATGTATTTTTATTTAAAATTTGTTGTATTATTCTGCCTTATAACTTTAGTAGGTAATTTTCTACATGTTAGAAGAAAATATATTTTTTGGAAAACATGAAAAAATTTTGCTGTGCCAGTATGTTACATTCAATATTTACCTTTTCATGAATATATATTCAAAATTTTAACCCATTAGCCATTTACTATCAACTATGTGTTAACTTGATTATAACAAATCATTTGTATTTTTTCTATATTTAGGGTTATTCAAGTTTAGGAAGCCATAAATAATGAATGATGAATTATATATACCTTTGTTTTATTACTCATCAAAGATATCGTCATATATAAAAATAATCAAATACAGACATATTTAAAAATTCTTTCAGTATGAAGGTATACTTATAAAGGTAGGCAGAGAGATCAGTTATTAAATAGATTGTTAACAAATGCTAATAGATTTCCATTCCCATTTTTTTCATGAGCTCCCACAAATATTAATGAAGGAACTGCCTCAAATCAATATCTTTCAAGGAAATAAAGATGTTTTGATTAATAGATAGATGACCCAAATCTTCCTTGAGAGCTTTTTTTTTTTTTTTTTTTTTTTTTTATTGTTGGTTTTTTTGGTACTGGAACAAGCCACATCCCTAGTCCTTTTTATTTTTTATTTTGAGACCCAGTCTCACGAAGTTGCTTAGGACCTCACTAAATTGCTGAGGCCTGAAACTTACAATCCTCCTGCCTCAACCTCCCAAGTTGCCGGGATCACAGGTGTGTGCCACCAGGCTCAGTTCCCTTTAGTTTTAATCATCTTATTGAAAATCATTTTAGGCATACCTCCATCTGATCATCCCTTACCTACAATTTTACACTCCCCAAATCTCTGCAAAACAAGTTTCCTTTTTTAAGAAATCACATTTTGTGCCAAACTCATTTGGTGGCAAAACCTACCTGGCTTGACATGAGATTATTTATAGCTTTTCTGCATATCATCTATATTCAAATATTCACTTAGAGATATTAATGAGTTTGTGGGCTCTGCTCCAGACTGTGGTTGGGGGGAGGTTATGTAATGTACTATTTATGCATTATATTACTTTCTAAAATCTGGAAAAGTCAGAATTTGAAACATGTCTGGTTCAATGGTTTGTCCGCCTTAGTAAACAAGTTG
Source organism: Sciurus carolinensis (assembly GCF_902686445.1). Taxonomy (NCBI): domain Eukaryota; kingdom Metazoa; phylum Chordata; class Mammalia; order Rodentia; family Sciuridae; genus Sciurus; species Sciurus carolinensis. The sequence continues at coordinate 84,729,901 of NC_062221.1, read as the reverse complement.
AAAAAAAAAAAGCATTTTCTTTGATAACACAGTAGATTGCCTTAGAAGAGAGACATAGTATAAATAGTAATTCTTATTGTTTATACTATGGAGGACTTTTGTTGAAGGTGTATTGACCCCATGATCAGTTTTTTTTAAAGGTAAGTCCTAAATCAATTTGTTGTCATCTCACTTGATAGTTTTTCTTAAAGGTGAACTTGCAAAATAATTATAGTCAATTAATATTACTAGTTAACTGATTCTAATTCATTCTAATTTTCATTATTCATTCTGATTTTCATTATAATTGAATTTACTTTCCAGAATTAGGTTACGCCCTGTTTCATGTTGTTGTTGTTGTAGTTATCATTGGCTAATAGCCGGAGACACAGTTGAAAGATGGAGACAAGGGCATCTTCCCTGGTGCATTATTGTCTGAATGTTAGACCACAGGACCCTTTCAAAGTTCTTTATGAATGCACAGATGGAATTTATATTCAGGGAAGACCTAGCTCTGCAATTAGCTTGATGATTTGGGAGATTATAGCTACAACCAGTCTAGTATCGACTGAGGTCTGTTACCTTCACAGGGAAAGCTGCAAATTTAGAAGAATGATCACAACTCTGACTGCAGGCCTGAATCTCCTAGGGAGTTTTTAAATAAACACAAGTGCCCAGAGCCCACCCCAGGTCAATTGCATCAGAATCTCCCACGGTGTTTGTCTTAGTCCATTGGGCTACTGTAACAAAGTATCTTAGATTGGGTAATTCACAAACAGCAGAAATCTATTGCTTACAGCTTTGGAGGCTAGGAAGTCCAAGAGCAAGTTGCTGACAGATTTGGTATCTGGTGATGGCCTGCTCTCTCCTTCACAGATACTGCCTTCTACCTGTGTCCTCACAAAGTGGGAAGGGTAATGGAGCTCTTTCAGGCTATCTTAGAAGGGTATTAATCCCATTCATGAGGACAGAGATCTCATGATCCAATCACCCCCAAAACCTCCCTCTTGACACTATTGCACTAGGTATTAGGTTTAAATTTTGGGGAAACCCCAAAATCCAGGCCATAGCAATGCTCTAACACACATTAGTTCAGTGATTCTCAAAATGAGACAGTACAATGTGAACCACCTGGGAACATGGAGATTCTTGGCTCACCTTAAAATAAGATGCAGACACACAAAATTGATTAATGACATAAATGACCTTGGAAGAATTAAGGTCTTAGGAGTTTCCTAAGATTTGGAGTCTTAAGTTGACTATTCTTGGGAAAAAAAAAAAAAAACCCAAATAAACTGATTTCATTTTTATTTAGATGTAGTATCTCCAGTCTCCATTTTTAAACACTTTTTATTCTCTCTCTCTCTGTGTCACACACACACACCTTTTCTTTTCTGCTAATAGAGCAAAAGCCCTCGAAAGGGTGCAAATAGCCCAGCCAGTGAACAGGATGATCCTATGGATTGTAGAGAGAAAATATTAGAACTGTTATTTATATTCGTCCTTATCTCATCTTATTAAAATTTTTACATTCCTATATGTTTATGTGAAATATAAAGCATGTTTGCATAGTTTATAAATATTCAGTATATATATTGGATATGTCAGCACAAAAAGATTCATTAATATGAGTATACAATTAAAAATTCAGAAATCATTGTACCAAACAAACCATAAGTTTATAGAGAAAAAAGAATTAAATTTTCATCTTTTTTCTCCCATAATTCTTTGCCTACATATCTTAGATACTCAGCTGGTGTGGAAATGAATATTTTGGCTTACTGCTGTATTTTGAAAAAAATGCCACTAAAAATTTCAATCATCAGAAGGGACTTAAAACTGCAGGGCTTTAATATCGACATCCCTTCTGCTCTGGACTGTGGTGGCTACATGCCTACCACCAAAAAGGGCCTCTTCCCTGCTTTTAGTGTAAACACTGAAGCCATATTTGACATTGGGTTCTTTCAATGTCATATAAAATAATCATGCTCTGTTTGTTTCAGATTTTATTGGAGTCTGAACTTCATGCTTGCGCCCTTTGTGGACTCGCTTTTGAATTCAGCATTTCTCCAAGCACCTCACAGCCATTCAGCCATTCTTCCCACACTGTTGCTCGTCTGTGGAGAAACAGCGAATGCTAGGGGCACTTTCCTCTTCTCTAGGACTGGGGAACCTCAAGGTAAAATGTACATCAAAATAATAGTCTGAGTACCAGGAGCCAATGTAAAGACTACTTTTAAAAGGCTTCTATGATTCTTGATTAGCCTCACCCAAATAACCAAAACCAATTCTATTTGTGTATCAGATAGAGAACCTGTATTGAGAATTAAAAATTTAAAACCAAAAACACCTCTTTATAATTCAACCATAACAAGTCACCTTATTTTAAAAATAGACTGCAGATACTCCAGAGACACTAAGTACACCCAGCGCCCATATCTTGGTTTCTCATAACATTCTCCAGTGAAAGGAACCAGGATTCCTAAGAGAAACAGCTGGTTCTAGAGATGATGCAAGGAATATTCTAGATGAGCCTGGCTCATCTCATAGTTCCAGAATGTAAGGAAGTACTCAAAAAACATGGTGAAGATATGCCAGGTGTATACAGGAGCTAACTAAAAAGAACTTCTGAAGTCCAAAGCAGGAATAATTTGATCAACAAATAGGTAATGAAATATTAGTTTATAACAAATATGGAAGTATAAAAAATTGGTTTATAACCAATATAACCATAATGAAGTATAAAATAAATACTGAGTATATAAAGTTCATAATGATATCAAGAAAATATTGAATAAATATATCAGCAGGCAAATAGACAAATCACCACTCAGAAGCATTAAAAAAAATTTGTTCAGGTACTCTGCCTTAAGGAAGTATTACTTCATAGACTTTAAGTGTAGCTGTGTATAATGACTTCCTTTCAAAGAGTGTGGTATGCAAAAGAAAAAAAGAAATTTTAGAGTGGAGAAGCCTTATAAACAACTGTAGCCCTTTAATCAAGGTCAACATCAATAGTGATAAGTCATGTTGATAGCATGTACCCTTGATATGATGTGATGAGAATGGCAATTTACCTCTGTGATCTTCTTCCACAAAACACAACTCCAGTCTAGTTATAGGAAAGGTATCAGACAAACTCCGATTGAGATACATTCTATAAAAGGCCCAACCAGTACTCCTCAAAACTGTTAAGGTCATTAAAAGTCAGGGAAATCTTAGAATCCAACACCGTCAGAAGGAGCCTAAGGAGATGTAACGACTCTACTTGATGTGACATCTTGGATGGGATCATGGGAGAATATGAGGGAAACGACATAAGGTTTTTTTTAAAAGGAAATCAAAGCTCAGTATGAATTGTGCTTAATAATAATGTACCAACATTGGCTTATTAGTTGTGACAAACGGGAAACTGGGTGTGTGGTAGACAGGAACTCTGCACAATTTTTGCAATTTTTGTGCAAATAAAAACTATTCTAAAAGATAATAATGATTAAAAAAAATAAACAACAGATTCTAACAGATACCTCAGGAGTAAAGACATAAAAGGCCCATAAGCACATGCAAATATGTTCAACCTCATTTGCCATCAGGAGAATGCAAGTTAAAGCCACAATGGGAATACTATAAGCCCATTAGAGAACTAAAATTATGGACAGATGAAAACCACTGTTTCCAAGAATATGGAGGGATTTGAATTTCTCTATGCTTCTGGGGGGATGAAAAATGGCACAAATACTTTGGAAAACAGCTTGGTAGTTTCATAGTTATGCATACTATCATGATGTAGTCATTCTATTCCTAGGTAGTTACCCAAGAGAGATTAGAGCATAATGCACATAAAGACTTGCACATGGACATTTATAGTAACTTTCTTCACAAGAATCAGCTCCTCCTAACTTTGGATGGTGTAAAGGAAAATGGAATAGGTGGAGGTGGGGGAAGGAAAGATAGGAGACTGAGACAGACAGTATTACCCTATGTATATGTGTGATTACATGAAAGGTGTGAATCTACTTTGTGTACAACCATAGAAATGAAAAGGTTTACCCCATTTGTGTACAATGAATCAAAATGCAGTCTTTATAAAAATAAAAAAAAGAATCAGTTCCTCCTAAAAAAAAACAAAAAAAAGAGACAACCCAAATATTCATCAACAAATGTTTGAAAGAGCACATTGTGATGTATCAATATGGTGGCATAGTACTTAACAACAAAAGAAGCTATAGTAACAGCAGGGATGTATCTCAAAGACATTATGCTTAGCTAGACGTAAGACAGTCTTACTGTTTTGCCACTTAAATGAAATGCTAGCAAATACGCACTGTATCTCAAGGGACAGAAAGCAGATCAGGGGTGCCTAGTCAAGGGAGCTGTTAGGTGACTTCAGAGAGGCAAGAGAGGGCTTTTTGGAAGATAAAAATGTTCTGGGTCTTGTGATGATTATGTCAGTGTAGGCAATGCTCATCAATTGTGTACATTTATAATGTGGATTTTGTCTCACATAAATACACTTAAAGCTGATTTTTTTTTTTAATGGAAGGAGTCCTCAGGGATTCTGGAGATGGCTGTCTACAATAACTCAAGGATGACGAATTGTCTTCCTCTACTCCATGGCCCTTTCTCCATCCCGTCCCCACCACTCCCATCACAACCCAGGGAGAAAGACAGCTGTTTGATATTGTGTCTCTTTAAGATTGAGGGTTCCTGCTCCACAAGTGATTTCGGAAGGCTCAATAGAATCATTTATGTCGGTGGAGCTTGAAGAGATTCTGCAGTATGCCCAGAAGACAGGAGGAAGTAGAATCCCTTCTTCAGTTCTCCATGACTCGGAGGACACTGGTGAGAACCCCAATGTCCGCTGGGAGCAGAGATTAGTGAAGAAGTAGGTGGTATACAGAAGCCTGGCGGGGGGGGGGGGGGGGGGACCAAAGGGACACACAGCTTCCTCTCTAAGGGAAAGTAGTGCTCTGTGAGGTGGGGCTCTTGTGAAGCCTCAGCTTTGGGAAACCTTGCGTACAGCTGCACTGAGCTGCAGCAGTAGGAGCCATGGGAATAAAGTGGCATTAGATCAGGTCTTGGTCACCTCCCTTGTACTCATGCTCTCAGACACAAAAAAGATTCCCCTCTCCTCCCTGCTGTGGTGGGAGTTAGTGAAGGTGGAGTAGACAGTGTCAGATCAGAGGAGGAAAGCTTGGAACTATGAACAGTGACAGCTAATAATACTGCATTTTGACAGACTATTCAACAGAGAGAGCAGAAGACTTTAATAACTAGATTGGATTACAAAAAATCACTGGACTCCACTATGGTTTAAGCAAGAATAGGACAAAAAATAAGATGTATGCTCTGGGTAAATTGGAAAGTTCAAAGACGTTTTGAGAATGTAGCAAGCTTCATTTTAAAAAATGCTTGCATTGATATATCTTGACCCCACTGCTACATTCATAGTATTTTTATGATATACTGTTTTGTAACCTATTGTTTTCCCTGTGCTATGTATTTATAGTGAGCATTGGTCCATGTCAATATATAGTTTTCTATAATGCAATGTTTAATGTCTGTGCAGCATAATATCATAGTAGCTTATTGTTGAACATTAAGTCTCTTCCAATTTTTTCAGTATTATAAATAAGTTTGATGAAGATTTAACATGTATGTCTTTTCACACATCCCTGATTGTTCCCATAAGATAAATTTCACAGTTGAGGAATTGCTGGGGAATAGGGTACTTGTGTTTTAAGGTTGTTAACAGTTTTTAGAAGGTGTGTGCCAATTTACACTTCCACTAGAAATCAACCATGTTAAAAGGCTAATTTTCTATTTATCTATACTTCCATTCTGGCTCAACAATGGATTAAACTAGCTAAAAGGAAAACTGTAAATCCCTCTCACTTTCATTATTATGTTATAGTTAGGGTGAATTTAGAACTAGTAAAATTAGCAATGTAAGTAGTGGTGGAGCTTATTCTGGGTTTAGCATTGAAATGGCTGTGTCCACATAATCACAGTAGTGATAATGGAGTTAGCACTTACGGAGCTTTCTATGTGGCAGGCAGACAGCATCCACAGTGTTTTACAAGTATTAACCATCCTAGGCTGCGGCCAGTTAGTTCAGCTGGTTAGAGTGTGGTGCTGATAGCAATCCTATGAGGCGAGTCTCGTTAATCCCTCTATTTTAAAAAAGAGAAAACCAGGGCTGGGGAGATAGCTCAGTTGGTAGAGTGCTTGCCTTGCAAGCACAAGGCCCTGGGTTTAATCCCCAGCACTACCAAAAAAAAAAAAAAAAAAAAGGGGGAGGAAACTGAGTCACCAAAAGGGTAAATGCCCTGGTCGGTGTAGTTTTTCTGTGTTGATATGTGTCATCATAATCTAGGTTGTTTCAATCTTCCTGCACATTGTATTTCTTTTAATTGTCTTCGATCTTAAAGAGTTTATTTTCTGTCCTATGAATTAACCACCAACTTATGGAAAAACTTCTGCCATGAACATGAAATACTATTCTTGGTCAGTCCAGGAACCCTCTGTGGCAAAGTTCCACAGCCTCTGTCCCTCACTTCACCTTGGATATGGAAATACATCACATGTCTAATTCTCAAGCATGGTATATTGTGACATACTATCCTGGTCAGTTTAGGAGTTTGCCACAATTTGTTACAATAGATGAAGTTCTAAAGTTTGCAAATGGGGTACTCATTGAAATGAAGGTAGGATTGTCCTTGTGCTAAGGTCACCTCACTCCCCCACATTCCAGTGTGCTTTCAGAGTGGGTCAAAGGCTGGGGAAGCCTCAGGGAGGTGTGGAGAAAGGCAAAGAAACTGCAGCCTATCTTATCTCTGCACCATGGAACTGGGTGACTTGCACATGCACATGGGTTTCTGCAGGAAAAGGAAAGGAAATCACAGTTCCAAACTGAAGGGATAATAGGGGAGGAAACGTAAAATGAATGGAGAGTGGGAAAAGGTATGTTTGTTGTAATGCAACTGAAAAAAAAATTCATTCTTAGTCTTCTTTTCTTAATTAGCATCATGAAGAGAAGTTCAGATCTCCCAAAAATAACAACCATAGAAGTCAAGTTATTTGTGCCCACCAGAGAGAGATGGAAAGCACCATGTTTATGATGCACATGTCAAAAGCTATCAAGATGGTCAGGAAAAGAATGGAACTTCCTAAAACCTTTGCTGTTAAATAAATGTTTCTCATGAATGAACAGCATGCTAAAGTCAGATAAGCAGCATGAAAAGCAGAAAAATGCTTCTATTTGTTTATTCAGAGAGTTGTTCTTAATAATTCATTTCCTTACAATTTTCAGAAGGGAATTGCCATCTCTGACCCATCAATGGGTTGGGAAAGGTCTGCCATTTTTTATAGTGCTAAGTGTCCTTTTCCTTCCTTAATCTTTACATCTTGGGTTACGAAGGTTCTTGCTTATTGGTGAACAATTTGGGCCACTGTCTGCTCATTAAGTCAATGAATCTAATTAGGTTAGTTACTCATTGCAAGTCATATTTACAAACTGGACTTGGATCCCAGAGAGAACCCTCCAGCATAAAGCCTATGTTTAGGGGCAGCCATGCCTCCCTCCACTGGAGAAATGCCTCAAAGCAGTGCCATTTCAGTGTGTCACTTGGTGCATGAATGACAAATTCCTGTTACTCTCTGGTATCAAAGAATAAGCATTTTTTAAAAAAAAATTAAAGGCCGCTTTTAAACTCTTCCTGTTTTTTTTTTTTTTTTTTTTTTTTTTTTTTTCTTAAATGACCACCCTCCTTGCTTTTACAGGTATTTTTCCCCAAATGACCTTTGTTAGGGATTAATATTAAAGAGTACTCCCAACTCTTACTCAGTTATCCTCTGAATTTTGATTGGTCTTTTCAATGTGGGTTTCTCAAAAAATGATTTTACCTCTTTTCTTCTGATAAAGTTTACATATTTGCACTATAGAAACCATTGAAAATACAGAAAAATATAAACAAAAAAAGCAACCTCTTTTAGTCAATGTGAAAATTTTAAAAGCATCTACGGTTGAATGTTAAAGCAGCTTTTAGTATTTAGGTAATTTGATTAAGTTATGGATAGTCCCCAGTGATTAAATTCTACACTCCAGGAATGCTTCATAACTATCTCCTTGCCATTGTTTTTACCCAGTTATTTGTTTTAAAAAGTCACATGACTCTTTTCTGTTGCAAAATTGCCAGTCTCTGCTGAGAATGCCATCAAATGATTTTCTGTAAATTATAGTATGTAATGTACCTTTCCTTAGAGAACCACTGCCATTAACACTACTATCCTTACAATGGAAGGAGGAGATGATATTCTAGAAATGAAATGCTTCAGAAAGACCATGTAGAAGCACAGTAGTATTTACCACATAAAATGATGAAACTAGTGAATTGGAGCAAACAGGACTGTTTATATCTAACACCTAAGATCCATAACCCTCATTAACCATAGTTGGGGGAAACCTTATTTCAAAATGGTGTGATAGATAAAATGGACATTCTCATCTTTCTTGCTTTCCTTGATAGTGGCAAAATTAGTCTTATTTACACGCTTCATATGGCAAAGTGGCAGGGCAATGGTTTGCATCTCACTTTCTACAAACATCAGGACAGATGCTGATCTCCAGTTCCAGTCCAGTTCTAATATGCTCAAAGAGAGGAAGGCAAGAAGTAGAGTGAGGCAGAAGATTCGAATCAGCTAGTCTTTATTGCTTCATGAACCTAGTGCTCTGGAGGGAAAGAGGCTGCTGCAGAGTCGGTGAGCAACTCTTTATAATTGGGAACCTCCCACAAGGGAAAGGGTGCATCCTGGTGAGGGAAGGAAATAATCTGTTCACCTCTCTGCCTAGGGAAAGAATGATCTGTTGCCAGGAGTGGATGACCTCAGTACCCCCTGGCCAACCGCCTACGGATACTCTGGGAAGGGGCGGGGTTCTGAGCTGCAGCATGGAGGGGTGAATGTAATGTCTAGAGATTTGCATTTCTCAAAGCGTTTGGATGAGAGTGCATTCCCTGGTCGGGTAGCAGCTCTGCAATTTCTCTTCATGAAAAAGGTTTCCTGCCTAAGAGAGAAAGTCCCAGCCCTTGAGAGGTAGAGCAGCACAGGAAAGAACAGAAACATGGTTTCTTCAAGTTCCTTTGGAGCCCAAAGACTCTAAGTTTTATCACAAAAGCACATATACATACCTCTGCTTCATCATTTTCTTATTCTCTTTTACTCACAGCAATACTAATGCTTGCCTTTCAGACTATGGAGGCAATGACAACAACAACAACAACAACACAAAACACCACAACAGCAGCCACAAAACAACAACAACAACAACACAACAACAGCAGCAACTTCAACAAAGAAATGACAAATCACTCGACACTTACCGTTGAAGACTTTCTATTTGGGTGGTCGGCAGCCTTCACTCTTCAAATGAGAAGGTTGCCCAATTTTCACCCCTTTTCATGTTTCGATTAGTAAATGGTGGTCTCACTCAATCCAACGCCTCAAACCAGAGACCAGGAGACAGCCTGAGCCCTATCTGCCTGTCAGTCATCCTGTCCAATCCATCACCAAACCCTGCAAAGAGTCCATCCACTTCTCTCTATCTCCAACATGCCAAGCCTTGTCCGGCCCCCATCATCATTTACTAAGCTACTGCACTAACTTCCTGACAGTCTCTCCACACCCCCTGCTTGCCAGCCTCCCATCTCTTTTCCCTACAGCAGACAAAGTGATTTTTCTAAAACATGAATTGGATCACTTTGGTCTCATGCTTAAATCTCTAAGGGGTCTTCCATTGCACTTAAGATGTTCATCTTCACTTTGGTATACAAAATCCCACATGCAGCCTCTTCTCCCACTCACCCTTTTCCCAGGGTCACTTCCTCCTCCAGGTCTTCCCACATCTCTCCAAGAGGAGCTCCCATCCAGATCTGCCTCACTCCTATTCGCCCTGAAGCTCTCTGCTTGAATGTCCTTTCCTCAAGCCTCTCTTCATTTATCCCAAACAAATCAGGTCCCTTTAAGATCATCATGAATTATGTGTTTAGTGGTTTACTTATTTATAACCCCTTCCCCTCATAATATTCCCGGAGGGGATGGAACACTTATGCCTTTCTCATTGCAGGACTCAAGTGCCTACCACAATGGCTGGGACACTGTGATCAAGAATTTGTTGATTGAATGCTCAGGTGATGGCCCTTTAGTGAGTGCTCCTTTCTGATTATTTTATGTCCATACTAAAAATCTATTATCAAAGCAACATTGCAGATGATAACTTCTTTTTAAATTGTTCACTTTCGTGATAGCTCTCCCTATGAAGAGATTTTTAATTTGGCACAAGCAGGGCTTATTTGAAAATAGCCATCTTATCTTTACATGAACTTTCATTTTTGGCGGGGATTGAACTCAGTGGCACTCGACCGTTGAGCCACATCCCCACCCCTATTTTGTATTTTATTTAGAGACAGGGTCTTAATGAGTTACTCAATGCTTCGCTTTTGCTGAGGCTGGCTTTGAACTTGCCATCCTCCTGCCTCAGCCTCTAGAGCTGCTGGAATTACAATTGTGCATCACCGCACTGGCTGCATGAAACTTCTTTTGCTTAGGGGTGCAGACAGTTTAAGGTAGACATGTCTTTATGACACTTGACAGGGTGGTCTTTAGCAAGGACTTTGGGTCACTCACCACTGAGGTTTGAGTTTTGGCTCTGCCCTTTTCTAATTCTCATCTTGGGTCAAGAATTTAGCCTCAGTTTCTTCACCTCTAAAATGGAGATAATAATAGAATCTGATATGTTGTCTTTGAATTCAATGAGGTAAAGAATATAAAATAGTACAATGCCCGACACAACAGGTTTTTGATAAATAGTAGCTTCTTCTAATTTGTTTCATTCAACCTCAGAAGGCAGTTTGAATCCTAAGCTCTAGGGTTGGGAAATTTCTTAGGCAGTATCTTCAATTTCTATCTCCTCCTGCCCTATACTCTGTACTGTGCTCCATGGTCCCGAAAGGTAATACGCAAAAACAGGACAGAATTCAATCCCCTAATACATTCATTTGATGCTATAAGTAGATCTGAAATTTACAAGCCAGTAGTGTAAAATTGCTGGTGACCATTATTTAAACTTTGACAAGATGAATTAGGTTTAGGAATAACTAATAATATTTCAAAGTGAAGCCACTCTTTACTGGAGACTTGATGTGCTGGCATTTGGTGACAGCTTAGTAGAGAGACCTCGTAGGCAGAGAGTAGGTGATATTAATCTTCTAAACAGAAACCCAGGGTACCAAGAAGATCTTAACATTCTGCTCCTAACGCCCTCCACTACTTGCCGGTTCCAGCAGCGTGGGTTTTAGATAAGAAGCACATCCCCAGTGCTCCCTGTAGCTGGTGGAGTGGGAGGAGGTGAAATGCAAGCTTTATTTTCCCAGCTGCCTGTCATCCAATTCTCCGCTTTCCTCTGACTTTCATGAGTGATGAGGTCATCCCGGGCTCAGGAAAATCAAACTTCTATTTTTTTGAACCCAATAAAGACCAGTATTGTAAGTCTTCTGTAAACAGAAGCCAGAAGGGTAGGGAGCCAGGAAGACGAGTGGTCCGCCCTCTGGTGGTCGCGCGAGAGAGCGTGTCCCGCGCTCCGCCGAGCAGCGACAGCAAGGCGGGGAGGATGCGGGCTAAAATGTAAGTTAAAATTAGATCAATAGTCAGCTTGGCTGTCTCAATCAATGCTTCGCAGGGAGAGCATACAACCATCTATTTATAAGCTAAACCCAGCATTATCTTCCTCTTTTAGGACGCAGAGATCCATTACTGCGCGCGGCAGGGGAGAGGATGCAGCGAAGAGCTGGTGCGTGCCACATTGCAGCCTCACTAGCTCGCCCCGAATGCACCAGCTTCGGATGGGATCCGCGCGGGGTGGGCATTGGGAGGATCCATACCAGCAGCCTGCAGCCCCTTTGCTCTCTGCAGGACTCTGTCCCTGGGCGTACCCCCTAAGGACTCACTCCTGCCCATTCCTTACCTCGATGGCATCCTTAGTCTTTATGCAGAGAGGGCCACAAAAGGCAAATGAATTAAAAACAGCACGAGGGCCCTCCTGCAGATAAGGGGCGCACAGTGGCCGGTTCCAACTATAGACTTGATTGCCTTTTGACAAAGATTTCCAGCCTAGCTTCCCCAAGGTACTGCATTACTCAGTCCTTGCTCAGGCAATTGTTGCTGTAAATAGCTGTAATCCCCCTCCTTCTCTGTCAAAACACGGATGGAAATGGATTTGCAGCAGGGACTCTGCATAATACTTAAGGTCTTGGTGAGATGGATGTGCCCTCTGTCAGCTCCTGACATACTGGGACATCTGGGCATTCCCAGGCCCGTTTGCCCCAATGATGGAAATCACCTCTGATGTATGAAAAATGTCCACAGCTAGCATTTGTGTTAACATTGTTAAATTGTTTTCAGATTTTGAAAGATGCTACAGAAAAAGAGGCAAAACCTGATATAGCACCACCCCCAACACAGGATCAAATCATATTTCTTTGGGATAAATGGGCATTCTCCTCTTATAAATGTATATAACATCTTTTGTATTATATACTTACATTTTTAATTGTTGCTCTCTTTTATAAGACAACTTCCTTTAGTAAACATGTACTATTTTTATAATGGAAAAAAAAAGTTAAAGACCTAAAGAATTTGAGCATTAGCCTAAATGTACATTAAATATATTTTTGGAATCAATTTATTAACTGCTTTATCATTTGACATAAAAGGCTTTTGAACTAAAGATAGAAACTGAAGCCTTCTTTATTTAGAAACAAACTTTCTCCTCCTCTTCCATTTTTTGCTGGCTTCCCTCCAAAATATTCTGCATCTGTCCCTTTCCCACCATTACCACTGCCTCTCACAGTTACCAGTTGCCACTCATAATCTTTCACCTGGATTCTGAAAGCACCATCTTGTCCCTGTTTTCTGGCTCCACCTTCTCCCCACTGCGGTCCTCACTTGCCAGGTAGCAACCAGATTGCTCTTTTAAAATGTAAATCAGAGCCTATCTCTTCTCCTTACATAAAACCTTCCGTGGCTTCTCACGCAGCTCCGTTAAGACCCTAAGTTCTTCACCATGGCATACCATCTGGCTCCAAACTACCCTCGCTTCTCTCGAGCATCATTTTCTCACTTTCTGTCATAGCACCTTTTTCACCTAACCCCTTCTTTGTGATCCTCAAGCCCACCAGCTAACTCACCTCCCAATCTGAGCTCTTGCTATTGGTTCTGTGCTGAAGATCCTCTCTCAGAAGATCTTAAATCTGCCTCATTCTCATCATTCAGGTCTCAGCTCAAATAGGAGAGACCTTCTGCCTCTCCAAAACTTCTTATTGCCTTATTTCAACACAGCAATTAACTTGAATTGTTTTGCTTATCCAGGGGAATATCAATGTATACTCTACTTTCACACATCAGGGTGTCAGTACCACAAACATAGCTCCTTGTCTGTCTACTATCTCTGGGTTCTAGAATAGTGCCTGATTCATAGTTGGTAGCCAATAAATATTTATTGAATAAATTATTGAGTGTGATATCCTAGTATATAGTTTATAAATTCCACTAATAGCACTCTGCATATTCCGGTTGAATTTTGAAGTTATTTTTATGCCCGTATGCTTCCTCCTCTCAAGTGTGAACTCTGTGAGGCAGGATCATATTTAGTTCATCATTTTATTTTCCATGGCCTTATGGAGTCTGGCACATTACAGGGAGTTTAATATATTTGTTGGATCAAATTGCAATAAATGAATTGATAATAAGGTGACACAATATGACTTTCCCTCAGGTCTAACCTTTCACCTGGGATAATGAAAAAAAATATGACATCCACAGAGGAAGATTGTTGCATTGATCCTGTAACATCTCTCTCTCTCTCTCTCTCTCTCTCTCTCTCTCTCTCTCTCTCTCTCACACACACACACACACACACACACACACACACACACACACATGCACATGCACATTTGTTCTCGATATTTCCCCCAAATGTAGAATGTTCATATCTGTTATTTTATTTGATCTTCATACCAGCTGGTATGTAGGAACAGAAGCTCAGGGGCATTAATCGACCTGCTCAAGCTTGTACAACTAATATGCAGCAGAGACAGGGGTTGGGCCTGGTAATTTCAAACAACCACAAGTAGGCACACATAAAAGCACACCCACATATCTTCTCACTTTTGCCAATATCCTCCCTCCTCACCCATACTTTTGGTTTGGTTCAAATGGTATCATAATTCACAGTTCTTTAAATAAGTTCTGGCATATGTCAGTTTCCCGATTAGTGACCATTCCTTCCTCTTCATCACATTACAGTTGCCATAATTTTCCCATTCCTATGAAGAATGAGTCTATCTCCACTTTTCTTTTTCTTGCTAGACTGATCTCCAGAATCCTCCTTATTGTGAAATTTTAATATATAATATTAATTGGAAATTTTCACAGATCTGAGCAATATTAAGTGGGTTTTTGCTAATTGGCAACCTACTCCACTTTTAACCTTTTCTCTGAACACAAATCAATGAGAAACACTTATGATTACCAACTGGCTCATATCTTAATTTAAGTCAAACAGCTCAATGTCACTGAGGAAATGGCACATGCAATGCCAAAGCTTATCAATCATAAGCAAACAGTAAACAGCACAACCAGAGGGGACAAGTAACATACAAAATTAGTTTTACTCTAGACAAAACAAATGGGGAGCCTATTCTGATCATCCATTCATCCATTCATTATTTGTTGAGTGTTTTTTAGGTACCAAGGATTGTATTATTTTCGGGAATAGAGGAAAGCAAAAATAGATGAGGTCTCTACAGAAATGGATCTAGTGGAAAAGACAGACTTAAAGAATCACACAAGAGATAAATGCTAAGAGAGAGTAAAACAGGAGGGATTGACATAGATCAGAAAATTCAGGGGAGAATCCCTTGAGGAAGAGTGACTAGGCTGAGCAGTGTTTTGAGTTTTGATATGGCTCAATCCTCTAATGTTTACTAAAGGAGAACGTGGAAGAAATGATCTGATAAGTAAATAATAATGGTGTCTAACTTTTAAATTCTTTCATTTAATAAATATTTTTGCATACTTACTATGTGCAAAATAGTTGGCTAGGCTTGGGGTTAGAGTAGTGATCAAAGACTAAAATCCCTGTCCCTATGGTCTTACATGGTAATGGAGGAAGGTGTACAACAAATGCATACATAATTATAATAGAAAAGAACTCTAAAGAGTGATATCTATAAAGGAGACAAACAAGCCAAGGAAGCAGGTAAGGAAGTGGGGTTGGGTGGGGTAGTGAGGTACAGTTTTACACAGAGCAGACCTGCATGACCTCATTAAATCACACATCTGAGCAAGACCCAGCAGTGGTAAAGGACTGATCTAAGAGGTGGGTTGGGTGATTGCAGGGGGAAGACCTCTTTAGAGTTTGTGTTCTACAAAGACAAGAGTCCTGGGTAGCAGTGCAACCAACTTGTCATGTGCTTGAGAAAGTGGTGTAAGATTCTAGGTTGGCAATATTTTTCTTCTAGCTCTTTGAAGATGTTATACCATTGTTTTCTGGCTTCCAAAGTCCTGTTGACAAGTCAACTGTCATCCTTGTTTTTACCTTAAATACAATATGCCTCCCTTTCCCCCTGTGGTTCTTTTCATGTTTTTTTCTTTGTCATTCATTGCCAGTACTTTAAATATGATATGCTTAAATGTATTTTTCATTGTCTGTATCCTTCTTGGGGTTACCTATTCTTGTATCTTGGCATCTTGATCAGTTTTAGAAAAATTTCAGTTGTTATCTCTATAAAAATTTCTTCTTCCCACATCCTTCTGTCCTCTCCTTCTGAGATGTCAATTGTACATACATTAGATCTTTTGAATACATGTATTAGATCTTTTGAAGACATTTCTTTTGGGTATTTCATTTTTTTTTTTTTGTTCTTTCCATCTTTTTAACTGCACTATTGTGTTTTGGTTTGGGAATTTTACAAAGCTGGTCTTTTCTCTGAATTAAATACATTGTTGTCCCACGTGCCACTAAACTCACCCAATGAGTTCCTAAGTTTAGATATTGTATTTTTCAATTACAAAATGCCCATTTAAATATTCTAAACCATTTCAATTTCTTTTGCAACTCTTAATATTTTAATACCTAATTCCCTTATTCATTAATTTAATAATCTTAATGATTTTAAAGTCATTTTCTGCTAATTTTCATATTTAAACTGTGAGCCTATTTCTATGATTTGATTTTTTTCCTCACGATTATAAGTCACATCTTCAATTATTTTTGAATGTTAGTAAGTTTGTGTTGTATTACAGATATTGGGTATTAAAACCAACCCAAAAAAGCCCAAATAAACAAAAATATCCCCAGAATGTTCAGGTGAAATCTTTTGTAGCAAGGGTTTCTCCTTTTCTCTGGTGACCAGACAGGGAAATATTGTTCTAGGTATGAGTTTGGATTGCAGTTTGTAGTAAGTCTCAGTTCACCTTTGGTTTGTCTCTGTTCTTTGCAAAAGTTACTTTTGGGCTTTTGATGGGAAACCTAGTAATGCTCTGCTTCCTCAGCTCTGAAAGTTCTGCTTTTCAGAAGTTTCAAGGTTACATCACACATGTCCACTCCACAAAGGTTCAAAAGCTGGCAGATGTTTTGAAGAGAGGAACTGTTGTACACTTATTACACATTCATGTTTCTATTGGGATGTTGTCTTTTAAGCGTTATAGACAACATGGGATTTTATTCTCTTCTGGCTTAGCCCCTTAAGACTTCCCCACCCCACCAAAATATGTGGGAATGGGTCTTGTATTTTATACTCTTCTCTTTTCTAATCTAGTATGCTAGTCCTGTATGTTCATCAAAATTTTACTGGTTCCCCTTTAATTTGGTTGAGTCATTCTGCTAGGCCCAAATCTAATCTTCAGCTTGTATCTACAACAGACAAATGCTCCTTGGGAAGCAAACAGCTGGTGATTATATGCTTACTTAGGAATTTTTCATTATCTAATTCTCTTGTCTTTAATGATGTTCACAATTTACCTCCTTTTTTCTCTGTGCCTTAATCTGGGTATTAACCTATGGTGATCCTCTACATTGTAACCAGAAGAGAAAGTCCCTCTTGAATATATGCAGAGTCGAAAATTCTAGAGCTGAACCAGACTTTGACATTTACGTAGTGCATCTATCTCCTTGCACCAGTAGAAAAAAAATGTGCTCAAAGTGGTGTAGTGATATATTCAAGGTAAAAAAATAATAAGGCAATAAACTGAAGAAGAGGTAAACCTTGAAGTTTGGGCCTCCTGTTCCAGGTCTACTCTTCAAGAGAACAAAAAGGAGAGAAAGAGAATACACTATGGAAAGGACTTGACCTGATGGAGAGATTCTGCAGTCTCTGCTCTAGCAGTTCAAGTGACCTGCCTTCAGAAATTCAATGGAAAACCAAGATTGAGGTCTTTTGTGCCAATCATTAAATCAAACATTTGCTTATTATATTTTTTCCTACCTTGTTCGAAAACAGAACTTAAAATGGATTATGAGTGGTAACACTGAATCTGGGGAAGGTTACAAATGAGGCAAATAGGAGGGTAATGTGGAGGGTAGGGAAACCTACCAGAAATCTGAGATTATTATTCTTGGTAGGTGGATATTCATGGCTGATGGAATTTTAGGGACTAGTTATTGTAGCTCATAATTGACTCCATGTGACAGAGCAGCTGAGACAAAGACTGGGCACAGGTCCTTTGAAAACATAAAACACAAATGTTTCTATTCTTTTTTACAGGGACTGCTGATCACTTTCACCTTTACTTTATGATTGTTGAACTGGTCCATCTTGTGAAAGGAAGGGAAGAGAAAGTGCAGCATTAGGGTTCCAGAAAAGAGCAGAGACCCATTCCTTCCCAGATTCCTGTAACCTTCCATCAACACAGTAGGTTGCTGTAGTCAACCTTCACCTCTCATGAGAGATAGGAAAACATATTTAAATTTGCAGAAAGTCAAAACCGTGAGAAGATATTTTAAAGTAAAGGCAATTTTATGTTAATCTTTAATATGATAGTATATTTATTTAAGAGTTGTGGTATTTTGTCCCATTCTTGATTGAAATTTTATGTCTCTACTCAAGCCTAGAAAAGAGGTTGCTAAGCAATTTAACAATGTAAACAAGTAAGGGGCTGTGTATAGAGTCAATGGGAGGCAGTGTGTTCTTATGTTCTTATTAGAAGAACAAACTGTATTTAAGGATATTATCACATTATTGTCTACATGCAAATGTGTGCTGCTATTTGTAAATGAATCACGTCTCTTTATTAAGGAAGCATATGTATTTATCATCCCTACAGCAATTTCAGTGATTTCAAAAATTCCCAGTTCTTAGAAATGACCCACTATTGATGAAAGCTAACATTTCTGCAGTACTTACTGTGAGCCAGGCACCCTCCTAAGCAAGAAGCACTTTATGCAAGTTATTGCATTTAATCTTTGCAGTGGTTCTATGAGGCAGGAACTGATATTATTCTTTTTAACAACTGAGGAAAGGGAGACTTAACCATGGTTAAGTAACTTGCCCAGGCACATATAGAGCCCAGTTCAATCTGCCCTGAAGTCTCTGTGCTAATTATTTTTCACTTGTCAGAATGGTCTTTCAGTGACTCCAAAGCAGTGGTGCAATGTTTCTGATGCAGTGGTAATCAGTCCAGTGGTTTGGTTTCTAAATAACTCCTTTCCTTTTTCCTTAGCCAATCACCTTGGTGACCAGTCTTATCTTTCAGTCAGTGGTGGCCAAGATGCGCTGCCTGAAGCATGAAAAAGAGAAGCGAGCAGTTTTTGGAAGCAAGAGTGACCTCGTATCTTCACTATAGCAGCCCCTTTCACCTTACTAATTGCGTGGTCTAAGGCAGTTAACTTTGGTGATTCTGATCATAAAATTGGAATAATATTACCAACCTTGCAAGCTTGCTGAGGGAAATGAAATACTGTATGCAAAGTGCCTAGTTCCATGCAGACACGTAATAGTATTTGTCAATATGAGTTCCCTTCCCCTTTCCCATCATTAATGCATCCTAGGGTAGATCTCTCTTTAGAGTTAGTAACTTGTCTAAGAGGTTTTTGAGCACTTTGTTGAAATCCAGACTGAACATAACTTAAGGAGGACTGTGAGATGACAGATGTTGGAACATCTCTAGATAAGCAATTACCTACTCCCTACTTGATTTGTCCTCGTAATTCTAATACTTGCTTTGGAAGTAGTCCTCTGCTTTACACCACCCAGTTTTTCCCATTTGACATAGAGCTTTTCTGTTCTCCACCCCTCCGCCCTCATCTCCAACCTCCAACAACTAAATCCCAGGATAACATATACAAGAAGTAGAATTCAGAATTCTTTCTCTTCGTTTGGGGGCATCTGCAGTTGAACTGCTCTCCTTGAATGGGGGCTCTTTGCTATGATGAATTTGTCTTCATTGGAAAACCGAAGCCACTGGCCTCCAGGTGGTGCTGCGTGAAAGAAAGAGAGGAGGGAAATAGAAAAAAAAAAAAAAAACAGGTTGGTGCCCTAGGGAAGGAGGTAGCCTGAGAAAGACAATGAAACACAAAGATGATGCATACTCCTAGGGGATTTGCTGGAAAGAGAAGTGACATCGGAACTGACTGAACCAGCTGAATTCCACAAGGATTTGAAGAGAATGCCAATGAGCTCGGCCAGCCCAGGGTAGGATGCAAGAGGAACCAGACGTGGTTCCCAAGGAGCTGATGGTCTTCAGGAGTAGCTGCCCAAAGGCTTGGAGAAAGAAAAACAAAAGACCATGTGTAATTCCATGGTTAAACTTAACACAGGTTAAGACACGGTCTCCAGACATTTTGTGTGTGCTGCGATATTCCAGGTGCTAAATTAGTGGGTTAAATAAATTATCTTATTTAATTTAATCCTGAAAACAAACCTTTGACATGAGCCTATTTTGATGGTGAGGAAATTGAACTACAAAGATTAATACCCTGCTCACGCTCCAATAGCGAATGACCTGTAGGAGTTAAAGCAAAATCTATCTGAATACGACACCCACGCTTTCTGAATGCCTTAGAGTCACTTGCTAGCTGTGTGACTAAGCCCTCCTAACTTTTCTGTGCCTCTCTTTCCTAATGTGACAAATGGACATAATGATATGGTACTCAGATTTTTTTGGAGTGGGGGTAATGCTTTGGTCGTGCCCAGCAATCTGCCCTTCACCTTAATAACTGGGCATTTCTGTTCTAACCAGTTGGTTCTGCCTCCAAATGGAGGCTGCTCAGACCAAAGTGGGAGGAGCAGAAGGAGAGAGTGACAGATCCCAGAGTCAATTTTGCTTGTCCTGAAGCCTGAGTATTCAGCATTTCCTAGATTCCAGTACGACTGTGCTATGTCCTTACATTAATTCCCTCAACCCCCATTCCTCCCTGTTTTCTTGGGTTAAATTGAGCTTCTGTTACTTGCAAGCAACAAATTCCTAAATTGAACAAATACTTTCTTATTGAGAGGAATCTATGAGATAAGGTAAATTATAAAGGGCAAGATCGATGAGACCATAGTTATTTCTTTTGGTGAGTAAAATAGCAATTTGGCCTTTATAATTGGGTGCTGAGATTTTCAGTTTATGAAGTGCTTCATTATGTCAAAAGAAGGATGTGCATAGATTTCACTTTAACTTTTCCTGCGAGGAAGAATCAAAGTGGCTGATAGACCAAAACCTCATAGTGCCCAGGTTCTCTGCATTTGGGCCATGCTGTATGGTGCTAGGCTGGTCATCTGGTAGCACTTTAAATTAGGTTTTCAGTGAAGCTACACTACTCCTTGGGGACTCTTTCATGGGGATTCAAGAGCTAGCCTGAATGAATGATGGACTTCTTAACCACTGACTGGCCATGCTGCTAATTCTACACGTGTGTTAACGACTCTAAGAGAAGTGCACAACTCAAATTCAGTACGTTGTTTGACCAAGGACATTTCTTACTGATTCAATCTTTTGATTCAATTGCATTGACTGTGTCACATAAAATAGTCAGAGCAATTGCATATATATGTAAACATAGCCTGAGAATACAAAGCTGCTTCTTTAAAATAAACAAACAAACAGAACTCACCCTGGACATTTTAAGACTGAATTATTGAGTATCATATATGCTCAGCCTCTGGATTGACAATTCTGTTGTTTTGAAGTGATGGCAGCAAACAGCAGACTTTCTGCTTGTTATTTGTCATCTGACCAATTGCATATCGCTTTGTTTATCATGGACCTGAGTGTCAAGTCTTCTTTTGCCTCTTGATCATTCCAATACTTCTACCATTAAGGTGGAGCCACATTACCTTGACTCTTCTCTCAGACTCCCCCACGAGCACCCCCTATTCTACGTTCTTGGGGGATCTCATTGTTTCTCTATTCTCTATCTCTAGTGAGGCAGCAGAGGGAGTAACATTTTGGTTAATGAGTTTTTCCTGGTGGCTGCTTTAGTACTCGATGCAGACCATGTAAATCACCAGTTAGAGGGTGGCTTGTAGAAGAAACTTACTCTAAACCTCAACTGACAGGTGCAGAGATGGTCAGGCTATTTTCCTGCTATTTTTCATCATACTAAACTTTCTTTTTATTTTCTTTCATTTTGGGGTGTGTGGGGGGTTGTTTGCTCCTTAGGATCAGTTATGATTCTGTAGAATAAGGTGTCTTTTGTTGATATTCCCAAGAAGCTGCAGATTAGTGCTTAATCTCTGTGGGAGAAGTTTGGAAAGGCTCACAGGTGTCATATGAATACCGTGATAGCCTTTAAGTTGTATGATTTCTCAGAAGGAAAGGCTGAATTTCGATTACTAGTGTCACCAGAAAAAGAAATACCACCATAAACTCATATCGGTGTTGTCTTTAAAGCATCTCTTAAAAATCTCTTTTTAGAACAGCATTTTCCAAGAAGGGTGGGGTAGGTTGGCACTTGCTCAGTTGCCTATACTGTATACTAGAAACTTGGTATCAAAGTAGATATATATCTACATCTATACCTGGATGGGTTAATCTAGTACTTGATGAAGAAATGTCTATCAGACTCTGAAGGATAAACATATTGGATATAAAATAATAGTTAACATTTACCAAGTCTTTACCATATGCTGAAGGGGAATACTATCTTATTATGTAAGCAACTCCCTGAGGTTATAATAACAGCCAATAGTTATTGAGTACTCTCCATGTGCCAGGAATGATTTCAATGGCCGTCCAGCACTAATTTAATTCTCCTAATAATCCTATAGTATGAATACAATTTTTTAACCCATTTTACAAATGAAGAAATTGAAGTACATAGATTAGGTAACTTGCCTAAGTTCATACCATTGGTGATTGATGAAGCTGGGATTCAAACCCAGTAGTCTGAATTCAAATCCCATGTGATAAAGTACAAGTCCAAAGAAAACATGGTAGATGTGGACCCAGGGGAAATTTCCAGTTCTTTCTGTGACTCAAAGGGCAGGTCTTCTCTGCTAACAGTCTTATGATGCTTTCTGTGGACCTTACACTGTTTTTGACAGAGACAGCCTATGCTGGAATAGTGGTGGCTGTTTCTGGAGTCTTGTTGCTATTTGAAGATTATTCTCCATCTCTGCTAATGTAATTTTTTCATATTTCTCTTTAAATACAGTCTTTTGTCTATTGATTTCTATGGAGATTGGCTCCCCTAATACTTTCTGCAAAATACCTGCTTTTAATTGCCAAGAAATGCCTCTCTCTGGGTTTGTTTACATGACACTTTGACTCTGTCTGCTCAGAGCTCTGCCCTTCATGCCCTGTCTGTGTCTCTCTCCTCTATTAGCATTCTCTGCCACATTATGACTGTGAAAAGAGCCATATTTCTCTGCCTTTGCTAGAAAGAAACATTTTAATATTGGGATTTCAGCTAAAATGTGAATATCCCATGGGTACCTCTATAGTACAATTAAATCTCCCCTGTAATAATAGTGCTGGTGTGTTCTGATTTGTTTTAAGTCCTTTTTTTTTTTTTAAATCCCAATATAAAGTAAGTTACATAAGAAGAGGAGTCCTTCCTACTATGTGGAGACAGAATGGTAGACAGGAATGGATATGGATTTTGGAGTCAAGCAGACTCAGGTTTGCATCCCAGTTTTAGCATATTCCGTGTGGTTGAATACACTTTCTGGACCTTTTTGAGCTGTCTTCTCCCACAAAACAGAGAAAATAATACCTCACACAACTTTCTGAGGATGAAGAATGATACTAGGTGTGATGTTCCTGGTATAGACTGGGTATGCCATTGCTGTTCTTCTTTTCACTAAAATTTCCTGTTCTGCCAATATTAGGCTTTTATATTTGACCACTCTGGCACTCATTTTCCTCATTTTGAAAATGAGGAGTGATGCAGGACATGGTGGTACATGCCTGTGATTCCAGGGGAAGCTGAGGCAGGAAGATCATAAGTTCAATGTCATTCTTATCAACTTAGAGACTCTGACTCAAAATAAGAAATAAAAAGCACTAGGGATTTAACTAAGTGGGAAAGCACTCCTGGGTTCACTCTCCAGTACCAAAAATAAATAAATAAATAAATAAATAAATAAATAAATAAATAAGTAAGTAAGTAAATAAACAAGGATTAGTTTTCCAAGGTGTTTTCCAGCTGTGTTTGTTGTATCAGTCCTTACACATTTGCTAAATACTTTCCATGTTATCTCGTGTGATCCTCTTAGCAATCTTTTGAGTTAGGGCTTATTGTAATTTACATTTTACAGATGAGAAAGTGAGTCTTGGGAAGAATGAGTAACTGGCTGAGAGTTACCTAACGAGCTGGGGAGCAAGGATTTGAACCCAGAGCCTACACAGCAAATCCATACATTGAACTGCAGGATGCAGAGCTGTATACTCAATAAGTCTTTGGAAAATGGTTGCTCAATGATTTCTGTCTGTGCTCTTGAGCATTCATATCATGTACCACTGAGGCTATGATGTGGTGGGCTGTGTCCTTACTAACAGGATACAAATCCACAGTGGCATCTTAAAGAGGACCCATGCAGATGGCAAGGATTTGCCAGGCATTGTCTGTGGATGAACATTATGACTGAATTGACTGCTGAACAGAATACCTGGCAGACATGTTTATGTCACTCTCTATGGGATCAGGGAATCTGTCCACAGCAACCTCACACCATTATCTAATTTCTTGCTTATAATATGCTGTGGGTTTAGAAATCAGCTAACTGAGCCTGTTAGAATAAGTATGCAGCGAGGAAGCGCTTAAGCAGCTCTCAGAGAAGCTTTGGGCTTTGAGATTGTGACATTTTAGTGTCATCAGAGAGAAGGAAAAGCCATTCAAAATAATTTGAAGCCTATCAAATGTTTATACTCATTTGCATACATAAGTACATAGATGTTTATGTCTGCTACACCCACATTTGGCTGTGCTGAAATGTTCTGTTCCTTAGTTTTGCTGATCTCAAATGCAAATTCAAACAGTATCTGTATTCAACTTTCCCACGTAGATTACCTAAAACACCAGGTACTGATTCCTGGTAATTTAATTAGAATACCTCTCAGGAACCCACAACTGGAATTACAATTATCTATTGGTAGGAAGCTGATAGCCACTTTTCTGGGCTTTATAACCTTTTCCCCGCTTCTGCAGATATGTTGGGTTATAGTTTAATAATACAGATACATTCATGTACTTAAGTGATTCTAATGTGCTATTTTCTTTAACTTATTAAGCAAACACTTACCCATCAGTAGTGTTTCAAATCCAATTGAATTTTATTTCACTTTAGAACCTTAACAAACACTAGGAAAATTGTGTTGTAAGACTGAGTGGCAGCCAACACCTTTCATCAGAGAAACTCAAACCACTTCCCAAGCATTATATTTACCCCCCCAACATTGTAGCCTAGGCCTATGTTTATTTTTTTTCTTAAAAAAAAAAAAAAAAAGAATCAATGCAAGTAAGTAGGTGACAGATGTACAAGGCAGGGAAAATCAAAACTTCTTAAGGAAACAGATTTGAGTTCGCAAGTACCAAGGGCATCTACTCCCTCTTAATAAAAAGACATTGCCAGTTCCTGATCACATTCAGCTGCTCATATTCTTACATATAGAGCTGTTGATCAAATCATGCTTCTTTCTGCAAGTTGTGTTTTCTCAGCACAGGCAGCAATGTTTGCTTCTTGCTTTTATCTCCATTAGACATGATAAGTCTCTGGTCTACAGGGAAGCTCTCTAAGATGACAAAGAAGTTGAACATTTTCCTAGGGTCCTGCTATGTGTACCTGGCCCCCTGAGAACAAAGGATTCTAGGGTGGATTGAGTCACCTGGAAGTAGCAGATCTGGGGAATGAGAGTTAGAGAGCTAGGGCCTGACTTCGACCTTGGAATGACACCCTAAATTCATGTAAGGAACCAAGAACCCAGTGCAGATGGGGACAGGGAGGCAAGCAAGTCTGTACTTCCCCTGCCCCTCCTGTTACTGCTCACCTCTCTACTCCCCACCCCCAAAGAAAGCTTAAATTGCTAAGCTAAGACTGCAAAATTCTTTCTCCCAAAGTCCTCTGACTCAACCAAATAGCAGCACCACCCTCAAGCAGAAACTGACTGCCAGTTTGCTAGAATTTCTGACTGGCCTTGAGTCTAGTTTTGTTTCTCCATCCCTGATTTCCCCAGACACACCAAGTCATGCCTTATGATGTCACCATTTCCATGAATGCTGGATTCAATATTTTGGGAATGTCTTCTTCAGCAACTATTATTACTTGCTGCATCAAGTCCAATATTATCACCATATGAATGTTAGTTAGTTTTTGCTAATGTTGTTATCAATGTCCTTGAAACTAAACTACAATAGTTTATCAGCAACCTTAAAGAACTAGGTACAATGTACAGTATGATAATAAAAAAAAAAAAAAAATTTCATTTTAAAAATACTTCCACAACGGTTACCTCATGTCTTGGATTCATTTCTTTATTTGCTCTTTTATTCACCCATTCAACCAAGAGATTTCTGTGGTCTCATCAGGGATAAAATGATAATTAAAATATGGTTCCTGGTTTCAAGAAGCTGACAGTGCAAGAGGGAGAATAGACATGTAAACAGATCCTGAGAAGTCTGGTGCTGTGCTCAGCTCGAACCTCACATCATCTTATTTATCTATGAGGAAAAAAGAGAAAAAGCAAAGAAACCTTCTCAAGGTCACATAGCTTGAAGAATAAAACCTAAATTTCCACACCTCTGGTTATCAAACCACTGAATTTTCACCAATCTATTTTGGGTATCTTTCTTTTTTCTTTTCTTTTCTTTCTTCTTCTCTCTATTTTTTTTTTTTTTTTTTAAAGACATGTTCTCAAAAGTGTGGTCCAAAGACCAGCAGTATTGTCACCATCTGGGAACCTCTTAGAAATGCAAATTCCCAGACTCCACCACGATCTACTGAATCAGAAATTCTGGGAGTGGACCCAGCAATCTGAGTTTTAACAAATCCTCCAGATGATTCTGAGGGACACTACAAAGTTTGAAAACCATGGCTGTAAACCTGTGCTTCCCAAACTTCCTTGTGTGTAGGAACATCACATTATGAAAATGCAGATTTTGATACAGTAGGTCTGGGGAGGGATTTTTGATTTGTATTTCTAACTAGTTCCCTGGCTATGCCTGTGCTTCCAAACCTTGGGTCCTTGCTTGAATAGTAAGAATATACAGGGAATTAACAGAGAGCACTGGTTAAGCTCCACTGATGGGTAATGGTCAGGTGTCAAGTGAATTCTATAAAATGTTTCCCTGTCATTCAGGAGCGTAAATATTAGTACAGGCAACACTCACATAGATGAAAATTTAAGGGTATAAAATCTATCAAATAACTACTGAATGTGTGTTTGTGTACATGTACGTGGTTGTGAAGATGTGTACACATACATACCCACAAACAGGATATTTTAAATATTTAAAGAGACAGGATCATGGAGCAGTACCTCTCTCCAAGAGCGATCACTTGAATATATGGGTATTGCAACCAATCATAATCAAGACCCAGGAGGCCAGAAATGTTTCTCTGAGGAGTTAAAATATGTTTTACAATGTCCATCATTTTAACTGACAAATTAGTCCGTCAAATCATTATTTAGGATAATTTATTTTTTAGACAAAATTCTAACATAGTCACATTAAAAACAGATTAGAATGAGTAAATTGAATAGATGGGGTCAAGATGCTGTGGACAGGCATTCTAACAGTCAGCAGTGCCAGCTGGCAAGGAGGAAAAGTGCGTGTGCATGTGCACACATGTATACATACAAATATACAAATATACTCCAAAAACTTAGCAGATTGGAATGATTTAGAATAGGGGAAACACGTCAGTAAACATCAATAAAGAGCAATGTTTAGAAACACAATGTAGTAATCACAGGAACATGTAGAAAATATTAGAATTACAAAATGTTCAAGATATCTGGAACACATGTAAAACATTTTAGACAGTTTCCAAACAAAATGGTAAGGTTGGTAGATTTAGCATATGAAAATATTTTATCTGGCAATCCTAAAAATAGTTTAAAATAAGAGGGTTTTGCTAATCTCTAGGAATTTCATTTATGTAGATTGCCAGTTTCTCTGACAACGTCTGTCAAGCATTAATGTAAGGGAAGGTGGCGGTGTGGTTGGGATGGTTAATTTTATGTCTTTGTGGACTGTAGCATGCCCAGACATTTGGTGAAGCATCATTCTGGGTAAGACTGTGAAGATGTTTCTGGATAAAATAGCACTTCACCTGGTAGACTGAGCATTCTGGATCGTCCTCTCTAATGTGTGCAGGCTTTAACCAATCCACTGAAGACCCACGGAGAACAAATAGCAAGAGGGATCTCCTACTGCCTGACTGCTTGAGCTGGGACATCTGTCTTTTTCCATCTTTTTCCTGTTTTCAGACTGGAGCTTCTTCCATCAGCCCTCCTGGTTCTCGGGCCTTCAGACTTGGACTGGAACTACACACTGATTCTCCTAGCTCTACAGTTTTTTGACAGCCCATCTTAGGATTTCTTAGTCTCCATAATTGCACAAACCAATTCTTTTTGAAACATTATATGTTTGGAGAACTCTGATAGAGAGGGTGAGTGAAGTAGGAATTGTTGGAGTTATATTTGGTCAGGGAAGAGCGCAGACAAACTTACTATGGGCCTCTCTATTGGTTAAGAAGGATATGTCAGTAATAGTTTATCTACAGAGGAGAGCAACAAAATCCAACAAAACAGAATCCAGCAAAAAATCAATGGGTACCTTGAGTAGGAAAGGAGTTTACTTTTCTCATACCATGGAAGATCAGAGTTAAGCAGACTAAGGTTGGTGAGGCAAATCAGTCAAGCCAAGGAACCAGGTTCCATCATCCTCAACATGCAGCCCATAACATTGTGAAATGTTTGCTATACTTCTAAATGCTAAGTCTAGGTCCTAGACCAGAAGGGGAAAATCAAAGAGCAAGATTAAGGGGTTCAAAGAGCATGCCAGATGAATTGTCTCTGAAAAATGTTTCCTGTTAAGTTCTGTCCATTTTCATCTCTTGGCCAATACTGGGCTGTATGACCATTTCTGATTGATGGAAGTCTGGAAGACTCTTTTAAATTGTACACATATACCTTGAATAAATTAGTAAGAAAAAAAGGGACAAAGAAATAAATATTGGGTGAGCAAATAGCAATATGTGTCTTGAAGGTATTTGTGGAGCAGGTGGCGTTTGAATGGAGGGATGAATAAAAAGTGAGTGACAGGATACATGAGGAATCCCAAAGAGATTTGGAGGAATGAGAGAAGAGGTTGTACTAGTTTGGATGATTATGGAAACCACTATATGTCTTTAAAAAGGGTTAGAATCACCCAATTCAAATTAAAGCACCATTTTTGAGATCTGAAATGTGTCATTTTCCTTGATTATCTGGACCCCAGACCCTTAGAGAACAAGTTCACTGCTGAGGGACAAGTGTTACATATTTATATGACCCTCACTTATTAGTAGACCGTGTTGTTTCTCAATGTGGTTTAATTTGAGGAAGACAGTAGACAAGGTCTCGGAGCAATTGAAAATCTATTTCAGGAATGACCCCTATAACATTACTTTCACCACTATTAGAGCAAAATAGGAACGTCTTTGCAGTTTTCATAGCATCTTTTGCTTGGAGTAGTGAAATCTATAATACTATAGAAAACAAATGGTTGTGTTATATCAGGAAAATGGTGAGACGCTGGGCAAAGCTTCATAAAATATCATTTGATCTAGCCTGAAAGGATGAGTGAGATTCCACCAACTAATGTAGACACGGAAATACTTCAAGACCCTGTATCGTTAGAGAACTTTTAAATTATCTTGAAAAGACATATCTTGCTATGTCAGAAAGATTGACTCACCTGTTTTATAAAGAAAAATTTGCTAGAAAGAGGAGATGAAACAAGAAATTTTTCTTGAATGCTGCCTTGGCTTTCTGCTTTAATTCTCATCCAATTATCCAGAAAACATCATCCCTCCAAGTCCTTTGAAATAATGAACCTTTTACCTAAATCCTAAAGCATCTTTCTTGTCATGGTGTATTTTGTGAACATTTCTTTCTTTTCTTGCACATATTATGAGTAGCCCAAGTTTGTTCTGCTCTTGACAGGTAAAAAGGTGGCAGTCTCTTCTTTCACCTCCATCTTAGCAGCAATGTCAGGAATTGCTCTTCTCTGGTTTGATATTTGTAGGTTGGGGAACAAAAAACAAAACAAAACAAAACAAAAAAATCCAAAAGAAATGAAGAACAAAATCGGGAAATGAGGTTAAGAACATGTCGCTCCAGACCTTGGGAGCAGTCAAATCAAGCTGCCAGCTGCAACAAGAATCTCTTTAATAAGGAAATTAGAGCATGATCATTTCTGGCTATGTGACTCTGATTCTAAATAGGTTTTACAAATAGATTGTGATTGAACTTGGAAACATAAACAAATTGGCTTTACGGAATAAAGGCTGAACTACATTTCGGTTAGAGAATTAAAATGTCTTTATGGGAGGTGCTCTGGGAGAACGGACAGCTATTTTAATGACAGCATATGCATTTCTGAAACACGCCAGTTTTGTTAGCTTCCCTTTGGAGAGTCAGGTCTGATAAACTCAAAAGAAAGTTTCTCAACAGGGTCCCTAAGCGGACAACTGATAAAAGCAGGGGATGGGGCAGTGTATATTTGAAATTCTCTATTCAGATGCTGGAGAAGGGGTGCCATTTAAAAATAATAGATCTTAAAATATCAGAAGCTTAAAAAATTCTAGTCAGCTGTCTCCCTTGGACATTTCTTTTGTCTCATGGAAGACTGGGGATAGAGGTTCTTGAAGCTCTCCTAATGTATTTTCACTTATAAATATTCATGCCATGTTCCCTGTGCCTCCCCCATCGACTCAGTGCAGATTCCCAAGCCTGGCAGGAGAGCCAGGGCCACGGGAGCTGCTAAATTTCTCCTAAGGCCTGTGTTCAGCCTCAGACAACCCAGAGCCATTTGAAAACACTGAAGACTTTTCAGTCGAGATAAAAGGTTATGGATGTCTGTGTGTCCAAGCTTATATTCCACATGAGAGGATTAGCTCTCGCTCTGCAAACTCTCCTAGTTGTTACAAGTAGTGATGGTTTTGTGTGTTTTGTGCTTTACACAGTGAGAAAATGGATCTGCCGATTAGAAAGATGCTCCTTTTTATTTTCCTTTTTCTAAATCCACCAGTTACTCACTAAGGTCTCATCCATTATTGAGTTGAAGTCAGCAAAATTCCTCTGATAGGAGTCGTTTTACTTAGGAACATAAAATGTTAGGCCTAGTAGGGACCATGAAGGTTTTTGGGATGAGAATTTAGATCCAGATGACACAGAGTATATTCTACTATCTGAAAATACTTACATGATGAGAAACTTTTCTATGCTCTAACCCTAGATTTGTATGCTATCTGGGGACATGGTTGGGGAGCACATGAAGTCTGGAGCTGCATACATTCACTCTCCCTTCCTACTAGAATGTGAGCATGATGGTTAATTTTACTTGATTGGGCTATTCGATGCCCAGATAACTGACAAAACTTTATTTCTGAGTGTGTCTGTGAGGGTGTTTCCAGAAGAAATTAGCACCCAAATTAGCAGGCTACATAAAGAAGAATCACACTCACCAATGTAGGTATCATTCAACCCATTTGAGTGCCCGAACGGAACACAATGGCAGAGGAAGGGCAAATTATTTCCCTTTCTTGAGCTGGAACATTCATCTTCTGCCCTTGGATAGCTGAGCTTTAGACTCCAGGACTTACACCTCCTTCTTGCCTTCAGACTCTGTTATACCACTTTCTTGCCTGGTTCTCCAGCTTGCAGATGGTACATCATGGAACTTCTCAGCCTCCATAGGTGCATAAGCCAATTCCCATGGTAAATATCCTCTTATCTCTCTCTCTCTCTCTCTCTCTCTCTCTCTCTCTCTCTCTCTCTCTCTCTCTCTCTCTCCACACACACACACACACACATGAATTCTATTGGCTTTGTTTCTCTGGAGAACCCTGACTAGTACAGTGAGAGGTCTTACATTCCCAAGACCTAATTTCTCCCACAAAATACTTCTGGGCCCAGGTGAATGAGAACACAGAGCTTATATCTACACATATAGCTCTGGACCCACTTTACAAAAAGATAGTTTTTTAGGCTGGGGGTATAGCA
Organism: Sciurus carolinensis; assembly: GCF_902686445.1. Lineage (NCBI taxonomy): Eukaryota > Metazoa > Chordata > Mammalia > Rodentia > Sciuridae > Sciurus > Sciurus carolinensis. Next base: position 84,698,173 of record NC_062221.1, on the reverse strand, counting down.
CAGTGGTAGAGTGCTTGCCTAACATGCGTGGAGTCCTAAGTTCTATTCCCAGCACTGCAAAAAAAAAAAAAAAAAAGCTTCAATTATATAGGGAAATCAAATATTTTACTAAAAGAAACATATTGTCTTATATTTTTTATTTCAGAGATTCTTTATTTTCATTTATGATTCCGTTTTAACTGGGTATTTAGTGCTAACATTTCAGTCCCCTGCTGATGCTTTTGCTATCAAATGTACAGAAATTTATAAATGAATTACCAGGTGAACGCCTTATTTAAAAGGAATACTTAAATTAAATCATTGTGAAAATAAAGTTTCTACTTTCCTTAACACACCTTTCAACATAAACAGTTTGTTTCCTTACAGTGTGTTTTCCTAAGCAAGAAAACTCTTCCAACTGAGCCTCCTATGACCTAGATTTTAGACATGGTTCTTCTACAAGTGGATGACTTTGGACAAGTCATACATAATGAAGTTATGCCAGGATATTGGAAGATGAGCTTCACAAAGTTTACCTTGTGTATTAGTCAGGGTTCTTTAGAGAAGCAAAACTAATAGAATATGTATCTCTCTCTCTCTAGAGAAAAAGAAAGAGTAAGCAAATGAGAGAGAGATTTTAAGGAATTGAAATTGGCTTATGTGATTGTGGAGACTGGCAAGTCCAAATCTGTAGACTGGAGACCCAGGGACAAATTGCAGTTTAAGTCTATAGGCAATCTGCTGGCTGAGTTCCTTCTTCCTCAGGGGAAGTTAGCCTTTTTTCTGTTAAGGCCTTTAACTGACTGGATGAGGCCACATTATGGAGGGTAATCTGCTTTACTCAGAATCTACTGATACACATGTTAATCTCATTAAAAAAAAATTGCCTCACAGAAACATCTGGAATAATGTTTGATCAACTATCTGGGAACTGTGGCCGAGCCAAGTTGACACATGAAATTAACCTTAACAACTTGCCTACATGATTCTCCTGAGGAGTTTGTTAAACAGAGTCCTGGGTTCCATCTTCAGAGAATCAGATTCTAATTTTCAGTTTTGATGAACTCCCAGGTGATGCTGAGGCAGCTCTTCCAGGGGTCTTTCTTTGAGTAGTACTGTTCTAGATATGTTATTATGTAATCATGGTCCAACCTCTTCTGCAGACAGGGAAGCTGAAGCCCAGAGTCATGAATGGACTTGTCTAAGGGAGCATGAAGAGTTAGACATTATAACTCAAATCTTCAAATCTTAGTGCAAGGTTCTTTTCACATTAGTGTACTGCCTAACATGTAGTTCAAATGAGATTTCTTAGGACATATTTGAATCTTCCTCAAATCCAAAGTGAACTCATGGAGTTTTTCATGGAACTTAACCACCTGATCCTTAAATTCATTTGTAAAAGCAAACAGCCAGGGATAGAAAAAACAATTTTGAAGCAGAATAAAAGAGGAAAGACTCATTTTACTCTATCTGCATATGTATTAAGAATATGTATTAATTAAGGCAGTATGGTATAGACAAGTTGACCATTGGAGAAGAATTGATAACTCACTGAATCCTTGATGGAGGGACATTGTGAGGATAAGATATGCTGTCAATAAACACTGCTAAAAAGTGGCTATCCATCTGAGAAAAAATAGACTTCCTACACATACCACACTTAGAAATAAATCCCATATGGATCTATACAGAATCAAAGATTTAAAACATTTAATTACCATATCTGTAGGTGTATTAAAAGATCTAGTAATGCAGACAGTATGGTATTGACTAGTAGACCATTGGACCAGAATCAAGAACCCTCTGAATCCATGATTGAGGTACACCATGAGAAAAAGATGAGCTATCTGTAAATGGCTAAAAAAATGGCCATCCATGTGAAAAAAAATAGACTTCCTACACATACCACACTAGAAATAAACTCTAGTTGGATCTATATAAAAGTAAGAATTTGAAACTTTTCACATAAAATTTAAAAGAATGCTTTTATATCAGGGACAAGAAATATTTCTTTAATGAGGCATAAAAAGTTCCAGTCATAAAGGAACACAATAAGAATGAGAAGTCAGTGTTTGAGTTATCCTATGAATTATATGATATTCTGAGTATATAACATATATTACACATACTAGCTCAAGAAGTCCTCATGAAAACTCTGTAAGGCAGTTATTATTATAGTCTTCATAAAAGATTGAGCCTGGAGAGGTTCTGAAATTCCCTAACCTGCTGTTAAGTAGTAGAGGTGCCTGCTGAACCCAGGCGTTCCAGTTCTAGAGCCACTATTTTCTGTCTCTCAGGAGGGGAAAATCAACTACATTCAGATTAAAAGAATATCTGTTACATAAGCTAAGCAAAATTGCAGCCTCAATACTAGGAGAAAACATTTTCAGTGCAAATAACCACCAAAAGAATATATATCTAGAGCATATTTGCAAATCAATATGTAAAAAAGTAACGACCTGATAGGAAAAGGAACTCAGATTAGTAAAGGTTAATCACAGGGCTCTAATCACATGAAACTATGAATGCTAATAGGCTCATAAATCACTATAGTATCTTTGGAGAATAATTTGGCAATATCTACTAAAGAAGACCATGTATAGTTCCTATAATCCATGAAATCCTTTGTGTACAAAAAGATAGTTTTTGCAGAGTTGTTACAGCAAAACATTGGTGATAATAACAAAATAAATAAATGGTTCAATAAATTGTGGGACAATTACATTCTGGAATACAAGGTAAAGAAGATGTAGATGTATCTATATAAACAAAACTGAAAAGCGGAATGCTGATTGAAAAATCTAAGTTGAATAGGGTATATTCCATATGGTACCACTTGATTAAAGTCCAAAAATCTCACCAAATCATGTGATATATTATGGGCATGTAACATTACCATAAGGATATGGATCAAACTCAGAATAAGTGTCACCCTTGGGATGGGGTTGGGGAAGGAGTGGAAGGCGGGAAGAGAGATTTGGTTTTATCTCATTTTCTTTCTTTAATAAAAAAAATCTCAAGGAAAAGTGGCAAAGTGTTAAGATGTGTTAAATCTGGGTGGTGCATACCTGAATGTTTTATTATTTTCTATATGTAAATAATTATAATTACCATGTCTGTAGGTGATTATAAAACTATAGTAATGAAGACAGTATGGTATTTAACACATAGACCATTGGAGCATGATTTATTTATTTTTTATATATTTGAAATTGTTTATAATTACATGTTTTTAAAGAAATAAAATATCACCATAGTCATTATTTTTAATATACAATTATAATTCCTTTTTCCCAAGATTAAAATGCATAAGATTTCTCCTTTCTGTATATTATTTTTCCTTAGGTATCCTTTTTCTACTTATTACAAAATCTTAGAATAGAAGGAAAATCTAGAAGGCATTTCTTCAAATCTACCATTTACTACAGGTTCTTCTGAATTCAAGTTGATGTTCCAAGTTTAAAAAAAAAAAACTTCCTAGATTTTTCTTTTATGCTTAATAATCTGGAAAATATGGTTTTGGTTAACTGAATATTTTGTTTTAACTAAGTCAATGTCCATGGAAAATGAGTTTTTTAAAAAGTAGAATATGATAAGTTACACTTAACATTACTACTATGCTGAACACATTGTTTTATCTGTATTGATGCTGAAGGATGTGAAGAATATCAGGGTCATCATCAAATCCATCAATTATCATTAGTTTGGTAATACGTGGAAGCACCAATTGAAAGAGATCTGATTGGCAAAAAATGTCAGAAAATATAGTATAAAGGATCTGGGGAGATAAGGAAATCACATTTAGTGAGGTATTATAGGAATTGCTTAAGGTATAAAATTTCATATAAATTTTACAGCAATCTCTGAGACAGGTTTGTTATTCCCATTTTTCAGATCAAGTAGTGAAGTTCAGAGAGACAAAGTGATTTTCCCCAAATCCTGTTAAGAAAAATTACTCCAAACTTGATAATGAGGCAAATGGTATATCTATGTCCTTTCAATATCATACTGGGGTTTGTGGATTATTGATTCTCTAGGGGAATGTACCTTTGTTTGACTTAACTTTTTAATTAGGACCAGATTCTGTGCAGTTATGCTTAACTTGCAGATTTGTGTCTGATAAAAATGCACATGATTTTTGTCCAGTAGAAAATAGTTTCTAAGGTATATCTATCCATCTACCTACTACCAAATCTGTCTGTATATATAAACCTAGTTAGTCCATTCTGGAACCAATTTTACAATCCTAATTTTAATATAAAATCTTTGTCTATTTTTGTGATGGTCAAGTTTTTAACTTATTAAAAATTCTACTTTGACAATCCCACAGTTAATAAACATAAAATCAGTATTCAAACCAGGGCTTTAGCTCCAGAGCCAAGTTCTTTCCCCACATCCACTCTTCCCAGTCACATACAATATACTTCATTATGAAATATCTACATTTAATTAAGGAGAACGTCCTCCAAAGTGGGACTTGGAGAAAAACAGTCCCAGCTCTCATTTATCTGAGACATGGAAAAAATATGGGAAATCCCGTCTCTGGAGATGCATCTTTTACTACATAAAGGTCTCATTACTTTGACCTATACAGTAGCTACCTCCTATAAGGCTCTTTCTTCCCTTTGCCCAATAAATAGATGAATAGAATGGAATCCACAATTTTGTACTATGTTTATCCTTCACAGGTAGTATTGAATGTGTACTACAAATGACTTGAGTCAATGTTTCTATTTAGAGTTCCTATCACCATCTCTACCCAACTAATTTCAAGATCTTTATCAAATCTCTATAACCCAAGGCATTTTACAGAGAAGGTTAAAGTCTATAAACCCCAAGAACATACACTCACTGTGACACCCAATTGGAGTTATAAGGAAGTGGGCTGAATTAGTGAAAATACAACATTGTGGACTATTTTTTAAAGAACTAAAGTAGTGTTATTTTCAAGTATCAATATGATGGTTTTTCAGTTACAAAACTGTATCTTGTATTTGTCCCTGGCAGTTTAATTAATGAGAAGATGAAAGTGGTACGTAATCAGCTCATCAACAGAAGGAAGAAATGGGCATTTATTAAGTGATTGCAAAGTTTTGTTCTCTTAAGCAGGTTAAATAAATTCTAGTTTCCTATAACCCTTTCCAGATTCTCAATTAACACAGAATACCCTTTCTTCATTAAAAAAAAAAAAAAAAAAAAAAAAAAAATCAACAGAGTTCTTTCTAACCAAAGCTGGAATAAGTGAACTAAGGACACGCCATCATTTCTACATGTTTTTTCTATACATTTTTTTTTTTAAACTGAAGGAGTTAATTGACTGAGTCCACATCCCTGGTAACACCATCTTAAAGCAAAATGCTGAACAAGGTCTCCTGGCAACTGGTGGCCACTGCCCTTTTGCCCAGAAAAGGGGTCCACTGTTGTACCAGCTGGAGCCCCGTGTGCACAGGCAGGCAGCCTGGCAGCGCTGCTGGCTTATGCTAATTAACCTAGTCCAGTGCTTCTCTTCTGGGGAAGTGGGAGGAATGAAGTTGATGCCAAGTTCTTGTGCAAGGTCAAATGTTTCTGGAGGAAGGGAGCCAGGGTTAAATTAGCAGTCAGGATGAGGTAGGAAGCTGGGTGGAGAAACACAGGCTGGGAGGAATAAGTCTGGAAACTCAAGAGGCAACAGCAGTAAAAAGTAATTACTAACACATTTCCCAACTTGGAAAGGCAGCCACATCCCACACCAGGACCAGGCTCGGAACTCTTCTGTTCCAAGCAGGTTGGAGCAGGCTCAGGGACAGGAAGAGATTGTGCAAGCCAGCCGCCTCTCGCTGGTTTTGGAACTGTGCTCCCTGAAAAGTGAAATGCATGTTGAAAGAGAAAGCAAAGGACATTTCTGCCTAAATTCTCCATTAAGATAAACATTTTCCATCACTACAGTGTATTTGTCCATTTAGGATGGCTCAATGGCAAAAAATTATCAACATCAAAGCAAAGGAAAGGGAGCCCTTTTAGGAAAATGTGAGGCATTACAAACCTAAAACACCTCCCTTCTTTACTGCTCATCAACATCACTGGAGGAGAGAAACTGTTTGTGGGAGGGACAGATCCGAGGAGAGGAGGAGGAAGAAAAAAAACGGGGGTGGGAGGAGGAGAAGCCCTGCTCTCTGGTGTCAGGGAGAAATTTGAGATTGGGTTGACTGTTTTGGATTGACTGTTTTGACAGTTGATTTTTATTTTTTTCCCCCTCCAACTTCAGAATCATGACAGACAATTGCTGAACATCAAATTGATGAGTGAACACTTCATCAGATCTGGTTGCCTTAACAACCAAAATAGCCAAAATGTTAAGACAGTCAAATAAGATTGATTATTTTTTATACAATCTGTGGGTGGTTGACCCAGGAATTCTCAGCCTAATCACGCCTATAAACACAGAAGCTCTATCAGCAGCCAGAGGACAAGTGACAATTCGTCAATTACCTGAATCCCCCATCTCTGCAATCTACATACTGAAAAGTATGTAGAGAAACACCCACAAGGGTCTCTGGATTGTGGTGCTGGGTGTTACAGGAGACAGCCATCTGTAAAAGCTGGGAATTCTGATCCTTTCCGTTTCTAGCAAGAAACAGAGTCTGGCTTGTAATGGAAAAACAGTCTCTACCACATCGTTGTCTGGAGGTGCTGAATCATGCATGAATGTCAGCAGATGATGCCAACCGTGCCATCCTTTCCTGGGGACTTTATCTAGTATGAACCAAGAGAATTCTACGTTATGATTTAAAAAAAAAAAAAATCCGCACATAATTGTTGTGCTGTGCCACAGACCCAAAGGGAAATTAAATCTCTCTCATAATTGGATTTGGTATTTGCAGGCTTTCCTGAAGACAAGGGAAAGGAAATTCATTTTAGATTCTTAAAAATCTTGAATTAAAAAATTCTCATCAGCATGTCGGTTGCCTATCTGAATTCATCCACCAGTGTGGCAGAGAGACAGAACCCTTAGCCTCCTGGTACCGGCACAAAAGGTTCTGAAGCTTCTGTCATGTTTACTTGTTTGGTAGGCTAGGTGTTCCCTTTTCATTTTGAGTTCTAAAAAAATTATTATTTGATAGCTTGGTGGCAATGCAGTTGGTGTTGAGAAAATATGAATTGATTAAGAAGTGAGACACGGTGAGAGATTGAAAATGAGTGGGGGAAAAAGCCTACAAAGCATTTACAGTGTAATTTTCCAATACAGATATGAGTAGATACCACATGCAGTTAGAAACAGATGCATTTTCAAGCATTTATTATTGAACAGAGAATAATTTCTGTGTTTTCCCCCTTATGAAAAGAATCCAAGAAAATACAATGCTAAAATCTGTATATCAGTCCAGTACTCATTTGAATGCCTAATTGCTTTAAAATTGATTCAGTCTGGGGTCCTGAAGGTTCTGACATAGCCAGCATGTGGTTGGATGCGAAAGGAATAAGATTGCAAGGAGCATTTATGAAAATAAAACATGAACATTAGTTTGCTAGGTTAATTACCTAATGTGTTAACTTAATCTATTGATTCTTTAAAAACTGAATATGTGGATATGTTTGAATGAATATATGATTTAAATACAACAGCACATCTTAAGACACTTCGGGTTTTGCAGTACTTTTTTACTTTTATTGTTTTAATTGCTCTACACCACAACCCCTCAGAGGTCAACGTCCACAGTGGACTTTGCCGATGGATAAACACCCAGGCTGGCATGCCTGCCTTTTCTTTCCAGCTTGAATTGCTAAAAGTGGAGTTTTCTTCACACAAGAGTAGTTGCTAAATGAACAAGAAAAAGATGTGACCTAAACGCAGACAATCCACTTTGAGGCCAGCAAATTATACCTTTCCTGGGAATTTGAACCAGGAAATTCCTAAAGAACAAGGCAAAGGTAAGAGTTGATGCTGACATGTCTTAATGTAGAGGGGTGCTGGAGAGCCCACCATGCTAGCTTAAGTAAACACTATGAGTCAGCCAAGATGATAAGGATAGGATGTGAAGGCAATAGAAGGTTGGGTGGGGTATAGGAGGGAGAAACTGAAAGGAAGAGAATATCCAAGTAGGGTAGATTCCACAGCACTGGAGAGAGACTCCATGACCCCTGCCACTGTGGTCAAGAGGATTTACCTCTAGACACAGGGCAGCAGTAATACCTGCTGTTACTTAGGTTTTTTCCCTGCAACCTTTGGTAACAAGAGTGAGTTTCTATTTCTTGCATCCAAAGGAGTTTGACTTAAAAGTATTGACTGAGAATAAAATCAGCCTAGACAAGAACAAAGACAATTACCTGAGTTGGGATTGCAATCTGGGAAAATAAAGATTAAGCAGTTTGGAAAATGTGCTCCCAGATTTTACAAAATGGTGACTGTATTTATAGCTCTAAACTGTAAGTGGGGGAATTAGTTAGAAATTTCATCACTTGTTTATTAGGTATTGTGATTATTGCTGGCAAAAATTAAGTGGTCTTGCAAGAAAGGGATTGGGTATAATCTTAGTCAATGGGATAGTTTGAAGGAAGGGGTCTGTCATACAGAAAGTCAGCAGAGATTGACAAGTGATGTTTTGAGAAACTGTAGTTTGGTCCAGTGCAAATGTCAGCTCTAGCATGGGTGGGGGACAGGTGTGTGGGGTCATGAATGCAGCCCAGTTCAAAGGTACAGCTGCAGAGATACATTCTATAATAATACACCCTGATTCCATTTTAAAAGCCCCAAACAAATGCTACTCCATTTTTATTTTTTTCCTTGACAAAAACAAGGTTATCCTTCATGTTCGTGTTATTTTTGAGGAAACTAAGGCAAAATGGGTTTGCAGTTCATAGCCACACAAGTAGAAAGTGGTAGAACCAAGTCACATGCCTGGATTTTTCTAGAATTGATGTTGATTCCTATTTATCATATTGTGACAGTTTTAAAACATGGTTACCAATTTTTTTTGACACTACTTCCATTAAAAGATGACACCTAGGTCTCCTGTCCTTGAATCTAAGTGAGGTTGTGACAACTCCAACCAATGAAGAGTGACAGAAAGGCTACATAATTTTTGAGACTAAGCTAGAAAAGAATATGCAATTTCTACCTGCTCTTCTGGGCAATGTTTGTTTTTGGAACTTAGTCTCCATGCTGTGAAGAAGCCCATCCTAGTCTACAGGGAGAGTATCTGGAAAGATTCTGAGACTACAAGGAGAGAGGGGGTGTGTGAATGATTTCTGCCAGCACTTAGTTGTTCCCTCCCTCCCTTCTCCTGGATGTTCCCCTCTACTCTCCACTGAGTTCAACCACGGTCTGACTGCAGGGACACAAGAGACCCAAACCAGAGTCTTCTAGGTAAGACATTCCTGATTCCTGTCCCACAGAATCTATGAACAAAATGAACATTGTTTCAAGCTAAGTTTTGCACATAACAGTAAACATTTGGTCAGAGTGCTGTTTACCAAGTATACAATATGCTGTATCCTGAACCTAAAGAGGCTTGCCTCACATGTGCTTCCTCCTCAGTGGCGGGAGAGGCAATACGCGATTTTTTATCCTTTACCTTGAAGACAATGTCCTAGCATTTCCAAGTAACCACTGGACCCCCCAAATTTCCTTGATATGGTAGGTCCCTGACCCTCCTTTCATTGGAGATAGCTTCCATTTTCTGGACGACATGGGTCTTAAAGCATCCAAAATGCTTGGACAAATGCATAGTTCTTAGGATGCTCCAATGGTCTGGTTACTATATTATGAGACAGGGAGAAAATTAATGTAGTTCTTGAACAAGATAAGAAGTATGAAGTGTTGATCCTCCTGATGCAGATCAATGGCTGCAGGCCATGGGTGGTGTACAGGAAAAAAACAAAACAAATCAACACAGAACCTTTGAGAACTTGGTCACACAAGACTGCCTCTCACTTCAGATGCTCGTTGTAAGCCCCAGGTTCTTATGTCTCCAACCCACAGTTATAAATGGGGACTCCCATTTCCTCCTCCTTAGGTCTGATTAATTTGCTAAAGCAGTTCACAGAACTCAGAGAAACACTTACTTATATGCTTACCACTTTACTATAAAGGATATTACAGAGGATGCAGATGAGCAGCCAGATACAAATGGAAGAGACATAGACAAAGATATGGGAAAAGAGGTGCAGAGTTTCCATGTTCTCTCTCAGCACATCACCCTCCGGGAACTCTAATCTTGGGTGGTTCCCCTGGCAACCAACTTTCATCTTGAGGTCATCCAGGAGTCTACCAAGAGTCTTAGATCATTAGATCAAAAGATATTCCAATCATTCCAAAATTCCAAGGTATTAGAACTCAGTCAGGAACCATAGTCAAGACTAAATGTTAAAACAAAAGATTCTCTCTTGCAGCACTATTTCTTAGGAAATTACAAGACTTTTAAGAGCTCCATGATGGAGATTGGGGGCAGAGAACAATATGTGTATTTCTTATTATTTCACACCATGTATTTGACACCATGCTAATCTGCTCTAGCAAAGTTATTGCATGCCAATAGTAGCTATAATTGGGGCTATTATTTGTTTTTGAGGTTTGGGTATTCCACTGTGAAACGACAGGATCCATCTGGATTTTGTAGGTACCAGACAGGTCAATTACATGGTAGTAGGTACTGACCCTGTATCCTTTAGGGCTTCAAGATTGGCTCTAATCTTTGTGATTTCCTCCAGGATGTGACATTGTTTTTTATTTAATATCTTGTCCACAGGGATGGCTATCAGAGGCTTTCATTTGGCCTTTCCAACCATGATAGTTCTTACTCCACAGGCCAAGAAACCAATACAAAGGTTCTGTTAACTCCGTATTCCAATTAGGCATTCAGGGACTGGGGAACAACTACTTGTTGGGTCAACATAACCAGCTGATCTACTCTGAGCTGACTTTTAACTAGGTTCTGTTTTTTGACTGGTCCTCATTTATACCCTTTTAGACATGGGTGAGTGTATACACCTATTATATTGTGGATCCCCAAGTCTTAATGTCAGCACACAGTTTTTAAAATGCGTACATGTTCCCTTTTCTTTGGTACATAGTCACTAGATAGATAACTGTAGAAGGAGGACTGGGAGAATCATTAGAATAAATGTTGCCCATGATTTTGCAGAGTCTCTTTCTCACAAAACCCACCCTTTTCTTTAGTAAATGGGCTCTAGATTAAGAAAAGAATTAGATCTAGAAAATTCATAAGGAACTGGGACATTTTATTGGAACATAGCCCTCACTCAGCCCTTGTTTCTTTTTGTTGTATAGATTGAGAAACAACGTTATTGCCTGCTCATTTCATTTTGACCCTGGAAAAGCTGCCTTCTACTATCTCACAACGTGAGTCATACCTGCCTCCTGCAACCTGGCACTCTGTACTGTAATTGATCTCACCTTGCTTTTGATAGTTAAGGGCTACCACCTGCTCTCTATTTATTTTTTTCGGGAGTCTATCAATGCTTTGCTATCTGAGCACCAGTTGTACAACAGCATCTTCCAAAATCAGACCTGGTCTAGAGGTCAGTCACCACTGAGATTTTAATGTTGGTGTCCCCAGCACATCCCATTTTGCTTTGGTAAATAGAATGTCCTCTGAACTCTCTCACAGAACATAATCAGCTAAAAGGCTTTCTGATGTTGCATAATATAGTCACTTCAGTGTGCTTATTATCCTGAGCTTTTTGATTCCTTCCTCCATCATTTGCCCTAACAATGTTGGTATATTTCTTGAGGTTCTTCCAGGACCTGAAATCCTGAATCAAGAGCAAGTGCTCCGATAATAAACTATCCTTTATCTAATTTTGTCTTCTACCTCCTTAATCTTGTACCTCCAATAATCCAGTTCATTTATGTTCTGCTGGATTTGGCCAGTTAATGTTGGTTAGGTCTTTCAGTTCCTTTGGTCTTTGACAGTTTTCCTTGCTTTGAAATCTAAGTACTTGCCCTTAGTTATTCTTCTGGTGATTAACCTGGGTAGATCTGAGGGGTGCATATTGTCTTACAAAGAATAGGCTACTACATCTTCAAATAAGGAGGAAGTCTGAGTTTTAGCAGGAAGGAATGAGCTTTTTTTCTAGTTCTAGATACCCTAGGGGAATCCTAAATCTCAGAGTCCTACTTTTTCCCAAACAAGGCCACAACCTTGGTAAAGTCAGCCTATCAAGTTGGAGTTTGAGCCTCCATGGTACTCTGCTACTCTTATACTGGTTTTGATTCTTAGATTTTTCTGCCTTCCTGCTGCAGAAGATGAGAGACTTCACTGCCAAGGAAGTTTCTGGCTTTCATACTTTTCTTACATTGATGGTAGTTGTTTCAATCTTTCTTTGACTTTCTCTCAAGCATAGATGGTTCCTAAACTTTTTTTAAACACACAAATGGCAAAGGCCAGCCAATTCCAAAATCCTTATAATTCCATTAACTACAAAACCCTGTAATGTAAGAATAGTGTGCTTGTTGGTGCATTTCCTTCCACTGATATTCCATCCTTGTTCACCACAAGTAAAATTTTAACTATTGCTTTGCTAGTACATGCCAAGGGATACTGATGCTTCATCTCCCAGCAACAATGGAGTCATCATTTCCAGTTGACTGAAGTCTGCTTTCTAGGGCCACTTCTGGTACCATATGGTAGCAGGTCAAGTTTCCTAGGAAACAGACCCTGAAATTCTTGGATTTGTGTGCAGTAGTTTTATTAGGGGTGTACTCCTGGGAACAATAACCATAAGAGTTGAAAAAAAAAAAAGGGGTTGGGCTTAGGAAGAAAGTAAACTGTACTACAATCATAATAAAGCCTCAACCCTGCTTATGAGGAGTTCTAGAGATGAAACAGTCTTTCAGATATGTCCTGCCTTGAGGCAGAGGTGCCAGAAGTAAACCACTTCCCTTCCAATCAAACATCCTGCTAGCAGTGGGAAAGGATGACCTTGGCAGAGGCAATTCTCTGGTTGTTGCTAATTCTTGGGGAGGGAATCAGCCTGCGACTCTGCAGAATCTGAGTGAATAAGGGCTTTTTTTGGTCCTGAAAGAGGGATCTGGTTGGCAACCTACACCATTTACTATACTCCTTAATATGAAAGCAGTTTTCCATTTATGCATTTGGGCCTACCAAATACTCCTGATAGATAGGCCACTGAGCCAATTCTAGGCATAGCAGAGCAACAGCCTGGGTAGAATTAGCAGCAATACTGAGATGCAAAAGCTGTTCTAATAATTCTGATGCAAAAGCTGTTCTAATAATTCTGTGTCCTGAACTTTCCAGCTTTCATTAGGCAATTCTGAGCATTTGGCATTACAGGAGCCCAGAGCACAAGGGAACTGGTCTTGGAGGAGGCATTCTGTTCTAGACTTTCCAAGAGGTTCTCCCATCAGATTGTAACAGTGGTCCACTTTATGCTTTGAATACAGTCCTTGCTGCTCTGCCACTGCAACCTATTTATTTATTTATTTATTTATTTATTTATTTTGCAACTTATTTTTAAAATGGACATGTTTCTTTCTCTTCCTTTCTCCCTGCTCCTCTCTAACTTCTCCTCCTCTTTAATCTTAGGGGAAACTGGTTTACATTTCTTCCCCATCCTAGGCAGATTTATCTGTCCCTGAGCACACATCCACCATAAGAACAATGTAATCTAGACTGGGGATGGTACCAGAAGATCTCAGAGAGGACTATGTCCCAAATTAACAAATGAACTACAACTCCAATAGAGAGCATGTTTAATGTAGCCTTTGAGTCACCTCTATAAAAGCCCCCTATTCCTGCTGATGGGCAGAATCACAGCCTTTGAGACAGGAGACCCTGTGTTCCTCTTTTGCTAGCAAAACAACAAACCTTCTTTTCCCCTTTTCTCAAAACCTTGTCCTTGTTTTGGATTGGCATCGGGAACAAGAACTGAGCTTTTGGCCACAATATTTACTATATTACACAAGTCTAGATGGTCTGTGAAGCAAAGGTAAGGATGCCAAAGCAACAGGGCTGGGCTTTTAATATCATTCCACCTATAGTCATGGGATAGCAGCAAGGTGCAGTGGGAAAACTCACTGCCCTTAGAACTAGAAGATAAAGAAATTTGGATCCAACCCTGGCTTTGGTTTTTTTTTTTTTTTAGCTAAGGTAGTTGAGCAAATCACTATCTCTGCTTCTCAATTTTCTTCACTATAAAAGAAGTATAATAGGATGAGGTCATGCTATGCTTACTTTAAAAGTGACTGTAATGACCAGAGGAACAATGTTTATGGAATATAAATATTATTACTGTGTTGGTTAAGAGGGTAATTTCTGAAAGGATCGTAACACGGGCTCTAAATTGACTTTATTTTTATACTTCACTAACTTTGAATCTCTAATGGATAAATATTCCAAATTATATTTACTACTCTATGTTAAAATAGTTGTTTTCTCCTTTCTGTGGGATATTAAGGGTAAACCCAAAGAAAAACTCACCAGGTGTGCCTCATGGCCAGTGGAGGATGTTTGCTTTGGAGACATCCTCTAATGGTATGGAAAGAACCCGTTTCGAACATGGCATCTAACAGGAAGCAGTTGCCATAGTCCACTATAGCAGCCAGAGGTAAAACCTTTAGTAGTGCTCCCTGAGTCTCCCAGGACAGCAAGTCTCTGAAGGAGGAAGAGGGGAAGAGGGGCGCAAGGAGAGAAGGAAGATGGGAAAAGACGACGATACTTCCTAAATTCATATGGATTTTTCCCTTCATTGACTCCCAAGCATTTGGCAAACTTTAATTGGCTAATCCTCACATATCCCTTGAAAGTTAAGTAGGCAGTAAGTATTATCCCAGATTTTCAAATGGAGGAATAAAGGTACAAAGAGCTTAAGTGCCTCGCCTGAGGTCACAAACATGGGCTAGGAATAAAGCTGAGAACCAATGGGATGCAGGACCCCTGCCTTCTGATCCACAGCCCAAACTGAAACCTCACTCTCCAGGATCATTTGGGTCTTTTGTTGGTCTTGCTGAAGCAAAATCCTTGGCAATTCATTTTATCAAAGAGACAATATGACATCTTTATTCCTATATAGCACTTGATTTGGATCAAAGGCAAAGATATATATTTTCAGGCAAGATGAACTTTTCCACAGTTAAGCAGTGCAGGGAGAAAGAAAGACTTGTATGTGTGTTTAATTTTCAAGAAAGGCACTGATGTTCTTTTCTGGGGCTGAATACTCTTTGAATCCAACAGCAAGGCAGAGTCTGTGAACAAAACCATTCCTATTCACTTCAAACTGTAGTATCTTTGCTAAACACGCTTCAGAGAATTCCCAGCTTTGTTTAACAGATTACCAAGGCTTCTCTTCAAACTTCCCAGCTGACCCTTGTTCTTCTAGTAGCCTCGATGTTGCCAGGAGAAACAGATTGTCCTCACAGAAGTAAAGCTTGCTGTGAGATAGAAGACAATTTTGCATCTAAAAAATAAGAAATAAAAATCCTGGTGAGAATTACAAAAAGCCTTTAGGTATACATGTAGGCAGAAAATCTTTGAGTCAATAAGGAGAATTATTTCTCTTTAACAAGACTCAAAGAACACTGAATATTTTAGAGCCTTGTCATTATGTGGAGAAAATGAAATTTCCATCCAGATTCCATTAAGTGCTGGGATCTGTTTAGGGCATCTGGCTCTTAACACAGCCATGGGCTTTTGCAAGGAGAGATCCTTCAGTTAGGGCCCACAGCAGCCCTGATGCTAATACCCCTAAGAAAATAAAAACCTGATTTCTTTGAATTGGAAGTGCAGAGGAAGAAAGAGTGAGGGGAAGTTTGAAGAAAGAGTAGGAAAGAAGTTTGGAGGGGAAGGAGCAAAAGCAAATTGAAAAAGGACAATTTGTTCCATGACAAATTTATACTAATTCCCAAGCCTTATATTTAAGTCAGACCACTTCCAGTTTCCAAGGTGAGAGTGAATATGCATGCAATTAGTCCAAAGCCTGCTGGACTTGGCCCCAGAGGTCCTGGATTGAAGGAGAGCTCTGGTACTCACTGCATTTGTGACCTTGGGCAAGGTTTTTGATATTTATGAACTTCAGGTTCCTCACAAATCAAACAAGAGAATGAGGGTTTTTTGTTTTTGTTTTTGTTTTTTTGTTTTTTGGTACTTGGGATTGAACTCAGGAGCACTTGACTGCTGCCCTATTTTGTATTTTATTGGAAACAGGGTCTCACTGAGTTGCTTAGTGCCTCCCTTTTGCTGAGGCCGACTTTGAACTTGCAATCCTCCTGCCTCAGTCTCCTGAGCCTCTGGGATTATAGGCGTGCACCACTGAGTTTGATGAAAGAAGGGATTTTTAAGGTCCTTTCCCATAGTCTCTTAATCTCTAGAAGCCAAAACAACCAACTAGCTCTTCCCTCCTCTTCGACTTCTCTTTTGATCAGCTTGTGCCCTATAATTTAAACAGAATTCTGTCCTGTTGGGTTACCTAGTCATTCATTTCTCAAATGTTCAAGCAGTCTGAAGAATAGAGTCACAGGACTGGCTCCTGTGGAGCTGAGTGCAAAAAAAAATGTTGGGCCCTTGTTCAAGTGTTACTAAGAATTCTGAGATGGTGACAGCAGAGGGACCAAGCATAGGGATCTTCTAAGTTCAGGATCATGTACCTCACAGGTTGTCCACCCATGAGACCAGTACCCAGGGGTCACAGGGCTCAAGCCTGGCCAGAGATCTCAGTCTCCCTTGCCACACTGTCTCTGGGATGCTCTTGCCTCTGCAGGACATTTCTACTGGAATTGTTGGAGGAGGTGGGCAAGGCTATCTCTCATTTTTCAGGGGTCAACAATCTTTTCTTGTAAAGGATCAGAAAGCAAGTATTTTATGCTTTGCAGGCCACAAATCATCCTATCTTATAGCAGTTCTTCTTTGCTTTTTCACAATCCTATAAAAACTAAAAATGATTTTTACCTTGCTAAGTTAAAACTAGCTACTAGACCAGTATTTGTTGACCCCTTAAGGTCATAGCATAGGGAATATGTGGCAAAGAGTTACTTGCAGGTGTTTTCTCTGGTGGCATAAAGGACACCAGCACATCACCATGTAGTAAACTTTCATTGTGATCCAGCACACGTAAACATGCTGGTGTGTGGGCAAGTCAGTATGGTATGATATAGATACACACATACAAGGAACAAGGAGAAAAGTTTCTGGAAGCATTAAAACCCCTATTATAGTCCCTAAAGTCCTGGTTCTGCAATTTTTTCTTTTACCAGAGAGCCACCCACCATTTTTCCCCAGTGACTAAGCTAACCTGACCTGAACCTGTTTGAGTTGGCTTTGTAGTACTTGCAAATGACCAAATCCCAGTTAATAAATCCATAACTGGCTGTTCCCTCGATCCCAGTGGTCTCCAGAGCTGTACCATGGAGTCCACCAACTATACAACTCCTCATCAAGGATACTTGATGATAGTAATTCTTATTGAAAATTTCACACAGCGGACTTACATAACTTTTAGAATAGAAAATGGGAAAAATAGAAAGTTATTACCAAAAATGAACATGAACTGGGCTCTCTTTGCAGAAGCATCCAGAACCACAGCTCACAATTCAGGGGCCATTGCTATTGCCAAACAGGGTCTCCATGGCATCGCATGTGTTGACCAGAGGTCTGGGATCAGGAAACTGAGGTTTTAGCAGCAGCAGCTGTCTCTGCCTCTCATTAAGTCAGTCCTGATGAAGTTGCTGTTCTCTGGCAAGTATGCATTGCAGGTCACGTTCGGAAATTGCTGTTGCAATTGGCCTGGTGTCCTGCATGTGCAGCTGAAAGAAACAGGCATTGGAAGGCAGGGCCTGTAGCATTCACTGAGGGGGTGAGGCCAGGTTGCTGCATGGACCAGCTCCAATGGTGCAGTGATTGATCTCAGAAGCAGGGAGGGAAGGGGACAGATTTCCACAGTGTCTACTAGGGAATCTTTTGTTCTTAAAAGAAATATTTTGGCAGAGAAGTTTATAAATAGCTGCCATGTAGCCTCACTCAGGACTGAAGCAAAGGGGTTGGAGAGGTAGACTGTTTTAAAATAATTCTCCATCATTTTCAGATGTATGAAAGCAAAATTGGCTGTGAAATAGGGGTTAAATACAGTGATGGTAAAGCTCAATGTCAAATATCCTGCCCTATTGTTCCCATTAAGAGAATTCATATCTGATTTGGCCACGTGCCTAGATTTGGTTGTAGGGAAGCTGTTCACCACAAGAACACTAACAGACATTGTCCATTTGAATTAAGTATAGTTGGTGGGCGAACCCTCTCAGGGAACCAGGAAGTGTCAACTAGATGGCAGTGCCACTTCAGCATTGTGTATAGGAAACTTCAGGGCATCTTACTAAAATGCACATTCTGGAGCCAGTGGATTTGGACTGGGGCCTGAGATTCTGTATTTCTAACAAGCTCCCAGGTGATATGGAAGCACTAATCTGTGGATGCATTATGCATAGCAAGTGACTAGAGGATAATAGTGTCTGATAATACTGGCCCTTGGTTACTAATGTTAATAATTGGGTCTGGGGTATAACTCAGTGGTCATGCCCTTGCCTAGCATGTGGAAGGTCCTAATCTCAAAAAACAACACCAACAAAAACATGGAATATTCGTGATGACAGCTAGCACACACCAAGTGCCAACTATGAGAAATGAAATCAGCTAGTAAGGAATGTTGCTAGGGATTGTCTCTAAAATCTACGCTCTTTCCACCATCCATGCCAGCTCATTGCAGGGAGAAGGATCCTCACAATCCAACCTAGGTCCAAACAACCTAGGAGTCGGCAGCCCAGGTGCAGCACCTGGCCCATTCCCTGGGCAGAGCTGCAGATGGAAGCCTGGCCAGATTCAGTGAAATGCATTCCAGGCTTAAAAACAGTACATCTGGCATTTCCAGACACTGATGAACAAGCTGGCTCTTCTGCTCAGCCAATCTGACTGATTGTGCAGAAAGGGAGCATTAGGATGAATGAAAGTAGGAAAACCTCCGTCTGATTGAAAACTGGTTGATTGTACACAAAATGTAGTAGAACCACAAGCTGTTCCTCTAGGGCAAATGTAGGTTAGTTCAATTTCCCTAAAGGGTTGATTCTAAGAACTTGAAGTTGACATCTGCCTTTGTTTCTCCATCTGACAGTTAGTAAAGCATAGGAGCATGACGAACGAACTAACCAGAGAGGCACTATATCAAACAAGCTCGTTACTGGGGATGTAGCTCGGTGGTAGAGCACCTGCCTAGTGTGTGTAAGGCCCTGGGTTCAATCACCAGCACCAGAAAATTTTTTTAAAAAAATCAAACAACTTTGTCTTAAAAAGAAACCCAGATCCCAGAAACTTTCCTGATGTGGGTTTATCATCTCAGTCTTTGTGCTGATTTGACGTGGACCTACACAATTGGGAAGAAACACAATCAGCTTTTCAGACATGTCTACCCCTGGAAAGTCTCACAAAGGAGTTTTTTTCCCTCTCTGGCCTCCTTTCTGAATAGTTTCTCTTATGGAGTTCCAGGCGGAAGCAGCTCCTGGCAAATTGGGACACAAGGGAAATTTCTCTCCGACATTTTCCCACCTCTTCCATCTGGGTCTTTTCTTCCTACCCTCCATCCTCTCCAGCCTCCTCCACTTTCAATACTGCATCCCATCCATTGGCACAAGGCATATATAATATTTGGGGGTGGGTATTGTAATGGTTGCTATTTATTTTTTATATTCACAAAAATTGCTTATTTTTAGTTGTCATGGAACAAATAGAACCATGACTTGTATTTTATAATTTATAAAACTGATTTCATGTTTTTACCAAATTTTTATCAAATTTCTGACAATTGTAAATTGTTTCCCCCTTCTGGAAAGATGGAGGAGCATATCTGCTCTTTCTGCCTACCTGTAGCCTCTCTTGGCTTATAGCTCATGCTGTTTTTCCCTGTATTACGAATACTTCAGGCACCTGAAGGATTTACTGATGAGAACTCAGGCTGTACAGAACCAAAGGAGATAGAGTACTGTTCTGGTGAAAAGGCTCTGACAGAGTAAAGGTAGGACTGAGATGGCCACTGGTCATTTGCATCTCAGCTGGGAGCACAGGGCAATGTAGGAGATCACTAGAGAGGTCTGAAGAACAAAAGCCCTGAGGTTTGGCAAGCAGCTGAGGCACTCACTATTCAACAACAAATTTTTATTTGTTGCAAATAGCTAGAAGTAGTTCTCAATGATGCAGCAGGCTGGTCAAAAAAGATAGGGAACTATTAAATAAATTATGGAACTACTGTACAACAAACCCATTGAAGAAATGAGTTAGAACTCCATGTGCCATTATGTCCATCACTATGCTGTTAAATTTAAAATAAGGAAGATATGTATGTATGTATATATATATATATATATGCACACATGCATATATATAATATACATATATATATAAAATATACTCCCATTTTCTTTTAAAAATTATAAATCTATCATTGGGTATATATGTAATTTTTCTGGATTAATACACAAGGAAATATTAACAATGGTTATCATTGGGAAGAGAAGCTAATGTCTTTAATGTATACTTTTGTATAATACTCTTACTATCATGAATAATAGTATTACCTAATATTTATTGAATACTTGTCCTGTACCAGGTAAAATGAATCTAGCTGACTTGGGCAATTGGTATGTACCCTACAGTGCCTCCTCAGCAAGAAGAGCCATTAGGTGAATCACAGGAAGTGACCAACATTGAACTATTTTTTGACCTGTAAAAAATAATTTCATATGGTTCAAACTAAGAGAGAGCAGCCCCACTTTTAGACATGATACTACTTTTACTCTCGCCCCTCGCAGAAGGGACTTAGATCATCCATCTTCTGCTTAGGCAGAGGGAGGAATAGAAGGGGTAGGTGGGCATGGAATGGAAACTGGAAAGTTGGGCAACAACTTGAAACTCTGAGTTGTTGTCAGAGCCAGGTCAACCCACAGTGAGACTGGCAGGTGCCAAGAAAGTTTCAGTATACCTTATAGAGAAATGGGTCCTTCTGTCTTCTTTTTAGGAAAGACCAAGGAGGTAGTCATTAGCAAAAGAGCAGTGTACAGATGATTCGAAAGAATTTTGATCTAAAGAGGGTGGGTAAAGAACCAAGATTTTCAGGACCTGGGCTTTATCTTATTAGTGGGCTTCCTGAGTTCTTCTCACTGACTTCCCTCTCGAGGCCAGTGAGAAGAACTCAGCAAGCCAACTAGACTTTGGAGTAAACAAGTATAACCTTGCACTCCAGGTATAAGACTCCTCTGACTCAAGAGCCCCATTCCTCTAGAGTACTTTGAGAAAGATCAAGTTTATCTTCTGTCCTCCATTGAGCTGTCCACTAGGCAGATGTCTTTCATTGATGTTCACAGCCTCCAACACTTGAACTCCAGTGTCCCTTAACAGAATGTTTCTCCCATGTGTGGTCAATAATAGAGGGATAAATGTGGAAGTTAGTCATTCATTTGCTGCCCTTGCTTGTAGACTTCAAAATGCTACTCTACTGGATGACATAATTATACAAAATGTTTCTGAAGTGTTCGGTACATCTAAAGGGATTATTGTTGGGATGGGGTATTTTTATTTCAAATACATGTTTTTGTTGGGAGACAATTCTCCATGAATATCTTTCATTTCTTCATGGTCAGGGTCCTCTGAGCAAAGACATTTATAATCAAATTTAAAATGTTTCTATAAGGAGGTAGACTCAGATACATCTCCCTCCCTGCAGATAGTCCAAGGCAACAAAAGTAAAAACCTCCTCTTTCTGTACCCAAAGACTAGTTTAAATTTCAGGGTAAAGATGTTTTTCTCTCTCCAGAGGGAGGTTGTACAGGTCACTAGCACAGCTTTAAAAGAGCAAATCTTCCTAATTATGGAGTTCTTCTCCAGAACTGCACCCAGCCATATCTCTAGGAACAATTTGGCCCTCACTGCAGAGCCCTGTGCGGATATTGCTCTGACCTGCTACTTTTGCTTAAAGTAATAAGTTGTCTTGGTCTCTGACCCAGAGGTCTTATGTGTTCTGGATTATATGTATATACATACATATACACAGATTTGGATATATATGTGCACAAATAATATTAATTTACATATAAATAAAAATACATATGTGTACATATATATCTACATCTCTATATACATCTCCCTATCTCTATCTCTATCTATATAAATGTAATTGTGAGCAGCTAACTTGTGGTCCTTTACGAATTCTAACTTAGCAATTTAATATGTAGATGCTCTCTAAGAAAACCCACTCCCCAACTAGAATTGTCCTTGCCAAGGACTCATCCCATCCTTGTCCCAGGAACTAGTGACAGTAGGGACTTTTGGGATACTTCAGGATGGACTTGTTATCCCAAGGTCAGGCTATCTGTGATGTCCTTTATGGGGAGAGGTAGTTTGTCTCCTCACTATTCAAGGTCATCTGATAGAAAGGTAGCCACTGACTCCCATGACCATCATTAATTATCAGAGACAGAAATTTCTGAATTCTGTTGAGAAGACACCCTTTCTAATTGTGACACTGACCCACACAACCAAAGTTCCACAGGGAAATTTTGCACTTGACATTGACCTGCCAGCAGAACCCTTTTCTCCTCTTCCAGCTCCAGACCATACCTTGAGACTTGCAGATGTCAAAGAACGGGATCATTTCTCAGACACTGTCATTTCATGACCATCTCTTAGCTACACAAACACCTGGTAGCTAAGTGTGTGTTCTTATACAGAAAATCTTCAACAGCTTTGAAATTAGTGTATGCTACTTTATAACTACGGCCTGGTGCCCCTGCCCACCTAGAACACTCTACAACTCCTGGCAACTCTTGGTGCTCACAGAGGCCCAACCAAGCGGGGGAACTGGAGCTCTATTAACTTTATAGAAAATCTACATTTGTTTATCTCCCTTTCCTAAGACTTCTTCAGTGAACTCCCCTAAATATTCAATATTTCAAAGGAAACAAAACTCAAAATAAGTAATTCTTTGTAGTAGGTCAGGAACCCATTTTTAAGACACTCACATTATTGCCTTTCCAAGTGCTCACACCCACACCCTGCCCCCTCCTACCCTCACATATTTGTAGTTGCTCATCTGCATCTAACGAAGCTAACTGGGACCACCCACGAAAGAAGTAGTGATAGTATGGAAGATTCCAGACTTGCCCCTAAGGAGTCAGCAAGACTGTTCTAATAATCACATCCATACTGTCCCCCAGGATGAAATTCACACTAACCTGCCAGTTGTCTGCCCTGTCATTCACTAATGGAAAAGATTTTAAGTTAATCCTACTTCTTCCGTCCAGGAAGGAAAAAGGAGCTCATCCAAGACCTGTTGTGCAGCACCACCTGCCCATTTGTCCAGAGCCAAGTAATGATGAATTTGGAGCTGGGGGGATGAATGGGAATTGTGCTTATTTTGTGAGATGCAGAAAGTTGGCTGGGGAACCCAGCAGGAGGCTTAGCTGGAAAAAAATAATTTTATCTTATGCTGTGTATCTAATCTTTGGGAATGTATATGGCACTATCCTTTTCTTCTTCTTCTCCTTCTCCTTCTTCTTCCTCCTCCTTTTCCTTTTCCTCCTCCTCTTCTTCTCCTTCTCCTTCTTCCTAGGGCATTTAATCACTGAGTCACATTCCCAGCTTCTTTTTTATATTTTATTTTGAGTCAAGGTGTCTCTTGCTCAGGGCCTCGCTAAATTGCTGAGGCTGGCTTTGAACTTGTGATTCTCCTGCCTCAACCTCCCAAGTTGCTGGGAGTACAGGTGTGTGCCACCAGGCCCAGTGCATTATTTTTTTCTTGAGATCAGAATGGAAAAAAGAACCACATTTTCTCCAAATACTAGGTTTGCTGGTTGAGCTTCAGTTGGACCTTTCTCTGTTTTCTTGGATGAAATTCTTGAGTCAAGGGCTTTCAGCTCAGACTGAGTGGTGGCAGGAAGTGTCTGAGATCCACATGGGAATGGGGAACCCTGAGAGGGTGCCTGGACCAAAGTTCAGGGAACCCGAAGTCTCCCATGCTATTGGTAACTTTTAGTTTGGGTGGAGGGAGCAGCTGTCCTCAAGAATTGAGACTTTCCTCATGGCAATATTCTGGCTTGCTTTCTCCTGAAAGTTAATACACTTAATCTGAATGTGAATTTAACTAAACAAGCTAGTGCAGAACTGCTTTAGAGAATGTTATAAAGAAAAACTCCATATCAAATCTGTTCTTTTCTTTAGTTTTGATGGATCAATTGATGAGAAACAGCATCTGAGTTGCTTTCTTGCCAAAGCAGTTTCCATAAATCTTGCTTTGCTCAAGGTCCAGATTGACTGGAATCTTGAGAAGAGGGCTTTGGTGTGGACAGTTAGAGAAATAGTTCACTTGCATTTCCTAACTGGAAAGTTATTGGGGGAAGAAAACTAAAGGAGGCAGGGAATCATTGATGAAAAGAAATACATTCAGGGACAAATGGGATTTTATTCTAGTGTAGTCATGACTCTGTCTCCTATCTCACTTTCTTCATACCATATATGAGGAGGCAGAGTGTGATTAGGCTGAAGAAAACAGGGGGCAAATGGAAGTTGCTTGGGAGCACTAGGACAGATGACAGTTGTGACTTTCAGCAGCCCAAGTAGTAGGTTCTGACTATGTTGGATGAGCTGAGGGCCATGGTTAACCCAGATGGCACCCTCATGCAAACTACAAAATGTCCCCTGTCTTCCAGGTGGTAAGCAGATCAACAGAGCAAAGAATGAATTTTAGTCCCTCTGCACCCCTTGGGACAATGTCCGTGTGCAGTGAACAGCCTATAAGGCTAGAAAGAAGCCCCTGTAGATGAAGAGAGGCCCATGAACTTGAATGTCTTCCCTGAGGTCAGTTCTTCCTGTGAGTGTCTGCTGTCCTGACTGGTACACAGCTCCAGGACTTCAGGGCAACCCACTTACATGATGGCAAATGTCACCGCGACACACACACTCACTCTCTTTTTTTCCTTCAATAAGAAGCCCTTTGCCCTCAGAGGCCACTGTAATTAACCCAAGAGAGAATAAGTCATCCTTCTAGCCAAACAAGAAGCAGTCATAATGGCTTAACATATTCAAACTGAAAACCTGTTTCCAGGACTCACCCAATCTATATGTCCTTCCATGTGAAAAACCTTATAATCAATGTTAAAAGAAAAAAAGAAAACACACATTAATATTCTATTCTGCCTTTATCCCCCTCTTCCTGCATCCACACCAGGTCTAACTGTACCATAAACTGTACGAAGGAATTGTTCTGCTCATTAAGGAATCAGATAGTGACAATCACATGGCCCATGCCAGGCTGTAAGCTCCTTTGTCTAAATGCCACAAATTGTTATAGTTCTGCTCTGCACTTCAGTGCTGGTATCATCACCCTTTAATTGGCCAGAAGACTCTGCTGGAACATTCAAAAGGAATAACAACATTCTTAGTCCCTGTCCAGTTTTCAATATAATTATTTGTCAGAATCATATTAACCTGATGTATGACAAACCCATAAAATGGATTCATTTAGGTCTCCAGGAGTCCTCCCTCATTAACTCTGATATTTATAGCTATGCTTCAGTGCCGCATTCCCTCCTCCTGTGAAACACAGAGCTCCGATGTCAGATTGCTCTGACGCTATTAGGGGAGTCATTTGTTTCCCATTGTTGCGAAGAGGGGCGGAAGAAACCAGGCCTTGCATCCAGACCCTTGTGAACCCTGATTGGCTCCTTTGCCCATTCCTTTATTTTTAGAGAAAAGGAAAAAAAACTAAAATTAGACACTCGTGCACACATCCTGCATGTTGAATAATTCAACCAAGGTAATGAGGCAGAACTAATTAGACTGTAGTATTCAGAAGGCCGGTTCCTAAATCTATCTTCCTGGGATCAAAGTCTGGCTTTACCACTTACTAGCTTGGGCAAGGTGCTGCATTTCCTTTGACCTTGGCCTCCTCATCTGTAAAATAGAGGTAATAATGTCTACTGATCACATGGGTTGTTGTGGGAATTCAATGAATTCATCCTTATAAAGTGCTTAGAATAATCTTGGGCAAGTAAAAAATAAATGTTACTTAAGGGTGTGATTATAATTGCTATTACTACACCAGGCCATAGCTAAACTAAGTTTTGTTCTGCAGGTCAGCGTTCTAGCCCAGGGGACTTCACGCGGTATTCTAGAGAGTCTTGATCTTAGACGGAAGTGATTCAGAGGTGGAGGTGTGTTAGTTGTGGAAAGGACAGTGGGAAAAATTCCATCAGCATGGACTTCCTCATACTCTTTATTTAGTGACTCAACACTTTCGTCCATTTCTAGGTGACTTCTAGTGTAAAGATTGAGTTCAGGGCTTGAGACCCAACACTACAGTTCCAGATGTCTGTGATTTGTACAAGTTCCCCAGCTAGTCTACGGGGCCCTACGTGTGGCTGTCTCTGCTGCTTACCCAGAATTCTTCATGATACTATGACTAGGAGGCCCATGGAAGTTGTCCTGCCCTTTAAAAATTTTGGGAGTCGTATGGCTACAACTTTGATATCCTGGCATCACGAAGGGCTGGAGAGTTTCTAAGGACTTGAAAATGACTGTGTTGGAAATGTTGTCCACCACAACAACAAAAGCTTAAGCTTTGGTTTCATCAAGTCAACAGAGATAGGCTATTAATAATGACTGGGTCTGTTTTCACTGTGGTATTTCTCACGTTGCCTTCTTCCCGTCTGAGCTTGTTCCAGCAGTCCAGGGGCATTGTGTTCTGGGATTGTCCACCTGTCTCCTGGAGCTGGTGAGCTCAGGGCATTGCAGTCAGCTCACATCCTTGAGGAAGGCCCTCATTGACTCCCACAAAGCCCTTCAGTATTGATTCGCAAATTCTGAACAATAATGAGATGCAATGAAGCCCTTCTTCCTCATATCAGAGGATCTAGGTAAAACACCAATTTCACCCTGTCATTCTTTCCCTCAGACCTTTGCTATCTTCCTGATCTGTCTGTTGGATAAAGTCCAAATCCTTCATCCTGGCTTTCAGGTTGACCTAACCAACTTTTTCTCTCACTTTCCTCCCTCGCCAAAAAAACAAAAACAAAAAAACTTTCTGGTGGATTGAATAGATTTTATCACTACCCTCTGCATCATCTTTTTCCTATCCTCTCTTTATTTTCAAAACTGGTTCTGTTTTAAAGACCCACCTCAGGATTTCACCTCGGGATTCCCCTCCTTTATGAACTTCCCTTGGCTACCCCAAACCAACGATTGCTTCTTCTATCATCTATAACTGTGCATTCTGTCAGTCACCTTCTTTATTCTTACTTGGTGGGGCTGGTTGCAGCAGGAAAGGGAAAATGAATCAGAGCACCGAAAAGGAGGTGGATTGCTGCTACTGAGACAGGATCCCAAAGAGTGGCATTGGACCCAGGGAGACTGAGCGCTGAAAACCAATCCAAACACTGATGTGTGAACCAGGATGGTCATTATGAAGAGACATGGGCCATTCACATGAGCAGAGTATGGGTCCCCTGTTAGCACAAAAAGACAGAGAGACCAGGACAAGTGCAAATTCCATGCATCAGCTCTTTTATTCAGGAACGAAGTCTCCTACAGGTACGGGAGTGCAAGGATGGAAAGATGTCGTGGAACTGTTTCCTGGTGGAAAGTGAGTCCCCGAAAAAGAAAGGGATTGGATTTACATAGGTTACTTTGAGAGGTGGTCTAGTGAACACATGTTGGTTTGCAAGCCTTTTGGTCAGGGTCTGAGGATGGTGTTTAAAGAGAGTTTACTTTTGAGGAGATTAACAACCTTCCAGAGACTGCTTCCTTTAAGGGTGGTAAAACACCTCCTCCCTGTCTGCATCTGGCCTGGAAAACATTTGTCCTGGGAGATGAAGGCTGTCAGTACGTGGACTCCATTTTCACTCCCTTTTCCCAGGTCCCATTATCTTGAGGATCTTTTTATTCTCCATATCCATTATCTCCTATCCAGTATCTTTCTCCCTGCATCCAAATGTCACGAAAGCTTAATTGATCATTAAGGGGTTCACCAGACATTTCAGCACAGAAGGCAAATGTGAACTGTAATATAGGTTACAGTGAGAACTGGTCACACACCCAGGGCCCTAGCAGCAGTGGGAACTCTAGTGACCAAACACTCTGCTTCCCAGATTCAGTGTTTTTAAATAAAAATAAAAATATTTGCCTTTCTATGTCCTCACTTGTCTAGGTTCACAAGATTGTCTTTTTGTCTCCTACAACTCATTCATTTTATCCTTTTATTCAAGAAATATGTGTTGAACCTCATCTGCTGCGAGCCAAGTGCGGGGGATATGGTGAACAATACCTTAGCTACTTCCACACCACTGGTTTTACTACATTGGGGTTTTGCTATAGATCTAAAAGCTTTTCTTTTTAAGGTGACTTTGGTGCATCTAATCTGATGTACTGTCTTGATATCAGAATCCTACACAACACTATTATGTAACTTTCCTGAGTGAAAATATTATAGCTTCAACAATATCTTAAGCTCTCAAAAGGCAGGGAACAACTTAATATTTATCATGGATCCCTTATGGTATCTCTAGTAATGTTCTGTACATAACAAAAACTGAATATGTGTCTTTTTACAAGAGAAAATGTTTCTTACCAACCACAAAGGTAGGGGGAGGCAGTCTAATATGGTTTTATTTCAGAGTCCCAAACCAGGGGCTCATGCCTTCCATCCATCCAGCAGACAGGTTATATTTGGCATACACAGTGTTTGGGTTTTTTTAAAAAAAATTGAGCCAGTATTTTAAAGACTAAGCTGTCTTACACACACTCTCACACACACCCCTCAAGATTCACAACTCTTCTGGATTTTTTTTTTTTTTTTTCTGGAAAAACTGGAAGCATTGCAACCCTTGGCCTCATATCTACTGGGCGAAAATGCAGGCAGGCAAGTGAAAAGCTGGACCTCTTCAGAGACACAGTCCCCAGCATGCCACCGTCCCTGTCGCTCTGTATTTCATCACACCCAGCCAGCCTCACTTATATAACAGCCGATTCCCGAGGCATTGGAGTCTGTGTCCTCCGTTTTAACCAAAGTCAGGATATTGGGAAAGGAGAGAGGAAATAACTGCCTCAACACAGAGACCGCAGAAAAAGAACAACTCTGGCTGCTCGTGTGTGTGCTGGCGCGCCGAGGCGAGGACAGGCCCGCAGGCTGCGCCCCGCGCCTTGGCCCTGGGCCTTCCTGACAGTCAGCTTCTCTGGAATGCTGGTCCTCCTGCTGCGGAGCCTACTGCGGCTCCAAATGGCCTGTCTCAGCTGATCCAAAAGGCTTCAGCCGGTCTCCCAGCCCTTCTGCAACCAGCCCAACCCCACTCGGCAGCCTTGGGCTCATCTGCTCCTGCCAAGGGAATGTGCTCGACTCGCTGTCCCCTCCCCCTCCCCGTGCTCCTCATTCTCGAGCCACAGACACCTGCCTGGGAAAACGACAAGGAGGAGAGTGAAGAGCAGAGAGAGGCAGGGAGGAGGGGATTTTGTAAACCTTATCCCACTGGATCTCAGGTCTCAGTACACAAAGATTTTAATTGTGTGTGTGCTTGTGTGTGTGTGTTGTGTGAGTATGTGGGGGTGGGGGTTTTATGGGGACAAAGGATAAAAGGAATAGACCAAATATATCTGCAATCATTCTTTAAGCTAGAAAAGTAGTAAGCTCAACAGAGCTTGTAACATATGGGACAGGCCAAGACTGCTTCCTTGTCAAGGCACTAATATAAACACGTGTGCAAACGTGTACCTGGGAATATACCTGCACCAACACACACAGATGTGCATGCACGGTTCTCCTTTAGATTATAAACAATTGCTTACTTATTGTAGTAACTTGAAAAAATAAAATGAAAAATTAAGGAAATGGGATAAAAAACATAATCTTATTACTCAGATAATTTTTAATCTATTTCCCATTTCTATGCATAATGCATATTATTTTGTATAGCTGGGAGTTTATATTGAATAGTAAATTTTTCTAGCTTTTTTTTTTTCTTCTTAAAAATTGTGTCATAAATATATCCTGGTGATTTTTTTTTTTTTTTTTTTTTTTTTTGGTACCAGGAATTTAATCCAGGGGTTCTTAACCACTAAACCATATTCCCAGCTCTTTTTATTTTAAGACAGGGTCTTCCTAAGTTGCTTAGGGACTCACTAAATTGCTGAGGCTGGCCTTGAACTTATGTTCCTCCTGCCTCAGCCTCCCAAGCTGCTGGGATTACAGGTGTGCCTCTCCATACCCAACTTCCCAGTGATATTTTTAAAAGCTTTTGATAACCATTGTTTAAATAATTTCTTTATACCCATAGTGTGAATTTTCATAATATACTTAACAAATTTCCAACTTGAGGGCATTTAGGTTGATAGGAGTTTTTGAGCTTTATGAGTAATTTTCCAGTAAACATCTTTGTGAGATCTCTGCGTTTAGTCTTATTTCCTTGGAATAGATTTCTAAAAGTGGAATTACTGGACAAAGAGTAAAAATACCATTAAAATTCATGAATTTTATGTTGAATGCTATTGCTTCCCTGAAATTGATACTGCTTTGCCTTCCCAACATCCTTCTATGAAAGTGGGCACTAGAAAGCTCACAGAATTTTTCAATTTGATACAGTGTGATACAAGTATAAGATGTCTCATGTATGAAGGGATTATTTCACTATATAATTTATGAGTGGCTATAGAATACAGACAGTTACTGACTATAAGTAATAGCTGGTTTGACTTAAAATTTTTCAGTAATAGAATGGTGTGAAAGTGATATGCAATCTGAAGAAACTATAGTTTGAATTTTGATCTTTTCTTGTACTAGCCATATGCAGAGTCGAGCAGGGAAGTGGCAGGAAGTTGCAGCTCTCAATCAGTCACTCAATCACAAGTGTAAACAACTGGTACTCTGCAGTGTACTGTGTTGCTAAGTTATCATGCTTGGTAGGTTAGGTGGATGAAATTAATTTTTGCCTTGTGATATTTTCATCTTATGATGAGTTTATCAGGACCTAATACAATCGTAAATTGAGCACATCTGTATACCCTAGGAGAACAGCCAAAGCCACTAGATGAAAAGATATTTATCTAGGTCGCCTCACAATTCTGTCTAAGAGAAATGGAAGAGTAACTCCCTGGCTCGTCCCCAGATAGCTCCAGGATCTCCCGTCATCCGTCATCCCATCCATGAGTTCAGTGAAAACCCAGAGTTTTTCACTCAACTGCTTGTGGAAGAAATAGCACACTGTCAGCTTCTGCCAAAGATGGTCACCTAGCCACTGTCCTAACTGGCCAGAACAGGAAGTTCCTTGTTGCACAGAAATCCCCTGCAGAACCTGTGGGTCCATTTTCTTTGCCCATTTCATTACATATTCTCTTGATCTTTCAATGTGTGATCCATGTTTCCTCTCTCAATCAAACACCTCTCTCAGAAATGAAAGGGAAGAAATACCCTTTCAAGGCATACTGTACATTTTCAAAGCAGAGCTCTCTGTGTCTTTAGATTATTTTTGGTGTGTTCCTTTATCATCATTGTTATTATCACTTATTCTATGTTACACAACTCTCTCTCCCTATAACTTGTGGAACTGATTCAGATAAGGCTGGCTTGGTAGTCAACCTGACCTCAGCCGTGGAACTTTCATGCCTAAGAAAGTTACTTCTTACCTCAACTATGCTGCTCTTGCTTGGAGGGCGTGTTGCTTCATCTACGTGTATTGCAAGGGGCTGGGTGAAGGGAGGTATTAAGAGGTGAACTATTTTCCTCTGGCTTAGGGATGGGCTTTGAGATCCAGGGCTCAGTGGTCATTGTCAAAGTTCCCAATTTTCTGTGCTGTGAGGCTTCTTGGTCCTCCATGCGAATGACTGCTTTACCCACTAGACATCCCTGAAGTTTCAGTTTGTACAGAATCTAAGCCCTTAGTGGGGGCTCAGTTATAGACCAGATGGCGACATAAAATATACAGCACGGTTCTGATGTTAAAATTTAATCCCTTCTCCTAAGAAATAGTAAAATATCTCTGTCGCTATCCTTTCTTAGGGGTTGTCATCCTGAATCTCTATCTTTTGCTAATCCTCTTATGCTTTCATTCAGATATCAGTCTGTTTCAAATTGGTTGTTTCCTTAATCCTAGACATTTTCTTATTAATTGAATAAAATCCTCTGTCTTTCTGAGTTTGGTAATGTGTGAAAGGTTTTGATATCTCCTCTTTCTCTGGACAGAAGAGAGCAACTTTAAGACTGAATATGATCTGAAAAGAATTACCCCATGGTTCAAAATCATAGATCTATGATAAATTCTGAGTCATAACGTCAATCATTTCCCTGGGATAGAGTTCCCTGAGGATACAACTGCATAACTCTCATGGAGACGTGCCCTATGCCCCACTCTTAGAAACTCAGTGTCTTCCAGCAATGACAGTCCAGCTGATGAGACCACTTGCTGTGATATCCCTTTTTTATTAAAAAAGAAAAAAAGGAAAAGTCCATAACAGAAGGTAACCCATGTATGATGTAAGTCTCCTTCTTGTTAACTTAAATAGCCTGCTTAATAGACTTTTGAATTAAATTCAGTTTACCTGCTTTTAGTTTTCTTTTTTTTCTCTCATGTTATCAATGTAACTCAGTTTTATTGGAGGGCATTTAAACAGTTTGCAAAAAATAAAAATGTCAAAAAATTACCAGTAATTCACCAGAGATGGTTAATTTCTTGCATATTTTCCTCCAGACATTTAAAATACATATAGTTAAATTAAAATAGGATCCGGCTGTTTGGTAATCCTCTTTTTTCTTTGGTATAATGAACGTCTTGGGTTTAAACATTGAAAGTGAGAATTTTAAAATTTTCTTAGTAGTGCGTAGATTTTTCTGAAAGTCAGGTGAGAACAAACCAAAAATAAATGTAAGAGCTTATAAGGTATGTGCTTTTTGTACTTCTTCTTTTCCTTGTTTTTCTGTTATTGGTGAACAAAGGTGAAGATGAAATGACAGAGGAAAAAAGGGGCCTATATCCAGTCAAGTCACCATGACCACTCCTTCTATATTGGGTCTTGGATTTTTTATTTTTAATCAAAAAAGGAGCCTCCTCTGGGTAACTTGACAGGTCTTATGTCACTTTGGGCTCTTGGGCAGGCAACAGTTAAGTGTCACATAATTCTAAGATAGAAAGTGGTCCACAAGGTTGCATCATGTTGGGGATCTGCTTTGGAAATACTCACTGGCTGGGGTTAGCAAGTGGGAAATTTAATGAACTGAAATCCCAACCAGGATGTAGGTCCCAACTTCTTGATCCTTTGACATGATTCTTTCAACCACATTTTCTGTATATTGGAATCCAAGACTTGCCAGGCCCTTTTCAGTAATTATTTTCTTTATGTTAGAGACTGTTTTCCTCTGCCATCAACTTAGGCAGTTTATAGAGGTCAACTTGCTTCAACTTCCTACTATGTAATCATCACCATCCATATTAAGAAATATTTCCACAGCTGTACTATATGAGACATGGCTTACATTTATTTTAAAGGCTAATATTTTTAGATAGTTTAAATCATGACACTCAGACAAATATCAAATGAACAAATGTCAAAGATTTTATTTAACTCATTAATTAATGAGAAAGCCAGTGAAATGTTATAGTTGGCTCAAATGAGAATACAGTTCTATGCTGAAATGCATAGATGAAAATCTGGTGAATAACCACAGGGTAGAATTCAATGCATTCCACTAGACACAATTTGCTTTCCATTCCACAGATAAGAAAACTTTGCCTTATTTTCAGTTTCCTACAATTCACAGAGTTGTAAAATGACTCAAAGATAATAAAATACAGAGATGACCTCTAGCCAGGACACCCAACAATACTTTTTGCCCATTTAGAATTCTTCCACATTTTGAGTTCGTGTGCCTCTGCCTTAGCTGCAAGATCCTTTTCAGAGCTGTGTGCATAAAGCAACACTGGTTCACGCAAGGGAGTAACCAGCACCCAATGGGAGAAGCAGCCCTCATGGAAAAGTTTATTTCCACATCCTCTAGATAGTCTCTGGTTCATGAGAGTTTGGAGAGAGGAAATGGGAAGAGGATAGCTTCTTGGGTGAGTTCCCTTATTGGCAGCAAAGAGTTTGAGCAGTCAGTGGGCTCCAGACAACAGGCAGCAGAAACCTGAAACCTGTCCTTGGATCCTCCTGCTTCAACAGCGTCTTTCCCATTAGGGTCAGAATCTTCTTCAATGCAGTGAAACTGTGAGATGGGGGAAGGGTTGGAATCAGAGGGTGAACTACCAGATGAAGTCACCCTCATCACCATTTGAATACACAATTTTTACAACCTAGATGACTTAAATATTTAAATCATCCCTTCCAGCATCATCTCCACTGGGATTGTTTCATCATCCAATTTTAACCACTACATTAAAAGATTCTACACACAAGCTTGCTGATGCTCAGTTTAAATCATCTCATGAAGACAGTGTGTTCACAGAACTACCTAGGCTGGGAGTGGCCTTGGAAACCTTCACGGGGAAGCATGATGACATTTCCAGTCAGAAGCTGCAGCCCAGCCCTCCAGGGGATTCCCAGACTGCCCAGGAGCATTGAACCTCTGGGGTAGGAGACAGGTCCTCATGAAGTATGTCGAAATGTGTTTCGGCCACACTCTGGGTACTTCCTGGTAATAGTTTCCTGTAAATCATTTTAATTCTAGATTGATTGAAATGAAACACCCTCCCCTGCCTTCTTGGCCTTGATGGGAGTTCTGTGTCTCCAAGAAAGTACTGGGGTGAAGAAAAGGCCTTCTATCATTCTGAGACCTGGACATCACTTTCCGAGGAAGACAGAGGCTGCACAGAAGAGCTGAGCAAGGGCCAGTGTGTAAATGTTGGATGACTTCCCAGCAACTCCTGAGTCAGGTCATTATTATGCAGTTTCATCGTTTGGTTCGAAGGAAATTCCCAGGACTGCTCAGGTTCATACACTGTGCAGAAGTGCATTCTAATATAACAAACACAGCCGCTGTGATTTGGGACTTCTCTACTTCCCATTATCCACTAATAAAATTATGCATGTTTTATAATTGGAGTGTGTTAGGATACACAGTTGCATCTAGTATGTGGTTTGGTATACATTCACAAGTCCACTTGTGGACCCAATAAGCCATATGACCATGGGTGTCTTGCCTCATGGCTCTGTGTATCAGTGCACTCACTCATCCGCGAGCTATGGAAGGGGACCAGATGGCTTTTCAACTCCCTTTGACTCTACACATACACTTCCATCTCCAGAGTAAATCTCAATTCCTTTAAAAAGCTTGTCACCAGTCCTGTGCCTGGCCAAGCTCTTGGAGGATGGTGGTTTTGCCCTGAATCTAGTTACTCAGTTAAAATTAAATATTACTTTATTAAAGTCCTAACTTCTTTGGTAAACATTAAACTCCATCTGGACAGGGCTGATGTTGTGCTAACTCAGCACTCTCTCCCCAGCATCTGACACAGCATCTGGCACATGCAAAGCGCTGAATAAATATATATGGAACAAATGAATGAGGCCACCAGGGATTTGAATTCTTATGTGCTCAATGATAGCAGAAAGGAGGCCTGGCCAGGATGGGATGGTGGGAGCTTCCCAAACTGCTCTCACCACAAAGGTAGCAGAAACCTTCAGATAACTGTGATCACTGCCAAGGTCTCTTCTGGCAGCTGAGGCTGCAGGATCTGCAACACTCAGTCCTTAGAACCTTCCCAGCAATGAACTCACACCCCCAGGAGAACACTAGTGTTACGTCACTCGTGCGGCTCTTCACTTACCTGACCTCTACCTGCAGAAATTCTGGGTAGGCCCAGTGTGCCAATGCTGAGGAAGCTCCGTGCATAATGTAGGTGCTGCCTCTCACCTCTACACCCTGGCCAGGGCCTGCCCAGTCAATCCTCCCTTACTCCCAGTGCCCCCCACTCATCACCCCAGTGCAGGGCAATTTCCTGCCAATTCTGATGCAAGTCCAAGCCACTGTAAAGCACACCCAGATGATGGGACAAGTGGAACCTGAAACCCCACCCAAATTCCCCTCATCAGTGGGGGTACTTACTCTTGTGGAGTTTTACACAGGAAGAGGAAAGTGAAACCTTGAAGGGTGTGACTAGACCGAGCCCTGACTGAGTCATGTTCAATACTTTGCATAAAGCCAGTCCTGCCAGAAGCATGCGTTTGGTTAAGACTCTCTTTTCCCCTCCTGCTCTTCCTTCTGCTTCTTTTTAGTGCTAACGAGCTAAATGGACTGTATACACAAACCTGTCAATACACTTTATAGAAAAGTGCAGGATCGGAGCATTTGTGCGAACTGCAGGACTTTCTCCGTTTGGCTCAGCTGTGTGTAAGAGGGGTCACCCACCCTTGGGAGTCAGCTTCTCCTTCCAGACTCAACTCAGGGGGGTAAGGAGAGCAGCTGGAGGAAAGTCTGCTGCATCTCCAGGCAACTCTGTGTGCCTGGAAGCCAGGGGAGAGCAGTGCCCCCTACAAACAAGTGTCATCTCACCAACACACGAAAGAAGATATTTTTACCCAACATGAAGTTAAACTTCAATCACAGTCTTAAGCTTTTAAATGTTCCTTAGAGTCCACAGTATTTCATTTCACTCATGAAATCTGTGATCTTTCCCAGAGATCTCTAAGTATAAATACGGAATTTGGAACTGCAAAAATTGGAGGTCACATCAGCAGTACAATAGAGGGAGGGCCCTGTGGCAGAGAGAGCTCAGCTGTGCTGTGGCCTTTTTGTCTATGGGGCTTAGATGTTTCCCAGGACTAAACTATCTGGTTAATGTGATTTTTTTCTATAAACACTGTCCATAGATTATGATCAAAGGCAGTGTGCACTCAATGAAAGAAGTGAGACCATGAATGCTTTTTTTCCCCCCTTTCCTTTACTGAGTCCTTGCTTGGACTCGCAATCCTGTCTCGGGGGATATTTGACCATGTCAATATCCATTTTCAAATGTCTAGTAATTTATACACATCACCTGGGTGGGATGAAAATCAGCAGTACTTATCTCTTTTGCAAAAGCCTAGATAGAAGACTGAGTTATAACAGGAATCTGGAGGACCTTTAAAAGAATTTACTCAAAATCTATGGGGAATGGAAAACATGAGATTTTAAGTGTGTGTGTGTGTGTGTGTGTGTGTGTGTGTAGATTCTACAAAGGATGGGGGAGGATACAAGGACAAGTGATGGCAGAAAACATTTCTCTTTTAATAACGAGAAACAGAGATGGAGATGATTTGGTCTGGGAAGCCTAACTCTGTACTTCTTGGAGTGCTTTGTATATTGCAAAACGATTTGCATACTGCTGGGGCTTGCTGGGTCCCTGCCCTGCAATTCTCCCAGGCCTCTCTTTTCGCTTCTGCCCTCTTCTTCCCACTAGGAATATGGTAGTAATTAAGCTAGCAGGAAACTCAGAGAACAAAAGACTCAGTGACAGGAGCTCAAAGTCACCTCTTACTTTTAACTCTGAAAAGATCTGGAGACAGATCTGCCCTGTCAGCTTCTCAGGAGGAGAGTCCGCCATTATTTTCTCTCTTTCTGGAAAGGAAACCCATTCGAGGGATTATGAATGTTACTCTGTGCCTCAGTCTGAAGTTTAAATCTTTTCAAGCATGCAGTTATTAAGATGCCAAGTTGCCTCACTTAATTACAACCTTTATTATAGTATTGAATACTTTAAATGCACTATTTATCACACCTGAAGAGAAGAGCAGTTCTACTTTAATGGACCACTCTCAGTAGGCCATCTATTGATTACCTTCTCTACTGAATTAATTCCTTGTAATCGCCTAGTGAGCAGTCATTAAAGGAAGCTCTCCCTGTGCATACAGGGCTGGGGTTGAGGGATATGATGAGCCTCTCACATAGCATCTTCCCCCACATTGCTGCAATTTGAGCTCACATCCTTAATGAACTAAGACCTCCAGGCCTACATGCTGTCTTCCCCTCAGAAGGGCTGTCTGGATTTTATAGGGGGCCACCAGTCACCACAGGACTGATCAGTTCCTTCCTTAAGAGTTTATTCTAACCAAGCCAACTGCACCTTTGTTTCTCCTCACCCAAGATCCCTCTGACATTGAAAAACAAGATTGGTCTATTGAAGAAAGCCCAGCCCCAGCAGGAGGCTAGTGTTTTTGGAGTTTCCACCATGTGATGGGTGTTACATGACATACATGGCCTCATTCCATTGCCATTAATCCAATCGTTGAATGAGTTCAAGAAGCAAACTTCAAAGTACATGTTATTAGTCCAGTTTTTTGGATGAGCTCTCCGAGGTTCAGAGAGGTGATATAGGTTGTTGTCCAAGCAAATAATAGCTGGTAGGTGGTAACTGTTCAATTTCAAGGAGGAGACAGATTTAGAAAACAGCATGCTAACAAGAGACAGGAAGGTGAAGTCCACAGCTGCGACCTGGAAGACAGAGGTCCCTGCAGACCTGGCATCTCCCGGGTGACCTCCATTCTTTTGTCCTTTCATAAATCCCACTCAGGAGTCAACTTTATAGCACTCAGCAGAGCCTGCTCCTCACAGACACCTCAGCCTTTTACAAATGAACTGTCTCCTCTAATTCAATTCCACTGCAGTTGCCAGCGGCCAGTGTAGCAGTATATTTGCAAAGCTGAATAATGAATGGTCTGGTTGGTGGCTTCTTTTCAAAGTTCCCTTCCTATTCTGGACCATACGTAGGTGGGCTGCTCCTTTCTTTGGCCTCTTCCTGAGCCCACCATAAAGGTGGTTGAATGGGGAGGCAAGAGCTGTGCCCGAAGATCATGTGTCTGTCCTGGAGATTGAAATGTTTCTAGGTGGCTACCCAGTGAGGGTTCTGGGGTCAAACAAGGGACGTACTTAACTTAATGCAAAAGTTGGCAGAGTTAGATGTGGCCACCTGGTAATGCCATGAGTTTGTATTTATGACCCCTCACTCCTTGCTTGCTTTTCTCTCTTTGTGGTATCTTATAATAATAGCAACAATGATGATCATTTTTTAAAAAACCTATCATTTGTTAAATATTAATTAAGAAGCAAGCCCTGCACTTAATACATTATATGCATTATTCCACTTAATTCTGATGACAACCTAAGCTAGGCATGGCCATCTCATTATGAAGGAGAGTCTGTAGTTGTCAGTCATTGTTGCACATAATCACTCAAGGAGTTTTTAAAAATGTGGAGATGTAGCTGCCTGGGGGTGGAGCCTGACAACTAATGGCTGTTAATGGGGACTGCACATGGGAAGACATACTGATACTGGTTCCATTCCTACAGAGTTAGATTTGCTTGGTCTGGGATGAGGCCCAGGTTTCGGGATTTGTTTTTCCAGGTGAGTTAAATGAACAGTCAAGGGTGAGCTCTGTTGCACTGGGTTGGATAATTTCCTGGAGATCTACACACACTGGGGAGTGAGGCTGGAATTTGAACTGG
Source organism: Sciurus carolinensis (assembly GCF_902686445.1). Taxonomy (NCBI): domain Eukaryota; kingdom Metazoa; phylum Chordata; class Mammalia; order Rodentia; family Sciuridae; genus Sciurus; species Sciurus carolinensis. The sequence continues at coordinate 84,658,762 of NC_062221.1, read as the reverse complement.
CTGACCCCGATTTGTGAGCTCCTTATTGCTATTCCTACCACTTTCACCCATCCGTCCACCACCAAGAGGGAGGCTTCCATTATTTATGCCTTCATATGGATGTCTTTCAGTAGCATTTTAACCCCCCTTTCCTATTTGTGGAAGGAAAAACCGCTGTACTCCATGAAAAGCACATTAGGACCCTGGAGGCTGCTGGAAGCATTTTGGAGGTCAGAGGGAGCAGGAGCCCTGCTGCTAAGTCTCCAAGCCTGCATTTATGCATTACACCAAGGTCATGAGTCCTAAGGGTGTCCTGAGGCTGCTGGAACTAGAGCAGAGCCTGGAAGCACCCTGAGCCCTCCGTTAAATGCTCTCCTGAGTACCCTGTCTCCTGACATCTCATCCTGACAGCATAACCGCTTCACTTTTGCAACTTAATCCTTAAACAAAGGAGGTGGGGAGTGGGGGGCTGGGGGGAGCAGGGAGAAGGAAAAAGAAAAAATATATCAATCCGAGTAGAGTTGAACTTTAAACAGAAAATCTAACAAGAAAAAAAAAAACCCTCTCGTCTTAGTCTGTCGAAGTCCCCTCCCCGCATCTAGTGGATTGCCATTATCCCTCTTGTCCCAAATTTAGTCCCTAGTATTTGTCACCCTGGCTACACCTGGGGGCTGTCCCAGCTGGGCAGGAACTTCTGATCCTATTCCCAGGTCTGAGTGGGCCTGCAGAGTCTCCGCAGCCCTTGCAGGGTGTCAGGCCTTTCCCGGCTGAAGAGCTCACCACTCGATGGAAGACACAGTTCATGCTTCAGTGCTTGTCGTTCACAGCCCCACTGCAGGCCTGTGGTCCCCATTATGCATTTCTGGGAGTTCCCCTGGGGTTACCCTGCATTCACTTGGGAAGGAACGCAGTCCAAGGTTTTTTGTTTTTTGTTTTTTTTTAATCTCCACAGTATCTATCCTTCTCCATGTGTGCCAGGCAGCCTCGGGGGCTGTGGGAGGAGGAGGTGGCAGAGGCTCTGAGTGTGCTCACTTGTGTCACTGCTGGGTACTGCTCAGGGCAGGGGTCCCTGCAGAGATTTTAATGGAAACTGCTCTTTCAGGTGTTATTCACATTCTTCTTTCTGGAACCCGGACAGAAGTCAGTGGAGATCTGAGCTGAGGACAAACAAGACACAATATGCTGACTTTGGAAGTTCCCCTCTCCTTACTAATGACTAACGTCACTCATCTGGTGGCTTTTACTTTTTTTTCTCCTTGGGGAAATTTCTAGGAAATGACTCAGTTCCTTAAAAGAGTGGACTCCTAATTCTCTTGCCCACTGCTCCATGCCCAGGCTCCTGCCAATGACAGCTGAGGTGTGCCCGATGCCGAACCCCAGACACTCCCTTGGAATGCCCTGTGGCTGAGAAAAGCTCTTAGCTCATTGGTTCACTGAGGCTGTAGCTTGTAACTCCAAAAGATCAGATGCTGAAAAGTAGACAGAAAAAGCAGTTAGATAAAAAAAAGACTTAGTAATGCCAGCTGCTTTCTTCCCAGTTGCTCCTGACCAAAATCTTGGTGCTGTCCTCGACTTCTCTCTGCTCCCGCCCAACATTACACCAAGCAGCAAATACGGAGGGTTGGGCCTTCAAAACACATCCAGAGTTGGGCCCTGTCTCTCCTCCACTACTTCCACTTGATCCATCCTCTCTTTCACAGCTCTTCACAGCTCCCTTCCCCCTCCACCTTTTGCTACTTTGTGGTCTGATCAATGCAGCAAAATGATACTGCCAAAGATAAATTGGATCATATCAATCCTTTTTTTACCCACCTCCCACGATGACTTTCCATCTCATATGGAATAAAGTCAAAGTCTTTACAATGGCTACAAGGCAGATCCGACCCTCTTCCATTACTCTTCTCGTTCATTCTACTTCAGTCACAGGGTCTTTGCACTTTGGTCTTCTGCAAGTCATGCTATTCCTCAAAGTACAAGCATGACCCGTGGGCTTTATGCAGTAATGGCTCAATTGTTTTGCATTGATTTCTAAATACAGATGTTCGACTTTAAGCCTTTGTTCCTCTTTAATCAGTTAAAACAGAGTAAAAGGGAAAAACTTGCCAAAATCTGCATTGCCAACTCCCCAACCCCTCCTCCCTTTTTAAAGTGGATTTTCTATTTGGCCATATTTGGGTTATACATTATGGCACATAAAAGAAATCTGTCTACTCACTAAAAGAATATCTCAAAGGAATATCCAGATGAACCCTGGGCAAGGTCTGACAACCATTTATGACCACTAAGAACCAACTGAAGTGTGAATTTGCTTTGAAAAATGGCTATTAGTAATGAAAATGTCAAGTGAACTCTAACTTTCTGTAACCAGAGTAGATGAATTCACCTTTTTACAAAGCTTCAGCATGCAAAACAAGCCCTGATCTTTCACCAGGATTAAAACTTATTCAAGGCTGTGACTGGAAGCCCTGGTTGCAGTACCCCAAAAGGAATTTAAGAGGTTTTTAAATTATGGTTTGGCATGTCTCCGAATTATTCTCAGAACCTGGGTGGAGCCAGCCTGACCACTTGAATGTACTCATTTCTAAGTGGGAATTTTCTACAGATTGGCTCCAATGTGGACATACAAAATGCATCCACATATATGAAGTATGCATTTCTCTGCCATCTCAGTTTATCTATGTAATGTGTGGTTTATCTTATATGGTTTATCTATGATAAGAAAAAGAAATTTAGAAAATGCTGGCTCAGTGCCAGCTTGAATTATAGACTCCAAGTTAAGACAGAGTTTAAAACTCAAAATATCTTGAACTTATTCTACTTTTTTTCTTACTAATGAGTTGAGAATTCCTGCCTATTTCCTTAATTACTTATATTCTCTCAAAATCTGTATTCAGACAAGTCTTCAGGATTTGGTGCCAGCATTTAAGACTGTGATGGTTTACTTTTATGTACCAGCTGAAATTAAAAAAAAAAAAAAATCAACAGTTCTACATTATTATAGCCTGAGTCGATGGGTAAACACTTGCCTTAGCTTATCTCCACATAAGGGCATCCTGCAGCTAACTGTGTATTTCATCAGTCTTACAAAACTGCATATTCAAAAGGAAGAAAATTTAAAAGATTCCCACATTTGTTGCATACCCTGCCTACCACACACGAGATGCGCTTCTTTGATATAACAGTCGTAGTCATGCTGCTTTCTTTGAGAAGGAAGACATACTGTCCGCTTTAGGACAAACTGTGTCATATGGAAAGACTGCTGCTTGACTCTGGCTGAGCTAAGGATAGAGGGAGTTTCAACTGGGGTTATTGTTCTATCCTCATCTATCACTCACCTCTTTTTGTTCTTTATTTTTGCCTTCCTCTTATCTTTTCCAAATGAGGGTGAAAATTGAAAAGGCTTGAAATAAGATAGGAGATCAAAGATGCAAAAGATTTGAGAGTCCACATGTAAATTCTATCTCTTAGGTTATTTCTAAATCACCTCTATGTACACCTGCTTGCTTGATTTCAAATCCAATTAGCCTCATCATTTCTGTCACCTACCATGGGCTAGGCTCAATGCCAGGCACTGGAGATGCTCCAGAAAATCAGGCGGGACCTTTCTTCCCGGGGACTCATAATGTGGGAACATACCTGTAAGCATCATTTCATCATGGAAAAATCACCAAAACACACACAGTCATATTCCCATAGCTTTAAAAATATTACACAGGAAGAGGTAACAATGTCAATCCACTACTGAGAACTGAAAATCTTCAGTGGTTCCAGACTTTTTCTGATGCAAATATAAATATAGCCAAGAATTCATAGGTTGGGGTTCCTAAGACCACTTGCAGGTGCCATGATTTGCTAGAAGGACTCAAGGACTCAGTGTATAGCTATAGCTAAAGTGTATTATAGTGGGAAGATAAAGCAAGATTAACAAAGGCAAAAGGTTGCACAAGGTAAAATCTGGGAGAAGTCAGGCACCAGCTTCTAAGAGTTCTTTCCCAGTGGGTTCACACAGGACACACTTAACTCCTCAAGCAGTGAGTTGCAACACAGGTGAAATGCTGTCTACCAGGGAAGCTCTTTAAAGACTCAGTGTCCGGCATTTGTATCAAGGGTGGATATTGTGGCAACCTTTAATTGTCACATATCAAAATTTCAGACTTCTCCAAGGAAAGCAGATGTTCAGTATAAACCACATTGTCCATACAAGCAGGCAGAGGGTTTTATTCTTACCAGTTGGGAATGATAAGAACTCTCCTGAGTTCCAAGTTTCCGCCTGCCATCCATGTGTGAAGCATGTAAGCAGAATTTCAAAGTACAGAGGGAGGGCCTGCTGTGTTAACTCTTCTGAAAAATCCACCTATACACTTTATTCAGAACCATTATGGTCTGTCTGCAACTTTTAAAGACAACACTGATCATGGACCTCTTTTCATGTTAGTTCATGTAGTTCTACCTGATTCTTTGTTTTAATTAAATAATATTCCATTTTATAGATGAAAAAATTATGTAACTGAGCTGGCACAGTGGCACATGCCTGTAATCCCAGTAGCTTGGGAGGCTGACACAGGAGGATCTCCAGTTCAAAGCCAACCTCAGCAACTTAGTGAGGTGCTAAGCAACTAGGTGAGACCCTGTCTTGAAATAAAAATATAAAATAGGACTGGGATGTAGCTCAGTGGTTGAGTGCCTCTGAGTTCAATCCCCGGTACCCAATCCCCCCCCCCCAAATTTATTTAACTGAGATGACAATTTAGTTTCCAATTTTTATATTACAAATCATGATGCAATGAGCATAATTATACACATATTTTTCAAGTATTCACATGTGTTTATTAGCTTTCTGTCAGTGTGACAAAATACTTGAGAAAATCAGCTTAAAGGAGGAAAGGTTTTTGGGGGGTTCATGGTTTCAGGGGTTTCAGTCCATGATCTCTTGGTTCTATTGTTTCTGGGCTTGCGATGAAGCAGAACCTCATGGCATGAGGAAAGCTGCTCACGTAAGAATGGCCAATAGGCAAAGAAAAAGAGAGAGGAATGGGTCAGGAACAAAATATACCCTTAAAGGGCACACCCTCAATGACCTACAATCTCCAACTGGGCCCCACCTCCAAGAGTTTCCATCACCTTTGAATAACCCATTAAGTTATGAATCCATAGATGAATTGATCCATTCTTTATTTCATATATTATTATTTTGGGGGTACCAGGGATTGAATTCAGGAGCACTCAACTACTGAACCACATCCCCAGCCTTATTTTGTATTTTTATTTAGAGACAGGGTCTCACTGAGTTGAGTCGTGCCTTTCTTTCACTGAGACTAGCTTTGAACTCATGATCCTCCTGTGTCAGCCTCCCAAGCTGCTGGGAGGTGAGCCACCACACCTAGCTTGGATTAATCCTTAAGGTCAGAAGTCTTATGATCTAATCACCTCTCTAAGGACACACCTCTTCACACTGAGGCACTAGGGACCAAACCTTCACCATATGAGCTTTTGGATCATATTTAAGGTCCAAGCTATAATATAATTGTTTTCTGTTAAAGAGGCTTGTAGAAATAGTAATCCTGGTATCATCATTAGATTTGGCCAGGAAGGAAAACCACTGTGTTGGAATTTTAGTTGATGTATTAGTTTAGAGAGAGATTGTCAGAAAAGGGGACAGTTAGGAGGCTATTTTTGCTCTCTGCTTTTTAAAAATTTGTCCTTGGGGCTGGGGATATAGCTCAGTTGGTAGAGTGTTTGCCTCGCAAGCACAAGGCCCTGGGTTCAATCCCCAGTACCGGGGGAAAAAAAAAATCACTAAAAATTTGTCCTTTTTAGATATACATGACAGTAGAATGTATTTTGGCATATTATACATACACAGAATATAACTTATTCTAATTAGGATTCCATTCTTGTGTTTGTACATGATGTGGAGTTTCACTGGTCATGTATTCATATATGAACCTACGAAAGTTATGCTCAATTCATTCTACTGTCTTTCCTATTCCCATCCCCCTTCCCTTTGTCTAATCTAGTGAATTTCTATTCTTTCCCCGCTCCCCTTATTGTGTGTCAGCATCCATATGTTGCTGAAAGCTTGGTCCTTGTTCCTGATGCCAATCCAATAACGAGGACATGGTTTTGAGAAAAAGGGAAAAGAAGATTTATTGCTTTGTCCCAAAGGCTGTGTTTCTGCCCATCAGCAGGAACAGGGGACTTTTATAGAGGTGACTCAAAGGCTACATTCTACATATTCTCTGCTGGAGTTGTAATTCACTTCTTAATTTGGGAGATAGTCATTTTTGATATCTTCTGGTACTATCCCAAAGACTGAATTACTTGTTCCTATGGTGGGTGTGTTCTCAGGGACAGATAAATCAGCCTAGGATGGGGAATAAAGGTAATCCTGTTTCCCTTGAGATTAAGGAGAGGTAGAGATTAGGGAGAAGCAGGGAAAGAGGAAGAGAAAGAAACATGTCCTTTTTAAAAATAAGTTGCAGTGGCAGAGCAGCAAGGCCTATATTCAAAGCATAAAGTGGACCACTGTTACACATATATCAGAGAAACCATTCAGATTTTGGTTTTTTGGGATTGGCTTATTTCGCTTAGCAAGATAGTCCCCAGTTCCATTCACTTACTAGCAAATGTCAAAATTTCATTCTTATCTAAGACTGAATAATATTCCATCGTACATATATACACCACAATATATATTCTTAATCCATTCATCTATTGAAGGGCATCTATATGGGTTCCAAAGCTTAGCTATTGTGAATTGAGCTGCTATTAACATCAATGTAGCTGTGTCACTGTAGTATACTGATTTTAAGTCCTTTGGATATTTGCTTAGGAGTGGGATAAGTGGGTCAAATGTTGGTTCCATTCCAAGTTTTCTGAGAAATCTCCCCACTGCTTTCCATAGTGGTTGCACCAATTTGCAGTCCCACCAGCATTGTATGAGTGTCCTTTTCCCCACATCCTCACCAGCACTTATTGTTATTTGTTTTCTCGATAATTGTCATTCTGACTGGAGTGAGATGGAATCACAGTGTAGTTTTAATTTGCATTTCTCTAATTGCTAGAGATATTGAACATTTTTTCATATATTTGTTGACCATTCATGTTTCTTCTTCTGTGAAGTGCCTGTGCAGTTCCTTTGCCCATTTATTTATTGGGTTATTTGTCTTTTTGGTGTTAAGTTTTTTGAGTTCTATGTATATCCTGGAGATTAATGCTCTATCTGAGGTGCAGGTGGTAAATATTTTCTCCCATTATGTAGGCTCTTTCTTCATGTTCTTGATTGTTTCCTTTACTTTGAAGAAGATGTTTAGTTTGATAACATTCCATTCATTGATTCTTTATTTTACTTCTTGTGCTTTAGGAGTCTTGCTGAGCTAGTTGGTTTGTAAGCCGACATGATGTATTTGATCCTACGTTTTCTTCTAGTAGACACAAGGTCTCTGGTCTGATGCAAATCCTTGATCCACTTTGAGTTGAGTTTTGTGCAGAGTGAGAGATAGAGGTTAAATTTCATTCTATTACATATGGATTTCCAGATTTCCCAGCACCATTTGTTGAAGAGGCTATCTGTTCTCCAGTGCATATTCATCGTGCTTTTGTTTAGTATGAGATAACTGTACTTATGTGAGTTTGTCTCTGTGTCTTCTATTCTGTTCCATTGGTCTTCATGCCTGTTTTTGAGCCACTACCATGCCATTTTTGTTACTATAGCCCTGTCGTATAATTTAAGGTCTGGTATTGTGATGCCTTCTGCTTCACTTTTCTCAGTAAGGATTGCTTTGACTATTCTGGGCCTCTTGTTTTTCCAAATGAATTTCATGACTGCTTTTTCATAGGAGGCTATTTCATCTTACCCCAGTTAGAATGGCAATCATCAAAATTAAAAATAACAATTATTGCTGGTGAGGACATGAGGGGAAATGTGCATCATTAATGGGACTTCAAGTAAGTACAACCACTTTGAAAAGTAGTACTGGACATTCCTTAGAAGAGTAGAATGGAACTGCTGTACAACCCAGCTATCCCACTCTTTGGTAGTTATCCAAAACAGTTAAAATCAGCAACGATAGTGATACATGTATGCCAACATTTAGAGTAGCATGATCCACAGCCGAGTTATGGAACCATCCTTGGTACCCATCAATAGATGAATAAATAAAGGGAAGGTGGTATATATACACAAGGGAGCTCTACTCAGTCAAAAAGAAGAATGAAATTATGTCATTTTCTGGTGAACGAATGGAAATGGAGACAGCATGTTAAGTTAAATAAACCAGACTCAGAAAGTCAAGGGTCGAATGTTTTCTTTCAAATGCAGAAGCTAAGGTTTAAAAAAGGAATTTTAAAAAAAGGAAATCTCATGAATATAGAAGGGGAGATGAGTGGAGTAGGGGACCAATGGGGGAGGAAGAGAGGAGGGAAGGGGAAGAACTGGGGAATGAAGTTGACCACATTATGGGATGTGCATATAAGACTCTATCACAGTTCTAATTGTATATGTAACTAAATACACCAATTAAAAAATAAATGGAAGACAAATAGAGTAGGGGTTGGAAGGAGAAAGTGAGAGAAAGCAGAAATACTGGGGATTGAAATGGAGAAAACTATGGAAACTAGTGAACTTATGAACCCCACTAATATGTATAACTATAATGAACTAATTAACTTTTTTTTTTTTTTAAGACACATAAAAAGATCACAAAAATCCAGGTGACGGTTGATCAGGGCCCGAGGAAATCAGTGGCAAGGAGCAGAAATGGTATAGACTTAGTGGGAAGTCACACACAGTCCCTGATGATGGATGGGAAGTGGGGAGTGAGCAAGGAGGAGCTCAAGGTGACTCCTCCTTATTTGGTCTGGAGGACAGTGACCAGGGGAAATGCCACAAGAGTACCTGTGAAGCCATTGTAATAACTCAGGGGAGCAATGGAGGGAGCTCAGATTTTGAACTGTTCCTTCATTCACTCATGCTAAGCATTTGCTGTGTGTCAGCTACTCTATGAGTGGTTCTCGCTGGTGCAATATTTGTCTTTTATCTGTTTGGTTTGGTTAAAAACATTGAGATAGAAATTTATGCAATATAGATTCTAAATAATGTGGTTGCTAATTAACTTCATTGCTATTCTTTTGTGAATGACACAAAGCTTAATAAAAGCTGCAGAGAGTAGTGGTGAGTCAGGTCCCAAATGCTTGAATAATTTGCTCACACTTTAGAGTAAAAATATGAGAAGGGAAGGGGAAAGAATTACGAAAGCAAAGAGGATCTCTCCAGTGTCTGGGTTTGAAGGCAGACTCCCTCCTACGCTCGCCTTTCAGACAAATGCCCTTAGCAAGCGTGAGCAGGTGAGCCTCCTCCTCCCTCCCTCCAGAGAGCCTTCTCCCCTGCATGGTTTCAAGTATCACTTATGAGGCATCAAATGCGACACGAAAGAGAGGAGCCAGAGAGAGCAGGTCTCTCTATGCTTATCCCCTTCCCGTTTGTCCCTCCTCCCTCTCCATGAGCCTAAAATGCAACTCCCCACCATCTGAAGCCCAGACCCACATAAACTGCAATTTGAATGATAAGGGAAGTTTGAGTTTTATAGGGTTTTATGCATCCTTCAATAGAAATTGAAGTGCTTTTATGCATTTTATTTCACAACTTGTTTGAATTTATATTGGAATCTGCTTCCTGATTAAGTTTAGTTGAGTCTGCAGAGAACTCCCATTCTGAATTCATTTGCACCCAATGTATGTAAGGAATGTGATCTCACACATTCTTGGTAAAAAAAAAAAAAAAAAAAATTATAGTTTTCAAAGCCCATATGAGGGTCATTTTTTTTTCTTCCTACCAACATGCCTCTTTATTCTCCTTTTAATTTGTGTAAAAAGTCAAATTACATTCTCTAAAGAAGATACATAAGTGGCCAATAAGCATATGAAAAGATGTTCACCATCACTGTCATTAGGAAAATGTAAATCAAACCCATGATGAGCTATCACTTCTCACCCATTAGGGTGGCTATTACCAAAAAAAGCAGAACATAACAAGTGTTGATGAGGGTGTGGAGAAATTGGAACCCTGTGCATGACTGGTAGGAACACGAAATTGTGAGGTTGCTGTGGAAACTGTGCAGTGGTTCCTCAAAAATTAAACCCAGAATTACCTACTCTTCAGCAATTTTGCTTCCAGATAGAATTTTTCTACCCCAAGGAATTGAAAGCAGGGACTTGAGCAAGAATTTGTGTACCAACGTTCCCAGCATAATTATTCTCAATAGCCAAAAAGTGGAAGTAACCCAAGTGTCCAATAAGGGATGCATGGATAAACAAAATGTAGTATATCCACTTAATGGAATATTATTCAGCCTTAAAAAAGAACGAAATTCGAACACAAGCTACAACATGGATGAACATTATGCTAAGTGAAGTAAGCCCCCAACATAAGAACAATTATGGCTCTACTTAAGTGAGGTTCTAGGGCTAGTCAAATTCATACATGCAGGAAGTAGAAAGGTGGTTGGTAGCAGGTGGGTGAGGGGGACATGGCTAGTTACTGTAAAATTGGAGGAGAGTTTCAGTTTGGGAAGGTGTAAAAGTCCTGGAGATGGTGGTAATGGTGGTACAATAGAAGTCGCTGGGCATTTCAAGCCAAGAGGGATTTATAGAAGGGAAGGAAGTTTCCAACTTGTGGTAGAGAAGGAGGGGAAAAAAAAATGGATGTGAAGAGAGTATTGCTACAGAGACAGGCACTGAAGTCTACCCTTGTGACCCCTACAGGTCTACTTGCCCTGTGGCCTGCTCGGCTGCTTCAGAAGTCAGCAGCCGCTGTTCTGGAGCCTCTGCGTGGTCGCCACCCCTGCGGGAATTAGCATTAGGCCGCGACTGCCCAGGCGACAACCGGAAAGAGAATCTGTCTGCCTTCCCCCTGCCACCAGGGGATCTAAGCTGGAACCAGCTGGTATGGGAGTCTGAGAAATGTAGTTGACAAGTTTCTAGCTCTTGCGATTGGAGGAGAGCACAGAAAGGAGCTGTTGCACATAGCAGTCCATTTCCTGCCCAAACCCAGTGTTGCGCAGCAGTTGAAATGAACCCTTCACATAGTCGGAACCCTGTGTGATGCGACAGGCTTGGGTGCCAGGAGGAAAGATCATGGCTCCCACATCACACAGATGTGCTTACTGGAGTAGGATCATGGACAGCAATAGCAATGGTCATTTACCAAACCCCTCCAGGAAGCTGAGTGTTCTGTGAAGTTCTTTAAATCCTACACCAACAAGTTTGTGAGTGAAGTTTTGTAATCTACATTTTACATATAAGGGAGGGCAGATCACACAGCCTTAAATGGTAGGGCTGGGATTCAAAACCAAGTCTGACTGACTCCTGTCGTGTTTAACTCTTCCGAGCTTCAAGTTCCAACTCTCAGGCTTGTTGGAGGCTTAATGATATTTTGTGTGTGTGTGCACCTAGTTTTACATTTCTATTTTCTTTCCCTCTTTTTGCATTCCTTTTGCATTCTCCTCTCTCCATTGATTCATGTTCTCATGGAGCGCCTATCAAGAACCAGCACCATGTGGTCAACCTCCTCTGACCAGCACTGTCCTACGCAGAATGGGTGCCAGCCATTGCCTCTGTCTGCCTGGTTCTGATAAATGGATTGACTTCTGGGTCAAACAGGGGTCAGAAGACTCAGGGTTGTTTTTGCCACGTGGCAACTTCTTCCCCTTACCACCTGTATTAGCTTCCAATGGCTGCTGTAACAAGTTACCATAAACTGGGTGACTTCTAACCAATAGAAATCTATCCTTTTTGTAGTTCTAGAAGTTAGAAGTTTTATATTTAGGTGTCAGCAGGGCTACCCTCCCTCCTAAGGCTCTAGAGGACAATCTGTACTTGTCTCTTCCAGCTTCAGGTGACTCCAGGCATTCCCTGGGGGCTCTGCCTTCGTCTCCACACCACCTTCTCTCCCATGTGTCTAGTCTCCTTCTGCCTCATTCTGTTAAGGCTACTTGTGATGGCATTTAGTGCACACCTGGGTAATCCAGGATGATCTGTTCTCAAGATCTTTAATGTAATCATGTCTGCAAAGACCCTTCTCCCAATAAGGGCAACCTTCACAGGTCCTGGGGAGTGGGATATAGTCATATCTTTTGAACACAACACCGCGACACCAGCATTGGGAATTAGAAAGAAAGAAAGGCTTTCTCTTTCCATCTCCCACCTTTGGATCTGGGCCTTCTATTTAATTCTGTAGCATCTTTCCTCTGGTATTTTCTGAGCAGTGCCACTGAAGAAATCAGAAATCTTGAGGAACATGCTAAAAAGGTGGCTATTTACAAATGCAGCTTTGTCATCTTCCTTAGATGGGCAAAGTGAAACCCACTTCAGCCTCATTTCTAGTTTAGGAAACTCTCCCAGTCGCTCCCTAATCTCTAGTGTCGGAATCCTACTCATTTCTCACCTCAAAGAAACGACCCAAATTAGCCTTTCTCCTTTCTGGCACTCTGCCCTGGACAAAAATGGAAGAGAAGTTTCTCCAACTAACTTAGTTCTTCCTCGTTCCTTCCTTCTGGATTTTATTTCATAAAAGCATTTCTTCGGTTTCTGAATTAGGCCGTGCGAATTCTTCCCAGGGATCCTCACATTCAAAATTCCTGTTTCCATCTTCCCAACCCTCTGCCTCCCAGGAAGCATCCACCACATTTTCACTTCTGGCTGTTGTTGAGAGCAGGGTGGTATCTGTGCTGCTAACTGTCTCAAGGACAAACAGGACTGCTGGGCCCCTGTGCTTACCAAGGTTGTTAAGAGATATTTGTCCGAGGAATGTGCAGTTGCCTGGAGACCTTATCCGTCAAGGACGAGAGCAGGGCCTAGCCCCGACTCAGCTCCTGAATAGTTCACCCCTTCCCTCCTCCCTTCTTCCTCTAGGACCGTCCAGTTCTGGCCGGACCCAATGAAAATCAAATAGATTGACCGGACCCAACCAGGGGAGGTTTAGCTGTTCGAATGTTAGCTAATTAGAAGAACACTGTAAAACTGCTTGCTTTTCCTTATAAAAACCCTGCTGACGAGGGCTCGGGGCCTCTCTCCTAGCGTCGTTGATTAAGGACGCAGAGGACCGGGTTCGAACTCGCTAATAAATGACTCTTTGCTGCTTGCATTGATCGTGGTCTCTGGTGGTCCTTGTGGGGTCTCAAGCCTTTGGGCACAACAGCTGTCTTCCCAGGCTGTCTTTCATAAAAATATAAAGCACAGTGACGGTCAACTCGGTGAAATCTTCCTGGCCCAGGAAGAAAGGGGGTGACCCTCTTTCATGCAGGATTTGGGAAGGATTTCTACTCTCTGAAACCTCAGTAGAAATATGACCAGCGGGCCCATCTGGCTTCTGGAATCGGAGGCTCACCTCTTCCTAGTGGGTCAGTTGTACATGAAACAGGACTACAGGCTCCCCACCCCGGTAGACCTGTGCATTCACATCACACTGGGATCCTGGCCGTGTGATTTCACCTATCCAGGTGACTGATCAGGACACAGCGCCTCTGAACACCACTGAAGAGCTTCCATCTGCACAGCATTTCCAGTTTTGCAGGGTTTTTCACATAGACATTTATTTGATTCTGAAAATAAACCAGTGAAGCAGTTGGCTGCATATTACTAACCTCATTTTACAGATTGAGAAGCTGCGCTTAGATGGTGGAGCCCAAGTCATCAACCTGCAACCCCAGCGCAGGAATTCTGGCTACGAAGGAAACTGGCTTTCTGCTCCTGCATTTCTCCTTTTTTTCCCCCTCCTTGTTTTTCTTCCTCTTTTCATCCTCCTCTGACTCGGTCCTTTGCCATGTATCTTCCTCTCTCTCTTCTAATTCTTTCTGCTATTATCTTCGACCTGAGACCCTATAAGGGCTTCACATTTACTGTGTGATCTTGCCCATTTCTTGACCTCTCTGACCTTTGGTCCACTCATCTTAAAAGAGGGCTCATACTGACTCTCACACAGGGCTATGGCGGAGGTTTGATGAGAATATACAGAGAGAGGGATAGAAACAGAGATGTAAAGGTGAGAGGGAGTACGTGGAATGTAATTAATAGTCCTGGCGCTTGGCTGGCATCAGCAGGCCGTTCCTTGCTCCACTTTTGTAACAGCATGGACTCATGGCTAAGACTGCACACACTCGTCCCCCATTCGCCTGTGCCATCTTTATCATGGAACTGTTGGATTTGATTTATCAGGAGACCCTGGCTGTGCCTTTGTGACTGTGAGCCGTGGCTGAACGAGAGAAGGTTGATAGATGTGGTCGGAGTGATTAATAGCAGCCTGTCTCCAGAGCTCCAAGAGTGGCGAGTGAGGCGCACCGCCCCGACTCCACTTCTAGTTTTGTATTGTCATACGGGGCTGTTTGGCCAAGCAGAAGCCCTGCATCCACAGCATGGTGTCTGAATGCATGCTCTGGATTTCCTGGGTCACCAAGACAGATTCTCTGAGCAGGAAAGAAAATGATCCTGAGCAATGGTATTTACCCAGAGCAGGGTGTGAGTGCAGGGTATGTGTACAGCTGTGCTTCTACCCTTGACTGATTTTATCACTGGACAAAGTGTGAGCGAGAGAAGGCACGGAAAAGGCAGGCCCATGCAGGTTTCACCCCCGTTCCTGCAATGCCATTATCTGGTGCCTTCTCAGTGAGAAATTCATCATGCCCAGGAATGTAAGAGCCAAGCCCAGAGAAGAGATGTGTCTCATTTTCAGATGTTGTAGCTGCTGACCTTCACCCACCTTTTGCAAATGAAATAGTATTACTTTGTAAAGCCAGGTACTTACCAACTTCTAGTCTGCAAATGCCCTAGCATTAGGAGGATTAAACAGAAAGAAACTCTGGATGTATCATTGTGACCTACCAAAGTTAGAATTTTCTTCCCCTACCTTCTTGTCTTGAACATTGCTGTCAGAGTGTTCACTGATCTCATTCAAGGGAAAAGCAATGGTGAATATGTCTTATTCTTCCCCGAGCCAGTTATCAAATACTTACACAGTACTTCTGAGACCATAATCTGTCAGGAATAGGGGAGTTGAGGTCTTGCCCTGCTGGGTCAGTATCTATGATCTCAGCCTACCAGTAAAGGTGGAAAAAACAACACAGTTCCTATTTGAAATTACACAGTTGGATGATGTTTCTCTTGGCTTCAAGCATAAAAGACTGGTGCCCAGAGCCAATTTTTGGCAAAATTGAGACGTATGAAGTTTATTTTCCCCCTTCTAACATTCCCAACCTCCTTCTTAATCACTTTTTCTCTTGATCCCTCTCCAAGTTCCCTGAGACTGTTTTCTTCCTTTGCCTTATCCACTTGTGAACTCTGAAGGATCTGAAACATATTTTCAGTCCTAAGTGGTTGATAAAATCTAGAGCAGTGCTTCACAACTGTAAAGTGTGTATGAATTTTCTATACTATTTGTATTAGTCTGTTTTCTGTTGCCATAACAAAATACCTAAGACTGGGTAATTAAAAATGAGAAGAGGTTCATTTAGCTCACAAATTTGGAAGTTAATAGTTCAAACAACATGGCATGGTTCAGTTAAGGGCCCCTCCCCAGGGCTGTATCATATCATGGTGGATGGCGTCATGGTGGGAGAATAGGTGAAAGGGAGAGATCACATGGTAAGAGAGGAAGCTAGAGAGCAAGACAAGGAGGGGTCCAGCCTTGTCTTTTAGTAAAAACCCTCTTAAGAAAACTAACCAGACTCCCATGAGAATTACATCAATTCCTTCTGAGGGCAACACCCTCAATAACATGACTCTTCAAGCTTCCATCACCTCCCGATACCACTATACCGAGGACCAAGCTCTCAGTACGGGAACTCTCAGGGGACACACATTGAAACCATTGCATTATTAACATGCAGATTCAAAACTAGTAGCTCTGGAGTAGAGTCTGAGATTTTGAATTTCTAAGAAGTTTCCAATGATGCTAATGTTGCTGGTCTGTGGACCATCCTTGAGTGGCAATTTCAAATGGAGAAAATGGACATAGTAAAAACTCTTCCTTCTCCTTCTCTGTTTTAGGGGTATGTGTGAGTGTGCATGTGTGTGCGTGCGTGCACATGTGTTTGCATGTGTGTATTTATGTGTTTATGTCCTTTATTTCCTAGTTATTAGTTATAGCATGTGGTCTCTTCAGGTCATACAACAGCATTAGTTTGATCAAGATTTTAAATTAGTTTCTCAGATTTGTAATAAATATAATTTCCACTTTTAGAAACTTTCAAAATATCCTGATCTCTCCAGGGGCAGTGGTACATGCCTATAATTCCAGCAACTCAGGAGGCTATGGCCTGAGGATTGCAAGTTCAAGACCAGCCTCAGCAACTTAGTGAGGCCCTAAGCAACTTACTGAGAGCCTGTCTCAAAATAAAAGATAAAAAGGACTAGGGATGTAGTTCAGTGGTTAAGCACTCCTGGGTTAAATGCATAGTACCAAAAAGAAAAAAAAATCCTGATCTCTTGTATAAAGAACAGTCATATCTAAATTAGGTTTTTACAATGTTTTTTCTCCTACTTTGTGTTTGGGAAAGAGGTGACTAAAGAGGGTTCCCTAGATAGGAGCCAGAGGAGAGACCCTGGCTTCAGTCCAAGTTCTATTATCACTGCCATTCAATGCATCCAGTGAACTTCAGGAAGAGACAATTTGCTTAAGAAACTGAAGGGCCTGAAGAGGGACGTCACTATAGAAGACAGAATCTGGTCCACAACCAGATGAGGACCAAAGACTTGGACTGGTCCTGTTACAACCTTCCACTGATTCAATTACAAAGTCCTAAGGAGGGAGAAGGCCGTGTCCAATTCAAAAGGGTGTTTCCACAGATGATTCTTACTTTGGTATCTGAACACAATAGAAGGTGTAACAGAGAGATGACAACTTCAGGGTCTCCCCACCTCCACTGCCTTAGCAGGGATATTCACCAAAGACAAAGCACTTGCAGAGGGTGCAGCAGACTTGCCTAGCAAAGGCAAGAGCAATTCCTGTTAGATTAAGGAGCAGCCTGCCTGGAATGTGGTGGTGGGGGCAACAGAGACAAGGAGGTCAGGAACAGACTGTACAGAGCAGAATGATGTCATGCAGGGAGCTGACCCATTTCACTCATCATCTTAGGTGAGAAACTTGCCAGAGCCTTCCAAGAATATGAGGAGAGAGGTGAGGGGGTTGAGAGATTTTGCAAGGGTTGAAACTCTGCATTAACCAATAGGACTAAAAGCCTAGGACTGTGAATCCCATTTATTTAAAATCCCATTGTTTAGGCCTCCATTCTGTGACCCATAAAACTGGCACCTAAGCTGAGATAAGTGGCTTGGAGGTTACACACCTGCTTTGGTCACAGCAGGTCTCTGTTCCTTCTTATAGGGCTTCAATGTGTGGTTTCATTTGAGGACAGGATTCCTAAACTAAATATGTAGAGCTGGATGCTCTGGAAAAGCAGACCAGCATGAGAACCCTACCACCCTCTTCCTCTAAGAGTAAGGCAGCAATGGATTCACTGGAGCAGGGCCCAGGCCGGGGGAGTTATGGCTAAGGAGGGAATTCCTGGAGTCGGAACCCTTCATGGTACAACAACTCCAAGTGCTAATGAAGTCCAATTCCCACAGGACAATGAATCCACCCAGGACTGTTGTGGTAGAGATTAGGGCAGGAAGAGGATCTTTGGAACAGGTGCTGAAATCCCTGGAAAAAATGATAGTGGCCAAGGCCGCAGACCTTGTGAGCTATTTTAATCCAGGAATGAAGATGCTGCTACTCATGCTTCAACTTCACAGTGCTCAGAGTCAGGTCCCAGCACCAGCTGGACTCTGCAGCTCTGAGTGTCCCCAGGGAAGGAGGACACTTCTACATTCAGCAGGACCCAATCAGACACCTCATTCTACCATGATTGAAATGTTCCAAGTAATGGGATTCTGAATAAATTAGTTATTCATCATGAAGGAGGTATTATAGATAAATACCATACCTCATTGCTATTCTAAGCTGTCCACCAGTCATCTCTTTTAAGGAGAAAAATAGAAGAATTAATGTGATTCTGAACAGTGATCTGCTTAATGATTTCAAGGTTTTTATCTGGAGAGGATTTCAATAAACTACTTTAAAAGAAGTGGAAGGCAAAAAAAAATGTGTGAAGGGCTTGTATAATTGCTGAAAGGTTGGTTCTCTAGGGCGAGAAATCAACAAAAAGGGTGAATGTTATGGGAAGATTTTTAAGTACTTATTCAGGAAAACTAAATAGAAAATCAATCAGGAAAATAAAAAATTCATAAATCCAATTGCTTCTAATTGGCTTAGAACATAGCACAGAATTCAAAATGTTTGCCTGTGAACAGCTCGGTCTCTTGAAATTATAACTCTTATCATAGGAGAGAGCATTTGGGTTACATTTTTTTTTTCTATCAAAGAAAACTCATCAAGGCTGAAGCAATCCTTCAAAAGGCTCAAGCTGACAATCTTCTCATCTTGGCCATTTATGGAAAATTCCTCCTCAAGATTAACTGGAGCCAAGGAAGAACGTATTTATTGTAAACAAATGGGATACATGTTGTTTCTCTATTTGCACACGGAGTCAAGACATACCATTTGTGTAATCATAAATTTACATAGGGCAATGTTGTTTGATTCATTCTGTTATTTTTTTCCCTCCCCCCCACTCCTCCCACCCCTCTTTTCCCTCTATACAGTCCTTCTTCCCTTCATTCTTACCACCCTCCTTATCCCTAACCCTAAACCTAAACCTAACCCTAACCCTAATGCTAACACCTTCCACCCCCCATTATACGTCCTCATCCGCTTATCAGCGAGATCATTTGTCCTTTAGTTTTTTGAGATTGGCTTATCTCACTTAGCATGATATTCTCCAATTTCATCCATTTGCCTGCAAATGCCATAATTTTATCATTCTTCATGGCGGATAATATTCCATTGTATATATATGCCACGGTTTCTTTATACATTCATCAACTGTAGGACATCTAGGTTAGTTCCACAATCTGGCTATGGTGAATTGAGCAGCAATGAACATTGATGTGGCTGTATCTGTGTAGTATGCCGATTTTAAGTCCTTTGGGTATAGGCCAAGGAGTGGGATAGCTGGGTCAAATGGTGGTTCCATTCCAAGCTTTCTGAGGAATCTCCATACTGCTTTCCAGAGTGGCTGCACTAATTTGCAACCCCACCAGCAATGTATGAGTGTACCTTTTTCCCCACATCCTCGCCAACACCTATTGTTGCTTGTGTTCTTGATAATCGCCATTCTAACTGGGGTGAGATGAAATCTTAGGGTAGTTTTGATTTCCATTTCTCTTATTACTAGAGATGTTGAACATTTTTTCATATATCTGTTGTGAAGTGTCTGTTCATTTCCTTAGCCCATTTGTTGATTGGATTATTTGTATTCTTGGTGTAGAGTTTTTTGAGTTCTTTATAGATTCTGGAAATTAGTGCTCTATCTGAAGTATGAGTGGCAAAGATTTTCTCCCACTCTGTAGGCTCTCTCTTCACGTTTCTGATAGTTTCCTTTGCTGAGAGAAAGTTTTTTAGTTTGAATCTATCCCAGTTATTGATTCTTGCTTTTATTTCTTGTGCTATGGGAATCCTGTTAAGGAAGTCTGATCCTAAGCCAATAAGTTGAAGGTTTGGACCTACTTTTACTTCTGTAAGATGCAAGGTCTCTGGGGAAGAACGTATTTTCATTTCAAGTCTTTAAACATGTATTAAGCCCCTACTGCATACACAGCACTAGGCTGGGCCCTGTGGGAAAGACAAAGGAATGAGCTATGGTTCCTGGGAATTCTCAACATCGAGGGGGAAATGGATGAATACCTCGTTAACTTTAAGACAGGACTAATGCGATGAGCGCTTGATAACAGAGACATCACCACACAGCGTGAGAAGAGAAGAGGGCACTGAGGATTTCTGACTAGGGATTGCAAAGTTTTGTTGGAGAAGATGAAATCTGCTTAAAAAGCAGAAAGAAAATAGTCCATGCAGGAAACAAATTAACAAACATGTTGAACAAATGTGGAACTGTGAGCTCTGCTTGAGGAATGTGCACTCTTTCATAATAACTCAGAAGAGTAGGGACACAGTGAAAACCTAAGAACAGGACTTTTTTTTTTTTCCCTCCAATGGTAGGGATTGAACCCAGGGCCTTATGCTTGCAAGGCCAGCACTCTACCAACTGAGCTATATCCCCAACCCCAGGAATAGGACATTTCTGTTTAGCACCGTAGTCTGTCTTCCTTCTCTAACTTTTGTGAGATTTCATGCTTTGTGGCTCTCCTCATTTCTCTTACTAAAATGAAAATATCCCAGTCAACATACCTACCCTTACGCGTTACTAATAGGCTACCCCTCCCAAGGAGCATTAGCTGTCTAAATTAAGAAAAAAATACTATGTATTTGTTTAAGGAATAGAAGAATTCAAGATATGGAAGTATTCATAATTTAAATATTAAGGACAACTCTAAAAAGGGGCCAGTCCCCTTTTCTTGATCGTGGGCTTTTTCAACATTCCAAAGCCTGCTAAGGGGGGACATGGGAAATAATCACATTATTTTCTAAGGTGTAATCTTTCTCTGGTGAAGGGATTTCAAGTACCTGAGTGATGGTGGCATTGTCAGGAAGGGAGATTTACCTGAGCAGACGTTTGGGAGTCACCTTAGTCTTATGGTAGGGATACACACTTTAGAGACAAAGTCCTGGGTTTTAATTGTAGCTGTGCCTCTTGGAGTAGTGATTCTGTGACAAGCTGCTCTGCTTCTCAGAGACAAGATTTCCCCATGTGCAAACTGGAAGTGATCTCTGATTCCACGCCCAGAATGTGGCACAAAAGTCCCTGGAATTGCTGCAGGAGGCAGCAGCTGATAGTGAGCTCCTCCCTAGCACAGAGGCAGTAGAAGTGATTTGCCAGAGGGGCCCAGGCCTGAGGGAGTTCCCCAGAGCAAGCTATAGCATTAGGCCTTGGGGACCTACGGCCTGCAACTCAGAAGTGCTCCCCACCTCCTTTCCCACTTTCCTTGCTGACCCCCATTTCCTGCTCTTCCCAGTCGGTTTCTCTATGCTGACTTGGTCCCCATTCAGAGCTCAGAGGAAAACTGTTTTTCCAGAAGACCTGTCACCCCTCAGACGAGGTTGGTTCTGATCTTTGCTCACAACTCCTAATTTACCGACATTCAGTGCACTCATTATTAGGCTGTAAAATTCATAAAGATAAACATCAGATTAACGTGGTTTACTATGTGGCCCGAGTTAGGTGGCCTCAAATACTCTCCAGTGAATTAAGGAAGGAAAAGGGAAAGAAAGGGAGAGTGGGAGGCGAAGAGGGAGGGAAAGAAGATCTTATTAAAATTCACCACATTGCAACCAAATAGACCATCCAGAGGACTGAAGGATGGTGTGTTCAGACGGATGTGGCAGCCGCTAAGGAAGAATCAGAAGTAGCTCCCATTAATATGCTATGATCCTTCTGGAAGAATAAAAAGGCAGCACCGGAGCTCACTCATTCTTACATACGTCAGCTTTGCTTTCAGCACTATTCTTGCTAACATTTAAATGCCAACATCATGACCCTGGGGTCCCAAGAACTGCACACAATAAATTCCTGAAAACTGACACCCTTCTGCAGCTGGGAAGTGCCTCGGAATTCTGCTCACCTGCTTTGCAAATGGGCCGTCTTTGACTAAGTAGGGTAGATGAATATTTTAAAATAGTCTTTCAAGAAAATATAGTAGAACATTCCATCATAAAACATTCTGCTTCTGTTTGCAATCAAAATAGTTGATGGGGTCTGTGGATGGAGAATTTGGATTGTTCTTTTCATTTTTTTAAAAAATCTTGACTACAGACAGGAAGTCCTGACAAGGGGGAGAGTGAGGTTAGAGAGAGGTGAGGAGCAGTAATAGGAGCTTAGCATTGGGATTTAGCGCTCAATTCCCTGCAAGGAACACTTATTAAGCACTTATTGGGTTCAGTAGTTCAAAATAATATCAAGTGTCAGTGACCATGTTAATAATTAAAATGTTTTAAGCAATTCCGGTGCCAGGTAGTGAATTCTCACTTAATACTATGTATTCTATAGTTAATATTGTACTAAGTTTACCCCAACTTCCAGATGGGGAGTTGGACACAGTATAAAAATAAAAACTGCAAGTATATAAACCAACAAATAATCCTATGTGCAGGGACCCATAATCATTAGGTTGTGAAGTCAAGAATTTAACAAGACATGTGAGTCTGTAGGCTGTGCCTCTTAGGCACTGCTGGGTGGGCAGGGCAGGTGGGAATGGGGAGGGAAGAGATGGAGCTGGTGGATAGTCCTGGTCCTTGAGAGCCCAGAGTCATTGAGATGCATCACAGCCAGAGCCTGGATTCTTTATTTCTTCTCTTTTTGTTGTTGGTTTCTGTTGTTGCTTTTGCCTTTGTTTGAGTTGCTGGAGATCAAACCCAGGGCCTCACACATGCCAGGCAAGCACTCTGTCCCTGAGCTAAACCCCCAGGCCTCATATTTCCTGTGCTTCCTTGTGGTCTTAGATCTTCCTTTTGGAACTGGAGAGTAGTCTGTTGCGCTTTGCACCTGCCCTTCTGTGTTTCTCCTGACCATCCATCCATTCCTGCCATTGTGGTCACAGTTGATTGGGTTATAAATTCAGAAGAAGGAAAGCATTTTCCAGGCAGAGGAAAGAGACTTCGAGAGGTTTCTGGGGTAACAATTCCCAGGAACTGAGAAAAGTCTGGTGTGAGAGGGAAGACATGCAGATGGACAGAGAAGGAAGAAGGGGGTGAACCAGGCTAGACAGAAACATGTTGTGTACCCTTGCAGTCCAATAGTTTGGTAGCCTTTAAAACTTCGTTCTTTAAATATTTATTCAACATTTGTTGAAATGAGAGGCTGAGCTCTGTCTGGGAAAAGGGCAGAAGAAAGTCTGCTCATTTGTTCTGCTGTCCTAATTTAGCTCTGACCTCAAACTTCATATACAACCCAGCAAAGCAGTAGGTCTACCTGCTCCATATTATCTCTTCCCATCCACCCCAGATCTCGGTCTAGCCATCAGTTATGGTTGTTTCAGAACACCCCTCAGGATCTCATCTCCCATCCACTTCCACGTGTCTCGAGCTTTCCAAAAGCATGTGGTAATCTCTGAGAGGGGATTCTTCTCTGGTAACAATTTGGCACCCAGTTACATTTTGGCATTTCTTGTGGAAGTTACTCCAGTGGGATTGCTTCCAGCCTGTACTTAATCTATTCCTGAGACAAGGAAAGGTGCATTGGAGAAGGTCAGGTTCCTGATCACATAGACATTGATATAGGGTCTTGGGGAGCCACTGGAAGTTTAAATGGAAATGATGGGGTTTGTTTTCTGAAGAGACTGCTCTGCACCAGTGGACCGAGGCCATGATTGGTGAGTCTGGAGTACTGAGGATGAGAGGGATAGACAGTATTGGAACTTCCCAATCTCTCTCTGCCTAAGTACCTGACTCTGTTTTTCCTTTTTCTTTTGATGATAGTAATCATTACTGTCATTGGGGGCACCTTCATCATCATAAGTCATAGGGCCTGGTAAAAAATGAAAATGCAGGGTTCCTTAAGAATTTTAAGACAGAAGAGCCAAGGAGGGAGACTTTCTGAGCCCAGGGCCCTGTAAAACCACACAGGATACCGTGAAGTCAGTTCTGCTAGTAGTCATATCTTGCCTGTCCCAGAATTTCCTGTGTTAGCTTAGCCTTCCCCATTTCTTTACTTTTATCATCTTTCCTCTGCTCTGTTCTGCTCTGTAGAGTCTGCTGACTGTCTTCTTTCTGGGTGTCATATGGCTTCTGTCTTTGCTACTGACTGATGATTATCTCTGAATATCTAATTTTCAGACGCCACATAAGAGAGGGGTTGAAAAATTGAAAAATTAGGAAGAGTGGCAGCAGATGATTAATCTCAAAATCTTAGGCTGACCTTGACTCAGCTGGCAGGGGCACATGAACAGATGGGGTCCTGGATAGAGCAGGTACAAATGTATGACAGACTCCTCCCCAATAAAAAAGGTAGGGTTGACTCCTCTTCTAGGCTCTATAACTATGAAAAATCATAAGACATATAAAGGGCCTATAAATTTATTTGGGAGCATCTTAGGTCTTTTTCTGCTACTAAAACATAGTATTTAAGACTGAGATACTTATAAAGAAAAAAAAAATTAGATTGAAGTAGAGAGCTTGCCTAGCATGCACAAGGCCCTGGGTTCAATTCTCAGTACTACACACACACACACACACACACACACACACACACACACACAATAATTTGTCTAGAGGTTGGGAAGCCCAAGAGCACGATGCCAGCCTTTGTTGAGGGCTCTTGTGCTGCATCATCCCATGGTAGAAGGTGAAAGGGCAAGTGCACAGACAAAGAGTGAAGGGCCAAACTTCTCCTTTTGGCAGAACCCATTTACATCATAACTAAACCACTTTTGCAATTAACAGTATTAATTCATTCAAAAGGATGATTGAATCGCCTCTTAAGGGTCTTACCTTTTCATACCATCACAATGGAAATTAAATTCCATTGAGTTATAAAAGGTATGTTCAAACCATAGCAGGGAGAAAGACACAAAAATCTAAGTCATGCTGTGAGGCTCCTGTCAGGATGGGGCCAGAAATGCATTGCCCAGCCCAGCCCACCTCCTCCCCTTCTGGTGGCTGCTGTGAGGGGGTTTGCCCATGTTGCACATCTGGCCCACCATCTGCAGTACTGTGTACCGGGCATGCCCTCTACTTCTCTGAACTTCAATATTCTCATGTATAAAATTAGGACAATTAGTGTACAGTCCCAATTTCATAGCATTTTGTAAGATAAAATGCATGACTCAGCAAATGATTTGACAATATTTTCTACTACAAATTTTTTTTCCCCTTTATTCCTAAAATGTTCTCCTCCTCCTGAATAGGCAAATCTGCTCTCTCTCCATGCAGGCGGTCTATGCTCTGTTCCTGCTCCTGTGATTTGCTCAGAGTTTTTCCACTACCCAGTGTGTCTTCCCTTCTCTTAAGAGCACAATTTAAGTTCCAAGACCTTCATGAAACCTTCCTTGATTATTTCAATCCACATACAGATACTCACAGAGCAGTAGTGAGGGTTGAAAGCGCTTAGGCCTCAGGGTGTACCCCCTCCTTCACAGCTCAGGAAATTGGGGCTGACAGAGCCTAACCTCTCTCTCTTTCCTCATCTTCCACTTACCACTCATCCGCAGCACCCATCATGACACTTAGTCATCCATTGCCACTCTTCCTCCTGTTTCCCATTAAAAAAAAAAAAAAAAAAAAGCTACTTGACTTTCTGATCTCAGTTCAAATAATTCCTTCTTCTCTACAGAACAGACCAATTGTACCAGTTGTCCTTTCTTATAGCTACCTGTTCCTCCCCTTGGCAGGCATCATCAAAAAGCAATTGGGACTTGCCTTCTCCCTCACTTGCTGCAATGAAAGCTGCTGTTATTTAAAAATCAAATGTTTAGCCAAGCATGGTGGCACATGTGTATAGTCCTAGCTACACCAGAGGCTGAAGCAGGAGGGCTAAGACCAGTCTGGGCAACTTAGTGGGACACTGTCTTAAAATAAAATTATAAAGGGTCTTAAAATAAAATTATAAAGGGCCAGGGGATGTTGCTCAGTGGTAGAGTAACTTGCTTAGCATGCACAAGGCTCTGGGTTCAACCCCCAGTAACTCCCACATCCCCCACACCCAAAAAACATCAAATATTAACTGGGTGCTTAGGAAGCCTACTGTGTGCACAATAGTGTGCTGACCATTGGGGATTCAATGGCAAGCCAGATGGATTTGGTGGTCCCTGCCTTCATGGATTTTATGTAAGACTATGGAATTGAGAACTGAGAATGAGTTCCTAGAACTTTCAGGAACAATCATAGACTGGAAGTTGCTTAAAAAATAAAAAAAAGAAAGAAAAAAAAAAAGAAAAGAAAAAAACTATTGAACCCCCCCACCCCTGCCACCACCACTATATTGAAGCAAAATAATGAGGGGTTTCTATAGTCAAACATAAGCTGATAGAAATATCTCAAGTGTTCCAGGAAGCATAACAAAGAAAAACGCTTTTGAAAATGAAATACCACTTTCTTGAGGCGAGGTTCCTGTTTCAAAGCACAAGAGTCAACATTTACTTTTGTCTTAGTTGTCTAAACTGCTCTAATGCTTTGTTTCACAAGGAAGAGCCTGGTTCTTTGTTGAGAAGTTGCCCTCACCCCTGAGCACCTGAGCAGTTATCTTCCTTTGTTAACTAATCTGAGTGTAAACAAAGCCCTGCATTGGAAGGTCAAGAGTTTCTTTTATTTAAAGAAGCCAAAATCTTGTGAAGTGGCACTAAATTATAAGCATTCGATCCATTCAGGGCGAGACTACTAATTTTCTAGGTTTCTAAAGGTCCACTTACGGGGACCTCCGTCTCTGCTGGTCTGAAAATACTCTCTTTAGAGATTATAATGGTCACAGCATCCTGTCCACGTTACTAGGATCCCATTGCCCATGGGCATTTCTGCTTAGCTCACTCTGCCAATAATTCAATATCCATAGGTCCCAAATGGAATTGTGATCTGTGTGCTCTCTTTTTATTCCTAATTTCTCTCTTTTTTTTTTTTTGCAAAAGGATTTATAATTTCAAATGATGGATGGGGAGAGGGCAGAAGTAATATAATATGTGATGATTATGAAGGAGAGGAGAAAAGAAAAAGTAAAAAATTAAAGGAAGAGTGAAAGAGAACAATAGAGATTGGCTGTCAGCAGAAATAGAGATAATCAAGGGGAACAGGTAGGAGAAAGAAGTATATCTAACATAAACATTTTTAAAAATTAAAAACGAAAATAAAAGAATACAAAACAAAACTAAAATATACTAATTGAACATCATAGTTCACAATAAAAACTAATCCAGAAAAATTAACTGACTTCAAAAATGCTAGAAATGAGAAAAAACAACTATGAATATGTATATATGTCCCTGTACCATTAAGGTCACAATTAAAAAGAGAAAAAGAATTAAAAAATGAAGATTTTCATGAAAAATTAAGGAATTATTTCCATTGGAGTTCAAAAGAGTCTCAGTTTCTCGCCTCAGCAGTTTTGGGTGGAGTTGTCTGCGGCAATGTGCCCCACCCTCTGGATGGCTGGAGTGAGAGGCAATCCTGTAGGTGAAATTCCTGGAGACAGGGTTTAGGCTCAGGTGGGCTTGAGGCTCTTTAATGAATGCCAATTGGTGTGAAGATTTTAAATCAGTGCACCTCCAGCGCACAGTACATGCTGAAAGACTGTACCCCAGGGATCTCCCCTAGGTTCCAATTGTGTGTTGGGGACCCAGTTCTTAGTCCCATAAGTCACCTTCAGACCCCACATTTCCTGGTCTTGGGTTCAGTCTCCAAACAATTTCTCCTGGTCCTGCCCTTCCAAGTTCCCAGCTAGATGTCTCTCTCCTAGTCAGTTCGGCAAGCAGCTGGATGGGAGGGGGAGAGGTAGAGTCAGGTAGGTTTCCATGACCAGTTGTCCTCTTTGTAAACCTCTCTCCCTGTTTGATTTTCTCCTCGTCACTTAAGCACACTCTATGTCATGCAGTGCGTGTTTCCTGGACCTGTATTTCAGGCCAAACTCAGGTTTGCCAGGAATTGGTCCCCTCAGCTGCTAGCCCCCTTGAAGTGACTGCAAACTGGTTCCTTCCTTTGTCCTCACACTTCCTGGAGAGATGGCAGCTTCTTTCCCTGCATAATGGATATTGTGCAGCACGTCTTTCAGGTTTGCTGGACAATGTCTTTGATTTCTAAATTCTCCATACCCAGACACACCTTGGGCCTGCAATGCGGTTCCTTTAATTCCCTTATCCTTCCACTATACTCATGGAGGGAACTCTCTGGATGGTGCTTCTGGCCTGGCCCTGCCAGTGACTGTGCTGCTGGGGATTTCTTTCTTATTTTTATTTTATCCAACCTCCTGAGTCCCTGATCTGCTTTGAATGTACAGTTTTAGATTCCAGTAAAGTCCTTCTGCGTTCTTTTTCGTTCACCCACCTTGCTGAGAAACTGCCATCTGCTTTCTTGGTTTCACTCCATGGAGCAGCCAGGAAAGTGACCTCCCCTGATTCTGCTATCTTGAAAACCTCAATTGCTGGATTTTATTAAAGGCCTTTTCAGTATTTATCAAGATGATAATATGATTCTTGTCCTTAATTGTATTTGTGTCATGAATCACATTTATTGATTTGCGTATGTTGAACCAAACTTGCATCCCTGGGATGAAGCCCACTGATCATGGTGTACTATCTTCTGGATTCCACCCCATACTCTATTTTTTTTTTAATTATTGTAAACAAATGGGATACATGTTGTTTCTCTATTTGTACATGGAGTCAAGGCATACCATTTGTGTAATCATAAATTTACATAGGGTAATGTTGTTTGATTCATTCTGTTATTTTTTCCCTTCCCCCAACCCCTCCCACCCCTCCTTTCCCTCTATATAGTCCTTCCTTCCTCCATTCTTACCACCCTCCTTATCCCTAACCCTACTAACCCTAAACCTAACACTAACCCCTCCCACCCCCCATTATATGTCCTCATCCGCTTATCAGCGAGATCATTCGTCCTTTAATTTTTTGAGATTGGCTTATCTCACTTAGCATGATATTCTCCAATTTCATCCATTTACCTGCAAATGCCATAATTTATCATTCTTCATGGCAGAGTAATATTCCATTGTATATATATGCCACAGTTTCTTTATTCATTCATCAACTGAAGGGCATCTAGGTTGGTTCCACAATCTGGCTATGGTGAATTGAGCAGCAATGAACATTGATGTGGCTGTATCTGTGTAGTATGCTGATTTTTAAGTCCTTTGGGTATAGGCCAAGGAGTGGGATAGCTGGGTCAAATGATGGTTCCATTCCAAGCTTTCTGAGGAATCTCCATACTGCTTTCCAGAGTGGCTGCACTAATTTGCAACTCCACCAGCAGTGTATGAGTGTACCTTTTTCCCCACATCCTCGCCAACACCTATTGTTGCTTGTGTTCTTGATAATCACCATTCTAACTGGGGTGAGATGAAATCTTAGGGTAGTTTTGATTTCCATTTCTCTTATTACTAGAGATGTTGAACATTTTTTCATATATCTGTTGATTGCTTGTACATCTTCTTCTGTGAAGTGTCTGTTCATTTCCTTAACCCATTTGTTGATTGGATTATTTGTATTCTTGGTGTAGAGTTTTTTGAGTTCTTTATAGATTCTGGAAATTAGCGCTCTATCTGAAGTATGAGTGGCAAAGATATTCTCCCACTCTGTAGGCTCTCTCTTCACATTACTGATAGTTTACTTTGCTGAGAGAAAGCTTTTTAGTTTGAATCTATCCCAGTTATTGATTCTTGCTTTTATTTCTTGTGCTATGGGAGTCCTGTTAAACCCAGAATAACTAAAGCAATCCTCAGTAGAAAGAGCGAAGCAGGGGGTATTGCAATACCAGATCTTCAACTCTATTACAAAGCAATAGTAACAAAAACGGCATGGTATTGGTACCAAAATAGAAAGGAGGATCAGTGGTACAGAATAGAGGACATGGACACAAATCCAAATAAATACAATTTTCTCATACTAGACAAAGAGGCCAAAAATATGCAATGGAGAAAAGATAGCCTCTTCAACAAATGGTGCTGGGAAAACTGGAAAACCATATGCAACAGAATGAAATTAAACCCCTATCTCTCACCCTACACAAAACTCAACTCAAAATGGATCAAGGACCTCGGAATCAGACCAGAGACCCTGCATCTTATAGAAGAAAAAGTAGGTCCAAATCTTCAACTTATTGGCTTAGGATCAGACTTCCTAATATCTCTTAATGATACTTCTGAATTAGAAATCTGAGAACACTCTAGACTCCTTATTCAAATTCAAAATTCTGCTGTTTTTAATCTAAATGTCTCCTGAATTGACCTCCCAACTCCCTCCCTGCACCTTCTTTCTTCTCCTGCCGTCCCTTCTTCCCCCGCCCTGGCTCTGGTCCTCATACCTTCATTACCCTTGTGTGTAATGTGGCTTCCTAATCTTCCTCAAGCCTTCAGGCTTGTCTTTCTGAGTCCCACAGCTCCATCCCACCAAATCATCTGCTTGCGATTCCTATCTTGTCACTTCCCTATTCAAACCTCTTCAGTGGTTTCCAGTTATCAGCTGTTTTTCTCAAGGGGAGGGGAGCCCTTTGAAACTTCAGGAGGGGCAGTTCATTGTAATGACTGCAGGACATTAGGATTCCTGGCTGCAGGCTACTACGTGCCAGTACCCACTCTCACCCTAGTCTTTATGATAACCAAAAAGTGTACACACACATTTCCAAATTGTCCCTGGTTCTGACCCTGTTGATAATTACCTCTCGGAGAAAAGCCAGTTCTTTTTATGGACTACAAAGCCCTCCAACACCTGCCAACAACTGCCCCTACCTAGACTTCTAGACTTCTGTACCCCTACCTGACACTTGATTATCACAGTGAACAGCTCTGCTGTTCCACAGGCCTGATGGCTCCTCCAAGTTCCTCAACTAGGTGACTCCTTCTTGTTCCAGACTCAATTCAGGGTCTCCTTCCAGAAACCTTTCTTGAATGGCCTCCTTTCTCTCATCTCCCTGAGTGCCCTTGTTAGGGATCATGGGCCTTCCAAGAAACTGAGGCAGCACAAAAGGCTCCCCTTCACCCTCATTCTTTTTCTTTTTATTTTTTTGGTATCAGGGATTGAGCCCAGGGGTGCTTAACCACTGAGCCACATCCCCAGACCTTTCTATTTTTTTATTTTGAGACAGGGTCTCACTAAGTTCTTAGGGCTTTCCTAAGTTGCTGAGGCTGGACTCAAACTTGTGATCCTCTTGCCTCAATCTCCCGAGTTGCTGGGATTACAGACATGCACCACCAAGCCTGGTTTTACCCCCTGATTCTTGAGATGAGGCCAGAAAGATTCCAGACATGTTGCTCAGAGTAACAGGCATGAGTTTATTAGCAGAGATAGAAAAGGAGAAGAGGACATTCTTAAGAGAGAGAGTCCTTTCAGAGAGGAGAGGGTGGTGCCCCCCTCCTCCTGCCCCCCAGTTTTATTGGGAGTCCTAGGGAAGATTCCAAAGTCCCATCCAAGTTGACCTTCTGACTTTTGACTGACAGCATGTACCTCCTCCAAGAGGAAATGGTAGGGTGGTCAGAGTTGAAGTTCTTAAGGAAATTGAGTCCTCTGTTGTTGTTGCCTCAATTTCTTGCCCCCTTAATCCCACTTGACCCTTTCATGAGGGTCTTGGTGTTTGGGCAAGCAGGGTGATTGGGGGTTGTGACATAGTTTCCCTAGTAATGGAGAAGCCTAGGGACTTGGATACATGAGAAAATGATGACGTAGACCACAAGTGGTAGTGTTTCCTCATTAAGACTCGGAGAGATTTCCGTGAACCATCTTCCAGGTATTTGTTAGATAAAGCTCCCTGTGAATTTTTTTTTTCCTTCAGTTGCCCTTGATTGTCCTTCTCCTGCTCACCCATCCATGGCTGACTAGCTACCTAATAACCTTCCTCTTGTCCTTGTCTCCACTACAACGCTGAGTGGTCAAGTGCTTCCCTGGGTATGCCCAGATCCCCAGGAATATTATCAGAACACTAATCACATCAAGTCACGATGGCCTGAGGGCTCTACTTGTGTTTCTGGGACAGACCTACCTTCCATCCACTTCCCACCCCACCCCACTTCATGGAGGCATTTGTTGTCTGTATTAATATCCTAGAGCCATGACAAATTAAAATAACCGAAAAGTTGTCTCCCACACTTCTGGAGGCCAGAAGTTCAAGTCATGGTTGCAACAGGGCTATTCTCCCACTAAAATCTCTAAGGGAGAATCCTTTCTTGTCTCTCCAGCTTCTGCTGGCTCCATTTTGTTTTTGTTTTTCTCTACCCTTTGGCTTGTGACTGCACAGTTCTGATGTGTCTCGTCTTGTGTGTCTCCTCTCCTGTCCCTTTTAAGAAAACTTGTCATTGGATTTAGGGCCCACCCAGGTAACCCAGAATGATTTTATTTCAAGATCCTTAATTACTCAGCAAAGGCCCTTTTTCTAAAAAGGTCCCAATACAATGTTCTGGAGGTTAGGAGGTAGATTCATCTTTAGGGGTCCTTTTCCCAAGTCACTGCATTCTCCAACTGCAGGGACCCCTGAGGGATCAGCTCCACAGCAGAGCCATGTTAGACTTGTGACAGGCTGGTTGAATATCCAGATGAGTCACTGAGAATTTGTCACCTGGTCACTTGGCAATGATTGGGAATACCCATGGATAAATTCATTCTCTTTAATTTTCAATTCCCTGTGCTCATGATTCACTTTCTCTGGAGCTTTCTTTTTCTTTCTTTCTTTCTTTCTTTCTTTCTTTCTTTCTTTCTTTCTTTCTTTCTTTCTTCCTTCCTTCCTTCCTTCCTTCCTTCCTTCCTTCCTTCCTTCCTTCCTTTCTTTCTTTCTTTCTTTCTTTCTTTCTTTCTTTCTTTCTTTCTTTCTTTCTTTCTTTCTTTCTTTCTTTCTTCTTTCTTTCTTTCAGTATGGTGGGTAGAACCCTGGGGTGTTCTACCACTGAGCTACATCACCAGCCCTCTTACATTTTTATTTTGAGATGGAGTCTCATTAAGTTGCCCAAGCTGGCCTCAAACTTTCGATCCTCCTGCCTCAGCCTCCTGCATAGCTGGGATTACAGTAGCCTGTGCCACTGTGCCCAGCTTTGAATTTCTTTCCATGTTAATTTTTTGAGAGCCTTTAAACCTCTCACTGAGTGAATCATTGAGGTTGCTGTGGAAGAAGCCTAATGGATTCCCTGTCCTCCTGGGGCCATCCTTCCTGATAGGGAAGACACAATTGCTTGTCATGATGAATGATAAAGGAAAGTGGTGGCTTCAGAAAGAGAGCAAGGTTAGGCTCTGTCAGGCTCAATTTCCTGAGCTGTAAAGAGAGAAAGGAAGGCTGCACTCTGAAGTCAAAGAGTTTTCAACACTAGCTACTTCTCCTTAAGTCTCTGGATGGAGGTCAAAATAATCAAGGAAAGTTTCACGAGGGCCTTGGGTCCTAACTGGGCTGTTAAACCAGAGAGAGCTTCAACAGGAGGAAGGAGAAGGGGAGGACAGTCCATCCAGCTTGTGGGGGCAGGAGGGAGGTGAGCATCTTGAGAAAGAGGTATTCGCCTGCTCTCCAGGGAAGGGAGACCTGGCTTTGGAATTGAAGCCCAGGGCCTGGAGCACTAAGCAGCAGGAATAAGGATGGATAGGATTGCAGTTGTGCAGGACCCAGGAAGCCAGTGTGCAGCCAGTGTGGAGGCATAGAGCTGTTGACAGCTTCCAGAGTGGGGGAGAATCAAATGAGGTTACAAAAGAGGCGTTTATTTTTTTAAGGAAAGCATTCAAGACACCAAGAAAAGTCCAGAGACCAGAAATCTGAAGCCAACACATGAGGCTGCCGTTGCCCAGGGGTGTGGAAGGGTGGCACCTGCAATTCAGGTGGCAGTGATGTTAGAGACCTACCTGAGTTTTTGTGTAATTAACTGGTATGCACTTTAAAAGAGACGAAAATCTCAATTAACCCCCAAAGAACCTGGGAGACACCCAGAAATACCCGTGGGAATTAAGATTCAAAAAAAGAAAATGATGAGCTTGCTTTGGGACACGTGTTGTGGCAATGTCCGGAAATTCAAACAGAAGTGTCCAGCTGTTTGTTAGCGATGCCTCGTTGCCCCCGTGTCACTTTTGCACCAGTGTCTTGTCACAGCCTGGCCTAATGGGCTGTCTCTCCATTGCTCCTGGGAAGGCAGCCTCCTGCTAAAACTTCAGAAAGGCATCCTCTGTCTTATCTTGAATGTGACCTTTCCCTTAATTTATAATATCTACTCCTGAATCTTTTGTTGTGTTAGCATCCATTTTCCACTCTCTAGTGACTGAAGAAGAGGCAGGAGGGGAGGTCAGCGCCCGTTTACGTATTTGTTCAGTGGATATGTATCAAGCACCTATTTTGTGCTGGGCACTGTGCAAAGCCCTGGGTATCTAAGAATGAGTAAAACAAACCTGGTCACCTTCATGGTGGGGCAGAATGAGGGCAAACTAGGGGACATGCAAGAAAGGGAAGTTCAGGATTCTTAAGAGCATGAAACAGCAAATCCTCAAGTACTCAAATGCGTAATTTTCATTTCAGCTCAGTTCTTACAGGGACCTCTGAACTGATCAGAGTTACAATTGACTCATGCTAACTAAACTCATAAGGCATTAATAGACATAAACCTTGTTTGTTAATTTTCATGAGAAATGAGAGTATCTGTCACGTAGGCCAGAGATTGACAGCCTTGAGGTGCTGACTCATGCTAACTAAGCTCCCAAGACATGAATATATGCAAGCCGGCGTGCGGGTGTGTTAATTTTCTATGAGAAACAGAGTCAATCTGTCAAATAGACCAGAGATTGGCAGCCCATCCTCTCTGTGTAGGGGGCTCCCTGGGAAGCTTGATTATCCCAGGTTTCGTTGTGAGCCTGGGATCAGAGGAAAGAGCAGATAGTTACATGACCTGAAGATTTATGGAGCTGAGCTTCTGTGTCTCCTGTGTTCATCTCTTCTGGGGGTAGGCTCAGTGGGCTTGTTGGGGAAAGGGGCAACGTGGGGGCTCAGCCCTTGTGGCATTTTTGTGCTTCTCTGCTCTGAAGCTCATTAACCCTTTTGATTCTTACCCTCTCCTGCTTAGGATTAACCAATTCACTGCACAGCTATATAAAATTGACCATTTGGGTTGATTTCAATGATTTAATCCCAGGACCTCCCTTCCCATTGTTCAGGTGCAGAGTGGAAACTTTCTGCTGCCCTCAGGCTACTCACACTCACAAACTGATTTAGTGATTTGGTGTCATGGTCTTGGTGTTAATATGTCCCCCAAATCTCACCTGCTGGAAACCTAATCTCCATTGCAATAGTGTTGGGAGGTGGGGTCTAACAGGGCCCCCCTCATGGTTTTGGTCATGAGGGCTCATTAATGGATTCATGCTGTTACAGTATGTGGGTGAGTTGTTTCGGGAGTGAGTTCCTGACAGAAGGATGAGTTGAGGCCTCTTCCTCTCTCTCATGCAGCAAGAAGGCCCTCCCTCACTGGTGTGGGCCCCTCTACCTTAGGTTCCCAGCTTCCAGAACTGTAAGAAGTAGATTTCTATTCTTTATAAATTACCCAGGCTCAGGTGTTCTGTTTATAGTAACACTTGTCAGTAACAGCTTTATGGTTTTAGGAGAAACTGAATGCAAACAGTCTATAAAAAGGTAAAAAGCATCATTTAAGTCATCCTTCCAAGGCTAGAACTTACATGTACAGACTTCCTGCCCCCCTCTGCTGGAGCCTACACCCTGCTGCGGGGGTGGGAGTGGGCACAAGCTCTGGCCTTATCTATACTGGATCTTGCTTAGTCTGTGTGCTTGATGTAGTGAGCAGGATAATGGCCCTTGTCTTAGTCCATTTGTGCTGATATGACAGAAGCCATAAACTTGGTAAATGACAAACAAATGTAAGTTTATTTGGCTCATGGTTCTAGAGGTTGGGAAGTCTAAGATCAAGGGGCCACATCTGGTGAGGGCTTTCTTGCTGGGTCATAACATAACAAAAGGCATCACATGGTGATAGAGCATATGCATGAAGGAGAACTTATTAACGTACTTAATTAAAACTCTTTATTTAAAGGCATTAAACCCTTCCATGAGGGCAGACCCCTCATGGACTAATACCTCCTAAATGCCCCACTTCCCAAGGCCGTCACTTTGGCAGTTCAATTTCTATGAGCTTTGGAGGGGGCATTCAAACCATAGCACTGACCAGAGACATCTACGTCTCATCCCTGGAACATGTGCTCATGGGCCCACAAGGCAAAGTGACCTCGCAGGTATGACTGAGGGTCTTGGAATGGGGAGATGACCATGAACTGTCTGGACTTGATGTAATCACAAGGCACACATCAAGGAAAGAGGGAGGCAGATGAATAAGAGAGGTGAGGATGGAGCAGAGGTCGCACATTAAAGACACTATTGGGCTGGCTTTGAAGATGGAAGGACAAATTTTGTGCCAAGGAATGTGATGGCCTCTAGCAGGTGGAACAGGCAAGGAAACAGATTCTGTCCTGGAACCTCCAGAAGAGACACAGTCCTGTTAACATCTTTTTTAAAAAATATATCTGTATTACTTCTTCATGAACCTTTATTTATTTATTTGTAGGCAGTGCCAAGAATCGAATCCAGTGCCTCACACACACTGGGCAAGTGCTCTACCACTGAGCCACAATCGCAGTCCTGCTAACATCTTAATTTCAGGTTCTGATAGATAGAACGATATGATAATAAAATTGTATTATTTTATACTACTAACTTTGGGGGTTGTTAAAACAACAAAGGGAACAAATAAATTTGGCTAACCCTGTCTCCAGGACCCACTTGGCAATGGCCACTCTGACTTTGAATGTCCCCTTGCTCTGCCCACGTTGGAGAACCTGTTGGTGGGAGATGAGTCACTTCAGTGTGCAAAGCAAAGAGTCCTATTTCTCACACAAAGTGCAGCATTAAAATCCCCAGGTCATTGCTCCCTGTGCGTAAGTGGTGATTCTAAACCCCAGACCAAAAATACATTCCCACTGTCACTGATACCACCTGTGTCTGACACAGGCCTCCTGGGGCCCTGATGAAGAGACAGGCTTCCTTTGAAGCTAGTTGTGCAGATCAGCTCCACGGGGGCCTAAAGCAAGATGAGAACCAGGCCCAAGATTCTCATCATGATGCAGGTTTCGTATCAAAATGCACAATCAACCAACTGGAACAGGAAATAATTAATCAGGACATTACAGAGCAGTTAAGTATAATTAATTCATATAAAAGAATGTGAGTGTGCAGTTTTCACTGCCAGAGTGATTTTATTTCCCTGCAAATTTAGTTCAAGATAAACAAACATCAGAATAATCTTCAGATTTTTCATGACTCATGGGTTATTTCCTCCTTCTTAGTTACTAAAAAATTATTAAATTCATTTACCAACACCTCTAAGTTGTTTGTATTCTGGAAAAAGAACTCTCTGTTCATGGTTAAGTGGGAAATTAACTCTGTCATAGAAATCACTTTTCACATACGTGAATGTCTCTGTGTGTGTGTGTGTGTGTGTGTGTGTGTGTGTGTGTTAGAAGGAAACTAAGTACTTGGCACTGAATAAAACCTGGAAGGAAATTTTGATGTCTGCCCAAACATCTTAAAAATCTAAGCAGAATACATAAAAAATTTATGTTGTGAAACACCAGTGGAGAAAGTGACTTGATCTCAAGGGTAAATTTACTGATATTGTGTGGGTTTTCCTTTCTTTTTTATCTTTTTTTTTTTTTTTCCCCTCCCCTGGAGCAGGGAGCACTTTATAAAGAAAGAAGTGAAAAATCTAAGGCAACATGAGCTGGCTGTGGGAGCAGCATTATTGGTCTTCAACCTAGTTCTCCTGTCGTAGCCAGGACACTCAAAAAGCCAAAAAAGACGTGCCCTGTGAGCGGGGCTTTACATGGATGTTGAAAAATTCATCCATAGGAATGTTGGAGGGAATATTTTCTCTCCTCTGTGACTCCAGAGAGCACAGTGTGCACTGTTGAGCTGGAAAAATAGAATTGGGCTGGTGTGATGGATGGTTATTGTTTAGCATTGCAGATCCATCAAGGCCACAATAGGGGAGGCAGGGCTCCTGGACAGCTTTCAACAGACCACTGGGCTTCTCTCCCCTTGATGGATTGCTGGAGGGCATTGATTTACTTCCCTGGTTAACCTGATCACAAATTACTTGCAAAGGGCTGTCTGATCACCTCGGTCCTATAATAATGTCCTATCATGTGACAAATAAGGATGTGCTCTGATTTCTGAGCCACTTCACAGTATAAGGAAGCTCCAGTTTTTTTTTTTGTTTTTTTTTTTTTTTTTTTTTTTTTGAGTCTTAATTCTTGCAGCTGGAATCAGTCTGGTTCCCAAGAACTTCACTTTGATGTCTTCAATCTCTACCTTCACTGTAGGATGTGGCTTTCAAGATGAAAGTTGTGATCCACCTATGCGTTTTGAAATAAATTTAGTGAGTCATAACCAGCATTTTAATGTATTTTTTTAAACAAAGCGATAGAATAGAAGAAAAAGTACCAGAATATATCACACACCGCAAGGTTAGTGTGTGAAACTTGAGTTTCAAATAATATGTGTGTTATCTGTATTTACATCACACCAAACATACTCATCTACACACTTGTGTGTTTGTGTGTACTTGATGAAAACTTGTTAAATTGGGACCAAAAACATCAGAAAGCATCTGCATGTACTGGGTCATTCAGAGCCCATCTCACCTCCAGGGTGATGTGGAAAATGGCTGGAGCCCCAAAGAAAGGGGAAGGTGGAGATATGCTAATGGCGGCTGTGCTGATCCCTCTGCCTCAGATCCAGTTGAGGTCTCCGCACTCAAACACACAGCTCTTTCCCTGGATGCCCGAAACCTCTTTCCTTTTTTGCTATGTGTGTACCTGGGTGAGTTTCTATTCACTAAATGGGACATAACATGATTGACTGACTAGGAGACACATGCAGAATCTCTAAGGACTAATACAGAACGAGGGTTTGTGGGCAGAGGGGGAAACCTGTTGATTAAGGGCCACAGCTCCTTCGTTGTGCTATGAGTAACATATTGGTGTGGAAAGGGCTGCACCGTCATGTCCTAACACAATCTTGAGCAAGAGCAAGATGCAGCTACGTGCTGTATTTTTA
This sequence comes from Sciurus carolinensis, assembly GCF_902686445.1. Classification (NCBI taxonomy): domain Eukaryota; kingdom Metazoa; phylum Chordata; class Mammalia; order Rodentia; family Sciuridae; genus Sciurus; species Sciurus carolinensis. The sequence goes on along the minus strand of NC_062221.1, from coordinate 84,619,956 downwards.
TGTGTCTGTTTCAGGGTTCTAGCGCTACACTCACAATTGAAAATGATGCTTTTGTTCTAGAAATTCCTGCAGTTTTCATTCCCCTCTTTTTTTGCCCCCTTTGGTTAACTGAAACAAAAGTATATATAATGCTATTTTGTTTGGGTAAGGCTGCCTGGGCACACAGCTCTCAGCACCTGAGACTGCTGTAGCTCCTCCCATTACTTGGGCCAGCTCAAGGGAACCGCCCTTCCTTGTTATTGAAGGCATCGAAGACTGAACAGATAACAGAGCCAATATCTCAGGTTTGTTATTTTTCATGTGTATCTGTGGGGGAGTTTTAGTAAAAGGGGTCTTCATATCAAAAATGCTGGTTACGACCTGAGAAATCATCATCAATAGTTCATGATATCCAGAGACAACCAGGCATTAGGCACCTCTTGAGAGAAGTACAAAAAATCCAAACCTCCAGTTCTAAGTACCAATGTGCAGGAAAGAAAGGAGAGAAGGACACATGTTAAACAATGTCATGGGGATCCATTTATGTCATGCCCCAATACAGGAAACTACCTGAAAAAAAAAGCTAGCAAATTATTACATAAAGTATTTTCTATCTCATTTAGTCAAATACTTGTCTTAGAAACAAAATATGTTGTAAAGCTATAATTTTTATGGACTGAAAGCTGATGAAATATCAAGACATTTCAAGTGAATTTTTGGAGCATATTTGGATATTTGGTTAATTGGAAAGTGATGCTTATATGATTAATAAACTAATACATACATAAAAAATGACCTACATCCTTTAACATCAATAACAATAATAAAAACACAATAAACAAGGGAAAAGACTATGGGCCTTATTTAGATTCCAAGGCAAATAATCTTTCAAAAGAGAAAGGAGGGAGATGGAGGTTTTTTACAGAATAATTATTAAGTTGATATTTGATGCTATTAAGGAATTTATTAATATGACTTTAGGGAGCTATGATGACGTTTAGGGAAAGGTGATGATGTTATCATAGCTGTTTTCAAAAAAGGATGTCCTTGTCTTTTACAGATACACACTGAAACATTTGCTGATGAAATGCTCTTACATCTAAGATTGCTTCAAAATGATTCTGACCAGAGAGGGAATTGGGAGGAGCAGAGGAAGTTTACGACAGGCCATGAGTTGAAAATACTGAGGTTGGGTGAAGTATCTACTCTACACTTTAGGTCTTCTTGAAATTTTTCCTAATAAGGAAAATGTGGTGTCTGTTTCATTGAGGCATTTGTTGTTTTACCAGCATGTTGAAATCACATTGCACAGCAGGTATTGGATAGATAGAGACAAATTAGCTTTCTGGTCAACACTATCATTGCTTCCCAGTTCCTCTTCCTAAGATGTCATTGATTTCAAGATACACAATTATTTTAATTGCAGCTTTTGAAGTCTCCAGACTCGAAGGTCAATGCTCAATTGGAGTGATAGAGTGGAAAAGAACAAACTACCACACTAAAAATTATACACCGATTTTAAGACACCTCCTGATTTTAGGCTATTCATACTATGTATCTTAGAATCAAGGAAGAAAGGCAATTTCTATTTTCCTTTGGATCAAAGAAAATATTTGGCTGTAAATATTTGGTTGTGTTTAGCCTAACTGTGGTTTTCATATTCATATATTTTCCCCCCCAGTATGTCAGAATCTAGTCATTAAGTTGAAAGAGGTCAATCTAGTCTTATCATCAACAGATGTGCCTCAGTCATTTGGAAGATGCTGACACAGAAGTAACTTGGTTATGCTCTTTAGGAATATAGTTGTAGAAACCTTGTTTGCAGTAGGTTTTAAACTGTTTCCCAAAGTTAAGGGGAATTCAACAGTCGAGAGCAAAAAAGCTTTCTCCAGCACAGCCTTCCTTGGCACAGTGGTGGAGAATAGAGCCGGGGCTTGGAGCCAGAGGAACTGGGTTAAAACCTGCCGGTGTCTGTTACCAACCGTGTGACCTTGGGTGTGCTTCTTATTCTCTGAGCCTCCTGTGCTTCACAGATAAAATATGTCTAAAGGAACCTTCTGTTGAGTGAATAACAACATACCTAACGTACGTGGTGTAGTGTTAGGATACAGTAGAAGCTTAAGTTCCTATTCTAACTTCTTAAACAATTTCCTGGAACCCAAAGTGAGGCTCCATTGACATCTACTCTGGTTGGAGGTTTTGGACCCAATCTTTTGACTGGTACTTGCAGTTAACTGCTCATTTTTCAAAGCAATCTTTGGTGAATTAACCATCCAAGAATTCATGTGGGTGTTGTCTTAGCTCAGGCTGCTATAGCAATATCCTATAGACTGGGTAATTCTAAAGGTTGGGAAGTTCAAGATGAAGATGATGGCCTCTTGCAGATGGCCATCTTCTTGCTGTATCCTCAAATGGTGGAAAGAAGAGCTCATATCTCTTCCTTTTACCACTAGGGCATTAATCCCACCATTAGTGCCCCATCCTCCTGAACTAAATTAATTATCTCCCAAAGGCCAAAGTCCCTACCTTGAAAATATCATCACATTGGGGATTAGGACCTCGACATGAATAGGTAAGTGGGAGGGGACACAGTCAGTCCATGGCATGTGAATTGGCTGCTTGGTTCAGATACAGAAACCTTAGGACTTTCTCAGGATTTTCTCCAGATATGATTAATGCTTAGCAAACAAGCATCTCTGTGGATCATATGGCCTTAGCCAGGGATACAGGGGAAACTCTTTAGGTATTCAGCACATAGTAGGTGCTCATCAAATAGGTTGAATGAGTTACTAAAGAGAAACCTCCCAGAGTTCAAGTCTGTGGAGGTTTCTCAGTCACATCCAGCGTGGATGAGAAAAGGGTTAACTTCCTGAGGACAATGTTGGCTATAAATCAATCAATTACCCATAAATTCATCTAATCAATAAACACACAAGAGCCAATACTCTTTATAAATGAGAGGGGGTATGATGGGTTGGGCCATACCAGCTCTGGCCTCTAACAACACGGAGTAGCCCAATTCTCTTTTATTTATAATCACACAGGTAAAGGGGGCCAAGAATGGGAGAACCTTCTTCTGTGATGAACAGGATGGGGAGAAGTTAGGGGAGCCATTTTCTTAGGGAAACTGTAGAACCAGACAGGAAACCACTCCCCCAGTGCCACATACCCCTGGCAATCTGTGACATACCTCCAGTGTCTGCCAGTTCTGAGAAGTCAGGCCTTTGCGTCATGAGGCTCAACCTCGTCTGATTCTACTAGATAAGGATGGCTTCCCACACACATCCTGGCTACACTTTAGTTCCATGAATCTCAATGGTGTGAATTTTTTATTTTTCTAGGATGTTTATACAATATTCTCTCCTTATCTACACGGGACATGTTCCAAAATCTCCAAAGGATGCCTGAAACTACGGATAGTACCAAACCCTACACATACCGTGTTTTTTACCCCCCATATGTAAATACATATGCTAAGTTTATAAATTAGGCACAGCAAGCGATCAACATTAATAATAAACTAGAACAATTATAAGAACACACTGTAACAAAAATTTTGTGAATGTGTTCTCTCTTGCTCTCTGAGTACCTTAAATAGTGCTCATGCTGCTTCTTGTGATGAAATGCTACAATGCTTATGTGATGAGATGAGCTCAGGTGTGTGATGTAGGAGCAGCATTAGGCTGCTCCATAGCGGTTCCTTGAATACAAGCCCTGCAGAATCATAGTCAAGCTGTTAACTGAGAAGTCTACTGGGTAACTAATTGGCAGGTAGTATATACAGTGTGGGTATGTTGAACAAAGGGATGACTCACATTCTGGGCAGGATGGTGTAAGATTTTATCATGTTTCTCAGAAAGCAGTAGAATTAAAACATTAATTTTTAATTTCTGGAATTGCAAACCTATTATTTTTAGATGGGGTTAATCATGAGTAACTAAAACCACATAAAGTAAAACCATGGATGAGAGGGGTGCTATGATATACCCTCCAGACATCGTGATATCACTACTCTGGCAGAGTGGTCTACGTTCCACTTCAGAGCTGGGATGAGTATCTACCTCCTCCTCCAACCCCACTTCTCTGGAATTGGGCCACACTTGAGGGCCAGAGGCAGAAAACTGGGGAACGTCTGGTCATCCTCATGCCCAAATAAATAGCTGGTGCTCTCCTGAGGATTTCAGGACCCAGCTTTCATAATCAGCCTGCATTGGCAGAGGCCATTCTATCAGGCTGCAGGCACCAGCTGGCTTCTCTCCCTGCCCTGCCCCATCTGCTAGATGAGGTGACACCTGAAGAAGCCACTCAGCCAGCTGAAAACCGGAGATCTAGTGTATGTGTGCATATTGCTGTCATGCTGGGAGAACCAGGAAGGGGACTCGGGGAGGGTGATTTTACCCTCCTTAGGGAAAGGAGCAAGGAAAGGCACCTTTCCAATCCCTGTCTAGACCCTTTGGGCGAATTATTTACCTGCCTGAGTCTGAATTTCCTCATCTCTATGAAAGATGGAGAAGACCATAACAGAAAATCATGTAATCAGTATTCCAAGCAAACTAAAGGTTAGTCTCTCAAACCTTAGCCTTTGAAGACTGATGGATGAGATTCGTTAAGTTTGCTGCAGGTGGTGAAACAAGCAAAATCTAGAGACAACAGAACTCCTGCCAAGGTAGAGCACCAAGGCAATCCCACCACAACCTGTGAAGGAAGAAGGGTTTAGAAAAATAGTTGCAGACTATCTGTCGATTTCCATCCTCCAAGTTTTCAAGGGAAAGAGTAAAATGAAATAAAATGCCTTTAAGAGTCAGGTAGGCAATATATATAAGTAGAGCATTCTAGGGCCTCGTATAGTAAACATTAGCAATATTTCTCACTTTCAAAAAGATGCTTTCTCCATTTGTTGGTAAAACACACAGTCCTCTGGGTCTATGTTTGTTTTCCAACTTTTTGTAGATTTAGGAGAACAGAAACAGTTTTCTACCACAAGCAAAAAAAAAAAAAAAAAAAAAAAAAAAAAAAAAATTTCAAGTAGCAATTGCAGAAGGAGACATGGAGAACTGGGAAGCACATCTTCTCCCCAAAGGGCCATGCTGTGCAACTCCAACTAACCACTAGGGGAGGGGTAATATGATCCCATTGAAGACACATCTACTTTTTCGTTTACTAGAAGATAAAAATCCAGATTTTTTTAAAAAAATACGGAATCTCCTGTTTTTGCTGGTTTTCTTTCTCTGTTTCTTTTTAATACACAGATTTATAAAAGCAAAACAAAACAAAAACTTCATGTACATGAAATGGAACCGACCTGCTGAGGCCCATTTCTACACGAGGTCCTTGCTGAATTTTCCAAAGGCATTCTGGGCAACCCTCCTTGTGCTTTAAGATCCTTAGTGACTAGGAGACCCAGGTCTTTGAACTTGATTTGGGCTTGGTGTCCTCAGGGGATGCCAGGGGACTGGTTCTGGTTAGACAGAGGTGTGATCTCCCTTTTCACCAGAATTTCCTTTCTGGAGTCTTTATATCACCTTGAGGAGGAGCCACGGTGCTGGCTCCTTCTGCAGGTCACCTCTTGACCTCTGCTTGGGTAGAGGGTGGAGAAGAAATGCAATCTCGGAGTCCCATCCACTCCAGTGGGATGTGATGGATGATTGGCACTGGGCTGTTGAAGCATCTTGGCCAGCTCCTCATTTTGCACATAAATAAGGTGAGATGCACAAAGCTACAGTGTCCAGTCTGAGCCCACAGTTCATCAATGACAGCTAAGGGCTAGATGCTCCATTGTATGGTGTGGCTCCTGCCTTTACTGTGCATGCCCAGCCCCTCCCAACCTTCTCCAGAGTTTTATCAGCATTGAATGAACTCAGTGAACTTCAGATCTGAGGCTAGGGCAACTGGGTAAGACCAGAGGAAAAATGAGGAGTGTGGGGGAATTTGGAGCACCGTTTTGTTTTCCTCTGGATATGAGCAGAACTCACACCAATCTATCCTGCAAAGTCTATTGCTTGCTTTCATCAGGGCATGGGGTTGCCATGCCCCTGGTGCATATCGGGAACCTACGATGGGCACATGGGACCTGACGGCAGACCTGGGGGTTGTTACACACATCTCCACAAGTTTGCACAGTGAAGCTCTCTCTGGCTGCTAGGAAAGTCAGCACCAAGGCTCTGGATCCTTCAGCTCCACCTCCCAAGGTCTAGCCTCCATCCTGGAGACCAAAGGGCTTCTAGGTACCTGAGACTCAAATGAGCACATTTCTCATGCCAGCGATGGATCTGCTACCTTGATGGAACGTGTCCTGGCAGGGAAGGCTGTATGTACACAATTGCTGGTCCTGTGATTTCTGACCTATGAACAGCTCATCTTTTTTTAAATCAACTCCTTCAGCTTCTTACCCTTAAAACAAAACAAAACAAAAAACCAAAAAACTTATGAAGTGGGGAAATGTAAGAATTTATTTTTTTTTCCCTTTTCAACTTATGAATCGGGGAAAAAAAGAGTAGCATTTCCTGAGCTCCTAGTAATATTCCACTAGGCACTTGTATATACTGTAAAATAAAAATCTTAAAATTTTGTAGTTCATTTGATAAGCAGCAATTTATGAATTGGGGAACACAAGACTGAAAGAGGTTTAGTGTTATGACAACAAAGCAGCAGAGTATTTGTGGGGAAAATCTGGAAGCAAAAAAGAAATTATTTGGTTGTAGTTACAAAATTCCCTTTTTTAGTTTACTCTGTTGGAAATTCCCTCATGAAATAATCATATGTTAGTTGGTTGCTTATGATTGGCTAAGGTTCAGTTTTGTGGCTAACATTTCTAAGCATTTACTAAAACTGACCCAGAGTAAGTTTTGCTTATTTTTACGATTGAAGTAAGGATAAGTTATTTTTAAGGTCTCATTGATTTTATTTGCTCAGGAATATTTTTAAGGCCCAGTTTGTCTTTTATTTTACTTATTTTTAATTTTTTTGATACTGGGGATTGAACCCAGGGGGCACTTTACCACTGAGCTACATTCCCAGCCCCCTTTTTTTTTTAAGGGTTTCCCTAAGTTGCTGAGGTTGGTCTTGAACTTGTGATACTTCTGCCTCAGTCTCCAAGTTGCTGGGTTATAAGCATGTGCCACTGCACCCAGTTCCCTTTAAATTTGCTTTAATAATACCTTATAAAGCTCTGACACCATTACCGTATGTAAATGTATGATTACACAAATGGTATGCCTCTACTTCATGTACAAACAGAGAAACAAGTTGTACCCCATTTGTTTACAATAAAAAAATAAATAAATAAAAAGCCCTGAAAACATTTCCAGAAGAAAATAAAAACATAACTAATTCTCACACTTTTTCCTAAGGAACAAATGAGGGGATTGAGGTTCACAGAAAATAAGAAACAAACCAAATTCTCCACTTTATCTTGGAGGGCCTGTGTCTGGTGGATCCGGTGTGGAGTGGTAGGCTCTTGCATAGTGTCTGCACAGAACAAGGGCTCAAAAAGTAGTTGCTGATAATGCTATTTCCAGGGCGAACAGGGAGGGAGGGGAAAACCTTGTGAGATGAAGAAGAAAAGCAAGAAGGCTGCATAATTAACAGTGAAATAAGAAATGACAGTGATTTATATATCATAACATCTTTCTTTCAAGGATTTTGCAGTATTTGACATGTTATCTCACTTGTCTTTTCACCAATCCCAGCAATATTCCTGACAAGTGAGGGGGAAATGAAGCAAGAAATGATTCAGGAAGGGTCAGACACAACTCCAGGGCTAGGCTCCTGGAACCTGCTCCAGGTCTGGGTCCTTCTTGCACCCCTGTGACCTTTCTGTGCTCTAGGGAGAGGGCCTTCCACCTCGTACCCCATCCTGTCACCTCCCCTGCGTTTTTGTCATTAAATTCAGCGTGGGGAATTGACTAAAATTTCACCTTGGGTTTTTGGTTAATGGATAGATGGAAAGAAACTCAGAAACTGACTGTAGGGAGGTATTTAGACAAAGTAGATGGGAACAGCCCCCTAATTCTGTCTTTTCCCCAAAACTGAACATGAATGTATGCTGTAATGCCTAGAACATTACATTAGCTGAAAAGAAGCAAATTCTCAAATAAATGCTTTGACAGGATTTATGTATTGCTCTTATCAGAAAAAAATAACATGAACTAAAAATTTTAGCTATAGATATGACATAGGCTTTGCTTACATCATCCCAATATGGTATCTTTTCATTAGAACCATAGAATAGAAAATACAGGGGAAGTGGCATTAGTCATAATTCTTCTTAGGAGATTTTTATAACTAAACTGGGGATTCCTATACCTGTAAACTGAAAGCCAGTGGAAGTTTATATGAGACTCCTAAATACAGACTTGCCACTACCTATCTTCAAAACTTGTCTGAAATGCAGAAGTCTTGATTAAATGCAGACGACAAGATGTCCTGAGTTGATTTTTCTCATTTAACATTAGACTTTCTTGATTTAAGCAGCTCAGTAAGAAGCAAGACATAATTGGGTCTTGCTTTTAATTAAACATATATATATTTATTTATTTACTAGTTCCACTGAGATATTGCTTAATTTTCATTAATGCTGTTGACTTTTTATTTCCGTGGAACATTCCTGTTAATCTTGCTTGGATGCAATTAGTTGTCCTGTGTTTATCTTGCTGGTTTAGAAGTTAATTCAAGTATAGAACAAATTGACATATTTTTCACTGCTCAGAACATCTTTCCCACTGAAAATTCGTTGATAATGCCACTTTTCACAGTGTACTTTTATTTCTGGGTGGAAGAAACTGAGGGATTGATTTGGAGGAAGAAAGGAGAGGCAGGTGTCTATGAAATTCTCTTCATTTTGTTAGATTAGAATGGCAATATTCTGAATGAAGGACACAAGTGTCCACTTTTTGATATAATTATAGTGCTGTGATTGACTTTCTGTATCACTTTCTGTTCCTCAGAGACAGATGATGGACTAGGAAAGAACTCTAGCATAGTTATTGCATTTCTAAACACTGAACAGACACAAACAGTGAAGCATCTTTTAATGCAATGTGACATATTGATTCACCACACATCTCTGGCCAAGTTGGGAGTCAGAAGCTCAAATGCTGACAGATTAGGACAGTTGTCTCCCTCTCTATGAAAATACTTAATACTGTAGGCATTTGGGGCTTAATAGAAAACCATGCCTTAAAATGGATTTGGGGCCTTCAACCAGGTACTTTCCAAATCAAGTTTCTGCACTGCATTCAACGGATGCAGGCATTAGCTGCATGGTGTTTTATTCCTGTTTGAACTGGGCACCATCCCTGGCCATATGAGTAGGCGGAGAAAAAGTAAATAGAAGCCACTTCCAACTCACAGCATGCAACCAGCTGCCCTTCCCATTTATTTATTTATTTATTGGCATTCCACAGTCACCTAAAAGAACTAACAGAGCAAGGCCTATAGTTATTTCAGAGAAGTGAGCAGGCTGATTATAGTATAACCTGGGCCTTATCACACACACCCACCCCTCCATGAAATGTTTCCATTTGGGAAATAATATTTACGGAGTCTCAGTAATTTTAATATGTATCTGCACTAAATCCATATGCTTGGATTTCATTTCTGCTGGTTATTAGCCTAAAGACAGCTCTAAGTTCTTAATCACAGACTGTTTAGTGTGATTGGAGGGCCTGCTCTTAACACATTTTCAGAAGTCTCAAGAATCAGTCATTGGCATGAATGAATAAATGGATGAGCTGAGTAAGTCGGCAGGAGGAGTGGGGTCCTGAAGACAGAGACAGGTTCCGTCCCTGTCACTTTCTTGACTTTCAAGAAAAGAGCAAATAGGGTTATCTGCTGCCTAATGTCATCTTCTGTCCTCCAGTTTCACTAAGGGACGCAGGGAGTATTCTAACAGGAATACTGTGGTTGGAATGAACATGTCTACAGTTTAGCCATACTTGTTATTTTGACACTCTCAGTTATTTTCTGTTCTATTTGCTTCTTTGGTCGTATCTCAGCATAGGAAAAAATATTTTTCAGTATATGTCATGCTCATCTCTATACTCTCTCAATGCTAGTTTTTTTTCTACCTAGGCCAGTGTATAAGAAGAAAAAGAGAAGTAACTTAGGAGCCACGCTCTAGCTACTTTGTCTTTTCTCATTTCTCTTTATACTCCATCTCCATTTTACAAATGAAGACACTGAGGCACCAAGAAGATAGGTAAGTTGTGCAAAGTCACCTAGTTAGTAAGGCTAGGGCCCTGGCACTCTCCCTGGGTGCACTATCCTTAAATGCCTGCAGGTAGAGTAGGTTCCAAGGTCTACTAAAGGAGTCAGCAGGGATGAGATCTAGACGCAGAGGAAGCACCTTCACTACATAGACGAAGAACCTATTATCAGGAAACATTGAAGCCCCTGCGGTCTCCTTTCAAGGGCAAGAGTGCATGTGCAGAACTACCCTTTGAGGCACTAATAACCAGGCTGCTGAACAACACCATGGCTATTATTGTTTTCTGGACTGACACTTGGCCCTTCTTTCTCTTTTCTACTTTCAGACTAATAATTAGATTTAAATCCCTAACAGGACTCTAACCATCACCCCAGGGGTTCTAGATTTCTTTACTATTGCTTGCAAAGTTTTCATTTTTTTAAAAAAGCCCTTTGAAACTCTAAGTAAGTTACACTCAGCAATAGCTTTTAGAAAATCTATTATCTTATTGAGTCTCTTGAAGAACACATGCTGCTCTCTCCCTCCTCACCTGGAGAGGCCATCCCTTATTTTTAATCTCCAATTGGAAGAATAAAAATACCCTGGAGGACGGGGGCAGGTGGACTCATAAAATGTTTCATCAGCTCTGGTGCCCCTGGCAGGTGGATCTGGAAAGCAGCTAGGGTCTTGAACATGTGGGTTCAGGAATTTTGGTTTCATTTTTTAATATCTATTTGTTTTCTATATATAGTGAAAATTATCGTGATGGCTTTGTTTCTCAGGGGAAACATAAAGAAGAATCCTTCTTTTTATGAGTAAATTAATCTCTCAACCTCTGTGTCTGGATTGCTTTGAGCAAAGCAGTCAGAGACCAGGCTTTGCTTGAGCTGTTTACCCACACTGCTCTGCTGTCCTCCCACGCCCGTGCCCTCGAGCACATGAGCCCCAGAGTGCCTGTGATCCTGGGAAGCAGCTTCTCTCAGTGGCAAGCCTGACCCAAATGGGATTCTTCAAGTTCTTTGAGGAACAGGATGAAGCCACCTAAATAAGCAGCTAACTGGCTCAGGTGGGGGTGGAGTGGTAACACCAGCCTCATTAACGCACGTTAAAGCAAATGAGTGGCTTCCCTGGGGCCGAGCACTGGGACTCTCTCAGAGGCCCATCTCTTGAGGACTCCTTTGTGTTAGGTAGAGAGCCGGCCTTGTGCAGATGGGTGGGTGGGTGGGACAATAAAAGGAGATAACTTACAAGAAGGACATCAAACATATACATCAAAGTGAGTCCATAAGTCACAGGGACAAGAATCACAAGAAAAATTTATTAAAGTGAACAAATATCTGAAAAATGGGAATTGATACATCAAACCTCCCCTAGTCATAATTATAATCCCCTCTTACGACCAGGTCATCAGGACCCTCACAGAGAAAATTGCTGAGGGCTATATAAAATAACAAAGGACAATCACATAGAGGGTTATGAGAGAATAAGGCAAGAACAAAGGGATCCAAAACCCTTAAAAACCCATACTCTGTAAGAGCTACTGCTGTTCTCCCCAGAGGTGGTCTCCTCAGTGCCTGTGCTGTGTCCCCACTCTTACCCTCTCTCATACTTGTGCCTGTTACTCTGTGCAATTCACTTGAAATCCTTCCTGCAGGATTGCAAGGACTGGTCACTGTGGATCCCTGTGGTTACTTGGGCTCTGTGAACTGGCTCTTCAATGCTTTGGAGATTCCAATTGCTTTTCAGGAGAGGCAAAACGTTTGCTGGTCTCTCTACTAAGTCTAGTCTATCCACACAATAAAGAGAGATGATTCCACCCAGAACGCCAAAGAATGAGATGTGGTGAACAACTCCAGTCAAACCTGTCAGCCAAATGTTTTTCCTGAAGAAGGTATTTTGTACTTTTCCAGAGACACAAAAATAATACACGAATATTTAATCTTACTAAATGTGATGCTTTCGAAAAAACTAAACTGGAATTTTTTTAGCTATAGCTTCAAGTACAAATCTTTTAGGCAAATAATAAATGCCCCCCACTATCTACCAATGGACTTAAAGAATAAAGGTTCCATAATTTTCCAACCACTTTCTTTAAGCAGGAGTAAGAAAAATTGATACTTTTTGATGCTTTCAAATATATTCCTGCACAGGGTCCAGGGTAATCTTTTCCATTCCATTTAGTCAGTAATTACTAGAATAATTTCCATTCATAGCTAGGCATGTAGCTAAAGGTGTGAGGAGACATGTGTTTTATTGAATCCATGATTATAAAATATGAAAATTCAGGATATATGCCTAACAAATCCAACTATGAGGGGCACTTAATAACACTGCAATAAGGAAAGGTTTCTTCAGGTAACCAAATATATGCATCTGCTAACTTGCCAAAGTGAGGCTTGTGAACATCATATTCTAAAAAAGTCTGGTTGATCTGGGGGTGGAAACTCCTTGGAGAGTGAGAAACATTCCTAGAAAGAGCTGCCTGGAAGGTGGGGTTGGAGGTGAGCCACATAGGGCTCTCACCCAAGGTGGTGGGATAAGCTGTTTCTGCTAAGGGAGGAGTTGGCAGCTGTGGAGAGGGCAAGGGTTGTAGTACTATCCAGCTGCCCTGGACATGCCAAAATTACATTTCCCCACAAGATCTGTTGCATACATGATGATGGTACACATAATTCACTCCAACCTTAGTGCAGCTTTACTGCTACACCCCAAAACAATGCTTTTGGTAAGAATGAGTGAAAAAAAAAAAGTAGCTCCATGGAAGATATATTTTAAACAGCATGCTTAATTTTTTTTTATTATTTTTATTTGGCTTTTAATTTTTTACAGACTTCATTTTGATTCATTGTACACAAATGGGGTACATAATTTCATTTCTATGATTGTACATAATGCAGATTCATCCCATTCGTGTAATCATACATGTACATAGGGCAATGATGTCTGTCTCATTCCACCATTTTTCATACCCCCCTCCCTCTCATTTTCTTCTACAATATTCTATAAAGTTCCCCAATTATTCTCTCATTTCCCACCCCATCCCCATTATATATCATCCTCCACTTATCAGGAAAAACATTCGGCCTTTGGTTTTTTGGGCTTGGCTTATTTCACTAAGCATGATATTCTCCAATTCCATCCATTTATTTGCAAATGCCATAATATTATTCTTCTTTATGGCTGAATAGTATTCCATTGTGTATATATACCAGAGTTTCTTCATCCATTCATCTGTTGAAGGGCATCTAGGTTGGTTCCACAATCTAGCTATTGTGAACTGAGCTGCTATAAACATTGATGTGGCTGTGTTACTATAGTTTGCTGATTTTAGGTCCTTTGGGTATAAACCGAGGAGTGGGATAACTGGGTGAAAAGGTGGGTCCATTCAAAGTGTTCTTAGGATTCTCCACACCGCTTTCCAGAGTGGCTGCACCAATTTGCAACTCCACCAGCAATGTAAAAGTGTGCCTTTTCCCCCACATCCATGCCAACATCTATTATTGTTTGTGTTCTTGATAAAAGCCATTCTAATTGGAGTAAGATGAAATCTAAGAGTTGTTTTATTTTGCATTTCTCTAATTACTAGACACACTTAATTTTTAAAAACAATTCATTTGTTTAAAAGGCTAACAGTGGGCTGGGGAGATAGCTCAGCTGGTAGAGTGCTTGCCTTGCAAGCACAAGGCCCTGAGTTCGATCCCCAGTACCGCAAAAAAAAAAAAAAAAAAAAAAAAAAGGCTAACAGCTTACAGGATGTCACTTTAACATGGAGAAATTTCTCTGGCAACCCAAATACAATTTGGAAACAAAACTATAAGTTCCTTTTTTTTTTTTTTTTTTTAAGACAGATCTCTGATCAGATAATACTATTTTTTTTTTCAGTAAAGGCCTCCAGAAAGCCTAGTACTATGATATGGTGATGCAATAGCTGCTTATTAAAGAGCAATGGCAATGGTTTTGCACTTCTGTCATCAAGACTGGGAGCTGACTGCAGTTTTCAGACTTAGAAACATTTATCTCCAAATTAGAAGAAATGCTTACCAGGAGTTTCTCATCATCCAAATTGGGAAAAGATACCTGTTTTTCAAGTTCTGCCTTCTAGCTGGATGACTAAATAAGTACTTGCTAAGTAAGTAAGAGTTCTGATTACTTCTATGCGATCTGTAGTGCTGTCTTCAACATGAAATAATCAGCCAAATTATCCATAATTTAGGGTTAAATACTTCATTTCCCTCTGATTTGATGGTTTGGTATGTGAGTTTGAAGCTTATGAAAAATAAAGACTGGGTGTGTGAGTTCTGAAATAGCCACACATTGCCACTCAAATCCCCCAGCTACTGCCAAAATCAAGGATGATGTTACCATAACCCATTGTTTTCCGAAGTTGTCAAACCTGAGGCCCTGAGGTAGAAAGGTGCTACACAAAGTGAAATCCAGCTGCATTTGGAAGCCTACAGCTCCGTGGGAGTCCTAATCAGGCTGAGTACAGTTCTGTGCAACAGAGAGCAGTTTTCAGTGCAGGAGGTAGGTCATTAAATGCTTTCTGAACCCCATTAGTTACTCCTGCTGAGAATGAAAAAATCCTCATAAATGCATAAAAAATTAAATTGCCTGAGAGGTAAGGAATGAGATGGTACCTTACTGCTGAATATTATTTTCCATTCACATGGTCTACAATCACACATAAAATGCAGAGTCATAGAATACAGATCTGAGGGGATGCAGCACTGAGAATCCTGTGTCCCAAATCTAATGACAGCTCATTGCCTGGGAACAATCCCAGTCTTTGCTTTGGATGAACTTGTCTTCGCCTTCCATCCCATCCCAGCCCAGTGTGGGTGCTGCAGATACAGCCTCCATTCCAGGCTAGATCTGGAGGGTAGGCTGGTCCAATCACAGCAAGAAAGATGCTTGGTCTCAGTGACTGAGGGATGACATGTGACCCAATCAGAGGACCGAGGTGCAATCTGGGGTGGACAAGACTACTGAGAAAGAGACAAGCACCCCTGTTTTCCTTTCACCCTCTAGTCTCCCTGACTGGGAGAAGGTGGGCCTGGGACTACAGTCAGTTGTTTGCCACCACAGAAACCTGGGAGGGAAAGTCAGGTGTTGAGGTGAGAAAAGCTGAAGGCTGGTGAAATACTGGTTCCTATGACTTGGTTTGGAGGTCCAGAATCCCAGTTGCACATGAGTTTTTTGTTTCATTAGTTAAAAGATTTTTTGTTTCTAAATTTAGGTTTTCTTTCACTTGCATTAAAAATAGTCCTAACAAATTAAAATGGAAAACATATAGTTCAATCTTGGCAGAGGCTTACCTTATTCTACAGGCAAGGATGGTCACCAAGGCATAGGCAGGTGGCTTGCCCAGGTCCTCTGCTAGTTAGCAATACTGTCAGGACTAGAACCCAGGTCTCTTTCTTTCTCATGTGATGTTTTCACTATACCATGGGGAAAATTAATTAAAAATGATCAAATACACAGGACTTCTTACAACATCTAATAAGAACTTTGTTCCAGCTATAAGTTTATGTATTGGGTACTATATTTTAAAACAAGAACTTATACTTGATATTTTAAGTCATTCTTTGCATTGTTACATAGAATATGGACAAACTGAAGGTGTATTAATGAACTAAATTTCTCAGAAACGTTCATGTGGTCGGCTGTCGCAATAGAAATAGCTCAACAAATAGCTTAAAATGTTTTATTAAGTATATATAATATTACAGGATAGTATTTACAAAGTTATGTTTTTTTTAAATAAAAAAGTATCTTGGCAAAGGTTGCAGATATTCAAAGCTTCAAACAGTGATAAATTGATTTAATACATATTAAAAAAAAAAACTTTAACGGTAACACAGCTGTAAAACAACTTTGGTCTTTAAATCACTGCAAAAAAATGGCTACTGACAAATAGCACACCTTTAATTGCTATGCAAAAAAGCCCCCAAGAGAGCATCTAACACATAGCAACACTGGAGTTCTCTTTATTTAGAATGGTTAATGGATATTTATATGATGTGGGATCTACTTCTTAACAATGGCTTTTTGTAAATAATGCTCCATTTAATAAAAACAAAAATGTTTCCCTCTTTCACCAATCATGATAACAACACTTTGAAGATTCCACTGCTATTGTCTCACAGAGAAGCTTATTACAGAGGCTTGCTTTCTTTTTTTTTTCTCCAAAGACTAGATTTATGGAAAAGCTGGTCTTAAATGATCATAATTAAGAGCTATCAAAGTTAAAGGCAGGAAAACTTCCTGGTCACTGCTCATCTCCTCAAAGTTAACTTGGATTAACCCTATTAGACTAAAAAAGGAACCCAGTGGGTGATGGCAGTTAGTGACTTTGAATATAAGACACACATGCAAAACTAATATTTCTAAATAAACCCTCAATCAAATAAAATACAAAGAAAATATAAAGAGCTGCCAGACAACTTTTCTCCAGTTTCCAACAAGAGGTAAAGGGGTATGTATTTCCAGACATAAATCACCTGTCACCACTTCTGAATACCCTTTGTAAGATGAGAGAAATCTAGAAGGTCATGGATGTAGTGTTTTTTTAAATTAATGAGATGAAGGAGTAAACTTATCACTTTTTGAGCTTTATCAAATCACAATTTGGTTGGACACTTACTAAACTGGCAAGAGAAATCTGAAAAGAGCAATATTCCCAATTATGGGATAGCCAAATTGGCTCTGATTCTCAAGAATTTTTAACAGAACAGACCTGGAATTTCCAGGTTTAAAAAAAAAAAAATTTGCTTTTAAGGATTTCCGAGCATGTGCAGTTTGTCAAAAAAGAAAATTCTCTAGCTCACCTATTAAAAATAGTGAGAAATCTAAATACAGCCAACTCGCAATCATCAAACTTATGTGCAGAGTGTCTAATGTACGCAGAACACTGCACACAGCAGCAAGAGAGAAAGGAAGAAAGAAAAGCTCTTGCTATGGAAGCAATTTTAAAATCGAGTGAGAAAAGCAAGACAAAAAACCCCCAACAGAACTAAACCGAGATAAATGAAGTACTAAGGAAGGGTAAGAAAGAGATGAGAGACGCTGCTAGACAAATGGGGACAGACTGCAAAGGACAGCCAGTGGGGGAGGAAGGGCTGGAGCAGAATGTTTTGAAGGAAAAGAAAAATGTGATTTGGCCAAAAAGGCTGAAAAGGTTGTTGGAAAAAATGACAAATGGTGTCACTTTGAGAATGTATAATAAATAAAACTGAATGGAGGAGATGATGACAAAAATTGGGATCAGGGAGTAAAAAGCATCTTATGGGGCAAAACAGATCTATGATGCTCAAAACACTGTTAGCAAGTTATTTGATGTGACAGAGTTGGGAGCCATTACAAGTCTGATTTAAAGAGAATGATCTGGCCCAATGATGCCCAGGCAAGAGGACTGCCGCTGCCGTGGTCCCTTATCTAGAGAAGTTGACGAGGGTAGAGCAAGAGTTGATTGCATCTGGCATTTCCCCTGCTACCTCTAGTGGCATTGTCTAGGGCAGTGAACACCTTAAGAGGCAGGTAGCATCAAAGAGAACACAACAGATGGTCAGACTCTAGACGGAGCCCCACATAAAGGAGAGTTTACAATGTATTAAAATTTACAACTTTAGTTCATAAAAAAATTTGACTATAAAGATTTTCATACCTGATTTTCTTAATGGAGAATATGAATTTGGATCTTTTTCAAGTCCATCTGCTTTGTCCCCCCTTTCATCAAAACTAATTTCTAAAGTACCAAACGATATTAGCAAAGTGTAAATATTTTCAGAAGAGCAGCAGGAGCCATTAGATTTGTATAAAGGAATACAGCTCCCTCTCCATATGCTAATATTTTGGACAGCTACTCAATCAGGGAAGAGAGAAAAATACCTCTACATATTTTTCTCTGAGAAGAGCTGTCTTGATAGTGTGTTGTTTTCTGAGAGGCCTCAGCAGGTCATAAGTTTAGGTCTGCCATGGGCAAACCACTTGGTCCCAACATGAAATATGACAATAAATTTGGCATAAAAGAGGCACATGGAAACATTCAGTTGACTAAGAAATAATTATCAGTGATGCCACTACAAATATGAATGTCTCATTACACAAACAGGAAGAATCACTAGTATTTTTAGAGGGCATTGGTGAGCAGTCAAAAAGCTTGGCGAATTACCTAGAAGTTTTTAAAGTTTTAAGTGATCAAATATTTGCATCAAATATAATTCCACCTGATAAGGACCTTTGTTTTTAAATGTTTTTACTAAAAGCACAAAGTCAGCACTTGCTCTCCTGTAGGTTCGGCACTTTGGTCCCTACAGGAGGAGCAGGAGCCTACCTTATACATGTGCACATACAAACACACATCCACAAACGAGGTAAAAAACGAGTGCTAAGAATCTAAAAGTACTCCAGGCGATCACACTGTCAGAACGATATTTTTCTTCTAACTGGGGTAGGAAATGTGGTTCTGTTTTACTTTTCAATCTCCAGGGAGCGGGAGCAGGAGGCAGGACTACAGGAGGAAGGTGATGAGTGGTTATCATGCAACACAGACACAACAGGAGGAGAAGCGCCCTCTCGAGGGCTGGCCCAGGGCCTGATGAAGACACACGGAAGGTTGCCATGCAGGAGACTCATAGTTCAGATTTCAGTCTTGCTTTTGTCATGCCTCCGATCAGAAAATAAGTGAAGAAACACTGTAGAGTTTTGCCTTCAAACCAGAGGAAGGGAATACATATGTTACAACCATAGCTATTTTTGCTGGAAAGTGTGAACACAGTGCTCTGAGAACAAGTCTGGCTCCTTTCTGCAACTGATGCTGCTGCGTCACTGGACCACGTTCAGAAAGGAGAAAAGGTGCTACATCTTATACAGCAGAAGCGAGTAACAGGAGGGCAAGAAAGGGTTCACAGGGTTGTGTGAATTAAAGAAAAAAACCACACTCGTCAATAAAAGTAACCCACCTCTGGGGAGTACCTGTCACACTGTACGCTGAAGGGGGCCTGTGTGAATGGCAACCCCCAAGAATGAAGACCACTATCTCCATTGATGTCACAGCACATGTAGGTGGCATACAAGATGTTCCCAACCAAATTCCTGTCTCTACTGAAGTTACTATTCCCCTGACCCAGAAGTGGCAGATGCCTTATTTGGCTAACAGCCTAACTGCCATGGCTGTTGGGAACCTGAGTTTACTAAGGTTTGATGGA
Organism: Sciurus carolinensis; assembly: GCF_902686445.1. Lineage (NCBI taxonomy): Eukaryota > Metazoa > Chordata > Mammalia > Rodentia > Sciuridae > Sciurus > Sciurus carolinensis. Next base: position 84,600,585 of record NC_062221.1, on the reverse strand, counting down.
AGCCACTGTTTTTAGAGATATTTCTGGGTAACCATCAGGTTGATGTTAGAGCATTCTCACTCTGAACCAATTTAAACCCAGAGTCGAGAGGCCTGAGGATATGGAAAGTATCATTCTTGGAAGTTGCCCCCTCCACTTTTGCCCCTCATTGAATGAAAATAACAGAAAATTGGACCTCAACTGGGCACACAACACAGATCATAATTCTTTTATTAACTAAATTACAGCTGTTTTGAATAAAAACTGTGATAATCATTTATGGGTCAATGACTTGTTTTTTTCTCACAGATGAAAACCAGTTATTTATTTTTTTCTTCTTCCCAACAGTGAATCATCAAGGCCGTGGTCTTTAAATACAAGTGTACTCCTTCAGGTTCTATGACTCTCCAAATCAGAGTCCATCACTTCACTTCAGTTACTCTGGAAAATTGAAAAACGAACATATTGTCACTATTCATGTCTACTTCTTGTGCATTAAGAAGTCTATGCATTTTGAAAACTTGGAATAGTTTTAGATACACAGTCTCTTAAAAATAAAGAAAATATGTCTCAAAAGGTAAGAGACAGAAACCAGGCAAATCATTAGCCTTTTCCGTTTTGGTAAGTGAAATGCAGTCAATGCCAAATGAAAACAAAAATCAACAGTCTGATAATCTCCATTTGCTGGTTGAGTTGAGGAAGCCAAGATATTGGTATTTTAAAGAAAAGGATACTAATCCTAGACTAATATTCCATCACATTCACTTTAGATCTACACTGTTTGTCTAATGTAAATGAAAGAAACATGATAAATATAGGTAAGAGGAACACCTTAGGCAGGACTGGGGACATCCTCCCTGAAGAACAGACATGCTAGAAGCATCAGGCAGGTGTCAGCAGACAGAACCTGCCAGATAGGCATTCAGAAAACAAACTCTGACCAGCTAATATTAGCAAAATCCAGGGTATTTCAAAGGACATCATAGATTTCATCTGCTATGAACAAACAAAATTTCAAGACGAAAGTCACAACTTAAGGGAAAGTTCACAAAGATGCACTCAAGATTCTTATACTGGTTTTCTGAAAATGGAGAAAAGTTTAGTTTCTTCATACAGAATGACATCACAGTAGGAGAGAACAAAGGAACTGAGAAACCAGAATGGAAGCATGAACAAAGATGCCATAATTCCAGAAATGGGTCTTTTCAAATGTCTTTTAATTTCTTCCTACTAACTATAATTGTTTTAGGAGACAGTGGCTTGCATAACGAAACCTGATTTAAAGGCTGTGGCCCAAACCTACAGAAATGGGATCATTCAGTGGCTCCTGGGTGAACAGAAGCCTCGACATTGTTTAAAATTTAGTTCAACAATGACTGGAGTGTTTGAATCTTATGCAAAAATTAATTGTAACCAGGAGAACAAATCCTTCTGTGTTAAATGCTGCACTGTGGGCAGGTCACAGGCTTTAAAACTATAAAATATATAGCACACTGCTGACACAGGCAGGGAATGATTGCAAATATCAAAGATACGAAGCATGTTTGAAAATAAGGCAAAAACACAAACATAGCTACTAAATGCCAGTGGACCTGAAGATTGCAGCATATTTAGGTAAAACCAAAACGAAAGCTAGCAGCACTTGAGGTTCAGATTTGGTTATCTTTAAAAATTAGCAAATCTATGCCTTTGAAATATTCAATGAGAATTAGAGGTTATTAGTCTAGAGTTCCAAAAATAGATGTGAAAGTGGGAGTGACTAAACATTGTTCTTTGCCTTTTTTCTGTAACCCTTACCAAAAGGTCAGAACCCGCTCCTGTTTGGAAAATCAGAGATATTAAGTCCCCAAGGATGAAATGCACCAAAATCACCAACACAAGCATAAAATGGACTCTGTCAAAATGATAAAGATTTGTGCCAGATTATCTCTATGCCTTATAAAAGCATTTTAAAGTTAGTTACCAGGTGCTGAATCTGAAAAATGTCTTACAAAAAAGGGACAATTTCTCTTTGCTCTACGCCATCTGACTGTGGATTCAGATTCTTGAGGCCCTATAACTCTTACAGTGGTAGTTTTTCAATTTTTAGTGAAATAGATTTGAGTTTTATCCATCAAGAAATGTGGTCTTTAATGATTTGACAGTGTCCCTTTTATTTTCAAGAAGTATTTTTCTTTTCAATATGCATATTTCAATCACTCTATAAGGATAGGAATATTTTACACTTACCATCATTCATCATTCCTTTTGATTCTTTAAATGCTAAGGGTTAGTAACAAGCCAAGGAGGCAATTAGTAAGGATCCATAATTAGAAATCATTTCAAAACAAACAAGTATCAGCAACAGCATGCCAACTATTCTATAATCGTACAGGCAAATTAACTTTAAGACTATCATTTTTATTACAAAGCATTTCTGTGGCTCACACCCATAGTATCCACAGAGGAAACAGATTCAGTTGGGAATACAGTTTCAGATCTACATAGACAGCAAAATGATCTGGTTTGGTCTCACTATGTAGTGATAACCTGTATCTTTCTGAAATTTACAAATTGGAAATTGGAAGTGAGATGCCTCTTTAATGGGATGCCACAGCACCCTTCATTTTGGCCTCACATAAAAGGGCAATGGTGCCCTTGCCCAAATACCACTTGGCTAAGGTAAACAACTCCTTGAGGGACGAAGGAAGGGCCCTTTTTCCTAGAGGTGGGAATATTACAAAAGCAATACTCCTAATTCTTAATGAATAAGAAAAGAAAGAGAGGTCAAAGCAAGAGAAAAACTAAACCAACCAAACCCTAGATCCATCCCAAAGAATAGATGGGCATTCTAATTTCTTTGAGGGCCAGTTCAAAGTATGATTTGATAATAGATCAAGAACATACAAGTTTGTAATAACTACATACCATTAAGAGGTTCTTCTACAGCTTTCTGGAAAATATTTAAAATATATTTACATAAAAATATAATTTGTTTCATGTCCTTATATACTAAAACATATATTCTAGCATTAAACTATATAGGACGGAGTGAATCCTTTCATCTAAAAACAAAACAATGCAGTAATCGCTGAAGCAAAGCTTGCCAAGTCTAACTGGTAGTTTGGTAATAACTGTATTATTCTCCTAATATTCTTTTTCTATGCAGAATTTCCTATCCCACCCACTTCATTCAGTTCAAGAAATCCTAACTTCTCACAAAAGTATTAAAGTGCAAGTATGTAAACAGCAATAGCAGAATAAATAATACAGTTAAGCAAGAGAAGGGAGCAAATCAGAAGCATATTCAAGTCAGACAAAATGAACTCAGTAATGGGAGAAAGGAAACTGTTAGGATTTAAATGTACAGTGGTTGGGTTATCTCTAAGAGGCACTTCAGAAACCGCTGGCTGCTTGGGACCAGGTAGCCATGGAACCGATCTTTTTAGAATAAACGGCTGAGGTGAAGCAAACACACTCTGACCAGCCTGCCCTTTTGGCATGCCTGAGGAAGCTTCTTAGACTCAGAAGCACTTCCTGACACAGACAGAAGACTCTCTCTGGGATTCCAGGTAGATCCATCATCAATCCATTATAGGAAGCTGAGTACAATGCAGTCCTCTCCAGATCTTATTTCCATAAAAGAGCTTTGGGTCTGTCATTGTGATGAGTCTATATTTATCAAGATAGTTTTCTCCTCATTTATCCCCTCCTAAATTTGCTCCTTTTCTTGGAATTTTCTCAGAAAGCTTATTAAAATAATCTAAAGTACAGTGAAAGCTGCAATACAGTTTTTGGGAAGAAAAATGTTTATAAAATGGTGTGGGGTGAATTGTAACTCAGATTTTTCAGCAATATTTACATTCATTTTATATATTATAATTTTAATGAAGTCAACTTAATATAAATTTCTCTTCCTCATTATTAAGCATGAAACTGTCATTTTGTGTATTCACATCAAATGGATCCAAAAGGTGAGGTAATATATTGGAATCAGCTTCCTTCTGATGGAAGAGATAATAACCATTATTCCTACTCATAAACTTTACAATTCTGGATATGAGAAGTCAGTACAATTTTATGAAATCATTTATTCCATCCCATTGATACTTAAATGAGCAAACATAAGTTTTAAAATAGAATTGGACCCATTCACACAAAGGTCATGAAATGACTTCAACATTATCTTAATTTGACGTTACACAAAACAGCAAAATAGTTCAATATTCCAATTATCACTCCTCAGTCTAACCCATCAAGAGATCATTCCCAATTCATTTAATAAACTTTAACTTACCCTAGGAGCTTGTATAGTCCTCTGATTAGAAGCTGGTATAAATAAAAAATAAGAATATGAATTTAATAAATGAAATAAATTAAGGCAATGCAATGTTTAATTTTAAGATAAAATGTTCAGGGCTAAAACTAGAGGGTGCCAGAGATTTCAGTGAAGGAGTTCCAGCTTTGACAGTCTATTCAAAAATACAGAATATTCTTGATTATATGCATTGATAGAAGAAAATGAAGCAAATAATTCACCTACATCAGATAATAAGCACACATGTTCTCTCATTTGTGCAAACCATCTCGCCCCCCAAATCAGCCACTTGCTACACTTCTTGGTGGAAAAATGCTGTCATCTATCATCCCCACCATGGGCGCTCCATCTCTTCCCATTCACTCACTGTTCTTATTCCCTGCAGCCCAACCTGCACGCCTCCTTCAAAACTTCCCAGTTTTCAAGGCTCCAAATGGCCAATAAAATAAAGAAAACATTAAGACTCCTCTGAGTTTAAAAATTTATTCTAGGCAGCTAGTTTCAGCCATGATCAAGCCCTCCCTTCTACAATTCCTCTTAGCTTTCGGGTTGCCCTTTTCACAGCTTCCTAATGGGTTAGTTAATAAAGATGAAGGAATATAAGGCAGGAAGAAAATGACAAAAGGGAAAAGAACTACTCTAGTTGGGTAGGAAACAGAACTGCCTTGAAAAACCAAAGAAGATGCCCAAGAGCAGCTAAATTCTCAATGCCACGCAGTTCCACAAATTCAAAACATCAGCCAGCAACACTGTCTGATATCCAGGAGGAAGGTTATTCTCTTACTGTTCTTTTTTTTATATTTTTTTAAAATAGAATTTCTCACTCCTCTCTCAGTTCAAGAAGTTCTAATTTCTCACAAATAATATTAAAGTTTAAACATAGAAGTAGCGACAGAATAAATAATATCATTAAACAAGAGATGGGAGCAAAAGAAAATCATTTTCAAGTCCTGTGAACTGAACTCAATAATGGAAAGAAAATGTGCTAGGACTGACAGGATTCCATTGTAACCTGGATTGGACGAGAGCAGAGTCCAGCGCTCATCAGCAGACAGGCAGGCCCCAGGACTGCTTTCCTGCTCCATGCTATTTGTCTCTACTATCCCCCACCCCAGCTCTATCAAGTTTCTATAGCTTATGGGAAATGGGGTGGATTCTGACCCAAGGTCAGTCAATCTACAGACTAGTTGACAAGGCTCACTCAAACTGGAAAATGGTAGCTGACTGGCCTGGTAAGGTTCTCACTCTCACTGGAGCCCAAAGGGAAAACAGAAGAAAAGACTAGAAAGCTGGTGATGGGAAGGGAAAATGAAAAAGAAACAAAGTAAACGAGAACTCAAAGCTTACAGTGATAGGTAAGAAAAGCTATCACTGAGAAGACGTGATTGGGGTAAAAAATAGGGGCACAACGGAGAGGCTGAGCTACCTGGCTAACAGGTGAAGAACCAAAGGCAGACGAACTCAGGAACCATAACTGACAGAAAGACACCAATTAAATCTTGTTGCTAAGCGGGAAGGTGATGACCCAGTGCATGGAGAGGTGCTGGAGCTGTTCAGCAGCCAAATTGCACACTGCCCCTCTCTGATGAGGCCGTTACCTGTCTGCACTCAGGACATCCTCTGCTGGAGCTAGGTGTGGCTTTAAACTGACTCCCTCACTGTGGCAACACTTGCAGAGTGGTTTGTCCTTGTGTCCCAAAATGAAGGCAGCCTCTTTAAAGGCACAGAGTGAAATGGTTTGGGAGCATTCCATTTAGCAGCTTCCCAAATAAACAAAGCAGAATTACAGAATTTTGTTAGGGATATCAGGAGAGTTACGTGAATAGATAATTTACTTTAACTAAACCATGCCCTTTTTCTATGGTGTTTTTGTTTGTTTGCTTGTTTGTTTGGGGAGTAGGGATTGAACTCAGGGGTTCTTTACCACTGAGCCACATCCCCAGTCCCCCTTTTGTATTGTTTTTGGGACCGGGGACTGAACTCAGGGGCACTCGACCACTGAACCACATCCCTAACCCTATTTTTTGTATTTTATTTAGAGACAGGGTCTTGCTGAGTTGCTTAGCACCTTGCTTTTGCTGAGGCTGGCTTTGAACTCTGGATCCTCTTGCCTCAGCCTCCTAAGCTGCTAGTATTACAGGTGTGCACCACTGTGTCTGGCCTTTTTTGTTTTTTATATTGAGACAGCATCTCACTGAGTTGCTTAGGGCCTTGCTAAGTTGTTGAGGTTGGCTTTGAACTCATGATCCTCCTGTCTCTGCTCCTGAGTCGCTAGGATTACAGGCATGCGCCACTGAGTCTGGCCTAAAGTTCTGATTGGTCATATGATGGTCAGAGACAATATTTTAGAGTTCTATTTTTGAGTTCAACAGAATTAGTATTAAGAATAGCCAAGTAACTGACCCCCCCATAACATATAAAGAATAGTCTCTAAATTCCAATTTGCAGGAGTAAGAAATGTCACATATGTCTAGACCATTCTGAAAATAGAGATCTATGAAGAACAGTGATTCAAAGGGACACCAGTTGTGATACCTCTAAGTGTATAAAACTAAACAATGCAGATGTTAATTTTACCTGAGTTAATACTGTCCAATGGAGCTACAACACATGAGCCAAAAGAATGATCATGACTAATTGCTATCATGAGCCTAGGTCATATATATATATATATATAAAAAAATATATATATATAAAAATTATATATATATAAAATATATATACATATATATGTATAAAAATTATATATAATATATATGTTATATATATATAATTTTTTTTAAACTAAAAGCCTTAAACATTCTACCGGGCTGACTTGTAATTCTTCTGCATTAATTTTGTTCTCTAAAACACCTGACCACATGACAAATATATATTTCCAGGTTTTGAATTTTTCAGAAACACTTTTTCTAGTGATAACATATATATATACCTTTCCTCAACAATGGCAAGAAAATATATCTGAATACATAAACAAACATGAATATCTATCTATCGACTGATTCTGTATCATTCTAAAACATCTGAGATGTGCAGTAAATATGTTTCTGACTTCAATGGGGCTAATTTGTCAAAACACTAATATATGACCTTATATTGAATTAAGTAGTAATGGCTTTAAAAAACAAACAAGTGCATTTACCCTTACAAATAATAGATATAAGCACCCATTATACCAATAAGCTCAACTCTTTTGAGTTTAGCCAGTTCCTTTTAATCTTTTCACATTATTGTTCCCAGGGTCTTATCTCACTAAATTTATAAAACTAAAATGCTTCCAGCAAGAAGGAAAAAAAGATCCAATAAAAGAAAGACTTAGTGAAAGTCGAAATCCCTATTCTTCAAAATAATAAGGCTATAAATTTAAATTTATAAATAATGAAAAACAAAAAAAGTTAAAATTCTCACTCAACTCACTCTTAAAGAGAGAGCTTGGGTTTTTATTTTTTTTAAATGATCTGAGGATTTTATTGCATTTAAATCAAGACACATTCATTTCTAAAACAGCACATCTACAATAAGTAAAAATTATTTTTGAGACATTCGCTTTTACAAAATACTAAAATTTGCAACATTCATGTTACATATATTCAGATTTACACAGATTATATAAGCAAAACACATTAATCTTCCTAGTCTACCACATTATTCAAAAGCAACTTTCCTGTACCTTTTCTCTTCTTGCCTTTCAACTGACCGAAGGTCTCTCTCTGCACTCTGGCATCAGACAAGTTGATTTGAAAAGTTAATTTAGGATATTCTCAAAATATCAACAAATTGGACTAAATTCTTAAAATAGATACATATATTTATACAGTAAACTATGATAAAGAAAAATAATCTGGGGTGCTTATAGGGACTTTCATTTTAATTCAGAACAGTGACATTTTTAATGATAGTAGTTTCACAGGCTTCTTGGGGACGTAAGCAATGGAGAGGGCGGGAGAACAAGGCCAAAGGTTGGCAGCTAAGCAGTGTCCACTCAAACTGAGGTAGCATCTCTAGACCTCTGGCAACTGTGCTGAACACCTGCCAGAGATGGAGGGCCTGGGGAAGCAAGGGAACAAAAGGGGGCAATCCAGATAGTGAGGGAAAAGCTAGAACACAGAGCTGAGCGTCAGTCAGGGACACCTAATACCACTTGAGTGTTCTGTGAGTACTGCAGTGGCCTGCTGTTGGAGGCAATGAAATCAGCAGTGCGACCCTTAAGAATCAGACACTTGGTGACCGGAAGACTTAACCAGAATGGAATAGCATCAATGGTATGGTAGGACATTCACCAAAGTGACCATGCAAATTCCAGTCTGCTTTAGATGTCTTATTATTTATTTATTATTTATTTGGAGGTTGGGGTCTTTCTAAGTTGCCCAGGTTGCCCTCAAACTTGAAATCCTATCTTAGTCTCCTGAATAGTTGGGTTTACAGGCGTGCACCACTACATCTGGCTTTATAGATGTTTTGTGTTTTATAAGCTTATGTGGCATGAAATTGGGAAATTTCATTGACAAACAACTAAGACTCAAGAACATATAAACTAAAGATAGGTAGATTTTGATATCTTTTAGTTATTTATCTAATAAGCATTGATTAAAGGGGCCAGACAATATGTAACAGAACCAAATGTAACTATCAGTTATCAGGAGCTGGGATTCAGAAATAAAGGTAAAATTTCTTTGAAAGTAATTATGCAAGCCATATGGGAAATTTCTTGACTATATCAATTCAAGTTTTATATTAATTTAAAAACAAACAGTAAAGTTCACCTAATGAAAAGCAGAAACACAAACACTGATTTGTCTACCACATTAATTTGTAACTTCTAATTCTTTTGCTAGGTAGTGAAGAGTTTGCTTTACTTCATAAATAAAAATCAGATTTTTTTTTTAAAAAGGGAGGCTACTATACACCAGATTGAAGGTAATATCATCAGCTTAGATAAGAAACACTAGTTTCAGGCACTATGAAAAGTATGCATGCACTTTCACTGTGTGTGTGTGTGTGTGTGTGTGTGTGTGTGTGTGTTTTCAAAGTTAGAATTTATGCAGAAACCTGTTATTTGAAAACTGGTAGATTAAATATCAAGGTTAGAAAAAAACTGAAGCTAATCCATATACATACTATGAATTTATTTTTAAAATGGTAAAATCCTAAGTTTAAAAACTTACTGCTTTTATTGTATTAACTAAAAATATTTTAACATTGTGCACTGAAGGCCATTATACTATTAAATAAAAAAGTGACAGACTCTGATTTTCAATTCCTGACATATTAGGGGTGTCCCTGTGGCATAAAGAATGCACAAGAGTGATAAGTGACATACAGGTCTCTGCAAAAGAGCTATACCACAGGAATAATGGAACAATTAAAAACCTTTTTCTATGAATTAAAATGGATCCTTTAGAGATCTCTCCCTTTACTTAGCACAAAATAATCTATACATTCTAATATAGAAAGCCATTTTCTTTTAAAGTAGTTCACAATCCAAGCTTTTCATTAATTCATATGCCTTCTACCCTCTTTAATTAGCCTCATTCTAACTCTATTTTCTCACTTTTGGAGTTGTCAATACATTTCTAGAAGAACCAACTCAAAGCATTTCCATGTATATATCTGAAATTATTGGCATATGCTAATAAAAATAAGACTGACTTACCCACAAATTTCATATAAACTAGTCCAAGTAATTCTGCTAGAGCTATGATACCCAAACCTGAAATCAGAAGAGGGCCATGCACTGGTATACATGCTGTAAAAACAAATGAAAATTACTATTAGAAATGCCCATAAAATAAATGGATTTTAAAAAGGAATCAACAAGAACTAATAATGTCAAGTTTTAGGAGAGTAATTCTTGTTCTAAAAATTATTTGCATATATAGAGAATAAAAATATCTTCATTATTAACAACTCAGTCACTGAAATAACTCCAAATTATAATAAGAAAATGTCCTCCTTTGCACAACATACATCTTATCATATGAAGACTAAAGTAAAATAGCATGTAAAGTCTAAGGCATCAACCAATTGGAGACTGGTAATTTTAAAAGTTCTTCCATAATTATAGGCATAAAATTTTGGCTGCCAAAACAATCAGCCCATAAGTCACATATAGCCAATATTCATGGCAATGAAAAAAATACTTTTTCCTCCAGTATTTCCTTGGAGGAAAAATGAGAGTTAAAAAATAAATGTTCACAATACCAAATGCTGGCAAATATGTGGAGAAATAGTAAGTCTTTTTCATTGGTGATGATAATGCAAAACTGTGAGTTGAGTAGTTTATTAAAAAACTAATCATCCCTTAACATATAATCCAGAAACTGCACTCCTTCATATTTACCCAGATGGAGATGAATTATGCCCACACAAAAACATGCAAATGAATATTTATAGTAGCTTTATTCATAGTCACAAAAAAAGAATGCAATCCAGATCCAGATGTTCCTCAATACACAAACTATGGTATATCCACACAATGGAATATTATTCAGTGTTAAAAAGTAATAAGGTATGAAAAGACAAGAAGGGAATGTAAATTCATATTTCTAAGTTAAAGCAGCCCATATGAAAAGGCTACATTCTGTATGATTCCAACTCATTCTATAAAATGCAAAACTATGGAGACAGTAACAAAGTCAGTGTTGTCAGGGATTTGGGGGGAGGGAAGGATGAACAAATGGAGCACAAAGGATTTTTGGAACAGTGAAAATATTCTGTATGACACTACATTAGGGGATGCATGTCATTATACATTTGTAATAGCCACAGAATATACAACACCAAGAGTGAACTGCAAAGGAAGCTCTGAACTTTGGGTGATAATGATGTGTCATCATTGGTTCATCAGTTGTAACAAATGTGCCACTCTAGTATGGGATGTGGAAGGAAGCTGTGACTGTGTGGAGCACATGAAAGGGCTGGAGGATATGGAAACCCAGTGTAACTTTCCATTCAATTTTTCTGTGGGTCTAAAAACTGCTCTAAAAAAAGAGTTCTGTTTCTTAAGGGGGGCGGGGGAAGAAACGAAAAAAGAGCTCTGTTCAAGAAAAATTCAAACTGGAAATACAGGAGAATGAGACTCACCCATGATACAGAGACATAGTCCAACCACAGCGAGCACATAGCCCAGCACCTGAGTGATCAATATGGCAATAGTGAAGGAGGTCATCCCAAAAGCTAGAGGCAGGAAAAGGACAAAAGAGAAGTGGGTTGAGAACACTGATGAAGCAATCACTCCTGCCTGCATCTAGTGCAACCAAGAGCAAGATCCTATGCCCAAGGACTGACTGCAGTGCCTTGTCAGATGGTGGACGCTCTTCCAGAGCCCAACCTTCCACACAAGTGTCAGTCCCAGATCCACACACTCTGCAGCCCTTTACTGTCACAGGACTATGAGCAGGACTGGCAGGTTTTACGCAAAATCCTAGAACAATCCTGCTTTGACCACACTTCTATGCTTTTCTCCATGAATGGCTATCAGGCATGGCTTCTTCGAATGCACAGAAACTGCTCTGGTGGAGTGACCCACTATGCAAACGGGACTGCAAACGTCATGACCTTACCTTGTGCATCTCGATCTGTGGTTCTACAGTGAACTGACACCTTTACCACTCATAGCAAGTCAGAGAGAGGTTCTAAGGTCCAGTGTTAAATGTGACTCTTTAATTACAATGAAAATTAAAATGCAGCGAAAACAATGCTGATTATAGTTAGGAGATCCCCACCATCCTCTAAGGCTACAGTGTCACGATTTGCCTCTAAGTAAAAGAAATATGTTTGCAACTTATAACTTCATCTTGTGGAACTAGTCTTTTTTAACGTAGAGGATTAGCAAATGAAGAGTATGTTGAACCATAAAAAACTGAAATCAGAATATGCAGAGAGTATTAAAAATATGTAGCATGATTTAAATTATAAAACCAGCATCAAATACATACAAAAATCACTTTTCACAAAATAATTAACTGCCTTAAAGATCTAAGACAGCCTTAAATCAATCTGTGCAAGGAAATCACTAAGAATGTAATGGAAGCTCTTTTAATAAAACAGCTTCTATTGAACTATTAAAAAAATATAAGAAAATTTTCACCAAAAGTACTGTTCTTTAATGAAAAAAGGAGACAAAAATCATACTGTTAAAACAAATACCCACCTGTCATAAACACATTGTACTGAAGTAATATTAATATCCCTGTAGAAATTACAATGAAACCAAGTCCTGAAGCATTCTTTACTGAATATTCTCCTGTTAATAAAAAAAATTTGAAAATATGTTCATACATACTTCCTATTCTTGACAAAGTTAAAGCATTTAATTTAAAAATTTCAACCTCAATAATACTCCTACAAACTGAAAGGCTTAAAAATGTTTTACCCAAAATTCACACAAATGAGTAATTATTTTTTGATTATTTAAGACAGAATGTAAACCTCAACATGTAAAATCCTTGAATTGGCTCTATCTCCTCCTCAACTATCTAACAGGATTCCAAATGGGACACTCTGTAGTCATCTCTTACAATTCCCTCCCTTTGCTATAGTCCATCTGTCCCAAAGTCAAATCAACTGTCTTTCGGGCTGACTTCTGAACTTACCTCCTTCTCCCCATGCCCTCAGTACCTCTGTATGTAAATATAGGTGCTGAGTTTATGTTTCAAACTTAATTCCTACACTACCACCTCCTGAAGAAACCACATGGTGTGCTACAGCCCACCACTCTGCATGTCTTTGCTGTTCTTCCATGTGCTCCCTGCCCTTCCTTCCCACGCTCACTCTCATCCCCCAGATGCAGCTGTCACTACAGACAGACATGGTTCCCACATTCTTTCCCGCGTCCACATCTTGGTCAACATGAGACTTGTCTCCATGGTGGGCTGAATGGTGGCCCTGAAGCTGTTTCCACTTCCCAGTTCCTAGAACCTGTGAATATCGCCTTATATGGCAAAAGAGCAAGTGACATTATATGGCCAAAGTTAAGGATCTTGAAGGAACTTATCTTGGATTATACAGGTGGGCCTGAATTTCAATGAGAAGTGTCCTTGAGAGAGAGGAGAGGGGCAGAGAGAAGTCTGCACAGACACACAGAGCAGAAGACAGAGGAGAGGAAGAGGCACTGCGACTGTGGAGAAAGACACAGGCTACAGAATGCCAAGCACTGCCAGGAAATGCTGAAGCAGGAAACGGACCCTCCCTAGAGCCTGGGGAGGGAATGTGGGTCCAGTGACACCATGACTGAGGGCCAGACTTATGGCCTCTGGAGTGGTGAGAGAACTTCTGTTGTTGGAAGCCAACCTGTTTGCCATAATCTGCTACAACAGCCCTAGGAAACATACCCTCCCCCTGGCAGGTTCTCCTTACATCAACCCTTCATGTCCTCATAGCAACTGTGCATCTTACCTGGGACGAAGAGAATGGCTCCAACAATGACAATTGCAGTGAGCAGTAGTCCAGCAATAAGTAAAAGAATGATTTTCTTATTTGTACAATTGGATTTATATTTAAGTGCTAAAAAACAAAACAAAACAATTACAATCACAAGTGAAGTCACTTCTATAAGTTATAAGGTGCAGAGACAAACTGACACCTCACTATAACTGAAGAACCTCTGAGCGACAACTCCTTCAAGTCACCTCACATCTTTACAAAAGACAATGGATAAACAGGATAATGGTAGCATACATGTGGATGCTTAATACACAGGTGACACTTTATTCCCCGCACTTTAAAGAATGAAGTGATATACACCAACTTTCTCAACTGAGGCATTATTTACTTTGGGGGCTAGATAAGCCTTTGTGTGGGGGATGCTTTGTGCATTATAGAATGCTATGCAGAATCCCTGGATTTTATGTTAAGAGATGCTAGTAACAGTCCCCCAGTTATGTCAATCAAAATGTCTTTAGACATTGTCAATGTCCCTTGATGAGCAAAATCACCCCAGATGGACAACACAACACTGATACACATAATGCTGATGGGAAATAACTGGCTAATTAGCAATATTGAGAAAAAGAGAACTAAGTTCCACCTTACATAACATTAGTAAAACATCTGGAAATATGGACACATCATTCTGAAAAACAGGATAGAATAAGCATTGAACAAATCACACCCTTGCAAAATCCTGATGGAAAAAAAATGCTTAAAATTTTCAGCTATTTTAATAAAAATAAACTGCAAAGACTCAACAGGATTCATCATATATATTATTGTTTCTAATGAAACATTAGAAATAACAGTACCTTCCCTGAAATAACAGTGTAATGGATAAGCCTAAAAGTATTTCCTTTAACTCTCTATTGGCCTTTTTTTTGTGTGTTAACATTGAAATTAACTTTTCACCAAGACATTATAAAGGTAACCTAAAATTAGACTGAGGAGTAGAGAGCAAAAAGATATACGATTGAAATTTTGCTGGGTGTCACACACACAGATTTTCTTTGTGCCAGTAATCAATGGGTATCTGTCACAAAGGGGAAAATACTTTAAATGTTGTATTCTGCATTTAATTTTCCTCCACCAAAATGATGAATAGATGAATCATGGTAAAATTAACAATAAATAACCATGAAAAAATCTGCAGGGACCTAAACATTTTTTAAATCTCTACCTACCCAAACTTTATAATCCCAACTCTAGTCTCTTTGGGGGAGACACAGCCTAAGCAGATGCCATTCCTGAAGCTGAGTAACAAATCCATATGAGTCAGAAAAGAGAAATCACAGTAATCTTTAGAAAGCATCATGTGGTAAGTTCCCCAAGTCTTTATTTGACCTGTTACTCCTCCCAGTCCTAGAATGCCTGTGACTACTACTCAGTCTCATCCTAGCCTCCTTATCAGGCTCAGTTCTCACAGTTTCCTTGTCATCAGGCTCAAATACCAGTTAGAATAAAACAGAATGCACAGGTCACAAAAGGCAGACATAGAGAAAGAAATTTTCTCTAGACATGTGTCATGCTTTCCATTTGAATTCCATGCATATTGTTATCTAAACAGAGCTTCAAAGTTCTGCCAAGGGTTATAATATAGAAGCTGCTTCAAATGCCCTCACAAACATTCATAAGAGACTCTTGCGGGTTAATGTGGTAAAGGAGATACTAAGTAACAAATAGTTAAGGCTTGACTTCAGAGTATAATTTCATGTAAAAAGGCTGACTTCTGTCATTCTTAAAGAAAAAAAAGATTTTGAACATCATATAAAATTCAATACCATCAGGCTTAGGATAAAAATAATATGAACAAAACTCAAACCACAAAGAACTACTGTTAGTGTTTCATCATAAAATGGCCTTTTTCTTTTGAGCAGAAGCACCCTGTAGGTTGGAGGCAGCTTTAATTCCTGTTGATTGGTTCAATTATTATTTTCAAGGTTATCTTAAACTTTTCTCTAAGTAAAGCAGCCATTTCCAAAAAACACATTACTGCAGTCTACTTAAGTAACCACAGGCAATGAAAGAACATCTCCATATTTCTTTAGTGGCCCTTTATAAAGAGTGTCTTATGACTCCTTTTCTTTGCTCACAATGACCACATTTTAGAGGTCCCACAGCAACTGTGGGCAAGGTATCTTGCCGTTAGCCCAGTTGTCATTTTCTCAGCTACACTGAGATGCTGTAAAACCCAATAATCTTCAGGCCCTCTTATTAGTGATCTTTTCCAGTCCTTTAATAAGTAGATGTCTCCCTAGTTATCAAATTTATCAAAACATTAGATGTGACAAAGAAAATAAATTCAAGTGATTCCCCAAACACTTGGCATTAAGATAAAAATAATTTAATGTATTCTTAACAGCAGGCTTTTATCAAACTTTCTGGTATGATTTTCTGGCTGCTTAGCAAGACAATCTATGTAATTTAAAAAATCTGCATGCTTTTAAAGATTCCCCTCAGCTAAAACTACTGAGCTCAATACATAAAATGAAATACATGAGAAATAATAGTATTTACATTTTAACAAAAATCTTACAACCTAAGCTCTGCCTGATACAGGATTATCAAACACCAGGGGAAACAATACAATATTTTAATCAACAAATTAGAAATGCTAAAATTTTCCTTTTTCTATTTCAGAATAGATATTGTTTAATTTCAGTATAATTCCAGAGCATATGTAATATAAAATAGTTAAATCTAGCAGGTTACTTCTCGGAAAAATGTTAGGTTGGTTCACTCATTTTTTTCTACAAATGTTTTTTATGTACCTACAAAGTGCCAGACCCTTTTATTAGTCCAAACCAGGGAACAAGCAGATTGCTTTATTAAACAATAACTGACTGAGCACTATCAACCCATGTGACAATCACGACTCTATGTGCTTACGCTGACACTACACAAAAAACCACAAGGCGGCCTTGGGGCCCTCATAGTCTAATGGGTGAGAGTGTGTTTGGGGGATGAATGACAGTTTTATTCCCAAGTCTTCTTCCCCAGTTAAATACAAGGTGAAGGTGTCCTCTAGTCTAAGAAAGCTCCTTTAGGTATTAAACCCTTCCCTTTCACGTGCTGGAAGCAATGATGTGTCCCCCTAGCCATCTAAAGATGATGCTAACGTTAGGATCGATGAGATTTTCTGGTCTCTGTGAGTGACAGGGAGCACATCTAAGATAGAATGCAGGTTGAAGCCGGCAAAATCTAGCATATTTACCAAGTCAATTTGGAGATAAAATAAAATCTATCATGTCAGGTTTTCACGACACTCTAAAGATTGGACTGATAATACTCATACAGGCCCCTAGAAACTACAGTCTACCTAAAAAGATCCAAAACTCCCAAGGATGCCATGCCTGCTCAAAGATGTGACATTTAGTCCCCAGCCAAGCGATCAGTGACTAAGCAGAGACACAAAAGCCTACCAGTGTGATAAAATGCATATTAGATTAAGAATAAATCATAAAGGGAGACAAGAGTTTGATTTAATTATTATACAGCTATTTTCTGATAACTCTAGGAAAGTAATTTAGAATCCTTTTGATATCTGTTGAGCTATAAACAATACTGTCTTAAATATAGGATAAAGTACATATGATAAGTTTTAAAATCAAACTATAATTTCAAAATTTTTAATTATTTAAATTTGAACTACTATTTTAAAAATATTTAACATATTCATGTAAATATACACACACACAAATGAAGGCTTTGTGAAACTGGTATGAGGGAAAAACAAATTGCCAATTATAAATTGGTTACTTGCCA
Source organism: Sciurus carolinensis (assembly GCF_902686445.1). Taxonomy (NCBI): domain Eukaryota; kingdom Metazoa; phylum Chordata; class Mammalia; order Rodentia; family Sciuridae; genus Sciurus; species Sciurus carolinensis. The sequence continues at coordinate 84,583,115 of NC_062221.1, read as the reverse complement.
GAAGGCAAACAAAATAATTTTATTATAAACTCCATGTACTAACCAACTTGCTCTGGTGAAACAACCTTGTCAAAATGAATACTGACTAAATATCACATTCCCACTCTATGGGACCTAGAGATAAAAGAGCTCATGCTTTGTGCAGTAAGTATGTTGAATATAAATGAAGGGGATGTGCTATACATGAATCTCCTTTCCTGATTCCAAGTGTGCCCTGGTCTTGTGGAAAGTTTCACATTTCAGAGTATATGCAGGAAGTTGGGATGAAATGGTTTAGAAAGGGTCAAGAAAGTTGCAACTACATGTCCAAAACAGAGAAAAATGTTCAACTTTAGTTTTATTCAATTCCTCCTATAATAAAATCAGTGCATAACCACATGACTTAATAACAGAAGGTGATCAAGGACCAAGGGAAAACACCGCGAGTTCAAGATTATTGAAGAGAATTCACAACAAACTTCGTTATTAGGTCCTATTATTGGGGGATAGCAATCAGGTCACAGAATGATTCCTTATAATATTATATATTAGAAGATTTTACCTTCTTGCGTAGATACTTCCAGTACACCTCAATATAGGTCCTCACCTCTCCGGAATGATCTTTTCACCAATGAAGAAATTCCCTGCTCTTTTACTTCTCTTAAATGTGCCTTTGCGGCCTAACCACTTTCATTAGTGAGCTAGTCCTCAAGTCTGGACTTGAAGACTTAGTAGAACCTCAAGGCTGTTGCCTTGGAGAATTTTTTTCCTTGAATTTCCCAACAATGATTTTCACAGGAACATCTACCCAAATACCTCTGAGTAGTAGCCAAAATCCTTGTGGAATAAGCTTGAGTAGGGGTGAGAAAATTAGAAAATGGAAGATGTCTAGAAAACAAGAGTTGAACTATAGCAGTCCTCACCACACACAGTTCTGATGTGAATGAATTCCAGTTACCATCATTTAGTTAAAAAACACAAGTCCCCCAAAATATAGTTCAAATTTTGGTTACCACAATATATTAACTGAGTAACTACACAGAGTACAGACTTCGCTGCTATCTGTTCAGTCTACAAGTCACTACATAAATAGCAGATGTTCACCGTGATCAGTCACATCACTTCTGAAGACTGTTGCCAACTGGTCACTGGTCACTGCACATCTGTTCTTCAGTTCAAGTGTATAGATGTTATCTCATCTCCCAGTGGTAAACCCACGTGCTACTTTATAATGGATTATCAAAAGGAAAATGAGCAAGAAAGAAGAGCAAAGAAATGAAAAGAAGGATGCTAGATTTGAATTTCGATTGGGCCCTAAGTGGAAGAGCAGAAAAAACAGCTGACTGTGGGAATGCGCATGCTCAGGACGCAGCCAGAGCAACTCAGTGAAGGAGACTCACTGGTATGAATGAGGAGGGTGAGGAGGACAGACAAAAAGAAATAAGATGTCCTGGAGGAAGTGACTCTGACAAAAGCAAAAGCAAAAACCATGTCACACTGAAGGGACTCCCAGAGATATTTCATGACATTGACACTATAAAGAATAAAATGTTGAAACCCTGATCAAAACGGGAGGCTGACAATTCACCAAGGCAGAAAAGATGTGTGTTCTGTATTCAAAGTTACATACTAAGAATACAAGAGTTGTTCAAATGTGTCTGACAAACATTTTAATCTTCAATGTTTTTAATATTTTAATTTACCATGTACTAAAAATTAATTTGACTTTTTTCATTTTCCAATGCAGTTATTATTGATAATACAAAATTTTTAATGCTTTGAAAAAATATTTTTAAGGTCATAAAAAAACAGTAACTTTCCCAATGTTTATTAAGATTGCTCTGCAGAGTTTTAGCTCACATGGTAGTGTTTATGGTTTCCCAGATCTGTGCAAAGCAAAGACTCCAATACATGACAAAAGTTCAAGGAAAGGAAAAGGAAGAACAGATAGGCCTACTTCAAAGACTTTCAAAATGTCAGCCAGTTCTTTGAATACAGTTGTACCTTAATCCTACAGGAACCAGAGGACTAGGTGGGCAGCCCTAGCAATCATACATCAACCATCTCAATGATGGAAAGAAGCTGTTGTGAGATCAGAGAGTAAGGATGAAGACCATGAAAAGTTAGCAGGGAATTTAATCATCAACAAATCTGGAGTAACAAATTGTGAGTTGGTATATTTTCAGAATAAAAACCAAGTGTCTGAAAGTAATATTATTGGTTAAGATTCAGTGCTTAATTCTAGTCATCCCTGAGTTATTTGCTAAGCACAGAGATTCTTCTCTAAAGTGTTAAAGCCAAAGGTGAAGGGTATTAGAGTAGTTCTCTGTTAGTGAACTTTGTCTTCAAAATGTGGTCCAGGGCTCACCAAGGCTTGGCTTGACTCCTTCCTTAGCAGGACCAATGGCATCCTGAGATGCAGCTTAAGACACAGCTCTGGTACGCAGAATAGCATTTCACCACATAATTGTCATAGATTTTATGTTAAACTTTTTTGCAAAATAGTGGGGTGGGACAATTATGTAAAGCTTCTTTTAAAAAAAAAGTTCCAGTATTACTTAAAAAATCATTTATTACTAAACTGTCTTTGGTGCATGATTATGGTACACAGAATGCTTGTGAATATATGTTAATGCAGTGTCAACAATTATGCAGTGGAATACAGAAACTCCTTATCCTCAAGTGACAGCATAGTGCACTGTCCTTCCAGGAAGTTCAGCCACACAAAAGTCTAGGTTTCATCTTGGACCACAAAAGACCCACATGCAGAGCTGTATAAACCACTCAGAGAAATATCCTATAGTCAAGTGCAGACCATAAACGGTCATCAGCAAAGTTAAGGAGAACTAGAAATACAGAAATTAAAGGCCAGGGATCTGAGTGACTGTTAACACCACAGGGGCTGTGACGTCCTGGATTCCAAGAAAGGCACAAGAATTCATTTAGGTGGAAAACACAGGTGCTCCCCTCTTTGGCAGAATGCCAGGCCATAACCAGGAGGCCTCTTACAATGGGCTCCAACAGAAAATTTGGTTCAGATCAGGGGCGGCACAGGAAGACACACTGTCCCCTCTACTGTGACTGACGTGCAGGTCTACGAGCCAGGGACGATGGGCGCTAACTTCCACATCTCAAGCATGGAGCCCAGTACCTGCAATCAGTGGGCACCCTGTCCCAGGTATTCATACAGACAAATTAGATCAACATTCTGCTTATCAATAATGGTCACACCTACTCAGAGTGTGTACCTACATGGGGTGTTAGCCTTCATAGAAAGAAAACTCTCAAACTCAAGGTGGGGAGGCAGCACAGGGTAACAGTAAACAAACAGCAGAATTCAAATCCCAGGGCTACCAGGAAACACCCAGGTGGCTGTGGGCAAACTGCCTAACCCGATCTGTGCCTCAGTTTCTCCTCTATGAGATGGGAATGACAACAGTACCTACACCCAAAGTCCATGGAGAAGTCAGTGTGATTTCAGGTACAGCATGTGTGGCACCGTGCCTGTCCCACAGGGCAAGGGGTCCACACTTAGTTACTATTATGATCAACACCTCTAAATGGGAGGCCAGGCTAGATGGATCCATTGTGGAGGAACCTATTCCACACACACACAGACACCACGTTTACTTGTTTAAGATGTGCCAAAATAATAAACCACCACCAAAATAGTTCTTTAGGTTAATAAACATGAACCTAGAAAACCTTAAAATATAGTAGTGGAAAAAAAATGTAAAAAAGAACATTTAACCTCACAAACACAAAATTGAAAATTAAAAGAAGATGCTTTTTAACCCATTGAATTAGCAGATTTTAGAATTATAATGTCAGGACTGTGAGGTGAAAGACAGGTATTCTCAGCTGCAATGGTAGGAACTGATGTGATGGTTCTGGAAAACATTTTGGCAGCATGAATCACAAGGCTTAAAATATCTCTGCCACCTCTCAGCTTACATATTGTTAGCAGAGTTATTTTCATAGTATTAAAAAACTTGGAAACATCCCCAATATCCATCAAGATGAGAGGTAGGTAAATGATTGTACATCCATAGAAATGGAGAAGAGTTCTAATGAGCGTTACAAAGACATCCTGAAAATTAGGGTGTGTAAGAACATAAACAGCATGAGCCCATTCATAGTTTCCATGTTTTTTGCTTTTTTGTTTTTTGGTACTGGGGATTGAACTCAGGAGCACTCGACTAATGAGCCACATCTCCAGTCCTATTTTGTATTTTATTTGGAGACAGGGTCTCACTGAGTTGCTGAGGCCGGCTTTAACTTGAGATCCTCCTGTCTTGGCCTCCTGAGCTGCTGGCATTACAGGCATGTGCCACCACGCCCGGCATGGTTTCCATTTTTAAAACAAAGATAACAAAAAAACAAAGACGATAACAGAATGAGACAAACATCATTACCCTATGTACCCGTATGATTACACAAACGGTGTGACTCTACTTTGCGTACAACCAGAGAAACCTAAGTTGGTACCCCATTTGTGTACAATGAATCTAAATTAAAACAAACAAACAAAAAACAAAGACAGGGAAACAGGAAATTTTCTAGGACACACCAATAGCTTATTTTTAGGTTTGTGACGTGCAGATGACTTTTGCTTTTTCCTATAACTTCCTATATTCTACAAGGTGTTCTAAGGTGATGTGTACAGCCAGCCCTCCACATCTGTTAATGTGGAACACTGTGAACCTGAAATGTTAAAAAAAAATTATATCTGCCTTGAATATGTACAGACTTTTCCTTATCATTCCCTAAATAAATAGCATATCCACTATTTATGTAGCATTTACGTCGTACTATAAGCAACCTAGTGATCTAGAGATGATTGACAAGCACACAGGAGGATGTGTGTGGGTTAAATGCAAATGCGATGACATTTTATAAAGCAGGTGAGCATCAGTTGATTTTGGTATCTGGTGCAGGGTGTGGCAGAGTGGGGGGGTGTCCTAGAACCAGTCCCCCATGGACACTGTATTACTTTTTAAAGTCAGAACAACAACAAAAAAAGTAAAGTTTACTTTGTAAAATTTAGTTGAACGAATTTACCTCTGCTTCATTCCACTAAATGTAATTTCACTAAGGATAACACCATGATCAGCAAACTTCTTCATGAATCCAAACTCAACAAATCACACTAATGTGAAATAATTTTATAATCATAAAAAGTTTTTGTTTTTCCCTGCCCAAATCATATGACTTGGCCCTTAAAGCTCGGTCTGCCAATATGACTGCATGCTTTCCCTAACAACATGGAGGACAGAATAGGTCCTGATGCTGTACCAGTTTTTTTTGAAGGCTTTATTGAAATTCTAAGATAATTTCCAAAAGAGGTCTAGACACCTTTTCAAGGTAAGAGTTGTGAGCTGTCTTGACAGTTGGCACTGTCAGTCCTTTGTTCCCCTCTTTTTTTCTTTTAGACAAAAAAGTTGAGAACATCTCTGAAACCACTAGCATTTCCGAGGGTTATACAATGAGTAAAGCTCTTAAAATATATTATCAGTCATCTCTCTTAACATTTTTACATATCACTGAGGATACACACAGCTTAAACTTTTGAGGAAAAGTAAAATTCATAACAGATACAATAGGCTAATCCACTGCAACATTTTACTGCATTTCACTTTTCTAAAAGTCACAGGATAAACTAAATCAGCATTATTTACTCCTTCTGTATAGATGCTTATTGGTCTTCAATAACTATTCAGTGCTATAGGGAGAGTAGGAATCTTACATCTTCAAAGTCAAAAATAAGTTTAGAACATCACCTCAGAAATCCATTAATGTAGTAAATTTTCTTTACCAAGCAGGTATGGCCCTATGGTTGAGTGTGAATGTTAACCATAATGCAGATAACCTATTTACCTTGTAATGGAAGTACTATACTGTTGATGCTCAATCTGACACAGCATTAAGATTTGCCCTGAGGTTTGGTTACATGACTATCACAGCAAAGCAAGATCAAAGAACACAACTCTCCCATGGCCGCTTCCTTAAGGGCTACAAAGCTGCACATTGAAGATGATAAAACATGGTTCAGTGGGACTTCTCCATGGGTGAGCACGTGTCTACAGAGAAGTTCAAACTGGGAAAATGAGGAGAGGGGAATCCTAATGCTCCAGAGGATCACATCATGCTGTCTTAACACTAATGTGGTCTGTGACCATCTGTTCATCAAATAAAATGTATGTAAATATAAAAATGCTACATGACTTAAGGTGCTGCTATTACTAGTAGTCCTACTATTCATTCTTTAAAGATGTAGAAAACAACAACTAATTTAAAAAATCCACCTTTTTAAGGATTAAAGGTGACCTGTAGCAAAATATGGGGGACAATATATACTTCAAGGAGATTGTTAGTATTGAAGCCACATTACTTTCATTACTCAAATAACACTCTACCTAATACAACTTCAACAAAATATTTTACTAGTATAACCTCCTAGAAATAACAATTTCTTCACCAAAGCATTAAAAAAAAAAAAATAGAAATAAATACTTACTTAAAATGCCAAATTGTCCCCAGAACAGAAGTATAGCCAAAATTGGGAAAATAACAACGAGAATATTTTCATTTGGAGAAAACCATGACACTGAGAAGAAAGAAAACAAAAAATGACAATTAATCTTTATTATAATTACTTTAAATCTCACTAGCAGTCTCAAATATATCTTATGTAGAGGGACAATAAAAATAACCAACTATGACCTTAATTCATACACATATGAGAAACAAATTTGTAAAACAGATTTTGTTAAGTAAACAAAAGCCACAGCTGTCTGAGTGTCTCTCTCCACACTTCTCCCAGCCTGAGCTCTATGGAAGGAGGCAGCCCAGCACAGCAGCTGAGCACAGAGCTCTGGGCCACGCCGCTGCCGGGGTTTGAAACCCAACTCTGACAATCTGAGACAACATCCCAAAGCCTCTGTTCAGCATCCTTGACTGTTACACAGGTATGACAGGGCCTACCACTTGAAGGACTGCTGTTACCTGTGACCATTAACAAAGTTAACACAGATGAAGGGCTTAAAGCAGTGGGTGGACTTACCAAGTGCTCAGCTAACGTTAACTACCACTCTCACGTGTTGGATACCCGTATGCATGAGGAGCCTAGATTTACCTTCAAGCATCAGTGAAGTGCTCCTGTACGGACCGGCTCAGGGGACCCAGGTGAGGGAGCTCGCTCTACCACTATGTCCCTCCCCTTAGTGTGAGTAAGACAAGACAGGTGAGCCCTGTCTTTCCTCAAACTGACTGTGGAATAGAAGCCTCATTCATAATAATTAGATTTCAAAAGGATCATTTACACATAAACACGAGAAGCTCTGGTTATTAAGGAAGCTGTTATTAAGTGGGTCACATGTTACTTACATGGTGAAAATGTATCCACACATCCTATATAAAGGGAATTGAGATATTAAGACTTCAAATAAAATTTGTTGAGAACTTTTAAAAAATTAAGTTTAACTGCATCTCATAAACCCTTAAAACTGTAATTTAGCTATGAGATTTCTTCTATAACAATAAAGCCAAGTAGAAATAAAGCATTTCAAAGTTTACCGGTACAGGGTGGAAGAACCCTTTTCAATACAGTCCCCAGCAAGTGCTGGCATTCCTGTGAGATCAATATATGTATTCAAATCCTCCATTCTTCTGCCCTCAGTATCAGCATGTGAGGAACTTCATGGGTTTTCACTCCACAATGATAGCCATGTACTTCTATTAAGCTTATAATGTTAGACCATGATAAAATGCTTACATTAATCCTGGGAATGTAACGACATTATAAATTTTATCTTGGTCCTATAAGCTTTTCAGAATCTAGCATATTCTCCTATCCATATTAGATACTCAACACATTTGCTGTTGAATGTTACAAGACAGTTTAGTGAGTGAATGGAATATAATTTTTTGATGCTCCTTGGTTGCAGAAAAATACCAGGAGAGATGTTTTTAGATACTGAGTCAATAGCCTAATTTCCAACTGTATAACTGAACATCATCCTATACCAAAGAAAACACACTTCAATACAGCATAAAATCCTACTGGGAAAAAATTTTGTGCACTATGCTTAGGTTTTCATATCTAATGCCCAGAGGATTTTGTAAAAGCTCTATGATCTAATAACTATGCTTAAACAATTTACTTTTCTTAACTGACTTTCTCTATTATTTTACCTTGAGTTATGTACATTAACTATTTAAATACTTAAAACTATCATGAGAAATTATTAACTCTCACTTAAAGTTGAGGAGACTAACGCACAGTGAAATTAAGGATTATAAGCATCTGACCTATCCATGTCCCAAACTCACCCTGATGGCCCCCTCACACACCCAACCTCCCCTCTCTATTTTCCTCATTTCAGTGGTGATAACTCCATTTCTTCAGATGCACAGGTGCATAATCTTGAGTTTTACATGACTCCTTGGTTTCTCTCATACCCACATCTAGCTGGGCAGCAAATCCTGCTGGCTCTACCTTCAGATATAACCAGTTGCTGTGCAGGGTGAGCTGATAATAAAACACTCATTCCCCGCTGTTCCCTGCCCCTACCCACAATCTGAGGATCTATTAACAGATCTCTATTAATAAAAATAAGAGGTGCATTCAGCCCTGTTCAACTACTAATTAGTCACTTATTCCACAGCAGCATTTGTTGGAAGCCCACCACGGCACCCCTTCTTCTAGGCTCTTAAAGGTCCAACAGTAAAAGATGCAGGAGTTCTGAGCTTGAGGAGGGGGGACGAGTGGAAGACAGACTCTTGGAGGCAGTACAAAAAGGCCCCCAAGGGGAGGACCTGGAACTGAGCCTCGGGTGGGGAGGAGCCTGCCGTGTGAGGACAGGGAAGAGGAGATGCCAAAGGAACAGCAAGGCAAGGAGCCACATGATGGAATTTAGTGATAGAAGATCAGATTCAAAGGGCTTGGGGGCAAGATCATGCTGGGTCTTAACAGTTTGTTAAAGGAGTTTGTATGTTATTCAGAGAGCAATGACAAGTGGCTGGAAGGTACAAATACAGAAGAAAAATGATCTCATTTAAAATCTCCTTTGGCAGTCATGTGGAGAATGTATCCCGGAGAAGCTGGACCTGTCTGAAATCTATGGCAGTGGTCACTCTTGTTGGCCATGACCAACAAACCCCATCCCGAGTTCAGTTTTCCTTATCACATTTAAAGATGTCACAGAACTGCTCCAAAGGGAGGTGACTAGAATGGGGATCCTGAAACCGTCAGCAATGATGAAAAGAATCAGGAAATCAGGGATTTTAAGCCCAGGCAAGAATAAACCTGGGAGAAATGACATAGCCTTCGCAGTGAGTGAGAACTTACAAGGGACCACGTTCTAGCCTGACTTAAGGGAGAACTGGAACTGCATGATCAGGGCCCAAGACCTTTAGCAAGCAACAGTGCCTCCTCATGCCACAGCTCCAGGTAACAAGTCAGAATGGCCGACTGCCCGCATGGAACAGAAGTAACCTGTGAATCAGATGGTGAGACAGACTAGACGATTCTTCAATGACTCCAAGATTCTATGCAGAAATAGTGAGAAAAATAAGAGAGCAATTTGATGACAGAGATTATAGAACAAAAGCTACTACTAAGTGACTCAACTGGAGCTCATCAGAATCACCTAGAAGGTTATTCAGCCTCATACATGATATCCCTTCTGCCACCCCAAGATTTTCACATGTTCCCTGATAATAAGTATGAGAAGTTTGGGGATGCTCATGATTCTCAGCTTAAAATCACTTCTGCAGATTTCTGCTGGAGTTTAGCTTCAGTCACTGACATGAATGTGCTACCTTTCTAATTTATTGTGGTAAAAAAACCTGAGAATCACTGAATTGGACGTTTAAGAACCAATTAAGAAACGGGGAAAAACAATGTTTTATATAAAACCACTTATATGTCCATTAAGTTATTGATTTGTTATGGTACTACTGTCAGATGATCTTTTTCCCCAAAGGGAGAATGAGACAAGATACTTCTCTAAGATCGCTTTCAGCTCTGAATTTCTACGGCACTAAGAAAATAAATTAAGCATAAAATGAACTAAGAACAGTATCAGATATCTTTCTGTCTTGTGATTACAAAAGATAATCCAAGGGCATTCACGCTCTTATTCTGCCCAAGCTGTGGCTGACATCTCTGTCCATCACCCTCCCCCAAGCTCCCATTCCTGCTCAGGAGGAGTGGCTCCCAGTAAAAAGAACTTTCTACCAGCGGAAAGGCAAAGAAATGGTATTAGAGGACGTGGTCTGGGATGAGCATCTAACTTTTGCTTGTATGCCTAGTATTTTTAAAACCCAGGACCTCACTTTTCCTAATCTTGTGTTCAAAAATGAGAACATTGAGAAGGTGGAGGGACCGCTCTGATTAACTGTGTCTCTCCTTCAAATACATAACGCAAACCTCCACAAACAGAGAGAACACCAGTTCCCACAAAAGAAGATCATAATAAAATTTAAAACACCAAAATTCAAACCAGATTTTTACTGGATATTTCAGAACTATATGGATTTTATTTTTGATGTGTCAACGTGGCTGAGCAATAGTTCTCAGTTATTTGGTCAAACCCAGAATTCTAAGGTGGCCTCCCAAACCCCTGACATCCACACCTGCATGCTTGCTTCTTCTTGTAAGACTGTAAACATGTTCATTTCCATAAGTATGTTATGTCACCTGGAAGAGGGAATTTGCTGATGTAATTAAGGTCCCTAATCAGTTGACATTAAGGAGATTATCCTTGAGGAATAGAAGGCTGGCTTTATCAAGTGATTCCTTAAAGATTCTTGAATTTTCTTGGAACAGTAATTCAGCATTTGAGAGGGATCTGACAAGAGGAAGAGTCTCCTTCTCTGTTTTTAAGTATGCAAGGACATATGTGGCAGAGAATGGGACTGACTTCCAGGAGGTGGGAGAAGTCCCTGGTGAATATCCATTAAAGAAGCAGGGACCTCAGCCCTGCAATGAGAAGAAACTGAATTCTGCCACAATTATGTGAGTTTGAAACAGGCCTCAAACTCCAGAGAAAAACACAACTTGGATCAATGACACTCTTCACAGAACTAGAAAAAAAAAAGAAAAAAAAAGTCCTACAATTCATTTGGAAGAATAAAAGACCTAGAATAGCCAAAATAATTTTAAGCCAAAGGAGCTACGTTGGATGCACCAAAATATGTGATTTCAAATTGTACTACAGAGCTATGGTACCAAAAACCGCATGATACTGGCATAAAAACAGACACATAGACCAATGGCACAAAATAGAAGACACAGAGACAAACTCACAGAGACACAGTCATCTGATCCTTGACAAAGGTGCCAAAAACATATACTGGAGAAAGATAGCTTTTTAAACAAATGGCATTGGGAAAACTTGCTACCCATTTGTATAAGAATGAAACTAGACCCTTATCCTTCACCCTTCACAAAAGTCAACTCAAAATGGAACGAATACCTAGAAATTAGACTAGAATCTATGCAACTCCTACAAGAAAATGTAGGGTCAATACTCTAGCATTTAGGCACAGGCAATGACTTTCTTAATAGTACCTCAAAAGCTCAGGAAATAATGCCAAGAATTAATAAATAAGATAGCATCAAATTTAAAAACTTATGTACAACAAAGGAAGCAATTAGGAATGTGAAGAGAACCTGCTGAATAGGAAAAAAATCTTGGCTAGCTACTCTTTTGACAGAGGATTAATATCTTGAATATCTAAAGAGCTCAAATTAACTTCACATCAAAAAAATCAAATAACCCAATTGATAAACGGGCAAAACAGATACTTCTCAAAAGAAAAAATACAAATGGCCAACAAATACGTGAAAAATGTTCAACATCATTAGCAATCAGGGAAATGCAAATCAAAACTACATGAGATTTCATCTCATCCCAGTCAGAATGGCAGCCATCAAGAATACAATAAATGTTGGAAAGGATGTGAGGAAAAAAAAAACAAAACTCTTTTACATTGGTGGGACTATAAATGGAAATCAGTATGGTCCCTGAAAAGGCTAGGCAAGGAACTACCGTATGACCCTGCTATGCCACTCTTCACTATTTATCCTTAAGAATTAAAGTCATCTTCTACAGTGATACATGCCTACCCATGTTACAACAGCACAATTCACAATAGCCAAACTATGTGTCTATGAACAGATAAATAGATAAAGAAAATGTAGTAGTATATTTACAAAATGGAATTTTACTCAGCCATAAATAAAAAATGAAATTATGTCATTTGCAGGAAAATGGATGGAACTAGAGGCCATGTTAAGCAAAATAGGTCAAACTCAGAAGGTCAAGGGTCATATGTGTTTCTCTCATAAGTGGAAGCTAGAGAGGAAAAAGGAAAAGGAAGGTGGGGGCGGATCTCATAGAAATCAAAGGGAGATGAGTAGAGGAAAGGGACCAGAACTGAGAGGCAGGGAGGGAAGGGGGAAGTATTGGAGAATGATGTTGGCCAAATTATATTGTTACATTGTGCACACGGAGGAATATGTAACAAATTCCATCAATATGTACAACTATAATGCACCAATAAAAACTGTGGGAAAAAAAAAGAACACAACTTGGCCAACATTTTAATTTTAGTTTTGTAGAATTTTGAGCAGAAAATACAAATAACCAAATCAATAAATGAGCTAAGGAACTGAGCAGACACTTTACAGAAGAAGATAGACAACTGATCAACGAATATATGAAAAAAGGTTCGACATCTCTAGCAATTAGAGAAATGCAAATCAAAACTATCCTAGATTTCATCTCACTTCAATTTGAATGGCAATTATCAGGAATACAAGCAACAGCAGGTGTTGGTGAGGACATGGGGAAAAAGGTACACTCATACATTGCTGGTGGGACTGCAAATTAGTGTAGCCACTCTGGAAAGCAGTATGGAGATTCCTCAGAAAACTTGGAATGGACCCACCATTTGACCCAGTTATCCCACTCCTCGGTTTAATCCAAGGACTTAAAATCAGCGTACTACAGTGACGCAGCTACATCAATGTTACAGTAGCTCAATTCACAATAGCTAGATTGTGGAACCAACCTAGATGCCCTTCAATAAATGAATGGATAAAGAAACTGAGGTATATGTACATAATGGAATATTAAACAGTCATAAAGAAGAATAAAATTATGGTATTTGCAGGTAAATGGATGGAGCTGGAGAATATCATGCTAAGTGAAATAAGCCAATCCCAAAGAACCAAAGGCTGAATATTTTCTCTGATAAGTAGATGCTGATGCATAACGGGAGGGGGCTGGGGGTAAGGGAAGAATGGAGAAATCTTGGATTATGTAGAAGGAAATGAGGGAAGGGGAGTGGGCAGGTGAAAGGAAAGATGGTGGAATGAGACAAACATCACATCATTACCCTATGTACATGTATGGCTGCACACATGGTGTGACTCTACATTGTGAACAACCACAGAAATGAAAAGTTGTATTCCATTTGTGTACTATGAATCAAAATGCATTCTGCCATTCTGCTGTCATGTATAACTAAATAGAACAAACGATAAAAAAGACTGTGAATTAATACATGTGTATTGTTTTAAGTTTCTAAGTCTGTGGTTATGTACTGCATAGCACTAGAAAACTAATAGGAGGACCTTATGGTGCCTTTGTCGTTACAAAGAAAATGTATATCATGTTGACAAATGATGGAATTGGCAACTCTGCTGAACTTGGACTGACTTTTTTGAGGGGTTGCTGAGGAGCAAACCCAGGGCCTCGCACATGCTAGGCAAGGTGTCTACCACCGAGCTACACCTCCCAGCCCGTGAATTGACCTTTTTTTTTTTTTAAACAAAATCTTAATAGTTTACACAGAGTAAAATAAAATTTAAGCTCTCAATGTTTTTTGTATTATAAATTGAAAGAGAAATATTATTTTTTCTCCTTCTTTTAAAAAGTTTTTAATACATGTATATAAGGTAATAATCTCTGTCTCATTCTACCATTCTTCCTGAAATAGAAATATTATTAATAATTAATTTTATAAGTACTATTATTTACGTTTAGTATTTCAGTTACTTATAAGATATTTTCACAAAGGAAATGTGTATACACTATGGTTGTTTTAAAGCCAGAGAGATGCAGGCTACAATTCTGGCAGTGACTCTGACCTTGAACAAGTACCTTGAGTCTCTCATGTACTAAGTGGTGAGACCTGCATCTGTGTTCTAGAGTTCTTTAGAAGAACACAGGGCATGACATATAGTACCAACATATAGTACCATATGTGTATTATATACACATGAGGTATCTAGTAGGTGCTCAAATAAATAAATAAATAAATAAATAAGTGCCAGGTCATTTTGTGCTTCTTCCTTGATGTAGTAACATTTTATTCATCACTGAATCCACCATGTCTAGCACACTGTCACATAGTAGGCACTCAAGTCTTTGTTAAGGAAGAGAGAGATTATTTATGACAAACATTCCTGTAATTGAGATGGCATTCTCACTGTACTGATAAAAAACTGAGGGGTAGATAGGTTGAACTTCTTATCTGAGTTTTGTAAGCTAGAAAATGATGAACTACAGAAAAACAGCTTTCTAAATTCAAGAACTGTGCTCCCTCCATAGTGCTATACTGTCCACTAGCACCAGAGGTCTACGAAGTCATGTCTCATAGACTGTGTTCATGTACACTTGACTCTCATGCTCCAGAGAAGGGTGCACTGAATGGTTTCCATTACCTGCATTCTATGAAGTAGAATTCAATTCGCATTGAGTAATTCCTATTCCTCACATATACCTATTTTTGCAAAAAAAAAAAAAAAAAAAAAAAAAAAAGTACAATGCAGTAAAAATAGTTTCTAATGCCTAAATTCCCGAAGCCTACATGATGGGTGTCATTATTACAACAAATGTGTATTTCCCAGCAAGAGTCCTGCCCTATTGAACCTTTTGGTGCAGAGGAACATTTTATTTTTCAAATTAAAAACAGTGGCACAACAGTGGAACCAAATCATGGCTAAGATGTGGAGAAACTAGATCACTTGTGTTGCTGATGAGAATGTAAAATGGATTAGCCATTCTGGGAAATGAAGCATACACTTACCATACAACCCAGTAATCCTACTTCCTGAAATGGATCAGAGAAACTAAATATATATCTAAACAAGAACCTGTACACAACAGTTCACAGCAGTTTCATTTGTGATAACTCACACCTGGAAGTAACCAAATGTCCTGCAATAGTTGAATGGCTAGACAAGTTATGATAAATCCACACCACTGAATACCACTCAGTTAAAAAAAAAAAAAAGTGAGCAAATAAAAATAAACCAAAAGACCAAAACAAAGCAACAAAAGAACCTAGGCACTGATATTTGCAACAACGTGGATAGATCTCAAGGGTACTGCACTAAGGGATCGAAGCCAAAATACTGGAAGGTCTTCTATCATATGATTGCATTTATATAACACTGACCAATTAGTGCTTGTCAGGTTAGGGGTAATGGAGGTGGGGGTGTGACTATGAAGGGTTAGATAAGGAAGCAATTTGTGTTGATGGGATAGCTCTCTAATTCTGACTAGTGTGGTAGTTACACAAGTACCATGTGCAGAAATGACAGAGAATCACTCACACACACAGTATGGTTGTGAACTTCCTGCTTTTGATATGGTGCCACACACAAGATGGTACCTTTAGGGGAGAGTGGAAGAAGGGCACACAGCACCTCTCTCTGTGTGATTCTTCCTGTGAATCAATCATTATTTCAAAAAAGAAAAATAGTGCAAAGTCAAATGTATCAATCCTTTGGCAGAATGTTCTACATTCTCTATAACAAAAATAACAATTTCTCATTTTAATATAAGTTTTTATATGGTATTTTAAAAACAAAGAAAAAACAACAGCATGCAAAATATAACTTGTCTTCATCTCAGATACTGTTATTCCCTTCCCAATCTTCTTTATTCCATCTTCTGACCTTTTAGGTCTTGGTTCTTAACAGTTTTCCTCTCAGTGATCTACCTTGCCTCCACAGTTACTGACACCCAGGACTTGTTCTTTCACTCCCATGAAACACTTCATTCCTCCAAAAAATTTCAACCATCTCCCTCCAGGTACTCACAATGTATGGGTTTGACCAATTAGCTCTCTTCTGAAATGTGTACATTTAAAAAGAAATCTCCTTAGTCCACATTAATATCAATAGTAAAAGTTACAAGGTAAGCAAGATTTCTGAGCATGAAAGCCTTCCAAAATCTTCTTGCCTACTCTGAGCCACCCCCTGCCTGTTCTTCCTGCACACAAATCCCTCTCACAATATTCCACACCAGTTTCAGTAACCTGATAACCTTATAATATGAACATTCCAGGAAAACAAGTAATACTTGCGACACATTGGTTTTCAGAGAACTTCTAACACATAGGTTTCATTAGATCCTGGAGAACACATAAAAGTAAGCATCTACCTATTTTCATCCCCATTTTAGAGATGAAGCAACTTGGACTCAATGAAGCAACTTCTCAAGATCACACAGTAAACAGTAAGACGCTGATTCCCAATCCTGAGCAATGTCAAAATACTTCATCAAACTAAACACCCCATTCCCAGTCAGGTAAAGAGACATAACAGTAAAAGGTGGAAGTACAGAAGGACACTAGTTGATCTAATTGAACTGTTCTGATCCCATTTAGAGCAGAGACTCTCAAAGTATGGTCAATCCTAAGATCAGCAATATGCTGGGTGATGTGAAATAGAGCTTTGAAAATGTAAAGCTAAAAACCCCTTGTGTGTGGATGAAGAAATTGGCTAGTGCAGCAAGAAACAGTAAAAAGACTATATATTCCAGCTAACTTCATGGTTTCACACAACTCACCAGCCCAGTATTGCAAAGAGGGCAGAACTAGGATGTGACCAAACATGAACCCAATTCAGTAAAGCTGGATCCCTGTCCCACCACATCTTGGCCAAGGAAAAGAACACCAAAGTAAGGCTCAGCACAGAAAACCATAAGGAAAGGGATCATCCATGATAACCTGACCTTTAATTTCCAGATTCTCCTCCTTTGTAGAGGGAGCACAACTGGGTCTTGGTAACACTTGGTATAAGTGAAAAGTTACAAAACAAAAAAGGCTAATAATTGAAAAGAGGCTCAAAACAAATCACATGAAACAAAATACTTTTGATGGCAGTAAACAAAAGCACCAAGTAGGTGTCTCAGAACTGACCACCCAATTAGAACAGTCCTCAGACCCAAAGTTTGAGAAGCGCACAATGTATAAATGAACAATCAGTAAATGAGTTTTCCTGTGGAAAGTAACAGAGCAAATAAGATAGAAGCTATGATCTTAATGCTGCTGAACATTACACCAACATTCATTATTAATAGCCTGCTTTCTGGTTCAAAGGAGTTCCTAGTCCCATGGTGCCCCATTTCTAATAGGATCAGCTGTAGCAGGACAAATAAAGAGGAAGCTATTATAGAGGTCTTACTGTTTTAGTTCGTTTACAGTTGTTATAAGAGAACGCCTGAGATTGGGTTATTTATAAGGCACAGAGTTTTATTTGGCTTCATGCTTCTGAGACTGGGAAGTCCAAGAGCATGGGTATAGGCATCTGCTCTGCTTTGGTGTTGCATCATGACATGATGGAAGGGCAGAATGGGAAGGGAGGAGTGTGTATTTGAGAGAAAAAGAACAAGGGAGGTCTTGCTTTGTCACAGCTCATTCTCTAAAGAACGGCCTTGATCCCTCTCGATGACCGAATCACCTTTTAGTAGTCCCACTACCCGACAGGGTCACAAAGGCAGTCCAGCTGTGACATGAGTTTCAAAGGGGAGATACCATATTCAAACTATATTACTTACCAACACGATACTTGAGTTCTATGACTGTTTCACCTTCTCTGGTTAATTCTGTTACTTCACATGTGTAGTTTCCTACTTTTGCATCACCCTTATCCATCTTCAAAGAAGCATCTCCTTTAAGTAATTCTGAGACTGCGATTTTTGCACTTGAAAAGTTACTGTCTGTAGTGGCATTGTTTTGGCCTCCATCAAAGATGAAAATGTATTTTCCTTTAAATTTCCACTTTACGTACATTTCGTTAGTGTTTTGGGCCCCCACGTTAGTAACGAAACATGGGATGACAACAGTTTCATTGCAAAAGGTGAATTCTACCGATTTGGTTTTATTAAATAGGAGCTGGGCTGAACCTGGAAAATAAAAAAGAAAAAGATTTCATTAATTATAGAATTCTATAACATAAATCTTAGGTACATTACAAATCCTTAAAATAAGAAGCAAAGCTTCCACTGTTCATTTAAGCAAGTAGTGCAGCCATAGAGAAGAGCAGAAAAGTGAAAAACAGGGCAAATTATTTCAATATTAACTTGCACAGCTGGTAGACAACACTGTAACTTTTCTTTATCCAACCTCAAAAATACAAAGTATACATTACCATGCATCTTGGGAAGAAATTCAGCAATTGTGTTGGAACATGCAGGTATAATATCTGGTTTTAAAAGCTTTGAAGTAATCACTTCTGCCTACTGATATATGTAGAAAAATATTGTCCTTACCATGGGAAAATTTTGAGGAGAAAAACCAAACCAAATATTATATTCACTCTCAACTTGTATATGTGTCTTCTACATAGAACTTGCTAAACTGATATGAAATTTATCTCTACCTTTATGCTGCATTCCTAAAAGAAAAAGGGGGGGGGCAGTTCTACTGTATTTTAATATCCAAAGTAACTGGATACATCAAATCATATCTTTCCACAAAGATGGAAAGTCTTAGAATACTAATGAGAAAAAAACATTCTCTGTGATGATTTTCCCACTGCAAATCTAGACAGCAATAGACATTTTATATGCAAGCCTTACAAAGGATTAGATACAATTGAATGGCATTTTCCCACTTCTATATTTCATTGAATCTACAGAACAACAATTTCCAAGTGTATATTATAGGTCTTTCTTTCTTGGAGAAACTATACACCGCTCTAAAACCAAGAAAAAAGTTGAAACCAAGAGCAGATGCTGTTAACGATCAGGATGTATTCCATCAACTCTTCCTAATGGCACAAACTACCAGTAGCTGCAATATACAAAAGGGGCTTAGGACAGAACACAAGAACTCACCCTTCAACTAAAATGTGTAACAATGTGGAGAAACTAGTTGTCTTTCAAATTCTTCAGCCTCTTATCAACTCTTTTATCTAAGTGGTTGTCTTTCTCCTCAACAAAACACTAACGAATATAAATGAAGTGTATATAGTTTGTCCTTAAGATGTCTTTCATCTATATAAACTAGAATCAAAATTCATGGGCATAGGATGTTATTATTCTAAGAACATAGTTATTATTCAATAAACAAACTGAACATAAGGATGCAGAGTTGAATATGACCTGGATGATGTTCATAAAATATCCCAGCACAAATCCTATGTCTCCCATTTTTTGATATGCAACCTTAAGCAACTCACTTTTCTATGCCTTGGTTCACTCCGTAAGTAAGAGGATAAAAACAAGCTGGGCTCAGTGGTGGATGCCTATAATCCCAGAGACTAGGGAGGCTGAGACAGAAGGATTGCAAGCTGGAGGTCAACCTCAGAAATTTAGTGACTCCCTAAGTAACTTAGTGAGACTCTGTCTCACAATAAAACATTAAAAGGGCTGGGGATGTAGCTCAGTGTTAAAGCAACCCTGAGTTCAATCCTAAGCACAGGAAAAAAAAAAAAAAAAAAAAAAAAAAAAGAAAAAGAAAAAAGGTAGATGGAGAGAGAGATTTAAAAAAAAAAAAAAAAAAAAAAAAGAACACTGGGACTGGGGATATAGCTCAGTGGCAGAGCACTTGTCAAACATGCTCAAGGCCCTGGGTTCAATCTCTAGCACAAAACAAAATAAACAAACTTCATGGCAACTTCATAAAACTATAGGAACATCAAAGGAGAAAATATACAGGCTAATGCTCTCTAAGCAATACTGTGCTATAAAAATAAAGGGCAACACAATAAAAACTAGACAATATGGCATTTTAATGTAATGATCTGGGCCCTCTCTGGTCCAAACTGTTACATTTCTGGGAACCTGCCCTCTGAAACAGCCCTGTGGGTGTCCACAGCTCACTTCTTTCTAGTTCTATGCTTCAAGGCACCCAAATATTAGGAAGCCCCAGGCAAACCTGGACATCGAATTGCATTCTTCAAAACCTTGGAGTTGTGAATTATTTCCCCTGAGAGAGAAGGATGGAGGGGGAGAAACCAGTGTATAAAAGGGTGATGATGTGGGAATTACAAAAGATGGCAAGTGTCAAAATATATGCAAAAGATTTTGAAATGGACGGAAAGATTACTGGGGGTCCCCCTTCAGTGGAGTGCTGAGCACTGTCTATCAGATCCTTTGGAATTATCTGACTCTATAGGGATCAGTGTCTTTCACTAACTTTGGGCTCTTTTACAATTTCAGAAGTTGTTGAAAACGAATTGCAACGTACATTATTGGTGTCCTAAGAGATACAAATAAATTTCGTTTTGCAGATGATTTCTACCTGGTGGAAAAGAATATTCCAAAAATTATTTTTTACTGATAAGGATATTGATCAATTTTGCATCTGTTAGCAAATTTATTTTAGCATTCCTTCTTGCTTATAAATATTTCCACTCTTCCAATTCTCTTTCAAATGTGTTTTGCCTTCTTGCTGCATTGTTTTTAATGAGTGAAATAAAAAAATTTTACATGTGCACTGTACACTTCTGAATCATTTAAAAGACTTAAAAATAATATTTGTATAGGTAATTTAAAAATTTTTCTTTAGTAGAAGGGATAAAAGTGAAGAGCTGTTATCCTATCAAACTTTTTGAGAAAACTAGGTAAGAAGTGGTTGATAAACCACATAATTTCACAACTATGTTTAGAAAATAAGTTTTCTAAAGAACACAGAAAGCACTAATTGCACTGCATTACTTCCTTTAAAAAAATCATTTCAGAGCTAAAGTAATTTGAGTAGAAAAAAATGTTGTCAGTAAAATTTAAAATAAAATTGACCAGAATAAACCAAATCATGTTTTGAATAACTTTTACATTAATAAGTAATAAATAAGGGTAGTCTGAAAATGTCACTTCGGATATTAATTATAACTTCTTCCTTTATAAACACGAATCAAGAAATACTAGGTAGTAAAAATTATCTAATCTGGGGTTTTTCTCTTCTGTCTGTTGCCTTCTGATAAAACAGCAAAGTGAAGAAAAGATGAAAAATATAGGGAGCAATAACGGAAAATAAGTACTATGAGTAAAGAAAATTCTGAATAAACAAGATGTGCTTTCAGCAATCTAAATTAGAAAGCAGATAAATTTAACTGAAAGGGATACAGAGTATAAGAAAATTAGCAAGTAAAGAGAAAAAAATTACTTTATATCAAATGCCAAAAGCACTGGACCTTATGACTTCCATGAATACACTCCACCATTGCAAACATTTCAGACCACAGTTCTAAAAGTAGCTAAGTTGCTGCAGTGAAGCTCCAATCCACGGTAGTCAGAGCAGAGTCCAGCTCAAAAATTTTAAAAATGCAAGCAACTTTTATTGAGAATTACCTGATATGATCATTGTGACAGGACAGGGGATTCAGGAATGAAAGTAATGTAGGAAATATATCTGTTAGGAGCTTACAATTCTCATATGGGAAACGGTAAGTACTTCATATGATGAAAGGTCGTAGTGGTGTCCTTTCTATATGGACAAAGTGCTATGCATGGGCAGAGGAGACTCTTATCACAGCCTTCTAAGAAAATTTGTATTGCAAAAATATTTTTAAAAAGAAAAGGAAGAAAGGGAGGGAGGGAAGGAAAGAGAAAGGAAAATAGTGTTGTGATTAGGGGACAGCACAAGATTGTCTGACCCCACCTATCTGGGCCCTTTTATATATTCTTGTGTTCCACGTACATTTTCTCTCCTTCTTAACAACTCTTAAACCCTTTTCCTTCTGCCTCTCATCCTACACTCTCTAAAGGATCCCTCTCTCCCTGCTTAATTCAAATTAAGTCCTTCAGAGAAGCCAGAAGCTTCCAGCAGTGCCCATCTATAAACTTACCTGCAACCCCAACTACCCATGCCTCTTCTCCTCCTGCTTCCTACTTTTTAGATATGAATCCCTTCACCCGAGAGCTGGTTTCCACTTCTGCCTCCAACCCATCTATCTCAAGGACTTTCACAAAGTGATAATCAGCCTCCCACATGCCCCTATTCTACTTACAAAGTATATGTCTTTTAAAATGTTTGAATAATAATCAGCTTTAAACAATCTTACATGCTTGTCTCTCTTTCCTAGCATCCTAAAATAATAATCTGTGCACATTTCTTCAACTCCAGCAACTCCTTAAGTCTCTGTCACCTGCCTCCACACCTACTGCACCCCTACTGGTTCACTACTCCTGCTCTTGCCAAAATCACCAAGGATCCCAAGTGAAAAACTGTGATCAAATATGTACAGTTCCCTTTCTGTCCTGACTCATAGTTCTTGAGCCAGTGGGCAGCTCCTTGTCTTGCCCTCTCTTGTCCTCTATGGTATCTCTTCATTGGGAATCTTCTCCTGCTTGTCCACCCCATCCTAGCTTTCTCTCTAGAAGTCTATTCCTTGGCTCTCACCAATATCAGTGTGTCTTCAGGCTTCATAGTCAGTAGCCCCTCACCAAGTATTATTCCTCACTCTCATGGCTTTATTTTCCTGAGCACTTTTACTTCTGAGTCAGGCCCCATCTTTCTTCTAAACTGCAGACCTTGGTCAATCAACTGTCTGTTGTGCATTTCTCCCTCAATATACTACAGTAACTTCAAAGTCAGACTACCAACCTACTTAGCACCTCCCTCTCCACCTCCCAAATCCTCACCTTCCTAAAGTATTTTCTACCAGTCAACCAGACTTGGACCCAGGAATCATGCTAGATTCCTCCCTCTCCTTAGTCATGGAGGATTCTAGATAGGCTCAACCTATTTAATAGATCCTAAATCCAATGTCTGTTGAATTGAATGAATTAGACACTTGTCTTTCTCCCTTGAACTAATGCCATACCCTCCTAACTACTTCCTACCTCTCCATCTTCAACATTTCTCTATCCCAGTTCCAGGGTATTTTCCACAGTTCCCAAAATAACTGTTCCAAATGCAAATGTGCACTCCTTTGCCTAATACACTTTAACAACACCCTCCCCCCTTCTCCAGATAAGTCCTAAGTGCAGTACCATGGAATACAGACAAGGTCCTTCAAGATCCTTTCCAGCCTAACCTGTAGTCCCTCAATTCCCTACTAAGCTCCAAACATCAGGACTTTCTTGCAATCCATGAATATGCAGGTGCACTCTCATTTCCAGGCCTGAACATGAGCTGCTCTCCAGCCTATGGAGGTGCCCGTCCTCCCCTGGGTATAGAGTATGTAGTAGAGCTGGAGGCTGGTTCAAGACTCAGCTCAAGCACTTCATGCCTAGAACCTTAGACAAGTTTCTTAACCTCTGTACCTCAGTGTCCCAGTCTATAAAATGTGAATAGTGATGCTATCTACTTAAGTCAGAGGGATTTTCAGATTTAATGAGACAATGAACATGAAGTTCTCATTGCATTGCCTTTCACATACACAGAAAATGCTCAATAAAGTGGCAGCTGTAGTTGGTTATCTTCTGTCCTTCTTGCCAAAGCCTCGAGATGTTCATTTCTGTCCCCTTTCCCTACCACAACTCAACTGTTTTTGTCTTCTTCTGATTGCTCCCACTATCCCTTGTTGAGTGCTTCGCTGTACCTACCATCAAATATTATTGCTGTGCTACTTAACTAATTTCTTCATTAGTCTCAGAGGGCAGGACAATGTCTTCATGTGGCATCCTAAGAATCACCAAGGATACAGACAGGAGGATTCAGCGTATTTTTTTTTTTAATCAATACAAAAAGTTTAAAGTACAAATGTCAAGAAAGGAAATACAAGAGTCTTATGAGAAAGGGTTTACTCATCCACATTTCAAGAGGAAATCCCCATGCTTCGCACTCCTATGGAATTGTGAAGATGCACGTTTTAAGGAAAAAAAACTCATGTCAGTTGCAAGCTTAGATATAAAAGTTCCTAAAAAAAAAATTACAAGAATGTGCCTAAGAATGATCTTAGAGGGTGATGTTAAAATTGAGTCTTGAAGAATGAGTAGGAGTGTGGGAAAGAGAGGGCTTTCTCGGGAGCATAAATTACATGTACTCAGAGGAATGAAGAAAGTGATTAACCAAAAGCAGAAAACCATTCAGATGAGATCTTGGAAGGGAGGTTGGAAAGTTAGTTAACAAAATCTGGGAAGGCTTCCTTGAATGTCATGCTGAGAAGTTTAGACTTGATAATATAAGTAATAGGGAACCATGCAGATTTATTTTCAGTTTAAAAAACAACACTGCCAGTGGTATGAAAGATGGAATAAGGGCAGGAAAGGAGAGAAAAGAGGAAGATCCATTAGGAGCCTACTGCAACAGACCAGGTAAGTGAATCTGGACAGAAGGGTTAAAATGACAAGAAAAATCAAAGGAGTAAACAGAAGTCAGATGTAGGAGGTAAAGGAGATGAAAAGGGAAAAATTAAAAATGGTTAGCCAAAACAGTATGTGAAACTACTATTCACTTGTGGATTCACTATAAAGAAAAAAGGTTTAAAGACCTGGGGAGAATATTCTTTCAACATTTAAAGTCTGGGCATTAAAATGTCTGTGGCAGAATGAAGTAGGGATGTCCAGTATGTCTCCAGGTATATGAATCTGGATTTGAGAAGAAAGGTCAGAACCATAAAGACTTGGGAATAACTAAAGACACAGCTAGTAACTGAAATCATGAGCATAAAGAAGACTGATCAGAGAGTCCTAAAGCAAATGAGAAGGACAGAGAATAAAATCCTGGGCAACACCAATATTTATGTAGCAAATTGTGAAAGGGAAAGAAACAAGGAAGTAAGAAAAACGAGAGAAAATAGAAGCAGCAAAAAGAATACGGGTCTTCATTAGCTCTTCACTGACAGCAATGTCAATGAACTGGTGAATTCAGATGCAGATTGATTTGGGAAGAAAATGCGAGCAGAAAAAGTAAGTGATTCTCTTTCAATAATTTGGCACAATATTAAGGCACAGAAAAAAGGCAACAACTGACAGTGCGGAACAAGGGCAAGGATTTTTTTTGTTTCTTCTTGGATTTTTTTTTTTTTTTCTTTTTTTAAATGTGGGACAAAATTTGACCATGATTGCAAGCTATGGGTAAGATGTCACTGGAAAGGGCAAGATCTGGGATACAAGACTGAAGAATTAAGCTGACTGAGCAGGTCTCCAAGATGGTGGAAATCAAAGAGTGGTAGATAGGCTGTCCTTCCCTTAGAAAGGTAAACAGGGATTCTTCTGAAACCAGGTGAGGGAGGAGAATGAGGGGAAGGTTGTCTCAGATATTATGGATCAGTTTAGTAAATGGTGGGAGGATAGATGAGGGAGTCCACTATTTTTTGCAGTCGAGTAGGAAGTTAATTATCTGCTCAGAATGGATGTTCAGGAATGGGGTGAGAAGTCCCAGCTGCTGCTAAGTTAAATGAAGCAAATCTCCTGAGTAAAGATACCTGTTAGAAACGAATTCTATAAGTTTTGCCCTGAGAACTACCTGGCATGATGAACTGGAGTCTCAGACTGAATCAGGATTCGTATAGAAGGAGGGAGCTAGTCAGATCTCTCCTTGGTGGAGAGTTAAACTAAGTCTGTGGTATAGTGGGGTGTCCACAGTTATTCAGTTCTGACTGTGAAGCAATATCCCTTCCCCCACTGGATTTAAAAGTGTCCTTAAAAGAATAGAAAGTGGTCAACCTAGAATTACAGGGACCAGAACAATTTAAAGTCAGTAGCATCCAGAATTATGTCTTTATGAAGAACTTCAACTACATCAAGTTACTACTAAGGGATTAAAAAAAAAAAAAAATCTCTGAGCCTGGCACAATGGTGCACACCTATAATCCCACTGGCTTGGAAAGCTGAGGCAGGAGGATTGAGTTCAAAGCCAGCCTCAGCAAAAGTGAAGCACTAAGCAACTCTGTGAGACTCTGTTTCTAAATAAAATACAAAATAGGCCAGGGGATGTGGCTCAGTGGTTGAGTGCTCCTGAGTTCAATCCCTTGTAAACACCCTCCCCCCAAATCTCTGTTCTCTATAAATTACACTGTAAATTATTAAGAGGAGTAGTCTGAAATTTGTGTATATGCCCAAGAAGGCCTTGCAAAGTGCTTGGAGTATACATGGACTTACACTTGCTTAAAATGAAGCACTTTTGACAGACCTTGCACTTGCCAAACCCCTTGCTTTACCTTTTAACCTGTGTGATGTGTATTTTAAAATGCATATTAATTCTCCTGCTTTAATCTCAAACCTTGGGGTTGACCAGATTCTGAATTTTACACAACTGTTTCATGAATTAGGAATGAAATATTCAGAGAAGGGAGAAGTTTCTAATTCCTGTTTTGACTCCACATAACCACAAAGAAAATTCAGGTTCTGTTGTCTTAGTTTAGGTATATTAGAATCAAGATTTCCTGGATGCTCTATATTTTTTACTTGTGTACTACAATGAATTGAGCAAAATTGAACTTACACTATTCTTTTTCTTTTACCATAGGATAAATATCTGTGCTAGTACATAAAGTGAAAGTAATTTTATGATAATCCAAGTGTGCATATTAGGCTAAAACATAAAATATAAAAATATAGAAATTTTTATCACGTATAAAAAGCTATGACAGCAAAAACCTAAGAGGAAAAGACAGATAAATTGGTTGCCTGAAAATTATGTCACAAAAAGAATATTATCATATTAAAAACAATGTCTGAACTAGCTATAGCTGAATGCACATTAAGATATGCAAGCTTAGTTTTGAAAAAAATAAGGTATTATTTTGGATTTAGAATATTTATCAATGGGGGAGCAGGTGTGACACCTCCTTTTCATTTTTCAAACCTGGCCTTTCAAATATCCATTAACACCTCAGTGGCAAAGACAAGACATCTGCCAAAACACATGTGACAGCATGCACAAGGGTCCTAAGCTAGGCATCTAGTGAAACTGCCTTTCTGACTGCTGGGGTGGCCCCATGAATAAGGATGTTTGCTTCCTTAAAACAGTAACTGTATTTAAAAATGATGTTTTTCAGGGGGAAAAAAAAAAGGAAAGTATTTTTAACTTAAACAAGTCAAATGACTACTAGACTTTGACCAAAAAAAAATGGCTTTTAAAAAATATAATCATGTGCACCCCTGATATAAAAGAATATATTCTTTGAAGAAGGAAAAATCTCTCAACCACTAAAAAGACTGTTCATATATATCACTGCCATTATTTAGTTAAGGTTGTATTTGCTAGTTGGAGAATATCACTGAAGCTATTGATGCACTTTTAAACTATAACTGGACATGTGGGGAAAACATATTAATTCATTCTGTATCTTGTAAACCAATACAGTTAGTTGCATTCTGCCTTTAATCAGCTTAAAGAGGTATCTGAGAAAACTTTCTTTACCACAAAGGTCACTGAAATTTTAGAGGTTACCAAGAAGTGGCCTCTGATTATAAGTGTTTTATAAATGAAACTGAAAGCAAAAATCAAGCTTCAGTACAAATGAATGTACTAAAGCCATGTTTTAAATTTTACTCTAGATTTTAAATTCAGTCTTCCAAATCCCTTGAATTATAACTACTTGTGTTTTGAGACTGTTAACACAATACACATTCTCCTGCAGCTACTTATGACACACACAAAATCCATTTTATCTCATGACAAACACTATCACTTCCTGTTTTATATTCAAAACTAAAATTCAAATGTGTAATGCCTGTATTTGGGGGTTGTGTTCAAGTTAGTATTAGCAAGTACAATAAAATACTACAAATTCTGAATTCTTCAGGGATTTGACTGCATTAAAATTGTATGAAAACGAGTGTTAATTAAATGTGATCTTAACTGTAACTAAGAAAGGCCTAAAAGAATTCATATCCCCTAAGTTTAACTGCAACAGTTCTTTTTAATCTACTTGAAAATAGGACCCCCATTTTAAAAATAATACATGGTTTACACTTTTTAATCTTCAAACAAGCTTTGATATCAATGGTCTGAATTAGTGATATTTTATTATGAATTTATATCTGGTTCAATATGAAGGCTCTCTGATTACACAACAGGTATTTGAAAGCAGTATCATTTTAGCTCTAATAGTAATGACAACAGGCATACTGAAGATGATGACAGGAAACACCTAACATCAACCGTTTAGATAATAGACAGCTTGATTATTAATAGCTGCAACATCCAGGGTGCTTGGGAGGGACTTCAGGGCATCTTGCAAATAACACAAGACACAAGCCTTTCTGAATGGCACATTGAGGCTAATAAACAGTTTTAAATCGAACTAATTTAGCATTTTAGGATAAATGTAACAATTGCTGTTAGTCCTACTCAAACTCAATTCTGAATCTTACAAAAGTTCACAAAGGGTACAAATATGAAGTGTGACAGGCACTGTAGAGTCATTGAAATTCCCATTCCTTCCTCGGTTTTTACAGAGGAAGCATACGTTTCTAAAAAGAGAGTCAACTGCAAAAATTGTGTGTGTGGGGGGCACTCCTTTGACGTCAAAAGACATCAAATCCCACTCTGCTGCACATGTGTTTTGACTCGAGGTTACTGTATTCATATTTCGGGCGAAATCTGGTTAACTTTTAAAACGGTTTCCCCAGTAAAGTGGGAAAACTTCAACTCACAATTCTGAATGTATTAAAGTGTGGGGGTCACGAGAGAGAGTTTCAAGGAAGCTTATTTATTTATTTTTTTTTTTGATTAAAAACAACAACAAAAAAAGCGGCCACAAGATTCTTCTGATAAATGCTGGGTCGGGAATGAAACTTAACTGTATCCTTTTTCATCCCCATTCGCTCAGATGCTCATGCAGTAGGGCAAAACCCTTTCTGGTCGACTCCACCAAAATGCGCACTTCCATCATAAGAGGCCTGGGCCCTCCCACTCTCCCTTCTTAAACCCCAAACGCATATAAGAAGGGAGAGGGTGAGAAAGAAGAGGGTCCTAAGCAGCTGCCACCCCTCGCCTATGATCGCGCCCTTTCTTTATAGTTCGCTATTGCACGAGTTGTGCGTTTTCCAGTCTTCCTCGGTGTGTGCATTTGGAGGTGCAAACGGGGTGAAAGAGATGAGCCCGTTGTCACCCGGGGGAAGAGGAAGAAAGGAGGAAAGGAAGGGGGCGCCCGATTACCCGCAGGGCCCTCCCACGTCCGCACTCCGGGCGCACAGGGCCCGCGCATCCAGCGCTCTGGCCACCCTCTCGCGGGCGCCACTTGGGCGGCGGGGGAGCAGCCCACACGCCTGCGGGGGACGCCCGCGGGGGCGCAGAGACACTAGCTTACGGCTGGGAGCCAGGAAGCACTCACCGCAGCAAAACGAGCCCAGCAACAGCGCCGCCACCAAGGGCCACATCTCCGCGCCGCCGGGGGTCGCCGCCGCCGCCGCCGCAGGTGTCTGGAACAGCCGCCGCCTCCGCGGCCGTTTCACGCAGGACCAGCAGCCTCCACAGCAGTCACAGGCAGGACCCGCCGCCCAGGCTTCCTGGCCGCGCGCACGCTCGCTCCCGCCGCCCCACGCCCGCTCCCCCGCCCGCACGAGCCGCGCACGCGCACTCGACCCCACCCCGCCGCCACGGCTGTAGACGTGGCGCCCTCCCTACTCTCGGGCTCCTGTCGGGCTCCCGCGCGCTCCGCGGAGGGCCCGAGCTCGCTCCTGGGTGGTGGCGCGCGCCCTGCTTCCTGGTCACGTCCCGTCGCCCCCGCTCTCCCCGGGGTCCGTGTACTCGTCCGCTACAGAAGGTTGTGTGTGTGTTCCTACGCTCACCGGGGACCTCAGGGCACCTTCCCTATTCGCTGCTCTCTTCTCGCCTCTCGCACAATCCAGGGCCCCACAGTTTTCGCTCCACATTTCCTTGCCTGGCTTTCACTCCAACCTGCGCGCTTCAGGGGCCTCGGAGCCCAGCCCTGCACCGGCTCCTGGCTCCTTCTTCTGAGCTCTAGACCTGGACGTTTCCTGGACTCTCACCTGCGCCCCTTTTTTTTGCCCCTCAACGCCGCCGCCGCGACCCAGGGCGCACCTAGCGTAGGGGGTCTCCACATTTCCCGCGCGATTTCCGAGCCCGAGGGCGCCACGCCGAGGCCAGGGCGGTGGCCGGATCCGCGCAGAATGGGAACTTCCACTCACAGTCCTCGTGGGCTTCACGCCCTGCTCCCCTCACTGACCAGGCTGGTTTCAGATGCGATTCTCTTCCTTCTGACTTTGTTCTTTAGTGTTTTCATTCTCTGCACACGGTAAGTCGAACAAGCTCCGTTTATGGTGGTGAACATTTTAAAATGTGAACACGGAGACCCCGGGGACCATCAGGGCATAGTCCTAGTGAGTAGACAGTCCTATCAGAGGAGCCTGGTTTGTGACTTCTGCACGTGCAGTACTCTGAGCTGTGTTTGAGTTTAACCTGTTTGAAAAATGGGTTCAAAATGTGGCTCCAAGCCACAGTATGGACAAGGCCTTTGAATGTGTCGCTTACTCACCCCGACCACATCATTCTTCCTGAAGCAAAAGCCCTTTTAAAGCTACCTCTAACATTTATCCTGAGTGATGAACTCTCTTGTCAAAGAGTCAGGCTCTGGTGGCTGCTCTAATGGGTGCATATCCTGTCGTCTCCCTGGGTTGTTTTTCTCTTACCTGCTGAAAAGAAAGCAATTTTCCACCACAACATCCCATTTCTCCAACTCTACTCTGGGTGTCTCCTCCCAAACACCCCATTGCTACTGTAATAAAATATAGGAAACAAAATTGCCACTGTCCTTGACTCTATAGCAATGTGTTGTGTACTATATAACTTTTTCCTGTGTGTGTGTGTGTGTGTGTGTGAGAGAGAGAGAGAGAGAGAGAGAGAGAGAGAGAGAGAGAGAGAGAGAGGGAGAGAGAGAACACACACCTCTTCCCCACACCACTATTGATTCCTTAAAATCATAGAGGGCATTTTAAGAATTCCCACTTCCAAGACTTTCTATTGAACTGGGCAAACAGAAGGGTGTTAATAAATGTGCTATGTGACTTGAGGCAAGCATTGCTCTAGTGAAATTTGATTGTTTTTTTAATGATTTAAAAAGAAAGAAAAACAATTTTCTAACAGACATCTCACTAAAACAATGGTTAATAATTATGTTGGTAATGATTTGAATGGCAGGGTTGACACCCTGAGGCTATCAAAGGAACTGATCGATTCTCCTCCAACTGCTGCTTATATGGATACAAAAGAATCAACACCAGACTTTGAGCATTAGGGACATTGTGTATCACAGAGCAGCTGGTTGGCTAAATAAGGCTGTCAGCTGTCCCTGGAACTAACCAACCCCCCTAAAACTGGGGGTGACTGGAAAGGACTGTCCCCAACCTTCAGAGGTAGCGATTCAGTGATGCCCTATTTTATACTGGGAGCTAGTGAGGCTATATGCCTAAAGTCTTTTTGTGCAGAAAATGGAATAGACTTCAATCAGGTGAATGAGAGACCATCTGGGTGATTGCCTCTGCTTTGGGACATATTGGGGTGGGGGGCCAGAGGAGGCCTATCCCAGGAGTGACATTTCACAGCAACCTGCCTATATTTGATTTCTTCTCCCTGAGGTAATGTTAAGCTCATTTCCCCAGTACATATCCTCTTTTAAAATTTCCCTTTTATTTTTTCCAGGCATTTTTATTGAACTATGAGCTCAACTTTTATAAAGGGTTTCTTGGGTAGAAGGAGAGGGGATAATACATATTAGGACATTTTGAACATAGATGGTACACATTAACTGGATTACCTAAATTAATCTCCATAATATCCTTATTATGAGTATAATAGTATTATGATCGCCAAATTAGAGACGAAGAAACAAAGAGAGAGAAGCATCTTGTGCTCTTTGCCCAGGGTTATATGTGATACTGCTCTTGCACATGTGCACTGTCTTTCTCTCTGCCTTTTCCTACTTTTTAATTTACCCTATAACATCTAAGTTGTTATAGTTTTCCCTTTAAGGTTGAAAAGACCTACAACTCCAACACAATCACTATTATCATCTTATAGATGGTCAAAAGCTCATGGAGGGGGCTACGGTTGGACAGAATCTACCTGACTCCAAGGTTACTGAAACAGCCACAATTCTTTGTCAATTCATCCAATTCTCCTTCCCCCACATTCTATCTCAATCATATAACTGCCTTCCTCTACCCTCTAAAACTACATGTACTTCCTGCAACATAGTAGGTATCAGTGTGATATTGTCTAAAAATTTATGGACATGATTGCATCCTTATTGTGCATTTTCATTCAACAAATACTTCTCGCCCCATGTTGGAGGACTGTGCAAGGGCATGGATTAGGAGTGACTTATGCTTTGTGTGTGACCTAGTTTATCTTTTTACATAAATGGACCTACATCAAAAGATCCTGCAGCAGACCAAAGCTTAAGATAATGCCCCTTCTCTGTGTTTTAGTCTTGTTTGATACATATCAGTTACCATATTAAAGTGATTGGTTTACGTGGCTTTTTCCCTTTTTAATCCTTCCTGAATGAAAGGACAGACACATGAGTCTTCTTCACTCTCGCCCTATTACCTGGCATACAGGTGCTCAAAAAAAAAAAAAAATGGTCATGAAAATGATGAATGAGTGAGTAAAGAAACCTCTCAAAGCTAGGCACAGCATCTCCGATCAATCTTTGGCAAAATACCCTTCTGACCTTTGTGATTCAAGCTGACTTCTGTTCCATGGGCAGGTGCTGCACTATCAAAGTGAATTATTCCACACCTGGTCTAGTCCACTTTCAGGCCCTGAGCTGCAGTCGTGCTGTCCCCTTGACTTCAAATGTTCTGCCCCCATGTTTTCTTTTCTTCTCAATTCAAAGAATCCAAACATCACCTTCTCCAAAAAGCCTTTCTAAATCCTACTTTTCTTTTTTCCCGCAACTGTCATTGTGAGGGTCTAATGACCTGTGCATGACACTTTGTTCAGCCTGCTAATAAGATGTGTCAATAGATATTTGTTTCTACACATCTGCCTCTTATATCACATTAGCTGAGGAAAAAAAAATGAATTTTGTCCTGGATGTATTTGTATTTCCGTATTGGTTAGGATTCTCTAGAGAGACAGAACTGATAGGAGATATCTCTAGATCTATATAGATGTTGGTAAATATATGTAGATATATTTGTAGGTTGGTTCCAGGACTCCAGTAGATACCCAAATCTGTGAATGCTCAAGTTTCTCATGAAAAATGGTGTAGTGTTTGTATATAACTTATACACGTCTTCTCATGTACTTTAGATCATCTTTAGATTGATTATAATGCCTAATACTATGTAAATAGCATTGTAAAAAGTTGTTATACTTTACAGTTTAGTGACAAGAAAAAAGTCTGTACACATTCAGTACAGACACAGTTTCTTCTGAATATTTTCCATCCAAGGTTGGTTGAATGTGTGAATATGGAACCCTTGGATATATAAAGTCAATGATAAATAGATAGAAAAAAAGGTATAGATAGATGAGAAGGGATTTATTAGGGGAATTGAATCATGTGATTATGGAGGCTGAGAGGTACCATTGTTATGGGGCACAACTTAAGAACAGACCAATCACCACTGAGAAGTCCAAATTTGAGAGTCTTTATTAAGCTGGCCAACTAACTCACACAATGCCCCAAAAAATGGCTATTGGGAGAACAGCCCCGACCACAGGGTTGTAGAGGTTCTTATACCAAAAATCACATCAATCATAAGTGTCTGTTGCTATGATTCAAAATTAAACATTAATATCATGAGATCATCAACAGAGGGGGAAGTGGGTCAAAATGACCCTTACCTAGGTGCAAACTAAAGAATGGTTACTAACATCCACACAATCACCATTCACATGGTACATTGTTTAGGAGCAATAGAAATCAAAAGAGAGCAATTTTTCTTTACATAGGAATTATCATTCTGTATTGTTAAACATGTCACACTAAGTAACTGATGTTGGGTACAGAGGCGAGGTGTTCCCATGGGAGAAGCTTATTTCCTACATAACATGGAGTCTCAGAGCAAAATGGAGTCTGTTTAGTCATTTCCCTTAGAGTCTGGCCTATAACATTCTCATGGAGCCAGATCACATCACACATGATAAGGAATATGTGAGCAGGAGGAACAGGCAAGCTGTTAGCATGGTGGTCTGAAGGCCTGAGATCCCAGGGAAGTCAGTTGTGTAACTCTCAGTTGGAGGCCAAAGACCTGAGATCCTAGGGGGCTCAGGAACCAGTTCCAGAGTCCAAAAACCAAACAATGTGGAATTCTGATGCCCAGATGCCAGAGAAGAAGGGTGTCCCACCTCCCGGGAGAGAGGGAGGGAGGGAGGGAGGAAGGGAGGGGAAGGAAAGAAAGAGATTTTACCTTTCCTCTACATTTTCTTCTATCTGGGCTCCAGTTGATAGCATGATGCCCACTCAGTCCCCTGACTCACCTGTCAAACTCCTCTGGGAACAACCTCACAGACACACCCAGAAATACTTCTTTACCAGCTCTCTAGGTATGCTTTAATCCAATCACATTGACAGCTAAAATTAACCATCAGAACCTCAAAGGAGTAACACGGTGCTGGTGTGGAACGAAGTGTTTCTAAATAGTCCAGAGAAATCACAGCCTGGAACGTAGTGCAGAGTCATTCCACCCTCAGTTTGAATTACAACTCAAGCCACTTACTACCTGTTAATTTTGCACAAGTTGCTGAATGTTCTGAGCTTTCATTTCCTCTTTTGTAAAGCAGGAATGGTAACAATAGTAGAAATTAACCCTTCACATTGCCTTGGAAATTTAATTGAGTTCACACATTTCCAGTTTAGAGTAGTGCCTGACATCCAGTAAACACACAATAAATCTTAGCCCTTATTATTATAATCATCTTATGTAGCGAGAAGGGTTTCCTTGAAGGGCAGTGAAAACTGTTTCCAAAAGAATTACCAACTACTGATCAGGAGTGTTGAAGGTGCACCTTGAGTTGGAAGCGTGAACAATTTTGGTTCAAGGTAGGCATACATCTGTGCCTGGCGGTTGGGGGGATACCTTAATTCAATTGCTCTTCTATGTGCTTTTTGGTTGACTGAACACTGAGGGACCCTTTTTATGACACCTGGCTAAGAGCCCAGTGTCCTGGGGTGTTATTGCAAGTTGGCCCAGTTGTAGAAGCATAGGAACTGCAGTCACCAAATAAGTTGGAGCAATGAGGGCCTATGTTTTGGGCAGGAACTGGGTTTGGATGGTCAGGCAACTGGAAGATACTAAAGTGGGGTTGCAGAGTTGGATTTGGCCTAGGGAAATGGAAGGAAGGCTCCCAACTGTGGGAAATGATCTTTCTAGCCTGTGCTTCAATTGGGGGCAAATATTAGAAGCAGAAACTGCCTATAGGTAGGAGGGTGATAGAACTGAGGCTTTAGGTAAGCAAGGTCCTGTTGTGAAAGTGGCAAGCTGATCTGCCATGAATTTCTCTCCATGTGTCAGTCGAGTAATAGGATGGGTTTGCCTTGGCCTGGGAGATGCACATGTTTCCTGCTCCTCCCCCTGCTGATGCTGCTGGGGCTGCTCATGTAGGGAGCCCATATTCATGGCAGCTTGAAAGCACTGGAGAAAGCCAGCCTGGTAACTAGTTGTAAAATCGCAGTGAGAACATTTCTTTGAGAGCATGCAGTATTTTGGGTCCTGGGAAGGCCCCTGTGTATCTTGCCTAACTCTCCTCTTTGAGGGCAGATTCCATATGTACAGTGAGTGTATGCTGTGCACCAAGACCTCACTGTGCAGGTGGGTTTATTTTCCAATGCTGCTGTAACAAATTACCACAAATGCAGAAGCTTAAAACAACATGCATTCATTATCTCACAGTTCCCAGAAATTCAGTGCGCTCAGCTGGTTTCTCTGTTGAGTCTCAGAAGCTAAAGTCAAGGTGTTGTCTGGGTTTCTCTACCTTCTGGAGGCCCCAGGGGAGAATTGATTTCCAGATCATCCAGGTGGTTAGCAGAATTCAGTGTGTGGGGGGCTGAGATTCCCATTTCCTTGCTGGCTCCTGTCTGGGGATGGGGGTGGGTTGTCTCTCTAGGGACCTTTTGGTCATTGTGTGTAGTCTTAGAACATCTTGAAAATTGTGGTGGCACAATAAATCCTGAGGATGTCATGTCTTCTCTGCCTCTCCTCTTCTGCCATGTCTCTAACCTCTAGGACCTACTCTTCTGCCTTTCTCTTCTCCTTTTAAGTGCTCAAGTGATTGGATGGGGCCCACTTGGTCATCCAGGATAATCTCCCTCTTGTAAGGTCTGTAATCATAATCACATACACACAGTCTCTTTCGCCATGTACAAACATCTCCTCATGTTCCTGGGGATTAGGTCTTGGAAATCTTCTGGGGACATTATTGTGTCTACTACAGTTAGTTGCTTTCCATATTTAACCCCTGTAATCCTCACAACAGGCTGATGAGGAAAGCACTTTTATCTCCATGTTATAAGAGAACAAACTGAGGTTCAGAGAGGTTTATATCACAGGAAAAAAGTGGTGGAGCTGGGGTTTGAACTTTGCTTCTGTGCTCATGCTCCTTCCTCTGCCAGAGAGAGGAAGAGGGGAAGCAAGTGGTCCTTCGCCCTGTTGCTCTGGCTGCATTCCCCACTGTTGTGCTAGTGCTGCTGCTCAGTTGAGACAGGATGCCTCTGTCCCTGACAGATCTGCTCTTCTCCTATGTGCATAATTTGTGTGTCGGCCGGGTCCAGCAGACATCAGATAGCACTCTCCAGTGAAGTTACTGAGGAGAGATTGATAAAGGGACTGTTGACAGGGTTGTGAACGGGGTCATGGGAGACCAGAAAGGAACAGTGAAGCACCTTAGCTGCAACAGCTATCTCACCTTCAATGTGGAGTGACACAGGAAAGACACACTTGCCAAAAACCTGAGGACAGGAGCCATGGTCTCCAGAGCAGAACACAGTCACTACCAGCCTGGCAGGAGGAAGGTGGCCAGGTAGGAACATGGGCTCCTCTCTCTACCCCTCCCCCAACTCCCATTACTGGCAAATCTCAACCAGAAGCCAGAGGGAAAGGGGGTCTGTTTATGCAGTTTTTGAAGATTAGCTTTGTAGGTCCAGAGCAGAGGTGGGAGGAAGGAGAGCAGACCTGAAGAAGGCCGTCCAGCCCTGCAGGACTGTCCCTACCCCACATAGATGTTGTATGACAATGTGACTTGCTTTGATCAGTGCGCATAGCTGCCTAAACAAATTACCATAAGTGAGAGGCTTAAACCAAGAGAAGTTTGTTCTCTCATAGTTCTGGAGGCTGGAAGTCCAAAATCAAGGCATCCACAGGGCCATTCTCCCTCTGAAGGCTCGAGAAGAATCCTTCTGGCTTCTGCCTCATTTCTTCTGATGCTGGCAAGTGTGATGCTCCCTGCCTTGATCTGCTTCATTATAGTCTTCCTCTGTCTATACCTGGTCATCCTGTCTCTGTGTCCTCTCATCTTCATAAAGGGACACCAGTCATGGGATTCAGGTATGATATCATCTTGAGACCCTTAACTCCCTGTTAAGACCCTATTTCTAAGTAAAATTACATTAACCTTCTGGGTTGGACGTGAATTTTGGAGATACTATTCCACTCATGATAGCCAGTGACATGTTACTCCTAGGCAAAAACTTTAAATCTCTTCACATAGTTTGTCACTGTTTGTTTCCCTCTGCCACGACAGTGAGCAAAGCCCAGAAAGTAGATGTTCCCTTGGCCTGGGTCCTGGCGTGAGGGTGAAGAAGAAAGCCCCAGGTGACCAGCTGACCTGCAAGGGAAATATACCAAGAAAAGAAATGAACGTGTCATCTCCTCTGACAGACAGCAGGCACAGTATGTACCACAGTCCAGCTCTTCAGGGACTTTCCCAGCAGCCACGGCAGCTCCCCTCAATTTGCCCAAAACCACTCTGCAGGCTCCATTCTTCTTAGTCCCAACATTTTATTGGACTACTGCACTTCTTTGGGCCTAGGTGTAGAAAGAAATAGGACTTTAAAGGCTGCTTTTTGTGTCCTTGGAGGGGCAAGTTTTCTAGGGTAAAAGAGCAGGGTGTTCTTTGAAGTTAGCTGCAGCACAACTGTCTGCATTTGGCACTGGCAGCCTCACCTCCAGTTTCAGGTGAGTCCCTACCAGCAGCAGCCAAGAATGTGCACTGAGAAGACTTTGTTCTCTGTCTCCACCAGGGCTCTCTAGCCTGCCCTTCCCTGCCCTGCTATGGTCGCTTGTGCAAAGCCACTGGAGAGACCTGCCTCATGAAGCTTGTTCACTGATGTTCTGTAGGTTCTCTGTGTACATCTGCCAGTCTACTTTACCTCTGGTCTGGTGGCTGTGTTGTGGGCTATGCAGGCAAACTCTCAGCAACAGGACTTTCAAAGTGGAGTGGACAAGCTGGCATCAGACTGCCACATGAGACAGAACTACATATGTGGAATCAGAAGGTTGCCTTGTTCCACATCCCTTTTACCTTGCTTACTTGCCTTGAATGGCAGCCTGGCCTTGATGTCCCACAGGTTGACTGTTGCTGCTGAAGCTGCAACTCCCACCCTTCTTCTCCCAAAGACCCCTGAAACACAAGGGTAGGAGGAAAGAAAAAGTTTGACACACCCTGAACCCAGAGGGTGGTTCTCAAAGACTGGTACCTGGCTCCACAGCAACCACAGCATCTGAGAACTTGTTAGAAATGCACATTCATGTGCCCTGACCCCAAATCCTAAACAGATACTCTGGGATCGGCCTGGCAGTCTCTGTGTTAGTGAGTCTTCCAGGTGATTCTGGTGCACACAGAAGTTTGAGAGCTGCTGGCTTGCCATCTGACCTCAGGAGATAGATGACCTGCCTTCAAGGGGATCCATCCTGGTAAAATGTCATTAGCTCCCCCTTCTCCTTTGCTTTAGCAAGAGAAACCCACCGGCAGTACAGTACAGAATATCTCAAAATCCCAGTTGTCTCCTGTCCTACTGGGTGCTTTGTATTAGCTGCAAGTCACAAGTGCCAGTTGGGTGGTAGCAGCACCCAGGAGACACAGGCATGACGGCTGTAAGTGAAGCCCTTTGTATGGACAGCAAGCAGCATGTACAGCATCTCATGATAAAAGAGCACATATCGCATCTCTGTTCTGACAGAAGCCAACATGTACTGCCCTTTATGAAATTCCTTTTTGTGTGTCCATCAAGATACTTAGTATCTGGGTTCAATACTCAGCACCACCAGAAAGTAAAAACAAGCAAAAAGAAAAACTTAGTATCTGAAAGCTGAGCTAATCTCTTGCAAGTTTCCGTTTATAAGATGTCATTTTGATAAAATGTGGAAAGTTTCCACTTGGTTACACAATGGTGTCTCTGTCCAGAGAATGAAGTAAACAAAACCAGGGATCCCCTAGAGGAATGGTGGATCAATACCCATTCTACCAGGTGGCAAATTCAAAGGGGCCTACATGGCGATGTGTAGGGTAGGGGAGACAGAAGTCATACTCTATCATAATTTGAAAGAAAATTTGTTCATTTTTGACAACCACAGGGGCTAGACCTCCTGCGGTGGGTTTTGATAAACTAGGCAAAGAGCTCAGCCTAACCTGTTCTGTCTTGGAAAGGTCAGCAACATTCTGTACACATGCATGCATGAGCACTGCCGCCTCCTCTGGAGATGGAATAGGGGTGCTGTTGACAAATCCGTCAGACTTGCTAATGGCTAAATTCCTGTTTTTCACTTGTTCAGGTGATTCTCTTAATTTTGTCTGATGGTACTGGGTTGCTTGATGAAGTCCACTGGTTTCCTTGCACAGCACAGCCTGTGACTCAGGAATTATTTTTTGTCCTCTTTTTAGTGAAAAAAAATTGCACTTCTCAATATTTTCCTTCTTTCCACCTTCAGAATCCTCATGGTATTCTGAACAGTGTTAAGGTCCCAGAAAGGAATATGCTTGTGATTTGTACTCCAATAATCTCCTTCCCCACCCACCCAGTCTTTCTTCTTTGAGGGTTGAGACCTATGCCTGTTTGGCTTCCTTTTTCTTCCCCAAGAAGTGCTTTGTGCCAGCGGGACTGTAAGCTAGATGAAAAGCTATCAAAGCACTAAGGGAAGGAATCGATAGTAATATATGTAAGTGCATACATATATCACAAATGACAGGCTTATTTCTATGCAAGTTAAGATGTTCTCAGTGCCTCTAATTGGCACCCTGCCTAGCTATGTGCATGCATGCTCTGAGGGGATATTCATGGCTGGACTCACCCTGTAAAGGCAGAATGGACAGCTACCCATGGGCTGTGGTTTGATATTCCTTCAGGGACCTCTCTGTGGCTACTCCAGCTGCCCAGGCCTGGAGTCTGCTGGGGATTCCCACATCACTTACTTCTTTGCATTCAGGCACTAAAAGTTGTTTAAATGCAAATTATTTTCCAGGAGGTAGAGACATTATTATTCATTAATATCTGGGCTTTAATGAGTTTATCAGCTTAGAAGAGAATGTGCCAGGGTCTTTGGGTAATAGAAGCCAGGAAGATATGTTTTAATAATGACAGGTGGAAGAGGGAAGGGTAAGTTCTGAAATACTATAGAAACTATAGCTACAGACTCAAGGTGTGGTGTGAGCCACTGGTTATAAGGTAAGAAGTAAGATGAAAAAGGATGGACAATAAAATGCCTTCACGAGTCCACAGGCAGTTAATGCCTGAAGTTCCCTTCAACTCTCTGAGAGACCTGTTTTCAGGAACCCCTGTCAGACCTGATGCATTCCACCTGTGCTGTGGCACCAGTGCTTTCTGCAACTTGTTCATTTGTGAAACATCTAGGCACCAGGCACTGTGAGTATATCAGGAGAATAAGCCCAACGACACCCCTGTTTTTGTGGAGCTGGCATTTTAGTGGTGAGATGGAAAGAGACAAAAGACACAAAAAGATGGAATGTGATATGTTAAATGGTGATAGATGCTATGGAGAAAAATAAAGCAACCAGAGGCTGTCATTTAAAATAAAGTGGTCAGAAGCTAGGTATAGTGGCACACATCTGTGATCCTAGCAACTTGGGAGGCAGAGGCAGGAGGACACCAAGTTGAGGCCAATCTGGACAACTTAGGGAGACTTTGACTCAAAATAAAAATTAAAAAAAGACTGGGGATGTGGTTTAGTGGTAAAGCACCCCTGGGTTCAATCCCTAGTACCAAAATGAATAAATAAGTAAATTGTGGTCAGTGAAGGTTCCTTAGAATGTGGCAGTAACCAGTGAGTGGAGAGTGAGCAAGCCAGACAGAAGTCAAT
Source organism: Sciurus carolinensis (assembly GCF_902686445.1). Lineage (NCBI taxonomy): Eukaryota > Metazoa > Chordata > Mammalia > Rodentia > Sciuridae > Sciurus > Sciurus carolinensis. The sequence continues at coordinate 84,541,710 of NC_062221.1, read as the reverse complement.
GCAGAGGTTCTTTCAGGCACGGAGGACAGAAAATGCAAGACCCTGCATCAAGGGCAGGCCTGGTTTATTTGAGATGAGGGGTTGGTCCACGCAACTGAATCAAAGTGAGCAAAGGGGAGAAAAGTGGGTGGTGAGATCAGAGCAGCCATGGGGGCTCCAGTTCACACAGGGCCCTGTGTGACTTTAACTTTCACCCTGCGTGAGTGTTTTGAGCAGGGCAGTGATGTCATCCAACTTGCAATATAATAGGCTATTGTACAGGTTGACAAAATTTTTTCTGTAGAGAGCCAGAGTTGGTAAATGTTTTCTTGGGCTAAGAGTTGTCTACTACAACATCCCGACTCTTCTGTGGTAGTACAAAAGTGGCCGTAGGCAAGGTCAACCCATGAGTGTGTCTGTGTTCCAAAGAAACTTCATTCACCCAAACAGGTGGCCAGTCAGTTTTGGCCCATGTTGACTCTCAGACCGGTGCAATCAATAATCCAGAAGAGAGAGGAAGTAGACCTGGATGAGATTTGTAACAATAAAAGCAACAAGGGTTTAGACACTGGCTATGTTTTGAGGGTAGGATCTGCTGTCAGACCACGTATGGGGTATGAAAAACTTAGGGGTCAAGTATAACTCCATTTTTGATCCTGGGTAACTGGAGAAATGCAGTAACTGCTATGGAGATGAAGACAACCAAGAAGGAAGGTGGGCAGGGGAAGGGGACCAGAATCAGTCTGGGATGGGAGAATTTAAGATGCCTTTAGGTTAAAGGAATTGGATAAGATGTTCCCTAACTTCCCTCCCAGTTCTGATATTCTATGATCCCACAACTGTGAGACAATAACATCTACCCCAGCAGCTTCTGCTGTGACCACATTCTTTAGGGAGACCTTCCTCACCACATTACTCCATCTTTCCCCAGTGCAGTTGGTGATTATGCTGGCTAGAGATCAGATGCTGGAAGGAGGAAACACTGCAAGGGAAGAAGCAACTGCCAGCTGAAAGCAGCAGGGGGACTTGGAAGAGTGGTGTAAATGGTATATGTGCCCGAGGAGGCTTTGAGGGCTAGAGGCAAATTCCTATGTATCTTCGTTTCCTGGAGGTTATTCTTAATGGAGGGTTGTCAGTCAACCAGGCTAAGAATGTTCAACTCATTTTCAAAGAAAAGCAAAGCTACTTATGCTTTACCTCTGCTCCTCCCTCGGAACAGGCACACTTCAGACATGTCACCCTCTTCAGAGATTCCCTGAGCTGTGTGTGGATCCTGAGAGCTTCCATATATCTGCAGGAAACAGCCAGAGTCTGCCTACATTAGCTTCTCCGGGCAATTTCATTCCTCTTCTCTCTCATCTGTCCTCATTGGGAGCTAAGTCTTCTCTCTGTCCAAATTCTTTCCATCCAAGTAGTGGCTCTGTGCCAGGGGGATTGTTTGCTGGATAGGGCCGGCAAGTCACATTGGGAGTGTGCTGATTGTAATATATTTAAAATATGAGCATTTATCAGAAGCAGCAGATGGAGGCAGCAGAGTGGAGCTCCCAGAACTGAGGGCAGGGAACGCTTCATTCAAGTGTAAAGCGCGCACCATCTATACTCAGCTGGCACAAGCTCATAAAACCAGTGAAAAGAAGGGGGAAAAAAAGAGAAAAAAGAAAGGAAGGAAGGAAGAAAAGACCATCTTTGTGCTGGGTTTGGTAGGTCACGATGTTCCCTGACCTTGAGTCCTTGATGCCTCAAAGACAGCATTCACTCTAGGATGAGAAGAGCAAACCTGTCTTTAATATTTTTTTTTACTTCCTTAAAGCCTACTCACTTTAATAAAAATTTGAAGCTCAAAACAAATGGAAACGTAGATCATTTTATTCATGTATATGTGCATGAATTCCTTCAACAAATATTCATTACATGACTCAGTCATGCCAGAAGCCATGGAATACTCTGGGACAGAATAGAGAGAGGCAGATATGTTGTCATTCTTAAGTATTGGACATGTCCAAAGTATTTCAGTTCTGAGTTTTTTACTACCATCCTTAAACCCACACTTAAAGTACAAATATATTTAAAATCTAGTCTATGTAATATTTGAACTGAGAAATAAATATGTTTTTACTGATAAATTTTCTCAGGGTACAAATGCCAATCTCAATACAATGATATTAATTTCAAGTCACCTGCTTGAGAAGAGAACTACTAGTGCTATCCCATTTGCAACGACAATTTTAGCAGCTGATCTCAGGTCTGCAGGAAGGGTTCTGAGTCACTCAATAATCAACAGAAATTATACCTGTAACAGTAAACATTTGAGGAAATGCTTGCCTTCAGTTATTTTGAAAGACTTATCTCATATTTCTTTATTATTGCCTTTTTATGACAGTCTGAAAACAGGAACCTTTGCATCATTACATGTGGAAGGTATGGATCCCATCCTCTGAAAATACCCTACTCAGAATTAATTGCTCCTTCCCTTGGTACCACCAGGGAGGCATAATGTCACATTTAAGTAGACCAAGTTTTGTACTTTGCCGTTTCTCATGATACATTGTGAATTTGTCAAAGGAAAGTATAGCCTTGCGCTTGGCACACAATTGGTATTGAACACATTGAATAAAAGGCTAGAGTCTGTGCAGAAATACATGAGGTTATAAAGAGGAAAAAAGAGATTACCAAAAGTCCATTTTATCATATTATCTTCAGGGTGAAGTAGATACATTAGAAAAGATCCTATTTTAATGGAGGACAATATCTTCAATCTACATGTTCTCAGAATTGTTCTTTCTATTTTATTTTATTATTTGTTATATGGATCCAACAGTCTTGTTGAACATTTACTCAGTTTCAGATTGCATGATTACTGAGGGGTACAAAGGAAATTAAGAGACATTCCTGCTCTGTAAACAGGCTCTGCTTTCCAAGGGCCTAGGACAGAACTACATTCAGGGCCCCTCCTAGAGCACCAGGGGGGAAAGAGCCTGGGAAAAACCAGCAGAGGGAAAGGGGACTGTGCAAATTGAGACTGGAAGGAGCAGCAGAGTGGGTCAGGCAGACCAATGGTTCTCAGCAGGAAAGTATTACCCCTTTGGGATATTTGGAAATGTTGGGGCATTACATTTGGTTTCTGTTGGGAGGATACTCTGACTTGTGGTGGATGAGATCAGAGATGCTAGATGCCCTGCTATGCCTGGTTTAATGCATTAATAAAGAGTGATTCAGTATCTAGCCTAATGTTTGAATGTCCCACTAGACATTCATGTAGGTGCAAACCTGGTTATAGCTATCTGAGCTCAACACCTAATTCATGTCACATATGAACACAAAGCATGCATTGGACAGTTTTAATAAAAAATGCATTCTCCTAGAACATGAACCCCTGGTGAATCAAAGGAGTACTGTGCTCTGCTCTCTTTGGAACTTTGCCAAGTGTCGTTCACCATTTTGAACAGTCACATCATTGGCTGTTTCATTGCTCACGGTACTTTTTTGCCAATATAATACATTGAATCAGTCTTAATATGTACCTGTCAATCCCCAATGATTCTGGGCAAACATTTTAATATTTTGTTATGCTTTTGAGTACAGTGAGATTTGAATTTAAGGTGCCTGTCCTATCAAAAACCAGGAAGATATTCAACAGGACTAGCATAAAGACTTTTACTAAGAGCATTTATATTTCACTTTAGCAGAAACCACTCATATAGGGAGATTCATTTGCCAAGATACTGTGGATTTCCAAGGAGTGGAGCAGAAACATATGCAGTCCCAAATCTTGGTCTTTCTCTCTCTCTGCTACTCACTCACACAATGCATACCCACTCTCAGACTTCTCTTTGCTGTGCTCCTAGTTTATAGACGTTCCTATGGTAGTGGGTTTGAGAAGTCCTATGAGATCACAGGCCTGTTAACACCATTCCTCCCTTAATTGTGCCAGGCTCCACAAACACCACGAATACCTGGTCTACACTGAGTACTGGGGGCCAGGTCCCTGTCCATAATCTTCAACTATTTTATCTCATTCCATCTTTACAGTAACTTTAAGGAGAATCTTCATTCAGCTAAGGTCACGTGGAGAGAAGAAAAGATGAATTTAATCCTAATCTCCTTTCTTTTCTTGCTCCACTATTCATTTCCTCCTGCTTCTCCCAGTCATCCTCAGGTGACAGGTGTGCCTCCAACACACCATGCTGCCTCACACCTCTGCACACACTGAGTGCTTCTCCCCGGAGTCCTCCTGGGTCACCGTGTCTGTGAGAATCTTTCAAGTCTCCTGACTTGATGCCCGGTACACATTTCCCCAGTGGTGTATGGCACCCCACTGTAACAAGTATGTCCAGTCCCTGCCTCTCTCCCGGCTGTGGGCTCCTGAGGGGCAGGGCATGTCTTGATCTTCTTCCTTCATTGTACCTGGGTCAGATAACTGGTCAGTAAAGGCTACTTACAAACTGGTGTGCACAGTCATTAATGGTCCTCTATAAATGTCATTGTTTATAACAGCACCTGTTTCTAGGGAAAGTAGATGTTAGCCTTGGACTAAAATGGTGCCCTGGAAAGTCATAGACTTTTAAAATATTTATTATATGTATGTACAACTTTTTATAAAAAGTGGGTTTCACAGTGGACTCCTTCCTCTCCTGAAATTCCCAACCATTAATATTAGATTTAATTATTTAAATTTAATTTATTGGAAGTCGATACTTAATTTAAAATCTAATTCCTATTAGGGTTTTAATAAATAATAACATTTAATAACTGCCAATGACACTTCAGTATATAAAAACCATTAATTCTTTACATAATTAATTTTTAAATAAAACTGAATGGAAACAATTCCTTCACACAGAACTCTACACAGAACTCTTGACCAAGTTTCAGTTCTAATCCTCCTTGATTCTCTTTGTATTGTCCACGTTCTTTGCTTTCTTTCTTTTCCTATTCTTTCTTTAGTGAGGTTTATGTGAAGGAAGGTCCTTTGGGTTTACAATAAAGTGTGTGTGGGTGGGTTGGTACTAACTTAAGAAAATACAAGTATAATTACTTTTAATATGCAGGAAGATATGAGGTGTGTATAAATAAACATATTTGGGTTTGAACATTAAATTCCATTGTTATATAGTAAGCATTTAATTTTATAATAAACTAACAAATATTTGACATATCTAGAATGCTGTCTTCTGATTTTTAATTCAGATGATGTACTGGAACATGATACACATAGAAACACACACACACACACACACACACACACACACACACACACACACACATTTCCCTAAAACCACTGCCTTAGTTTAAATCTTCAGGGAACAATCAGATAAATTTGATGAATACAAGTTTATTGTAAGGTCATGTCTCTCAAACTGAGGAGCCATATCTCAAGGGATTAGCTGGCAGTTGGCCAAGAATTATGAGAAGCAACTGAAACAAACGAAGTCGTTTATCCCCTTAAATTGTTCATTTTAATCAATGGATTAAACATCATTTTTGCATAAAAACAAGTACAGATCTTTTAAGGAGGAGAATGCAAATTTCTCAAGAAATTTTAAAGATCAAAACTACGTGAGATTGCAAAGAAATGTTGAACTTATGATAAGCTGCTTGGGCTATGTCCCAGACTGCTAGTAGTACACATTCTTTTTGCTTCAGATAAAGATATGAAGGCTTTGCATTGCAACCAAAATAATGTTTTATAGAATTTTAAATAATGGAAACTCCATCTGAGGGCATATTCTATGTAAGGGAGGTGTCCTTTCTTTTATTTTTATTTCCTTTAAAAACATGTCTTGTATTTTGGTTACAAATGATTGTGTTAAACAGACTCTTTCACTCCTAGCCTACCATTCCTATTGGATCATGCAAAACCTCTCATCTTAGTGTTACTATAATAAAATACCTGAGACTAGATAACTTATAAAGAACAGAAATTTATTTCTCACAGTTGTGGAGGCTGGAAGTTCAAGATAAAGGCACCAGCAGGTTTGATATCTGCTAAGAGTCTAGTCTCTGCTTTTGAGATGGTGCCTTGTTGCTCCATCCTCTGGAGTGGAAGAAAGCTCTGTTCCCATAAATAAACAGGCCTAGCTGGGCTTCCCCTCCTAGTGTATTAGTAATCATGCCCAGGCAATGAAGTCTCCATGAAACTCCCAAAAGACACCATTTGGAGACCTTATGGTTAGCTGAATGTGTGAAGGTTGCTGGAGAGTGATGCACGTGGAGAGGACATGGAAGTCCAGCGTCCCTTCTCCCACACCTTGCCATGTGCATGTCTTCATCTGAGTCCTTGTAATATACTTTCTAAGAAAACTGTGAATGTAAGTCAGCGCTTCCCTGGGTTCTATGAGCCCTGGGAGCAAATTAAACATGAAGAGGAAGTTGTGGGAGACCTGAGTTTCAGCCAGTTGGTCAGAAATGCAGGTAAAACAATCAGGGGCTTGCATTGGAAACTGGGCCCCCGATCTTTGGGAATGTTGCTATTTCCAGGTAGATAGCATCAGAATTAAAGTGGATTAGAGGATGACCTGCTGGTGTCCACTGCTGCAGAACTGATTGCATGCTTGCTGCTAGAGAGAAACTCCTACACCTTTTGAGGTCATAGAAATCCTCTGTGTTGATCGTGAAGTGGGAGTAGAGGGGAAACAGTCATTAGTGTTTTTCTTCACACACAGGAATTAAGTTTCAATGTGAATTTTGGAAGGGACAAAAAACATCCAACCACAGCATCTCTCTTGATTGACTGATTAATTGATTGATTGGAATCCTCTCTACAATTTCTCTAATCTGCTAGAACTCAGGGAAACGATGCATTTCATACAGAAAGTTCTCCAGTTTTTAGATAATTATTTCTTACATTAAACAAAAAATAACTTTCCTACAGCTGCTCCGATGTTCTCAGATTTCCTGTGGAAACTTATAGAAAAAAAGTCAATTTCATCCCTAATACAATAACCATAAAGTCTGTTATCATTACTCCTGAGTCTTTACTCTGCTAGGTGAAGTAATCTATTCCTTGTTAAGTGACTTTAAGATACTAAACTACCTAGTCACATTTTTTTGGACACATTCTAGTTTGACAATGTCTTTAAGGAATAAGTTATGTTTGTTAGCTCTCTATCACCGTCAAAAAATACTAGGGGTAATTAATTTGTAAAAGGAAAGGGCTTATTTTGCCTCATGGTTTTGGAGTTTCTGGTCCAAGACTATTCTCATTGATTTGGGTCTTTGGCAAGGGTGGCATATCATGGCAAGAGTGTGTAGTGGACCAGAACTCATGCGCAAGAGGAGACAGGAAGAAACTGGGTATCCACAATCCCCTTTGAGGTTATAACCCCAGTGACTTAGGGATGTTCCACTAGGTCCCACCTGAAAATAACATCACTTCCTGATAGCACTACCCTGGAGACCAAGACTTGACCACACAGGCCTGGAGAAACATTCAACATACAAAGCAGAGCATAGGTGTTTAAATATTTAAAAATAGATGTGCTTTGCCAATGCAGAAAGTGATGGGTACAACCTTGCTCCTCCCCTCCCTAATTTCAATTCCTATTAATGCATCCTAAAATTTGTATTATTTTTTAAAAATAATATCCCATTTTTGACTCTCATTGAACTTTAAATCTTTTTCAAGTGAACTGCTGTCAATCCAGGGCTTTATTACCTTGTATTTAAGTAGTTGATTCTTTGAACTTAGATGCAAAATTTAACATTTAACCTTATTAAGTTGTATATTGTTAATTTCATTCCATCATTCTCCTTTCCAAGGTCTTTTGATTCTAGTTTGATTCTTTAATATGACTTACCAGCTTTATCTCCAACTTTCAGTCATTTATAAATTTGATAGGCCAAGTTTATGTTGGAATTCACCCAATTCACTGATTAAAATGTTTATAATTTTAGGAGAAAAGAGAATTATCTTTAATAGTCATCTTAAAACTTGAGTGTGCCAAAGAATTACCTAGAACATTTGTTCTGATGAGTCTCATTTCCTGAAATTTCAATTCAGTAAGTTTGGAATGTGATTCTAGGATTGTGCATTTTTAACAAGTACCATATGTGATTCTGCTGCTTTTGGTCATCCTAGACTACACTTTAGAAAAGTCTTCATGAATTTCCTACTAAGTTGACATTAATGTGTTCCATAAATTTAATGGGGTTCTGTGGTTTTCTAGCACGGAGTTGGATGTAGGATTGATACTCAATGAATGAATGAATGGATGGACAACAGAAGGAATAGGGTAGAAGAGGTTCTCAGTTAATAGCTATATTTTTCATTTTAATCATAAAGCTAATAGGATCACATTTTCCAAACACTCTGTGTAATTAAAATATATTATGTCCTGGATGTTCCCAACTAGGGGGAAAAAGAGATGTATTTTGCATGACCTATTCTTAATGAACATATGTTGTCTCTTAGTGATCATTGTTTCTCTTCTCAAGGGCTTAAAAATCTTATATTTAATTTTCTATCTAGAATTTCATTGAGATTTAATAATATATCAAACCCCAGAGATCTTCCTGCTTTACCTTTAAGAAACTGGGACTCAGGTGTAGTGATTGACTTATTGGTTCCCCTTCAGGTCCCATTGGTTGTCTCCAAGTCTTACTATGTTTGCAGATAGATAAGGACCAGAGTGCTGGACACTTCACAGGAGACATTTCTTACTTTCCCCTAAATTTATATTTTTGAAAATTTCTAAAACTCATGGAACAACTCAAAAAGTAAGATAATAGTCTTGACTTGGATCAACAATTCATTGTTAGCATTTCACTGTATTTGCTAGATTTACTTTTCTTCCTGAACCAATGGGTTGGCAGCTTTCTTCAGTCTCCTTTACTCTAGGATTTCTCTATCTTATTTTTTTGCCTTTCTGAGTGGGCACCTGAAACCTCTGAGTATCCTTCTTATTTATGTTTGTTTGTTTGTTTACTCTTTTTCAGTTTGGGTTTCTGAAGCACATAAATCTTAATCAAATAATAAAATTAAAAAGGATTTTAAAAAAAGCAAACTTTCACATTTCATCCTAAATAGGGATGGGGATGGCACATCATTGTGTTCACCACCAATATTCAGGAAACCAAGAGAAGTCTTGTCGTAAGTAAGAGAAAAGAAGACTGGAGGAAAAATTCTAGACCACTGAGAAGTCTAAAGAAGGTTCATCAGTCCCATCAGGGATTTTTCCAAACAAAATCTACTATCAGATCAGTCCCCCATCTCCCAAGGAGGGGTGTGCCTGAATATCCCTACTGACTTTGCTTTGGGCTGGAAGCAGTGGTGGGAAAAGTAGCCTGGGCACAAATGCAAAGATGGCTTTTAGATCCCAGTCCCTGGGTCTGCAGGAGTGGACCTCATGGTGACTCTCATGACTGCCTCCCTGCAGAGTCCCTCTGCATTCTCCAGGTGACCCTCTTCCAAGTGATTGCAAGGGTATGAAAGCCCACCTCTTGCCTTAACTCTGGACATTGTGGAGCATCCCAATGAGGCTTTGTTTTCACCATGGCTCAGCCTCTTACTCTGCTCAGTTCTGCTTCCCTCTCTTCACTGCCCCTCTGATTGAATTTGGGAACACTCCGTAATCAAACTTCTGTGTACCCATCCAGTTACAAGGGCTGCTCCCAGCTCTCACTACCTGCTAACAGATGGAATTCTCAAAAGGCTATGAGGTAAGTGCTAACACACCCCCATTCTATCCTTGTGGAAACTGAGGCACAGAGAGTGGCTCAGTGACTGTCATAAGGTACTCACACAGCTGGGAAGTGGAAAATACTTGCCTCCAAGGTAGGCATTCTTACTCCCTGCCACCCCCTCATCTGCCACTTACTGCATTTCTCTGTGACACAGAGATTCTTGTTAGCATACCCAGTATCCTAGTTCTAACATAATTTCTGAATGTTTTCCTAAATAAAGATGTAGAGGAACTTCTGGAGATTTAGCACAGGACAGGATTTGTCCTGGTTTTGTAAGAAAGGTATTGTAGGTAAAGGCACTTATCACCTGAATCTTTATTCTTTCCTATGGCATTATCCCTAAACTTCCCAGTTTTTCTCCAGGAACATGATACACCTGCCACTCCCAGTCTGCAAAAGGAAAGAATATATGTAGCACAAAGAACGAAATGAGAGCTAAATAGGCTCCTCTTCCTTAAGACAAGAGTGAGTTCTTATTCCCTGACCTATTTGAGTGCATGCAACATTCAGAGCTTGTATAATGTAGCTAAATCAGCCTATTTAGTATTTATGCAATCTGCTCTGTTTTCAACAAGCTCTTAAGATGTGACTTACCCAGAAATCTTCAGAAATCTGCAAGGTTGCAGCAGTCATCTCTACAGGGAGACTGAAGGAATTATCAAGATCATGGTTGTAATTTAGAGTGGGAAAATCTTTCTACTCTGATGAGGCTCTCATGCCAATTGTAGGGTGACCAACTGACCTGGTTCCCCAGGGTTGAAAGCTTTGCCTGGACATTAGAGTTTCTTTGCCAAAACCAAGAGAATCCTGGGCAAACTGGGACAGTTGGACACCCTACAATGAATACTTTATGACTATTACACACAGGAAACGTCAGCCTCTCTATTGCAGATAATTTCTATTATTTCAAAAAGTATTTATATGTTATTATTAATGAGAAAATTACCTATAGAAACTAGGAAAGAAATGAAGATGAAACTAAAAGCTACATATAAGCTTATAACACAGTGGTTACTATTTAAACACTTCAATAACTTCCATGAGTTTTTTCTGTGTGTGTATATACATATATTTATAGATCTAAAATTGTGCATTACAAATAGTTCTGTATCCTGATTTTAATCTAGCATGTACACATTTTCTCATATCAACAAATACTTTTTGAAACATTACTGCTGTGGTTGCATAATTTCCACTGAGGAGGTACTCTATTTAACTATTTTATTGTTCAACATTTAGCTTGATTTTTGCTACTAAAGATAAGGCTGCTGTGAACATCTTTGGTTTCTAATGATTCCTTTTGGAGAAGTTTCCAGGACCTTAATGGGTAAACATTTGGTGCTTAGTTATAGCTACTGAATCCTTCCTCTAAAAGGCTTCAGAAAGGCTGTCCTTAGCCATGTTGATACCCATTCTACTAAATTCCTGCCAGCATTGAGAATATTTTCAATCTCCACCAATATTATAAAAAGAAAGTTGTCCTAAATACTCTTTCTTTGTTTACAAGTCTCTTTCATGTCTTTTTCATTTGATTTTTCCTGAAATCATTTATACACATTTTTTTTTTTTTCAGATTTTATGTTGAGTTAAAATGTCTTTCTCCCCATTTGTATAGACTCCTTACAAACTATTGTGACTCTTTTTTGGGTCAGACTTGTTTCAAATACTTTTCTTGACTTACAGTTTGAAAGGCATTTTAAAAATAATGAGTCAAAGATTTTATATGTTTATAGTCTAAGTAGTGCCTTAAACCCTGTACACATGTGCACACGCAACCCTGGTGAGTGTCTGTGCTTTCCTGTAAAGGCGTCTTATTTCCTGCATTCTGAGATCATCTGCACTGATTTAAATTACTTTGGAATTCTTGAAAAAAATACATATCATATGTATAATTCTAAAGAGGAATGGTACCACATGAATCCATCACTCAACACGTAGGAGCTAGAATATATCACTACTGTGAGTCTCTCCCCCGTCAGAGAGCACCAACTTTCCCAAGATGGAACTGTCATCCTGCTTTTGCCTTTATCATTTCCTTGCTTGTAAAAAACTAGTTTTATCACATATATGTTTGTGCCTCTAAGCATATGTTTAGTTTTCATACTTTTGAGCTTTACAGAAATAGCTTCACAAAAATTCATCTTATCTCTTCTTCTGTCTTGCTTTTTTCATTAAGTGCTATATATACATTTTATCTATATTTTATGGGAAGATACAGTTCATTCATTTTCACCACTGGCTATTTCATTTCATGAATATATGTACATATTCTTGGTGCCTATGCGTGAGAATTTATCTCTGGAGTTTTCATGTGGGAGTGGAACTGCTGGGTTGGAGTGTCTGTGCCTGATCAATTTTACAAGTCAGTGCTAAATTGTTTTCCCCAGTGGTTGTACTAATTGCATTCCCAACTGCAGAGTATGAGATTCCTGTTGCTTGATTTCCTTGCCAATACTTTGATATTTTCAAGTATTGAAGTCTGGTAATTTTTCATCCAGTAGATTTGCACCAGCTTTTTAGACTTGCTTGTCCAAGTTCTTAAGGATGGAAAATGACTTCTCAGAAACAAATCAAACTTCTTTTTGGTTGCCTTTCCAGTTTTTCCTTGGGTTCAGGCACTTAACTAGCTATTCATAATACGTCATGTCGGGCCTAATGTTCATCCCTGAAAAGAGGCCACATCAACTGGGACAAGTGACCTGCAGACGGAGCTAGGAATTAGGAAGCTCTAGCCCGCCTCTGTCCCGGAAGATCTGCAGAGCATGCGTCTGAGTCACGTCACCTCTCCGCATCCTATTCGAGAGCTAGGAACAACAGAGCTGACCTTCCTCCCAGCCCTGCTGTAGAGCACTTTGAAATCTTTGGATGAAACGCATGACAGAAGCGCCAAGCATGATTGTTACCTGTGCCAGCAACACTAGAAGACGGCATAAAAATAGGAAGCAAAGAAAATTCCATTTTATAAAAGCTTCAGTGAGAAAATTGTCTGGTCAGAATGTCATTCCCCGGTTTTGGTTCTCATGGATGTAGACTTTTATAAAATTAAAAGGAAAAAAATACAGTACACATTTTTGTCTTGGTTGCCCCACAGAAGTCCTTTGATCATCACCATTCCTGTGACACCAGGTGAGTCATTGAAGTGCAGGAAGATTGATACCTGAGGAGACTGTGTCACATCAGTTCTTTATAGTTGGCCTCACGATTTTGCCTTTCTTTGCAAAGCAAAGAAGCCACACAGTCTGAGGGGATGCTATACAGTGAAGATTGGTAAGGGTCTAAGCCTCAACACCATTATACACAGGAGCTAAGACTGTTTCCAGCAGAAACAAATCATCCTTCAAACTTGGCTCACCACCCTGTCTCTGCTCCAAATTTCTCAGATTCCCCATCCTGTTCTTAATATTTAAGAACATAAATGATGCAAAGAGGGAACATTTGCAGCCATCTTGGACACATTAGGAACCTCGAGATAAGGAGAGTCATGCCCACTGATGTGGGGGTTCACTTTAAACAGTGACTTAGTCATAATTGTAGAAGCTTATGCCCATCTTGGTCTAATACTCTCAGTGAGTTGTGCTGAGCTATAATCACCTTTACTTATAAATTGGATGGGCTATGGAGACAGTTCCAAACCACAAAGACATTTCATGCTCTGAGCTTATTGCCTGGTGTGACACTCAGACAATTTAGGATAGGAGCTTTCTGATTCTTATGCCATGTCTTTATAGCTTAAGTTTATTTTTTTTTCTATTGGAGTTTTAAAAAGTCAAAACTGCTCAGGGTGATTTGGTTGCTGTACCCCACTGAGAAGTTGAGGGAGTAAAAGGTAAGGGGGTGTAACCTTGGGCTCGAAAGGGGGACCTGAGTGACATGTGTCCACCCACAGTAACTGTTTCATGAAGTTATGAATCATATTGTACTCGACTCCTAATTTCCACCCAGAAAGGGAAAGCTACAGAGCACTATTGAAATGTTTTGTTCAGAAGTTTCTCTGAGAGAGGGTCCTCATAGTGCTTTGTGAAATAATTTGCATTCTAATTGGCATAGTTAAATTATTGCCATGGAATTTACATAGTGTGACTCTAGTAGGAATACTTTCCATTGGGAAGTACTCCTTAGGAAAAAATGTCCACTCTAGTATCCAGTCTGAAGACAATCTCTATTTATTCTATTCAGTGACACCATGAGAAGGGTCATTCTCACTGGATTTTCAATTGCTTAACTGAAGAAATTAGTTGAAAAGTGGAAATCCAACCTGCTGATAGTTTCTTTATCTGCCCACACCTAATAATTGGTTTGACAGATTTTTCCCTTTAAATTGACAGATTATTTACACCTCTGTGAATTACAATGTTGCTGGGTCTTTCTTTTTTTAAAAAAAAAAAATTCTTTTTGGAGATTAGAACTGTACACAGTCAGGCTAAAATTTAGTTCCCAGCTACATAATTCTCGTTTGTATAATATGGATTCCTAACAATGGCAGGATTATCATGCATGGATTATCATGCAGCCTTGAAGTGTCATGCTGATGAAGACAATGGAGAATCAGAGGGAAATGATAGCATGTTACATACAATAGAGAACAAAAGAGTATGAAATTATACTCATTTTGTGTGCTATGGTTTGACTGTCCCCTCCAACACTCTTGGTGAACTTTAATTTTCTTTGTAACTATTAAGAGGTGAGACCTTTAAGAGGTGATTAAGTCAGGAGGACTCCACCCTCATGAAAGGATTAATATTATTACCATGGGAATAGAATAGTTATCCTGGAAGTGGGGTCCTGACAAAAGGAAGTCTGGTTCCTTTTTGCCCTCTTGCTCAACCTTTGAGCTCTGTCTTGATCTTGCTCTCTTGTGCTGGGCCATGTTGTGACACAGTATAAAGATCCTGCCAATGCTGGTGACAAGCTCTTGGATTTCCTAGACTCCAGAAGCACAACTCCCACTGTTCATAGATTACCCAGCCTGTGGTATTCTGTTTAACAGTAGAAAACAGACTAAGATACCATGAGTTCAAGTACATAAATTGTGCATACATGAGCATGATTGAAAAAGGAATATGGAAAAAAGACACAGTAGGATTGTGAGTTCCCATCTCACTGTTTTCTCTTTTGTTTTCTGCTAATCCTCTTACAATATCGTGTGCGTAATAAACATGGTTGTAGAAGTACTCTGTTAGGTGTAAGAGAAGACATGTCATGAAATTAATAAGGTGTAAGTTACAGCTCCTTTCAAATGTGGGGCCTATGAATGACTGGGTTGCTAAGAGTTACAGAGCTCCAGGTGGAGAGAGTGAGCCTGCATACAATCAGGAAACATTCCTATGTCAGCATTTCTGGTAAATCACTTGTAGAGATTGCAGAAGAAAGGGACCTAATTCTCTAGCACTCCTGCAATTTATCATGATATCACTTCTCATTCTAAGTAAATATTCACTTTCAGGTTTAATTTTGCGTTTTGTAATTCTACATTTTTTTTTTTTCTTTAAGAGGACTGCCATGAGCATCATATCTCATGAAATCCGAAGGTGCCTTTGGTTAGGTGGGACATCAGAACAACAGCTGAGCATTGTGAAGTATAAGATCCAACACTGGTTTCCTTGCTTGACTCTTCCTAAGACTCATTGTCAGTGTCCTGGACAACCTGCTGCTGTGCTTGGATCTCCTACATCACCACATTCCCTCGTTTCACTTCTGTGTCTTCCCAACTGTTCTCAGTTCTTGGGAGAAAAGCAGCTAGAAATACCAGTTCAAGATCTCAGGGTAGGAAGGACAGTGAAGGTCACATCCAGCTACTTGCCTGATGCTTAACTCTCGTCTTCAAGTGATCTCTGGGCCTGAGCTAGGCTCCCTGACTTGAGGTAACCCATTAGAAGGCTCTTCCTTGTCTGGAGTGAAAATTGGTCCATTGCTATTTACATTACTCTATGCCTATGTGCTCAATAAGGCAAGTTAACCTTTAAGATGAAAATGGCGGAGGGAAGTGAGAGGAAAGAAACTTGAGTTGTCTTTCTCCTTCCCTATTTCCCTGCTAGGCACTATGTTATGGGTTTTAAATATGGTGTTTGATACAATTTTCTCTATCATCATCATCATCGTCATCATCCAGGGTTGCCAGATTTAGCAAATAAAAATGGGAGATGCTTAGGTTAAGTCTGAATTTCATAAGAAAATAATTTTTTAATGTAATATGTCCCCCTCAATGTGAAATTAGTTTGTCCTTGGACAAGAGCTACTAAATCCTATTAATATTCTCATTTTGGAGCTGAAGAAACTAAATGGCAGAAATCAGCAAGTAGCAGGGCTGGAATTCAGGCCCAGGTCTTTGACTTTAAAGCATTGTTTTATTTTTTTTCTATCATATATTTTATAATTATATACTATGTACTTCCCACCTATCCCAAGGAAACCAGAAAATTAATTTTTCCTTAGAGAAGAACAACTGAAGCTATAAAAAACAAAGAGGGGACAGTCCCCAGGAAACTACTGGTTCATTGAGTGTTACAGATAGAATTCTTGGTGAGAAACTACGAAGATCATAACTCAGGAAATGTGAAGCTTCCCTGAGAAAGTCAGAACAGGGGACTGAAAGCCCCTTTCACCAAACATCTGTTTTCCAGGCCTCTGGAAAGCACCCTTCTTCACCAGGGCAGCAGTGGAGAAGGGAGGCTGGGACCCTAAGGCAGGTCTTTTCACCTGGTGTCTCTGGAACCTGAGTCCTGCTCAGATTTCCCTGTCACCTCTCAGTACTGATTTACTTTCTCCTCCCATTCTGCATGCTGCAGAACTAATTGCCTGCCTAATTGCCAAACTAATTGCTGTGACATTCATTGCTCATCTGCTCCCTTGTCTGGCTTGAGTTTGGACAGGTGGCTCCTGTGAAGGCAAGGTTGGAATAATTCCTGCTTTGGAGACAGGGTGCTTTAGAGTCATGACCCAGCAGAGGTGGACCAAGAAACCAGCTTCCTTGTTGCATAGAAGACAATAATGCTTGGCAGGGGTTCACTGTTTTCTGGCTTGAGATGAGGGTGCTTTGACTGTGAGTTTGTTAAGTTGTACTTCTCAGGGAATTTCTTCCTTCCATTGAGAGTTTAGAATTAGAGTTGCTGATAAAGAAATTGAGACCCAAATAAGGGACACTGCTTCTTCTAGGCAACACAGCTCCTGATGGGAGAGCTGTATCTAGGGCTCAGATTTCTCAACTCACAGTCCAAGATGTTTTCCACTGCTCCATTCTGAAATTGTTGAAGTTACACTAATTACTCTTTTACATTTCCTTATAAACTTTTATAAAACATTGAGTAGTGCTTCCTTATTGGTAGCTAGAATAATAACCATAAATATCTATTGAGTTATTATGAGCTCTTTCCATGCCTTATTTCATATAATCCTAAACACACACACACACACACACACACACACACACACACACACTTCAATATCCTTATTTCAAATATGGAAAAACTGAGGGCAAAAAGTTTCATAACTTGCCTATGCCTGATGCCAGAGTCCCATCCTCTTAAGCCCATGAGGTCATATGCAAGATCCTACTGACAGCTTTTGAATTGTGATACATGGAAGAATTTGTGAGGACTGTTTGAAGGCTGGAGCTGGAGCAACTTGAAACTAACCAACCTGATCATTCAAATTGTCAACTAGAGCCAGGAATTAGGACATTGCCTTTCCTCCATACTGCTGAGATAAATACAAATGGATTATACTCCAGCTTGTGAATTCCAGGGATTTGCTGGGCAGTGGAACAGACAGTAGATTGGGGGCAGAAACCTGAAGCTTAGTTTTCAGCGTGACCCTAGAGAGTTGTGTGGCCCTGGGAAGACCTATGTACTTCAGTTCCTTTGGCTCTGAAATGAGGAGGTTAGACTTCATAATCTCAAAGACAGGCACCGTACTATACCTCTCCTGTGGCTTGTCCAAGATGGAAGTGCACAATGACAGAGGCCTGTAGGAACCTTCTGGATGGCTCTCCAGTGGCTGCAAATAAGAGTGTTATTGTTTGGTTCTTGGTCTATTCCCCTTTCCGTGACAGGAAGAATAATAAAAGCAATGGCACTATTGTGTGAAATAAATGTTTTCTCATCCAGAAGAAAACTATGGCATGCACAACAGCAAATCATTTGGAAGCTCAAAAAAGTAATTAATTGTATAATTCATTGAACTTGATAGGAAAAGTGAATTATGATAAGGGAGAAGTACTAATGGTTAAAATGAAGATTTAAAAAGTTTTAAATTTCATTGGTGAAGATAATTAGTGTAGAGAAATAAAAAAAAATTTTAAATGGATTTAAAAAGGAAAGTCTAGGTGCAATTAGAAGAACATGAGGTGTGCGTGTGTGAGGCGGGGGAGTTTAGTGCCCTCCAGCAGAGAAAAAAAACTGTCTTCATGAAAAACAGGGATTTTGAAATAAAAATTTTTCTCATCAATTTTTTTGTCAATTCTTTTGGGTAATTTCACCAGGCTTTTGTAAACTTTGAGCTTCCAAGTTTTCATATGAGGGAAGAATGGTGAGGTGTAGATATAAAAAATTTATTTTTTAGCAGAAACCTCCTTTTCAGGATGTACCATGGCAGCCTGATAGTGCCGGAGGCTTCTGGAAGAGAGGTCAGAAGATGTGGATTTGATGCCCTTGGTCACTTGATGCTAAGTGACCTTGGGCAAGTCCTCGTCTCTCTCAGGACCTCAGTAACCTCTTATCTGCATAAAGCTCTATGATTGAACATATATAAAGCCCTATTCAACATTTGCATTTCTAACTGTAGAGCACAATAAAAAATATGATAGTCAGTGGTTTACGGGCAATAAGTCATTGGGGCAAAATCCAGGAAATCATTTTAAAAATGATACATGTTGGATATAATGGAAACGCTCATATTTTAAGTCTAAGAATTCTGCTAACAGAGTCAATTTTAGAGTAAACTGACATGCTCTTACCACTGAGAGGAAGTGAATACTCATCTTCTTCCTCTTCTGTTTCCTGCTTTGCTTATGGGAATGTGTGAATTTTTTGGCAACACAGAATGTTGACCACAAAAAGCCTGAGTCCCTTGAGCAGCAGTTTTTTTTTTTTTTTTTTTTTTTTTTTTTTAGCATTTGAGGGTGTTCAACCCTTTCTCTGTCATGCAAAACTTCAGGTGGCTAGGTGGCCACATGGATGGGAAGAACATTCTGCTCCCCTTTTCATTCTCAGAAGTAGATGACACAGGTACAGTCGTTCATCTTATTGTCTCACAATCTGGAGGCTAAATGTCTAAATCGACATGGCTGGTCTCTTCTAAGTCCTCTGTCCTTGGCTTATAGATGTCTTCCTATCTCTCTTCCCATTGTCTTCCCTCTATACCTGCCTCTGTGCCCAAGTCTCGCCTTTTTATAAGATAACAGTCTTATTGGATTAGACATCCTGGTAACCTCATTTTAATTTGATTCCCTCTGTAAACACCCTTTCTCCAAATCAAGTCACATTCTTAGACACTGGGGATTAGGACTTCAACACATCTTTTTTTTGGGGGAGGGGGGCGGCATAACTCAACCTAAACCAATAACATATCTCACAAAAGTGGGTTTCCTATCACTGTCTGTTGCCTGGAGTCAGTTCAGACAGTCATCACCTTCCTACATGCAAAGGAGAAAAAAGTTCGCCCTGGGCATTTTGCTATGGCAGCAGGAAATTGCAGTAGCAAAGCATTTGAGAAAGCACCTGCATAATTCAGTTGTGGCAATAACTACACTTTCTCCCAGCACCCCTGGCTAAGCTGCTCCATGTTGGGAAGACAGCAAGTTCAGCACGCTACCAGGAGCCAAGTTAGAGGTCCAGCTGCGGGCTGGGTGTGACACATGAAGCAACTAGCAGGAGCCCGCCTATCAAAAGGAAACACCTGCCACAGACAGTTTATTGAAGCTTGAGAAAAATAAAGGTCGCGGGCTCTGGACCGTGCCACTACCGTTCTCCACCATTATTCTGGGGCAGTATGTATCTGTTCACAATGCCATGAAAGAAACAGAGAAATTCAGGATGGCGAGCACTGTCCTACAGAGATAATGAGCCACTGAAGTAGTTCGAGGGAGCCAGGGTAGCTGGGTTGGAGGGGCAGTGAGTAAGCAGGACTAGGGACATAGGAAGGGCTGGAACCAATGGTCTAGTGCCTTGTCTCATTCCAGATCTGTGACCTAAGACTTGTACGTGTATGCACGTGAGCATTTTACGTGTGTGCACAGGTGTGTACATGCACACACATATGTGTGTATGTGCACTGGTGACTGCACCAGAGAAGCATTGGGAAAGGGAGGGAAAAGAGAGTGTTAAAACCATGACAGGTTAATAAGCATGTGAAATATTTAATTACTACAAAATGTTCCAAGGCTTTGTCTACAGTCATCTTTTCCAAACTGCAGGTTATAGCTCAGAAGTCAGTTGTGAAATCAATTTAGTCATGCAGGGGTTTCTCACTTGGGGATGCTGGTCGCTGCTCCCACAAGAAGCTCAGGGGTAGGACTGTTTTTCAATACAATTAACTTCCTTTGTAATCCTATGGGTTTTGTTTTATGCCTTTTAAAAAGTATTCTAGGAAGGGATCCATAGTCTTCACCACACTGGGTAGAAATGGCATATGCAAAAACAGATTAAAAATTACTAGTTTGAAACTAGTATTATAAAAAATTATTAAGGCAGAATAGGATTAAAATGAAATAAAAAATTTTATTCCCATATATAATGAGGTCGAATACTGTTTGTGAAATTTTGTTTCAGGTACGAAAATACTTACATGTGTATAAATAGACATTTTCATGTGCATAGATAAAGTCATCTGCATACACATTTCTTTCTTTTTTTAACATGCATTCATTTCTAATTATAGAACATGTTAAAAAAATTTGCCAGTCACTGATCTGCAGGCTACTAGATATTAGGGCAAAGACTAATCACTTTTAAAAATTATGAGTGAGGAACATGGTAAGCCATTCAAGTTTTGGAATGAAGGCTTCTCTTTTATGCAGGCATTTGCCTTTGTACACTCAGCATAGACTTGTTCCAGCCAGCCTCCAGGTGGATGGCGACCAGCTGGCCCTAACCACAGCCCATAATGGATGGCTATATCTTACTCTGCCTCGTTGGGGCCTGAGTTAATTGGAGTGTCTCAGAGACACAAGTTAATTTGTGCGGCTACCAGGCTCCAGGAAATGTTAGAAACAGAGATCTTGGGTGGTGTGTTTTCCTGTTATTACTGGCAGGAAGTTTGTTCTTCTATGTGAAGACAGCAATGCCACCTGAAGAAACAGAGAAGGTCTCCCACTGAGGGTGATGGCAAAGGAAGAAAAGCAAAAGTGAAGAAAAGAGGAGAGGGCAGAGAGGTGAGATGGAGCAGGAAAAGAGGAGTGGGGTCAGGAGGAGAGAATAACAGCAAGTACATAAGGTTGGGCCAGCAAACTGTGGGTGTGGGGAGAAGCCGTTGCACTAGTCTGTTAGCCCCCTGCAGGACTCACAGCATCAGGGATAGTGGAAACTGAAAGGAGGGCGAGGCAGTTCAGCAGGAAAGAACAACAAAGACGAATCTTGGAAGGAGGCCATACTGCTATTAGAGTTGAATTGATCTAGGGAATGACTGCCCCTGTTAATGAACTGTTGCTAACTTATTAGTATATTTTAAATTTTCATGGCTAATTTAGAAAATGTAAGCTTCACCTAGAGCAGAAATTTTGCCTTCCTCATTTCCTAGATTACCATTAATGCCTTGGTAAGGGCATAAGTATTTATAAAGGAATATTAGTTGATCAGCTAGTAACTTGATATTCTAAATTACTGAAAATAAAATAATGATGACAATGATAACTAAATTTAATATATAGTGCTCAATAACTTAGAAATCAACTTCATGGATGCTATCTCACTTAATCCTTCCATGGTTCCATCAAGAGTTACTATTATTCTCATTTCAAAGATGAGGACATTAGTTCAATGTCACTCAGTGATAAGTATCTGGAATTTTAATCAATATTTTCTGATGCCAAAGTCAATGTAGTAATTTTCTTCTTTTGGCATTTGTACATTTCCTATAAATGATTCATAAATTTAGGTAGGTTATATCCACAGTAGGTGTGTTAGTTAGTTTTCTGGTACTATAACAAAACACCTGAGATAATCACCTTATAAAAGGAGAAGGTTTATTTTGGCTCATAATTTTGCAGGCTTTAGTCCATAGTTGGTTGATCCTGTTGCTTTTGGCCTATGGTGAGGCAGCATATAATGATGGACAGTGTGTGTTGGAACAAGGTTATTCACCTCAAGGTGGCTAGGAAGCAAAAGAGAAAGAGACCAGTTCCCAGAATTCCCTTCAAAGGCATGCCTCTAGTGACCTTCTACTAGACCCCACCTCTAAAATTTCCCATCACCTTCCAATAGTGCCATGGACTGGAAACCAAGCCTTTAACACATGGGCCTTTGGGGACACTACAAATCCAAACTATAGGTATGTGTAACAGTTTAGATTCTGCAGGAAGCAGACACTCTGGTGGAGTGAGGAGGACCTGAGGAAGAAACAGAAGAATGTATCCACACGTGTGGGAGACGAGGGGAGGGAGGAGGTGGGGCAGGGATGCTGATCTGGCACTTGTGCAAAGGGGTGGATGGCAGTGGAATCAAGCTAAGAATGCCTCAGACCATGATGCAGATCTAATGAGATCTTAGCCATGACGATGGACTCTCAGAGCAAAGACTGCCTGTAGATAAATCCTGCATTGGTAGAAATGACCAGGCCTGAGCCCCAGCCATTCCCAATGTCTGCATCTTCCTGTGAAGTTGCCTTGGAGGTTGCTGGTACTTCTTGATGCTGCATGAATGGCAAGGTCTTTCTTGAAGGGAGGGGTAGGTGGTGCCCACCATGGCTAGCACACCATATATTAAATTTTCCTTACAACATGACATTTTCTCTACAATTCCCTCTTCAATACTCTTGTGGGATATTGTTTTACTTAGCATATTCTGATTTTCTAGTTAGTAAACTGTAACCCACATAGGGACTAAATATCCCAGTTTAAAAATACAAAATTCCTACCTGCAGAGTCAAGAGAAGAGAAAGGATTACACTAGGCTGAGAAATTAAAATGTGATATGCTGGATCAGGTCAACTGCTGCAGGAACACAGGTGCTGTTCCTCCATTTTTCACAGCATAGTGAACTTGGCCGATTGATCACAACACTCTTCCTTATGAGTCATGTTGTCTGCTTCAAAATTACTCTCAACATAGTGATCCAGACAGCTCCTGCCCATCTATCAATGTTGGTGACCAAGATGAAGCCAATTTATCATCCCAGCACGAGGTAATAGGGGCAGATATAGGTCTTTGAGCAGGTGTGTGTGTGTGTGTGTGTGTGTGTGTGTGTGTGTGTGCTCTCACACAAATGTGTGTGTGAAGGATAGCAAGAGTGATTTTGAAGGAGATAAAATGAAAATGAACACTTTAACTTGTTTATCAATTAGGGAGTTATGTTTCCATTCTTTTTTTAAAAAAAGCAACAAGTCTGTTTGGACTCAGAACACCTTTTTTCTAGAAACAAAATTATAAACAAGAATTGTATACCAAAGTCAGCACCTAGATCCTTCCTTACCCATGCATAAGTATCAGTGAAGGTGCTTTAGGATCCTAACAAAAAATTCAATATTCATTGACTTAATAAATAAAAGTTTACTTTTTCTCCCATAAAAAGAAATTTGCAAGTGGGCAACAGTCCACATAGATTCAGGATCTTAACAACACATCCCTGTGACTCTGTTGCTGCTTTTGTCACAGCTGCAGAATGACTTGTTTCAAGCATTGACTTCAAAGCTAGAAGGTTTAGGAGGTGGGTGTGCCCCGATTCATGAGGAAACAAAAATCTAAGAAGCCTCCCCTGGAAAACTTCTCGTAGAACTCATGGGCCAAAGTCGGATCATCTGACTGCCCAGTTCAAAATAATATTAGGAAAGCAAACGTTATTTTCCAGTCTCTAGGACGGGTGGCAACAAAAGGGAAAGGGTTGGACGTGGCTTTTGGATAGATAACTGGTGGTAAATGGCAAGTGGACCAAAAAGATAGTGGTGATTGTATTTTGGAGGTAAAATGATTCTCAGATGTTTTCAAGCATGGGTGGAAAAAACCGCGTTCACTCTTCAACTCATCCCAACTTTCCAATTAGAAATGAACTTGATAAAAAGGAGTGTTTTATGCATGTTTGTTGGATGAGAGGGGATTCTATGTGTGTATGTGGTTTAGCAATATAAGTTTCTATTTTGAGTTCAGTGGACCTATGACTTAAAATCTGATCATTGGCTAATTATAAGCCAAAATACTATAAATATGTTATTATTCACCATAGGATTAACTTAACAACTCACCACAAACTAAATGAGAATTTTAAAATTAATGAATAATGAGTTATATTTAAAGGTAAGAAGGGCAGCAATTGAAATCTCCAGCCCACTCATGATGATAGCAGCATTCAAAATATATAGCATATTTACTAAAAATTACAGAAGTTCTAAACTGTTTCCATTTCTCTAAGTGAGTCACATACCCAAATTAATAGTCCTTTCCTGCTATGCAATCTTAGT
Organism: Sciurus carolinensis; assembly: GCF_902686445.1. Classification (NCBI taxonomy): domain Eukaryota; kingdom Metazoa; phylum Chordata; class Mammalia; order Rodentia; family Sciuridae; genus Sciurus; species Sciurus carolinensis. The sequence goes on along the minus strand of NC_062221.1, from coordinate 84,517,449 downwards.
AGAATACAGAATTAAGTCCTTGATAAGCTCTAATAATATGTTAATTTTAGATCATGATACAATATTTTAGTAATCTGTAGTAAATGCTGAGTAGGTTACTAGAAAGTAGCTCTTCATATGCAAAAAATAAAATCTAGGACATTGCCTGTCCTTTGTTTCCAAGAACTGAAGAGAGGAAATTTGGGGATCCATTTTTGGTTCATCCAAATTGCAAAGAATCATGATGAATTAGAAAAGAGCACTGGTGTGAAGTCAATGGCTATAACTGAATTTTCATTCCACCTCTGACTGCTTGGGATAAATCTCCTAAGCCTTTTAGAGCTTGGTTTCCTCATCAGAAGAAGGGAATGACTAGTATAGAAACTCCCCTACCTACAATCAGGTTATGAGTCTATGTGGGAAATTCCAAAGTCACTAAGCTTTTAGTCTTTCAAAATTCCAAAGTCACTAAGCTTTTAGTCTTTCAAATGCATTTCCAGGAATGGGGGTGTGAATCAGTTTCTCAAAGCTTTTGCTTGAGGGTAGTATCCTTGTTTATACACGCTCTGTACCACTGTATCTAAGTGATAGAATAATGTTTGGCATATAACAAAGCACTGAAAATCTATTTTGTAACTAAGTGCATAATATTTCCTCTCATTTGTCTCTGCTGGAGGTTAGTGGAGGCAGGTAAGTGCCCTCCTCAGGAATTTCCCAAGTAATCTGGGACACTGCTTTGATACTTGACCTTCCATGGAATTAACATGACGCTCTCACCCACTCAGTTCTAGGTGTCTAGCTGTACATCCAGAAAGGTCTTCCATTGTGTCCCTCTTTAATTCTCCTTTCATTCTCTTGCTGATACTGTCCATGGGTGCAAGCACAGCACTACTGTATGTTACATGATTTACTCTTTGCTCTTCAGAATCATTTTTACTCTTAAATAATTCATTTGACATTCATATGAGACATTCCTCCTTTATTCATCACTTTTAATTTAAAAAAAAATCTTTGGTTCCCTTGGTAATTATATACTCAACAAAGACTTTTAACACTCGTGCTGCTTTTGAACTTATTGAACCTGATGTGGTTCAGACTTCTTGGAAAAACTCCTTCTCAAATAAAGCCTCACAGCCCCAAAGAAATGCATCGATTGTGAGCAGTGTAGTTTCAGAGTCCAAAATGCAGACAACCCAGTATCATTACTGGTCTCAGGTAGTGCGTTCTCACAGAGCTTTGGTCTATCTGTGACCAATTTACAGAGGTTGAAAATTGATAAGTAGAAGAGCAACTAACTTATTTTCTGCACAATTTGTTGTTGGGATAAAGTTAAGGTGCTCTGTAAATTGCAAAGTGTTATTCAGGGTTTTGTTATCATTTGCATAAAACATGCTCCATTTCCACTGCTTGAAGTTGGGGCACAATGAACAGATCTTTGTCCCACAGCAAAAGTGGCAACTCTAAGTTGAATCTTCCTTTCACTACAAATATAAGCATGTGTCCATGTCCACACATACATGTGCACACACGAACACAGACTAGTACAGGCAGAGAGAGAGAGAGAGAGAGAGAGATTGTGGCTCACAGAGTTATGGCATCTCTCCCAGCAGGAAAGAAAGTAGAGGCAAAATTCCTGGTTACTGGTAACTTGTGAGCTCTCATCATTTCTGCAGGAAAACACCTCCCGATAAGATATTTGCTTAATAGAGGGCACCTTTCTAGTCAGTCACTTGACAAAAGCTCTGAATTGGATTAGAAAAGGGCACAGGTTGAGATTAGGGTTAGAGGTTTTTATTACATCTGTGTAATTACACTGGGGTGATTTTTAGCTGAAAGCTTTCCAGATAATAAATGGGAGACTCGTTTTCTGGTGTGTCTGAAGTGCTAGAGGAATGAAGAAGTGGCACATGCTCTTGTCAAACAATGGGCGGTCAATTTTTATGCTGATTTTCTGAATCCACACTTATAACCAATGTACACACAAGGAGTGGGTCATAGATATGACCTGTAGGACAGTAGAGAGTAAATTTTTCAGCTCAACTTGTCTTGGCACACAACTACCTTAGACATAGCATCAGATTTTATCATATATATTTTCCCCTTACACTTCGCTTTCACTATGGAGAAGCCAAGTTGAAGCACTGTCCCCGATGAGTGGGGTTGGAAGGACCAGCTCCACAGTAAAGGAGGCTTTCGGCAAACCAAGACGTAGGTGAAATCATTGCCTGGTTTCATTGTCTATCTTTACCCCCAGGCACCCCAAATCTCTGCAGACATAAAATCCCTCACAGATGTGGCTCCTTCCTCTTTAAAATAAAGCCCTGGGTTTAATCTCTCTCTTGCTGACATCTAAAATTTAACAATTCTAATATTCATTTCCTCAGGGTCTCAGCTTGTGGACATTAATCTATGCTAATACACCCGGAGTTCTTATGATCTAAAAGTGTTAGTCTTCTGGGTGAGTGGTAAGTGGTTTGCATTTTAACAATGATGAATAAATGCCTTGCTTCAAAAGAACAACACGATAGGATTGTTAAAAATACCACTTCTTCCAGGAAGCTCCTCCTGCCTCACTCCACGTCCATGGGACAGAGTTTTCTGGTAAGGGTCCTCAGCATCCTTTTCCTGTCATAGCATCTGGCACCCATCATTGTGATCCCTTATTTCATTGTCTGCCCTTCCTGCTCAACTGTGAGTTCTGTGTGTGTGGCAACTAGGTCTCTGGTAGAAAGAACACTTAGAGGACCTCAATAAATATTGTTCATTGAAGGATGAAAGAACAATGCTGAAGATTTCAGGAACTATGGGAAAGTGATGGGGTGAGGGAAAAGAAGGCAGTACTGAAGGCCAGATGGCTTTTGCTGATACCTCCTACTTATTTTCTAAGCCTAGAATGTCCTGCTGAGAAACCTCCGAAAATACCACTTGAAGATAACAGATGTCAATACCCCTTGAAGTGCTTTAGAAGCCCACTCAGCACTGGATGTAAATGGTTAAGGAGAATGGCCCTTGGCCTGCTACAGTCATGGGTCCCTTCATACACAGCAATTGTATAGGAAGTGTCATGACGTCCATGCCTTAATGAGTGGGGGAATTCATTGTTCAAGTTGAAGCCAATACAGAAATAACTGCTTTCACCAAAAGGAGCAGAACATTAAACAAAATTACAATCTCCTCATTTCCACAGTGATGACAAAATGTTCAGACAGAAAGAGAAAGGCTTCAGGGAGACAGAAATAAGAAAGAGAAGTATTTCAATTGTATCCCAAGTAAATAGTGGCTACATTTTGGCTCAGTGTACTAGAGGGCATGAAACCTTCCTTAGCAACACAGTGATAAGGGCTTTTAAAATAAGTGAAATTGGAGGAAATGAATGAGAAAACACTGTGAATAGGAGTGGCAAAGAAGAACTCAGCCTCTCAGAGCTTGCAGGGACCCCTGAGCTGAATTAACTTGAGAAGGAAAGGAAGGTTTATCCCTGATCATAGGTCGTTCTATTAACCTTCCCCATGGGGGTCTCCTTGAGTTCCCAGTGGGGTTATGGCACAGCTGCACTGTATATAGCATCTGGCGCAGCAGTGCAACTGCGGCTAAGGCAACTCCGTAACCCACTGTATGTGCTTCTCAGAGATATGGTGCTCAGTGCTCAGTTGGTTTTTGGGGGGTCGGGGGAATGGCTCTTAAGAACATTAGAAAATTTTTTAAAAATTATTTTTAAAATTTTTACAGACTGCATTCTATTCATTGTACACAGATGGGGTACATCTTTTTGTTTCTACGATTGTGCACGAGATAGATTTTTAATTCCTACTTTCTCCCCTTTTTTCTCTCTCCTTTCTCTTTTCAGTTTTTAAATTTCTCATTTTCTCTCTCTCTCTCTTTCTTTGTCTTTATGATACTTCATAAAGAACCCTGTAGATGCTGCTGTAGACAAATACATAGGGTCCAGGTGGATATAAAAGTGGCCACAACCCAGTAAAAGCTTCTAACTCTGCAGCTGTATTTCAATCTGAATGCTATATGTCTTACATAACACACACATGCACATACATGTGCATTTCATTTCATTTCCTCAACAGCTCTACTCTATAATACTTTTTATGCCCATTTTTTGGATTTGTAAACAAATTCAGGTTATCTAAGAAGTTTAACCAATGACAAACAACTGGATCATGAAAACTGCTTTTGAATTTAAATAGTCTGGTTCCAAAGCCAGTACTCTTTCCCTTGACTATCTTGGGAGAAAATAATTACAGAAAAGGTTAAAAAAATCAATGTAATTATTGTTTAGTTTAGATAATGATGTAACAACTTCATTCATTATGGAGTGCATTTTTCCACTTTCAATTAGAACATTGCTTTTAAAACTACAAGATACAACTCAGAACTTAGAAGCTATCCATGCACAGCTTCTATGATCCAGCAGTTTTGTGGTTTCCTTCATTGCATTGACCTGGGTAAGTGGCCATGATGGCCATGTTCCTGGCATGGAGATCTCAGCTATGGTAGATGCTCCTGCATTGGGGTCCACATTTTCAAGGCTGTGGTGGGTTCCTTTTGCATCCTATATATCTTATTCCCTTCCATAGTCTATCTGCCCAGGTGAGTGGAATGCTCAGATGCCAATTCAAACTTTTTCCACTCCTACTTCTCCATGTTTGATTTACATTATGACCTGGGATAGGAGCAGAATGCTGATATATTTTAATTGGCTTCTATGCCAAATTGCAGCGTTTCTATTTGCAACTCTGAGAATTGATGGGGACAATAAGAAGGTGTGGAATTTATATGTGTGAACACCATGTAGTACTTTGAGTTTCACTCAAAGGGGAGATACACAAGGCATTACATTTAGAAATTGTTTAGGAGCAGCAAATGGAGAGAAGCAACATTTTACTTAAAAAAAAAAAAACCATCACAACCCCTTCATTATGTGCAGCACACAATTTAACAGGTGTGTGATTTATTCATTTATTCACAGTCTCGTGGACCAACCATTCCATCACAGCACTATTGTCTGTGAAGCAAAACACATTTACAACAAACTCTATCACCTTCTTAGAGACTGAATTAGCCGATCTCCAGAAATCCTTTGCTTCCAGTCAAGAAAAAGGTTAATCATTGCCAAAATAGTGAACATAAAAAAATTAAACTTTACCTCAGTACAGTATTTTCCATCCTTGAATATCTAGGTCAACTATAAACCATCTATAAGTGCTTGATATGAAAGGAGAATAAATGAGTCTGTGTATTATTTCCATTGGCAAAATATGATAATGTCTTCTTATGTGACCAGAATAAGTGTCCCTCTTGGGAAAAGTGCTGTGGCCCTTCCTTTTAAGCCTGCTTTCTTATCTGTGTTCTTGGGAGGAAGACAGTTTTTCTGACTGGTGAGAATGGGGAAAACTCTACACATTGGTCACATTGCTTTATTAGACAAAATTAAGTGTTGACAAGTCATTGATTTTTTTTTTTTCTTCCTCTTGGTATCTCAGATCCAGTTGCTCCAAGGAGCTGTACATGCCTGTCTGAAGTCTCCATGTGGTCAGCTTGTCACTGACACATCCAACTAAGTCTCTTGTTCTTGCTTCTGTATTTGTATGTGCTTAACAAATGGTCCAGCAGATCCCGAGGTGTAGACAGAGCAGAGAGGAAGGAGATCCAGCTGTATTTCCCGTATGGTTTAGCAAAGAGCTCTAAGCTCTCTGGCCCATTACATAAATCTGATACTGGACTTGGAATGCACAGTGTTATCCAATCCAGCGTGATCACTGGTAAAGCTGATACTGTGTTTTGATCCTTTGCTTTCTCATTTTGCCAACTTCTTAACTGTGTGGAATTGGAAGGTGAGTACAGAATGAGTGATTTTTTATCTTGCCCCCAAACTCCAACAGAAACCAAGGGATCCTGAAGATAGGCAGGGCAGCAAGCAGATGGAAATGGGGAAAAGAATATTGTAGATGCAGATATATACCTGTGGGTGTCTGTGTGTGGAAAGATAACTACTTTTCAGTTTCTGCCTCCTTTAATATATTACATTGTCCTAATTAAGGAAATTTAAAAAGTGACATTTGAAAATGATCCTTAAGGCTCTAATGCTGTTGGCACAGTGGGAAATATGCAATCAATAAATAAACAGACAGTGTCAGCCTGAAGACCTTTCAGAACAACATTTCTACTCTGGGGGAGAAAAAGAAAAATTAGAGGCAGATTTAATCTTTTTAAATATTTCTCAAGATCCTTGTTAAGTTTAAGGTAATATTGTTTCTTCATTTAAACAAACATTGCACATTTGCCTTTAACTGATAATGGCCTAGGCTAGAGATCAGTTGATATTCAACCTGTGACTGTTTTAGCATTGGGGCTGAACCAAAAAAAAAAAAAAAAAAAAAAAAAAAATTCATAAGCAATGAAATGATTTTCACTTACCAAGACAAATTCACTTTTTGCTTCCTTCAGCAATTCATCAATCTAATAGGGAAAATAAAAGCTATCATAATAATGAGAATAGACTTCTAGAAGCATGAGCCAATATCAATACTTTATTTAATAATGTAAATTCTATTGCTATATATATTTGGTCTCAATCCAAATTTGGTTTTAATTAAGTTTTCTTGCCATTGCACATTGCACACACACTCTCCTTTCCTCTCTCCCTCTCTCTCTCTCTCTCTCTCTCTCTCTCTCTCCACACACACACACACACACACACACACACACACACACAAACACACACACACAGAGTTCATAACAAAGACAGCATATTTGACCAGATCCTATTGTCATTGGACAACATTGATGATGGCAGCACTATTACCAGCATCATCATCTACATATCAATAAACATTTTTAGAACATTCTGAATGTGATTTTCAGTTGGATTTTGGATCAGTTAAATACTTCTTGCCTGATTCATTACATCCTAAAATAATAAAAGTAATTGAGAATACCAGCCATCATATGCTTTTAAAGATAACATACTAATACAATGTAAAAGTATCACATTTTTGTACTGTAATAACCTATATAACATAGACCACTTTTTAAAATGTGTTTTTAAACTAATACATAGAAACATAAAAATTGTACATATTAATGGGGTACCATGTAATATTTACATGCATGTATATATTATATAATGCTTAAATTAGTTTAAACACATTTATCAGTTTAAACAATTATCATTTGTGATAATTTTTAAAATCCTTTCTTCTAGGATTTTGAAATGTATAAATATGCTATTGTTACCTGTAGTCACCCTACAGTACAATAGCACACCAACCCATTCTGTTCTTAAGTAACCTAACTTAGTATCCATTGTTCAGGCTTTTCCTCTCTCCCTGGCCCCACTCACCCTGACCTCTGGTAACCACCATTCTATTCTCGACTTTTATGGATCAACATTTTTAGATTCCAGATATGAGTGAGCTCATATGAATCTTGTATTTCTGCATCTGGCTTATTTCACTGAACATAATGATCTCCAATTCCATCCATATTGTCACAAATGACAGGATTTCATTCTTTTTTCAGCTGAATAGTATTCCATTGTGTATATATGTACCACATTTCCTTTGTTCATTCATCAGTTGTTGGACGCTTAGGTTATATTCATTTCTTGGCTATTGTGAAAAGCTCTGTAATGAATTTAGGAGCACAGATACCTCTTTGACATACCATTTCCTTTGGATATATACTCAGTAGTGGGATTGCTGGCTCATATGGTAGTTCTGTTTTTAATTTTTTGGGGTAGGCCACTTTTACATGTTTGAACTGGTAGAGGAGCTACAAAATTCTCTTATTTCATCATATATGTATATATATATATATGCTATTTCTGAAGTAGGTGATTCTGAATATCAGGCATATATATATTTAAGAGTATTATGAAATCATCTGTTTTCTCTAATCCTGTCCACCTACCTTCAGTAGGATGCTCTGGGCAGCCCTTCTGTTAGAGATAATTCCCCAGTCTCTACATCTGTAGTTTCTGATCTGCTAATAACCTATTTCCAATTTGTTCCTTATTCTGTTTTAGTCTCCTACTTTATATCCTCCTTTATTCCTTGGACCAGGTCTTTGACTCGGGCTTCTTCAAGAATTCTTGGCATCTCCCTTTCTGGCTGCCTTAGAAGGGATAGCCAGTCTAGCAGGCTCTGCATGTGGCTGCTGACCTAGTTTCTCTGGTGGGAAGATTTGGAAAGTACAGATTCAGGCATAACTTGGTTGTTCTTCATCCTTTTTATCTATCCATGAAGTATTAGATTTGCTCAAGTCTTAGCCATGAGTCCTACTTACTAACTCTGTTGTGCTCTCTAAAAGAAGAGAAGTCCACATTTATTGAGTCAATAGGGTGGTGACTATTAGATACTGAGAACCATACTAAAAGTTTTTAATGAATCATGCCAACACCTCCCATGGCATTATAAGGTAGGGAATATTATTGTTTCTGTTTTGTAGATGGGGAAAATTTGGTTTAGAATATTTGAGCAATGTCTTCACGATTGACTGCTAAGAAGAAACAGAACTTGGCTTGGGTGGCTTCACTTTGGGATTTCTGTTCTGAACCAGCGCCCTGTATTGCCTTTGATTCATGTGGAGATCTCAAGGTAATCTCATGCGCACTTATGAGTTCAGCTGTCACCAAAGCATTAGTGTTGCAAATTTTAGTTTTCTACCCAAAGTCTGGATTTAAATATCTCAGAAACACTTCAAACTAAACACATCCAAATGTGAACTCAAGTATTCCCCCTCCAAACATAGTTCCCTTAAGTGTTCCCTTCATTAGTGAAGAAAACCATCTTCCATTTGATGGTACAAGCCAGACAAGTAGACCTCATTGCTGGATTATCCCTGTCCTTCAATTTTGTGTTCAATCCATTATTCAGTTGTGTCACTGATGCCTGTGAAATATGTTTCAAGTAGTCCTCTTTTCTCTGTGTCCACAGCCCACCCTTGTCCAAGTCACCATTATCTCTTATCTAAGCTAATGCCATAGATCCCTAGTTTAGTCAGGGCTTTCAAGAAAAACAGAACTGTTAGGTTATTTAAAGATTTAGGGAGTTATTTAAAGGGATTAGCTCATGAAATAATGGAGGTGAAGTCCTGTGATCTGCTATCTGCAACTGGAGGCCCAGGATAGTCAGTGGCACAAAGATCCAAGAACTGGGGGGGCGAGGGGGATGATGTAAGTCTCTGAAGGCATTAGAACATTAGAACCAGGAACACCTGGACTTGAGGGCAAGAAAAGATCCATCTTCCAGCTCAAGAGAATTTGCTTTTCCTCTACCTTTTTATTCTTTTGGGTTCCTCCATGGATTGGACTGTATCATGCCCACCCTCATTGGTCAGGATGGTTTTATTCACTCACTCTACCAATCCAAATGCTAATTTCTTCTGGAAGCATCCTCACAGACACACTCAGAAATAATGTTTTATAACAGAAATCTGAGCTCAATCAAATTGACACGTAAAATTAACCATCAAAGCCCCCAGGTCTCACATCCAGTCTTAGCTCTTTTCATTGCTTTTTATACTGCAGTCTAAGAGATATTTTCAAAATGCAAATCTGAACATATAAAGTCCTGCTTCAATCCTTTAAAGATTCTCATTGTTCTTTGAGAACAATGTACTTCACATAAGGACCTGCAAAGTCTGGCCTTTGCCAGGAACTCCAGACCCATTGGGTCTCCTTCCCCTTGCTCTCTGCACTCAAACACACATGTCTTTTGTTTGGAGATCTTTACCCCAAGGTAGGGCCTTTGCACATGTTATTTCTGCTATGTTTGAAATGGTTACAACTCTCAAGTTTGGTTAACTTTTACTCATTCTTCTGTTCTTAGATCACATGGCAATTTGCCTGGACACCTTCCCTGGCCCACCTCCCAGACCAGGTCAAGTTCTCCTGTCGTATACCATTATAACACTAGGAGCCTCTCTGTTATAAGATAGTACAGTTTGCAATTCGTCTGCTGTTTACGTGATTATTTACTCAGTGACTCCTTTCCCGTCACTCTGCCCAGAAGGGCAGAGATCAGGTCTGTTTTTGCTGAACATTGTATTTCCTTCAGATCTTTGATACATGTTCAAATAAGGATGAAATGTAAAAACTAAATGTCTTGTCAGTGATAAGCCATGTTAAATTTTAAGGAGGTTAAAATTTTTCTGGTTCAAAATTTCATTCTTCTACCATGAACTTTTAAACCCTCCCTGAACAGCTCATCATAGAACAATCCTCAGAATATCTCTTTGTAAAATCCTCTTAATTTTCTCAGTGGGATATAACAAAAGGGTGTGATCTGGTCATTGCCATTTCTGAGTCTTGAACACGGGCTACAGGCAGAGTTTGGCAGGGAGGCCAGCTGCTCTGGGATGCTGGCTGCTGACCCCTTTCTACCATGCTCACCATGCTGCCCTGCATCTCTACCTTTGAGGTCCCCAGTTACCTGCCTCCCTGGACTTACTTGGTTGGAGCAATCCTTCAGACTGCCCTTTGTCTTCACCTTTGGATTTTGCATCCCTGTAAGCTTTGGCTGGAGTGGAAATTCAGGGGTTTGTGCAGGTGGAAGAGTGGTTGTTGGTGTTGATACTGATGGTTCACTAGTTCCTGAACCCTGGTGGAGAGGAATTTGCAAAGATCTGACCTGAAATCCAAACTGCCTAGAAGAAACAACAGGGAGTAATGGGTTGTGCATGGAAAGATGAGATGCTAATAGGACCACTATTTTCAGTCTGTATTGGGGAAATTATTAAATACCAGAACTACCGGTTCTCATTCTCTGATACTGGTGTAGAAGTCTGCATTTTAATGCAGTCCCACAACTTTGATGCATGTGGTCCTTGTATTATAGATTGGCATAGAGATTGCTTTATTCAAAACAATGTTAACACTTATTCTCTAAACAAAAAGAAACAAAAAGAAAATCCCAAATGCTTTCCTCTATTATCTCTACTGACTTGCTTGACTCAACACACACATGTGCCATTGTGTGGGTTGAGTCCCCAATCCCTTCCATTAAGGTGTATTAATGGGTATCATTATGTTTTTGTGCTAGGATGCATAGAGGAGCAGTTACCTGTTTTTCTTTGTGAATCTCAGGAACATCTGTTGACTAACACCTGGTGTTCTCTGTAACAGGTGTATGCTGGAGATATCAATGGTAAAAAAAAAATATGATGTCAGCTCAGATCACAATTTGCAGGCTCTCACTCCTGCCAAATGGGTCAGTGGAGATAGAAGCCACAATTTAAGCAGATGCATGCTAATAATTCAGGGAAGCATTACAATTTAAGAGTCAAACAATAAGGAAGAAAGGGGAGAGGCAGTTGTGAATTGTCCAGAAAACTCATTTCTTCCCTCCCTTGCTCATCCCCAAAGAATGACCTATTTTCCAGAATTATATAAAGAAGATGAAAATTAGAAAGTTGTTTGAACAAAGTTGTATAAATGGAAGAGACATACAGAGTTGGAAGGATTTAGATTGCCTGGTTCAAACCCTTCATCACATAGATGAGGAAATGGAGGTCCAGGCACAAGCTGAGCCAGGAGATAGACTGTGCTAGCTTTTATTAAGTCTGGAACCCAAAGCAAAGCTAGAACCCAAGAGTCAGCTATAGTTATTACTCTTTTCACACTGCCACAACACAGTCACTCAAAGAGTTCTCGGCAAGAGAAACAACCAATGACATCATCTCTATTATAAGTTGTTTGACATGGGGCACCTTACCTGTGCTGTTCTCCACTGTAACCTCAGAACGCAAAATAGTGCTAGTTATATTTTGAACACTTGATAAGTCTGAAGAGGGCCTGGTGGCTTCCTCTTTTGTGCTTCTGAGCTGTCTGTGAATTCTCTCTCTCTCTCTGATGAAATGTCTTTGCAAAGAGACCACAAGGAGAGGTGCTCTGAGTTGAACTGTGTCCCTCCAAAATTCCTATCCACCCAGAACCTATGATTGTGATCTTATTTGGTGGGAGATGTAATCAAGTTAAAACGAGGTCAGACAGGAGTGGATGGACTCAATATCCAATGTGGTATCCTTACAAAAAGGCTAGTGAGGGCACAGACACACTGGGAGGAGGCCCTCTGAGTCACAGGCAGAGGTCGGGCTAATGCAGCTGCAAGGCAGGGAATGTGGAGTCCTGCTGTAAACTACCAGAGCCTCAGTTGAGTCAAGGGAAGTCTAGAGCCTCAGAAGGAGCATGGCCCTTCTGATGACCTCGATTCTGAGCTTCTAGCCTCCAGAACTGTGAGGGGAAAAAGCATCTATTATTTTAAGACACAGATTGTGGTGCTTTGTTACAGACAGCTATAGGACACTAATATAAGGGAAGAGGCCTTAAAACTACATGAAGAGAAGATAGAGGCTAACTCTTCCAGTCTTCTGGTTAGTCCTTTAGATTACTCTCATCCTAGCTGCTGTCTGACCATGACCACATGAGAGACCCTGAGTGAGACAAGCAGAGTTGTTAAGAGGCCTCAAACATGTGAGTGTCCTGGCATGAGATGTCTTAGACATTGTAGCCCAGTTAAACCTCCAGTGACTGCAGTCCCAACTGTCATAATGCGGAGTAGAAGAACCACCCAGCTGAACCCAGTCAGCCTGCTGAATTGGGAGAAATAATAAATTATTGTTTTAGCCATTGAGTTCAGAGGTTCTTTGCACAGGATTAGAGCACCAAAATATCTGGCTTTCCAAAATTCAGACCCTGAGATAAAGAAGTGACATATTAGGACACATTCTCAGGAAAAACTAGAAGCAGCATGGGGAGGTAGGACAATGAAATGATGAAAACCAGGTGTGGACACGGTATCAAGCAAAGGCCTATGCAGGGTGAGTTTCACTGCATCCTGCAGGGAGCTGTACAGACAGTGTAAGCTGTGAGTCAGCCTCATGCCATCAAGGTCAAGGCAGAGGAGTACATAAACTCCCTCACCCTTCAGTTATGGTTGAGGCTGTCCTAGGGGTGCAAAAACTCTCAGTCACCTCTGGTCCTTTGGGGGGAAAGCACAGGGCGTTTGAGCATCCAGAGGGAAGTCTGTGACAAGGAGACACGGGTGCCAGTCTGGGAGTGGAGATGCACCCAGAGGCAGCATGTGTGGAAATGGCAAGGTTGGGTGACCAATTTGTCCTGGTTTTCCTGAGATAGTCATATTTAAAACAGAAAGTCCTACGTCATGCCTCCCACCCCTCAGTTCTGAGAAAACAGAACAGTTGGTCACTCTAGGAAGGAATCTCAGGGGACATGGGCAGAGCCTGAGAGCTTCTGCTATAAGTGGATGCATGAATATTTCTAAACTAGAATGATTTGGACCCACAGGGTCCTCCAGAGGTGGGTCTGTAGGAAACCAGAGATGCTAGAGGTCAACAAATAGCCAAGCACCCTTTTAATGATAAGAGCCTGTGAGCGGTGACGGGTACAAATGATTTCTAGCACTGCAGAAGGGCTGAGGATGATCAGAGTGGAAAACATGTTAAATGGAGGCATGGGTGAGAGAAGAGGGGCAGAAAGCACATGATGTGACCAGGATCTGGGCTGCAGTATGAAACTGAACAATGGACACAAGGGCACAGCACTGTCCTCAGCTGAGGACTTCAAAGAAGAGACTGGCTGAAAAATGGGAGTTAGAGGAAGAACAAGGACAGCAAAAGATGAGTTTATTGTTAGGATTTTTAAAAAAGAATTTCTGGGTTTTAGAATGATCGTTTTTGAATATTTTCTGAGAGAAAAGGGTCCATGGATGAAAATAGAGGTAAAATGTAGCCTGGAGGCTGGTGGTTTTAGGAGGAGGAGATCAAGTCCTAGCCACCCTAATTATAAGCAGAGAAGCTTTCACTTAAATTAAGGTTTATGTAACTAACAGGATGGAAATAGGAGTTTGTTAGCAGGAGTCAGAACTCTTCAGTGAGAGCAGGTGGAGGCATTGGGTAAATTTCATTAAGGGATATAGATTAATGTATGGTTTGAGGACAGCAAACATGAATTTATTCATTTAACCTCAAAATATTAGATGAAAGGGGGGTTTGAAATCAGGAAATAAATTCCTATAGGATAAACAAAATGAATGCGGTTTTATTTAAATTCTACTTGTAAATATATGAAAAACGCTATGCTAACAGGGCATAATACTTAATATAAATAGATAAAGAGGATCAAGACAAATTTGGATAAATTAGTGAAAATCCATATTAGATTAATAAAGAAAGGTGTTTAATATTTACCCATTTCCCCATTTATTTGCAATTTATTTGGCTTAAATATTTTAAAAATATGAAAGATCATGTAGTACAAACCAGCCGTCTTGCACCTGCCCCACTTCTTTCTACCCTGTTCCTGCCTCCTCCAGTAGGAATCATTACTCTGGGTTTCTTGTGTGACTTTCCAAAGATCTTAAAAATGCATATCTAATAAAATAGAAATAAGTTCCTGGAAGACCAGGAACTTGGTCTGTTGCTTCTTCGCTGCCATATCCCCAGTAGTAGAATAGTTCCTGGGATGTAGAGGGTGTTAGATAAGAATATGGGAAAAGACTGAAAATACTCACCCACAGTTTTTAAATCAATAATAGCATCCAACATACACTCCGGTGTGTGCATATTATTTACTTACCAATTGTTTTAGTCAACTTTTTCACTGCTGTGACTGAAGGACCTGAACAGAACAATTGTAAAGGAGAAAATGTTTATTTGAGGGCTCACAGTTTCAGAGGTCTTAGTCCATAGAAGTCCGGCTCCATTCCTCAGGTCTTGGGGTGAGGTAGAGCATCATGGTGGAAGAGTGTGGCAGAGGGAAGCAGCTCACACGGTGATCAGAAATCAGAGAGAGAGTGGTCTCCTCTTGCCAGATATACATATGTACCCCAATTCCCACCCCAATTCCCACCCCAATTCCCACCTCCTCCAGCCACACCCTTCCACTTCAATTATCACTCAGTTAAGCCCTATCAGGAGATTAATTCATTAATTGGGTTAAGACTCTCACAACTCAATCATTTCTCCTCTGAATCTTCTTGCCTTGTCTCACACATGAGCATTTGGGAACACCTCACATCCAAACCATAACACCAATATATCTTTATCGATGCACAAAGATCTTGTTTATACTTTTTAAGAGCTAAATTATAGTTCATCCTAGGATGTACATAATCTATTTGACCAATTTCATAGTAATGGACATTTAGTTTGTTTATGATTACCAACATCATCGCAATGAATTATCCTGTATGATTTTTGCATTTGTGAGAAGTTTCCTGAAGTGCAACGTCAGTGTTAAGAAGTCATGCCCTCCCACAAACATTTCAGATAAAGGTGACAGACTCTTGATCAGATGGACCACTGATCTACTCAGCATGGTACTTCTTATGGTCATTTCTGTGGAACTGTTGTTGCTAAAGTTGGGTGTCTTTGGCCTGCCTTTTTGAAAGTTCAGAGAGATTTTGAAGAATGAGAAACAGGGAAGTGTTGGAAGCAGTGAAATTGACATAAGGATGCTCAAGATCCTGCTGAAAGATCACAGCAGAATCAAAAGTGAAACCCCAGCTCTTGGGTGGCCACTGCTTGGATCTCTGGGCTGGCTGTTTACATGTGAGGTTTGGGTTTTGATGCCATTGAGTAATAATGCACATCTGTGTTTTTAATATTTTTCAAAGGACGTTTGACTATCCAGGCCAGTACATAATGACTTCTTTGCTAATCTTACTTCATCATGGCCTTTCATTTTCAGCATAGCCCTAGGCCTTTGATCTTATTATTTTGGTCAGACTCTGACACTGGGGGCATCAGCTGAAATGACAGCATCCCGCTTGGGTTATCTCAGCATTGTTTCTTACCAGGGAGGGTAAAGCTGAAGTGGACGTGGCTGATGGTGCTAAAAGGCAACAGTCTCAGATCCTTAACCCAGACCCACATGTTCTGCTTCTTTTCATGCTGTATTTCCATCTGAAACGTGAAGATAATGACACATGCCCCACACCCTTGGAGGGTGTGGTGGTGAATATTAATGATATATGCTTCAAAATGCAGTTTGAGCTTTTCAAGCCTGAAGTCCTTGATAAAATTGGGTTATAGAGTTAGTGAGATAAAGGAGCACATTCAAACCATGACCATTTTTCATTATAGCTACCTTGACAACTGCATTAAGCCTCTCTCTCCAACACAACACCTAGGAACTTTCACTACAGTGCATATGTATTTTTAATACTCTGCTTTATTCTTCTTATGTACTAACTGCCAGGGACTTTGAGGAGGTTATTCACTCAGTAGATGTGTTTTAAATGTTCATTCAGTTCTGGGGGAGGCATCAGACTCAGGAAGAGGCCTGGGCTTACAGTGAGGAGGTCTGCTGTCCTCTGACCCTACCCCAACCACCTCCATGGTCTTGAGCAGGTAACACCTGAGCTTCAGTTTCCTTTTCATTAAGTCAGGACGACGACTTCTGGTCCTTCACATCTGTGTGACTGAATGGGAAATTCCAGTGAGAATGGATGAGTGAGCATGTTTAGTAGAATAAAGTCCATTAAAGATTCAAATTATTAGGGTCTAATAATTTGCCTTCCTCAAATTGTAAGGAAAACTGGTGTTATGTTTTAAATATTAGGTGTCCCCAAAAGCTCATGTGTGAAATAAAGTAAGAGGGTTTAGAAGTGAAATGATTGGGTTATGTGAGCCTTAACCCAATCAGTGAATGAAGCCCCTGACGGGGATTAACTGAGTGGTAATTGTAAATTGGTGGGGTGTGACTGGAGGAGGTGGGCCATGGCCGGTGTGCCTTTGGGGAATATATATTTGGTGAGTCGAACTCTCTCTGCTTCCTGGTGTAATGACCTGGGCCAGTTTCCTCCGCCACACTCTTCTGCCTTGATGTTCTGCCTTGCCTTGGGCCCTAAGGAATGGATTCTGCAGTCTATGGATTGAAACCTTTGAAACAGTGAGCCCCAGAATAAACTTTTCCTCTTCTAGTTGTTCTTGTCAGGTCTTTTGGTTTCAGCAACAAAAAAGCTGACTAAAACACTGAGATACTGGGAAACAAGTTCAGACACATAAGTCATGGCTTCCTATCTTCAACTGAGCTACAAACCAGTAACATATATAAATTTTCTACTGTAATATATTAAAATCATGTAGGCCTACATATGTGTACAGTATAGAATATAGGTAAAACATAAACATATATAAATATAAATGCTTTTGAACAACAACAAAATATCTTTACAGTTGGTTCACATTAAACTGATATTAAAGGGGATGTTTTTGGTTTCCTAGAAGAGTCAGGAAATGTCAAATGTGA
This sequence comes from Sciurus carolinensis, assembly GCF_902686445.1. Classification (NCBI taxonomy): domain Eukaryota; kingdom Metazoa; phylum Chordata; class Mammalia; order Rodentia; family Sciuridae; genus Sciurus; species Sciurus carolinensis. The sequence goes on along the minus strand of NC_062221.1, from coordinate 84,500,186 downwards.
AACTCCGAGCTCTACCAGCTTGCACTTGATCTCTGAGGAGCAGTCCTTTGAATGGCTGTTGGACCCTGGTACAGAGTTCATTCCAAGAACTCTAGGGATGCAATGGAAGAAAAGTAACTTGTTCATTTTTTTTTTTTTCTTTCTGTTAGTGGGTGGGTAAATTGGGGCAGGTGATCCTAGTAACTATAGTGGTGATTAGAGTCTAGATGAAGTAGAAATTCATTCCATTCCACTTAAATGCCTACTGGCCTACGCAGGTAATGCAGAAAAGTAAAGCAGGTAAGACAAGCATTCTTAGAATGCAAAACATTGTATTTAGTATTCAGAACTGCAAATGCCTCATTTCACGTAGACAGTAAGGAGTGGTGAGGACTGAGGTACTACAATGGAGAGCATTATTCTCTGCTTGATCTGATTGTCACAGGTGGGAATACAAGAACTGTATTGTGGCATCTTACAAATTGTAATTGAAATTCATGATCTAGATTTTTATATAAAATGCTTTTAAAAATATTGTGTAATGCACATACTCATACCTACGTATCCACAAATCATTGTATATGACCAACTGGAGCAGTCTTCTTGGGAATCTTTGTAGTGGTGAAGAAGAGAAGGTAGTACCAGGCCCCAGGAGATATGATTATGGCCCACCTCTTGACAACATTATCATTAGTTCCTTCTTCCCCTCTTCATATCTGGAACTCAGTCTGAACAGCAGGGCGGGGATAGAAGGGTCGTAATGTAAAAATCTACCAACTTCCTAGGAACTCTTAGTTGAGGAACAGTGTTTTAGAGCTGTTTTAGGTGACCCATTTAATTTGTCAAATATCAGGGGTCCTTCTGGCCCCAGGGAGTAATTGAATATAATGGAACCATCCTTTAAAGGCCAGGTGAGCTTCTAAGATAAACTATATAAGTCATATTATAGGAAAGGTGGGTCCATGAAGTGGAACAAATGGGCATCCCTGTAATCATTAACACCAGCTACTTCTAATAAGGGGAAAAGGTAACAGGACAAGGGTGACCGACATCGTGCTTGTAAAACAGCAATGCTGGAATATACTAGCTAAGCAGCAGACCTCATAAGGTGATCCTGTGGAACTGGTTTGCTCCAGAACTGGAAGGATAAGCAGTATCAAATGATTCATTGTCTTGCTTCTTTGGACTCTCTGAAATTCCCCCAACGGAATTCCCAGGAGAGAGTGTTGGCTAGGGCACAGAACGCAATTATGAATTTGGAGAGGGCGCTTCTGTCCCCCGATTACCTTGATTTTCTCACCCAGAAAAGGGCATCGCCAAAGAACACCTTTTCAGTATGGTGTAAATGCTGATTTGGAAACCAAAACTTGATTCTTTTCTTTTTGTTCCTCTGTATGTAGAAATCACATGCACCCTGTTTAATTGAACCTGTTCCCATTATGATAAGATTAAAGAACTAATAAATCCAGGTGGTTACCCCAGGGAAGGGAGAGGGTGGGCAGAAGCCCTGGAGTGGGTGAGGGTGAATCCCAACACCTCATAGGTGTGGTTACATGCATCACCCCATTTAATCCTGGCGACCTCCCCATGAGAGAGGAGACATCATGACCTTCATTTTACAGTAAAGGGAATTCTTTTCCCAGGTTTGTTCCAATTGCAAATCCAAACTAAAAATAAATGTGACACACAAGAAACAAGGAAAGGGAACATTGGAAAGCTGTATTCACGTGGCTTTACCTTATCTGTGTATTCCTTGTTAGTCTCCTTCCTCTGACCCGTCCTTAAGAATAAGCATTTCCAATCCTTAGTCCTTTCTTCAGTCTTTATTTTCAAAGGATCTTACTCCAGGCTTGGGGTCCAGCCTCCAGGTCCAGTTTGCCCTGACTTGCAGAGCTGGGTCAACCCTTCCTGCTCTCAGTTAGCTACCTGCCACCCATGCATGAGTGGAGCTCATTGCTTATGGCCAGCTGCTGTGTGGTGGGGTCAGTCACTCCAGCCCCTTCCAGAATCCCAGGGAGATTAGGATTAAACAGCATCTGATTAAACCAAAAGGTTGGGAATACAATTCAAGGTGGCACATCTGGATTGGCATCATTGACTGTAAAGTTCGTGGGCTGCTGAATGTTTTCTGAGTATCATACAGAATTTTCTGGCTTCATGGACTTTTCGGATTCCTCTCCAAATTGGGGAACTTCTACCCAGTATTCCTACCTAGTTACTATTTCCATACAAGTCCCAGGTCCTGGTAAGACCATATCTTAGTTGCATTCTCTATAATCTTCATTACGAGAAGTCTAGTCCTTGATATTATATCAACTCTGCTCTGATCCCTGATTTGCTGCTCTTAGGAGGAAACTCTAGGAGAGCCACTTCCTGATTCTGAATTGAATCAAGTTCCTTGAAAAATAGCCACCTAATAAAGAGTAAAAGTTTTTATGTTAAAATAAAGTAGACTTACCATTGCCCTTATACATCTTGTATTGTATATGTTGGGTTTACATCCTAGAAGCACTATAGAATAGCATTGGTTTGTTACTCAGCTTCTCTGGATCTCAGTTTCATCTCATAAATGGAAATACTACCTCCCTCAGTTACAGAGTAAAATGTGATACTGAAGACAAGGGGCTTAGCCCCATGCCTGGCACCCACAGGTGATGATAATTTTCATTGTTACTACCATTGTGCCTTGCCCCTCATCTTTTCCATTTTGAAAAATTCTAGAAGATCAGACTCTGAGTTTCCTCCAGTGTGTTCCACTGCATGTAGCTCTATTATCATATTATATTATGCTCATTTTATTCACCTACTTTTTCTTCTTGGTTCTTTAGCCTGGACTTCAAAACCCTCCTCTCTTTTATCTTCCTTTTCCTCCTAGTGTTCCCCTAATATTTACTTCCCTCTACCATCTGACCTTGACATGTCCTTGACACCCTCCAGGACTGGGTGTCATGTCCTCTGTCCAGAATGGAATGGAATTTTTTTTTTTTTGCTACTGGAATCTTACTCATCTTTCAAGTACCAACTCTATGAATTCTTTGTTTCCCTAAAGTCAGAATTACTTTCTCATCCCAGTTTCAATAACACTGCTTATCTATTACAAAACTTATCATTGTAACAATTTTATGATGTACACATATTTTTCCCATTGGACTGTGAGTTCCTGGAGAGAGCCTTATTCATATTTGGTTCCCTCAGCACCTAATGCTGTGATCAAACTAGAGTAATTATCCATCCAACATTTGTCACATCTGCACTACATAGATGTGCTAAATAGCTTCTGCCAAGACCAAGAGGCCAGAAAGTGTGACTGACTGCAGTCCCACTTCTGGATCAGCAGCACCCTCTGTAATGCTTGTGGGCTGCTGAATGGTTCCTAAGGGCATAGTGAATAGATGGTTTAAATATATCACAATCTCTATGTGAAATAAAATTACCAGTCATGAACATAAGCTGACGCTAACATTTAATGACTAATGAAGTCCGCAAAGCATAAGAGAATCAGGTCATATGCAAGGCAAATAGGTCGGTAAAACCAAGAAAAATCTAATAAACTCTACTCTGATTTTTAGTTCCTCTATCATGTAGAATTCTTATTGAAATTTATGGTTGTGAAAAACTGGCCAGATTCATTTTCAGCACGGCCGGGTCAGGGACGTTTCCTGTTATCAATAGGAAGTTGCTATACAATTAAATGGATCAATGATGCAGTGTGCTAAATTAGTTTTTTTTATGGTCAAATAATTGGACTAGTTGTGCATTCTACATTATTTCAGTTATACAGGCATGATCTTTGAATCTATCATGAAGGAAGATTCCTGGGTTGCTTTAGCCTATTGATTTGAGGAGCAGTAAAAGGAGCTGGTAATAGTTGGGAAGGCAGTAAAGTAATACCAATAAAATGGTGCAGGGGATGCACATTTGACACACTGAGTAGCTTTATGTAGGCTTAATGATTTTTTAGAACAATTTATGAATCTGGACTGATTCAATTAGTACTATAGTAATCTACCTTAAAATATGGTGGAACGTTCTGTTATATGTTTATTGTGTTTAGTTCTGGTCCATGGAACATTATACTACTTGTTATCAGTGGCATGCTAGTGTTTGTCTTGTTTTGTTTTTGTTTTTTAGGGCTCTGATTTGTAGTGTTTTCCTACTTCGTTGGTGTGAACACTCTTGTAGGCTTTTTTAAGGTATCACAGTTTAACTGACTCTCAAAGTTTCTAAACATCTGACAATCAGTTCTTCAGAGATGTTAAAAGAGTTTGGTTCTAGCACAGCATTGCAAGTTGTTGTAAACAGTGAGGAGAGCCTGAAAAATTTAAAATCATGCAGTTTTAGGACTAGCAGAATTTAGAATATTCTAGTCCTATCCCTAAATTTACAGAACTTTTTCTTTGCAAATGGCTTTTCCTTTTACTAGCAGATTTGGTTTGGAATCAACGTGTCTGGACTCTTCATGCAGTATTATACACAGAAGTCTTTATTCAGAATGTAGGAAGAAAACAATCATTCATTGAACATGAATGGAAACATGACCATATAATCTTGCAGAAGAAAAGATTAAACTTATAATGAATGATGTCTTGAAAGTCATATGGAATGTTACTAGTTATTGTCATATAAAAAGAAAGATAATATAACCTTTGTCCTCATTTCCTGGCATAGTGCTTCAAAACCCTTGCAATATCATGAAATTTTGAGGCAAACATGCCTACACAGTGGAAACTGTAAAAACTCTAAATGGTGTGGTTCAGAGAGCTTCCAGATTAATGAACAAAAGAAAGTACTGGTCTGTGGTATGCCTGATGAGGGCATAGAACTTCCACACCCCTTCTGATGCTTTACCCTAGGTACCTCCTTGTCTATTTTCGCTGCTAGAACAATATCATAGACTGGGTAATTTACAAAAAATAGAAGTTTATTTGGCTTCTGGTTCTAGGGGCTAAGAAGGTCAAGGTTATAGTAGTGGCATCTGGTTAGAGTTTTCATGCTGTGTCCTAACGTGGTGGAAGGGTAAGTGAGCACACACAAGACAGAGAAAGGAAGTTGGGCTGAATTCATTCTTTAATCAGGAGCCCATTCCTGAGATAATGAACACACTCCTTGGATTATGACATTTATTAATTTGTAAGGACAGAGCCCTCATAATTAAATCATCTCTATCATACTGTTAAGATGACAATCAAATTTGACATGAGTTTTTGAGGGAACATTAAATGGAAGAGACCAAGGAGGAGAATGGAGAAGACCAAGGCCAGCCTGAAATAAGGTGCTTATGGTAAGTCATCAAATCAGATTTGAATGTCATATGTTTATATCAAAACAACACAATTACGGAAGTCTAATACTTAAGAGGTATTATTTAGACATGTTAACATGAGCATGGCAGTTATTCTCTTCTCTCTTGTGTTTTAAATTCCAAAGAAAGAATTGTTGAAAAAAGGTGAATTCAGTTGGGTGTAGTGGCACATGCCTATAAAACAAGTGACTCAGGAGGCTGAGGTAGGAGGATTGCAAGTTCAAAGCCAGCCTCGGCAAGTTAGGGAGGTCCTAAGCAACTTAGTGAGACTCTGTCTCTAAATAGAAAATAAAAAGGACTGGGGATGTGGCTCAGTGGTTAAGCACCACTAGTTTTGATTACTGGTACAAAAAAAAAAAAAAGAAAAAAAAAGTGGGGTATACCTTAGTGGGGAAAAAAAACTGCTATAATTATATTGTCATAATAAAGACAGCTGCTTTTTACTTATTATTATTATTTTCCATGCTGAGGCTTTAACCTAGGGCCTCCTGAATGCTAGTATTCTACCACGGGTTACATCTCCACCTCCACCCAAAACATTTTTGATGTATATAAAAAGTTTTAAGAAGAGCATTTGGTCTTGTAATTCTAGGTTCTCTACAGAATGTCCTAAATCCTCAAAGTCTATTGTTTTCCAAGAGCATGACATGCTTATTAATCATCCTCACAGGAGAGTTATCCATCAGAGTGGCATGTGTCTCCTTGTTTTCTTACACAGGCCCACTGGATCTAATGAAGGGTTAGAAAATGATCACAGATTTGCATATGATTTTCACACTCATTTACCTAAAGATGCATTTTCTGTGTTCTTGTGAGAAGAGGGTCTGCGATTAAATATTTGTGAAGAATAATGGAATTAATTTACTGCTTGCAGATTCATGATATAAATAGGAAATAATGAAGAAAATAAAACTTAACATTTATCAAATTTCCCTGATTAAAGAAACTTTGTTTTGTGTAAAACTCATGGGAAATGCTGACCTAGATAAATTGGAGGTCAGTAGAAGAAAACTTCCTTAGAGTCATCAAAAAATTGCTCTACTTAGTGAATAACATTATAATTTTTTTTAATGAGTCACAGAATTTTATTGGGGAAATCATAGTATTTCAACAAATAGATTAACTTTTTGATTCAGGGAGAGGCTAACTTCTACATAGAGCATTTCATCTTTAAGAATCATCATTTAAAAAAATTTTATTTTGAGATAGCTTCAGATTTATAGGAAAACTGAAAAAAGTAAAATAGACTTTTGTATAAACTTTCCCCAGATTCCTGAAAACGTTAACAATTTACTACATTTCCTTCCTTCTTTTGATTTCTTTATAGTGGATGGCTTTAAAAGGTTAATCAACAATACTATGCCACACTAATTTTGTATCCAGCACAATATACTTTGCTATTAAGATAATTGAGAAATAGCATAGAAAAATCATTCAGAAAAAAGATGATTTTGTCATTTTTTTATTAACATGTATTAATTGTGCATATTAATTGAATCATTGTGATATCTCAACACATACAGCATAGAGCATGCTCTAAACAAATCAGGATAATTAGCATTTAACTCTTACATCATGTTTTATCACTCTCCCTCTTTCTCTGTACATACTTGAATATACAAATGCACACATATATCTTGTTCCCTGAACCAGTTGCTGTTATGATGTCCCTTTATATCCAAATACTTACAGTATTGCTAAACACAAGGATATTCTGCTATATAATCATATTAGAAATATCAAGAAATTAAAACACTATTAACCTATATACCTTATTGGTATTTCCCCCATTGTGTCAAAATATCCTTTATAACTATATATGTGTATATGTGTACACATATATGTATTATGTAAATACCATTTCTCATTAAACTTTCACATACTAGTTTTAGCATTTATTGATGATTCTCACCCAAGACAATTCACTATGGTTATCTAATCTAAACCTAGGTTAGACTTGAACATAAATGACATTTGACATTAATGTCAAAAGATGTTAGAGATACACACACACATGTATTTTAAATATATAATGACTCAGAGTCTATCTGGAATCATTTGCTGCATTTACTGGTTATATCTCTTTAGTCTCCTTTATTCTGGAATAATTCCTTGGTCTTTGTTTTTCTTGACCTTATCATTTTTGAATATAGGCCATTTTGTACAGTCTTCCAATTTGGATTTGTCTGATTTGTCTGTTCCATGATTAGGTTCATGTTATCCATTTTCAGCAGGAACTAAATAAATGTGCGCCCTTTTCAGAAGGCATATGATGGCTATTTGCTCCCGTTATTGGTGATGCTAAGTTTGATCACTGAGTTAAAGTGGTATCTGCCAGGTTTCTCTAAAGTTATAATTTTTTCTCTTTGGGAAGTATCTTACATACTTTGAGACTATGTAAATTCCACATTTCTTATCAAACTTTCACCTACTAGTTTTGGCATTCATTGATGATTCTCACCCAAGACAATTCACTATGGTCATTGCCAGGTGGTGATTTTCTAAACAAAGATTAGACATTAATGACTTTTGACATAATGTCAAATGACATTAGCTATTATTTTTAAGGAAGAACTTTCTAAACTTCCCATTTATTAATTCCTTTATTTATAACTGTATGGACACATGGACTTTCTATGGATTATAATTCTTCATAATGATTCACTTTGGTGCTCAAGTTGTCCCAGAATCGCCATCATTCTTTGAGTATTTCCTTACTTTCTGGCAGAGCAAGAAAGTTTTGGCTAATTTGTGCTTTCCCTGTTCCAGCCTATTCTAGCATTCTAGCCCAGGAATCAGACTTTTTTCTGTAAAAGTCTGTTTTGTTTTTTGAACCCAGAAAATTGAGCTTAACCACTGAGCCACATCCCCAGCCCTTTTTAAGTATTTTCTTTAGAGACAGGGTGTTGCTTAAGACCTGGCTAAACTGCTGAGGTTGGCTTTGAACTCACAATCCTCCCGCATCAGCCTCCCAATCTGCTGGGATTACAGGTGTGTACCACTCCACCCAGCCTGTTTGTTTTCTAAATAGAGCATTTAGAAACCAAGATCTGAGTACTAGGTATTTCACACAAGTTGTTGTTGGGCAGTAACTGTTTTTAGAACCTCTCAGAGAACAGAAATAGAAAATATATGTGTATATATGTTTATTTCTACATTTATAAATATTTCTATTTATAAACTATATAGGTTTATTATATTAGCCTATTGTATAAAAAAGAGTTCATAGGCATTCTTCCATTTTCAATCCAATATCACAGGAAACATAATTTTAAATTATTATCTTGAAACTACACAAGGCACATAGGCTTAAAGTCATTGAATTCTTCAAGCTATAGAACAGGAGCTAGAAGGTTTCCTGGAACAGCATAATACGTCACCTGCCCATCTGCTTACTAACTCAAGCTACAGGGCACTTTCTATATGTGGAGCACTTGGTTAGGAATATGAAATGAAAGTGACTTTGTCTTTCCTCCCAAGCAGCTCAGTCTGTTAGGGAGACAGAAGAACATACCCATCACAATGCAGTGTAAGTTCTTTATTCAATGTATGAACAGTTTTGAATGGGAAAAGAGGAAGAAGTCCACAATACAACCTGAGTGAAATTGAATTATTCCAAAGAAGGAAATAAAAATAGGCTGTCTGTAGATTTTTGTTTGCACAAAATAGTGTATTTTGCTTCAGAGCAAAAACAATAATTTAATGAGAGCTCTGATTTATCTGGAAGGGTTGAATTCATCAAAACACTGCTCAGTCATGACAATACCTATGCAAATAAGTTTCCAGGACAACAGGTTATGTTTCAATTTTTACTAGTGGCTCCTCTCAATAACCATAGAGGAAGAAGACGATTTCAAACTTTCATACTGCCTATTATCCCACTATGGATCCTTCCCTTCTTTACAAATTAAATAAACTGACTTATTTGTCATTGAATTGATTGTCATCCTCTTGGGTAATAGTTTATCCACACCAATTTTCTCATCTAAACTTACAGTAAAGAGTTTGGTGGAAAGGAAAAGATTTGTGTGTGTGTGTTGTGGTACATGTTCAGAAAGTAAAGGCTAAGAAAAAAAATTAAGGGAGAAAACTATTAAGATTAAAAATAATAAGATATTATTATTTCTGTTGTCTTAAAGCATTTTTATCATAATTTATCACGTCTTTTATTAAAAAAAATAATGTGGGCTATCTCCTGCTTCATGATCCCCTGACCAGTTTTTTCCCAGTTCTAAGGCTGACACTATAATCTTGCTTATTTCGCCAACTTGGAAATTCTAGTCTAGAAAGTGCTCAGTAAGATGCATAAGTAACGATCACTAGTACCAGAGGCTGATCTTCACATGAGTCGCCAGGGCTCCTTCTAGAGAATGGCTCCTGGGCATAGCCAGCCCCAGAGACAAGATGGGGTGAAGACTTGCACGTACTTACCCTTTCCTCATTCTAGAAGCAGAGTAAAGCATGACTGAATTAGTTAGTTCATCAGCCTCCTTACTCACAAGAAACAATAAATTTCAAATGCTACTGAATACTCAATTTTTTTTTCTATACTTAAAAAATGGTAATTTTAGGTAACTATAAAGCTGAGTCAAGGGTAGCTGAGGTTCATATGAAGATCCCACCACCCATTCTTAGCTGCCTCTGGGCACAGAAGCACTTGTGGTCACTGCAGAGGTGGACAAAGCAAAGGGGCTAGTCTTGTGTCAGTAAGTCAGGAAGGTGACAGCAGCAGTGTCTACAGAAAGCGTGGGCCATACACATTGGCTTACACAAGGAATGCTCAGAAAAATGTGCTGCAGTTTTGACATAGGTAATGACTAGTGGAAGCTTCTTTGAATGTGAGAATTTTTAATTACATTATTACACATTTTATTCAATATGAAGATAATAATTACCATGATACAACATGTGTGTGTGTATATATGCAAAAGATACCCACTGAACATGCTTTAAGAGGTATAATTGTGCTTTAGAAACCTATGCAGCCTGAAATATAATTTGACATAAAAAACTAATCAGAAGCTTGAAAAACAGTATGTTTTAATAAGAGCCTATTGCTGCTTCTGGAATAACTGTTGCATGCATGTCCCTGGTCATGTTGGACTTCTCCTTCAGTTTTGATTGGAGTAATGTGTGTTCCACAACACCAATCCTAATGTCCATCTGAACAGTTTCTTGCTTCAGTTTTGTTAAGCTCTGTTTAATCTTCACCAAAGGAGCTGTAGAATAAAAATAGTATGGGATAAGAATGTTCATTCAGAGTATCAGTTTATTATAGAATTGCATGACATTTTCCTCACTTTGTTTCAAGCCAAAAGGAGGGTTAAAAAACACAGTCAACAACTCACTGACATTCACACAGTTTTGCTGTGGCATTTTAAACACCTGAGATTTTCAGAATGGGGTGATGTAGTATTTGATGTGCTGTAGGTGAACTTTTTAACTTTCCTAGGTGAAAAGGTGCTAAACAGATATTTAAGAATTTGTTCAACAGAATTTTATGGGCCAGAATATTTGTCTATAGGAAAGGGGATCTTTAGGGAAAGAAGAGAATTGCCTCTGAAGTATATATAATGAGCATATTTAATAATTTTTTTTTCTTTATACAAGGTGTTACTCTGTTGCTCAGGCTGGAATTGAACTCCTACCTCAGCTCCCTAGTAGATAGCACTATAGATATATGCCACTAGACTCAGTTAATGAGTCCATTTAAAACATTACAACAAACTCCCAACACATCCTCCTATAAAAGATCATTGAGTATATATCAAACTAGAAAGTCTTTCTAGGGCATATAAACGCTTTAGGTAATCACCATCGGCTCACAATGGAGGATGATTATTCAAAGACTGTTAAAATTCTTCTCTATTTGACCCTGCCCAGTCAGGTTTTCTGGGAAGGATTGAAAAACAAAACAAAACAAACAAACAAACAAAGGTCTATCTCATTGTCTTAGTGTCATCTGGGCGTATATGAGTTCTTTTTTCTATATAACATGGAAAAATGAAACTCATTTGCTGAAAACATAATAAAACACTATTTTTTTTAAACTGGCAGAAAAAAGTACATACTTAAATATTCCCCACTCTATTTTTAATCAATACAATCTTAATTAAAAAGAACCCCTAAATTATAGTAAGTTCTTTAACTACTCTTCCCAACTGTTGTGTAAAGAACATAGTATACTGATTATCAGACATCATTTTTATACCATGTACTTGTTTTGAAACAACACATAGTTCATTTTAAAAAGTAGACTCCCCTATTTATTACTACCACTTTATTAAGCAGGCTTCATGAAGAACTATCTTTCTCTTGTTTCCTTTTTCCCCTTAAAATGAGCATGTACTTACCACCATCTGTCATGCTGCTGCCCTTTTCCTCCATCTCTTGTTTTACCTTTTCTAATTCTTCTGTAACCTTTCATTGAAACAAAGAATTTTCATGAGCACTAAATTTTAATTTCAAAACTTTTAAATTATATGAGAAAAGTTAATTTAGATATTAGATATAAAGAGAAAACATTATTAGAAATATTCTGCACATGAGTCAAATAATAAGATCAAGTATACAGATATACAAAGCTTTTCATCTTTTGAGAATGACCATAATATTAAACTTCACAAATTATTTTCATATTATCTTTATCATGTTGTGACATTATAGAATAAAAACCAAGTTGTTTTATACTAAGCCCTGAAATCATGTAATTATTTTATAGTACCTACCACACTTAAAATGGTATATGTATCCTAAATAGGTTTTTGATTCTAAAGGTCTTCTAAGTATCTTTCTTGATATTATGATTCTATAAGAGATGGTGTCTTTTCTAGGACACTAAAAATATTTATATCATATGGTTATACATATAAAAATGTCTCCTATTGCTCTATCTGAACTTGAAACTCCAAGAAAAATACTGTGCTGTCACATTGGTTCTTATTTGCACTCTACATCAAGATTATACTACTACAGCCTGTAGTAGCAAAATTGCAAACTAACATTATAAGTAGAAAATATAATCTTTAAAATATTTCAATTTTTCATATAATCTAGAACTAAGCCATAAATATTGTTACTTAGTAGGCTTTATTTTTATCATACTGGTGAGTAAAACCTGCCCTGGGAATAAAATGCTCATCCAAGTAAAGCAAATTAATTTCTTTCAGGCACCTGAAACATTACAACTGGGGATAACTACCTATTCCAAAAGAACTAAATGGTTCCCTGGACTCCCTTCAAGTGTTAATTTACCTAACATAAGTGAGCACTTTACTTCTACATAACGTTTTATTTGCCTAGAAGCACCACAGGATTACAGTCTAAATATTTCAATGCTATATTTTGAGTATTTAAAAATAACTATTCCTCAATAATCTATATAAAGAACGCTTAATTCTTTACTTTAAAATAGTAAAGTTTCTGAAATTATATTGAATTGTAAACAATTATATTATCTTGGACTTTAGTCTTAAACTGGCTTCTGATCTTGTGAGTTCCTTTCCCCTCATAAGCTCTTCAATGAAAAATATGAAAAAAAAAATATGTGTGTGTGTGTGTGTGTATATGTATATCTATCTATCTATCTATCTATCTATCTATCTATCTATCTACTATCTATCTATAAGGTCTTATTTTTCTTGGAAGATCATGAAAATAAATGCAGTGATATTTGCCAATATTTTAGAAGTTCTCAAAGAGGTTATAAACCACTCTCAATTGTACACAGAGATATACCCAGAATCACACACAAGTTATCAATATCACTAAAAATAAATCTTACATCTTTCAGACTAACATTAACATTTACCTACTTTTCTATATATTAATTATAATAATTATTATATAAAAATAAAGACTAAGAAAAGTTATCAGTGTGCTAATATAAGCAAGTTTTTATGTTGAATTTAACAGTAACTTCAGGCATCTTATAAAAACAAGGGAAAGGATAAATAATTCATTCACTGATAAGAAAATTAGGGATTTTCTCTGAAAGAGGATAATTTGAAGAGGAGGAAGCAATTATTAAAATAAGTAGTATTCAATCATCCAATAGCTGTGAGCTGCTGGGGCTCAGCTGACAGGTGAGAAGCACAGCAAGAGCACTGGTGTGTACCTCAGACAGGAGCCTGGTCCTTTCAGTTACTCCACCATTTCCCTGCTGGTATCGCTCCCTTGCCTGAGGGGGAAAGCATTTTGTTTAATGACAAATCCAAAACAGAAGCAGATTACTTAAACATGACCTCTTTGTGTTTGCAATTTCTGCATATCATTTTATGACAACCCCCTTCTTGTTTATGAATACATTTGTGAAAGTGACATTTAACTGTGGTTATTTTATGTCCTTAATAGGCACCATGTATTTAACTCAAGCACTATAAAATGATGAACTACCTTAACCTTCACATACTGACTGTGTAACTTGCATGGGCATGGTTCACAGTAAAAACTGTCGTCGGCCATTCCGAAACAGTTTAGGAGAGTGGTTCTTGGTCAATCAAATTTGCATGTTATGCAGAGCAAATTTGTTTAAAAAAGAAAATCAATCAAAGTACAGCATCAAACTCAGCAATTAATAAGGATTAACAAAGAGTCTGACAGTATAATCAACTGGAATACATTCTCAGAAATTAATCTAATAATCAATTTTTTAAATATTAAGTTTAGATAGATGCATGGTGGCTTTAATCAAAGAATTTCACAGCATTTTAACAAAAATATTCATGAATAGAAGTGTATATGAGGGAATAATAACTAGATAATACAATAAAAAGTGAAAATTACTTTCTATTTGGTCTTTGAGAAAGTAAAGAAGTATCTTAAATTTACTTCTACTTTTTTCTCATTCTAACTTTGTCTGCCAAAAGAAAAACAAATACCTTCTTCTGACATTTGCAAGTATTCTGAGTAGTTTGCTTTAACATCAGGAAATAGGGTGCATAAATCCCTCAAGGAAAGTCATTATATCCCTACTGCTGGGATAAAGAACTGCTGCTTTCAAAGGATAGTGGCTTTATTTTTTGGTTGAAATTCTAATACTTTAAAAGAATGAAAAAATTGTCTCATTTCATTAATTAACCTGCTTGTCTCTGAACATGTCTTGCTTTCATGGTTTGCATTATGTGGCTGCAAGCCATTATGGCAAGGACTGCCTTTTTTCTCTGACACAGGTAAATAGATACTGTTCTTCCTCCTATTCCTACAGTAAATTAACAACAGGCTTAGAAACAAAACAAGATGTCTTGACACTCTGTTCCTGTTCTAGCTCATGTTCCCCAGCAATATATACACTCATTTATTTAAATCAAATGAAGAAATATATTTAAAGACTTCTAGGAAATAACAATTGTTAATACATGTAAAATGGAGATAAGTTCTATTGCTTCGTTTGGTTTCCTAAAATGGGCAGAAAATCAATATGATGCTGTCTGTGAAAAACATTTCACAATTTTCAAATGAAAAGAATTGTGTCAAGCTTAGAGATTAGGGTCATGAATTGGGATAAACTGGAAATCATTCTTAAATTACCTCACTCAGCTGGGCTTGAGCTGCACGATATTCTTGAACCAAGTGCTCCAGTTGATTGTTGATGTACTTTTCTCGGCTGCCAATTTTTTCCAGTGTCCTACTAATTTCATTATGGAGTTTATCCAAAAATCCCTAGAATTCCAAGGGATTTTAAGTAGATAAAAGAACTCACAAATATTTTAAAAATAGTTAAAAATGGTTCATTCCACAAATGATCAAGTGAAAAAGAAGATAGTGTGAAATGGCAATAGCAGAAAAAAAGTTTATGATGGGAAATATTTTAGCCACACTGCAGAATACAATAAAAGAGAAACTGTCAGGGTTAGTTAATGCTTTTCTCCTTATGCATATCTAAAATTTACGTATTTGTAATTAGCTTTATATAAACTTCAAAATCAAGGTAGGTAAGAGAAGAACATGACTTCCCTACAGCACAATTCAAAGATAATTAGAATATTCCAGTTGTAAGAAATTTCTAAATGGAGTGCTCTGGTCTGGCACCTATAACATATCACTCAAGCCTCTCTTCTTTGTGGCAGTCTCCAAAAGGCTATTTCTGGCATGGCAACAAGCCTGGGAAAGCTGTAGGTTCTAGGCATTGGAGGTATGATGTTTTCTCATCCCTTGGGATTCAGGGAAAAGTGATGCAATGTTTCTAAAATATCTATTAGATATACATGTATAATATACATATATAATACATGCAATTTATATATATAGTATTTAAAGTATAAATATTAAAACCATATAAATGAGCTTTCTTTAAAGTATTAGAACTGTGGGAATATAATATAATTTACTCAATTAATGAGCTCCTGAAAGACAAGAATTGTATTCTTTTTTCTTTCATGTTTTCCCCTAATAGGTATCCCACAGATGAATAAATGGATATTGATTCACCTGAAGCAATTCACATACCTTGGTCTCCTTTAAAGCAGATTCAATTCCACTTTTGTGCTGGTGCATTTGGTCAACATGGATTCTCCAATCCTATTGACATAAAAGTATATAGTAACAAAGTAAAAAACACTACTTTTCATTCTTTATTTATTGTGAAGTTGTATCCTTTATCTTTATTATTTTGATTACTGCCCTATTTCAGGTGGGAGAGTCATATCTAGCTTGCAATCAGGTTATAAAGAAATATGTGTAGAGAGTACTTTAGGAATAAAGATTCTAAATAAATGTAAATTATTTTATGTGTTCACAGAATACTTTAGGAATAAAAGTTCTAAATAAATGTAAATTATTTTATGTGTTCACAGAGTGATGGCTGATAATTTGAATATAAATTATTCCTGCACTGCTGGTGGTTAATATTTATGACTACCCATTAAAATGAAAAAAAAAATTCTAATTACTAGAAAAGAAATACTTGTTTAAGCAGTAACAATTATGTTTGCCAGAAGCAACTCTCAACTCTCAACTCAAATATCATATATCAAGGATTAGTTTGTCTCAGAAATTAAAATGGGGCTCTTTTCTTCAGTCAGATTTTTTAGTCTCTTTCCTTTTTTTTCTTTAATTATTTTTTAATTTTTACAGACTGCATTTTGATTCATTGTACACAAATGGGGTACATCTTTTCATTTCTATGGTTGTGCATGATGTAGATTCATACCATTCGTGTAATCATACATGTACATAGGGTAATAATGTCTGTCTCATTCCACCATTTTTCATACCCCTATCCTCCTCCCTCTCATTTCCCTCTACGTAAAGTTCCTCCATTCTTCTTTCATTCCCCCACCCCCATTATATATCATTATCCACTTATCAGGGAAAACATTCGGCCTTTGGTTTTTTTGGATTGGCTATTTCACTTAGTAAAGGAAGTGTGTAGTGATTATTAGAGTTCATATATTTTGAAATATTGTCTACAGTACTAGACTGATTTGAAATCCATATCAACATTTTAATTCCCTACAAGGTATCTTTTCATGATATTTCAGTATATATTCCTGCAGATAAAAATTTTAAGAGACTTGAGAAATACCCATATAAAAGAAAAACAATAGGGTAAATTGACTTAAGTGATGGAACTAGGATATTTATTTAATCCCACATATCTATTTGCATACTTTGATGTTCAACTTTGCTATTTGCATTATTTTATGAAGAGAAAAATTTTTGTGAATTAATTCCAGTCCATTTCTGAACTCTGAAACATGCTGATGACTACAGGATAAAACATTCTTGGGTATTCCAAACTGAATTATGAAAGTATTTATTAATTTCATATAAGATTATTAACATATTTAAGTTTCGAGAAACCTCAAAAGGCATTTTATCTTATCCTTGTCATGTCACATAAAAGCAAACCAAGTCCTGCTGACAGAAGGGGATACATACAAGGCCACACAGGTAGTAGTGTCCTCAGATTAGAAGTCAAATGTACTGTCACCTAACACATACTGTCGGTTTAGTTAAGAAAAGGGAAAATGACTATTTGACACTAGTGAGGGAGTTAGAGAAGAAATCAGCATTTTCTTTAACCTTAAGTCATTTTTCTGTCTTGTGAGTAAAAATCAACTCGGAAAATGAGAGTTGAAAAGGAACTTGGAGATCATCTGCTTGTCCCTTAAGCATCATCTATAAGTGCAATGGTTTCATGTTACAGTTGGAAGGGACCATTCAGCACCTGTGACAATGAGTAGACATAGCTGGTAAAGGAACAAGACCCTTCCAACTCAGTCAACACTGGAAGGCAGAATAAGCAACTGGTTGGCCATCTACGTCTGGACAAAATATGACTTAAGTTTCAAAATGGAAACCTATTTAAGCCCAAGTGAACATCATTATGAAAGAAAATGAAGCTAATTATTAATGAAGCTATTAATTTTTTGAAAAAGTACTCAATCTACCCAGTTCCAAAAGGAATTTTAGAGAGGTAAACACACACCAAGCTCAAGAATTTTACATGTCTTCTTTCTCTTCCTGCCAGTCTCTGTTTTTGCCTATTTCTAAGTATATATATATGGAAAGGCATGCACATATGCATATGTGCATGCACATATGTATATGTCTATATACATATATGGGTATATATACATCTATTTATATACATATCTTTATTTACTGTAATGTTCAAAATAGTTTGTGGTCTCCTTTTTTCTACCTATTATTATATACAAATATATTTTGCATTTAATGACATCTGACATTCAAAGAAGCAACCATGTCCGAATCATCTACATATTATTAAGATAACTTACATTGATGTAAAACTCCATGGAAAAGATGGGATTTCTGTGGGATCTTAAAGCATGAGTAGCACTTCAATAGAATAGAAAACAAGAGAAGGGAATGTATTTTAGGCTGAAGGAGTAACATGAATGAGGAAAATACATGGAATATAGCTAGGGTATAAAATACCAAGTTTTTTGGGTAGGGTAGAGAGGATAGATAATGAAGAATAAAGCTGAAGAGGTAGATTAAATTAAATCAAAGGCTTTGCCTATAACAACTAAGGAATGTGGATTTTTAGCATATGGCTAAGGGACATTATGAAAATTTTTTGGTTTGAGTTTTAAAGTCTGTGTTTTGAGAAATTAATAGAATAAGGGACTTATTAGAGAAGCAAGAGACTAAAGATGTGTTGGAGAATAGATAGGAGACTGTGCCAATGGTCCTTGTCACAGCAGGGTATTTATAAGAAAGGAAAGGAAGAGAAGGGAGGCCTTCAAGGGATATTGTAGAGGCAGAACAAGCAGGATTTGAAGACTAAGGAAAAGTGTGAGTGTGGGGTAGCTAAAGTAGAAGTGGGGAGCAGAGAGAATAAGGTTTCTAGCCCAAGGAACTGAGGGAATAGTGATACCAGTGTATCAAGAATAGGACAGGTTTTGTGGCATGGTATTGGTACCAAAATAGACAGGTAGATCAGTGGTAGAGAATAGAGGACATGGACACAAACCCAAATAAATACAATTTTCTCATACTAGACAAAGGGTCCAAAAACATGCAATGGGGAAAAGATAGCCTCTTCAACAAATGGTGCTGGGAAAACTGGAAATCCACATGCAACAGAATGAAACTAAACCCATATCTCTCACCGTGCACGAAACTCAACTCAAAATGGATCAAGGACCTCGGAATCAGACCAGAGACCCTGCATCTTATAGAAGAAAAAGTAGGTCCAAATCTTCAACTTGTTGGCTTGGGATCAGACTTCCTTAACAGGACTCCCATAGCATAAGAAATAAAAGCAAGAATCAACAACTGGGATAGATTCAAACTAAAAAGCTTTCTCTCAGCAAAGGAAACTATCAGTAATGTGAAGAGAGAGCCTACAGAGTGGGAGAATATCTTTGCCACTCATACTTCAGATAGAGCGCTAATTTCCAGAATCTATAAAGAACTCAAAAAACTCTACACCAAGAATACAAATAATCCAATCAACAAATGGACTAAGGAAATGAACAGACACTTTACAGAAGAAGATGTACAAGCAATCAACAGATATATGAAGAAATGTTCAAGATCTCTACTAATAAGAGAAATGCAAATCGAAACTACCCTAAGATTCCATCTCACCCCAATTAGAATGGCGATTATCAAGAACACAAGCAACAATAGGTGTTGGCGAGGATGTGGGGAAAAAGGTACACTCATACATTGCTGGTGGGGTTGCAAATTAGTGCAGTCACTCTGGAAAGCAGTATGGAGATTCCTCAGAAAGCTTGGAATGGAACCACCATTTGACCCAGCTATCCTACTCCTTGGCCTATACCCAAAGGACTTAAAATCAGCATACTACAGAGATACAGCCACATCAATGTTCATTGCTGCTTAATTCACCATAGCCAGATTGTGGAACTAACCTAGATGTCCTTCAATCGATGAATGGATAAAGAAACTGTGGCATATATATACAATGGAATATTACTCAGCCATAAAGAATGATAAAATCATGGCATTTGCAGGCAAATGGATGAAATTGGAGAATATCATGCTAAGTGAGATAAGCCAATCTCAAAAAACTAAAGGACGAATGATCTCACTGATAAGCGGATGAGGACATATAATGGGGGGTGGGAGGGGTTAGTGTTAGGGTTAGGTTTAGGGTTATGGTTAAGGAGGGTGGTAAGAATGGAGGAAGGAAGGACTGTATAGGGGGAAAAGAGGGGTGGGAGGGGTGGGGGGAAGGGAAAAAATAACAGAATGAATCAAACATTACCCTACGTAAATTAATGATTACACAAATGGTTGCCTTGACTCTATGTACAAATAGAGAAACAACATGAATCTCATTTGTTTACAATTAAAAAAAAAGCAATGCAGTATGAAACCTGTTTCATAAAGCTCAAAACCAAGCAAAACTCAGTGATACACTGGAGACATACACATATGTAAAAATACAAGGAAAGAAGCTAATGACTGTAAACAACCTTAAGGATGGTGGTTACTGGGGGTGAGAAGACACGGCAGCAGAAGAGCACACAAGTAACTTTGAAGGTGTTAAAGTGGTCTAATTTTCAAGTCACATAGTGGGCCTGCTTTATGACTGGGCTTTGAAACTATGCATTGCATGTTACATATTATATATTAATATTACCTATTAAACTGCTAAATTCATGTCCTTAAAATATTTAATGATCAGCAAAAATATATGTTTAACAACATACAGGAAAACAGTCTCAATAGAGTATTCATTAGATCTCAATTTAGTAAAAATTAGTATTCGTATGTATTTGAATATGCAAGTGTTATGGATGTGCCTCTATGTTTGTATATTAATGCAGAGATTTGAATATGGGGGGGTGTTTCAAAATTTCTTTATCCTGCCAAAATTTTCTAAATTTCTTAAAGGAAATTTTATTAATTACAAAAAACAAAAAAAACCAAAGTTTTTTTTTTTTTTTTGAGTACTCGGGATTAAACCCAGGGATGATTTACTGCTGAGCTACATCACCACCCCTTTTTGCTTTTTATTTAAAGACAGGATCTCACTAAATTGCTCAGGGCCTCCCTAAATTGCTGAGGTTGACCTTGAACTTGTAATCCTCAGCCTCCTGAGCTGCGGGGATAAGGAGTTCTTGAAAGGGTCTTAATACAGTTATAGTGGAAAATACATACATACAATTGTGGCATTTTAAAAACATGAATGCAAAAAGGCAAAATACACAACTTTTGAAAAACTACAATCAAGATAGTAAAAATGGAGAAGTGAAAGGTTTTAATGATATGTAAGGACTTGAAATCTACCTAAGATCCCTGAAATAAGTAACATTAAACTATTCCAATGATAGCAATTCTAACATTAGTAGAGAATGCATTGTTACAATGCACTTTTATATAACTTCTCTTATTTGACACTCACAAATGTTTGGAGAGATGAGCAGATATTGTTATCCTTTTCTATTCACTTCTCCCTTCCCTCTGAGAGGGTTATGAGATTTGCTGCCTGGTTGTGGAGAAATATACTTCTCAACTGCATTGATACTGGCCTTGGCTTGTATTCTCTTTTACTAGTGGAATGATGACATTGTGCAGAGGCTGTAAGAGGCAGCTCTCTTATCCTTCCTTTCAGCCAAGATAAGGAGTCTGTCCTACTCAGGAGTCTTTCAGTCTTGGCCTGGAAGTGAGAAGCATGGGACCTTGCTGGAGTAATGTTGCAGATGAGTCACACATCAGCAGACATGTATCTTGAGTGAGGATAATGTGTTACTATTACAGTAACCACTGTGATTTGGGGGTTGTTTGTCATGTAGGCAAATGGACTACGTATGAATATTTTATAGTGAGAAAAACTAGGAATCAGGTTATATGACTTTTCCAAAGTCTCATGTCTGAAAAATGGAAAGTACTCCTAAACTAGTGCAATTTTCACATATATAATTTTCCTGTGCACTGGGATTTTTTTTTTTCCCTAGGCTTAGGAAAAATATACAACAGGACACAGATGATCCTAGAGAGTCACAGAGACTATTGGTATCTTTTGCTTCTCCCATGAAAGAGCAGGAACAGGACCCCATGGCTCTGTCATATAGCCTATCTTTCTTCTCTATTCCCACTGCCTTTTCCCAAATCTGTTATAAATAAGTATCAATGAAATCTTAATTAAATGTTCTGTTTTATAGTTTTATTTTAGTGACTATAAAAATATTTATAAGAGGGGTTGGGGTTGTGGCTCAGTAGTGGAGTGCTCGCCTAGCATGTGTGAGGCACTGGGTTTGATCATCAGCGCCACATGAAAACAAAATTTAAAAAAAATTATAAAAGTTTTTATAGTCTCCATTCAAGAGAGTTAGTCCCATTCCATTAGGTCATAGTTTCAACCAAAGTTCACTTTCTTCAGGAATTCTTAAGATCATTCTAATGTACAGGGAAGGAATCCTGTATGCTCAAAGATTGGGTAATAAATGGAGATTATTTGATGTTTATACTGGTAATTGTTAAACAAATAGGAAACCAAATGTCCTTTCTTTCACAGATTTTCTATTATATCACAGTAAGTCACTGTCATTTTCTTACTATGTCATCCAATTTCAAAATGAAAACAAAAAATTCTCATACTCCCAATTCAAAATTTGCACATTAAATAAAACATTTATTATCTTTGTTGTTTTGCTAAAGTAAGGCATTATGGTTCAGATGTGAGGTGTCCCTCTAGTTCCTGTTAATGCAGGAGGTGAAATGCTTAGATTATAAGAGATGTAATCTAATCAGTCCATCCAAGGTTGAATGAATGGGTGGTAACTATAATCAGGCGGGGCATGGCTGGAAGAGGTGGATCACTAGGGGCATGTCCTGGAACATCCACCCTGTGGCTGCTTCTCTCTCTGCTTCCTGATCTTGCCATGAATTGAGCAGTTTTTCTCAGCTGCATCCTTCCCCCATGACATGCTTGCCTCAACTTGGGCCAAGAGTGATGGAGTCGGCCGTCTATAGACAGAGACTTCTGAAACCCTGAGCCCCAAATAAACTTTCCTTCCTCTAACTTGTTCTTGCCAGGTATTTTGATCACTGCAATGCAAAAACAAACATAAAAATACTAGAGAAACTTACTCTTCCCAATCTGCTACAGATGAATAATCCAGATAACCTTGCTAGAACTCTCTAAAACAAGGATAATCAGCACTGTCCTACAAATAAAATGCATGAGCTTTAGGCACAGTTTGTGTGTGTGTGATTTTTATTTTGTCTAGTCAGAGACCTTTTCTATCTCTTTCCTTTGACACAGAACAGTAGAATAATAAGAACCATCCTGAGACCTTTATAAATCTAATAATGACAATTGAAATGTTAGCATTCATAGAATGCTTAGCATGTATTAGGCATTATGCTAATCACTACAGATATATAATCACATAAAATTCCTTAAAAAAATCCTACTAAAATGAATAAGTTAAGATTTAGCTATTTTTAAAGTAACTGTGCAAGCTCACAATGGTAAATCCAAAACAGCACAAAACTACAAGGACTGCATCATGACATCAATTTCCCTGATGAAATGAAATATAGTCACAAATTTTAAAGGGATAATGATTAAGAATAACTTCAGTTTTATTTGTGTTTTAGTTTGGATCTCAAATATCCCCTAAAAGTCCTGTGTTGGAGACTTGGTCCTCAGATTAGCACTAGTGGGAGGTGGCAGAAACTCTAAGAAGTGAGGCCTCGTGGGAGGTCTTCCAGTCATTGGGAGTATTCCCTCGAAAGGGATAGTGGAATTTTAACCTCTTCAGCTCTCTTTCACATCCCAGTCATAAGGTGAGCTGCTCTGCTTTGCCACACACTTATCACCATAATATGCTGCCTCACCAAAGGCTGAGAAGCAATGAGGTTAACCAACCATGAACTGGAACATCCAAAATTGTGAGCTAAAATAAACACTTTCACTTCTCTTTATAAGTTGATTTTTTTGATTTCTGATACAGTAACAGAAAGCTAACATGATTTATAACATTTAAATTTTTTCAAGAATGAATTTATATGTTAATTGTAGTGAAAATGAATTTAAAACATTCTTAGGACAAACTTATCATTAAAAACTTTCTCATAAACAACTATCTAGACCCAGATAGCTTCATCAGTAAATTTCCCCAAACATTTAAAAAAGAAATAACAATCTTGAACAAACCCTACCAGAGAATAGGAAAGAAGGGAAAGCAATTGCCAACTTGTTTACTAAGGCCTGCAAAATTTCATAATCCCACCCGAGAGCCCCTAAAGACAAAAAAACCAAGCAAACAAACAAAAAGTCAAAGATCAATACTTTTTGTAAATATAGATATAAAAGTCATAAAATATTAGCATATCAAACCCAATGATATATAAAGAGGCTAAATTATCATGACCACATGTTAGTTGCATTTAGTTCAAAATGCAAGGTTGGTTTAACATACAAAGATTAATTTAAAAAAAGAATGACATCAGCAAGTTGGCTAATGAGAGATGTATGGCATGTTTCCCTTTACCAAAAGGGGCAAAACAAAGAAAACATTTGCTATTCCACTGAAATGTTTGAGGGAGAACGCTGAGGTGAAGTAGGGAATGTGACAGAGATGCCATGGGGCACAGAGGCCAAGAACCATTTTGTAAAGAAAGTAATGAAGCACACAGCATCTACAATTCTATTTTCTCAGTCAAGATTGTGATAGGCTGACAGATCTGGCTCCATGAGAATACTATAGGCCAGACTCTAAGGGAAATGACTAAAAGACTCCATTTTGCTCTGAGACTCCATGTTATGTAGGAAATAAGCTTCACCCCGCCTCTGTGCCCATCATCAGTTACTTAGTGTGACATGTTTAATAATATACAATGGCAACTCCTATGTAGTGAAGAATTGCTCTCTTTTGATTTCTATTTCTCCTAAACAATGTACCATGTGAATAGTGATTGTGTGGATGTTAGTAACCATTCTTTAGTTGGTACCTAGGTAAGGGTCATTTTGACCCACTTCCCCCTCTGTCAATGATCTCATGATGTTAATGTGTAATTTTGAATCATAGCAACAGACACTTATGATTAATGTGATTTTTGGTATAAGAACCCCTACAACCCTGTGGTCAGGGCTGTTCTCCCAATAGCCATTTTTTGAGGCATTGTGTGAGACAGTCAGCCGGCCAGGTTAATAAAGACTCTCAGATTTGAACTTCTCAGTGGCGATCGGTCTGTTCTTAAGTTGCACCCCATAACAAAGATAAACCCTGAATCAAGAGAGGATATGCACAAATGGAAATGGACAGGCAGAAGGCCCCTAGAAGTTCCCACTAATACCAAGGATACCTGAAACATTTGCTACTGAAGAAGCCTATAGCCCTTAGAGGCCCTGAGCCCAGTTCAAGGAGCTTCTGGAGAATCCACACTAGTGCAATAGTCCAGATAAAGAATCCAGACAATGTTGTACTATCTTCTCCCTGCAAGCTCTTTCTATATAGAATCTTCTTGAGACTCTACCTACCCCTGGCACTAGAAATCAGCGGGGCAGTCTTCTGTGAATAACTTGACCTATAGAGATCCTTGGAAACTGAAAACTCACTCACCCAACCACAGTTCTGCAAAAGCATCCCTTGGACACTGACAGGTACTTCCTGTTCCTCATGTGACCTTCATACACTGATGAACACCTTGTTCCTGCTGCCAGGGGTGATGCACTTACTCAGGAACACCAGAATGGGACTGACCCCTATTTGGTTCTCAGACACTAAGGAGTGCCCTGCTATACCTGAATCTTCTGTACCATGCCTACCTGGACTCACCTGAGAAACTTTGCTTCTGTGAAGCCCTTAGAAACTGATGGGCATTTCAGCTTTACTGTTGTCCATTATGCCCAGAGCCACTAGCAAACATGCCCTGCCTAAGAGAGCTATAGCTTAGCTGGTGGAGCAATCCCCCATACTCCTGCAACTTAGGACTTTGAGATACCTACAGGCATTATCAATATTGACTACAGTTGAGAATATACAGAGACTACATTACTATGTCCACCTGGAACCAAAACCATCGTACCCTAAACAACTGATATGCTAGGACACATTGATGAGAGAAAGTCTTTTACTATGAAGGCCATATTATAAAACTGATAGAGACGACCAATTTTCCACATGCACAAATATCAATGTATAGACACAAGAAACATTAGAAAACAAGGTGACAAGATGCATCAAAGGAACACAGTAATTTTCTAACAATGGACCCTTTTGAAAATGAAATTGTTGAACTGTTTGAAAAATAATGAAAAATAATGATTTTAAAGGAAACTCAATGAAATACAAGAGAATACAGATAGATAATTCAATGAAATTAGGAAAACCATTCATAATTGGAATGAGAAATCCATTTAGAGACAAAGATCATTAAAAAAGAACCAAACAGAAATCTTAGAGCAAAAGAACTCAATAAAATAAATAAAAATAACTGTTGAGAGCCTCCACAACAGACAAGATCAAGCAGAAAAAATAACTTCTCAGCTTGAAGGAAGGTCTTTGGAAATAATCCAGTCAGACAAAATCAGTCAACAAAAGCAGGAGGAAGGGAGGATGCAGGGAGAGGAGAAAAACTAGCAAACCAGAGTTAAAAGACATCATGAAGTGAACAAATATTCACATTGTTGATACTGCAGGAGAAGAAAAGGAGGCATATAACATCCAGTTAATGAAGTAGTAATTGAAAACTACAAATCTTGGGAAAGAAATGAATATTTAGATTTAGAAACCTCAAAAGATCCCAAGTGTAGCTTGGGTTCTATGAGACACATTATAGTCTGTCAAAATTCCAAGACAAAGAGATTTCTAAAAACAGCAGGAGAAAAGAATCAAAATACATATAAGAGGATCCCCATTAGTCTAATAGCAGATTTCCTGGCAGAAACCTTACAGGTTAGCAAAGAATGTTATGATATATTCGAAGTGATCAAAGACAAAAAACTGCTAGCCAAGCATACTATACCCATCCAAGTTATCCTTCATAAATGAAGGAGTAATAAAGATGTTCCAAGATAAGCAAAAACTAAGGTATTGTTTACAATAGATGCCTAAGGTAGTTCTACAACTAGAAGTAACAGGATGATAACTATCATCATCAAAATACAAAGTATTGAAATCACTAGTAGAGCACACACACACAACCCATACCCCCCAAACCTTATTGGCACAGAAAATCACCAAAG
The DNA here is from genome assembly GCF_902686445.1 of Sciurus carolinensis. Lineage (NCBI taxonomy): Eukaryota > Metazoa > Chordata > Mammalia > Rodentia > Sciuridae > Sciurus > Sciurus carolinensis. Next base: position 84,473,265 of record NC_062221.1, on the reverse strand, counting down.
GATATGCAAAATGAAAAAATAAACAAAATGACAGAAGTTGTCTTTACATATCAATAATAAGTTTAAGTGTAAATGAATTAATCTCCCCAGCTAAAAGATTTAGACTGGCTGAATGGAAACAAACAACAACCAAAAAAATGGAACACCCAACAATATTGTCTATAAGAAATTCATTTCATAGTTAAAGATACACACAGACTTTAAAAGTGAAGGGATAGAAAAAAATTATTCCATGAAAATGAATGAATTAACAGTAATAAGTAAATGTGAATAGGAGCAGTTATACTTATATAGACAGTCAAAAACTGTAAACACACATACAAACACACACACACACACACACAGAGAAAGAGAGAGAGAGAGAAAGAAAGAGAGAGAGAGAGAGACAAAGAAAGTCATCTATAATAAAAAAGTGATCAGTTCAACAAAAGGAAGAACATAAATATATATGCACTCGATGATGGAACACCCAGTTACAGACAGTAAACATTATTAACTTATGGGAAGAGATAGGCTGTAATACAATAGATGGGAATTTCAACATTCTACTTTCATCAATGACTATTCTCATCCAAACCAAAAAAACCTCATAAAAACCAAAACCCAAAAACCAAACCAAAACAAACAAACAAACAAACAAAAAAAACACAAAAGAAAAAGGAAATACTGCAGTTAACTTATATTATAAACCAAACAGCCCTTCTACAGACTCACAGAATATTTAATGCAACAGCTGCATTATACATATTTGTCTCATTATATGGAACATTCTCCAGGAGAGATCATATCTTAGAGGTCACAAAACAAGTCTTAAAAAATTCAAAAAAGTCAAAATCATATCATGTATATTCTCTAGTCACAACGGAATAAAACTGGAAACAACACAAGGAACTTTAGAAATTGTACAAATATATTAAAATACATGCTCTTGAATGACCAATGGGTCAACAAAGAAATCAAAAGGGAAATTTTAAAAATTCTTGAGACAAATTAAAATGGAAACACAACATGTGAGCAGTACTAGAAGAAAGTTTATTGCACATGTTGTTCACAGTTTAGAGAGATACAAAGATCTCAAATAACAAAATCTAACAATTTAGTACAAGGAACTAGGAAAACAGAACAAGCTAAGCCTAAAATTAACAAAAGAAAAGAAATAACAAAGATCAGAGGATAAATAAATGAAAGACAAACTAAAAAATTACAGAAAACCAATAATAGAGTTGGTTTTTTAAAAATATAAACAAAATCAACAAATCTTTGGCTAGAGAAAAGACCCAAAGAGAAAATGGAGAAATTGTGATTGATACCACAGAAATAAATAGAATCAGTAGAGACTATTATGAACAACTACAAACCAACAAATAGGAAAACCCAGACAAAATGGACAAATTTCTGGACACATATAGCCTGTCAAAATTGAATCACAAAGACATAAAAAATCTGAACAGACACATAATGAGTAACAAGACTGAACTAGTTATTGAAAGTTTCCCAGTATAGAAAATTCCAGGACTGGAAGGCTTAACTGTTGAATTTTATCAAGCTTTTAAAGAAGAAATAAGTATTTTTCAAACTATTCATTCCAAAAATTGAAAAGAAGGGGACTCTTATGAAGTCATCCTATGAGGTTCTGGGGGCAAGATGGGGGGTTGTGTGAGGCAGCATTTCTCTTAGCTCAGCTACCCAGAACTCAAATAGCAGAAATACCACATCTCCCTGAGGCTTAGAGTGAAAAATCCTGAGACTGGAGGGGCAATTTACCCTAACCAAACTGGAGACTCTTTGACTCATTAATAAGATCTTAAAAACAACCTCTCCACCCAGTCATCCTATGAGGCCAGCATTATCCTGATACCAAAACTAGTTAAGGATACAACAAAAAATGAAAATTATAGACCAATATCCCTGATGAACACATGCAAAAATTCTTGACCAAATATTAGCAAATTGAACCCAAAAGCACATAGAAAGAAGTATACACCATGATCAAGTAGAATTTGACCTAGGGATGCAAAGATGGGTCAACACATGCAAATCAATGAAAGTCATACATCGCATAGACAGAATAAAGAACAAAAAACATTTTATCATGTCAATATGTGCAGAAAAAGCAATAAAATTCAACTTGCCTTCATGATAAAAAAAAAAAAAACTCAACAAATTAGATATAGAAGAACATTACCTCAACACAATAAAGCTACCTACAACAAACCTGAAGCCTGAGTCATACTAAATGGAGAAAACTAAAAGCATTTCCTCTAAGAGTTAAAATAAAACAAGGATGTCTACCTTCATGACTCTTATGACTCTTATTCAACATAAAACTAGAAGTATTAGGCAGAGTGAACAGGCAAGAGAAAGAAATAAACCACATTCAAGTAAAAATGAAAGAACTCAATTTGTCCCTGATGATGGCTGACACAATTTTATGTACAAAAAACCTTCACTAAAAAAAAAAAAAAAAAAAAAAATGTTAGAATTGATGAACGAATTCAATAGTTTCCATATACAAAATCAACATACAAAAATAAATAACATTTTATACAATAATTAACTTGTTGAATAAGAAATCAAGTAACCCCATTTTCAATACGTACAAAAATCTAATAATAAGTTTAACAAGGAATGAATGATCTTTATAATTAAAATCACAAAACACTGATAAAAGAAATTGAGGAGGACACACACACACAAATGGAAAGACATCCTATGTTCATGGATTGGAGGAATTGATATTATTTAACTGTCTATACTACCCACAGTGATGTACAGATTCAATATAATCCCCATTAAAATACAAATGGCATTCTTCACAGAAATAGAAAAAACACTGAAATTCACATGGAAGCACAGAAGACATCAAAAAATCAAAACAATCTTGAGCAAAAGGAACAAATCAGGAGGCATCATAATACCTAATATATTAGAAAGCTATAATAACCCAAACAAGGTACTGGCATAGAAATCAGTACATAGACCAATGGGACAGGACACAGAACCCAGAAATAAACCCACACATCTATAGTCAAATGATCTTTGACAAAGGCGCCAAAAACCTACATTGGGAGCAAAGGACAATCTCTTCAATAAAAGATGCTGAGAAAACTGAATATCCATACTCAGAATGAAAGTTGACCTCAATCTCTCACCCTATATGAAAATAAACTAGAAATGGATAAAAGACCTAAATGTAAGTCCTCAAACTATAAAATTTTAAGCAAACATAGGGACTTTGAGGAATGATCTTTTGACTAAGATCCTGGAAGTATAGGCAACAAAAGTCAAAATAGATAAATGGAATTGTATTAAAACAAGACGTTTCTGCAAACAAAGAAAATAAGTGTAAAGAGATAAAGTACAGAATAGGAGAAAATGTAAAGTATCCATTTGACAAGAGATTAATATTCACATTATATGCGGTGCCCAAAAATCTCAACATAAAATACCAAATAATTTGATTAAAGATTGGCAAATGATCTGAACAAACATTTTTCAAAAAAAGATACATACATGGCCAAAAATGCTCAGTTTCTAATCACCAGGGAAATGCAAATCAAAATCACAGTAATATACTGTGGTAGTCAGCTTTCTGTTTCTGTAAAAAACAACTGAAATAAATCAGCTTATAAGGAGGAAAGGTTTATTTTGGCTCACAGCTTCAGTGTTTTCAGTTCACCATTAATTGGCCCTATTGCTTTTGGCCTGTGGCAACATCATACACCATGTTGGAAGTACATGTGGCAGAAGAGACTTTCACCTCCTGACAGCCAGAAACTAAGATAGGAAGTTGCTAAGGTTCCAATATTCCCTCCAATAGCATGCCCACAGTGATCTGGCTTCCTCCTACTAGGCATCACCACTTAAAATTTCCTTCATCTCTCAACAGCACTACAGGCTGATGGCCATGCCTTTAACATATCGGCTTTTGGGGGATATTTAACATTCAAACCATAGCAGATATCACTTAACCAGTTAGAAGGGCTATTATCAAAAAACAAAAACAAATGCTCTTTATGCAGAGGAATAATAAAAATTTTTCCTTATGCAGAAAAAGAGAAACTCCTACACATTGTTGGTATGAATGTAAATTAGCATTATGGTAAATAGTATGAAGGAATCTCAAAAAACTAGAAATAGAAAATACCTTATGATCCAGCAATCCTATACCAAAAGGAAATCAGTATTTTGAAGAGACATCTGCTCTTGCATGTTTATTGCTGGACGGTTCACAATCACTAAGATATGGTATCAACCTATGTGTTCATAGATGAATGAATGAAGAAAGAAAATTTGGCTCATATACACAAAAAATACGATTCAGCCATTCAGAAGAATGAAATCCTGGCATTTGCAGCAATATCGATGGAGTAGAAGGTATTATGTTAAGTAAAATAAGGCAGACAAGAAAGACAAATATCACATGCTCTCATTCATATGTGGAATATAAAAAAGTTCATTTCACAGAGGTAGAGTGTAGAGTCATGGCCACTTGAGATAGGAACAGTGGAGGGTAAGGGGGGCAGAGGGAAGTCAGATAATGAGTACCAAAATATAGTTACATAGGAGGAAGAAGTTCTAGTGTTCTATGTGGGAGTAAGATGACTATAGTTCACAAATATTATATATTTATGCAAAAATAGAATAACATGAAGGTTCCTTAAAGAAATGATACATGTTAAAGGAGATGGAAATGCTAATTGCCCTAATTTGACATTACACATTATATACATGTATTGAATTTTCATGCTAATCCCCTACAAATATGTATAATCATTATATGTAAATTAAAAATAAAACCACTGATGGGTGAGGTTGCAAACGAACTCCTGTAATGCCAGTGGCTCTGGAGGCTGAGGCAGATCTCAGGTTCAAATTTAGCCTCAGCAAGAATGAGGCACTAAGCAACTCAGTGAGAACCTGTCTCTAAATAAAATACAAAATAGGGCTAGGGATGTGGCTCAGTGGTTGAGTGCTCCTAAGTTCAATCCCTGGTTAACCCCCCAAAAAATTAAAACATCAATCAATATAATTCACAAGGGAAAAAGATTAACTGTATGAACATCTCAATAATGAAAAATATAAATAAAAAAATTAATATCCTTTCATGATAAAAACTCAGCAAACTGGAAACAAGATATTTATAAAAGTCTACAAAAAATAGTTATAAAAGTTGTACAGCTGATATACCTAATGGTGAAATCAAATATCAAAAGCTTTCTCATGGATAATACCACATATATCCAACATAAGATTAGAGTTCTTAGGTAGTACAACAGGCAAGATAAGATCAAAAGGCATAAGGATTATAAAGAAGAGTTAAGATTGATATTATTTGCAGATGACATAAATGCAGAAGAAACAAAGAATCTACAGGTCTACTGTTTGAGTGTTGAACTTAGCAAGTTTGCTATAAAGATAAAAAAGAATTGTATTTTTATATACTAACAGATAAACAGAAAATAAAATCTAAAGGATACCATTTTAATTAGTATCAAATAACAAGTAGAATGATAGGAGTCCAGATACAGACACAGATATGCAAGCTTACTTGACTTATAACAGCAGTACACTGGTGAAAGAATCACCTTTTCAATAAATGGTTGGGTCAGTTGCATATATACATATAAAAACAAATCTTGAGTTCTACCTCACACATGCATAAAAATTAAAACTTAGATGATGTTATGGCTCATGTATTGAAGGCTTGGAGTACAATGGAACAATATTCAGAGATGTGGCTTTTGGGAAGTGATTGGGTCATGAGGCCTCTAATCTCATCATTGGATTAATTTATTGATGGATTCAAGCTGAATAGAATATTGGGAGGTGGTGGAAACCAGGAGGAGGTGGGGCCTAGTTGAAGGGAATGGGTCCTTGGGAACTATATCTTGCACCTGGCACCCCCTCCTTTCCTTTCTGGCTACCATGTGCTGAGTAGCTTTCCTGTGTCATACTCTTCTGCCATGTTGTTCTTCCTCACCTCAGGCCCAAAGCAATGAAGGAGGCTGTCAACATGGGCTAACACCTCTGAATCTGGGAGCCAAAATAAAACTTTGCTTAAGATGTTTTTCTCAGGTATTTTGTCATAGCCACAAAAGCTGACTTACACAAATGAATTGCAGATCTCAATGTGAAAAGCAAAAACAAAAAAGCAGGAAGAAAACTGGGTAATATTTTCATAATATTGGGGTAAGCAAAAATTTCTTAAGCAAGTTATTAGCTGTACTCACCCTTGCAATAGACAATTTTGAGCATATTTAAAACTAAGCCAATGTTTTTCATGATACACAAATAAGAGAATGAAAAAATAGGCTAAATAGTTGACATTTGCAGTATATATATCTGACAAAGAACTTATATCCAGAATATATAAAGAACTTCAATGAATCAAAAGACCACAAAAATTACAATTGGGTATACAAATGCCAAATAAAAATATGAAAAGTATTTCAACCTCATTAGTCAACAAATTAAATGCAAATGCAAATTAAAATGACAATGAGTATCACAAAACACCTACCCTGATGACTAAAGTAAATACTAACTACTGATTGTTCATAAAGATCTAAAGCAATTAAAATTTTCATGTACTCACTATTGAGTATAAATTTTTATAATCACTCTCAAAAACTATTTGGCAAGGTCTACTCGAGTTGAACATATATGTATATACATCAAAACCTAAAAATTCACTCCTAATAGAAATTTCAGTAGAAATGTGTACATAAGTTTACTAAAAGACATGTAGAAGAATTTTCACAGCAGTGTTCTTTATAAAAGCCCCAAACTGGTGACAGTTCACATATGACCAGATGCAAGCTGCCCTAGGAAGGAGGAGATCTTGAGTTAGGTAGCTCTCCGCCAATGGAGAGTAGACAACTGGAGGCTGTCTGCTGACCACACTTTCTGCAGCTGGACAGCATGTCCTTGCTTGTAAAGGGATTTGGACAGCACAGCTTTGTTTCAACTATAGGGAAAGAGACTTAGTTATTAAAGTTATAATTGTATCTGCAGTGGTAGAGAGGCAGGGGAAATGTGAGCTGCAGTCCAAGAGTAATCAATCTCAAGATTTTAATGTGGAATATCAATGTTCCTGTGGCATGTTTAAAAATCCATTTATGGTCAATGATAGAATATTTTTGCAAATCTGATGGTAGGAAATCAGTATAAGTGAAGTGATGGGGAAGATGGTTTGATAGAAGGATCTGTGTATATCTAAATTCACCATAACAAATATTTCTGGAACAAGTCTATCGTATTTTCTGCGAGAACATGAGCAAAGTATGTCCCTCCCGCCTCCACAAAGAACACTCCCTTCACTAGTAAAAAAAATCATCTGTATTCTATTTTAACCACTTTACACAAGAAGATTTAGAATCTTTTCTTGTTCATATCGTCAGAATTTGCAGCTTAAACACTATCTATGTTTACGTATGCATTTGTGTGTGAGCACATGTGTTTGAAAGAAAAATAAAAAGCATGAGACTGTTCATTCAATTAAATAACTTTTTCATGATATTGACTAACTTTCTTAATGAAAAATTCCCATCCTGTTGAAGGATAATTACAGAATGTAGCTTTCCTGAATCTTTAAATGTGACTTTTTTCTTCCATTGCCAGCAGCTTAGTCTTTTGTTATACACCCTTGTGGTATGAAAATATGATTTTTTCTTTTATGTACTCAAAGAAATAAACACATACTTAGGAAGAATAGAGAACATTAGCTACCCCAACCCCATCTGTAGTTTTACTTTCTGCAGTTTTGATTACCTGTGTTCAAATGAGGTCTGAAAATATTAAATGGAAAATTCCAGAAATAAACAATTCATAAGTTGTAAATTGTGTGCTATTCTGAATAGTATGATGAAATTTCATGCTGTTGGGCTCCATCTTGCCTGGTTATGAATCATTCTTTTGTCCAGAGTAATCACACTGCATATGGTACCCGCCCACTGGCTGCTCAGTGGCCTGCTAGTCACTTGGTATCCCTCCTGGTTATCAGATCAGCTAAGTATAGCAGTGCTTGTGTTCAAGTAACCTTAGTAGCCTAATGGTACATGGTAATGCCTACATCATTCACCTCACTTCATGTCATCACATATTGTATCATCTCACATCATCACAAGTGTGAGTGCAGTATAGTACAATATGATATTTTGAGAGACAGATCACTTTCACCTTTTATAACAGTATATGGTTATAATTTATTATACTTATTTTTATTAATCTCTTATGCCTAATTTATAAACTTTATCATATGATATGCATATATAGGAAAAGCACAATATATGTATATAGGACTCAGTACAATATGCAGCTTCAAGCATCTACTGGAGGTCTGGGAACATATACTCTGTGGATAAGGGGGGAACTACTGTATATACGCGTGATATATGTTGCAGTCTCTTTGTTGAAGGGGGATATGGGAATAATGGTTGTTAGAAATATGTGTTTTCTCAGGGAAGTTCCTGCTTTCTAGATATTTCTCCCATTATAGAGAAAAATTAAACAGTGTGCATGGTGGACAAGTGATGCTATCATAACATTCACTGGGATTCTCACACCTGCCTATAACTGAACTGAAACTGAAGATCCACAATCTCTAAATGTAATACCTTGTTAGTTAAATAATTATATTCCTAATGTGTGCTGAGAGAGTAGCTTTACTGAATACCATCTGTTACTAAAGAGTTTTCATATGTTGACTCAGACTTATTATTGATGCTTACTCCACTCACACTCTTTATTTGGCCATACAGATCTTCTCAGTAAAAGTGGCTTTAGAAGGAGTTATAAGCCTAGAGAAGAGATTTGGCAAGGCAGATGCTCAGAGGTCAAATCAGAAATCAGAATTTAATTATTTCATGGGATGCTGAGTAACCCTTGTGGCAATCTAGATCAATGACCTTGATGGTCCTTTCCAACCTCAGGCATCTACTAATCACAATGTGGATCTCATACTGATACTCAACACCCCTCCCCCAAGAAAAATGAACAAACAAAAACAATAAACAATCATCTCCTGCATATTTCAAAAAACAAGAAATATAAATTGTTATTTTGATGTAAGTAAACAGAATGAAATCTAATGGCATAAAAACTGTGGGCACAAAATTTGTACAAATATTAAGGAATTTTAAATAAAACTCAGTGATAGAACCACTCTAGTATGATTGATTGGAAAAATGAGTCAAGCCAATAAAAAGGACATTTTGTAGGAAGGTCCATATAACAAATGGTTTCTGCTTCAATTCATATTCTATATTAAGTAATTTAAAGGAAACATTAAATCATACTTTGCAATAATGAAATATTTAGGTAGTCTAGACATTTTAATTATAATCAATAAGTATTAATTCACTGCTCTCAATCACAATGTCCACTTGAAGTATATCAGCAGTGAGGCGTTACTCACTTCCCTCTGCAGTATTTACAAAATGTGTAGTCTTTATTTAAAATATGTCATCACTGTTGATGCTCTTTAGTTACAGCTGATGGTAATCTCTAAAGTAAAAATACTTGTTTTCCTGTTTTCACTTGTGATAAATGAACCTTTTCCCCATCTAGTTGAAACATTTATCACACTCAGGGTAAATAGAAAGGAAAGCATCATCAACCATCTTTAAACAAAGAATATCCTGAATGTTCAACAAGACTGTGACAGAAGCAACTAAAAATCTTTTTCAGTTACTTAAGGACGGCTGGGTTTTTCTCCAGCCCCTTGCTGCATTTTTACAGAATAATTTTAAACACAGTATTCTTACCCCCAACCCTGATATCTATCCGTGACCCACACGCAACAAAGCAAAACAACTGACCTTGCAAATAGTATGCTAAGTTCACAAAATAACATCTTGTTTAAAAAAAATAGTTCAAAAGAATATTGTTTTCTGTAGTCTCTTTTAAAGAAAGGTTGCTAAAAAGTCCATCAGTGAGTATTTTCCCTCATTCTGAGATGACGTGGCAATCGGGTAATCATGCAGGCTGCTCTAAAAATGTATGTCTAGTTAATTTAAGCAGTTTATTTTGATAGCATTCACCTCTCTCTGATTATAGCAGGTGTTTCAAGGATAAATTTGCTGAAAATTGCATTTTGTTTAAACAACAGCAGCATGTACATTTATGGCCTTGCTATATTAAAAAGCATTTATTGTCTGGCAGCAATAGATACGATTACAAACATTTGTGACAGTAATTGGAGCTATTACTCCTGCATGGAGCCTCATGGAGACCAACTTATTGCCACCTGTATTTACATTTGTAACTGGTAATTGTAAAAGCTGATTTTTAAATTTGGTGCCTTGTTTTTTTCTTTAATAATTTAAAGACTATTCTTAACAGAAGGTCTGTCTACCAGAAAATCTATAAGAATTATAAATGTAGTTTTTCCATTATTCAAATAACAGGCAGAATCCCATTTTAATAACTATTATATACATAAAATGTATTCCTATATCCTAGCCCAAGAATATATTATACCTTTTGGCTCATAGATGCAAGAATCATATTGATATATCCTATCCAAAACTGGAGTATAAGGCTTAAGAAATGTTCTTTATTCTCAAACAATAACAATTTATAAATCCCTGCAGGTCAGAAATATTTAGAAAAGCAACATTTTATTAACACTTTCTCATACTGCATCCAAATACATAATGCTGTAGAAGGTCAAAACAAGTTCCTCTCTCTACTGCTTTGGAATGAGAAAAATACCCTCTCTTGCTTCCAGATACAGATTTATCTACAACAGTAAAAAGAAAAAGAAAAAGAAAAAAGTCTACTATTGTAACTTTCTGCAGGATTTGGCTTCCAATTCAAAGAGACTGAGATCTAATATAGCAATTCTGTGGTCCCTCCAGGTTCATTTAAATGGAATTCTACCTGCTGATTAAGGAAGGCCTCTCTCCTCCCTCTTAAGATTTTAGCTCTCACAGTGACTACAAAGCCCAAGGGCTCAAGACTTTTGCAATGATTTCATCCTTAGCACAATGACTTTTCCCAAAAGGTTTCCTGCTGTGAATTACCTAAGGCAACACCTATATGGTTTACTTATGTTAAAATAAAACTCAATTGCTCGAAGTTGAAATTTAAAGTTTAAGATTCTTTTTACAGCTGTACTCTGAGAAAATCTGATACTCAAGAATAGGAAAGGATGTAAAAAAGCAGTTCAGTGAATCAAAGGTTTGAAATAATTAGAAACACATGCTGTAATATTTCCAAAGCCTTAAAAAATAATCTCTTTATCTAAATTCCTTGTAATGAATCTGAAGATTTACATAATTACTAGAGACATTTTGGAGAAATGAAGGGGGTACCTACCCAACTATCTCTTAAACCAACAAAGCAGGCAACATTTAATTATAATTTGGAAAAAATCTATTTAATTCATTAATCAAAATTTTAATTACAATATCTACCGGGCATTAAAGCATGTTAGAACATTTGTTCATTGCATTAAATACCTAACATTAAATCATTACAACGTACAATCTTTTAGAAATAAGTATTGCCTAATTAAGAAAAGGGTCTTTGTTAAGGGTTAGTTGAAAACTGATTTCACACTTTACAATCTTCCTTATTTCTGAGGAATATGAATAAATATTAGTAATATTATAAATATTACTAATATTTATAATATTACTAATATTTATAAATATTACTAATATTTATTTCTATTGATTTGAAAAATCCATTCTATATTAAAGACTAATATAATTGATGATTTTAAAAAACCACTTTCCTTTGTCAATGAATGAAGTTTAGGGACAAATATACAAACAGACAACAGACAATAGTAGCCATTATTAAAGAAACAGAATTCTGACCCACAATCTGCAGTAACTGGTCCAGAAAGCCAAACCACAACTTCTGTAGCAATCAGTCCCAAACAGAAGTTATTCAGTGATGGCCAGCTTCCCCATTTTTGCCCAGTGCCCACTCTAAATGTAGGACCAAACTTTAGATAAATCCAAGTATCTTCCCCTAACCAACCACATAAAATGGTCTATGTTGGTTTAGACATAAAATGGACTGAATATATGTGAAGGCTTCCCACCTTTGTTTTGCTGAAAAAAGTCCTCTAAGTTCCCTTTGAGTCTCTGCCAAATGCAAGTGATGGTTGGCTGATACCCTTGCTATAGTAAGTTCTGAATAAATAGCCTCTGCTTGTTCTCATTTAAGTAGTCTTCATTTATTTCAATAAAGTCAAACAAAGGTTTACTTTTCATAGTAAAAGGAAACTCAAGAAAAAAAAGATATATTTCCTTAAGAAACAGTATTATTTAGAGACTCGACATTAGTTAATGATTCAAAATCTATATAAATATTCATCCACATCTATTTCCCCAGAAATATGGGACATGTAGAGTTCTTTGGTACTTCAGCTTCAACATTCAAATCAAAAACTATGAACTGATTCACTTAAAAACTTAAAAAAATACATACATTATCATTATGGAATTCGACACTTTTCAGTTATGTAGGAAAATATTATCCTTCCAGAATTGTCATAAAGTGCCCTGCAAAAAGCTTCTCACACAAACTGAAAAAAAGGTAATAGCAGCTTCAGCCTACAGGTTGGTCTGATTATACACTCTTGCAGCAATGAGTAAGCATAAAAGATTTCTAAATTCAGTTTTCTAAGTACTCTTCATTTTTGTTTCCTACCTTCCATGCTTTGCCTTTAAATGGGTCTTTCACCTTTAATAACCACTTGTTTCTCTAAGATGACTCATTGGCACCATCCATTTCTTGCTATTGATCTATACTGTTAGATGTTATGAACCCTTGCTTACTTATGTTCTAACCTCCAGTTCTTGTATTACTCTGCCCTGCCATTTCCCTATCAGATTCTAGGCCTCCTGGTTTGACTCTAACCTGCCACGCTTGACCAAGCCTGGCACTCAGCTGAGTATTGACAGTAACCTTTAAGAACAACAGATTACATAAATTAATTAATTAAAGTTACAGTTTATAATTTTTAGCAATGTGCAGAAATATGCTCATGATACAAATTTTTAAAAAAGAGGTATAATTGCAATTATATAAATAAAAGCACACAGAAATAGTGACCAATATATACTAAGTTATTCTTTTGATACCATTCTAAGTGCTTTAGATATGTTCATTCATTTAATCTTTTAATAACTCATTGTGGGAGATGTTATAATAAATTCCATTTTACATATGAAGAAACTGAGGTACAAAGTGGTTGAGTAACTTGCCCTCAAGGTCCAACCGTGTTAGAGCTGGAATATTTACTGGAGTAACCTGGGTTCAGAATTTGAGCTTTAACCATATACTATATTGTCACTAACTGAATAGCAAAAGCTCAAATAACATTTCTATCACTTACAAGGCAATCAGTGCTTGGAACATAGAAAACACTTAATAAATGCCAGTTATTACTACCTATTATCATCATATTGCATGTTCATTCACTAGGGCAAGAACCAGAAAGATTTACCAAAGTGATAGTTACATGAATTTCATTATGACCCCATTATAAAGATATAAGCTGATGTTTATAAAAATATTTAAGTGGTGGAAGCATTATTGTAGAAATTTCATAATTCTTCCTGAGTATAGGTACCAAATATAAAATAATATAATGATAATTTATTAGATATTAACTATGTGTCAGACTCTTTACTCAATGCTTTATGTCTTTGTGAGGTAACATGATTAGTTCTATTTTACAGACGAGGAAAAGGATGAACAGAGAGGTAAAATAGCTTGCATTAGGTCACATGGTAAATAAGTGGCATAAATATGACCTCTAGGGACCAAGGGAACGTATGTGATATAAGTTAATCTTCTGTGGGTCTGCATAACTACCACTATTCCACTAAGTCCGGAACTCTGTCTCAATAAATCAGGAACTGAGACTAAATGGGTGATCTTTAACTCTTAATTCACAGCATACTTCCTGTTCCCTTCCTCTTTGAAACAGTGCTGCTCATCATATCTAGTAATTAGAGAAATGCAAATTAAAACCACCCTAAGATTTCATCTAACTCCAATTAGTATGGCTATTATCAAGAACACAAGCAATAATAAGTGTTGGCATGGATGTGGGGAAAAAGGCACACTCATACAGTGCTGGTGGAACTGCAAATTAGTGCAGCCACTCTGGAAAGCAGTATGGAGATTCCTCAAAAAACTTGGAATAAACCCACCATTTGACTCAGTTATCCCACTCCTCGGTTTATATCCAAGGACTTAAAATCAGCATACCACAGTGATGCAGCCACATCAATGTTCATAGCTGCTCAATTCACAATAGCTAGATTGTGGAACCAACCTAGATGCCCTTCAATTGATGAATGGCTAAAGAAACTGTGGTATATATACACAATGGAACATTAGCCAAAAGAAGAATAAAATTATGGCATTTGCCAGTAAATGGATGGAGTTGGAGAATATTATGCTAAGTGAAATAAGCCAAGCCCAAAAAACCAAAGGCCAAATGTTTCCTCTGATAAGTGGATGGTGATACATAATGGGGGCGGGGTTGGCAGGGGAGCAAGAGAAGAATGGAGGAACTTTGGATGGTATAGAGGAAAATGGGGTGGGAGGGTTGGGGGAAGGAAAGATAGTAGACTGCGACAAACATTATAACCCTATGTACATGTATGATTACATGAATGGTGTGAATCTACATTGTGTACAACCATAGAAATTAAAAGTTGTACCCCATTTGTGTACAATGAATCAACATGCAGACCATAAAAATTAAAATAAAAAAAATCATAGATTAGGAAAATTCTTAACTAGTAAAAGATCTAAGTCTAGTCTGAGTATTAAAACTCTAATATAGATTTAAATCCAGCAGGGCAGTTGTGCAACACTTATGGGCACTACTGTCAGGTCTTATAAAGATCAATAAAAAAAGAGAAGGATACAAATTCAACAGAAGAGAAAAGGGTGAAAGAAGTAATGAGGAAAAAAGTAAGGAGGAGATAGGACAAAAATTACAAAATGTAGGCATAGCATACCAACAAAACTCTCAAATGATTTTAGGTAGCACCCATGTCTACTCTGGTTTAGGCGAACTCAGACTAAGGAATCAATTCCTGAGTCTTACCTATTTGGTCATAACTGAGGCATTACTACAGTGGCATATCCTAGAATTTGACTGAAATTATTGACTGTCTTTAAGAAATTCTGACTGTGTCTCTAGACACATGATTCCAACAAGAAGCAAATCCGAGTTGGCATCTGGGTATATAACTACCCTAGAGTAATCACTATAAGCAATGCTAAAAACAGAACTATGAATACAATCCATTTCAATTGACATATTTTAGAAAATCCATGATCTTCAGTTGTGCAGCATATTTGTATTTTTGGCAACATATTAATTTTCCTAATTCTGTTTTGTTTAAGCTAATATTAAAATTACTTTGCTGTCTTTGAAAATTGGCAATAGTAACAAGTGGTGCCAGACAACAGGGATAAGTTAGTTTGCAAAAAAACCCACCTGGTTGCAACATTATGGAGAGTACACAAATAAAATATTGCTCTATGATAGTATTTCATCAAAGTATATATTATAATGTGTAAAAACAAAAGAGGATTTTTCTTTTGTAATTCTCAATCAGGAAGCCTAGAAAGAATCAACAGCTTGTGAGAATAAAATGAAAATCTAAATATGACCCAGTGTCAAATAAATTTGGGACTTATTTACTATGAATGCAAGGTCATTTTCAAGAAGTTTCTAACGGATTTAAAAAATGAGGTTCTTTAGTACTTATTTCCCATTATCTTTAAGCTATTTAAAAATTAATCCAATGATGACCAGTAAAGCATACTGAACCCAAAATAGTTTCTTTTTTTTCTCCACTGAATACAAAGTGAAAATATCTAAATTTCCTAAATAGCCTGTGTTGAGTGAAAGGTTATTAGTATGTTGGCCAAAATTAAGGGAGAGTTTGTGGTTTTGACAGAGTCAGAAGTTGAGGAAGAACGGAATTTACCATGATATTGGAGCTAACTCCTTCTGATGAAGGAAGATAATGAGTTTCTGAGAAGAAACCTCGTATGTGACCAGATTATTTTTATTTCTGAGAAGTGAGAAACATTTCTCAATTAATTAGCCTCTATTTTCTCAAAACAATGTGTAGTTTTATTTTTCTTAAGTCAGTTGAATAAAGACTTGACCATAAATCTGTGTTTCCCCTTGGGTATATCTGAAAGGCTTGGAGAAAAAGAATTTGTGAAATACTAGACATAAAGACCAAATGATCTAGAGAAGAATTCTGAAAAAAACAATTAGGTATGACTTTAGGTTAGTATGTTTTACCATAAAAACCTAAATTCAAAATATATTCACATATTATAAAATGAACTTAAAATAAAAGAACATCTGATAATTTGGAATGTTGTCTACAAACTTTATGTATAAATAACTTGACATAGTATATCCTTGTAAGAGTAAGGCTGATAAAATGACATGAGAATAAGGGTCCAACTTTTAAGTAGCTAATTCTTCCCTAAATTAGAACATGATTCTCCACAAACCCAGGATTTTGGTTATTGTATTACCATTTAGTATAGAATTAGACCCACACTTAGTTTTGTAAAACAGTATGTTAGCAATTACATTTATATTCTTTCTTTATTATTTCTATTATGTGAAATTCAATGACTTTGCTAAAAAACAAACAAACAAACCCTATTAGGTTCTAAATGAGATGTTTGCCTTCAAGAGTTTATTTAGCTTGAAAGCAAACAAATTAGACTTGCTTCCTTCTGGGATTAAACTGTATTTGAGAGTTCCCAACTACACAATTATTTTAACATGTTACTCTAACTAGAATCGCAATAATAGTGATTTTTAATTTTATGAAGAGAATTTGTTCTGACAAAGCCAAAGAATTAGAAATTGCATTTTGCAAAAAAGAATCACATTTAGTTTTTACAAATTAAGACTTATAGCAGAGATATAATCAGTGAAGAAATTCTTATTAATATTTATTTACAAACAAGAGATATGCAAACAAAAAATTCACCTCCAATATTGTATTACTCAGCTTTTCATTTCTATAACAAATACTTGAGAAAAACAACCTAGAGGAGGAAAGATTTATTTCAGTTCATGGTTTCAGAGGTTTCAGTCCATAGTTGGCTGGCTCCAAGGCAGAAACATCAGAGTGGAAAGTGGAAGGACATGTCAGAAATGTCAAAAGAAAGCTACTCAACTCATGGCATCTAGAAAGCAGAGAGAGAGAGAGAGAGAGAGACAGAGAGAGGAGGGGGTGGAGGGAGGGAGAGAGAGAGAGAGCGCAGCAGAAGGGACCAGGGATAGGATATAGTCCCCAAGGGCACACCCCCATTACCTACTTGCTCCAACTGTGCTCCATCTGCCTATAGTTTCTACCACCCACCAGAAGTCCAGACAGGGTATTAAGTCATCAAGTGGATTAATCTGCTGATGAGGTTAGAGCCCTCAAGATGCGATCATTTCCGGAAAGCCCTATTTCTGAACATTGCTGCATTAGGGACTAAGCCTTCAGTACATAAGCTTTGGGGGACACTCCAGATTCAAACCATAATAAATAGAGTCAAATAATAGCTGTTCTCCATAAGACTGGGTAAATATATGGCAAACAGGCTGCAGGATTTGTCCCCTTATCTTGGATAGAGTTTATTCCACAGCTATTCACAGTCTAGCACGAACTCTTTTGTTCTCATCTTATTCTTAGTCTGTGATAGGAGTCTAGGTTACTTCTTGCCTGCTCTAGGATATATTCTAAAAATGAATTAGCTTCTAAGACACGCTGAAAACAGCAATCTTTGCAGGGCTTCTACTTTGGGGGCAGATACAGGACACACTTTTCAAAGTGATAAATTTTCCTAGAACCTTGTTGCATAATCCTAGGGGTTTATATCCAATCTTCAAGGAGGAAAATCTTCCTTTAGCTTCTTTACCTAAGTGTCTCTTTAGCCCCTTTTGTAGAGATTATTATATTGCTAATGAGAATAATATTGTCTAGTTACTTATTTACTGGTTCTGAAGTCATTATTTATAAAACTGTAGACAAAAAAAGAAACAGAAACTTGTACAGTGTCTAGCTCATTTGGCCTAAACCCTAAGTTTACTACATATGATTTCTTGATATATTAATAACTTTTAAACATATGAACTGAATAGATTTTCATTTTCTAAGGCAATGCCCAAGGTTACCTTTGGTTTTGCCATCCAGTAAAGTTCTAAACCATCTTCTAACTCTAATTAGTTGGTATAATCATAGAATTCCTATTCACCTAATTTCCAAGAAAATACATTGAAATGTATTGAAAAACTATCCCCCATCACCCCAGTGAAAAGTGATGTGTTCCAAATCATTCTTTCAAAGATCTATTTTTTGCTTTTTGGACCATACTGTATTGTTAAATAACCTATTATGACAAAATGTTGGAACCAAATCCTACTACCCCCTTCTCCATCTTGTATAATTTGGAGTACTCCCACCCTGAAATTGCATTACAAAAATTTTTTTGAATAAAATGTGTTTTCTCTTTGATACCTTATTGTCAGTCCTAATCGTGACTTTCAGTTGTGGTAGTACACGTTCAACTTCTAGACCCCATTCTGCAGCATCTGTTGTAGATTCCAAAATATCTTCTTGTTTGGCAGACTCGTTCATGTCCTAAGAAAGGAAAGATATCACAAGATTGAGAGTTTAAAAAAGGAATGGTAAAAATCTCAGACATTTTAGCAGCACTGCGCAATTTAAATTGAGGCTGGTAGTGTTAAAATTATAGTGGCAATAGAAATTCCTTTCTGTCCTCCTACCCATGTTGAAAGAAAATAATGCACCAACCTGGTAGAATAGCAAAATAAGTATTAAAAAGAAGCAAATACATGATTCATCTATTTCATAAGACAATGTTTTTGAGAAATCAGATTGAACTCAATGAAAATATTATCAAATGGACAAGTCATTTAGGTATGTTAACTGGCAACAGTAGAAAAATAAACATGTTTGGTAAAAAAAAAAAAGTACTGTTTGATTTTACTATACAGAAACACAAACCTAAAAACTTGAAGACATAAAAAAAAAAACATTAAAATGTCAGAAGCAAAGGGCTCATTATTTATAAATTTTGCATTCACAATAAAAGTGATATTTTGGTTAGGTCAAAGTATAATGTAAATTAAAAATTTGATTAAATATAGACATATTTGAACTCAAACAGGATAGAGGACAAATATCTACATTTGGTTTCTGCTCTTGAGTAATAAAATGAATTCATTCACTGTTTTTGAATTACAAAAGGAAAATATTTTCCCCAGCTTTTCCCATTTCAGCATTAAATATGTATGGATTTACAAATGGAGAGAATATACAAATTAATGATTTAAAGATAAAGCCTAAGGCAATAATTTTGGTAGCAATTTTTCCCTTTAAATTCCCTTGATAAAATATAAGTAAATCTACAGAAAAATATATAAATATTTATATAGAAAAAGACACCCAAGTGACATAAACAACCAAATACAATGCATGAACCTTACATGAATTGTAATTTGAATGAATAATCTGTAAAGTGATATATTTGAGGCAAGTATGGAAATATGAATATAGGGGAGTATTAAATGATAATAGAAAATTATTGATCTTGTAGGTTAATATGAAATTGTGGTTATGTTAACAGAGGTCTTAGATGTTAGAAATAAATACTGAGTTTATCAATGAATTGACATGATGTTTGAAATTTAAATACTATGCAGCAAAGAAAACATGATTGACAAAATATTAATAACCAGGCAATGGTACATAGGATTATTTAATTTTAATTGTGTTATGTTTGAAATGTTCCCTAATACAAAATTCAAAAATAAGACTGTGCAAACATAAAATAAAGACTATGCAAACATCACAGTGAAATCACATTCTCAATGTGAATTCATGTCACTAAAAGACAATTTTTAAATGAGCTAGATTAGATTAGTCTTTCAATTCAATCTAAAACTAAGTAGATTACCTTATGTTGGGATTTGTATTGTGTGTGTGCGTGTGTGTGTGCGTGTGTGTGTGTGTGTGTGTGTGTGTGTTGTAAGCTTGAGGTCTTTAGTAACTCTAAACTCACTTCTAAGTCTTGGGGCACTGCTGACAGTCTCTCCTACCTCCCAGTTCATATCAGAAAGCTTTGAATAGACCCACAGTCTTAAAAGGAACATTTATTACTTTTTGTTCAGAAATTCAAGGAAATGTAGTTTTTAACCTCACTACTTGAGAATGGATAACTAATATGATATGCTTCTACATTTTATAATTTGTGGTCTGAATTAATTTAGACCACAAATTATACATTCCATTTAGAAAACTCTGAAGAATAAAAGAAGTAGGCATTAATCTTAGAAAGTATGGAAAATCTAAGTGAAAAAGCACAAAAGATTCTATTTTAGACCTTAAAGTGCTCATTTAAATATAGAAACACTGAATTATTTTGAGTACTTAATAGAATGTTGTATATATCTATATAAATTGAATCCAGGGTAGCAAAAAAACACCCCAGTTTGGGGGACTGTGGGGGGCTGCAGCATTCACAAAATAGATATGTGATGTTCTGTGAGAGTATTGTGATGGCAGGAAGGGAGAAAGATACTAGGATTTCCTGTTGAAATCTAAAGCAATGGAAACAATTCTCTGTCATGTACACATTGGCACCAATAACATGCATATGGTTGAAAAAGTCAGGCGCACACTCTCACTTGCATACCCGGGTACCTGTCCTGGGCTATAGGAGTCGCAAATCTGACTAGTCCATTGTCAGGGGTGGGCTCTGAGGGCCCAAGAACTGCACCCTGGCCTGATCTCTAAGATGGTGCCTGGCAGCTTGCCAGAATAAGCCATACTCATAAACAAGTTTCAGGAAGTAACTCTGATTGGTTGCTGTATATGAGGTGATTCTTGTAACTGCCTGGACACTGTTCCTTGATAGGCTGACTTTCCTGGTAGTCTACTCTCTGATAGGCTGATGTTCTCAATATAAGTCTGAGACTTGTGGAATAAAGCTCTCTTTTGGTTCCTGTGCTCAAGAAGAGCGTACGCATTGTGATTGTCCCCGCGGGCGGTGGGCGATCATAAGTGGTGCCGAAACCGGGGAATGAAAACTGTACAAGGATAAGTAAGAAAACAAGGTAAGATATTCTAAAAGTTTAACAAGTTGAACTGGTTATAAAAGGTCAAAAATAAACAAGTGAAAGGCAGCCTTGACGTTCGCGGTACGCGACTATCTGGACTAAGTGGAAAGCGGTCCAAAAAGGAAAGTAAAACAGTGGACTAAGCGGAAAGCGGTCCAAAAACAGTGAACTAAGTGAAAGGCGGTTCAAGGACTAGATAAGCACGTGAAAGGCGGCTACACTCAGGACTAAGCGAAAAGTGGTCCACATTGAAGGTATTAAAGTGAAAGTAGCATGTGAAAGGCGGCTACACCCTGGACTAAGCAGAAAGTGATCTTTATTAAAGTTAAGGTATTAAAGTGAAAGCAGTGCACGGACCATGACTGCAGTTATCATTTTGAAAATTATGGGATCAGAAATGTCTAGACTCCGTATGGAGCAACCCATGCGGGCAATGCTAAAGGCGAATGGGACGCCATTAAAGACTAAGACAGCCAGAACATTTTTACAGACAGTAGAAGGAGTTGCCCCATGGTTTCTAGAAGAAGGGATGTTAAACATACCACAGTGGGAACATTTAGGAGAGGACTTAAGAAAAGTAGAAGAAACATTACCCCTGGGAAACATGGCCATATGGATGTTAGTTAGAGGGTGTTTAGATACTCGTAATACCAAATGCAGAGAGACAATAAAACAAGGGGAAGAGGTTTTGGAGGAAATAAAAGAGGAAAGGTCTAAAGCATCAGAAAGGGCGTCAATAACATCAGAGAGAGACAAGGAAAATGAAACTGGATGTGAGGATAGTTCAGATGAAGAAGAGGATTTACTATGTAAAACAAAAAATCTTGCTATTACAGGATCTACTAAAGAAAAGATGGGGCAAACACACACCACACATGGTGACCCTGCGCTCTCAGCTCTTAGACTCATGCTGAAGAGTAGCAGCCTTGAGTGGTCTGATACACAGGTGGAAAAAGCCTGGGACACCTTTAAGAGGGAAATCAGTTTAGGGGAGGGTCCCCCATTAGGAGTCTGCGCTACGTTATCCGACCTTAAGGCCTGCTTCTCTCCAGGACCTCCCAAAGGGGGCTCCAAGTTTCTCCCTAAAGAGCTGGCGCCTAAAGAAACACGGGCTCCTCCCATTGCATCTCCTTCCAGAAACTTGCCACATAGTAAACAAACCAGCCCAACCATCAGTGGCATGTCCTAGTAATAAGTATGATATAGTAGCCCCAGTCCCCACAAGTATTGGGAGATAATTGTTTCACAATTTTCTGCGTCCAAACCTGAATTGATTACTAACCAAGATTAAGGGTTAAAATGCCGTAGGCATCAAGTTTCTGCTGGAACATTTTCTCCACTTTCAGATCCAAATCTCAGTCAAGGCTTACATTGAAATGTAAATAGAGAAAGCCTGAAGGCTCAGTAGGAGACCGGTCTCAAACCCAAAAAAAAAAAAAGAAAAAAAGAAAAAAAGAGCAAAAAGTCTTACCTGAACTCCAGCAAAAGGAAATTTTATGGTGCTTTACTAAAGTACTTAACGGCCGCTTCATTTTTCCAGGACTCTTGTTTTTTTGAATTCTACATATTTTTTGAGCTCATGACTTTTTTGATAAGTTCTATTTTGTTTTTTATTCAACTACAGTTTTTGAACATCTGTTACATTGCAATGGAGATTCACCTAAAAAGTTTCAAGGCCTTTGATTTTGTGTTATGTGTATGTTGTGCTGTCTGATGTCATGTTTTGCCCGTATCAAAACTGAGTGCTCCTAAAATTAAAATTTAAAAATGGATTCAAATATTTTTAATTCACGTGATTTAAAAAGGTTCGATTTAAATTGGGTAAACTAATAGAAGTAAAATGTCTTGAAAATAACTTGCAAGTCTCTAGGTGGTCAAACTAATAAAATGTTGATGTTAATAAAATGTTTAACATCAATTTTTCTAGGACTTTCCTCCAACAAGAAAAAGCTGGCAAATACTGTTCAGGAAACTTGTCTAATATCTTGGTTTTTTTTTAAGAAAATAAGTGAATTAGAGTTGACATGCATGGGGTTACTCAAATGTGTTTGTACAGAAAATTGTTTTGTGTCATCACTAAACTAAAAACAAGGTTACTAAGAATTATGTCCTAACAGGTACAATTCTATACACAAAGGGTTCTAAAAGTTTCAACTGTGTTTCAATTAGAGTACCACAAATAACAAAATATTTAATCTTATTAAAATAGAGTAATTTATCTAAATTCAGAAATTTCATAAGAGTTGTTTCAGAATGTAAACAAAGAGGTCAACAGATAGGAAAAAATAAATAAATAAAAGGTTCTAGATATGGAAATATATGTAGTGAAAAACAAAATGTTTCTGGGTAAGAAAGAGCTTATGTGATAAAATACATGAGGGTCTAAATAAGTGCTAAGAAAGTCTGTAAATAAACAAAAAGGGGGAATAGGGGAGACCTTCAGGTCCCATAAAGAAAAACTTTCTCTTTGCCTCTTTATTTTAAAAATGTTTAACTCTGGATAATGAGGGTCGCTGTGCCGCTGAGAGACATGGCAATCATAAACAACATGATAGAGTGATGGTAAAATGGAAGGATGTTCTTACAAGACAATGGAACGGCCCGGACCCTGTGCTTTACTGGAGCCACGGCTCGGTTTGTGTGTTTCCACAGGATAAAACATCGCCTATCTGGGTTCCTGAGTGACTAACTCGACCAGTGCCAATGCTACCAACAAGTAACTCAGACCAACAAAATGAAGATGCTGAACATACTCCTGATGACCATGATGCTCGTAGCCTTTCCCCCCTTGAACTAACTTACAACCTCTTTTTAGTCTCTTAGGAGGAACAGTTCAATTATGTACCTTTCCACCTACCCCAGTTTGTATGTTTTCCCCTTCTTATGTTTCTGCTAACTAACGAAGCAACTGCTTCTCTCAATTGTACTTCAGATTTGTGCTATCTCTCTCATTGTTGGAATGCTTCTAGGTTCCTGCTGGCAGTCTTAATGTGTGTTCCTACCTTCCTACCAGTCCCAGTCTCTGTTACAGATGTGGAATTGCCAGTGCTATTATCAAGAAACAGAAGAGATTTTGGCATCACAGCAGCTGTGATCACTGCCATTGCAGCCTCTGCAGAAGCAGCATTGACACAACCATACAGACAGCAACAACAATCACTTGGCTGAAAATACAGCTGCAGCCTTACAGACTAAAGAGACCCTAAACCAACATCTAACAGCAGGCATACTCTTTGTAAATCAAAGAATGGACTTACTACAAGAACAAGTGGATATCTTGCAAGAACTTTTGGGACTGGGATGTGTTTATCCTTTAAGAGCAGTGTGTGTCACCCCTATTGCTTATAATAACCTTAGCTCTGCGGCTATGTTATCTAAAAATCTCTCTGTCTACCTTACTGACAATTGGTCATCTACGTTTGATAATTTAACCAGTCAGCTATGAGCTGAAATACTCAGAGTCAATGCCACCAGGGCTCAAGTTGCATCGGTATCTGAGATGTTCTCTTTGTTATCTAAAGCCCTGGGATTGACAA
Organism: Sciurus carolinensis; assembly: GCF_902686445.1. NCBI lineage: Eukaryota > Metazoa > Chordata > Mammalia > Rodentia > Sciuridae > Sciurus > Sciurus carolinensis. The sequence continues at coordinate 84,448,572 of NC_062221.1, read as the reverse complement.
AACAGTGGGCTGGAACAGTAGCTGTTCTGATTATTATCTGCTTAGGGATAGCCTATGTTACACGCAGCCAAATCAGAGCTCGCCAAGATGCCCGATGTCATCAATGGGCTATAGTACAGACTTTGATAGCCATTGAGACAGGCACATCCCCCCAAGTATGGCTAAGCATGCTGGACCAGTAGTCAAAGACGGGTAAGATCCGTGGAAATGCATACCAACCTAAGACAGGGTTCTGATGCCTGGAGGTCAGAATTCCAAGGACGGGTAAGGATGTAATTTGCCATGGACAACCTAAGACAGGCATGGTCCCAAGTCATCTTTTCTTTATTTAAAGAATAAGGGGGAGATGTCAGGGGCGGGCTCTGAGGGCCCCAGAGCCTGCACCATGGCCTGATCTCTAAGATGGCGCCTGGCAGCTTGCCAGACATAGCTGCACTCATATACAAGTTTTAGGAAGTAACTCTGGTTGGTTGTTGTACATGAGGCGATCCTGGTATCCGCCTGGAGACTGTTCCTTGATAGACTGACTTTCCTGGTAGTCTACTCTCTGATAGGCTGATGTTCTCAATATAAGTCTGAGACTTGTGGAATAAATGGCTCTTTTGGTTCCTGTGGTCAAGAAGAGCATACGCGTTGTGATTGTCCCCGCGGGTGGTGGGCGATCATAGTCCATTTGCTAGACCAAACAGGGTAGAGACTAGTTGGGGTGGTGGTAGTGAGGACATGTACACTGGCAGTAAAGTGTGAATATGTGAGCCCTGGCATTTGGGCCATGTATGTACAAAGGTTTGATCCTGCCAGGGTTATGGGCCCCCACATCCCAATGACTGCAGAGCCAGGCTGAATAAACCAAGAAGGCATTTCCTCTGAGCAGCAGTTTCACTTGATTCTTAAAAGAATGTCAATGGTCTGGTCACTGTTTAAAAATAAGTTTGATTTATAGAGCCACCATTTATGTGAATTGAAGTTAGATGTTTTTGATTAAATCCCAGAGCTAGAACTGTCCAACCCCATCCCCTCTTTCTTCTTCCCCTCCTTACAAGAGGATAAAGTCCAGAATCACTAAACAAGGCCAGAAGGGATAACTATCCACAGTCCTATTTTAGTTAGGTCTGATGTAGGCCTGTTCCAGTTGTGAATAATATACTGAAAAATTTTTACTCAAGAAAGGGCATGTTTCCCTAATTTTCATAGAGGCAAATGTGTTTATAGTGACCTGTTTGAATAAGACTTAGAATTTAAGTTAGTAAACACTGCATTAGGATATCCCAGTGCTGGGCCCATTAGTAAGTTTCATTTACCCTTACTAGCTAATTATTTGCCAATGCCCTAAAATGATTTAAGCTCAAAAGGTTTTACTCAGTTGTGAGCCATATTTAATATACTGTGGGGAAATGTCCTAGTTGCTAAATGAAGAAAGGGCAAAAAGATAACATTGTTTGTTACAACACCACTAACTTATTCAAATTACACAGTCTCTTTCCTCAGAGTGTCTTTTCTTTTTGGCAGCACTGGGGATTGAACCCAGGGCTTGTGCATATGTTAGACAGGTGCTACAACCCCAGCTACTCACTCAAAATTTCTTAATATCTTTTAACTGTATGCATTAACTGAGCAAGTTCTATATATGAAGTATAAATCATTTTAAAACTCTACTGTGCCTTGGTTATACTACTTTGAGAAAATCTTTTCATTTGTTTCTCAATTTAACAAATGATATTTTATATGGGGCTATTAGTAAGAGAAATAAACAGCTGCTTTCATTTAATCAAAATTTTATATCATCCTGACAAAGTCCCTCTCTGAGACAATATTAACTAAGATCAAGCAGAGCTCTTGGGAAATTGCATTTTCCAGATACTGTTGCTGAAGAGACAATTAAAAGTTCAATAAGGCACAAGCTATCTAGTAGTCTCATTTATAATTAATTAATTTAACCAATAAGCCATTTGTTAAGCTCCTATGACATTCAAGGTAAAATCTAGGTACCATGCTTGGCTTGGAAAGATAAAAGGATTTAATCCCTGCCTGCAAAGAGTTTATGGCCTATTAGGAAGACTTTGAGGTCAGTTAATGGAGTAAAATTTGGTCTTAGGGAAAAGAAGAAACTGGTGAGATGAAACTGATCCTAAATTTGTCAAAGGAAGAATTGAAGATAATAGTCTAAACCATCTCATAAAATAACCTTGGGCTCAAATAGTGGGGCACACCATCAAAGTCAGTTCAAAGATCAAACAGACAATGTTAACAGCCAGCTCAGAATCTTGTTCCCATAGGTAATCTCTCCTTCTCCCAGGTAACATTAGTAGGATGGTTATAAAGGAAGACTACATTCTGTGTGTGTGTGTGTGTGTGTGTGTGTGTGTGTATTCTGTAAATCTACATATGCATGCACTAAGGACTTGAAAGCCTGACCAAAATTTTATTGTTTTGTAATCTGTGTAAATGGCAAAGAAAAGCTTCAAAAATTATCAAATTCAGAATGGCCTGATAAGTGTCACATTTTGGTAAGTCAGATACAGCAGCAGGGTAAAAATATCTTGGTAAAGGGTGAGGGAGGATGAGGACAAAAGAGTTCTGAAAGGCGATGATGAGAACCTGGCCCATAGATGAAGGGATGAATATGAGAGATATTTCAAAGGCAGCCTCCACAGATCTTTTGACCACCTAGATGTCCTGGATGAAAATCAATCTGTCAGATATTCAAAGCACTAATACTGCCAGGGCTGGGTGATGGGTGGTGGTGTGTTGGGGTGAGTAGATTTAAAAAAATATAGGGTTATAGAAGTCTAAAAACATGTATGTATTTTGGGTACCCATCTAACACACAGAATTATATAATAAATATCTGCTATTAATGTTGATTCAGGAAATGTAACCTATCCATTTATAGAATGACAGTTCTGAAATGATACCTGAAAAAAAAAATCTTTGTTATTTTTCTTCAAATTCCCTGAGTCATTTCTGTAGGAGAGAACTTTTATGACAGAAAATTTAATCTAGTGGGCCTTCAGTGATAATCCATGTGACAGATTATGAAAATAAAACCATGACATCACCAGGGCTTCATACCTTACTTTGAAATGCAAGTTCTCTTGATAACTTGTATTCTGTGTGTAAGCTTCTTACTCAAATACTCATGGCAATCTAAGGGCTTATTTGTATTGAAGGATTAAGGCTTTTCCTATTCTCCTACTGCACATAAGAATGTTGGTAACTAATTCTGTCTCTAGGAAAGGTGAAAAATTATACAAAATAAGAAATGCACCAGGTGCATACTCTATACCAGCACCATGCCAGGTGCTACTCATAAGTTACGTGATACTAATCTCAAAACAAGCCTTGAAAGAATCGTGCCATGTTATGGACAAGAAAGCAGAATCACAGAGAGGTTTATTAACTTGCTTGGGTCATGTGGCTAGTGACATAATCAGGATTTTATCTAAGGCTTCTATTTTGGTCATAGCATCTACCTCGAAGGTCTGGATTTGTATCTGGAAGGGACCTTGAAAAATCTTTGCTTCCAATTCCTTGCTAAACCCATAATGAAGCCCAGATGGAAATAAGAATCTCTTATTTCAAGTGTGGGTTGAAAAGCTACACTAAAGATCAAGCAGAACCCTGCCTTTTACATCCAGCAAGCTCTGCTCTTTGAGCCTCTGAGCAGTGAGAAGCAGAGTGTTTTCCTTGTAGCTCACATTTCCTACTCACCTCCAGATGTAAAACCAATGTGGGTGGTTCACTCAGTCATAATGTGTTCCACCACTCAAACATGAGGTCTTTTAATCATTTCTCCTGTGAAATACCAACCACAGACTTCTCTCACAACACAGATAGGAGGCCTACCACTCAAATGTTTTAGGAAAGGAGAAGAAAAAAATATTTTCCTCAATCAGACTTGGTAATCTATGGGGCAGGCTATGTTGTAAAACAGCGCCCCCGCAATATAATTGAGAAGGACATTTTGTCCAGAAGGAAGTCATATGTAAAATGAAGAACATTTAAATAATTTAAGGTATTAACCCCAGCAGATCCATCTTCTTATTTCTTTGATTACAATGTTGCAGCCTTGCCTAGATGACACTCTAAAGATGAACAGGCGTTTTCATTCTAAGCCCATACTTTTACTTCCTTTCAGTTTTTACTTTTTAAGCTAAAAAGTCTCTCATTCTTGGTACAATGAGTTTTTGCTAAATAATTAAAAACCAATTGTGTTTAAACCTTTTGAGAAACTTGGTTTCATGCTGTATAACTCAGGATTTGGTTTCTAAAACCTCAAATTTAGCATCTCAAGGAAGAATAGTATCTATGGCATGTTTGAAAAAAATGTTTTGAAATGAAGTGATGGGCATTCAAAAATAGAATTTAGGGAGTGCACAGCCCCCTCTCATCTTTTCTTCCAGGGGGAGGAGAATGACATCTGCATTATGCTGCCAGAACACTGTTGCTGTGATTCTGTTGAGTTTCACAATGGAGAGGGGGGCTACCAAGACCACTCCATGCAGCACAGTCACCAGGAATGAGCAGTTTCCCCAATTGACACACTCGACTTAGAAATGACCAACATACTTTGCTAACATCCTTCCACCAGAAACTCCCTTCCCTGCTCCCAACCCTCCTTACTATCCTTATAACCATCACTGGTCCTGCCCAATTGCTAAAACTTTAATTCAGCACCAGGGTCTTTCCCCTAGTCACGCTCAGTGATTCTGGCTAAATTTCAGATTTCAAGAATACTCAAGAATTAGAGGGATTTAAAGAATTTGGAACTTTGTGGACTAGCCTTGAGGCCCAATAACCATTCATAACATTCTCTTATAAAAGATTATTTCAAACTTTAATTAACCTACAGATGTTATTTTGGAAAATGACAAAAATGCTCATTCATTGTAATTGTTTCCTGAAAAGTATTATGTTTGACAAAATATAATCAGGGTAAGGAAATTATAGGGGAATATTACCCAACAATAATGGTTTAAATATATAATTATATATTAGATATATAAATGGATTATTATATATAACTATTAAATATGTTAAATATATATTTAAAATCTCAAAGTAGATGAATATTCTGAAAAGTACCAACTTCCAGAACAAACCAATTTCATCACTGTAAGCTTTCATCATTAATAGGAGGAACCTTTTCTTCTCTCAGAGCTCATAAAACACTACTGCTGTATCATGATGTTAGGCAATCCTTTAAAAGTTCAGTCAATGGGTAGGCAGTATCTCTTTACATGTTCTTAAAATTATTAGCTACAGGCTTTATATTGTTGTATTAAAGAATATAGGTTGCCAAGTCCTCTTTGGAGGAAGGACTTGCTGTGCAACTGTTGGGAATGGGGCCAGCAGACGGCCCTTCCCTAGTGTAATCTCACCTTTAGGAACACATCAACTGGGAGTAGGCCCCTCCCGGGGCAGCCTATCCCCAAGAACTAAGTCAAACAGGCAAGATCTGCTCCAGAGCCTCTGGTCAGGTTGGCTAAGTCTTTGTCAGGCCTGTATCATAGCTAGACTTCTTCATCTGCCCAGTCCGACTTTCTATTCCTTTCACAGGTTCTATCTCTAAAAAATATTTTGTACCCTAAACTGTGTCTGCTTCCAGAAAAAACAACTGCAACATGTCTTTTTCATTTCCTTTTTTCTCTTGCTTCAGTATAACACATCTCAGAAAAAATGCTTGCCTATACCCAACTCCTACTAAAGGGCACACTTTTCAGGGGTTAGACTTCACTTTATATATTGAAAGGAAGAAGTATATGTACACTTCTGAATATCCCACAAGGTTCATAGAAGAATTGAAAAGTTCTTTTCCCTACGAAGATTAAATAATTCCTTGCCTATAAAATTAATAATATGAAATAGCCTACAAGCATGCATTAATCCAATGTTATTGGCCACTGAGTAACTGCTATACACCACACACAGGTGAAAAAACTCCTGTCCTAGAGGAATTTGCATTCTAGCAGTTGAGACACAATAAGCCAGATCAGGAATAAACATATTGCAATGCAATGCCAAGGTCTGTTAAGTAAAGCAGGTGAGAGGATAGTGAATGACCATAGAAGCATCTACGGCTTTAAAGAACTATGTAAGGATGGATTGCTACAATTCACACACTGCTTGGTTTGCACTCACACACACACATTTAATAGATCAGTTTCCTTGATCGTATCATTATTGTGCCAGTAAAGAATTCTTTGTGTTGGATTTTACTAAAATGATATTTCTTCTGCACTGTGAGTCCACCTGCTACATGAAATACAAAATCTTAAAATTTATGTTACTAACCTATATAGCAATTCTGTCTTGGGGAAAGAGCAGCCTGAGCCATCATAAGCTGGAGTCAGACACAGCTGTCTCAGGCAGATGGCTTTAGCGGGCAATATTATAAGCCTGCCAGATTTTTTAAAATATGAAAGGGTTTTCTGTCTCATTAGTACTTCATGGTTGACCATCCACAAACACCTGGTGTTCAGACTTGTGTAAATGTAACCATACATAGTTTTAACTCTTAAGGATATGTATTATGTAATCTTTGTCCAAAGGATTGAATACTTAGATTATCTATAAAGGCAATGTAGAAGGAAAATCCATTCCCAAATAGCTTAAACGGGATGATAAATTGAAATCAGAATTAAAGGGACTTGGAGAAGTTGTCCTTTCCAATACCCAAACTACTCTGTCCACAGGGAATTCCAGGCCTTCAGAGACATCTATTTTATCATCAATAAACAAGTTAATATGAATGACAGGCTTTTTTCTGAGAATAACAGTCAACACATTTCTACTTTTTTCTTCTCATACTTTAGGAGCACTTTGTCATCACCTTCAACACACACACTACATGAACAGAAACACCATAATGTACTTACTCAAGATAGGAATCACCATACCTGCACCCTGTCAAACTCTTGGAGTTTGGACAAACAGTTTAAATTCAGGTACTATAATTTATTAGCTTTTTAATAGATTAAACTGTTCCAAGGTCACAAATTTTAATGTTTATACTTTTAAGAAGGAGATAACATCTATCTAATACCTTGCAAGGTCAGCTTAGGTTAGAGTTTTAAATGCAAAAGTAAGGGATTGCAATGACTGGAATTTATTTGAATTTAAATGTTAACGGTATTCTAATTTTCAATTGATCAATAAAGAAAACCTTCATTTGTTTAAGAAGTACTTTTTAGTACCTTGCGTTTTACTTTATGAGGAATATAAAAAAGGATGGTTATCATTGTTAAGAAATTTACAAATCTTATTTGAGAGAGGAAACATAGGGCAAAGATGTGCTATTGATTTTTGCAACATGCACAGAACATTTTCTACTTGACAGATATTATTATAATGCTTTACATGGAATACCTTTTTCAATCTTTAAAAAACTTAGAAATGGGTAATATTTTTATTTCATTTTATAGATGAAGAAGATGAGGCACAAGAAGCTTGGAAACTTGCCTAAGATTGGAATCTTTGTAAGTACCATCTCAAATCACATACTCAGCAAGTTAGCACAAGATCAAGGTCGGCCACTGATACATACACAAGCACATACTCCCATCATTACTATCTAATGAAAATTAACAATACTAAGAAAACAATAAATAAAGAGTTCATCTTGAGGTAGTGTGATCAAGAAAGTTTTTGTGATATGAAACCAAGATTAGAACCAAACTTGTTTTAAGAATTCAGACAAGAAAAATTAAAGGACAAATAAGAATATATATTACATATGTTCATCAAGTGTGCATAGGCATATACTTTATTAAAATATAATATACACATAGAAAAATGCAAAAATCCCACATGTACATTTGAAAGAGCTCATAATCTTTTATAGACTGATTTCATGTACATTTGAAAGAGCAAAAATAGAGCAAAACCAATCTGTCTTAAAGCAATGTCTGACTATCTACCCATATACCACAATCTATTTTATTTCAAAATTACAACTTAAGCATTTTACTATGATTAAGATTATTCAATCCTTGTCTATTTTTAACATAAAATAACTTGAAATAGAACACTTTATGTCTTTCAAAATAAAAAATTGCCTTTGAACAAATTAATTACTTTCAGTTTGCCTGGGACATACTGTGTTGATTTTCTATGATATAGATGGAAGGCTCTCTTTCTTGCCCCTCTGGGTTTTTATATTTGCTATAATTGTAACATTTTATATATAGGAAAACATTTCCAGAGTCACTTTTCAAAGGACACACAAAATAGTGTCTTAAAATGTTTCCTACTCATTTAAATTTCCAGCACAATACACATACTGATTGCTTGTTGGTCCTGTGTGCATCCAATGAAACTTACCAAGCGATAGGTCTGGGCCTTTAAAACATTGAGATCAATAAAGTTTTCTTCATTATCTGTCTCCTCTTCCTTAGGAAAATAAAAACATTTTAAAATTATACAGAAATTATGATTAAAAAATATATTTCCAACATTCACATACATTATATACTAAGCTATAATAAACTTAATATAAAGACTAGCTCAGTAAAGCATATTTAAAAGTCTAATAAACATGTATAATGTGGGGCACAATATTATTAACAGCTCATATGTTCTTTGAAGTTTTGATGGTGCCATTTAAATAGGATTTTTTTGCAGTCACTGAAGAAAGAAAAAAAAAAGTGAGGGGAAGGAAGGAGCCTTTGCTGCAGAACTATGGATAAACATAAATCAGGGAAAAACAGCCCCCCGTGGCATATCAGAAATAGACAGTGGAAGGAGTTTATGGAAATTTTGACAAACATGATTGAAAAGGACAGAAATGAAAGGATGATAGACACAAAATAGTTTCACTTGCTCCAGGGACCAATCACACTGATGTATATTTTTTACATTTTTTGAATGTGCAAGTTTAATAACATAATGGGTACCAGTACTGCTTGGCTCATGGCCTTAAATCTATTCAAAAGGATGGTTCAGATGGATTCCAAGTGTGTGTGGGTAGATTATGCACAGGAAGTGACCCTTTGAGAGGTAATTCTCTCACTAATGAACAGTAAACATGGAGTCCAGGCAGGTCCTATAAGAATGTAGAACAAAACATAAGCTTCCCTTTTCTATCAAGGTTTTTGTAATGACAACTGACATAATACATGAAACAAATATAATAAGATTATCCTAATCTTAGGGACATGGTAATAAAGCCAACAAAGCTGTTGGCTCACATCATATGATCTCATAAAGAAAAAAACAGACTACCAAGTGAGTGTTGGTTGGTAAGACACTTCCACATGTAGACTTGTTCAAAGCGTCAGTGGTAGATTCCAAAGACAATCCTTCCCTTCAAGACTTTGGAAACATGTAAGACAATGATTCTCAAAGTGTGGATCTGAGACCAGCAGCATCAGTACCAACTGGGAACTTATGAGAATGAAAAGTCTAGGGTTCTACACAGATCTATTCAGAAACTCTGGGAGTGGGGCCAATAAGGTAAGATAGGAGAACATGAAAAACCTTGGAAAACTAGAATGATTTTAATAAAATATGAAACAATGTAAGTACAGATCCTATATATTCAAGTAACATTTTTCTTAGGGTGGGGAATAATGGGGTACAGTGGTGCAGACAAAAGTGATCTGTTTACATCTGAAGTTTGAAGCATATATGCACACTTTTGAAAAATGGTTTAGTCTGTTCTGTGCTTACCAGAGTAAATGATGAAAATGCCAATGACTCAATGTCCATGGGAGAAGAAACAAATTTATGATGCTTTTACAATAACCTAGTCAGCACTCGTTATATAAGTGGTCAATAAATTCTCATTGAACTATACTGGATTAAGCATTAATAAACAAAAAGCTTTAGTAGTAGGTACTAGAGTGAGTCAGCATCCAATATATGGAGCTGTTTCTCTCATAGCTAGGATTCTTAGGACCAGGAATCACAGAGTAGAAATGAGATTGGCACCACTTGTGCTACTCCTAGTAGCCCATTAGCAAAATTTTTGCTTCCTGCTCCTGTGACCTTGTTTTCTGCTGGCTTAGACATCTTAGTTCCAAATGGAAGAACACTTCCACTAGGAGATATAACAATGATTCCACTGAATTAGAAGTTAAGACTGCTATCTAACCACTTTGGACCTCTCACATTTCTGAATCAACAGGCAAAGAGGGGAATTATTGTGCTGGTTAGCATGATTGATCCTGATTACCATGAGGAAATTGGATTATTACTCCATAATGGAAATAAGAAATACAAGAGATCCTTTAGAGTGTCTCTGAGTATTATTATGCACTGTGATTAAAGTCAATTGGAAACTATAACTCAATCCAGGAAGGACTAATGGCCCAGATCCATCAGGATTGAAAGTTTGGGTTACTCTGCCCAGTAAAGAAACACCATCAATTGAGGTGCTTGCTGAAGGCAAATAGAATACAGAATAAATAGGAAAAAAAAAAAAAAAAAAAAAAAGATAATTATAGCTGTAACTATGTGACCAACTAAAGAAATAAGGATTATGTTGTTATAAATATTCATTCCTTATTGTGCTAGTATATTTGTATACAAATATTTTTATTTTCTTCCTTCCCTTATCCTTTTGTCATGTAACATAACATATATTGATTTTATATCATAATATGCAAATATTGTTTTGGGGGGACTTTTTGGTATCAGGGATTGAACTCTGGGGCACTTAACCACTTAGCCACATCCCCAGTCTTTTTTTGTATTTTATTTAGAGGGTCGTATTGAGTTGGTTAGCACCTTGCTAAGCTGCTAAGGCTGGATTTGAACTTGTGATCCTCCTTTCTCAGCCTCCTGAGTCACTGGGATTACAGGCATGTACTATCAGGTCTGGAAAATATTGTTATTTTAACATGATAATATTAAAGTAAAAAGATATCAAGAATAGTAAACATCACTAGAGAACTTTAACTCCTTTTGGGGAAGGAGTTGGGTGCAATATCTGTTGAATGCAGGATCATTTTAACATGTGAGGTGAAAGTATGACCTTGCTATTTTCTTTATTTGGAGAGTAAAAATGATTTAATGAAACAAGTATGGGTGCCAAGTGGAAAGAGGTAGACTTGTGATGGTTAAGTTCATGTGTGAATCTGACTAAGCACAGAATGCCCAGATAACTGGTTAAACATTATTGAGGGTAGGTCTGTGAGGGTATTTTTGGGTGAATAAAATATGAGTCAGAAGACTGAGCAGTTAGATTGTTCTTCCCAATATTGATGGGCCTAGTCAACCTAATGAAGGTCTGAAAGGAACAAAAAGACTAATAGAGAATTTACTTTTTGTACCTGTCTGTGAACCAAGACATCACTCTTCCTTGCTCTCAGACTCAGATTGCAACTTAGATTATCAGCATGGCTCTCCCGGTTCTACAGCCTTCATATTCACACTAGAACCACACCAGCAAGGCTCCTGTGTTTACAGCTTGCTAAATGCAGATCTTGGGACTTCTCAACCTCCATAACTACATATGGTAATTCCTCATAATAACTTTATATGTAAAGGTGTGCACATGTGTGTATATGTGTGTCCTATTATGTTTCTCCAGAGAACTCAGACTAACAACTGATTTATAATAAGATTATTTAAGTTACTAAATATTAAGGAAATATTCAAAAGGAATTCAAATATAAAAAAGATCTTAGAAAACAGGCTTAGAAAACTGTTTTAAAACAAATTAGAATTCTAATTTCAATAATTCAGAGGGCACAACAATTTCCTATCATTTATTTGCCTAATTTGCACCTTAATTTTCTTACTGCCAATTATACTAAGGATATGACCACATAGAGTATGTGAGAATATTCCGTCATGACCAATACTCCCCACCCCCCACAATTATCAATGTGCCCCATCTTGATTTGCCCAGTTAAAAACCAAATAGTTTCTAGTTTCTAACAGAAGTTGCCAGAAATATTCTTCACAATCCTTGAGCCACACTACAAACTCAGGCAATAGGATCAATGCCACCATGATATGCCAAGATGCCAAGATGAGAGAAATACCTGAGTGGAACAAATGAAGTGAAAAACTGGGAATACATGAGGAATTAATTTCTGAGCCTGAATGAAAAGATATATTATATAGAGAATAAAGTCTAAACTCAAATGCCCCAAACAATCTGGACTTGGTCTATCTCCCTAGTTAATCTTAAACCACCAGTCCTCTCACTCAGAAGCTCAGGCCCAATGGTTTCTCTCAGCTCCTTGATCATGCAAAGCTTCTAACTGCCTTACAGTTTTTGCATATTTCATACCGCCTAGGTCTCATCCACTGACTGCTACATAACATGTGCTCAATGAATACATGTAGAATGAGCAAACATATATTTTGCTTTGACTTTTAATTTTATCATATTAAAAAATATATGTTTTAAGCTGACTAGTTTCACAATGATCTTTTTTCCTTCTGTAAGTAGTAAGGCATCTACTTCACATATGGTTAAAAATATCTATGCTGCTGATAAAATGCATGTTAATGTTTTGAAAACACAAAGAATTGTCAAAAAGAATCACCCATAATTCTGCTACCCATTTACAACTAATGTTAATGTATTATTTTTTTCTTTACATATTTTATTTTACATAGTTAAGGTCATAATAACTTAGAATTTAGAATTTTTTTCTCAGGTAATTTTATAACAGCGTAAGTTATTATTCCCATGTCGCTCATGTTTCTTCACAACTAACTTTTAATGGCTACATATTCTCTTTCAATATTAAATACTAAGGATATAATTACATAGAGCAGATAAGAATATCCTAATTTAGTGTTTTTTTAGCATTTAATATTAAAGTAATTCAGCAATTAACAGCTTTGTAGCAGATACTAACCTACTGAAGCTGAAATACAGAATACATTATCTATTGATTTAAAAAATTACCTAAAAACTTAAATTGGTTCATACCAGCAACATACTATGTAAATTTTTTTTACATTTCAGTTTCAGATTACATGCATATTTCTAGAATGCTAGGGTCAATTCATTTCCAGTTCTGAGCATTATCTTGTGAAAAAGCTCTTTTATAGCTATCATCTTACTATTGTAGAGACTTGACCATTTAACCTCACACCAGCAATAGAATGTTAAGCATGGAAAAAGGTACAGATGCTGTCAAATAACTTAAAATAATATTGGTTATATAAAAGCATTAAAAAAAATTCCTGGGCTAGGCATGGTGGCACATGCCTATAATCCCAGCAACTCAGGAGGTTGAGGCACAAGGAGCAAGGACAGTCTCAGCAACTCAACTTCATGAGACCCTGTGTCAAAATAAAAATTAAAAAAGGTTGCTGGTGTAGCTCAGTGGTGGAGTATCCCTAGTTCCAACAACAAAAAGAAAACTCTGTAGGGTAGAATTCATCTTAATTTAAAAGCATAAGGGAGTTCTTTAGAAATGAATTTTGTTCCTATGAAGCAGAATAATTTATGCATTAATCCTAAAGTCTATTATTCTGTTCTAATCCTTTGATAGTCATGATCTATTCAAGATCACGAATGATTGTTAACAAAACATTGACTCATTTAACTAGTGGTATGTACTTTTACAGTTTAAGAACCTTTGCTAAAATTCACTAGAGAACATGAACACTAAATTAAAGGTTCAAACGACCAATATTTGGCACTGTATTTAAAAGCCTTTTTTCTCTAGAAACAATGAAACAAAATGCATTCCAGAAAATGGAAGTCTGGAGGAATTAAGGAAAGGAACACAAACGTGAAAAGTAAACACAAATTTCAGCAACACACATACCACGAATTCTTCATCCACTTTATTCAATGTTAATTCTGCATCATCTTCTGGAACAGTTTCTTCTTCTAATTCTTCCATAGGGTATGATGGCCTAAAACAACAAGGCTTAATATGAGAGTTTTAAAAAAAATTTTTTAGTATCACAAAAAATATAATAGAAATATTAAAGATTCCCTCCACTTCAGATCTTGTCCTCTTTGCCCTGCTTCCGTGATTACTGTTAAATGTTTCATGTACCCTCCTAAAATTTCAAAAAGCAAAAATGTGTATCTCCAAATTTAAGGAAAACATTTATAAAAATTATGAAATTAGGCATAGTGTTATCCCATCTATATTCCTTACTTATCAAAACACATATTTAGTTACACACACATCTCTTATTTATTTTTATACACTTGCACTATATTCCACTGAACAGCAATACTACAAATTGGCAATGACTGAATATTAAGCTTATTTCTAGTTTTTAACTAGACAATATTGTAAAAATCATCATTGTACACTTATCATTATTTATGCCATTTAGGATAAATTTATACAAGTGGAATTGCTAGATCAACAACTTTATACACGTTATTATTTTGCTCGATATTGCCAAATTTGGTTTCCCAAATGTTATCATAATTTACACTTTCAACAACAGAGAAGGACTCTATCTCTATTTCCATACATTTACCAATATAAATATTTAATTTTTAATCTTTAAATCTTAAAAGTATGCTTATTAATCAACCAAGTGAAAAAAAATCTCATTTTTTAAAATTGTATTTCTTTGGCATGAGAGTGGTAGAACATCTTATTTCTTTTTCAATGAAATACTTATTTATACTCTTTGCCCTTTGGATTTTGAAAAGAACACTAATGCTTTGCCTGACTTGTGTCAGAAATATCCTCCCTAGTATATTACTTGCAATCTTGGCTACTGCAACAAGACTATAACAGTTCTGACTAGATTAATTTGGCAACCTTTTCTCGCAGATCCTAGATTTTACATCATTCATATAAGGTTTTCCCTCACACCACATCTCCTATGTACTTGTAGTCTTTTAGTATTTCTGGAGTTTTATTTTTCACATTTACCTTTTTGATCAATCTGAATTTTGTTTTTATATAGGTGATGAGTTTTATTCTTATTTCCAATGTCTAATTAATGGCCCTAACACTAAGCATTGAACAATCATTTCAATATTTAAAACAACCAAATAAGTATTTGGGTTTATTTATGGCAACTTATGAAAAATCCACACCTCAAACAAGTTAACAAAATACAAAATCATTCAAATTAAGGAAAGAAAGTACTGTGAACCAAATCAATCTTCTTAAAGAATAAATTTCCTAGTTTTTCATTATTAGAACTAGGTAATATCTTAAAAGCAATGAATGCTGTAGAATTTGGTTGGCATAGTTAGATAAAGAAATAGTCATCTGTAAATATTTGACTTCTATGTAAAATACTTATTACATAGCTTTTATATTCTCTAATGTTTATTAATTTTCCCACTTTCTTCTCTATATTCCCCATGTATATACTTATATACAGTCCCTATAAATTGGTTGAGGCACAATGCCTAGGCCAGGAATAAGATGTACCTAGAAATAAAGGAAGTATAAAATCAAATAGCCAAATAGTAGTTGAGATACTAAAGTTTCTGTGAAGTTCAAATACATTGGACTATAGATTAATAACTTTTAAAAAATGCCAAACCAAGCAGCACATCACATAACTTCCCTTTTCTTGAAATCTAATAAAACAGTATTATATCATGTAGACATTCTCTATATTGCACTAAGTAGAAATGCTCAGGTTGAAGCAAATGAAATTGCCATATTTTAGTTTAAAGACAGATGAAGATTGGTTATTTCACAGGATTCAACCTAATAATAACCTAAATCAAAGACTGTAAAGAACTTATTAAGGGGAAGTAGATTATTTACATGAGAGACTATAATTGAATATAGATTAAAATGTTAAGAGGAAATAACATATACCTCTTTCTACATAAGTTAATTTTAATTCAAAAACCACTGCTTGCTCATGTTTTAAGAGTCATCCACATTCTAAACTATCAATAATCCTAATCTTCTAATTTAACCTACATAAAGTGATAGTTTCTAGGTTTATTTTTTCTTCTATATGCTCAACATTAAATGGGCATCTTTGGTATACCAAGGGTTATGTTAATTGCTACAGAGTACTATGAAGATTATAGGATTTCTAAGCAAGAAAGCCAGAATTATACATAAATCATTTTATTATTTGTTTGTTTACTTTGGTAGTGCTAGAGAGCCAACTGCTCTACCACCGAGCTACATCCCAGTCCCTCAATACATTATTTTAATACCACAGGATAAATTCAATATAATCATAGAAATATAAACAAAGTACTTTCAGGTCATAGAAAGAAACAATGAACAATGCCTAGGAGAGTGTCAGGTGACTTCTTCAGTATTATACTTGCCCTGTCACTAAGCAAAGGTGGAAAATACCTGTTAAAGAACTATTTTAACTGGGATTAATTCCCATTTTTTCCTTAAACTTGTAGTTGTTACCTCCATGCATGTTCCATGAATGTGTGTAAAATAAAATATGCAGAGCCTTTTTTAAAAATTTCAAAATTAACAAAGATAGACAGTTAAACTTTAATAATTACATTTGAATAGGGAAGGGGCACAATATTATTTAATGTTACTTTGGAAATGGTTTTGAAGATAGGCATTCCAATCTGTCTATACTGACTTTTCTTAATCACCTGTGGCATTTTCAGTTAAAAACAGTCAATTCTTATCAGATCAATTAAATAGCTCTGTACCTTCAGAGGAGATGCTAAGCTCATAAAATTGCTATTGTCAGGTTGAGTAATAGTTACCTTTTCCAGGTGAAACCAATATATTTTAATGCCTCTTCAGCTAAACAATCAAGAACATAACATACATGTTCTCCATAACCTGACTTTAATTTTGAAGGGGGAAAATCTGCAGTTCTCCCCTGAAAAACAAAAGATAAACAGGCTATTATTAGGTCTATTCTAAATGTTGCAATATTTTAAGCACATTAACTGCTGAATACATATGTCACTTTTCTGTTTCCCTGATTTTAAAAAACTTATTACATTGTGTCTTAGAAAGTCATTCAAAAAAAAAAATAAATAAATAAAGGAAAATAAAAACTTTATTGTTAAAAGTATCAAATTAAAAGGCAATTTTATCACAGTAATATAACAAATCATTGATTTTGTTGGGTTAAAGAAAATTAGCAAAACTACTAGCCTGGTAACATATTGTTTAAACAAAGATGTGAAGAACAGAATGATTCGCTTGTCAAAAACTGTTAACATGTGTTCCAGAAATGTCTTACTGCTTGTCTCCAGGAAAAGTCATAAATGAAGAGTATAACTGCTATTGTGGTCCATTAAATCAAAGTTCCCTTTCAAAATATGAAGTGTTTCAACTTTGTAGTTCTTTTTTTTATCTTTAATCATTCTTTTAGAGGAAGAACTAATCACCCATAAATTTACCATGAAAAAATATTACTTTTGGCTCTAAAGAGAAATTTATCAAGAAAAATATTATTATTTTGGGCTATAAAGATTATATGCTAAATATTGCCAGAAATGGCATTAATGTTATAATATCAATCATTCTGAAGAGGTTTACCTAGAAACAAATTTAGAGATAATTATGTGTGTGTGTGTACGCCTCCACAGAGGAGTCATTCAAAAGGCTAGCATGTGTTATTGAATTACCAATATTAAAATTCATAACTTGAGTCTATTCAAATAGAACAGACTGTTTATACTTACAAAGGACCGAAGCTCAGATAATATGTTAGATATTGTTGCATTAGGGTCATCATATTCCTGAGGTTGCTCAAAGGGATGTCCTGCTTTGTTAATCAGCCAAGCAGCAAGAGTAGAAAACATGTAGAACTGTTCACCAGGGTTGGTAGGCAGAGCAAAATAGTGTCTGTTTAAAACAAGGCAGGAGGGGGAAATAATGCAAGTAAGTCTATAATAACTAATGGGGCCATGTCCCAAATTGCCAAAGAACCCACGCTGCCCCCGGCCTTCAAATCAAGACACTGCTAATTCCTTCTTTTGTTTCCAGTAATCCACAGCACTCACATTAAAGTTCTGAACCAGCAGAATTAGGTCATTTGCTACTCTACACAAAATATTAGATCAAAGACTTTATATGCAGGGAATGTAGTGCATGTTATAAAACAATGCATGTGAAACTTTTGCCAAAATCATTTAAATGATAAATAATTAATAAGTGAGTACCCCCGAAAATGATAATTTGAAATTATGAGAATATGTTTTTAAAAGACCTTGAATATTATTCACTATGCATTTTTACTGTTTCTAACTTATTGGGTATGTTAAGCTGTTTTTTATCTTAGTTGCATATTCAAATCAACTGAGGAGTCTATAAAAATACTGCTACTTGGCCAAACATTGCTAATTTACTCATCAAATTATTAAATCATAATTTATAGGAGTGGAAAACCAGTATAGGTATATTTCAAAAGCTTCCTAGAGGTTCTAGGATGCAGACAAGATTAAGAAACCTCTATCATATCCCCAGTCTAACAAACAATTGTTGACTTTGACTTTTGCTCAATCCCCAACTCTACTAGAAAAAGTTCTTGGGGATCAGTATTATTTATACCAAAAAAGGGAGATATAAAACTTATTAGCAACAATACTCATGTCAGTTTGATCAAAGATCTTATTTTGCTTTTTTTCCATATAGCTATCATTATTACATGTATTTACAGTTATTATAACCATTTTCTTAAGAATCAATGGTTAACACTCCTTCATGTTTCCCATACTTTCTCCTTCAGAATAAGTGTAAATTCTCTGGGAGATAACAGAAAGCTAGGAAGGCAAAAAAGCTGTGAAGTCCTTCAGGTATATGCTTACAATCCTTTCAAAGCATCTATTCACCTTTTCTTTATCAACTGGTACTCTCCAGGGCAGAAGAATAGATATTGATAGTATTGCACTTAGGACAGTAAGTTCCCAAACATTACTGTGCATCAAAATCATCTTGAAGGCTTACTACAACACAGACTGCTGGCCTGGCTCCTAGAATTTCTAAAAAAACAGATGTGATAAAAGGCCAGAGGAATTTCATTTCTAAATTCCCAGGGGATGCTGACAGTGCTGATCTGGGTGATCATACCTTGAGAACCACTGGAGTAGGCTGTATCCACATAAATCCAATGTACAAAGTATCATGCTAAATCCATAAGGAAATACTGGAGAGATGATATCAACAGAACCTTAAAGCCATTTTCTTTTAGTTTGACATTTAGAACAAATAATACATTTTTATTAACCTGGAAAATGTTGGTTGTCTACATTATTAGGACAAGTCAATTTAAATAATAATTCCTAAACTACTATTTCTATCATAGATCTAGCTGAACTTTTTCCTCTTATTCTTTTCCTATTATGGCCTAACTTAGCAACACGGACAGTTTACATAAAGCTTACATAGCTTTTCAAGTTATTGGAAAAGCGAAGAATGAAATCAAAACTGTCAAGAAAAAATATTTGAGCCCACCTGCAAACATTAAGAGAAAGTACTAGATTCTTAACTGTCCCTTACAGAATAAAATAAATGTAAGCATTAAAGTGAAGAGAAAGCAATAAAACATTAGATCTATCATTAGGCAAATGATTAGAGGAGAAAGTGCTAGCTGTCCATTACCCTCAGCAACAAAAGACTCTGCCTTCAGGATATTATGAACTTTTTGCACAACAAGCTTTAAGTTCCACGATGAGAGAACAATACCTACAGTTGTCATTTCATTTGTCTTGTCCACTTCTCAATTATTGCAAAGGCAGAAATCTTTTAAACCATAGCAATTAGTCAACAAGTTTACTAACTACATATAAAGTGCTACCCAGCAAGGTCCTAGATACCAGGGTTGCCAGTTACTCAGATAAGTTGTAGTAAAGGAAAACAAAAACTAGAAATTATCTAACTGATAATGGGATTCATCTCCAGAAGTGAGATTATGGATTATGTATTTTTCTACACATTTTATTGTGTTCTGTGATTTCTACAGTGGATATTTTTAATAACTTTATAAGCTTGTGTGGAGGTGCGTCTGTGTTTTAAAGAATGGGCGGGTTGTCTCCCAGTCTTCTGCCGTTCCACAACTTGTTTACTTTCTCTAGGAAATTACCGAGTCTGAGCGCGGTGACAGTGAGCTCCAGGGCTCCCCGTGCTGAGTTTCGGATGAAGTGCCCTTCCCTGGCTACGAAGATGGAGGCAAGATTTGCTAATCAGTGGCCGGCGTTCCCAGCAAGCCCCAGGAGGGCATCTCCCCAGGGCCTGGCCAACTCGGGGACGAGGGGACCCACCTGGACGGGGGCTTTAGGTTGCTCTTCCGGAGGAGTTCCTCCTCGTAACGAAGCAGCTTCAGCTTCTCCACCAAGTCTTCCATCACCACGAACATGTGGTAGGCCGCTCCGGGCCCGCGCTCTACCGTCCCCTCCCCGGCCCCTTCGCCGCGAGACCTAGACACCCCATCTTCCAAACCCGACGGCGTGACCACAGCTGCAGCGGCAGCCATTGTAGAGAGAACAGAAAGTGCCCGGCGAGGGCTCTGGCCCACACACCTCTGCGGCCTATGCCGCCAGCGCGGCAGCAGCCAGGACCGCCGCGACCGGTTACCAGGCGACCACTTGGTAACCGGTCACCCGGGCAACTAGACCCCGCCTCCTTTCCGCCCTCCACTTTCCTTCAAAATTTTGTCCAATCAGGATGCGCTTCCTGAGTGACGTTGCCTTGCACCCACCCCCTGCTTGGAGGAGGCCCCGCCCCTGTGGAGGCGTGGCGCCCTGCGCCCCGCGCAGTGACTACTCAGGCGACTTAAAGGCATAGAGTGGCCGCTGTAGGTTGTGTGCTTGCCTGGTACTTGGAAGGCGTGAGGTTTACTGGACCTGGTGGTTGTGGGCAGCCGAACGGGCATCTGGGTCACCTGATAGCAGTTGAAAAGATTGAACGGGGGCAAAGATGAGCACCGAATCCTTTTTTTTTTTATTTTCTCAAAATTGGAAGTTTTCATAGTTGTAGGACAGTCGATATCCTTAGTTTCACTTTACGTCAGGAACTTTCCAACGAGTGTTTGGTGGTTATTTTTTTTTAAACGTTCGTTAGGTAGTGCTGTATTTAACGGTATAGTATAAAACTTGAAGTATTACAGTGCCCTGCTATTACCTCAGTTCTAGGAAAATGATAGAGGATGGAGAAGAAGACAGGATGAAGCACTGGGAAAAGGTTTGTTCTGCTTCAGAAACAAAATTACTAAGCGCACATCTTGGTGCTTAATTTGTTTCAAGTCCATTGCAGGTTGTATAAATATTTTGGGTGCCTTCTTAAATCCAGCAAAATAGAGACTATCTAGAAAGGTATTTCCTTGTGTTATAACTCGAAGTGTGGCTAGAGACAGGATTTTACTACTGTATTCTGCAGCTGTTGACCTAGAGAACGCAACAAAGGGACATAACAGTTCACAGATGGAACCAGCTTTACAGTTATCAAAAAACTTGTGTATCAAGAAATTTTCCTAACAACTACATAAAAAATGAGGTAAGTGGTAGATGCTGTTTCCTGGAGGAAAACAATTAAGGCAAGAAGTAGTACATGTATTTGTGTTTATAATGTGATTTTTTAAGAGGTCTCTAATCTCTTGTTCTGCTACTAAAGGATATAGAAGCACCCACTTCTTGACATGACTGAAAATTGAAATACAGCTAATCTATTTGTTTTTGTTAGAAAAATGAGAAGAGCACTCAATCAGTCTAGAACTGATGAGTTTCTGATACCAATAAAGATATCAAAGTGAGAAAAGGCAAATACCATTTTCTAGCCATCAAATAAGGCCACAGAATTACTGATTTATATAGAAAACAACCTAAAAGGGGAAACCCACTGAGAATTGCTGTTAAAATAAATAACATTGTTTGCCTACTACAAATAATTAGCCAGTTGCTTTTAGCAGAAATGCGTGGGAAAACTGAGTTTGACTCAACTCCACTGCTAAGTTGTTCTTTTCAATTCTAAGCCCTCTTAGAATAGTATCTCCCACACACATCTATATACCCCAACCACCACATGTAGAGATCAAGGGTATTGCTACATCTGCCTCTGTACAAAATACATGTATAGCTTTTTAGGATTAAAAAAAAAGTTCTATTTATGTTTTGGGTACTTGATTAACCAACAAGCAACCTGTGGCTTTTTAAATAATTCTTAAAGGGCTCTCAGACTATAGAGATGAATTGTTATACACAGGGAGGTAGATGTTCATGCAGGGCATGCTGCTTACATAAGACATTCTGACATTTTGAGAAAGTTATGTAACAGTGGTGAAATAGTAAAACATTGCTTTCTGGCTGACAAGAAACCCTCCAACAATGAGTGTATTTTGACTTGGGAGGAAATAAAACCTCTCCCAGAACCTAGCCATTTCTTTCCCAGGTACACTACTGACTCATCCTTGCTTGGAAGCAATGTAAGTAATTATTTCCCCCTGTAAGTGTGAAGAAGAAGAAAAGATTACAAAGTGTCCCTAGTAACTTTGGCACAAAAAGAATAAAAGAAAAAAGGTCAATTGTTCGACACTGCATGTTTTCCCACAGGAAAAAATAAATTGGAAAGAACACAGAAATGTCATTCATTTTTTTAAGGTCTAGGCATAATTTTGCTGATCCTTATTTAACCATAATAGTTGCTAACACATTATAAGGTCATTTCCTTAGTGGAAGTAGTTTCCTTCATGTGTGAGAATGCACATACAAATCCTCTTCTCAGTCACTTGGAAGCTTTGTAGTACCCTTGTCACAGTGTTTTTTACAGGACCAGCTCATTGGTTGACTAAGGAGTTACAGCTTGAAGAGAATGGAATGTAAGTTTAACCCTGGAAATGCTGTATTGACCACTATTTTTAGCTGAGTTTCTGACTATGACTTATTTCTCGCAAACCATCTGTGAAATAATTGAAGGTCATTTTTGAGACTCTTAAGGTCTTTCTGAGAATGAGCTAATTTCTGAAAACTAAACAGAATTCTAATCAAAACTGATTTAAAATAAATGGATTCCCTGAAGGTGTTTAGCAAGGATGGAGAAAGCTGAAAAGGAAGCCTTCTCAGTTCAAGGATGAAGACTTTCTAGATGTGTCTGCTAATATAAGAGCAAGTCTTCCAAGAGGATTGTACAGGCTTAACGAACAAACTACTGTTATGGTTTGAATGTAGTTTGTTCCACCAAAACTCTTATTGAGGCTTGGTTCCTAGTGTGATGGTATTGGAAGGTAGTTTAGTGGGAGATGTTTGGGTCATGGGGCAGGGCCCTCATGAATGTATTAATTCTTTTTTCTTGGAATAGGATCACTGTGGTGGGAGTTTAGTTCACTTTTCTCTCTTCCACATGTGTCCACTTTCCTTCTGCGTTCTGCCATAAGTTTTCACAGCTTGAGGCCCTCACCAGAAGCTGAGCAGATGCCAGTGCCATGATGTTGGACTTCCCAGCCTCCAGAATCATGAGCCCAAATTAACCTCTTTTTAAAATAAATCCTCCAATCTCGGGTGTTTCCTTATAGCAACAGGAAACAGACTGCCTCCTTTGTTTATAAATGGCTTAGTACCACCCATTTGGGATGCTTAAACATAGAATATCTTCAATGAATCTATAAGGGAGAAAATGCTTTTCTTTTAGACTACAGTCTAAATGGACATAAAATACTTTTAGCAGGAGAAAATCATGAAATTTTTATTTGATATTTTTACATGAACTTGGGAGCTTTTATAGGAAAAATAAAGACACAGAGAGGCTGTTAATGTCTGAGTTTATAAACCATTTTTTGTTTGTTTTTTAATACAAAGAACAGAGGGCAGGGATGTAGTATGGTGTTAAAGTGCTTGGCTAGCATGCACCATTCTCTGGGATTGATCCCCAGTACCACAAAAACAAAACATCTTCTAAAAATGGTATATTGTAGAGAAGTGATAAGATAAAGGAAAATGGGTAAAAGTTACTAAGAATGATAAATCGTGGGAAAATAAATTGTGGTTGAAACTAATGGAAAATAAGGACTGTTTAAAAGGTTTGTTTGCACAAACCCCAAACTCAGCATCAACTCCCAGTGTCTAGTGAAAAAAATATTATTTTCTTCCTGGTGCAGGGAAGGCATCTTTCTTCTGGGAAATTTTATGACCAGCTTTTAGGTAGAAAGGGGGAGGTCAGAGAGTCCTTTCTGCATCTGCTATTTCTTAAGTGCCATCAGCTCAAAACAATCAATATGCCACAGCAATATATTCTGTGATGTGTTCTAAACCCCTCAATCTAATGAAGTATCTGCCAAAATTCTGGAAAGAAAAAAAAAAAAAGTCATATTTAAATGTGAGACATTAGAGGGATGCCTTTTAAAGCAAGGTGAAAACATCAACTTTTCACAACTATACTATAGAGCAGAACCAGTGTACTGAGACAGACAATAGGAGCAAGTGTTGCAGAAGAAGAAACTATTGCAGGTGAAGCAATTATGTAAAAACTTCAAAGGAATCTGAGAAGCTGCTAAGACATCTCAGCAGATTTGCCATATATCATAACTAAAGTTACGGGAAACAGGAAAATGAACAATAAACTCAATAACAAATAATATATAGTCCCCAGTAATAAATAAATCCATCACCTTTATGGAGAAATTGTAACTTTACTGAAAGTTATGGAAAAATCCAAATAGAAATACACTTTTTTTGCATAAGTAAATCATTATCTTTGCTCCACTGGTAAATTTGGTGTAACTTTGAGAACATTCCAAGAGGACTGATCCTAAAATTCATATATAACAGTAAATTTTAAAGAAATATGAGGAAGGAATCATGATATTAGATAGAAAAATTCCCAAGGAAATAATGATATCACAGGAAATAGCCTGGAAACAGATGAGAATTTTTATGGAAACTCAATATACAACAGAGTGGGTATTACAAATTAGTGGAGAAAGATGAACGATTCATAAAATGTTACTGAAGCTATGGGGTATCCATATGGACATAAAATTTCATTTCTGATTCCAATCACATAAATTCCAGATGGATTGAAGACATAACTAAGAAATATTTATAATATATTTGAAATAAAACAAAACAGTATCTTTAACCTCAGTACAAGAAGGATTTCTTAAAGAAAATAAATTTGAAAAGAGAAACTCGTCAAAATTTAGGAACCTAGGGAATGGAACCACCATATGACCCAACCTTCTCAGTTCTTGGTATTTATCTAAAGGAACTAAATTCAGCACACTACAGCAGTACAACCACTTCAGTGTTTATAGCAGCAAAATTCACAATAGCTAAACTATGGAATCAGTCCAGATGCCCATCAGTAGAAGAATGGATTAATAAAATGTAGTATATATACACAATGGAATTTTACTCAGCTATAAAGAAGAATGAAATTATGACATTTGCCAGTAAATGGATGGAACTAGAAAATGTCATACTAAGTGAAATAAGTCAGACTCAGAAAATCAAGGATCAAATGTTTTCTCTCATGTGGAAGCTAGAGCAAAATAAGGGAGAAGAGGTGGGGCAGGGTCGGGGTGAAGGAGGTAATCAGTTAACATAAAGATACAGGGAAGATCAGTGGAATCCAAGAA
Organism: Sciurus carolinensis; assembly: GCF_902686445.1. NCBI lineage: Eukaryota > Metazoa > Chordata > Mammalia > Rodentia > Sciuridae > Sciurus > Sciurus carolinensis. The sequence continues at coordinate 84,423,153 of NC_062221.1, read as the reverse complement.
GGAGATGCAGAGAGAGGGAGGAGGGATAAGAAAGGGGAAGAAATATGAAATGAATTCAACAAAATCATGTTATGTGCACATATAAATATACTACAGGTAATTTCACTCTTATGCATATGTAGAAAATACCAATCAAAACTGAATAAATGAGCAAAAGGAAGAGCAGTAGATAGAGGAAGAAGAATAGGGGCAGAGAGGAAGGTGCCGGTGGTGGTGGGGAGAATAGGGACTGAAATGGAGTAAATCAAATTCCATGCTTGTACAATTTTGTCAGAATGAACCCAATTACTATGAATAACTATAATGCTCTAATAAAAATATTTAAAAGATTTTTAGAGCCTAGGTACAAAATAGGACTATATAATAAGCAGTGAAGAAAAGATATTTGTGACCCATATAATATCAGTTGATGAGTCTATAGGATACACAGATCATGGTCAAAGTCTCTGTGCCATGCTATAAGATTTTAGTTATGTTCTTCTAACTCAGGATTTCTTGGACTCAACACCACTGACATTTTAGGTTGGATAGTTCCTTGTTTTGTGTGTGTGTGTGTGTGTGTATGTGTGTGTGCGTATGGAAAGCTGTTCTGTGCATTGTAGATGTTTAACCACTTCCCTTTCCTCTATTCATTAAATGCTAGTAGCATCCACCCCTAGTTGTGGCAACCAAAATATCTCCAGATGTTGCCAAATAGACCCAGGCAGCAAAATCACCTATGGTTGAGAGCCACTGCTCTAAACGCACGGATTGAGATTGCAAATGACTTTAAAAGGACCAGGTATGTAAAGGTAAATGAGTGCCCTGTGCGTAAGGATCTAGAAAACCATCTCAAGGAGAGGATATTTTTGCCATGCAGGAATGCAGCCCAATGTTGCCATGTGTTCTTATCTTTTAAGAATGTGAAACTGGAATTGTGTGTCAATGTGAGATACTAATCCTTTCATGAGTGACCTTTCTGCTCAGAAAATATGTCAGGGGTTACTATAGTTGTTAGAGATAATTGATTTGTTAGTGTATTAAAGTTTAAAGTTGAAAAGTCTCATTCTTAACTTTCTAGTTTGATGTTCAAACCTTATACAATTTATAAATGTAAATTTATTAATAGTGGAGTTTAAGGGGGAGGATCTACAACTTAAATTCCTTCACAGGTTTTAAATTGTTCATAAACTTGCTATACTTGTTTTAATGTATGGAATGGCAATCCATTCCAAATGCAGATAAATCTTACAAATCTTACAAATCCATTCCAAATGCAGATAAATCTTACAAAAAAAATCTTTACTTCTCTAAAAGTAAAGAGAAGTTGTGGATGGAAATAAATTTTATTAAATGTCCAATACACAAACATAGTTTTCAATATAAAACAAAAGCTTAATAAGTTACTCAATTACTGCCACAGTTTGAATGTGTCCCCCAAAAACATGTGTTGGAAACTCAATCCCCAATGCAGTAGTGTTGGGAGGTGGGGCCAAATGAGAGGTGTTTAGATCATGAGGGCTCCTTCCTCATGAATGGACTAATGCTAATAATAAAAGGTCTTGAAGCTGTCAGTTCCATCTCTGGATCTCAAGTACCTTTCTGCCTTCCATCATGGGATTATACAATATAAAGTTCTGTCCAGATGTGAGTCACTTGATCTTGGACTTCGCAACCTCCATAACTGTAATAAATAAATCTGTTTTTAAAAATATATTACTCAGACTCTGTTCCTCTTTTATTCTGTTAGCACAAATAGACTGAAATAATTTTACACATTATAAACTAGCATCACAAATCAGTCTGTTTCTCTCATAGGTCAAAATTTCAAACATTAGATACTTAAGTTTTAAATATGCACAAGTTTTTCTTTCCCATTGTTTTAGTCAGCTTTTTTTCACTGCTGTGACTAAAAGATCTGACCAGGATAATTTTAGGAGGAAAGGTTTATTTGAGGGCTCACAGTTTCAGCGGTCCATAGAAGGCTGGCTCCATTCCTCAGTTCTTGAGGTGAGGCTGAACATCATGGTGGAGGAGTGTGGCAGAGGAAAGCAGTTCACATCATCAGGAAGCAGAGAGAGGGTCTCCAATCAACAGATATAAATGTATACCCAAAGCCACGGCCCAGTTCCCACCTCCTCCAACCACACCCTACCACTTCAGTTACCACTCAGTTAATCCCCTATCAGGGGATTAAATAACTGATTGGATTATGACTCTTACGACCCAATCATTTATCCTCTGAACCTTCTTTCATTGTCTCACACATGAGCTTTTGGGGGATATCTCATATCCAAGTCATAACAAACATGATTTTTAAAACTATGGGTTTAAATATTATCAGTATTATGTGTTACAACTTTTGAGGATTACCATACAATTAACCTGGGAAACAATCGGCATCCTAAACTAAGCCTATGAAGTTTCCCATCCAATGTACCAAGAGATTCCTGGGCTGGATGTACAAGAGATTCTTCCTCCAAACACCAGTGGGACACACTAAATTACTAATAGTAATCTGCTATTACTAACTCCAGAGCTTAGAAAAGGAAGGGTTTTGTTACCTGTTCTCTCAGGCTTACTTCATTCTTTCACTGTTACCACTAATGGAAGTCTTCTAACTCTGCTAGGATTATATTTAACTCTGTTAGTCAACTTTGGCTCTCAAGGGTCACAAATACCATCCTGTCATAATGCATATATCTCAAAGCTTTGACAGGATTTGTGGTCTCATTTTCTTGGGGAGAAATGAAGTATATATGTGAGCTGACTTGAGTTTCAGACCCTTTGTAGGTGATGGGAATGATTATTGAAGGAATCCAAGTAGGAACATGTATTGGGGAGAAAGGGATAGGATAGATGATTTTTAAATTTGCATATTAGTATTTTAGCAATAATTTACAGAAGGAGTTTTAGGAGGGTGCAAATTGCCTCTGAAGACAATTTGGTTAGGTGAAAGATGCTTCTAAACCTAGATGGGTGGCAATTTAAATGGCAAAAAAGGGATAGTTAACAAATTAGGAAGTAGTTTCTATAGGATTCAGTAGCTGGCACCATGAATTTTTCTAGAACATGAATGGCACTACAAAGTTGCCCCATTTGGAGACAAGAAAGCTGGCTTTCATGCCCTGGTCTCATGGGGAGTTGGGAGCTTCCCCAGACATCTATGGGTGAGGTGACTCCTATTGACCAAAGATAATTTTCTGGAGAAGAATGCAGCTGTGAATGTACAATACTCATAACAGCTGTGGGGTACATCTAGCCTGGTAAAAGATGAATCTTAACAGGTTTCAGCAATTTTTACTACAATAGTTGACAATAAAATGCAACTCTTCTGAATTTCCTGATAAGGGTTCTATTTCATCAGATAGGTTAGTAGCACTTTGATTTGATTACACTAACAAGAAGGATTGATCTAATCAGTCAGAGTTTTGAAGGTTAAATAGAAATTGGTGTTTTTTTAAGGGTTAGATTTTAAAAGATTCGATTTGTTTTATAGTCTATGGAAGCATTTTTCCCCTAAGGAAAACTTCAATTTAAGTCAGAGAGTAAACAATAAATGTCATAGGAGAAAGCTTTCTTGGTGGGGTTCCCTAGAGCCTAATAGAAGCAAAATCTGCTCAATGCTACTTCAGGTGGAATTATCACACCTTCATGGTACAGCTCTGCATCTCAATGCACAGCATGTGAGGCTTTCTGATTGCCTGTTTCACAAATGGTTATTGGAACCTTGTTTTGAAGTTTTGGAATCTATTTCCCAGATAGTTAGATGGCAATAAAATGTTGAATCCAAATACCTTATTTTTTATTTCTAGCTCTTTAGTGGAGATGAAGTCTTATCCAATACCTATACATTTTGCTTCATGAATAGAAAAAAATAATAATTCTGCTTTTGTATGTAGTGAAACTTTGACAATGAGAAAATATTTTTTTTTTATTCTGAATGTGGGGTGAGAAAACTCAAATTAATAGACCCAGGAATCACTATCACTATGCTTTTTAAAACCAAAAGAGAATAATTTTCTAAGAAGATTTCTTTTCTCTGTCTGTCTCTCTCTCTCTCTCTTTCTGACACAACAAACATTAGAGTATATATAATGTAAGGAAAAATGTAGCTCAGTTTGGGACCCCCGGTAGTTCCAGCCCCTATGACAGAACTGGTGCTCCGTATGCCGGGTCTCAGTTGCAGCTCAAGAATAGCTCCCAGAAATCCACAACGGACACAGGGCCTCACACAAGAGACTTTATTATGCAGAGGACTAGCACATCCGCTCCAGGGTTGAAAAGAAGGGAAAAGAAAAAGATGGCGTGGACGCTTCTCCCAGATATTGGAATCTCCCGGGTTGGAAGGAACCAATAGCGGAGGAAAATACTTGCAAGCTGACTGATGAACCAATAGCTAGCTAACATGTTCAGACTGACAAGCTAGGACTTAACGTGGGAAGCAGGAAATGGCTGTATCGTAGGCCGGAAATTCCTGGAATGTAAGAGGCGGGCAGAGCACAGATTGACAAGTGGTTGGAAGGCGAGGAAAATTGCTGCACCTGAAAGGGCGGGGGCTTTGTATTACATATAATATGTTAGATACTGGGCTGGGGCACTACAAAAACTCACAAGCCTAGTCTCTACCCAAATAGTTTGTGATCTAATGCAGAGACACATATAATTGGCAATTGCAGCTACACTAAAAGACTTTCAAAAAAGCTCTCCAGACTTTTTCTATTTTCCCATCTCTTCACAAAGAGATGTTCTTCCTTTGTACTCTCATACCCTAGGATACTATCTCCCTCAAGGCTTCTACGTTCCTTGTAGGATCCAAAGGGTCAGAAAGAATTAGATAGGGAAAATTAGTAAGAGAAGCAATATTTGAGGCAGATCTCTCATCTGGAGAACCAGATTTGAGGTAGATCTCTTGCATGGAGTACCAGATTTCAGAACCAGTCATCCCTTGTGTCCAGCGTGGGGTTGGTGCCCTTTAATCTTTGGCTTACCTGCATAGGAGCAAGAGTTGAGTCCTTTTTCCTAGAAACTTTAGTAACTGATCTGCAAGATCTTGTCAGGTATTTCCAGAATCTAGAAACAATATGTACCTGAGGCCCAGCCTTTAAAAATTCAGATTGAAATGCATTTAGGCTCAGTCTAAAGAACTCACCTCAAAATGGCTCTAAATCAAGAGCATAAACTAAAAACTCCTTTTAGAACTTTCTAACAATTTGTCATTTTCACCAGGGGTTTGTTTGATCTACATGCCCAGTATATATATTATTTTTTTTTTTTTAGTGATAAAGAGATTTTAGAGGAATACACATAAGCTCTGCATAACATTTTTCCTTCTACCAAGTACTTCAGAGAACGGTAATTTCCTGAGGAAAAGTAGACAATAAACTGTACTTAAGTCCTGTGGTTGTCTCAACCTCCAGGAGGAAGGGGAGATTTTCTCCATATTTTACCCCATAGTTGTGAAAAAATAGCTAACCATATACAAGTCCATTCTTTTTCTATTAATGTGAAATGCTTTATTTATTATTGAAAAATAATAACTATTGAATGGATCTGGAAGAGAATCCATTTCTAGATTTCCAACTTCAAAATAAGTTAATCTCTTGGTTTATTCTCATACCTGTAAACTCTTATGGTTATGAAATAAGGTTAAATCTTAGGTAGAACAAACCACCTCTATAATTCTCTCAGTCTTCTTGATTATTATACATTTGTTCATCCAGACGAACTCTTAAGTTTATTGAATGTTAACATATATATTAAGTATACTTTTTTAAAAAAATATTAAATTAACTACCTAGTGACACATCATACACTATCTGAATCTTATTGGATGAAAAAAAGTCACTGAATCCTCCTATTTTCTTTTTAAACTGACAGTTCATTTTAAAACAGAAATATTTGCTCTTTTCCTTATGATAGTAAGTTAGCACTGTTGAGTATGAAAACTTCATATTTCACTTTCAGAAGGCAAGGACAGACTATTACACTGTGAAAAAATTAATGTGCTCAGCTTCTTGGAGGAAGAATAATACTTCTGAAATGGGGTGGGGGGAGGAGAACCTTTATAAGTAAAATGAGAAATGCCTCAGAGGATCTTGCTTTTTCAAAGGAAACACCAGCTCCTTTTGTAAAGTGAAGACCAAAAGGTCTTTATTCTTGCTTAGAATACAATGATGACTTCCTTATAGCTTTCCTTCCAGATTTGATCCTCTTGCAGTCTTTTGTCTACATTGTTCCCGAAGTAATCTTTCTAAAAATGCAAATGTGGACATGCTGCTCTCCCACTTGACATCCTCATGTGGATGCCTATTCAGGACAACAGCTAAGATTTTTAGCTTGTTCTATACCCTCCAGCGACAGATTAAGACTCTGTGGGACCAGAAGCTTATGCAGTTGGAGAATGGGAGTCATTTTGAATGAGAAGAAGTACAAAATTTTCAATTCCAATTCAGTAATAGGGCCCTAGAAGGGGTCATGCAAATGAGCCTCCCTGAAACATAAATTTCACTAATCTCCTGGTATATCTGCCTCTATTAAAGAGTTATTTAATCATTGCAAATGAGTTCAAGTTCAATTAATAATGGTTAGGATAAAGTGACTATGCAACAAGCTGAAGTTGCTGATGGCCCAGAGATCTCTGTTTAGATTCAAGACTTAAGGTGGCTGCATATGGCCAGGATGATTCTCTCTATGAAGGGACAGATGTACTGAGCCTTTGTTAGAGTCACTATAATAAAGACAATATTAAGTCCATAGTTTTCCCTGTAGAGTAAGTGCTTCCACCCATTTGAAACTAGATGGATTTCAAATAGGTTCAAGTTTGAGCCTCAGATTGCTTAAATAAAATTGGTTAAATTAACTCCCTATAATTTAAGATTGCAACACTCAACTCAGGTAGCCACTAACTTCTTTCATTCTCTGGGTAAAATATTTATTCAACAGTCTTTCTGTACTGTGGAGCCACAATTCTTAGTAATATTTTACTAGTGGCTGATTATATTCTGTATCTCTTATTCCATTGTCTAACTTTGTAATCAACACAATTAAATCATGATAACTGGACCTATGACTAGCTTCCTCATACCAGGCAAGGGTTCTGGTTTCTACTCAGTTGAGACTGGAGAGGATTTAACTATAGAAACTGCTTCTCATACTCTGTCATCACTTTTCCTTCCCTACATAATCATTTTCTCTTCATTCTGTAAATTCTGGTCTTCCTTTTTGTTTTTGCTATAATCTCTTTTTAAAAATTATCATTTTTGTGTGTGTGTGTGATTTTTCTAAGGTTTTTAGGTTAGTCTGGTTCCTCCATGAAGCAGAGGCCAAAATGTGAATAGACATGTAAGAATTTCATTAAACTATACTTGGGATAGAAAATGGGGAAAGAATTGACCAAGACTTGGAAAGCAGTCAGATCCTGGTACAAGCTGGCAGCCTACATCTTCCATATATGCCATTCAAAATACGTAGGTTTGGAACATGTTTCCTCCAGAACCCAAATAAGGCTTCTGAATGTAGTACTTTCTATTTTACATATGTATTTATTTATTTTGTACAGGGGTTGCAAGATACAGAAATTTGTGTTTAACTTTGGAAGGGTTGTCCCAGGATCCCCCAAACTTCTGTGAAGTGCCTGGCACATGAATTCTTGTAGGGTTGGCCTTTCCTTCTCTAGAGTACATGTAGCATGGATGTAATGGATCAAGGTAACATTCTGTGAGATGTCTGGATCAATTGGGCTCTGTTGTGCCAAAGGACAAGACAGTTAATATAATCCTGAGGAAAAATTTAAATGACTATGATTGTCCACCCTGTGAATTCAAACTGTTTCTTATCCTCTTTTCTGATTCAGATTGAATAGAATACATTCACTAGATCATTTGTTACATGCTGTATATCTGAGGCCATATTAATTTATTCTATTTACCATACTGGGTCTGACCCAGCGGCTACAATCTAGGATGCTTCTTATTTGACTTTGTGATAGTCTACAGTCATTTCTTCCTGGATCCATATGATTTTGAAAGGGGCTGGAGCAGCAAATTAATTGAAATATGATAGGAAACACCATTCCTGCATCCTTCAGATATTTAGTGGGAACATACATTTTTACCAAGCCCTCTATGGGATACTGCATTATTTTAAAACTTACAATCTTTAGGGAACAGTTTCAGAGGTCTCTGGCTGTTTCTACTATCAGAATTCTTACTCCAAAGCCTGGGGACTCTGCCTGTCAAATGTATTCATTGGAATCATGCATACAGAGACTGTATTTTCATGGTACATGGTTGCTAAGGTGGGTCCCAGCTCCTTCTGCAGTCAGTGAGTTGAAGATGTGAAAATTTGTTGTGGTCTGAGAACCGAGCAAGTGATTATGACTTTGTTGAGCAACCCCTCTCAGCATTCTGCCCCTCCATTCTTGTCTTTATTTGGTTGTAGTGTTAAGCAGCACCCTTGTTAGCTGCACATCTCCTTTTGTCCTAAAGACTCTATGTCATGTCTACAACCCTCAGTAGGTCAAGCAGCCTTGGTTACTCACCCTGGCCCTAAACTTGCCTGTCATTAAGGTAATTATAGCCTCCTGGATCATGAAAAGTAAGTGCTGCCTCCTGGCCTCTTTTTCTTCAAGGCTGCATTATCTTCATGGATCTTGATCAGCCCAGATAGTGACTGCTTCTTGTGTCATTATACTTGCCTGTAGAGGAAGCCATCACAGAATTTCTAAGGGGTGCATTCCTGATATCCTTGATCAACTGTGTGTTCTCTGGGCCTTTTTGAGGAACACAATCTAGTGGGTCTTTCAGCCTTATGTCATATACCCGTTCCACATGCCCACTTTCCTCAGTCTCTTAACTCCTTCATATACCTTTTGTTAGAATACCTTGGATATTTCTATTTCACTATTGAGAATTGGCCAGGCTTCTAGGAACTACCTTAGCTATGAGCTATGAGTTTACCCATTGCACAGGATCCTTGTGAAGACATTAAATCTTGAGTCTTGGAAAAGTGCCTCCAAGTTCCTGAGGTCTTGCTTATTCATCTGTATACCCTGACCCCTCGACTATGCACTCCCAGGAGTGATTCCCTGACTCCTGCTTATATACTACCTTATGCATATAATTCATGGTCTCTTTTTCCTTCTTAGTTCTGCTGCCACTACTAGCTTCCTGGATTTTTACTCACCATAACACTATTCAACTCATATTTTAATTGCCTGTTTATTTCTATTTCAGTCTTCCTTGTTCTGCTACACCTGGCACATATGTGCTTAAGAGGCATTCGATTAACTGTTCTTACCTTAAGCTGACTTTGAGCACATAACTTATATGTGATAGTAAACATAAAAGTTCACATGGTTCAAATAGTATCATAAGAGCTAAGTTTCATTTATCTCTCCTCTGAATCAAATCCAGGTTGATGGAAAGTAGGAGTAATCCAAATAAATTACAGGGAGTTGTTTCAGGATTCTTTCTATTTCTGAGGTGGTTGATTAGCATTTCAACTACAGTCTGATATAGAATTCCAAAAATAATAAACCCAAAGTTGTCTCCTAAAATGGCCTTTCTGAAATGGGAATTGGGGCGTTGAATTCTTATTCAAAAGCAATTAAATGGCCTTCAATAGGTAGCTAATGGTTTCATAAAGGCTTCCTCAGTGTATTCAAGAGCAGTGTGCTCATCGCTAGAAGAGTGGGAAGAATGATAGCACTTTGTCCTGAAGGACAGTCAGAACAGATTTTTAGCCTTTTACTAGTTATATCTCCCTTTTAAAAATCTTAACACATAAATGGACATTGGATAATAAAATGGATTAAAGTATTTAATTTCTATCTGCCTAGTGGTTAAAATGCGAAGTAACAGAAGAAACAAAGGGAAATGAATGGGACCAACCCATAATGTCTTATGACTGTGTGTCAAATTACCCTAGAGTTTATTTAATCTCTATGTGATTTATATTTGAAGAGCTAGCTAATTTGTGATATTGTTTGGAGAACTCAGAGGTATCAGAGTGAAACCAGTTTTTCCAAAGTAAAATTAGTTGGGAAGATAAGAAAATCCACCATTTAAAATAAATTGGCTCAGGGACTAGCTAAAACTCAGTACAAAGCTATATCACAAATGAAATCCTTATTGGAAAGTAAGCTTTGACTTATCAGTAAGAATAAAATCCTCATGTTAAGTCTCAGGAAGCAATAGATATCAGTAATTTACAATTTTGTTTTTTCTTGTGACAATTTGTGTAACTTGATAATTTCAGAAATTTACAGAATTTAAAAAAGAAAACAAAGATACATACAAATTTGAAGAACAGCTTTGTTACCAATTCATACTTTTTTATCATTGATTTAATAAAGCAACAAGTTTACCTTGAACTCTACAGAATCTAATTATTGGACTTGGGGTTTCTTTCTTGAAGATTGGTAGGATTATATCTTTCTCTTTCTTGAATTCCCCCTGTATTTGTGGTTGGGTTAGAGTAGAGCAAAGTGGTCTGCCTTCTCAGGATCTCCCTAACTCCCTTCTAGCAGGCCTGCTCAAAGAGAGGATGTACATGCGGAGCTGGGGCATATCTCTTTATGGCTTTGGCACAAAAACTCTACTGAATTCAAAGCTTAAAATACTACTGAAAAGTGCTACAAATCCAGAAAGATCAGGTTGAGCAGATGCATCCTTATTAGAGACCATGTCTAAGTGTTAAGGAGATAGGGGAAGCAGGACAGCCATATGTGATTTCAGATAAATCTACAAAAATAAAGAGAAAATTCATTTTGTTTGAGAAATCCTTGAGTTTATCTCTATCTTAAGTGAACATAAGCATTCAGTGTATATTCAAAAATACATGTATTTGCTGATATCTCTATGTCATCAGTAGTTTCTGACTATAATCAGGGTAATTAGCTAAGAAGTAAGCTTTTTAGGTACCAAAACATTTGATGGTCCTATTTATCAATTGCTATCTATCACCTTAAACACGTTGGTGTAAGTGATCCTCATCTATTGAAACCTGCTTTACCCCATAATAACTGTGCTGGGACTCTGCAGATCCCAACCCCCAAAGAAATATGCTTCGATTTACTGTGTTTGGATTGTTAGCCTGTAAATGTATATGTTTAAAGTTTCTGCAGTTGAATTTGAAATGCAGCTAGGAGTTATATCATTCTCCAAGGAAAGTTACTGCTTCTATCCGGCATTTTGTTGCTATGGATAAGAAATCAGAACTGCCTTCTTGTTCACAAACACTGCTTGTCAGATTAACTACACTGCCCTGTGACATTTTACAATGTGAATTTTCTTCATTCCATCCATCTTGAGCTTCAACTTCCTATTAATTCTTTCTTTACAGTAAATATTTTTCTTCTTTATGAAGAAGAATTGAAACCAAAATTAAGCAGTTCTGCCTTCTTTTACTGGATGATTTTTTAAAATGTCTTTTTCTTCAGGCAGTAGAGTCTATGCTGTCTTAACTGTTGCCTTCTTTTGCAAACCTTGTTTGAGCTTCCTTCAGGTCTTTGATTTTTATTATAGCTGATTACTTAAACTGTAGCCTGAACTATTTAATTTATCTGAGTGTTTCTAGTTGGGGCTATAGCTCAGTGATGGAGCACTTGCCTAGCATGTGGTAGGCCTGGAAGTTCCATTCCCACAATAACAAAAACAAAACAAAACCTAAATATTATTTTTTGTCTTTCTTCTGTTGCCTCGTAAGTGATTCAGGTGCCAGAGTTAGTTGGAGCCTCCCATAAGGCCTGAACTGTCTTTCACAAAAATAGAGTATCCTGCATTTGAATGCTCTGAATATTTTGAAATAAACCTTCTTAATATCTGGCACATTTTCCACAATGTGCTTGATGTTCTTTTCCTAGGTTATAATAGATTTTGAGGTGTTTTCACATTCTCCCAAAGTTTCTATTACTTCTACTTCAAAAGGCACTAATTTATGGTCAGAGTGAAATTAATTCAAGAGGAACATATGCATTCTTCCAAAAGAGTAGCTTCTTAAAAAATCCTGCTTCATCCTTTTCAGAGTGATTTGTCAGGCAAATCAAGAATTTTAAAGTATATTATTTTTCTCAATATTCCCTCTATACAAAACATTCCTATATCAAAGTCAATTCAGGCAAAGTTTTATGTAAATAGAATTTTTCTATTAGTTTCTACAATGGAAAAATAATTGGAATCAACTAGCATGTCCAGTGGTACATAGTTAATATTCCATTGTATATATGGGTGCTTATTTAAGCAACATTGAAAGAGATGTTTTAAGATATGTAATGACATGGAAAAATACTCATGCAATCAAAAAATAGGTCTGAAAATTGTGTAAACAGCATAATATCAGTGTTCTAAAAATATAAGCATACCAAAAAATCAGATTGATCATTATGTTAACAATAGTTACTCTGATTATTGCATCGTGTTTCTTTTTAAATTTTCCAAATGCCCTATAACTATATAATACTTTAAAATAAGGAAAATTTGTTAGATCATTTTTATTGTATATATACTTATGTCTGAGGATATCTACTTAGTTGGATTTCTCTTTCAATTTCACACCTTGTACTAGAATCTGTTTGATCATCATTTTATTAAGTATAATGCAGAGGACAGAGGAAGTAGTTGCTTGTTAAGTAATTGTTCTGATTCTCCTTCATAACAGCTACTTATTGTTTTAATACTTACTATGTCCAAGGCACAGTTCCACGGGTGTGGAATACACAGTGTTTTATGTATCAGATTTAGGTACTACCTCCCTTAAGCCATAAAAGAAATACGGTGTTTTATAGATGAGGACACTGAGGCTCAGATTGTCATAGGTCACATCGCTGATATGTGGTGGGCTATATTTGAACCAAGGTTTCTAATGACAAAGCCATACATTTTCACTGTGAAGCAAACACTCTCATACTTCTTCTATAGTACTTAAATAATGTAGGATCCCATAACAAAATCATTTGTATACACAATAAAACCTCTTCATTCCCTGGCCCTTCAGTGAGGTCTATTTTCTTTATGAAATTTTACTTTTAATTTTGAGATAATTATAGATTCACATGCAGTTGTAAGAAATATTTCAGAGAGAATCAGTGTACCCCTTTATCACTGTACCCCAAAGGTAATATCTTACAAAACTGGTACAAAACATCACTAGGATATTGACATCAACATAGTCAAGAAATAAAATATTGCCATCATCACAAAGGTCCCTCTTGTTGACCTTCTGTAGCCACATCCACTTTCCTCAACACCCCATTTAACTCCTAGCATAGTAAATTGCTCTCTATTTGTATAATTTGTCGTTTAAAGAGTGTTATATAAAGAGAATCATACAGCATGTAGCTTTATGGGATTGGCTTTTAAAACTCAACAAAATTCTCTGAGATTCATCCAGATTGCCATATGTGGTAATAGTCAGTTCCTTTTATTGCTGAGATGTATTCTGTGGTAAAGGAGCACCACAGTTTATTTAACTGTTCATCCATTGAAGGATATCTCAGTTTCCAGTTTTCATCTCTCATTAATGTAGCTGCTGTGAACATTATTGTATAGGTTTCTGTGTGACTAAAGGTTATCATTTTTCCGGGATAAATGCTCAGGGATATGATTGCTGAGTTACATGGTAGTTACATGTCCCATTTTGGGAAAAACCCACCAACTATTTTCAGGGGTGGCTGTACGCCTCACATCAGCAATGCACAAGTGATTCAGTTTCTTCACATTCTCACCTGAGTTTGATGTTTTCATTATTTTTTAGTGTAGTCATTTTCATTGGTGTGTAGTAATCTCTCATAGTGGTCTTAATTTCCATTTCCCTGGTACCCAGTAATGTCGAACTTCTTTTTGTGGGCTTGTTATCTACATATTCTCTTGGATGCATGTCTCTTCATGCCTTTTGCCCATTATCTTATCATATTCTTTACTCTTTAACTTTTGAGATTTGATATTCAAGATACTAGTCCTTTGCTGGTGTTATGGTTTAAATGTTAGGTGTTCCCCAAAAGTTCATGTATGAAATAATGAAAGAAGGCTTAGAGGTGAAATGTTTGGGTTATTAGAGCCTTAACCCAATCAGTGCATTAATTTCCTGAGAGGGATTAACTGAGTGAAAGCTGCAGGCTATAGGGTGTGGCTGGTAGGGTATGGTGGGTCATTGGGGGTGTGCCTTTGGGGTGAGCTAAGCTTAATCTCTGCTTCCTGAAGTGATATCTTGAACTGTTTCTCTCCACCACACTGTTCCACCATGATGTCCTGCCTCACTTCAAGCCCTGAGGAATGGAGTACAGTAGGCCATCTATGGACCAAGACCTCTGAAACCATGAGCTCCAAATAAAATTTTCCTCTAAATGTTGGATCTTTTAGTCACAGCAGTGAAAAAGCTGACTAAAACAGTCAGATACTTGGTTTACAAATATTTTCTTTCATCTGTAGATTGTATATTCATTCTCTTAATGTTTTAAATTTTGATGAAGCCCAATTTATAATTTTATTCTGTGGATCACACTTTTAATATTAAATTCTAAGAACTTTTTGCTTCATCCTAGTTCCTGAAGATTTCCTAATTTCTGTCTAAAAGTTTTTCTGTTTTACATTTTATACAGTCACACATCATTTAATGATAAGGATAGATTCTGAGAAATGTGTTTTTAGGCAATTTTATCATTGTGCAAAGATCATAATGTATACTTACACAAACCTCTGTACAACTAGGTTATACGGTATAGCCAGTTGCTTCTAGGCTATAAATCTGTGTACCATGTTACTGTACTGAATACCACAGGCTGATGTAACACAATGATAAGTATTTGTGTATCTAAACATACAAAAGCACAGGAAAAATATTGCATAAAAGATTTAAAACAGTACTTATCAGAATGGAACTTGGCAGACTGAAGTTACCCTGAGAGTCAGTGAGTGAGTGGTGAGTAAATGTGAAGGCCCATGACATCACTGCACACCACTTTAGATTTCCTAAACTTTGTGCACTGAAGCTACACACACGAAAATTCTTCAGTAATAAATTAACCTTAGCATACTATAATTATTTTATTTAATAACCTTTTAATTTTTAACTTTTTGACTCTTTTAATAATAGCTTAAAATATACATTGTATAGGTATATAGAATATTCTAATTTTCTTATTCTATAAGCTTTTTCTACTTTTTAAATTTTTCTTTTCTTCTTTTTGCTTTTAAAACTTTTTTTTTTTTTGGTTAAAAACTAATACAAAAACAAGTATTAGCCCAGGCCTTCACAGAGTTGGGATCGTCAATATCACTATTTTCCACCTCCACCTCTTGTCCCATTGTAAGGTCTTCAGGGGCAATAACATGCATGGAGCTGCCATCGCCTATAAAAATGGTACCTTCTCCTGGAATCCCTCCTCAAGGACCTGCTAAGGCTGTTTTATGTTAACTTTTAAAAAATACTCTAAAATAAAGATAGAAAGTATAGTAAAGACATAAACCAGGAAGATAGCTGTTTATTATCAAGTATTATGTACTATATATTTTGTATTAGCTATACTTTTACAGGACTGATAACAGAGCAGATTTGTTTATACCAGTGTTACTGCAAACACATGAGTAATGCATTGAGCTATGACATTATAATGGTTATGATGTCACTTAGGCAATAGGAATCTTTCAGATCCATTATAATATTCGATTAACCATTACATATGCACTCTATCATTCACCAGAACATTATTACGCAGCTACTGACTGTATTTAAGTCATGGCTCATTATTACGCAGCTTTGACTGTATTTAAGTCCAGGCTCATCTTGAATATTTCCTGCCTAGTGCTAGAATCAGATTTTACAATGGTTGCATTTATCGAACAATGGTATTGGAAACCAAGACCTGGATGCTAGGTATGCTTGTTGTTACTAACTTATCATTGCTTTAAGTCTCTCTCAGACAACAGAGTAAGGAGATATGTGTTATACTAAAGCATGTACTAAAGTTGCATTTACACATCTATAAATAGCTTCAAATGCAAACATCTACATCTATATTAATAAATGAATTCATATTGATATCTCCAACTATATTGTCACATGGATCATTCTAGTATCTTCTCTTTGATTACTTGCAAATTTCCAATGACAAGAAACCTGGCTCCAGTTACTCACCATCTTTATTCAATTATTTGATTCCAGTGGTATAGTGGTATCAGAATTGTTAACCTGTACACTGGTGGAAATCAATTTTATCAACTAAAGTAGTTTTTATGTCCAGTTTCTTTTAATTTAGCATCAAGATTCCATTCATTTCCAAAGTTACTTAGGTTATTCCTGTTCCCCATCTTCTTTAGAGAAGTTGTTCCATATATTTCTAATACAATTAGATTGTTTTATCACAGTCTGCATTTCATCCTTGAATTTCAGCTCATATAAATATTTTTTTTAATTTGCAAACATTATATTCTTTGTGCTATAAGTCTGTGTGTTTTGATAAATGCACTGCCATGTATCCACATTTGCAATTATACAGGATGTCTGCCTTTAAAAAAAACCCTCAGTGTTCACTATTCAACCCACTGTGTTCCCTTGGTAGCCACTAATCTTTTTGTGGTTTTCATAGTTTTATCTTTTCCACAGTGTCATATAACTGGCATCATACAGCATATAGCCTTTTAAGATTCACTTCTTCCATTTTGTAGGATGCATTTAAGATTCATCTATATCTTTGTGTGGTTTGAAAGTTCATTTCTTTTTTTTCATTGATTAATATTCCATTGAGTGGTTATGCCACAGTTTGGTTACCCAATAACTCATTGAGGGAAATCTTGGTTGCTTTTTAGTTTTTGGCAACTATGAATAAAGCTGATATAGACAGTCACATGGATTTTTGTGTAAACATAAATTTGTAAATCAGTTGGATAAATATCTACAAGCATGACTGTTGGAATTATAAGACTATGTTTAACTTTTCTTAGAAATTGTCAAACTGTCTTTCAAAATGACTATACATTTTTGCAGTCCCACCAGCAATGAATGAGAGTTCCATTTGCTCCATATCCTCACTAGCAGTTGGTATTGTTTATTTATTATTTATTTATTTATTTATTATTTCTCTCTCTCCCTCTCTCTCTTTCACTGTTACAATTTATTTATAGTAGTTATGTTTTAATTCTTTAAAGGGTACTGGAAGACAGTTTCTTTTCTTTTTTTTTTTTTTTGATTTGTTTTTTGACAATGCAGGAGAAGTAAAGGCAAAGATACTATTTCAGCTATTTATGACCAGTCACTTGGCCTCCTCCTCACAGAATGAGGATTGGCCTTACAGCTACAATTTGCTTCAAGACACACAAGAATCTATGTCTGTAAATATTCCCTTTAATTCATAGTTCTTAGCCCCCTAAGGGTCAATACCCCCTTACAACAAATGTTTGTAATCCCCTCTTTTCTATGCCAAAATAAAATTTATCAATAATGTAACCTAATTATACAATTTTTAAAAAATCAACATAATGTCCTATTACTAAAGGATAAATTTTTTAAATTTGAAGCAAATTTTATATTCCAATATGTAATTGTTCAGACTTTACTACATTAAAAGACAATGAAGTGGTTAGATATCAGGTACTTCTTTATGAACAAATAGATTTGAAAATTTAAAGTTGTTCTATACAAGACAATCAGAGAAACCGAAGCAGTATTATCTTAGTCTAAATGGGCTGCTGCTATAACAAAACTATCATAGATTGGGTGGCTTAAACAAACATTTATTTCTCATAGTATGGAGGCTGGAAATCTCAAACCAGATTTCTAGCATGGTTGGGTTCTGTTAGGGATCCCTTTCAGGTATCTGATTTTACAGAATACCAACTTCTCTTTGTATCCTAATGACTAGAAGAGGGTAGAGAGGTCCTTGGAATTTCTTTTACAAGAGCACTGACCCCATTCATGAGGATTCCACTGTCATGACCTAAATTATCTCTCAAAGACCTTACGTTCTAGTACCATCACATTGGAAGTCAGAATTCTAACGTATAATTTTTTGGGGAGGGGACACAAACATTTAGTCTATTGCAAGTGGTATGTATAGACACTAGAATAAAATTTAATATTACTCTCATGTTTAAGAAATAGGGTTTATTTGTGCAAGCAAGTATAGCCAACATGGTTTCAGCACCATTCTGAAAACACAAATAACCGAACAGAGGCAGACCTCAGACAGATCAGCAAGCTCTCCTGTAATCTGCAGTAGAGACAATCAGGCACTAGCGGGGGGTTCATTTTTTGGGTAGGAAAATGGCTGCTGGTTACAGAGGGACTCTGGGTTTTATAGTTTACAATGAGAGTGGTTTAGTTATTAGAGACTGAAGCAGGATATATTGGTTTGAACAGTCAGGAAAAAAGTTGTAAAAAGTCCAGAACTCATCATCACTGGGAAAAGCTCAGAACTTGGTGTTCACTGCGTATCTTCTTTCTCTGGGATTCATTATTTCCCAAAGCTTCACTATTTGCTTTCCTCCTTCTAGGACTCATCAGCAATGGAAAAGGGTAAAAGTCCAGGGCCCAGTGTTGCAGTATCCACCTCATCCCTTGAGGACCTGTTGTGTTTGGGAAAGGATGAACATTTGCGTTTGGTGGAGATACTGGGGATGAACCCAGGAAGGGAAGAAAGTTTGCTTTCTTTCCCTCAGGGTCCATTATTACTGGGAAAGGATTTACTGGGAGAGGTTTTATTGATTGCCTTCCTCCTCCCTTTTCCTCTGGGTCACACAGTTCTCTGGGAGTTGTCAGTTACCTGTCCTGGGGGTTGTCGTTTTCCATATCCTTCAATTTGTAAGCAGTAAGAGGGAATAATCCCAACTGAAGTCAGGAATAACATACAAAGACATATAGATGATTGAAGTGGAAATAATGAGCATGCATGATTCTTGCAATCAGCTCAGTATCGTCAATATGGTGTTAAATTTTCTTACATTGTAAGGTACAATAGTGGCAAAGTGTCTTACCTCCTATTTTGAAATCACATCACATGTTTGGGCATATGTTCAATCTCAGCTAAAACAGCAAAGAAAGCTACATTCTTTAATGGATAACAGGAACTATAAAATGGATTGGAAAGATGATAAAAATAAATGGCTTTAGAGAAATTGTGTGATAGTATTGGAGTTAGAGCTGAAAATAAGCAACTCCAAAAATTATTTTTAATTCTATTTCACAACTTAAGTTTTTATCCTTGTACAAAAAAAAAAATAAGATGGTAAGAATGTGAAAATTTAAAAACATTTTTGTAGTAAAATTTAGTGAGAGGCCATATGTTCTGTTAATTTAATATTTGGCATTAAGTCACCTAAAAGGAGTCCCAAATTTATTATATATTTGTAATATGTGTTGTACTTGCACATCTAGGGCTGGGAATGTAGCTCAGTGGTAGAGTTTGCTTAGCATACTTGAGGCCCTGGATTCAATTCCCAGTATCTCCCTCCCCCTGCCACACACACACACACACACACACACACACACATAAAACAACCTGTAATTGCACATCTACACAAAAACTCTTTTTAAACAAATATGCACTTGGAAATGCTTTATTACATTGAGTAGGCAGGAAGCAGAAAATAAGAAAATTATTGAATAATTTCAAAAAAGTGTCTTCATCCCATTTAAGCCTCTCTTGAAATAGCATCCTTCTCTTAAATTACATTGACTTTTTGCATAAGTATATGTAATTTTTCAGCATTTTATCTACTAGAATATTATTGGTTTGTTCTTATAGTGGGTTTGATATTATGGGACATTAAAAAATTGTCCAAGAGGATATTACCTGTATATTTTCTGATATCTTAGCAAACTTGGCTCCTGCTTACTGAGTGCCTGAGCTTCTATGTCTCTAAACATCAATGAAAAATCTGCTCCCAGTTTCCAAGAGGTCCCCTATAATTCATAGCACCTGAGTTGATGAGAACCACTCAACCTAAATCTATGGTTCTTGACCTTTGTGAGGAATATCTTAAGTTGCAGCTCTTTGCGTCTCTAGAAGAAGGTATGCACAAATAGTTTCTGTAATGATTTTCTGGTGGCAGGAGAGGACATGTTTTTTGAAAGATGGGTGTGAAAAATTATCCTTTAGGGGGAAACCAGCTGTTAGCAAAGACAATAATAGGAAAGCTAGGTCAAAAACTAATTGTGCTCTTGTGTTCCTGTTGTTCTAGTCCACAAAGCTGGCTCACAATAAGCAAACCAAGAAGAAGAAGAAACTAATATGTAAGCATATATCATGTGCCAAGGATTCTATTGATGCTGCCAACCGTAGTCTTCATAAAAGGTCTTTGAGGAGGTTGCACTGTTCTCACTTAATCGTCATTTAATACGAGAGGAAATTGGTATTCTGAGAAATTATGTAATTTTTGTCACCTCATTTAGAAAACAAAATTCAAAAAAAAAAAGGACAAGGAGAAAATTGAATGTTCAAAGTACAGCATATTGAAATTAACCATAATATTGAATGGTCAAAAAAGGTGAAGAATATTAATATGTTTGGGGGAAAATGGAAGACATCTGTGCAAAGGTTGGTTCAGGCGTTCTGAACTACTAACTGAATGTAAGGTCTTTTGTCAAAGTTGTACAAATATTCAACTATTCGACTTTGCTCTCTGTGAGTAGGAAAAAAACATACCAGCTAAGGTTCAGGATTTCTGATTCAGGTCTAGATGACCTCCGTTAAAAAATGAGATCCATGTTTTTGCAATAACTAAATGTTTCGATTTGAAGATAGAAAAAGTTCCCCATAGCTCAGATTAAAGATTCAGTGCAAGCCAAATGAATTACTTTCTGAGAGATTATGGAAATAATCCTCTAAGTATTTATACCACACCTGAGAAGATCTGTATTTTAATCAGTGGGTCTAGTGTTTTAATTCTGTAATCATGAAGGCAGTGGAACATGCTGGAACACGCTCCTACCAGGTTCACAGTTAAGCTTTAGAAAGTTTTGCCATCTGTTAGTTAAATCATTGATAGTTTAAAATCAACCACAATGAGAATATTTACATCACAGAAATTGGCAAATTTTACACATAAAGTCCCTACTCCTCCCATACAGAACAATTGTTAAATATTTATTAGCATACTACAGCTTAATGGTTATAAAATGACTCTACTTTGGTCACTGCATTTACTTGTGCTCAAGGAATCCTGGATTTCTCAGGGTTTCTTTCAATGGCTTAAAATATTTGGCCATATGACACGACTAAAAAAAATTATTTGCTTCCTAGCCATAACTCATTTTTGGTTGTGATGAGGAAAAAAAATAGTTACTTATTTTTGGGGAGATCTCTAGTACAGATGGTGCTGCTAATCAATTTGTGGCTCATTATCATTAAGGTTTTTATTATTTTCATTTATCCTCATTCTTTACTCCCATTGCCCTCTGCTGACATTGGCAAACATTCTAATTGATTTAATGTTAATCCTTCTGTATATGTTTTTGCAAAATGTATCCTATTCCACATGTATCTATTAACTTGCAGAAATAGTGTATCTCATTCGATTTCAGACCTTTTACACCCATGACTAGTTTCAAGGATTCTTAAATTGACTATTTTGTGACCAATTGCACTCTGCAAAGACTGTTAGTCAATTTTCCCATCAGCCATTCTGGAGAGTTCGAGCATTTCCACATTCTTATCAACCTTTAACAATGATCTAGTTTCCTATTTCCATGATAATAGGTGCAAAGTGATCTTTTCTTAATTTACATTTTTCTGATTCCTAATGAGTTTGGGCATCATTTTACATTCTTGCTAGCCTTTTGGGTTTTCTCTTCTATAAATAACCTGCAGATATATACTTGGTACATTCCGCACCCCCCACCCGCCCCCCGCCCGAAGTTCCTCTTTATTGTATATTTTAAATATTAATTTCTGGTCAATTTCCCATTCTACAAGATCTTACAGAAACAAATTTAAGTACCTTTAATATCCAGTACCTAAATCTATAAGCCCATAATTGTGTAATTTTGGTGATTCTGTAATCAAAAGAAAACTGCACCCATTGCCTCTTGTTCACTTTCCCCATTGGTTCTTTTATAAGTCAGGAAGATTAGATTATGTTGCGGTACCATGCATCCCCCAGATCTTTGTTCTTTAAAATAGGCTGTATGTCTGAATGAGAAATGAACATGTCAACCGTGGGTCAACAGAGAAGTTGTGCTTGTCACAGTCACTCAGGGACTGATGAATCAGCTCTCGCCTTAAGCATTGCTGGCTGCTGAGATGAAGGGAAGAAAGAACTCTGGGGGTGCTAGCACCAACAATTACATGGTTGGCCTGGAAGTGAAATTGTTTTACCCACACCTCTTTGACCAGGAGTGGTAGCGAAATCTTACCCATTTCCAAGAAGGCCAGGAAGCACAGTTCTTGCCCTTTACTAAGAAAACAGACAGATGCAAATGATCAAGAAAAAGCACTAATATCTGCCTTTCAGGGCACCAAATATTCAAGTCACTGCTTGCCTTCTTGCAAATAAAGCATATTCACTATTCCTTGATAAATACAATCCCAGAGTCACTTCTAATAAGTACATCAGACTCAGAGCCCCAGTATCTCTGAGTGATGAATAGAATTCTTTATATTAGAATCAGGTATGATTCTTCATTATCTAGAAAACTATGAACAAAGATGATGAATTATTAACCTCTCATACATAGATGGAATAAGAAAAGGACAATTGTATACATAGATGGAATACATAGATGGAATAAGAAAAGGACAATTGTAATAGTCCATTTTGTTCACATGGGAAAGGATGGGACACAGGGTCAGTGGGATGCAGCAATTCTAAGATCAACCTGGGAATATGTTGTGAGGGATCCTTTATGCTAAGGTTGGGGATGTTTCTAACTAGGGCTCAGTGCTACTCCCCGGGAGGGATTTCCTGCTCTCCTGTTTCCCAATGTCTTCGACTTCACCCCTGGGTAGTTACTTCCTTTTTCATAATCTTCCTAGGATATATCTCAGGGAAGAAATGGTGATTCATCTTTTTTAGGGACTGAGACATTTTCTTGTGCTTTAGGGCCCAAGTGTTATTTTAGTTTCAAACAGTCACCAAATTTTGATCTTAACCTGTGGTTCTTTAGACTGTAACTACATGGGATTGGGTTCTCACCTGTTTTGAGTCTTAGCAACAGCATTTGTCAATGGATATGGGCACAAAATTTTCAAGATTGGGTTACTTCTAATTAAGTATCCTGCTTGAGCATATAGTGTTTTGGTGGGAAAATCATAACCCTTTTAAAATTTTCTCTAAGCCATATTGTCCCCTTGAAAGGATGTAATGAGTTCTGTAACCTTAAGGGGTTCTGTGTTTTAAGATAACTGACAATTTAGAAGTTTTAATCCTGAGCCATGCTTTTGATTTGGTTCTTGCTATAAAGCTAAATTCTCACAAGGCTTCTTGCTCAAAAGCCTCCTCATTTTAATCTTTTACCAGTTGGAATGAGAAGCAATGCCTCTCCTAAACCAACATGTCTCAGACTTTCTGGACTCTCTCTTCTCCATTTGACTCTTACTTGCAAACCAGCCAACTCTTTCTTGAAGTAATTGATTTCTTTTTGCTGACATATGTAGCCAGTGGTAACAAATACTCTCTTTTTCATTCTCACAAATGCAAGTTTATCAAGCATATACGTTATCTCCCTTCTGAGGTATCATAATTGTGACAATTTTACCAAATGTTTCACCTTTAAATAACATGAATTGTTATTCTTCTAACCTCCAAAATTTATTTTCTTGACACCTAGCCCCCAGGCCAATATCAATCAACTTGGAATTTTAATTATGGTAATACCCTTATTTCTGAGTACTTACTTCTAGCATGATCCAGGCATTTGCCTCTTCAAGATGGGTGATTAGGGCAGCAGGTAACTGAGGTCTTCCTGGTTACTGGACTATCTTTTTCTGTGTCACTGAGTTAGAAGGAAAAGACAATTAGTTGATTTATTTTCTTTTAAAGCCAGAGATTTCTAAGTCTTTACCCAAATATAAAATATTAAAATAACATTGAATGAATAGTAAAATCAAAATCATTACTATCTAAATCTAATATAGTAGTAACTCTTCTCCTTCTTGGCAAAATTGTGACAATTTTGAGAAAATGATTTTCTTCCTTGCCAGACCCTTTCATAATTGTATAAAGAATAAATGGGCTGACAGGACAAAGAGTTGGGACTATTTTTTCTTCTAGTTGGTGCAGGGTCTCTGGTCTAATACCAAGGTCCCTGAGCCACTTCGAGTTGAGATTTGTGCAGGATGAGATAAAAGGGTTCAATTTCAATCTATTACATATGGATTTCCAGTTTTCCCAGCACCATTTATTGAAGAGGCTGTCTTTTGTCCAATGTATGTTTATGGTGTCTTTGTCTCGTATGAGATAGCTGTATTCATGAAGATTTGTCTCTGTATCTTCTATTCTGTTCCATTGGTCTACATGTCTATTTTGGTGCCAATATCATGCTGTTTTTGTTACTATCACTCTGTAGTATAATTTAAGGTCTGGTACTGTGATGCCTCCTGCCTTACTTTTCTTGTTGAGGATTTCTTTGGCTATTCTAGGCCTCATTCTTCCTAGTGAATTTAATGACTGCTTTTTCTATTTCTATGGAGAATGTCATTGGAATTTTAATAGTAATTGCATTAAATCTGTATAGTGCTTTCGGTAGTATGCCCATTTGACAATATTAATTCTGCCTATCCAAGAACATAGGATGTCTTTCCATTTTCTTAGAGCTTCTTCAGTTTCTCTTTTTAGTGTTCCATAGTTTTCATTGTAGAGATCTTTCAACTTTTTTTTTTTTTAGATTGATTCCCAAGTATTTTGTCTTTTTTTTGAGGCTATTGTGAATGGAGCAGTTTTCCTGATTTCTCTTTCAACTGATTTGTCATTGGTGTATAGGAATGCAATTGATTTATGGGTGTTAGTTTTACATCCTGCTACTTTGCTGAATTCATTCATGAGTTCAAGAAGCTTTTTGGTGGAGTTGGAGTTTTTCTGGGTCTTCTAAATATAGAATCAAGTTGTCAGCAAATAGGGATAGTTTGAGCTCTTCTTTTCCTATTTGTGTCCCTTTAATTTCTTTCTTTTGTCTAATTACTCTGGCTAGAGTTTCAAGGACTATGTTGAATAGGAGTGGTGAAAGAGAGCATCCCTGTTTTGTTCCAGTTTTTAGAGGGAATGCTTTCAAATTTTCTCCATTTAGAATGATGTTGGACTTGGGTTTAGCACATATATAGCTTTTACAATATTGAGGTATGTTCCTACTATTCCTAGTTTTTCTACTGTTTCAAGTATGAATGGATGCTGAATTTTGTCAAATGCTTGTTTTGCATCTATCGAGATGATCATGTGGTTCTTGTCTTTAAGTCTATTAATGTGATGAATTACATTTATTGATTTCTGTATGCTGAACTAATCTTGTATCCCTGGAATGAACCCCACTTGATCATGGTGCACTATCTTTTTAATATGTTTTTATATGCAATTTGCCAGGATTTTATTAAGAATGTTTGCATCTATGTTTTGAGGGATATTGATCTGAAGTTTTCTTTCCCGTGTGTGTCTTTGTCTGGTTTTGGTATCAGGGTGATACTAGCTTCATAGAATGAGTTTGGAAGCGTTCCCTCAAGAATTGATAAGTGGGATGGCATTATACTAAAAAGCTTCTTCACAGAAAACCATCAAGAACATGAACAGAGAGCCTACAGAATGTGAGAAAATCATTACCACCTGTACCTCAGACAGAGCATTAATCTCCAGGATATATAAAGAACTCAAAAACTTAACACTAAAAAAGAAACAAATAACCCAATCAATAAATGGGCAAAGGAACTGAACAAGTACTTCACAGAAGAAGAAATATGGTTAAAAATATATGAAAAAATGTTCAACATCTTTAGCAATTAGAGAAATGCAAATTAAAACTACATTTAGAATCCATCTCACTCCAGTCAAAATGACATTTTTCAGACTACAATTAAAAATAAATGTTGGCAAGGATGTAGGGAAAGAGGTTCTCTCTGACATTGCTGGTGGGACTGAAAAAGCAGTACAGAGATTCCTCAGAAAACTTGGAATGGAACCACGACTTGACCCAGTTATCCCACTCCTTGGTTTATACCCAAAGGACTTGAAATCAGCATACTATAGTGATGCAGTCACATCAATGTTTATAACAGCTCAATTCACAATAGCCAAGCTATGGAACCAACCTAGGTGCCCTTCAATAGATGAATGGATGAAGAAAATGTGGTATATGTGTGTACAACGGAATATTACTCAGTCATAAAGAATGATATTACATTTGCCGGTAAATGGATGGAACTGGAGAATATTATGCTAAGGGGAATAATCCAATCCCCAAACCCAAAAGCCAAATGTTCTCTCTGATATGTGAATGCTAACCCATAACAAGGGAGGGTAGAGAGGGGAAGCATAGAAGTTCATTGGATTAGATAAAGGGGAATGAACAGAAGGGAGGTGGGATGGGAATTTGAAAGACAGTAGAATGAATCAGACATAACTTCCCTAAGTTCATATATGAATACATGACCAGTGTAACTCCACATTGTGTTCAACCACAAGAATGGGATCAAAATTGCAGTGGGTTGCACTCCATGTATATATAATATGTCAAAATACGCTCCACTGTCATGTATATCTAAAAAACCAGAATAGATGGTTGACATAGTAATATTAATGGGTCCTCAGTCAAATAATGCTTTCATAATCAGAAATTATGAATTTCTGATTATATTGAATTACATTGAAGCTTCTAAATGTCCATCTTCACGAGTGTCCTTTCAGGGAATTCTTGAGTATTTCTTAACAATAGTACAGATTTTTGAGAATAAAATAAGTATGATACTCATACTCTATAGTTTATTGCAGTGAGCAGTAGACTCTTCAGTACAGTTCAAAAGTCCTGGGACCCAATCCATGTTTAGTCTATTAAGCATTAGGGCTTACACAGCACTTCCAGGACACAGGGACCGGATGGAGATGATGAAGAAGTCTGGATTGGCTAGAGAAGGCTGAGGATGGACCTTATTTAAGTACAGAAATGAGCTTGGCATCAAAAGGTCTTAAGTTCTCCATGATCCCAGGTAGTTACCCATAAGCATTGGGTCTAAGAGGGCCAACTCCAACCCCACAGAACTGGTGGATGGAGAGAAGTGACA
The DNA here is from genome assembly GCF_902686445.1 of Sciurus carolinensis. Taxonomy (NCBI): domain Eukaryota; kingdom Metazoa; phylum Chordata; class Mammalia; order Rodentia; family Sciuridae; genus Sciurus; species Sciurus carolinensis. The sequence goes on along the minus strand of NC_062221.1, from coordinate 84,395,981 downwards.
TTGTTATAAGGAGATGTGAGCCAGCTCATGGGCTCTGTATGTAGATCAGGGATTAGAGAACTTGTCTTCTAAAGGGCCAGACTGCAAATACTTTAGGTTTTGCAGATGATATATGGTCTTTGTCTCTCCTTGTTTTTCTTATTATTAACTCTTTCAAATTATAAAAACTTTCTTATTTCCTGAATCATACTAAATCAGGATATAGGTAATATTTGGCCACAGGCCATAGTTTATCTACCCCCAAATGTTAACTTTTTGTTACTGTAACATAATTCACAAGAGAATCAACTTATAAAGAGAAAAGGATTATTTTCAACCATCTCTCAATAGCACCAATCATTTAAGACATGGATGGTCCTTTGGAGAATGTTCAGGATCCAAACTACATCACCTAGTATAGTGGAATTCAGTCAAATCTCAGTAAGACAGTGGACACTGGGGTGCTACAAGGGAGGCAAGGGACATCAGAAAGAAAAACTCATGCCAGAGGATAGAATGCTTGCTGGCCAATGTCTGTGCTCAGACCAAATACCAAGGTACCAGCAGCTATGCAGAAGTACCTAGAAAAGATGTGGATGTGCCCTTTTCTACCCACAGTTGAGTGGACGTAATTTTTGAGCAACTCAAAGGAAGGATGAAGAGAAATCCTGTAAAAGGATCTTTAAACAGGAATGCAATGAAATGATTTTGAACTTGGCTGGAAATAATTGCTGAATTGAACTACTTTTTCTGCTGCTGAGCAGAAGTGGATCTCCAGAGTTAAGATGAAATTGGTTATAGAGAAAGTGTTTCCATTATGTTCTTTCAAATTTGACTTTTAAATCTCTACCTAGCTTATCAAGATATTTACACAATCACCAGTGTATTTTAGATGCAACACACATACATCTTTCTGCCATTGTCACTCTGCGCTGTCAAGTTTGCACACTGCCCATTCAATACCTCTTTGAGTCTGTGTATACAGCTTTTGTACTCTTTTCTTCTTGTGGATATCCAAACCTCTGGTAAAAGAGAAAGTTATTTCAGAACCCCAATTATTTTTGACCACTTCTTACAAAGAGAGATAAGATGTAATTTTTTAAAAGTTTTTTTCTTTGAGAAATTGTGTTAGCCAAGTTTTTGTTGCTATGACAAATACCCAAGAAAAACAAAGTAAAGGAGGATAGATTTATTTGGACTCAGGATTTCAGGGGTTTCAGTACACTATCAGCTGGTTCCATTGCTATGGGCTTTTAGTGAGGCAGAGGTCCTGGAGTGGTGGGCAAGTGGAGTCGAGCTGCTCACCTCATGGCAGCAGGAAAGCTGCGTGAAAGCAAGGGAGGAACTGGGAATGAGATATACCATTCCAGGGCATGTCCCCAGGGACCTTCCTCCATCAGGCCCCATAGCCTACAGTTTCCACCACCTCCCAATAATGGCATTAATGTGGATCCTCCAATGGATTGACTCATGGATGAGCTCAGAACCCTCATGATCCAATCACTTCTTTACATCCCCAACTCTGAACATTGTTACACCTGGGACCAAGCCTTTAAAACATGAGGCTTTGGGGTACATTCCAGATCCAAACCATGAGAATAACTTTTCTAGACTTTGAAAATTGGTATTTTTCCAACCAACCCTGACAAGACCAAACTCACATAAAGGTGTGCTATCAATATTTCCTTGATCAGGAAAAAAGGAACTCTCTCTTGGCTTCAAGAAAATATCATGAAAATTAATTGTAATTATTGAAAACATACAGATTTTTAAGAAAAACATCACAAGTACATTTGTAAGAATAAATTTCAGATTGTTCCCTATGCTTGTTGTTTATGACTCTTGATCCAAGGAACTATATGACAAAGATGCTCTCAAATGGCGAGCTAGTGTAAAGAAAGGGTTATTTGGCTCTTTTGATGCCAACCACCTGCCCCCTCCTTGCAAGAAATAGCAACAATCATGATCACCTTTGGGACAGTTAAACTCCTTTAATTATATCTTGTGCATAATGATGCTGGGAAAAGGCCTCAGGGATTTGAGAAGTTCTAGTTCATATGCATTTGGTCTTCACATCTCTTCTTCAGGAGGTCTGACTGAGGTTTCTGACTGATACCTTCAGAATCTGCTACAGACATGTCAGAGCAGAGCTATGCATGGTTTGAGTCAGGTGCCTTTGGTATAATGCAGGTAGGCTCTTACAGAAGCCCCAGGGTCAAGAAACAGACATCCCAAGGGAGTGTGTGCAAACTAGCTTCATGATGGTTTTTGCTTTTTCATTCCAAGGCAGCTCAGGTGTCCCAGTCCAGTTCTTTGGACTTCTTAGCACTATAAAAATTAAATAAAGAGTGCTTGCATTTTATCTCTTAGTCTAATGTCTAGCAAGACAATATTCTTGGGTTGACTTAGGGATCTTCAGAAAGATGTATGCCAACCATTTTTCAGAGGCTAGTTACTGTCTTAGCACAATCCCCTCCCATGGTAAAAGCAGGAATTCTTTCAAGCATTCTACACTAGCTGCATTAAACATTCTGTCCTGGTGCATCCCCAGTTTACCCAATTATCCCTTATTTTCCCAATCTTTGGATAGAGAGTGTGGTATTTAATGGTTCAAGACATCCCGTTCAGACTTTGTGAAGTAAACTTGCTACATTGGAGACCAAGCTTTCAAAACATGAGCCTTAGGACTTAAAACCAGTAGTTACGGCACCGCAAACAAACAAACAAACAAAAAACCAAAAAACAAAAATAAAAAAACCAGTAGTTAACCAGCAGGCTCTCTGGATGATGCTATTTTAATGTCTCTAATGGCTATAACTTTCCAATTTTGTAAAGAATCTTCCACTTTCCAGAAGATTTGGGGTTAATCAGTGAAACTGAATAAAAGACAAAAGCTTTGTAAATTTTGAATAAATGCCCCAGTTAAATGCCTTCCAATATTAATGAATAGGATAAATATGATAGGATGGCTGTGTTAGTCAGGGTTCTCTAGAGGAACAGAATCAACAGAAGAATGATTATAAAAAGGGGATTTATTAAATTGGCTTATGTGAACAGAAGCTGGATAGTCCACAATGGCCATGTGCAGACTGGAGAGCTGGAAGAACCAATAGCTGCACAGTCCAAGAGATGGAAGCCTCAGAAGAGGGATCAATGGTGCTAACCTTGTCTGAGACTCAAGGCTTCTGGAAACTCCCTGTAGAATCACTGGCAGAGTCCGCTTTGGAAGAGTGAAGAAGTGAGAGTTGATATCCTCATGTGATTGCTGCAGCAATCAAGAACCCATTCAAGAAGAATCAAGCTTGCATCTGCTGCTGCTTCCTTGTTCTTCCAAGTTTTATTCTATCTAAGCCACCATCCTATTGGATGGTGCTGCCCGAACTTAGGGAGGGTCTCCAGTTCGCTATCCCACATACCAGTCATTCCTAGACACACCCTCATTGACACATCCAGAAGCCTCTTAATCATTGGCATCTCTTACTCCAATCCAGTTGACAATTCAAGTTAACCATTACAATGGCCTAGGTAGAAATCATGGAATTTTATGTCCTAAATCCCCCACATCCCCCATTTCTCAACTCTGCCACTATGATTACTATGACTTCAGTACATCCAGGAAATTGTCATGATATTACTATCACATTTACCTATAGGCAGCAGACAGTTTTGTAAAATTTATTTTGAGGTGCTGAATGAATTGCTTTGATCGTGGTCTAAGTCTATTTCATCTTTAGTTTAGTTTTAATATTAGTTTTAAAACAGATGAGGCAATGAAAAGATACATCCTTTCCTATTCTAGAAGAGTTCCACATTAGTGTTTAATATCAGAACCAATTTGTCATTATTGTAAAGAATTTGTGCAACTGCAAATTGGTGCAAACAGTCTGGAAAGCAGTATGAGATTTCTCAGAAAACTTGGAATGGAACCACACTTGACCCAGTTATCCTACTCCTTGGCTTATAACGAAAGGACTTGAAATCAACATACTACAGTGACGCAACCACTTCAATGTCATAGCAGCTCAATTCACAATAACCAAGTATGGAACCAACCTAGGTGCCCTTCCACAGATGAATGAATAAAGAAAATGTGGTATATATATATATATACACAATGGAATATTACTCAGCCATAAATAAGAATGATGTTATGACATTTGCCTATTATGCCTACTATGCTAAGAGAAATAAGCCAATCCCAAAAAGCCAAAGATTGAATTTTCTCTTTGATATGTGGATACTAACACACAAAAAGGGGTTGGTGAGAAGAGAAGTTCAGAAGATTAGACAAAGGGAATTGAAGGGAAGGGAGGGGGAACAGGAATAGGAAAGATAGCAGAATGAATCTAATTTAACTTTCCTATGTACATATATAAATACACCACAGTGAATCTCCACATGATATACAACCACAGGATCCTAATTAGAATAAGATGTACTCCTTGTTTGTATAAATATGTCAAAATATACTCTACTGTTATGTGTAACTTAAAAGAACAAATAAAAATTTTAAAAAATTTAAAAAAGAACTGTATCATGGATGGTGGTGAAAGACCTTTACATTGAAAATTACAGAACACTGAAGAAGACCTTAGAAGATGATCTTTCATGTTGGCAGAATTAATATTGTCAAATGTTCACATTACCAAAAGTTATCTACAGATTCAATGTGTATTCCATCAAAATACCAAAGATATTCTTCACAGAACTAGAAAAAACAGTCTTAAAATTCATATGGAAGAAAAAAGTCCAGAATAGCCAAAGCAATACTGACCAAGAAGAGTAATGCTGGAGGTATCACAATACCTAACTTCAAATTATATTACAAAGCTATAGTAATAAAAACTGCATAGTATTGGCATAAAAGCAGACACATAGAGCAATGGAGTAGAACAGAACACATAGAGACAAACCCACGTAGTCATCTGATCCATGACAAAGGAACCAAAAATATACATTAGAGAAAAGATAGTCTTTTTGACAAATGGTATTGGGAAAACTGGTTATTTATATATAGAAGAATGGAACTTGATTCCCGTCTCTCACCTTGGTCAAAAATCAACTCAAAGTGAATCAGAGACTTAGGAATTACACCAGAAACATTACAACTACTAAAAAGAAAACCATGGACTAAACCCTCCAAAATATTGGCTCAGGCATTAACTTTAGACCCTTAAATCTCAAGAAATAAAACCAAGAGTCAACAAGTAGGATGGCCTCAAATTAAAATGCTTCTGCACAGAAAAGGAAACAATCAAAAGCATGATAAGAAAGCCTACAGAATGGAAGAAAATCTTTGCCAGATACCATTCTGACAGGGGATTAATATCCAGAATATATAAAGAATTCAAACTTACCATTAAACCAAACCAAACCAAACCAAACCAAACCAACCAAATAAACAAACAAACAAAAAACCCTGCAAAAAACAAATAGGTCCAAAGAATAAATACAAATGGCCAACAAATACATGAAAAACTCTTCAGTATCCTTAGAAATCAGGGAAATATAAATCAACACTACACTGAGATTTCATCTCTTCCCTAATTAGAATGGAAATCATCAAGATACAAATAACAATAATTGCTGGAAAGGATGCAGTCACTGTTGGAGGGACTGCAAGTTAATACAATCACTTTGAAAAGTAGTATAGATATTCCTCAAAAGACTAGGAATGGAACCACCATGTAACCCAGCTATCCCACTGCTTAGTATTTACTCAAAACAACTGAATCAGCATGCTACAGTGATACATACATACCCACGTCCATAGCAGCACAATTCACAATATCCAAGTTATGGAACGAGCCTATGTCCATCAACAGATGACTGAATAAAGAAAACAAAGTATATATATTCACAATGTAGTTTTAATCAGCCATAAAAAGAGTGTAGTTATGTTGTTGGCTGGTAAATGGATAGAACTTGAGAACATCATGCTAAGTGAAATAAGCCAGACTCAGAAAGTTAAGGATTGAATGTTTTCTCTCACATGTGGAAGTTAGAGAGTAATAAGAAACACAAATAAATGGGGTATCTCACGAAAATGAAAAGGATAACAGTGAAGTGGAGAGAACCAAAAGGGAAGGGAAGAGGGGTAAAAAAGGGAAGCGACCCATGGGATGAAATGGAGCAAATTACACTATGTGCATGTATGAATACATTGCAATGAATTCCACTCTTATGTATAACTATAATGCACCAATTAAAAACAATGAATAAATAGAAATAGGGTCAGTAGAGTAGAGGAAAGCGAACAGGGGGAGGTAAGAAGGGAGGGAAAGGAGAAGGACTGGTTATTCGAAATGAGCAAACTATGTTACATATATTTATGGTTACATCAAAATGAAACCCACTATTATGTATGACTACAATGTACTAATGAAAACATTTTAAAAAAGAATTGTATCCTGGAAGATTTTAGAAAGGTCCATTTGAAGTTATCTGTAACATTCAGTATCTTTGGACTTGACAGAATTTCTCTTCATGAATTTTAAAAATAATGATTTCCACCCCATCCCCCAGAACTGAACTGAGGGGTCTACTTTTCTGTTTCTTTTATGGACTTTTTGAACTGCTCCATAGATTTTTCTTTCTGTTCTATTGGGGGTCTTTGTACTAGAACTTTGGTCAAAGCGACATATTTAGCGTGGTGCTATTAGACTCCCTTCTACTATGGACCTTTATCATAATGTCAGTGACTTTGCTGAGTAGAATTCCTTTGTGGTGGTGTTTCTGTAGCATTTCAGTCATGAACTATATACCACTAGGGTATCAGTAATGGATGTGTGTTGTGAGCACACATAGACAACCAGGGATTTTTATATAGTTACTGCTATGCTTGCAGGAAATTTAACATGCCCCTGAAAGAACCACAAGTTCTGGTTGAAAGGTGATTTGGCTGCTGGCAAGGAATTGGATTATATAAAAGTCTGGAGTAGTTACTGTATGCCTGGTGATATTATTTCTTTTCATTGTTAAAGTAAAACTCTCAAAACGTCAGAATTTGGTATGGGTATGTCCTAAAGATCTGTTCCAGGAAGGATACTTCTCAAGGTACTGAGAAACAATTATAAGATTCTCTTTGATTAAGTAAGACTAATAAAGTGATGAAGTTTAACTGTGATAATTACCTTCAGTCTCCTGTTCTTTCATTTTTTCCATCTTTTGTTTATGTTTTTTATGTAGCCTTGTCATTACCTGGTGGTCTCTTGGGTCTTCAGAGACACTGTAAGTCTCTGCATGACTGCCCCTTTAAACCTGCTGGTTTTAAAAGTAATTCTGGTCCTCTAATTTCTGGCATTGAAGTGCTACTATCTGTCACTATTATCCCCCATTAACCCTGTTGCTATTAATTAGCCAAACTCTGAGATCACCTTTCCTGTCCCTAAAAGGAAAGTAACCACCAAACTTTTCAATAATTCTAGTACCCCTCTCTCAGGCACATACCTGATGGTCTTGTTGAATGTTGCATTTTCTGGGTTTTCCTGTGAAATACAATCCTGTGGTGAATATTCTGCCCCATGGAACACATCCAATCTAGCAAGCCTACTTTTAACATCTTTATCTATTGTCTTATCAACTCATGTGTTTTCACTTTATGCACCTGTACTTCCCAAGGTTTCTAAGAATTTTCCTATTAGCTTATTTGCTCCATACCGAGAGTCCTTACCATATCCCATTAAGTATCCTCAAGCCGGTAAACTAATTTATCCAGTCTAGCACACTTGATAAAACACTCTCAAAGTCAATTACAAAAAAAAAAAAAAAAAAAAAAAAAAAACTTACCTTGTTCCTGCCAGTACAAACCAAAGAATTCTTGCAGTTTGCCTTGGATCTAATCTCCATCCTCTCTAACAAGCCTGTCCTACCTGCTAACTGACTTGTACTGTCATTTATCCCTAGTTATTTGCCCAAAACTCAAAGACAAACTGGGGCATTTGCTGAGGTGGATTTCCAATGTCTTACAGGAAACAAAACAAAACAAAACAAAACAAAAAACCCTTTATCCCTTAAAGGAGAGGATTAGGCTGCCTTTCTAGGTTTTGGTTCAGGATGTGCTGAGAGCCGCAGTCCTCAAAGATCCCTATCCAGACACTCTCCTACCACATTTTCTCAAACAGGACCTTGTCCTCACTGAGCAGATCCTGTCTTGGCTGAGTTTTAATAGTCTTTTGAGCCTTCTAACCTAACTATCAGATTTGGAGTTTGTTCCTCAGTTGTGATCACTCTCCTACTCTGAAGAGCATAAGGACCTCTTTGTAAACTACTAAATAGTCCTCTGAGTCACACTTGGTTTTCAACTTTTTAACTGCCCTGTAGTGTCTTTCTTTCCCTGTGTAGTTAATTCATTAGTGCAATTTTGCAATAAAAGCCCAATTCTACTTTTTTTTGTCTGTATTGTTATTCTTATTACCTTTTAAATATCTGCATTGTTCCACAGGCAAGGGTATCCGTCCATCAGGATGCTTTTCTTAACATAACTGGGTATCTGTTAGCAGTTAGACCTCTACCTTGTGTTGGGGAGTACCCTTACCTCACACACCACTTAGGATGGGATACTTCTTACAAATGGCTTGTGAGCGATCTAGTCCCCAAACTTCATCTTTCTACCTCTCTCTTTGACCACCATAGGTAGAAATCATGAAGACAGAGAGAGAAAAGGCATGGATTTTATTGCTGGTAGTGCCTATGAAACAAAAGCAAAATAAAGCAGGGCTAAAGAAATCCTTCAGGCTATGTAGGTCTAACCTTTAGGGACAAAGATATGGAAGTAAGGGGTTGGATAGATAGAGCATGAGGCTGAACCACATCTTGAGCCTTGATTATCCTTATAGCTCATGAGCAGAGACTGCCCATTATAGGAAGCCTGCACTGTTCCTAACTGCACTCTAGGATTCCTGTTGTTCCAGTCATTGACTAGGAACTGTCTGGGAAGGGTTGTTCTTGGCTCAAATGCAGTGACAGATTTGAAAGGTGCTACAGCTAAAGCCCATCAATAGTCTACACTTCTCATTAAAAGTCTGATCAATGTACTTTTGACTTTTTATTCTACCAAAATAAAGTATGGTTTACACATTATTTTTTTACATTTTAGCCCTTTTATCTGGGCTCATTCCCTTTTGGTTGAATAACAATCCTTAGAATTTATATAGGAAGCCAAGTGGCACACACCTGTAATCCCAGCTACTCAGGAGACAGAGGCAGGAGGATCACAAGTTCAAGACTAGCTTGGCAACTTAGCAAGACCCTGTCTCAAAGTAAATTTTAAAAAGGGCTAGGGTTGCAGGTCAGTGAGTGAGAACTTGCCTTGGATTCAATGCTCCATAGTTAAAAAAAAAAAAAAAAAAAAAAGAAAAAGAAAAAGAAAAAGAAATAAAATAAAAATAAAAAGGTTTACCTAGCAGAGTCATTCTGATTATAAAAAAGTCTTTAATGCTCTCTCTTGAGACCATCTTCATTACTAGGTTGTCTCTTCCGCCTCTCTTCAGTTTAAATATATCACCTCACTGTCTTTTGTCTTCCATGCTACTGAGTTTGAATTCTAATTACTTTGTATTTTGTCTTTCATTTCGTTCTGAACATTTTTACAAACTATCTGTCCCCAATATTTGTGATGTGTCCATGTGTGGTGTTATTTTTATTGCCCTGGAATTCTTAGGAGTCTTGGATTTTTAATAATTGTAAAAAAGGTGTCAACTCCTATCTCTCTTTTCCTCAGGTGCCCCAAGTGCTTTGTTAGATTTTTCATTCTATTCTCCACGTCTCTTGTCCTTTCTTTTATATTTATAATCAATCATTCTGGGTGTGTTTTGTAAATTTCTTCAAATTAGATTTTCAAATCAATCATCTTTTAATTTGTACTCTGAATTTTACATTTTATGTGCTATTTTCTTGCTCCATACATATTCTGTTTGATTGTGTTTTAAATCTCTTTGTTCTCATTATTTAAAATCTCCCATTTTCAGCTTGCTTTCAAGGATCTCCTTTCTTTGAACGTTTTTGCTTTTTATACTGATTGATAAATCTATTATCTGAAATCCTTGTAAGTCTACTTCTGCTGTCTTACTTAGAGTGTATTTTCATTATTTTGTGATTTGTATTTTGGTACGTATGTGGAGATGCTCTGTTTTGTTCAAAATTTATCTGTGGGAATTCTTAGTTCCAGATTGCTGTTTAGATTCTCAGATTGATTGATATTTTCTTTTCTCAGTAACCTGGGGTATGACTAATCCAGGACAATTTCAAATTAAACTCCATGCTTGGGATTTTCTTGGACCACACAGGTAGCTCAAATTCATACAGCAAACCTAAGGACTAGTTTATGATTATGTGTTCTCAGGGAAGAATTTATTTTCTTTCTGCTTCACCTACAAGTAAATCTGACAATATATATATTTCCTTGATATATCTTTTTTGACAATTTTTTTCCTTATGTCCTGAAGAAGTCAACATTTTTATACAGGGATCTCCTATTAGATTCTCCATATAGAGAGCCCATAATATTTAGTTCTTCATATTAGCTCGCAGAAAAGAAGCTGAAGAATCTCCAGAGATCAGCAGAAACTGACATGTGAGGAAATTGATTTGGGGACTGTTTACCACTCAGCATTCCTAGTTTAAAATAATTTGGAGAATTTTTCATATTCCCTATTTTTTTTAACCAGCCTGTGGTCACTTTAGAAAAGATATTTTTGTATTTCTATTCATTCTCTTCAATTTGCTTAAAAGGGACTGTTCAGTATATTTGATCTATTATATTCATAGAAATGTAAATATTGATAACTGTTATATTTTTCATGGAATCCCAAATTTTCTCAACTATTTTTTACTGGAAAGTAAGGGTGCATATTTTGGCAACTAGGTAATTTAAATAAAACTAATTTCAAATTGAAAATCTAACTTGCTCAAAAATATTCCTGTGAGAAAAGCTCTCAGTTGTGGAGAAAGAAAAATGTTAACACAGTACAAGAACCTGTTTATCACCAAGGAGTGTGTTTTGGTTTTTGTTTTTTCCCTACAGTCAACTTTCTGTTTGCCTTTGTTTTCTCAAAACAATATAAACTTGATATTAATAAAATTTTAGCCCTCTCTGGTTTACTCATACTTTGTTCTGTTGCTAGAATCTCCATGTTTCTTTCCACTGATTTCTAATTTACCCCCACCTAGACTTAAAAATCAAGGTTGTTTTGAAGGTTCTCAAGTTAAGAAAGCATTCAAAGCATTGGAAAGTAGAAACATGCATTTCTAAGGTCCCCCATTTACCTCATTATTCCTGTAACAGACACATAAGGAGTAAAAGTTTTCCACTGAACCCTATGAGACCTCAGCCCCAAGTGTTCCTCTCCCTTATTTCTCTCCACCTCTATTATTAACCCAATTGCCCCGCCAATAGCTCCTGAAACTTGAGTGTCTTTGTCCTCTCAGAACACTGAACCTGAGCACTCATCATGTTGCAAAGCTTTCAGACTGAATTTGACACTCTTCACGAACATCTGCCCTGCCTACTGCCGCCGACAGGTGCCAAAGAAGAGGGGAGTGAAGATCTCCCACTCAGGCCTAACAGGCTGGTTGACTGAATCTGGCTGCCTTCTGTCTCTTCTCCCATACCTCCGCTCCTTTAAAAGTTCTGCTCAATTTCAGAAAATTTGGACATAGAACCTTTGAAATAATTGTTTCTTCTATTCTTTGTCAAAACTGACTTTGAATAGAACCTACCTACTAATTTGACGAGGAATATTTTTGCAGCAAGGGGACATTACAGTCTAGCCTCTTTCCTCCCAGGTAACATTTTAATTCAATAAATGGTTATTCATTACCAGGCTGTGAGCTGGGTGCTAGGGTAACAAGGGTAAATTTAATATGACCTTTGCCCTCGAGGAGGCCTCTTCATTAAGTTAAAGAGAAGTAAGTAGTTCTAACTTGGTTTGAGACTTTCTTCAGATCCCCTGGCAACCAAAGAAATATAATCCAAAGTGTATGTCAACTTGGCTTCTACAGATGAATAGGAGAAAAGAATATGAGGATGTATCTGACTCATTAAGAGATGGTAAACCTATACTTTGTGTTCTTTCTACAACACAAAAAACAGAATACATTCCCACAGAGGAACATATCTGATCTTCACATAAAATGAGCTGGTCTTAAGGAATCTTATCTTTCAACTTCCTTCCAAAATAAGGATGAAGATTCTGGTAAATCTGCATTGTCCAGAAAATTTTTTAAAAAGGTATGTAAGAATTATATGGAATTATTTATTGTATTTTTAAAAATCTAAATATTTTAAACTGACTACTGGTATAGCATTCACATCACCATATCTAGTGTTCCTCAAAACACATGAGCTATTCTTCACCTTAAGATCACTTTGAGTTTCTAGAATTCAGAAGCTGAACCAATTAACCTCAGGATTATGATTATATGCCTTGCAATTATCTCCAGCTCTAAAACTTTGAACTATTTAAAAACTATTAATAGCTAATAACTATTCAATAGCTTAAAACCTTATCACCAAGAAATCCATTATTATAGAAGTCTAAAATTAGTGAAAATTAGTGTTCTTCATCCAATAAATGATACGCTTTTGGAATGTTAGTTTAGATTTGCTTATGCATAGCTCTCATCCATTAATTTAACATGGGAGAAATAAGGCTGTATCGTTACATCTACACTAGCTATGTACCTTTATTGCTGTTTAATAGTAAAGCAAAGCTTGGTTTAACTACTAAAACAGGGTTCTGAGTTTTTCCTTATAGTGGCTGTTACTCCCTTCTAAGAGTCCTTGGCTCTGCAGGCAACTCTCTTCCCTTCTGTTCTGCAGACTTCACTATAATTCTATCCCACCCTGCTGTGGAAAAATGGGGAACTGGGAATAAGACAGGCAAAGACTGGTGATAATGACAAGATGTTATTGCAGCATTCTGCTTTTTTGTTATTGTTGCTGTGAAAGGGAAGAGTATCACCCAGAAGAGTATTGCATTTTGTAAATGCAGAGTGGCCACTTTGTTCCTATGAGTTAGATATCAGGTGTCATTCCCATTTTGTCACTGGGGAAATGACCCTCTTGCTGAGGATTGGTCTCACTCACTGTAAAATCACAGGAGAAACTTGCATTTGAGTAGGGTTTTGAGTGCCTACTTTGTGCTAATGGCTTTGTTAAAGAAACCACATTTGTCTGTACAGGGAAAAATTGCCAGTTCCAAAAGGGAAAGTCTGGAATAATTCTAATAGTATTGAAAAGTTATGAGAGTCTGGTAGTTACTGAGTCTTCAGAAACTGAAATATTCAGAATGTGTGTATGTGTTTTAATATGTGCTTAAGAGATTAGAAGAATGGTAGTATAGTCTCAATTCAAAGAAGCAATCCAATATTTCAGTGTCTACCTTGAGTCAAGCACCTTATACAGGTTATCGTTTAATCTTCTGCACTGTCCTGTGAGGTCTATGGTTTATGTAACTCACAGACAAGGAATTTGAGGTGCAGAGAGATTAGGAAATCCAGCCCATCAGTAAAGTGACAATGAAGGACTTCCACTTCTGGGAAGATCAAGATGAAGTACTTGTCCCTGTCTTCCCACTAAATGTAGCAAAAAATCTGGACACTATATATAAAACAAATACAAGGCACTGAAAGGTAAGAGAGAAGGCCACAAACTAGGAACCCTAGGACCCAAGGAGTGACAGCATGGAGTGTTCCATTGTTTTCTTTTAGCCTTACAACTATCAGCGTTGTAGCTGAAGAGGCTGAAAAACTGGAAATGCCAATGGGTATAAACCAAAAGGACCTCACAAAAGCCTTCTCTCTACCAAAAAGATGAGGAAAGGGAAAACCTAGCAAGAAAGACAACTTTTAGACAACCACCTCTCTACACTAGCCAAACATCCCAGAAAAGCTGGTGGAGACTTAGACCTCCACCTCCTGGAGGCTGCCAGGAAGTGTGCCACACCTCCCTCCGGCGGGACACTGGCAGAGGAGGTGAGTGGGGAATTTTCATCCCTGTTTTAGTCAGAGTTTCACTGCTGTGACCAAAGACCTGACGAGAACAATTTAGAGAAGGAAATAATTGATTTGGCTCATGTTTTCAGAGGCTTAGTCCATGGGCAGCTGACTCCATACCTCTGGGCCTGAGGTGTGGCAGAACGGCATAGAGGAAGGGTATGGTGAAAGGAGGTTACTTGGTACATGACAGCTGGGAGCAGAGAGCTTGAGTGTGAGGAGCCAGGGAGGATATGATTCCCAAGGGCATGGCCCCAGTGACCTTCTTCCCCTGGCCACGCCCTACCTGCCTATAGTTACCACTCAGTTAATCCATTTAAATTAATAATCCACCAAATGGGCTAATCCACTGATTAGGTCACAGCTCTCCTTATATAATCCTTTCAGTTCTGCACATTCCTGCATTGTCTTACACATGAGCTTTCAGGGGACCCCTTATATCAAATCATAACATCCCTCCTAGACAGGAACATGAAACTTGCCCCTTCCAGAGTGTCAATGAAGACTATGTGAATAGCCTGGACTTCCACCTCCACTCTGCAGTAGTGAAATGCTACCCACCTCTTTCCCTGCTAGAGCTGTTTCTTAAAAAAACAAACAAACAACAACCAAAAAAGCCCATCTAAAATACAATGGAAAATAAGATCCAGAGTCTCACAAATTAAAGGCTTTCACCCTGCAAAAGGTCTGTAAAGATAAGCTATGGCCCGAGAGGAAATATTTTCAAGTCACATATCTGCCAATGGACACACTGTAGAATATATAAAGTGTCTTTAATATTCAGTAATACAAAAGAAAATCCAATTAGAAAATGGGCAAAATATATTAACAGGCATTTCACCCAAGTATATTCAAATGGTAAAAAAGCACATGAAAAGTGATTTAAAAATATTGGGCATCAGAAAAATGCAACTTAAAGTCACAGTGAGATATCATTACACACTTATCAGAATAACTAAAATCAAAATAGTGACAATACCAAATGCTGGTAAGGATTTAGAGACACTGGATCCCTCATATTCCTGGTGGATCACACATGGTCCTGGTGAATATAGGAATAGTGCAGACAATCTGGAAAACAGTTTGGTCATTTCTTAAAAACACTAAATATCCCAGCAATTGAACTCCCAGGCATTTCCTCTAGAGAAATAAAAACTATGTTCATTCACATACCTGTACATAGATATTTATGGCAACTTTATTCATAATAACCCCAAGCTGAAGATAAACCAATGTCCTTCAGTGGGTGAATGTTAACAAACAGTGGTATACAATTATCATGGAATACCACTTAGCAAAGAAAGGAAATGAACTATGGATATATGCAATAACCTGGATGAATCTTCAGAGAATTATGTGGAGTTGAAAAAAAAAAAACCCTTCCCCAAAGGTTCTAAACCATATGATACTATTTATAAGACATTGTTGAAATGATAAAATTATAAAGATGAGGAACCAATTAGTGATTGACAGGGTTTAAAATGGGGTGAGAAGAGGAAGATAGATGTGGCTATAAAAGGTCAATATGAGGTGTCTTTGTGGTGATATAAATATTCTGTATCCTGACTGTATCCATATTAATATCCAAGTCATTATGGGCTAAATTATGTCCCCTACCCCCCAATTTATATGATGAAGTTCTAATCTCCCTATGTCTCAGAAAGTGACCATATTTGGAGATAGGTCTTTAAAAAGGTTATTAAGTTAAAATGAAGCCATTAAGGTAGACCATAAATCAGTCTGACTTAATAGAAGAGATTGTTTGGACACAGACATATACAGAGGGAAGACACAAGAAAATGGTTCATCCACAAGTCAAGGAAAAAGGCTTCAGAATAAACAACCATTGATACTTTGAGCAGCCCCAGAAAACTAATATTTTATGATATTTTACTATAATATCAAGATGTTACCTTCCAGGGAAACTAAGCAAAAAATACATGGGATCTTTTTGTATTAGTTCTTCCAACTGCATATGAATCTTTAATGATTTCAAAATACTTTCTCTTTTCCTTTCCCCTTCCTCTTTCTCTCTCTTTCATAAGTGTTCTACTTCTGAGCTTTATCTCCAGACCCCCACCCCAAATTCTTTTTAGATTTTGTTTTTGAGGCAGGGTCTCACTAAGTTGCCCATGCTGGCCTTATATCTATGATTCTCCTGCCTCAGCCTCATGATTGGCTGAAATTACAAAATAGTTTTTCATTCTAAGTGATTCTGAGGTTCAAATGCAAGTCTGTCACTAAAACTGGTGCTGAAAACAGACCCAAACTTTTGACTTGGTCCTGTGTTGAAGGATCTTCAATTTGGATACTGAGTTAATATTTGAACTATGAATTCAGACTCAGGAGACTGATGCAAGTGCTGAGCGAGGGTCTTAGTCATGATAGGTCAAAATGCAGTTGTCCATGGCGTTTTCTGTACTGGGTTCAATACTTCCTCATTGCTTTTTCCACATAGTAATGACCCTACCCAATAGACCCAGAGTTCAGAGTAAGGAGAGAACTTAGTGCTGTTGCTTTTCATCTGTAAGAAGACCTCAGAAATCTTAAAGGTAATTGATACCACATGGTGTTCTGTGACTTTCCGGAATTAATGCTGCATGATTTTGAGGGCAACCATTTCACAGTGATTGGGAGCATATTGCATTTAAATACATAGTTTTGGTACCATATAGACCCTAAATGCAAGTCAGCATTGGGTTCTCAATTGAAACAATAGTAATTGCAACTAAAGAATTAGTAATTGTTCCCGTGCTTTAAAAAATCCAAAATATAAAAGTTCTCTTTTGGACTTAGGATGCTTCTGTCCTTTCTTATGTGGTAAGGTATTTCATAAGGAATTTTTAGAGGCAATTTTGACTTTGTGTTTTGCTTTATAGGCTGACTTGAGAAATTAACCTCCTCATAAAATCCAATCCCACTTTGCTATTTTGACACTTCTTTTGTCTGAAAGTATTCATTAACATTTCACATAATTGCCCTGTTTCCAGAGCAAGTATGCAATTACATACAGAATGAAGACTTCGTAATGCATATCCAATAAAGTCCACCCTGTCTGCCACTAGTTGACATCTAAGCCTTATCATGGGCTTGAAAGAATATTTTTTTTGCTATTGGTTCTGTAGGATCCTGTTGAATCCTATTATTCATCTGTGCCATTAAAAGGTGACCACCAATCGTGGCCATTTGTAGTCTACTATCCTTCAGTCATTGTTCTTTCTCTGATGAACTCTTGGCTATTTTTTAATATGCTGCTACTGATTATTGCTAGGTCAGCAAAAAGAATTTTCTGAAAATTTATTAGAGTATTATCATAATTTTGCTTTTATCAAGATGGTCATGTAAATGGAAATTAAATCTTGATAATAATATTGGAGATTAGGGAAAGCCATGATAATGTATCTGTGAGAATTTTACCTTCTACTGAAATCTGAAGTCAAGGAATAGGCTTATAGAAACAAAAATATTTTATTTTCTGATTAAATGGTAAATTGCACAGAGTTTTGAGAGCAATTTTTTAAAAAAAGTTTTTGCAATTTATTGATGAAAAACTTGCAAAATTACTGCAGATGAACTCATTGTAGAATCTTTACTCCTCTTTTTAGCTGGCACCAACAATGACCTTTGCAGTCCCCCTGTTTTCTTGAGGTTCTTCTCTTCTCATACAGGCCATGTCTTATAAGTCAATGTTTGGTTTCATTTTTCTTTGCATAATCCAAGAAATCACAAATAATGCTAAATTCAGTTGTCATGTCACCACCAAAATGGGTTCTGAATCCAAATACAAAGATGACATCTGGTGTAATCTTGTACATTTTGGCTAGATTTTCTTGAATTTCTGTCTTGGATAGTGTTGCCTTCCCAGGGTGAAGGATATTAATGACCATTTGTTTTCTCTAAAGTAGTTGGTTGGTCATAAACTTTCTGTCTAGTTAGTTAACTGTGCCATTCATGATGACTCCTGATTTTCTTTCTTTCTTTTCTTTTCTTTTTTTTTTTTTTTTTGTGCTGGGGATTGAACCCAGGGGTGCTTAATCACTGGGCCACATTCCCAGACCTTTTTTATATTTTATTTAGAGACAGGGTCTTGCTGAGTTGCTAAGTGCCTTGCTAAGTTGCTGAGGATGGCTTTGAACTCTATATCCCTCTGCCTCAACCTCCAGAGTCACTCAGATTATAGGCTAGCGTCACCACACTCAGCTCACTTAAGCAGCCAGGGAGGAAACGAGGCAGGAGCACTTTTTAAAAGTATCTATATTTCTTTTCCCTGAAGAATTAGAAGCAATTATGGAAACAGCTTTCACCTTCTAATTTTTTCAACTAAAATGACCTTATTTTTCATGCTCTGACAAATTACAATCAAATGTTCTTTAAAATCTTTATCAAGTTATGAATCATATGGATAACACTGTTGTTCATTCGTAGACTAGTGACTAATACAGATATCTCTATTTTATGCTTTTGGAGAAATGGATTTGTTGACTACTCTACATAGATTGTATGTATGATCCTTCAGAAAGTCATGGCATAAACTCAATCAGTTGTTCCACAGTGATAAATGCTTTAGGTAATACATCTAAGATCCAGAAGCTTAGTTTCTTTTATTCGTATTTATAACTTAATACACTGTATCTCAATCTTTTATGACAAGCAATCACAGTGATGTTTATAGTCAAACTTCCTGATTTCTGGTATCTTTCAAATATATGAAGTGATCCTTGTTGGCTCTTATATCAGAAGTGGTATGGCAACTGATCTGATAGTCTGCACAAACTGAATAGAATTATTCCCTTTAGACTATTATTTATATTTATATTTGTTCTTTCCAAATCAAGTTTAGTTTGATATTCAGCAGTTGGTTTTTCTTGATCTGATGCTAGTATGCTGATAGCAATATGATGATTCATCTCAGAGGTCTCATTTATTTTATTATTGTACCAGAAATAAACAAATATGAATGGCCATATTCCATCTATAAATTCTCCAAGGACAAACATCCAACAATACATATGTGGATATATGATTACAACTAGTAAATGCTGATATTGCTATTATAAACCTCAAATCTATAAAAGTATCATTCTATTTTCTCTATTCAGAGAGTCTGCTTAAAATAATTCACAAAATAAGAAGCCATAAAAATAAAAATCTTTCTTCTTATTAGAACACATAGAATTAGGATGCAAAGGTGTCAACCAGGAAACTTCAAAGACTGAAATGTCATTTGGTAAAGATAGCTACTTCTGTCTCAAATCAGAAGGGCAACTTATGTGTTTTTCATTTTCAGACATGCATCCTCCTTCTTCAATTATCACTATCACAATTTTCTACTATTAAGCACCTAATGTGTGCAAGGCAGACAGAGCACACTGAGATTATACTTGGTTTTCAAATATTAAATCTTATAGCCTTTGTGATTGGAAATGGAAAAAAAATGAGTATTGAATTTTAGTTCTGGTGATAAATAGAGCAATAAGAAAAATGGACTAGAAAATTAAAAAAAAATTGTTTATATCCTATTTTAAATGAGGTTTCCCCCAAGAAGCACAGGCTAAGATAAATCTTTCATCCAAGTACATACTTTTAGAAAATGAAACCTGGACATAAGGGGGACACCCTGAGAAGAGTGCAACAGGAAGGAGGGAGAGCTAATCCAAGATGGGTTGTTAAGCTGGCTCTCCCCATGGACAACCAGGGCCTGGTCCTGGTGGGGATGCTTTAAGGAACTGTGCAGAAAATCCTTAAGGACCATTGATCAGAGACATGGGAAGGGGAGCAACTTGACTCCCACAGGCTAATATTAACACTGCAGGAATATTAATTTCATCCTTTCCGGAGTCTCATTAGGAAGTCAAGAGTCCCTGGGATAATAAACCAGACAGACATACAGTACAGCTGAGACAGGGTGTTGTCAAGAGCACCTGTGTAGAGCTGGTTGACTCAATGACCAGGGTAAATAGCTGGGCCAGGGCATGTGTGAGGAGCATGGACATGTGTAATGTAATGCCCAACTTTGTTATTCATTAAGTGCAACACTTGTCCACTCAGCCTTGCTTCCTCATCCTAAAGAGGCAGACAGATCACTTACCTTGCCTGTTTCCCAGGCTGATTATGAAGAGACCACTTTAAGGCAACTTGAAGAATAACTCTGCCAAACTGATAGTTGTTGAGGATATTGTAGACTTGAGACATGTATAAATATCAGAAAACAGAAGCAATAGGAAGTCACGGAAAACATCTAGAAAACCTCAGGAACCTCGCACTGATGTGGCAGTTCTATGGCAACAATGGATAAGAAAAGAGGAAACATAAATGGTGACAAATATCACATTTAGCATCTTGGAAAATAAATGTGTGAGTCTAACACATTAAAAATTTTTTTTACTAGTTGGCATGTTAGGATTCTGTTTCTTGCTAGAAATAAATATTGATTGAACAGGTTCAACACATGCCCAATATATGAAGACTATAATGCTTAGTCTGCCTCAGACCTATTTAGAATCTACATTTTAGTCATGTCTGCCCACCTTTCCACTTTAGAGTTCAAACTCACTTTCTTCTGTAGTGTTTTGACAATTGAAAGACTCCAGTTGCATTATTAATTTCATCCCTATTTGATCTCTGAGGATTCAGCCAGTAGCTACTCTCTCATCCACAAGTTACATGACAGTTATACTTTTATTTCTTCAGAACTTTTGCAAATTTAATAACTGTTAAATGCCAATGTTACTCTAGATTCTCCTCTGAGTCTTAGTGTCGGTGCATACGCTTGATGGATATAATCAGGGATAATAATATTTCACATGCCACCCTTCCTAGCAGCAATTTGAAAACATTATGGAGAAACTTTGCAGAGGAGAGTCCAAACTGGTACTGGAGTGGTAATAGATTTCAATGCCTGACAACTGAACTTCTGAAAGTTTGACCCTACAGGCTTCCCTGATGGAGGGTCCTTATGGTCATTCAATTTCCCTTTCATGTACTCGTTCCTGGGATGGTAGTGACAAGTACACTACAAGGAGAGGAGACGGAAGCTAAAGCTGTTGATCCAGTCTTCAGTGTTGGCCTGTATGTCATAGTAACTTTCTCTGTGACATAAGCCTTGGAATAGCCTTTAGACTTTAGCCATTGACATATTTTTAAAAAAACACAAAAGCCTTAATTCTACTTTTATCTTGAACAATCTTCATAATAAATACCTCTGTGTGTATATAGCAATTCATCTGAAAACTTCAAATATCCTCAAAGAACGTCACTGCCTGTGTGATGTTTACTCAGTTTCCCCAAACTAGGGTGGTGAGTCAGATTAGCAATATTAAAGGTATGAGAAATTTAAGAAATAAAGACAGAGATAGGGAGATAAGTGGAAAAACA
Organism: Sciurus carolinensis; assembly: GCF_902686445.1. Taxonomy (NCBI): domain Eukaryota; kingdom Metazoa; phylum Chordata; class Mammalia; order Rodentia; family Sciuridae; genus Sciurus; species Sciurus carolinensis. The sequence continues at coordinate 84,374,633 of NC_062221.1, read as the reverse complement.
GGGGCCTGGTGGGATGGTCCAGCTCTGATGGAGTCTGGGTCTTACAAAGGAATGAGAGCCTGTGTGTTTATTTATATAGGTATGAGCATCAAAGAATTTCAGTGTGAAAAATTTCTTGAGGTAAACAAGATGAAGTTAAGCAAAACAGCTTGGTTGGGGCTGCTGTAACCAGCATCACCAAACTCACAGTTCCAGTGAGGGGAAGGGGGATTAGAAAAATAAAGACTCACAAACACAGATTTTGAAGATTAAGTTGGGATCAGGTAGAGCTCTGCTCTCTGATGGAGATGCAGATCTAAAGAGTTATGCCAGCAATCTTTCTCTATACATGTCTCATTAGGTTAAAGATCATGCAAGCATTATTCTTCGTATTCAGGAAAGTTACAGAAACTAAGACAGCTATGTAGCTTTTATGCAGTTGCAGTCCACAATTGCAAAGTGCAATGTTAGGAGTTTTGTGTAGCTCTCAGGAAAGTTCATTGTTTAAAGTTACTGTATGGTAGGAACTGGAGAAGCAAACTGGTGAAACATTGTGGTTGTCTAGCATAAGAATTCCTTCCTTCCAGGGAGCTGTGTGCCTGAGATCAAGGTCAGAGCTGTTAGGACTCTTCCACAGAGCCTCCTCATGCAGGACAATGCCGCAGTAGTTAAGCATCCTGTGCCCTTGCACAGAAACATTCCCAGGCACCAGGCATGCACAGCCATGAGGTCACCAGAGACCTCCAATCTCAGTCACTGGTCTCCCATCCTCTGTCACCTCTCTCTACATGGGGCTTAGTAGTTCACACCCATCTCTTCCCCCTTTCAGCAACTGGGATTTGAAATCAAGACTTTTGATCTAGGGAATTCCATGAGGAGTGCAGAATCTTCCCTCTCAACAGGAGTCATCTTACAAATGGGCGTTCCCCTGGCACTCTCCCACTGCAGGGCTCCGAGAAGCAGCATCTCACTGTCCAGGTTTTACATAGTTCAAAGCAATGATTTATTTACTGCTCACAACAAAAGAATATCTAGTTCTTCTATTTTGAGATTCCATGAAAGTCTGCTCCCTCTGTGTGTATGCTTTCATACTTGAGAATCTCAGTTATTTCCCTAAACTAACATTAGAGTCCTATGATGGACCAGAAACCACAAGGCCTTGGGGGGTTCTGAGGTGAAAACTGGGGTTGCCTGCATCTTTTAAGAAAGTCCCAGTTTGATCTTATTTCATAATAGATGTTAGTAAAGAATGATAAATTTGGCATGGGTGACTTCAGGGTTTCTGGGAGGGGCACATGAGCTTCCAACCCAGTGTGTAGTAGTTAGTGAAAGCTCACTATGGATGACTCCTGAGTAGAAAAAGTTAAGGACCAGTTGGGAAAGGCAAGGAGAGGAGTTCCTCAAATACACTTGCCCTCTCCCCTTGGGGTCTCAGTTTGGCATTGGGTGAAGTGGATACGGGAGTGGATGTGGTGAGTGGATCATGAGGCAGAGCTGTACAATCAAGGAATTTATGTGCTGTGCTGAGGTACATTGGCATCCTTTGATGTAGACAAAAGAGTCCTCATACTTTTTTGTGCATTTGTAACTTTCACTCCTATGCATTTAACAAATATATGCTAGTATGTGGTAGATACAATACTAGTCGTTAGGTAAATGGGTGAGTAAGTCGTGGGTCCTAATATCTATTGTGAATGAGTCACAGGCATGTGACACCAGGAGAAGGAGGGAGTGGGGAGGTGGGGGGGGGGAGAGTATAAAAACAATGAATGATAGGAGAGCATAAAGGAAGGGCACTGCTAAGCCCTCCCCATGGATTTGAGTCTTTACAAAGAAGGCTTTTCTCTGGAGCTGAGTTTAAGTTGGGTGTTCTAGCAACAAAGATCGCAATGAGATTTATAGTGTGGATGAACTGGGACTTTTGTGTAGGGTTATGGTTCTTTCTCATACTACTATCTGCACCCACTGCAACCAGCTGTACAGTGTTCTTACCACTCTGCAGCAAACTAGACAGGTTTGCTTTGGATGCAAAGGTCACAGAGCAACCTCCTTCCCACAGGAAGCTGTCTTTGTCATGCCTGTGTTGTGACAATGAAGGTCAGCACACACAACATGGACCACAGTGCACTGCTCCCAAGGGTTAGTCCAGCTGTTCATTGTATTACCTGATTTCTGGACTTTTAAATCCATACTAGATCTGGGTGGGGCTTAGTTTAAAGGAGGGTAGCGTGGGCACTATTATAGGATTCCTTAGTCTGTTACAGATAAATAGTTAAACATATATTAGAATTTACTCTCAGAGAGTACTGTTTTTATCATCTTCCTTGCCACATCTGAGTCCATGTTGTCCTTAAGGATTACTTAGCATTTGGTCCAAAGGTATGGATTTCTAAGTAAGGTAAGTGTAAGGTATAAAGCCGCCTGCCTCTCCCGTTACAGGAATTTCCCACCTCCCAACCACTTGTCAAGCTGTGCTCCGCTTGCCTCTTAGGTTACAGGAATTTCCGGCCTCCCCATCACCTGTCAGTCTGCACTCTGCCCACCTCTTACGTTACAGGAAGATGCCGCCATCTTCCTGCCTCCCACATTATGGCCTAACATGCTATTGTTTCATCAGTCAGCCTGCAAGAATCCTCCTCCGAGATTGGTTCCTTTCAGCTAGGGAGATTCCAATATCTGGGAGAAGCCATACGCCATTTCTCTCTCTTTCGCCCCTTCTTTTCTCCCTGAGCGGATCGCATAAATAAAGTCCCTTGTGTGAGATTTTTGTGTCTGCGGAGCGTTTTTCTGGGAGCTATAGGCGAGCCACAACTGCCCCTAACATCTGGTGATGCATTTTTTGCATTTTTTATTTTTCCTAACAGTAAGGATTTCTTTCTAAGTTGTTCATACCTAGAACTTAAAGTTGGGTGTAACTGAAGCACATGTGTATGTTTTTTACTTGACGCTTTTTTTTTCTGTTATAAAAAAATTGTGACTCGTCTTTTAAATTTATTTAGTGCAAACACATATAGTGCATATGTACAACACAAATACTAAAAGGTGATCTCAAAGGATCCTGCCCATGTACTTTGAATAAAAGAACTTGACCCAAAAAAAAAAAAAAGAATCCTAATGTTCTCACAAGACAGTGAGAAAAGATAAGGAAATTTGTTTTGAAAAGTATTTTGGGACCCTGAGAGGGCATATTCTTTACTTGTAATTCATCTAGTTACACTGCAGTTGCTCAAAGAGACAATATTTTTCCTTTTGTGGTGACTGGAGAGTGGATGGGAACTGGGAAACAACTCTAGTAGTGATATTCTAGAAGAAGAATCAAATGCTCTTTGAATTCTAAAGCAAGAAACTTAAAAGTCTCTTACATATTTGCACTGTCTCAAGGGAGAGTCATTCAATATATCTAATTTTTAATGCCCAAGAAAGGATTTTAAAAGTTAAGATTTAATTCTTACTAGGTTCCTGTTGTTTGGGACTTTGGACAATAGAAACAGATACTAGAAGATTTTTGTTTTCCTGTTACTGATATCTGACAAAACAAACTTGAGTTTCCCCATTTCCTAGGAAATTGGAGGAAACCATGTCTCTTCAGAAAAGTAAATCAGTATGGTACACCACATTTATAAGCATATTTTAATTAAAATATGTAATAGGGTGTAGAGGTTAAGATTATAGACTCGCAACGATCCTTGTTATGAGTACCTGTTTCATTGTTGATCAGCTGTGTATTTTTTCTCTAAAACAATTTCTTAATCTGTAAAATGGGGCAAACAGAAGCTCCTAGGTTTGCTACGAAGATTAAAAGAAATGTGTTAAAGTGCTTAACAAGGTTCCTGATATGTAGAAAGTGTTCAATAAATATTATTATTGCTATTTCACAATATAAAGGTAAAAGACAAATAATTTCCAATACCATAATATCAAGGTCTCTAAAAGTTTGGTGACTTCTTTTTTTTTTTTTTTTTTTTTTGCAGGGCGGGTACTGGGAATTGAACTTAGGGGCACTCAACCCCTGAGCCACATCCCCAGTCCTTTTTTGTATTTTTATTTTAGAGACAGGGTCTCACTGAGTTACTTAGCTCCTTGCTTTTGCTGAGTCTGGCTTTGAACTCGAGATTCCACTGACTCAACCTCCTGAGCTGCTGGGATTACAGGCATGCACCACTGTGCCCAGCTGTTTGGTGACTTCTGAAGTAAAATTCATGAATAAAGGCTCTGCCTCCTCTTTGCATGGGCTCATTGCCCAAGATGGGGAATAAATCAATTCCTAGATTTAGTTTTCCTCCCTATGCTTAGGAGAGACCACAATGCTATAAATATTTTGATCATTAACCAGGAATCCTGGGTGGCTCCTCCTTGTTGGAACCACTAAACAGGTGTATGTCATAAAGTAAGATATTAAGAAGGGTGTTTTTCTTCCTAAGCCTGTCAAATAAATGCTAAGTTCCCAGAGACCTGACTAGAAGTGGAAATTTTTTTTCCTGAACTATTACACAACAGCACCCTCTTTGAGGTTTTAAATGAATCTGTGTACTGACTTTCCTCTGCAGACATGTAAACCTTTCCCTTTTCTAGTGGTAATGAATATCTCTTCTCTACCTGGTGACATGGTGGTCACTTACTATTAGAGAGCCCAGTTATCTCCTGACTTCCTCTAAGTCTTGGGAAATCATCTACTCCAGAAAATTCTGTTCTCCTTAGACTTCTCCCAGGTGAGATCAGGTATTGGGTGTTTACTCTCTAGAGTTATGACCCAACTAATAAAAAACCAAAACAAAACAATTAAGATCCAAGTCCATGACACATCACTAAAGCTATAAATGTGTCTTTCTAAAAATCCAGTTGTTCTGGTTTTCTTAAAAACAAAAAACAAACGACAATGACAAAAAACAAGCAAACAAACAAACAAAAAACCCACCAGATTTCTCCTTTCTAATACAATACTATCTTTCTAAAATATTAACTTTTATTGAAATTCAGTTGTGGTGTTTATGTATTCAAAACCAAATTAATTTAGACCAAAGTAAAGTTTCCAGTAGGGCTTCTTTTACCCCTCTATTTTCAAAAGTTTGCACACATCTTTCCAGAACATAGCCTTTACCCTTGGGGACTTTCTTTTCTCTCTGTTCACTTCCAGCAAGTCTCTGTGACAGTGTGTCCTATGGTATCTCTCTCTGTTGGAGACTAGGATATGACAAGAAGGTACAACTTCTCATAACAACTTACTTTCAGAATTTTTCTCTGTAAAAACTGTTATATGTCCCATCAGAGTCTCACTTTTTAGTTCTAAGTAATGGGGGGTTGTTCTTCCTTAGCCCTTGATCTTAGAATCTTATAGTTTATAACTACATTATCCCCTGCCAGCCCTTTAGAGTTCCAACTATTAATCCCCAAGTGATAAGATATTAAGATGCAAACTGGACTAGGTAAGTGCATGCTCAGAGCTTTCTGACTTCGATTCTTTCTATTTGAGTGGATATATTCTTCATGGCCTTGCACTCCACTTTGATAAGCAAGAACCTCTCAAATTTAATCTAGATTACAGGCATCACAGAGAACACCTGAAGAAAGCAACCTTTTGCCTTTTCTTTCTGTCACATCTTCTATGTGCCTTAACTGTAGTCACTAGAATGCCCTGTCAGTTATACAAAATCAATGTCACTGACTTAGGTAATATTTCTATCAATAGGATGGTGAAGTTTAACAACACTTTCTGTAAACACAGTTAATTGCTAAACATAGTTCTCAGAGATTTACAAGCTGAAAAATTAGATTTTAATCTAATTATATGTACACTAAACTAGTAGCTCTGTAGTTATCAAGATCAACTTGACAACAAGGAAAAGAAATGTTTAGTCTTTTTAAAATTTAATAAGCTCAAAGAATTAAGTCATTTTTAGAAAAGACCCAGGAAACCTAACAGCCTAAGTGAAAATGGGGACATTCAATGAAAACTGAGTTTGGGATTGTTAAGATGGTAGTGTTGTGGGAAGGGAGAAAGAAGAGGAGTGTTAGGAAGATCAGGGGTTCTGACACAGTAGGCTGTTCCCCATTGGAAATCTCAGAGCTGGAACAAATCTCTGGGTGATAAGGGCAATAATCCACCTACCAAAGTGCTCGGATGAGTGGAGCAGAAGGGGCTAATTTTGGAGTTCTTAATTTTGTCCTTGGAGTTTTAGATTTGCTGATGAGAATCTAGTAAGATGACAAAAGAGGGAGGAGCATAAGAAAGCCAAGAGAGGTAACCCTAGATCCAATACATTCATTAGAAAACATTTCGTACCCATAAGAAGTATAAAAAATTGCTGAATCCAACCATTATGTCCCATCCAAGTGATATACAATTGCCACCCACTAGGTCCTCTTCCATGTGGGAGTAAGGAGTACTTCAGAAGAAATTTAGATGTCACCAGTGAGATGTAGAAGACCTAAAGATAGAGAGGTGGTGGTCTGGAGAGAGCACTGGGGTGTAAAATGTTGCCGACCTTGTTTCCAAATACCATTGTGGAAGGAAGACAGGAAATTGAGCAGTTCTTCTTAAGAAAGAGAATGAAGCAGGGCATGGCGGCACAAGCCTACACTCCTGGCTACTTGGGGGACTGAGGTTGGAGGATCATGAGTCTGAGTCCAGTCTGGGCAACTTAGTGGGGCCCATCTTAAAGAAAATAAAGAAAAGAAAAAAGGTGGGGCGGGGGGATTGTGATTTGTGAAAGAATCAGGTTTCAACTAAGGCAGGTAGGCCGTAGAAAAATCTAAGGAGGTTATTAGTAAAAGGCAGTTTATTGGAGAAAGATGTTTTCAGAGGACACACTCTTTGAAAAGAGAAAAAAATGGGAATCTGGGAGGTTCAGGGCAGAAGTAGCACAGGGACCTGGAAGAAGAGAAATCAAGAAGATAGTAAGCAAGTGTCTTGTCTGCAGTGGGAAGAATGGATTTTGCAGAGACCTAAGGCAGGGTGGCAAGGTTCAGCTCAGGGATTTCAAGGATCACTTGCCATGGAATTTAAGCGCATTCCTTTGTATCACAGGGAGGATTCTACCACAAGCAACTGATAAGTTAGATTCAGATGCAAGTGATTTATTAAAATAGTACTAGGAGAAGCGAGTTAGGGAGTCGGGGAAGTGAGAGTGATGTGTAGAATGGGAACAAAATCCAAGTGACCCAATAACGTGCAAAAAGTGGTTTGCTGGGCCTTCAGGGACACATGCTTCTTTTCTTTGCAAGAGTGCTGCTGTAACTTCTGTTCTTTTCATCTGAGTTCAGTGGTGGCAGTTGTTTTATCACTACTGAGGAAGTCAGGTGTGTATGGAGAAAAACCAGTGGCAAAATAGAAACATGGAACCCGGTGAGGTGAGTCTTAGATCAAGCTGGTCCAAGGCTCCCAGAAGCCTCAGTTAGGTTTCTCAGAAAACTTTCTGTTGTCTAAGCTTGTTCCAGGATTTTGTTATTGTTATTGTTATTGCTTCTAGCAGAATTTAAAATTCTCATTTATTTTAATAATCCTATCTATCTAAATGTGCTTTGATTTTAGAATTGAGAATAATCAGAAATGACTAATGGCATCAAATATTTAGGTATAGCTTCTAATGCAGTTGAAATATTTCATGACGTTACAATTAAATAAAGGAAGAGAATTCCCTTGTACACTGGAAAGGAAGGAAGGGATTATACATCCACAAGTATGTCTTCTAATTTATGTCTTCTGATCTTAAAGTTAGTCTTTTTGAGTGTAAAGAGACCTCGGTCCTCCAAACCAACTTTTCCTCATTGAGTTTAGCTTTTTATTTTATATGCAAAACAACTTTCTATCCCAAGTGTGCTTTGTAGATTACAATTCTAATTCCTATATGTTCTTGTGCTTTCAGTGTTGCGTGTTCCGACAGATTTCTGCAAACTGTCTTTGAAGGGCTTTTCACCTCTACTTTTCACCATCCTTTTGTCTTGCCTCTGAATTCAGAGACGTGACTGCAAAAATAGATGATTGAATACCAAGTATACACAGGCTCTACTTTCCCACTTTGATTCATTTCCTTTTCCGAGAATTCTAAGCACATCTGTTGTTTTCTAGGCATTTGCTTTCTTCTAGAGTTATCTCCTTATAGCTTTTTTTTTTCTTAAGGTACCTTCTATTCAAACTCAGAATTCTTTCCTCTTATTTTTCTTTTACACAACCTGAAGCATGCTGAATTTCCCTCCCTTGCCCCCAATTATTTCAAGTCTCTTTGTTCCTTAAATTCCTGTTTTCTTCCTTAGACCAATTTGAGAGGTTGCCTGGTCCCTCTTTCTCTGTTAGTTTTACTATTTGGCAAATTCTTGTAATCTTTTCCTATAAGAGTTCTACTTCTGTCTCCATCAACTCAAGAAAGTTTAATCCACACAACCGAACTGACCTCCTGTGGGGGTATTCTCTTTTAGAAGAAAGTTGAGATGTGTTATAGTTTTAAAACTAAGACAAATAAGGATCTGAGATTTGACCTGCATGTTGCTATTTACATTCACCATCTGATATATACAAGGATGTTCACTTATAAGTTACATAGATCTGATCTTTTTCTAGTTGAAAAGTGAATGATAATATGTGAAGATTTAACAATCTGACCTTTTGTGGTATACAGATGAGCTTTCATTTTCTTTAAGAGTAATGATTAATTATTTACTTGGTAACAGGTTCTGAAACAGTAAGTACTAGAATAACTGGAAACTTGTAGGTATTTTACTAGGCAAGGTTCAACCTTCCTCCCTTTATTCTACGAACAACAGTATGTTAAGATAAATATTGTATTGACCATTCATCGTCTCTCCCAAACTTTCCCCCTACCAATTGTACTTTGATTTGTTCAGATTACAGGTGAGGAGTCCTTGATTCTAATAATCCAAGATATTCTGTTACATTTAAGGCATGTAATAAACTTTTTTGAATTAGTTTTTCAGGATTTGTTTTTTCTTGTCTCCAATTAAAGCTTCTATTGCTTCCTTTGTATTTTCTTGCCACAAGGAATTTTCTAAAATTTTCTAAAATCCCTTGTTAAAGTAGTGGCTGCTACTTTAGGACAGCGCCTTTATCTAGTTCTATTTTTGGAGCCCTAGTGCATAGAAGAGATTATGCAACAGTCAAAGAAAAAGGAAAGGAATTTACTTAACAGAAATATTTTCTTGGGGTAATGTTTTTTGGTTTTTTTTTTTTTTTTTTTTTTTTTTTGATTATTGTCTGGTTCTCACCAGGAAACAGCATAGACTAATAGGAAATAAAAATTCATGGACTCAGCAAATTCTTTAGTTTTTTCTGGAGAAGTCAAAGGTTCTTTTTCTCCACCTCTGCTCCACCTCTTTGTTGCTTGTTTAGAAACAACAACAACAACAACAAGAACAACTCTTCCCTTCTTCCCCTTTTGATAATCATTTGCTTGATTAGAATGTCTTGGTCCTGAGTATTCTGTATTAACTGGAATGTGGACTTTTAAAAAAATAAATAGATTCAATTTTGTTTTCATTTTGGGGAAATTTCTTTCTATTTTGTTTTTGTATCATTGTGTATCATTTTGTGTCATTTTGATGTGTTCTTGACTGCAGGAATTGCCCCGTTTGTGTTCTAAGACAACCCCATCTGACTGTATTCATCCTCTCATCTAATATCAGTCTATCTCAAACCTTCTTTTACTACACAATTGGTGTTCAGTGGTATCTCTTCTGTACTTTGATAACTCCATATTACTATTAACTCTGTTTAAAAAATTTAATCCATGTTTTGTTTTCTTAGATCTGCAATCCTCTTTCAACTTACTTTTGATTTGGGTTGCTTTTAATTACTTGTTTTATTGTATCTCTTCTGGCTATTACTTTCTAGAAAGTATAGGCCTAATATAAATGAAGGCTTTCTTTCTGTTCTTTAAACTGTTTTGTTCCAGATTGGATTTTATTTTCTGGTCATTTGCACGATAACCCTGCACCCACAATTTTTTTGGACTCTGGCATATACTGACATTTCTTTATTTTGCTAAGTGACCAAATAGTCAAATTGCTCTGATATGGTATGTGTGTGATGGCCTTTTGATTTTTTTCCCCACTGTATTTAACCCGTTATCACGACTGCTGGTACTCCACCTCACATCAGGGAACTCCGAGGGGCGAGTATTGGGTTTTATCCTCATTTTCTTAGCCTGAGTGATTGGTCAGCTGTGGACATGAGCTATATGCAGCTTTTGTTAGATAATTGGACTGAATTTTTTAAATCTACTAAATATCACATTCCCATATTTAGAGCCTTTAGTTGGTGTGTGCGCATGTACATAGTTTCTGAGGAGGAATAAACACATCAGGGCTTTGAACAATGACCCCCAGTTCAAGTACAGTTGTGCAAGCTATGTTTACAATGTAGAGTTCACTCTGTTGTTTGTGTTCCCCTTCTTTTCTGCTACTCCCCAGTCAAGAAAGAAGGGGAAAAAATTTCTTGCCAAATTTAGTTATTATATTAGTTTCCGAAGGTTCAATAACAAATTATTGCAAATGTGGTGGCTTAAAACAACAAAAACATGTTCCCTCACAGTTCCTAAGACTCAAAGTCCAAGATCAAGGTGTCAGTTGGGCCACACTCCCTCTGAAGTCTCTAGGGGAGGATCCTTCCTTGCCTGTCCAGCTTCTGGAGATGTCTAATGTTCCTTGGTTGAGGGGGCACAATCCCAGTGTCCGCCTCCATCTTCACGCAACCTTCCTTCTCGTGTGTCTGGGTGTCCTTTCCTGTCTCCCACTATGTTCCTAACCCAGTATGATCTCACCTCAATCCTGACCTTCACTACACCAACATAGACCCTATTTTCAAATAATGTCCCATTTGAGGGTTCTTGGTGGACTCGAATTATTATGGGACACTAGTCAACCAACTATAGATACATCAGGAAGAAGTCAGGACTTTGTCAACAAACCACATATTTACCCATTTTCAGGGCTTGTTTCATCCCTGTCTTAAAGCCTGTCCTAAATATCATTACTCTCTAGAGAACCCATAAATTGCTCTTTCAGCTTAGGGTGATAAGGTTCTACTCTTTGCTGTTGCCAGTCTTGTGGGGAGAACATCATCCTTGTTAGTTTCCCTTGAGCCTATCCAGATATTTATAAATAATTACATTCATTAACTACTATTTTTGTCTTTTCATCTTTCCTCCCTCCCCCACCCCTCTTTCTTTTCTTTTCTTTTTTCGTTTCTTCTTCTGTGGTTCTGGGAATTAAACACATGTCCTCTTACATGCTAGGCAAGTGCTCTACTACTGAGTACACCCCTGGCCCTAGTCTATTCTTGATGACCCCAATATGTTCTCATATTTGCTGCCAACAGAATCTTGTGGCTAATTCTTCTCCCTTGCCTTATAATCCATTTAAAGGACATATTTCTAATGTTTCCTCACTTAAGACTTTGTTGTAGGTTTTCTAAAAACATTCTTTATCATATTAAAAAAAAGTGTTTTACTAAGTAAGGTTTTTTCAAAAAATATTTTGCATATTATTATTTTTTTCCTGTATGTATTCAGATGATTGTTTTTCAGCTTTAGTCTGTTAATGTGTTTTCAGTCTGAGCTTTTTTGAAAACAGAACCTGAAACAATGATTAAAATTCTGATGCTGTGTTCTCTGGAGAGTTGCATTCACTCAGCATGAAGGACATTTCCATGGACTATATAGAGGAGTGTATCTCAAAGTAGTTTATGGGGAAGAGTGAGCAAGGGGATTCATCTGCCCCTATCTACTGTTTCCTATTGAATAAAATTTACTGCACAGGAGGTAAATTGTCCCATATATCTAAATTTCATCATCCAGCCCCTTTGATGACAGCTCAGGAATGCCAAGTCCTATGCCCTAAAGTACAGCATTTCATTCAATTCCAGAAGTATCAGGAGGAGTCAGACACTTCAGATATGTGACTGGTTAGCTCAGCTCTGAAGCAGTGGCCAAAAAAGGAAGACCTGGCACTCTGGGCAAATGATTAATCAGCTCCTATCAGTGACAGTAAGGTCTGTGAAGCATTTGAGCCAAGGGAATCTGAGGAAACACAAGAAATTTAGGTCCAACACATGGTAAGTCACATTTATAAATTTTTATAATACTAAATTTTCTTTGGATTCCTAGGAAACCCAACCTGGTTATGGTAGCAGTGATGAAAAAGTGGGGCTTAGATCTCCTGCAGCACCAAGTACAGGCGATTGACAACTCCAGTTTCTGAAGGTGTGTCTTGTTACACAAGAGTGATGTTATGGGTTTGGATCTGGCATGTCCCCCCAAAGGATGAAGGTTTGATCCCCAATACAGCAATAATTGGAGATGGGCTTTTGAAACTGATTGAATCATGAGGACTTTGATCATCAGTGGATTAATCCATTGATGCATTAATAATTTGATGGCATTATTGGGGGGTGGTAAGAACTTAGGAGGTGAGGCCTAGTTGGGGGAATAAGAGGCATGCCCTGGAAGGGTATTTCTTATCCCTAAATCCTTTTCTTTCTCTCTCTGCTTCCTGGCTGTCATGAGCTAAGGGGGTTTCCTCTGCCACACTATCACCATGATGCTTCTGTCTTGTAACCATGGACTGAGACCTTTGTAACCATGAACAAAAATAAATCTTTTCTCCTTTAAGTTTTTTTTCTAAATCAGGTATTTATCACAATGATGAAAAGTTGAGTAACACAGTTGAGTTTATTTCCAGCTGGGCATAATAGCGTGATCCCTGTAGCTTCCTTGGCTGTGATGAGTGAGTTTGAGCACAGTGTGTACCATATCAGAATCAGAGAAACAACTTTCTCTGGGATGTACAAGAGTGGGAACACTTTAGCAGTTCAGGAAAATGTGGTGTAGACAGCAGTGGTGGCATCCTGTGTGCTTCCTCCTGCATGGGAGTGTGGTCCCTGTGGGTGATGGGGGCTTCCTCAGGCACCGTTGACAGTGGCTATGTTACGTGAATGGATCTTTGGTACTGGCTGCCCCAGAAATAGTGAGAGGCCTGCAGCACTTGTCCTCTGATTATGCACTGGTACAGGTGTAGATGCTTCATGTGATGAGTTGGGGACAGAAATCAGGGGTCCTCTGTGACACCGACACCCAGTCTGGTCAGTAGTGTGTGATCAGACAAGGTGCAGGGGCAACCAATAATGGGGACTTACATAATTGTGGTGGCCGCAAAAGTTGTGTTGTTCCTTTCTGCTGCTACTCTGAGCTTGCCTATCCAGGAACAGAACCTCAGACCAGCCCCCAACCCACCCCCAGTATGTGCATATGCCTGGTGATAGGGCAATGGCCAGGGGCTCACACATCCCCGATTTTTTGTTTTTTTTTCATTTGTGTCTGCTAGGGATTGAACTAGAGTGGGTTGCTGCTGGAGCTGGGCCACATTGCCAGCTGGCAGGAATGAGCAACAGTGGGAGGCAACCAGGGCTAGATAAAGTTTTTTCTGAACCTTCTTCGGCTGTATGCCCCAGGGACATGGTGACATCTGGAGCTGCAGCAATGTTGCTTGAGACCAACCCAACTGTCCTGTGTGTAGGCAGCAGGCAGTGGGACCACAGAGTTCTTTCTCTGCCTTGTTAGTGAAAGGTCCCCAAATACAGCACGGGGAGAGAGGTGGCAGGAACCTCGGGGGCAAATGCCTTCGGTCCTGAAGCCCTCCTGAAGTTACCTGTGGCTGGCCATACTCTGTCTCAGAGGGAGGCTCCCCAGTCTCCCAGGGTTGGAGGACAGCACCCCCTGTTCACTACAGTGAAGCATTAGCAGGTCTGTGTTGTCACTCTACTAAACCAAATTTGGTTCATGAGGCCCCTGAAGAATGGAGTTGGCTGTCTATGGACTGAGACCTCTGAAGCTGTGAGTGTCAAAGAAACTTTTCCTCCTCTGAAATTGTTCTTGTCAGGGTTTTTTTTTTTTTTTTTAGCCAGCAAAAAAACTGGCTAAAACAACATCTTATGTTTCATTTGTCAAACTTTAAGAAATTAGCAATGGTACTAAACTGGCAATCTTAGCTTAGTCACCTTGCTGTCCAGCATCCCCCTACACATGGGGAGGAGGGCACTATGTAGCATTCTAATTATGAGAATGTCAAAGCCATGGGTGGCCTACAAATTACCTATTGCACTCAGAAATGTCAGGATCAGAAAGACCAAGGAAAGACTGACAAACTTATAGTTTGGAGAAGACTAAGCAGACAACTACTAAGTATATTATACTCTCTGGAACATAAAATAGAAATTACTAGAAAATTCGATGAAATCTCCCCGTTCTTGAGGGTAGCACCTTTTGTTCCCCTCTGTTCCCCTCCACTTTACAATACCTGACCCTTACAGAGAAGTATCTTAGCAGATTTGTGCTGAGGTAGTCACTTTAAGGAAGTAAGTGACTAAGTCTAGTCTGCATTCAAGGGGTGTGTTAAGTTTTCATTGCTGTGACCAAAATACCTGACAGGAACAACATAGAGGAGGAAAAGTTTATTTTGGCTCATGGTTTTAGGAGATTGGTCCATGGTTGGCTGACTCCCTTGTTCTGGGCATAAAGTAAGTCAGAACATCAGGGTAGAAGGGTGTGTCAGAGGAATGCTGGTCTGCTTGTGGTGGCCAGGAAGCAGACAGAGAAAGGGGAAGGGACCACGGGAAAGGTGCGTCCTTTCAGGTCACGCCTCTGCTGATCCACCAACCCCAGCCATGCCCCACCTGCCTACAGTTATCAACCAATTAGTCCATTCAAACTAGGATGGACTGATTAGGTTTTAGCTCTCATAATCTAGTTATTTTACCTCTGAACATTCCTGTATTAACACAGGAGCTTTATATCCAAACCATAACAAGGGGAAGGAAACAAAACTCCACCAGCTAGGAGTTGGTGTGTGTGTGTGTGTGTATCTTCCCACTTTGGAATTATTTTGTAAGGAAAGCTTGTTCATTCAACAATTGATTTATGTTAGTATGCACACATGGAGTTTAAAAAAATTCTTTGGTTTATAATCCAATATTTTAATTTATTTTGTTGCTTAAAATTTCTACCTTTAGCCATTAGGAACTCTGAGGTTAATGCCTGTGTCCTTATGACATTATCTCCACTTTTTAAATAATTGGCACTTTCTTACTTTTCCTTTTCCATAACTCCTCAAATTTCCCATACCACCTACATTTTCCTAGGTCAGAAAAAATATTTTTTTTTTTCCTAGAGAAAGACTAGGCTAAATTTATAAGAAATATTTGATCCCTAGTTTCTTGGTATTTATTTATAGGAAAAATAAATCTTACATGGATAAAAACCATTATGCCTTTTACAAATTGCCTTCAGGGGAAAAACACCTGAAGACTGCAAAATTCATCAAAAGTGACAGTTAATACACTTGTGTTATTTTCATCAATCATATTCTGTTGAAGTTAATGACATATTGTTTCCCTCTTGGTGGAAAAAAATCAGCTGGCTTTAATTGTTAATTTTTTTTGAAATTTCTTGGCAAGTCAGAGTAATTCATTTGGATTATCAAGAGAAATTTTTATAGCATAATGATCTGAATTCTGGGTTCTCAAAAGTTGTTAATCACCGAAAATGAACTGCATCCCATATTCATATTGGCAGTGAGAAGGAATTTGCTTGTTTGTTATGATTGTGGATTTGATTTCTCATCTCAGCAGATATAGAACTGGATGCCCTTTTGGTGCATCTCAAGACTGATTTGAAAGCTTGAGAGACAATTTAAAATTTGGGTTTGGGGAAGATGTAAGTACTTGGTATTACATTTGACTCTGTCATTTGCTGAAGTGTATAAATTCCTTGAAAACAGAAACTTCTTTTAATGCCACATTTAACATGCATAAATCATCACCTTTAGCACAAATGAAGTTTTGACAACTGTGTGCTAACATACCTATACAAAAATACTCTTCCTTGCCTCAACTTTCCTCATTCATCAAAATGCACTATAGGTTTCGTTGAGGGTTATAACTCAAATTTTATAGGTTGTTTTAAAGTGATATGAGTTGAAAACAATTAGAAAATTCTGTTGCTTAATTTTCCTCACTTTACCAAATGCAAATGGGGTGGGTGTCTGCATGTAGTGGACATATACTTAGGAAATTATTTCACTTATAGCAAATGTATGGTTGTTTTTCCCAGCTGTGTGATTTGCAAGTAGTAGAGAACAACACCTGCGAGGCTTGTCTATCTCTATTTCTTAATGAGACTGTAGTCCTTTCGTTAAGTCCTTTGGGATGGCCTTGATCTGATCTATCTCTCAAGTAGTCCCAAGTACTGATGCAAATTGACAAATAATAATTAAAGACATGTAAATGTGCCAACTAAATTTGAACCTATGTTAATAATTATGTTATTTAATGTCTGCTGAAACAAACATTTTGAAAACATCAAGTAATATTAAACATTTAGTATTATTTACTCAGATTTGTGAAGGAAACAATGGAAAATCAAATGAAGGAAGCATCCTGTTAAGTCAACCTGTGTCAAAAATATGAATGGAATGGAACTCAGTTCTTGATGCTCCCTTCAAAATGCCCCATTTCTTTCTTATGCCTTTGCCTAGTTTGAATTTAGGGATGGGAATGGACATCAAGAGGAGTGTAGCTTTCAAGGTTGGTCTTTTGCATAGTTTGAGAACTAAAAACTGAGCCAGAGAAATAACACTTGGTATATAGATAGATAGATAGATAGATAGGTATTTGATTGCATCAAGAGAGATGTGGCATAAATTTGATTAACTTTTATTTTACTCTGAGATAAGCATGTCCCCAAACTCATTCATTCTAACTAATAACAAATGGATGAAACAGATGTCTGGGTAAGAGCATAACTTGCCTAGTATGAACAGTAGCGTGAGGGTGTGACCCAATGACTGTGTCACCACCTGCCTACGTACTGGTTCTTATTCTTTCTGTCCTTCCCTACTCCACTGTGCAGCACAAGGAGCCACAGTTCCTAGATTCCCTTTCCCTCTGACTTCCATATAGGCTTGGCCAATGGAAGGCATGAGCAGAAAACTGGAAGCCCAGAGTAGGGAGAAGCCAGGTCCTCCCTCATATCCTTATTTCCTGAGGTGTCTGGCAGAGGCTGCATATTCTCTGTATCCCCGCTGTGTTTCTAGCATCCCAAAGGCAGTCCTGTTAACTCTACTTTCTTCAATTTCCACTCCAGCCCCGGGGGATGAGGCAACTTCTTGTTACTGCTAATCACCAGATTACCTCACTCACCCGTTTTGTTTCTCAGTCACCATCTATGTGAGCCGTTTTCTTTAATTAATTTTTAAAAATGTTTTGTTGGGGCAGGTTCCAAAATGGCTATAGTTAGGTTTTCTCGCCAAGACGTCATTGGGCAATGTTTTTACTGTGTAGCCAGGGCTGGGTACTAGCTATGTTATGGTTAGTGGAGGCCAGAAACACTGATGCAGCGTATAGATTCAAGGTCATAAACTTGTGAGCACACCATCCCCACCCGCTTATGTAACCTACTGTCAGTGTACCTTCTTTGAGCTGTATATAAAAAGGGCCCACGAAGATGGCTTGGTGGGCTGGCTAATGGCTATGTCTGCCTCCAAATAAAGGACAGCCAATATTCCCACTGTGCCTCACATCTTCTTTCAATTGCTGGATCCTCAAGCCTTATTTCCTGGGTCAGAGCCCCCACTTGACATGTTTTATTTCGGATTGTAATTAGTTGCTTCTCTATATGAAAAAAACCTATGGTTATTGCTCTTTTCTGACGGGACCTGTAGGCTACCAGCTATGTCAATGGGCAAGTGTCAGTATGAGCAGAAGCTCCCATTGATATTTTGCCCAGATTCCCTTTTCTGGCAAGTGTACCCAAACCCCAGCTGCTGTGAGTGCTGGCTGCTATTGTTCATGAATGTACTCTTCTCCAAAGTCTTGCCTGTTCCCCAAAATGCCTGGGAAGCTATGCCATCCCACCTGGGGGTGGCCCATGGCCAACAGCTGCTTGATTTAAAGACACAAAAAAACCCTCACTGCAAGAGTGAGCAGAACTGTGATGCCATTCAGACCCAAGGACTCCCTGCTCTGTTAGAAACCAGACTTCAGCCCAGCCCATCTTTGCTAGTCTTCTTTCCCTTTCTCTGCACTACTTCCTCGGTTCTTTACAGCTTTATTTTAAAAGGTCATTCTCAGAGGCTAAATTGTATGGCATGGTAATCCGCCCCCTCCCCCTCCACCGATCTGCTTCTAGGGACCTGGAACTAAGAGTGTGTTTACAGAGGTAATGGAGGAAATCTGTTAATCGGGTGATATGGTTCAATGGAGGTTGTGAACTTCAATTACAGTTCCTACAGTTAGGCTAGGGATGGTGAGAATGAACGATGAAATAACTGAACATCCTTGAGGAATGAACAGTTACCGGAAGGTTTTAAGTTCTAAATTGAGGAGAAATAGAGACTTACTAAAATCAAGAAGGTCAGGAGAGGCTAGATTTCAAGGCAAAAAAGATAATACTGTGCATCTTGCTTATTGAATGGTGCCCCAAGAGTTTTCAGGGGCGCCCAGGTGGTGATTAGAAATCTAAGTCTGAGATAAGACTGAAATACCAACTGTGAGATTACTCAAAGGCAGCTTTCTCAGACTTGAATTGTACATAATTTTTTTTTTTTTTTTTTTGCAGAGGTGGTAGGTGGGGAGGCTAGTGCCAGTAGTTTAGTGGTGCTGTGAACAGGGTTTCGATTTACGGGGAGTAAAATCAGGAAAGAAAGAGGGGGTCAACATAGAAATGCATTGTTGATTAGATCACCATTACCAGTGACTACCTCAGTCCATGGGATTTTCTGAGGAACACTTGGAAATGTGTTTCAGGACCAATCAGCAAGGGCGGAGAGTATTTATCCATCCTTCCCAGTGTCTCACAGACCTCACCTCTGTATTTTTGGGTTATGCATGCATGTGTTGGGGAGTGTTGAAAGAAACCCTGTGGTTCTTTCCCTGTGCTGTGGTCTGGAGGCAAGGTGCCTCAGCTGCATCTGCAGTAAGCTGGTTGGAGACTTCTCAGAACTTGCTGCTACTGTGTGACCTACGAGGTGGCCAGATGGATTGAAGTAGACAACAGGTGTCCATAGAGGATATCCACATGACCCCTATTTGGATGCGTAGGTTAAGGGATAGCCACAGGGTAGCGAAAAGACTTGATCCCAAGTCAGATATGGTATGGCTCTTTGCCACATAGAAATGCATATCCGTGAGCTTGGCAAGTCAGTCCTAATTTACTGGTGAGGAAACTGAAGCTGAGGGTGCATAGGAGCTGACTTCTCACCATACCTTTTGCATGGTTGTACTGACCTCTCTCCAGACCCCAGCTAAGTCCTCCTCCACTTACAAAGCACTATGCAACTGTCCACGAGAGACAATGATCGCTTCACATAGGAGGCATCCCTTTCTCTTCTGAGTGTCCCTTGTTCTACTGTGAGTTTAGCACATACCATGGCATACATTTACTTCTACTGGATGGAACCGTGTGGGACACAGGTCAATTTCCATCTTTGTGCCTACAGTACTAGCACGTCATCAATAAAACTCTTATAATTATGCCTTGGAAAAGACTTAATACAAAGAAAGAGGTTAAGGGAAAAGAGAAATAAAGGAGGCTAAAGGAATGGCCACAAAAAGCACACTCTGTATGCTTATGACCATGACTCTTGTCATCAGGAGCAGAACAAATCCATGGTCCTATCTTGTCCCTTAAAAAAAGTTTCTTCACTTTCACATTCTCAGGTTTTCCTTTTGCCATTTTGTGGATTCCTTTCCCTTTTAAATGTTCTTGAAATTCATTGCTCCCCTAATTTAAAAAATAGGATAAGAATGTTGTTGGGGGATGTGCTGTAATTAGATATATTTTGCTTCTCAAAGGTTCATGTGCTAGAAGCTTGGTCCCCCATGTAACACAGTGAAAGGTGGTGGGACCTTTAAACAATGGGGCCCAGCAAAAGGAAACTGGGTAATGACTGTCCTCGTGAAGGGTTGAATGCAGGTCTCCTGGAATTGGTTAAGTTTTGTGGGACTTGATTAATTTCTATGAAAGAAGGTTGTTATGAAAGCCTGCCCCACCTCGAGGTCTCTTGCTTTCTCTCTTGCCCTGTGATCTCGTCTGTACATTCCTCTGGCTGTTCCTGCGGGCACTCCTGTGATGTGATGCTATCGCCATGTTGTAGACATAGCCTGAAGGTCCTTACCAGAAACTGAATGGATGGGGATGTCTGATTTTGAACTTTCAGCCTTCAAAACTGTGAGATCCATAAATTTCTTTTCTTTTAAATATCCCATTCCCAGACATTTGTTACTGTAACACAAAATGGACTAAGAGGCTTGGGAAGTTGTTAGGGATGGGGAAGAGTTCGCACTGGCCCCAGATGCCTGAGGGCTGAACCTGGCTATACCTGTAGCTCCTTTCTCCACATCTCTTAAAACTTCCCCAAAGTAAGACAAGCTGGGAAGCAGCAGAAGGTAAGGAGAAGGTGATAGAATGGGAACAGGTATTTGTGTATTTATGGTAGTGCTAGGCATTTTACTTCGTCAGGATGTTAGGATTAAAGCAACTATTTGTATCCAATAACAACCTGAATCTCTACAGGTGAGGAAACAGCTTCTAGATTATAATACTATCAGTCATCTAATAAGTTTTGAAGCTGGAATTCAAAACCAGGGCAAACTCCAGAGCCTCTGCTCCACTTGCCCCCTGTTGAAACATCTCGGGTATGGACAGGAAGGCTTAGGTGTCTCCACGCTAAAAGGAGACTGCCACTCTGAGCTGGGGAACCTCCTACCTACTTGTCCAAATACAAAAGCTGCTGTGCCTACCAAGCAAGATGCCAGGCTCTGTGCCAAAACATTTTTTTTTTTTTTTAGCTTTTCAGAAGAGCAAGTGCCTTTATTTTCCCAGATGGGTTGAAAATGGTGCTTTTGTACTCAGTTAAGCCTTTTATCAGAGTCTCTTGCTCTGTGGAATTAGATTAATTCAAGGTAGCTCATCAAGTGTGTGCCAGCGATGCATTCCCTGCCCTCAAAAGAGCCCTGGGTCCAGAACTGAGCCCTGGAGGTTGCGTGAACACATTGTGCATACTGATTGAGCATGCTCTGTGGCAATGGAGACAAGGACATTGGCAAATGGAGAGAAGTCAGATATGACCGAGAGACAGCCTCCTGCTAATAGAATGAAGTAACAGTTTCCTAGAGCTTAAGCATGTGCCTGGGAACCAGGTCAGTTTCCTTCTCAGAGCTGTTAACCTCTCCTTTGCCACTTGACTTGTTTTCAGTTGATCTTGTCTGCCAGTGAGTGCCCCCTGCAGAGGCCGCAGGGCTGAGGAAAGTGCTCCGTCCTGACTGTTGCCCACCTTGCGTGGGGTCCCAGTCAAGTCTTTTAACTTCTGCTGTGGTTTTCTTGTCATGTGTGAGAGGATGAGGCTGCTGACAACTCCAAGAGGCTTCTACTTGGATTCTAGGTGAGCTCTTAAATAAATTCAGATGATTTATCTTAGACTCGATGCTTCCTCTTGTGGACTTTCCTCAGGATAGTAAAGTTCTACCAGGCTCTATGGGTGACATGTTTTAGATAAGTAATTAAGTCAATTAGGACTTATTAACCTCTGTTTTGTATTAAATCCCCTTTATTAGAAAATAATGCAGAATTTGAAGCTTAACTGATATTTGGCCCAGATCAGAGAAAGACTGATCTTCCGAGAATGCTAAGAGCTGATCTACATAAGCTTTGTGAAGAAATGAATCCTGACACTTCTCCAAAACCTTTGGAAAGTACCTCGGTTGGCAATTGGATTTTCTTGGTATTTTAAAAGGGCATATGATAAGCATAAGTGGAAGTATGTGTGGTGGTTTTCTTAAGGTTGTTTGTTTTGAAACTAGAATGCTGTACCTTACATTTTCCTTTCTCTTGATTTCAAATATCTACCTGTTCCTTAAATTTACCTCTGTTCACAAGCCTGATCTCCAAGCCTGGTTTGCATGTGGTTGATGTTTATTTGAGTAATCTGAGGTAGCAGAAAAGGAATATATTTAATCATCTAACCTTTACAATAAGAACATTTGAAATGTCAGCATTTTATTTCAGGAACAGGTGAGCTATTGCATTATTAGGCTTTTATTTATTTATTTACACCCTGTATCTTTCTGAAAGGGAATTTGAAACAGCTTTAAAGAGCTTATAATAAAGGGTGGGGAAAAAAACAGTAAATACTCTGACCAGTAAAGTCAACAGAGTTACTGTGCTGAAATATAAACTTGTGTCTAACGTTGCTAGAAACAGGGCCAGGCAAAGAACAACTTTTACAACCTTTAATATAGGTCCCTTTGGTTCCAAACTTGGATCTCTCATGTCCAACGGTGTACGAGGGATGTTGATTTGATCCAATCTTAAGGTTTAATACTTAAGAACTTGTTATGTATTAGGTGTTGGACAACTATGTAGGTATAAAGATCTTCTTGTGAAGTCTAGCAGATATGATTAAATATTAAACCTGTCTTATAACCATTTTTGCTTTTTTGTATAATTTATGGAAATAAAAACGGCTCCTAAATTTGTTTAGAATCCTTCCTTGGCTCTCCAGCCTGAGACCTGAAAGACAGATAGTAATCAAATGGGTTGAGAGCAAAAGCAGTGGTTATTTGGAGGTTGTAGAAAGCCTGTGCTCCAGGGGTATGAGCAGGACAGAGGACATTGTGTGGACAGGCAGTGGTGCCTAGGCACTGATACAGCCTTTTATCAAAGTAAATGCTGGCTTATGTAGGCAGATTTATTTCTTGAAATATCAGCCCTTTCTTTTGAAATCACTGTATTTAGTAAATTGAATACTTTAAGCCATATTTTGTTTTCAAATAAAACTTGACAACCCTATGTCAGTTCCCCAAGACATTTGGTCTAACACCCTCAACCAATGTGGCAGGAGAGACATGAGGATAGTGCAGATTTAGAGCTGAAGCATGACTTAGAGACAGGATTTTCTCCTGAGACTAAGGGAAGGTCTTCTAAGCACATAAACCATGGCTACCCTAGACAGTTACTTGGATTGAACAATATGCTAGGGCACCTGGTGCCTGGGGTAAGTGGAAATGGAAATCCAGTCCTGACACCAAATCATGTAGCTGTGTGTGGGGTGAGATCTGCCTAGAAGAAAGGGACCCTTTTTTATAGGAAGACACTGTGGTTATTGTCAGTACACATTCTTCCAGTGGTCTAGTTTATCTAAGGATAGAATTTAATGCATCTGTGGAAATGTATGCAGAGTGCAATTTTCTGAGACATTCAGTGAGGTGTTTGTTTAATGGGTAGATCTTTTCTCCATTACCTTCTAGTGGAGGGCTCTAAAGTGCCAGCTGTTGCTAATGGCAGATCTATATACCTGAGAAATTAATCTGGCAAGTGAAAGGGTGAGTAACAGTGAGGGAAGAAGGGACTATCCCAATGTCTCAATCATCAGCAGGTACTTCATTATTTTACATAATAGTACACAGGTTTACCAACAGACTCCTGATAAATCTGGAGCAATATCTTTTTTTCAGACTTCACAATAAAGCAAAACAGAAATGAGCCTAATCAAAGGACTTTTTATCACCAATGGCCATAGGAAAAAATTCTAACAAAAAGTTCTATTTTGACTAACATGGTCTTGTAAATATACCTACCAAGATGAATAAATTGCAAATGTATCCAAGCTTTCAGGGTAAACTGACCTGCTCTATGGAGTTCTTTATAATTGACCAATTGTGTTAGCCACTGTGCTGAAAACAAAGATCTTACTTAATGTTCAGTCTACTTTCTGAAAACAGGCAATTATACAAATTATTTTCCCCCAATATCTTTATAACATACCAATTCATGTTCATTGCAGAAAAGTTGGAAAATAAAAAAATCACACGTTAGGCTATCCCTATCGTGTAAAGAAACAATACTAACATTTATGTCGTTAAATATTTTCTCCCATATTTATTTCGAGTTACTAAATTTTAAACTGAGCTGTGCATTGTGTTGGCCCTTCTTCCAGCCTCCCTCAGGCCAGCTGGTACTCTTGCCCCAAGTCACGTGAGAAGTTTAGTTATGCCTCCAGATTTCTAGAATTTCGGAAAGACTCATATTTGTTTTTGTCAACATTATGTCTCATTTCTTTCATCCCGTAGATACTTCCTTATCTCCACTTGGCAAACAGCTGTTCTCATTCTCCCAAACACATGCAATGTCACTTACAAGGTAGCTTTAAGTACTTTGACCACCGACGACCTTCTTGCTATGCTCTTTCTCTGTTCCTCTCCTCTTCTTGCCTTTCCACACTGCAAATTCTGGCTTTTTTTTTTTTTTTTTTATTCAGTGTCTTAGTGTCTCAGTGTTTTTTTATTCAGTATCTTTATAAGATGGTTGAATAGGGGGATTCAGAGCAGAAGGGCCTGAATGGGAAGAAAGCAAAGTGCCTCCATGATAATTGTTGAAGTGGTTAGTAAAATACCTTTTTTTTTTTTTTCTTGTTCCCACCACCTCATACTTAAAAAAAGATTATGCTGCATTCACATTGAAGCTCTAGCCTACTTAACTATATTACTGAGACTGGATTTAAGCTACCATGGCCTTTTACAGTCATCATATTTGTAGTAGTTATGTTTCTGAGTAGATTATCAGTGAGGGCACTCGGTGATCTATTCACTAAGTGGTTTGTCTCAGTCTGAATTCTGCCACACATACTATGGCAGCCATGAAAATACTTGGGCCTCCTGCTGGGGGGATCATAACTAACTGGCAGCCATCTCATTTGCACTGAGGTCGTGGTTCCCATGACTGCTCTCAGTCAATCACTGAGCACCACTGGGGGCAATAACACACACTTGCCCTTTGCTGCAAAATGTGACTCCTCATGTAAGGTGACTTTGAAATAAGGCCTCCCTTTAGTCTGACTGACACTTTCTTGGAATCCCCAATCTTCCCATCTGATCCAACTTACTTCTCTCTTTCTCCTTTACAAAGTAAGACCTTAATCATCGTCTGAAGTTTCTCCATCTTCTCCATTTGCCTCCCCTGTTCCCTCATGGGTGTTCCCCCAATAAATCTCTTACAATAAGTCATCTACTTCTCAGAAGAAAACCAAATAATACATTTAGCAAGCAACCACATATAGCTACAAAACCTGTTTTGCAACCTTGGTGATGAACTAGAACTCTTAAGAATCTGTTAAGTACTTGAAATTCTTTGCACTTACTAGAAGCAAACCCTGAAATATGCTAGTGCTAACTACCCTTGTGGGTATGGGCTTCTATTATATTCCTGTTCATGCAAGAACAGACTTGTTTGTACATTCCACCAGTGAAAAAAATATTTTGAGCATCTCTTCTGCTACTTAGGAAATCCTACAGTACTGATAGAGTTAATTATCACTGAAGCACTTTTAGTTGCTGCTTCAAAAGCACAACCTCCTGGCGTGCATGTTCTGAACAAGGTTCTTCAAATACTAACCATTCTTGGGAAGTAGATTAAAACGAGAGCATGCACATGTGGCGTGTTCCGTTCTTAAGTATTTTAAGTTATAGTGTAATGTGAACTTGACCCATGTCAGTGAACAGCATCATATATAATGACTGTACAATGGTCTATTTGCATGAATGTCAATTTCACAAGATTGGGTGTTTTGGGTTCCTAATTTTAAACTGTCATTACCCTCCACTAGAGGGTAATGTTAAGTAAAGTCTGATTTAGTAAAGTATTTGTGTATAGTTTGTACATTGTTCAACTTTTCATAGAATATTTTCTAAAAGTAGAATGATTGGGTTAAAAAGCACAGCCAATTTAAAGACTTTTGATATTTGTTGCTAAGACATCTAGGGAATTGGTTTCAATTTATACTCCATTACTGTATGAGTAAGCTTTTTTCTTTTTTCCTTGTTTTCTGCATATGAAATTAAATGTCAAATTCAAATGTACAATCCAAAGAACAATAAATGAACCACCTTTGACTCTCCCAAGGTTATGAAATAGAAGTTAGAATCCTCTTGAGTCTGCCCCTTTTGACTTCCTTCCCTATGTCTTTCTCCCCATAGGCCTAAAGTCATTATGGTTCTTCACCTTCTCCGATCTGGTTTTTCTTTCAGGAAGTTGGTAGAATCTTCTAGACTTTAGTCTAGAATTTAGAGTTAAACATTTCCTGGAGTTTCTTTATAGTTTTGGTAGTTTAATGAAAGTGTGTATCTGTATATAATATTCCTAAAACAATATTCAGATTTAAAAAATGTGGATGACAAATGCAAAATGAGTTGTGTGAAGGGGTTCTGGTTAGTACTGTTCACAAGATTTCCAGAACAAATGAACTTGATAGTCTCTAGATCTCAGACTTCTATGTTCTGGAAGTTTACAAGCCTTCTGGGTTATTTAGAAGGAGAGGCCATGAGTGAACTCTAGGAAATCTGAGACTTGCCATGGTTTGTGAATTTGAAAAGACTGTAGTACAAACCAGGTATGAATCACATGATTGGTAGAAGGAGAGTGAACTGCTATTTCTTGCTTCTAAGCTTGTGATCACCTTGTTCCGGCTCTCAGAAGTAAGTCAAAGCAGAACATGTTAGTGGGATGAAATAAATGTGCATAACTGATTTAGGTAGCAGGACCTAGAAGAAAAAGTAGAGAATTTATCAGCCAGTTGTCAAGATCTAGCTTCGTGTTTGGGCCAGACCTCTCCAGGGCACTCATCCAGGTGTTTAAAAATGATTCTAACAGCCTGCAGTATATCTGTCTAGCCTCATATTGCCCCAGTCTGGTCTATTTCCAGCTAGCACTTTGGGATGTCTGTTCACTATCCTGAAAATCCATTCACCTCTCTCCCACCTGTAACTCCTGTTTCCTATATTATGTCTGTCTCTTGGTTTATACTTCCATTTCGGTAGAGTGCATTTTCCCATAGTTTCTTGTAAAGGGAAGGATGGGTTATTTTTTGAGAGTGTACATCTGAAAATGTCATTCTGGCCTCATAAGGTTTGAGAGTTTGGCTATAATTCTAGGTTACAGGTAATTTTCTGTACGTTATTGCATTTTCGTTTTGCTTGTAGGTCATCCTGTTGTGAAGTCTAAAACCAATTATAATTCTTGATCCTTTCTGATCTGCCTTTTTCTTCCTGAAAGTTGGTAGAATCTTTTCCCCTTGTCTTCTGAAATTTCAAAATCAAGTATCTTTGAGTATTTTTGCCCACTGCTTCTACTTAGTATGTTCTATTTTTCTCTTTCAGTTATAGCAATTTACTTCCTATTCTAGAAATTTTTCTATGATTTTGCCTTGTTTTCTGCTCTTCCTCTTTTCTGTCCCTGCCCCATCCCTGTCTTTCTGGAGTTGCCATCAGCTTTTTCTTACCTCTTTCTTCCATTCTGCTTCTGTGTCTTTTTACTCTGCTTAGGAGACTCTCTCTGCTTTACCTTTTACCCTTTCTAATGGCTTCACTTTCGTTCTTATATTTTCAATTCCAAGAGGTCTCTTCTGCTTTTTTTTTTTTTAATAGTATCTTGTTCCTTTTTATAGATGCAGCATTTTCTTATCTGAGAATGTTAGTAAGTTTTGTTTCATTTGATTTTATTTGTTGATTCCCTGTCCCTGCCCCATTGTTTACTTCAAGATGTCTTTTCATAGAGGAGGTTATTTTGATTTGAAATCTGTCTCCTGTGATAGCTTTCTGTGGGGTCTGGGAGTGTCTACACCCTGTTAAGAATCTGGGGATCTAAAAGGCCCATGGAGGCTGAGAGCTTAGAGTGTGGACCTGTAGGATAGTCGAGCTCCCTATAGGGTGACATAGCAACAGAGAGGCATGGGCCTCTGTATTCAGTATTAGAATATTGTACTGAACTTAATCCTCCCCCACCCCATCTCCAACCTATGCTTGAATCAACACAGACCTTTTTTTTTTTTTTTTTTTAACTTTCTCTGGGAAACAAGCTTCCAAATTCCAAATTTCTTCCCGAGAAAGAAAGCACAATTGCTCAGCCAAGTGAAGTGGAGAAGGGAATCTGGGAAATTCAACTACTTCTTAAATAGTTTAATAGAGACTAATTCCATTTAAAATTAAAAAAAATAAATAAATAAAAAAACAACTTTGAGAGCTGTCAAGCCTCACCCCCTCCTTCCCCTTGGCCCCATATTTGGGCAAGTTGATAAGAAAGCCAGTGTACTCCTTTTCTTGGCACTGAAGAAAGTTCAAACCAGATGGAGGTGAATTCTTCTCTAGTCCTACCTCCTCGTACACCAGGACCAGTCACTCCCACTGTTTGTCAGGACACTTCTGCCAATTCCAGACCAGCATGGGTGTTATCCTGCCCTGCCCAGGAGGTTTCACTAAGTAATGTACTTTTTTCTTACCCTGACTGTGTACATGGCATTATCAGTCAGGACATCCCACCCCTTAATTGGGAAGGGGTCCATCCCACCTGTATTGGATGGTTACAGGAAATATCTTTCTCATGAGTCTGTCTTGTCTTGGTTTCCCTTTCATCCCAATTCTGAAAGGGGTTACTGCACTTTGTGAGCACTCTGGTATAAATTAGTTGACTCTCATATTTTTTCCAGTACTAACAAGAGATTTGTTTTCTTGGATCTATTAAGTCAATTACTACTTCCTCTATACCATTTTTCTCTAACTTCCAAAATTTTACTGATTATTGTTTTTTGCCTGTTTTTCTGCTTTGCGTCTTTTTCTTTTTTAAAATCGCTTTCCTAAACTTGTATTGAATTAAGGAGATAAGAAAAAAATTAGAGGCATGTGTTCAAGCGGTTTTTTTATCCCAGAAGTCTACTGTGGACTCAATGCTTCCCACCTTGTCCAGAATGGGTGTTGTCATTTCCTTTTTGCTAAATATCTGAAATGCATACCTTGTTTAGTTTTAATTGCTCTGACATCTCAGGTGAATCATATTGTTGGATTCTGATCCAATCCAGTGTTCATCTTACTAAAAGCCTAATGTACCATTTCGTGATTTGTGGCAGAATATTAAATTCAGCCATTTGGTTCACTTGAAATTTGCTTCCTATTTTTAGTAGCATTCCATTGTAATGCAGATGGGAAGCCTTCTACAAAAGTTCTATAAACAAGCTGAAATGAAAATGAATTTTTACCTTTTTCTACTCCACTTGTGTGAGGGAAATTGTAAGATGATCAATTCATGGGTATCTGTTTAAAATATTTTTTCCTTCTTGGTATAGAAATTTGAACTATCTTGAACAAATTTAGCAATAATTTACAATGGCTTGGCTAAAAATGTCAGACTTACATTAAGAATTCAAAAATGTAGTTGTTTGAAAACAATGATTTTTATCAATTAGTAATCCTACTTTGTTTTCATGGTTAATTTATAGATTGGTGGAAATTATTTTTATTTATTTGGTACTAGGGATTGAATATCAGGATGCTCTACCGGTGAGTGACATCCCCAGTCCTTTTTATTTTTTATTTTGAGACAGGGTTTCACTAAAGTTTCTGAGGGGTTCTCTAAGTTGCTGAGGTTGGTCTCGAACTTATGATCCTCCCACTTCAGCCTCTAGAGTTACTGAGATTACAGTTGTGCGCCACCACATGGGGCTATAGATTGGTGAAAATTACTTATTAACAGTATAATTAAAAAGTTATTCTCATAATAAAAAGCACTTGGGTGAAAACAACTCTATAATAATTAACCGAGTTCTAGTCTCAGCTCTTAAGACACAGTGGACCAGATTAGATTATATATGTCTCAAATTATCTGTGTATGAGTATGTGAGCCTTTAAATAGAAACAAGTACATAATACTTCTGCTGTTCTGTACTTTATGTAGTTCTGAAGATTAAACCATAATGGTCCATTTAGGTCTCCCTTATACATTTATTGCTTTTTGTGGAAATAGTATAAATAGAGAAGTATGCTACCTAAATCAGCACAGAACAAAAGTCCATCGGGTGACCACCTGATTTGCCAAGCAACAGCACATTACCAGGATTTCATAAGGCTCCTTCAGGTCCTTTTCAAGTCATTTCCATCTCTATCTCCCTCAAAGGAAACAACTTCCTACTTTCTCCATTAATCCCCTCCCTTGCTTTTCTGTTGCTAAGTGTGCATCCTTAAATGTTAAGGCTGAGTTTTGCCTGTTTTTAGAATATGGGTAATTCAAATCTTGCAGTATGAATTGTTTTGTGTCTGATCTGACTTAATTCTTTTTTGTCCCATTTATTCTATTCTGCCCCCAAATTTCCTTCTTTATAGACCTTATGGCAAATTTATCATTTTTTCCCTCTTATTTATCATTTTTGCCCTCTAATCCTTTAGAAGTTACCTGTTTTTTCACAGTTCTTTGACTGTTTAGCCACAGAATTATTAGATATATTGTTGGTTCTAAAAAGCTTACATTGGTATTTTATCATCTTCATGGATGACGAAAGAACCTTAGACACTTTTTAGACACCAACTTCTTCAGAACCTTCCAAACCTTTAAGGACATTATCATATCCTTAATATTCAAAATGAATGTCAATATGCTTAGTTTGTATTTGAGATGTCTAGATTTTAAACCTTATCATTATCGTTAGTCTACTAATTTAGATTTTTCCTATATTTGCTTTTTATTTTTTTTTACCTCTCTTTATTTTTTCCTAAATTTGAGCTTCTACCTGGTATCTTTTCCCTTCTGCCTAAGAAACATGCTGTTAATATTGCTTTTAATGCAGATCTACTGGTCACAGATTTTTTTGTATCTGAAAATTGCTTTCTACTTCATTCTTGAAATATATTTTGACTGTAATAGTAGTTTGGGAGTTATAATTTGGTAATTGTAATTTGGGTTTGAAGTTATTTTTCTAGTACCATGAAGGTATTATTCTTTTGACTTCTATTACCTGTGTTTAAAAGACACCGATTTGCCTAATATTTGCTTTTGAAGGTGACCTGTCCTTTTTCTTTTCTTCTGATTGCTTTAAAACTGTTTCTTTCATTTTTAACATTTTACTATGGAGTACCTGGTAATTTTCTCTTTATCCTATTTGAGGTTTGCTGGGCTTCTTGAATATGTGATTTAATGTCTTTCAGTTATAGAAATTTCTAGCCTGTTATTTCTTTGAATAATTGTTACATTCTCATTTTCCTCTTCCTAGTATTTTATGTGAAATTATCCTAGGCTATCTTACTTTGTCCTGTTTCTTTCCTTCCTTTCTAATGTTTGGGATAGTTCTTACCAATATTTATACAGCTGGTTCTTGTTAACTGACTTGTCAGATATTAAATCAATCTATTCAATTATTGCCAATTTTAGTTATTATTCCTCAGTTCTTATAGTTTGTTTACTTCTTTATGGTACACAGCTTTAAATGGAAGAACCTAGGCTTTGAATCCAATAGTCTATTTCTGATCTTGACTAATAAGGTAAAGTGAGAACATGAAAAATGTAGGTTATTGTTTATACCAATTCTTCTGGGCTTAACTTTGTTCCTAGCTTCCCTGGATGTATTGGTCCAAA
Organism: Sciurus carolinensis; assembly: GCF_902686445.1. Lineage (NCBI taxonomy): Eukaryota > Metazoa > Chordata > Mammalia > Rodentia > Sciuridae > Sciurus > Sciurus carolinensis. The sequence continues at coordinate 84,343,209 of NC_062221.1, read as the reverse complement.
AGTCAAAATCAATAATAAAATTATTTAATTTGGTAGTTTGTTTTTTTTTATTTGTGGGCAAATCGGTGAATAGTCACCAGGCCAGTTTAGAGAAATTGAGTTGATAAAAGATGCTGCAGCTAAAGTGCATTTAGATTTTGTGAACTATTTTTGGAAATGGTAAATGTTGGAATTACACAGGGGGATGGCAGTTAGGAGTGGTATTTTTTCCTTTGTCCAAAGATTTATACATGTAAAAACATATTATCTGTCTCTCTGTCTCTCGAGTAATGTATCAACTCATTGTGCATATCAGAATTGGGAGGAGGGAGAGGTGTGGGTTAAGAGTGGGATCTCTAAAACTCTTTTGTGCTGAGGACAGCAAGTATGATGAAATTACATCTTAGAATTGAGATTTTTTTGCTTGATTCATATGTGGAATTTGTTTATTGTTTCTTTTCACAATGACTGCTCAGCCTGCTTCATCATGAACAGTTGGCTCAGTAACCAGAGTGTTTGATTAGCTGAGTTAGGAAGCAAAACGCCACATACCGTAGAGGAAATTTACCCTGGAATAAATGTAGATCATTTAGTCAAATTGCTATATTCTCAGCATGTTAAGGCTTCCCCAGGAGAAAATGCCATGGGAGTTTTCATAGAAGCACAAGTAAACAGAACTTCTAGGGAAGCAGAAGAGTGTGACCTAACATGATTGAGGATCAGTCAACATGACCTTGTGTTGGGGGAAGGGAACCAGAGTGAGGCATGAAACTGATTCTATAAAAATATATTTGAGTCAGAACTCTTGGTTGAAAGTGACAGAAATCAGATTCAAACCAGCTTAATTACAGCCAGCAAGAACAGGGAAAGGAACCAGTTACTATCTTTGGCTTCACTACGTTGCATATCAGTATAAATTCACACTTCTAGAGCTGGAGAGAGGGCCAAAATATTTTTAGCTATCTAAACATACTTTGAAGACTCTGAACTTTAAGGGGGGTGGGAAATGTATTGGCATATGATGCTAGAAACAGTCATGGCACTAATTCCACCTCACTGGATTCAGAGGCATTTTTTTTTAATGCCACTGCTGCCCTTGTACCATCAGCCTACTTTTGATCTCTGCTTTTGGGCTTAGTAACTCCTGCCATGCACGTGCTCTCCCATGTTGCTAGGGAAGAGGGACATGGGGACTCTTTCATTCTTCCTGTATCAGTCATGCCTGGGTTAGATGTTTATTAATTATCTATTGCTGCATAACTTATTAAAACTCAGCTTAAAACAACTAACATTTGTTGTTTCACACAATTCTTAAGGGAATCTGGGAATCTGGGAAGAGTTTAGCTGGGTGATTTTGACTCAGTCTCATATGGGGTTTCAGTTAAGGTATTGACCAAGGTCATAGTTATTTGAAGGGTCTGGAGAATCTGCTTCCATATATACCAATATTGTACAACATTGGTAGGATGCTTTAGTTCTTTGCTATGTAGGTCTCTCTGCAGGGTTATTCAGGGCAAAGGATCTGCTCTCTCCAAAAGCAAGTGTAAAAAGTGAAAGAAAAGAAAATAAAAGCCACAGTATCTTTTATAACCCAATCTTGGAAGTGACATTTCTGCTGTATTTTCTATTGGTAACACAGACCAACCCTGATACAATGTGGAAGAGAGGTTCAAATGATCACTGAGGGCCATTCTAGAGGTGGGCTACCAGAGGCACTGGCCATGAAGTTTGTAGTTAATGAGTCAGCCTATGCAGTCAGATTTAATTTCAAGTTTGACAGCCTGGTAAGTACAGATTATCAGTGAATACTAGGAAGCATTGAAAGCCTTCCCTTCTACTGTACTGGGGCTTCTTTGCCTTAGAAAGACTGTAAGAACTAAAAATATTGGTTTGGTTATGTGTGTTCATACATGTGCATGTTTGACCCACTTATCTCTGTTCTGCTTCGTGGCTCAGAAGAATGTTCTTTCTAGTGAGGTATAGATTGCTGAGTAAAGCTGCAGAATCCTTTAAAAATGCACATTGCTATTCTTTATAGACCAAGACTGCAGTTGGAAAGGTACAATGAAAGGGAAACTGAACTGGCAGAGTTAGGTGGAGTCACACTGTAGGCAAGTGATTGTAGACCCCATGGTAGGTCTAATCATAGATCCAAAGGCATTACAGTATTCAGGGCTCAAGATATGGTCAGGTAAGCAGAAACTAATGGCTCCAGCTAGTCAATGAATCTTTATAAATTAAATAGGTGAGCCAAGGTTTAAGATCTGTTTTATTTTTATTTTTTATATTTAAACATTTATATATTTACTCATTTATTTTAGTACTGGGATTGAATACAGGAGTGCTGTACTACTGAGTACATCCCCAGCCCTTTTTATCTCACTAGATTTCCATGATGGCCTTGAACCTGCCATCCTCCTGTTTTGGCACCTCAAGTTGCTGGGATTACAGGTGTGTACAACATACCCAGATAGTTTTACTTCTTTATATAAAACATTCATTCTCCATGTTTCATCAGTGTTGTATAAGGGCCAAGCCAAAAAACTAGATAGGAATAAATTTATGAATATCCCCAGGACTGTCTTTGAATCCTTTAAAAATAGCCTAGAATGTGGTATTATTTTTGATCATCTATTTGGAAGTATAGGGCAAACAAATAGCTGCCCCTTGGCTCTCCTATTATGATAGTTTTTATTTTAAAAATACAAAGGGATAACTTGTGGATACTGGAAGTTGCCAAGGATAGACCTTGTTTTTATATGTTTGGATAAAAACATGTTAACTATGGACCACAGGGACTAGTGAGTTAATTAACTGACAAGGAAAATATCCACGTCTAGTCTTTGCAATAGGGATTTAATTCAGGGAAGTGGGTGATAGAAGAGCTTGGAGATCAAATTGAAGATGGTGAAGAGGCCAGGCAACTTGCAAAAGTCACTTCCAATCCAAAAGGAAGGGATGTTACTGGATTCCAGGGGTAAGGTCACCTCACTGAAGCTGGAACCCTGGTAGGTCTTCTGTCAAGAGCTTTAGTCATGGAAAAGGAGCTGGTGCCAGAAAAACTGCCCAACATATCATTAGTTAATCAGGTGGTGATTCGCACTGCAATTGCTCTTCCATATGTTGTCTCCTCATTGGAGCAAATTAATACAGTGACTAAGGCAGATCCAAATACTGAAGGATGCCTGTGGCAAATTCTAATGGGAGAATTTCAATAAAAGCTCCTAGTACTCAGAGACTTTTCTCCCTTTAACAAATGACTATTCTTTTTTTTTTAAATTGGTTCTTTATGTTATACATGATAGTACAACCCATTTTGATAAATTATACAAGCATGATAGTGACTATTCTTTTTAGCAAATATATCTGAGTAAACTGGGTAGCACAAAGTTTATAAAGATGCTTGAGTTTTAAATTCTATGATCAGAGATCCAGGATCCACACCAAAGCTGAATGTGTCTGGCAGCATTTCATCAAGACTCTAAGGAGCAAGTAAGTCCTCATGAGCAGCTTGCTTATATGCCCACGGAGCCTACCACACTGCTGTTCCATCCTCTGTGCTTATGGCCTCCTGGAGAGTCCCTTCAAGAAACTGTTGAGTACAAGGATGGCTTTTCAAAATAATAACTGCCACCAACTCTAAGTAGATGTTATGGTTTGGTTGTGAGGTGTTTCCCAGAAGCTCATGTGTGAAACAATGCAAGAAGTTTTGGAGGAGAAATGATTGGGTTGTGAGAGCCTTAAGCCAATCAGTGTGGCTGGAGGAAGTGGTTCATTGGGGGCGTGGCTATGGGCTATATATTTTGTATCTGGAGAGTGGAGTCTTTCTCTCTGTGCTTTCTGATTATTATGTAAGCTGCTTCCCTCTGCCACACTCTTCTGCCATGGTAATTAGACTCACCTTGAGACCCAAAGAATGAAGCTGGCTATCTATGGATGGAGATCTCTGAAACCATGGGCTCTTAAATAAATTTTTCCTCCTCTATAATTGTTCTGGTTAGGTCCTATAGTCACAGCAATGAAAAATCTGAATAAAACATCTTCACACAGCCCTTTTCTCTTCAAAGCAGAAAACACTGCAATCATATTTGCTCAATCCATCAACTCCAAGACATGTCCACATCTCTGATATGGCACCACAAGCTACTTCTTTGTTGAATTATATCTAATTGCTCCCAATTATGAAAGGGAACTGCATTCCTTTCTCCTACTTTCTCTGGGCCATACCTTTACTGGAACTATCATCTGCAGACTTTCTGAGTGCTGTGGTACACCATCCTGTTACTCACCCAAATCAGCTGGGAAGGAAGGTCCTTGGTCAAAACAAAATTAATTTAATGGACTAATTCAGATGTAATTCACTGTTTTAATTTCCCCATTAATGAAGCAGTTAGTCTCACGAATTAATGGAATAGCCTCCAAACTCAGCCCTGTGATCTCACAGGGCATCTTCTTGCACGTGTTGACTTAGCCAGTTTGACTAGTTAAGTTCTGAACCAGCATTCAAAATAAGGCATGTTTCTCCATAGTTGGAAGACACAGACCTAGGAACCAAGGAGTGAGAGTGACTGATGTGTTCAGTGATTCCAACTAATTAACCTACACTCAAAATGTTTACTTACTGTATGTATCTTCTAGTGTCATTCATCTCTCACTAGTTACCCAAGGAGAAATGCTTTCATTATGGACTACAGTGTGGCTCTTTGAAGTGGAAGATAAAATTGGTCATTTAGGCTCTTTGGGCCTGGGGACAAATGGCATAAAGTGGAAGATTGTGCTGGCTGAGGTTCCTGACCCTGACTAGTGATGAGAGATGCAGTTACTGCTGTTCAACTGGACCTAGGAGGAGTGTAATAGGAACATAGTGCCTCCCTTTCTTTATCTAATGTGCTCAGTGGGACGGTTAATGGAAGACTTACTGTCCTTCTATGGGCAAAGCTACAAAGAACTGAAGAAGCTCAAGCATCAAAGCTCAGGTCATCCCCTTAGGGAAATGACTGAGGAACTGGCAAAAGGGAAGGGGATTGCAGAATGGGTAATAAAAAAAAGGAAGATACATACACACACACAACAGCTCTGGCTTGGGCATAAATGGCAGAAAAGAAAAAAAAATTTTTTCTTATTTTACCACAACTTAGAACAAACTGTCATCTTTTCTCTTCATATTATATATAAAGTCTGCTGGATGGGTACAGTTTGCTTTCTGGCAGGTTAAGGCTGAATCGGAGTGGGGACGGATATCTGCTAGAGCAGTACTACTCCATGGGGAGGGGTGTCTGCGGGTGTCAATGCGTGAGCCATTTATGACTGCTTCATGAGAGAACTACAGAAAGAGTATTTAAAATTACTGTCAAATGGATATTAAAATTTCTATAATTATATATAATAAACAATTGAGGCTTTCGTTTTATGTTCTTTTCTAGTTTCTTTTTCTAGCAATTCATTTTTATTGCATTTTCACAATAAATTTGTCTGTGACATCTTAGAAACAAAATTTTACCACCCTTTCACTACAGACGATTGGAGGACACTGATCTCGATGAGCAGTGACTTTGTGAAATGTTTTCACCCCTGGATCCAGCAGATGTGTGTAATGTGTTCACCTCCCCTTGGGAGCATGCCAGCCATTTTTCAGAGTGTTTGGGGGTGGTGGTGGAGGCCTCTGGCTGTATGGGGTGTGCATGTGTGTTGGGCAGCCCATGTATGAAAATAGACTAACAAGTTGACTATGTGGCTTATGTCCTTGCTGCCCTCTTCCTCCTGCAGTCACTGGATGTCATAGCCATGGCTTTTCCCTAGGGTAGAGGCACATAAACAAACCTTAGTCTTCCCAGGAAATTTGGAAAGTAGAACAAAGACCCACTCAGGCAGAAGTTGATTGGAGATGAGCATGAGAGAATCCAGGAAGTTTCTAGTGTTCTGCTACTGACTTTCCTAAACCTGCCGGTGCCTCTACTCTTTTGACACTTGGTTGTTTTTCCTTTAGTTCTGGAGTTCCCCAGTGTCCTTTTAATAAATTCCCTTCTTAAGTCCTAAACCTGTTTGTTGCTTGTCACTGAATTCACCTTGAATGATAAGAAAGTATCTTGCAATTTTAAAAGCACTTGATAAATATCACCAAATTACTTTTCAGAAGGTTAAATCAGTGTATGCCATTACCCATGATATAAGTGACTATCTCCAAGTATCTTTTCTGAAACTGAATATGAAATGTTTATATATGTATATAAGTGTATGTGTAATCTGAAAATCTAGATGCTTCAAAGTCCAACTATTTTAGCACCAATATTCCCCAAGTAGAAAGTTCCAAATCATGATGAAACAGTTTTGTGCACAGAATTATTAGAAATATTGTATAAATTTACATTTGAGCTCTGTGTAGAAGGTATATAAAACATAAATTAATTCCATGTTTAGACGTGGATTCCATCCCCAAGATTTTTTTTGTTGTGGTTGTTTTTTGTTTTTGTTTTTGGTACTGGGAATTGAACCGAAGGTTGCTTTACCACTGAGCTATATCCCTAGTTCTTTTAATTTTTTATTTTGAGACAGGCTTTCCCAAAGTTTCTGAAGGTCTAAGTTGCTGAGGCTGGCCTCAAACTTGGAATCTGTCTACCTCAGCCTCCTGAGTCACTGGGATTACAGATGGGTACAATATATCTTATATTTCACTGCTTAATTGTTGTAGATCTTATGCAATTTTTTTTTGAAAAAAGGTGACACTTTTATGCAAAACTTTTTTTTAAAAACAGATTGTGCCAATATTACTTAAAAATCAATTATTACTAAACTGTCTTTGGTGCAAGATTAGGATGCATGGAATTACTTGTAAACATACATTAAAATTGGATAGTCCAAATCAACAAACATCATTTCTTTGTGAAAGTTTAGAGAATATTTTTCTGGTCTAAAACAAACCACATTAGTTGTTGATTTGTGCATTGTAGTTAATATTACACTCAAGAATATTTACTACAGTGTTGTGAAATATGGACTTATCGATGACATTTTGTGTCTGAAGATCCTGCCCTGCTCTCATGGGTTCCCCTATCCACTGCCATCCTCAGTACCACTCATGTGTTTACCATTGGTACTGCATGTTCTAGACCAACCAGGCAACTTTCAGAAACGCACTGGCAATGCACCAGCATGCGAATTCTAGGCTGATGGTGTAGAAGAGCCATGCGCATCCTTATGCCACTGGTAAATACCCTGGTGCTCTGTTTACTCAAGTGGTGTGACACACATAGTTATATGCAATGATTACCAATTGTTGGACTGAAAAACCAGGTGTGACGATTATGTGGTGGGTGATGGTTATATGGTGAAATATGGTATTATGTATACATAAATATTCCAGAGTCTGAAAAGGAAAAATCCTGAATTCGAAAACACTGTGGGAACCAAGCATTTTCATAGAGATACTCAACCTATAGGTATCTCTATATACCTTTGACATTCTTCCAGGTTGAAAATTGGGCCTTTTTAAATTTTCTTATCTTTGCGTATTATTGAAGGTGAGTTTTTTGGGGGGATAAAGTGTCAGAATATTTTTTATGTGCAAGTTATTGAAACCAAATTCAAATTGGGTTAAGCAAAAAGGATTTTTGTTAATATATATCAAATGAAGAGATATCAGAGTGTTTTACAGAACTGAATTTTAAAATATGGGAACCAAGTCATGAGGACTTGTATGCGGTTTTTCATCATCGTTCCTTCTTAGCTTTATGCCCACTCCTCATCAATTGAGTTTTTTAAATTAATTTTTATTCTTTTTAGATATACATGAAAGTAGAGTGTATTTGACATATTATACATTTGTGTAATATAACGTATTCTAATTATGATCCCATTGGCATCAGATCTGCTATTTTGCTACTACCATTATTCTCCCTCCCTCCCTCTTTCCAGGATTGTTAGCTCGGAACTTCTAGCCAGTAATTGGTCCAGATTGTCAGCTGGTGAACTTCCTCACCAACCATTGGTCCGTTGTTATTAACCCACGAAATTCCACTACTTAAGAATGGTTCCACCGCCATTCTCTCTCTTTCTCTTTCTCTCTCTCTTTCTCTCTCTCTCTCTCTCTCTCTCAGTCTCTCCTCCCCCCCTCCTCTCTCTCCTCTCTCTCTCTCTCTCCACTCTCATTTTTCTCTCTCTCACTGTGGGCAGACACTCTGCCTGTAGACTTAACAAAATCTCTTGCGTGCGTTTCCTTATCTGGAGTAGTTTCTGGGTGCTTTCAGATCCCATTCTTGTGGTTGTACATGATGTGGAGTTTCACTGGTTGTGTATTCATACACAAATACAGGAAAGTTATGTTCTATTCATTCTACTGTCTTTCCTATTCTTGTCTCCTATCCCTTCCCTTTATTCCCCTTTATCTAATCCAATGAACTTCTATTCTTCCCCTCCACCCCACATTGTTGCATGTTAGTGTCTGCATATCAGAAAACATTTCACCTTTGTTTTTTTGGGATTGGCTTATTTCACTAGAATGATATGCTTTGGATCCATCCATTTTACTGGCAAATGTCATAGTCATTCTTTTTTATGGCTGAGTAATATTCATTGTGTATGTATACGCAGTTGGTTTCATAGCTTAGCTATTTTAAATTGTACTATAAACATTGATGTGGCTGCTGATTTTAAATACTTTGTGTATATACTAAAGAGTGGGATAACTGGATCAAATGGTGGTTTATTCCAAATTTCCTGAAGAATCTCCATACTGCTTTCCACAGAGGTTGCACCAATTTGCAGTCCCACAAGCAATGTATGAGTGTACCTTTTTTGCAACATCCTTGCCAACATTTATTGTTATTGTATTCTTGATAATTGCCATTCTGACTGGAGTGAGATGAAATCTCAATGTAGTTTTAATTTCTCTACTGGCTGGAGATGTTGAACATTTTTTTCATATATTTGTTGAACATTTGTATTTCTTCTATAAAATGTCTGTTCAGTTCCTTTGCCCATTTATTGATTGGGTTGTTTGGTTTTCTTTTCTTTCTTTCTTTTTTTTTTTGGTGTTAAGTTTTTTGAGTTCTTTATACATCCTGGAAATCAGTGATCTGAGGTACAGGTGGCAAAGATATTTCTCCATTCCTTAGGATGTCTTCATGCTCTTGTTTCCTTTGCTGTGAAGAAGCTTTTTAGTTTGATATCATCCCATTTATTGATTCTTGATTTTACTTGTATTTCAGGAGTCCAGAGTAACCAAAGCAATCAGTGAGAAAAGTGAAGCAGGAGGCATCAAACTACCCGACCTTAAATTACACTACAGAGCTATGGTAACAATAACAGCATGGTATGGCACCAGAACAGACATGAAGACCAACGGAACAGAAATTCCATAAAATTATATGGAAATAAACCCACATAAATATAGCTATCTCATAAATATAGCTATCTCCTACTAGACAAAGGAACCATAAACATACATTGAAGAAAAGATAGCCTCTTCAACAGATGGTGCTGGGAAACCTGGAAATCCATATGAAGTAGAATGAAATTTAACCCCTTTCACCCTGCACAAAACTCAATTCAAAATGCATCAAGGACCTAGACATTGGACCAGAGACCCTGCACATACTAGAAGAAAATGTAGGCCCGACACTCCATCATGTTCATTGGGTTTTCTTTCAAGTTTTCTTTGTGTTGTAGGATTTCTACAGCAGAAAGACATTTTGTTTACTGCTCAGTAGTGATTTGGATTTTCCTAGAACACTTGCACCCCCCACCCCTGCTTTGGATCAGTTGCCATGATTATCCATGCCTGGATTATCAGCCTATCCGTGGTTGGAATGATAGGGCTGGACATTGTGATGATGGTGATTAATGCCTGCCTCTCCCTGCAAATGAAATGGAGGAGGGCCAGCCTGAAGTCAAGGTTCCTGGGCAGGCAGAAATGGCTCCTATATACTTAGTAGGAGCTCTAGATTTTTGAGCAGATGGATCAGACATGGAAATAAACATTTGAAAAAGACTGAGATGGCCATAGTATGTTCATAGAGTGATCATGTGATTTATCATCTAAATTGGGACACTTTTGAAAAGGAAGGAGGTGGTTATTAATCACTAATGGATGCATATTTCCCCTGGGAGAGCTCACCATGTGGAAGAGAGATTATTTGTAATTGTCGCACTAATCTCTTTACTGACGTAATAGAAGTCTAATTGTAGTTATGACTGCAAAACCATGTATAGTTTTACAATCACCCTCAACCAATTCCCAAGAGAAAATAACTTCTTAGAACCAAGGCCAAGACTCACAAAAGGGTCAAGATTCATAAAAAAATTAAATCTCCAGTGGAAGGAACCATCTGCTCCTTGATAGTTGGTTCTCAGGAAATAGCTTGGGGTGATGAATCACCATTTCACCTGTGTGCTTTCATAGTAGAGTGGTTAATAGAAAGCCTCAAAGTTATGAGCCTGACATAATTTAAAGTCTTTCCCATTGTGACCTTAAGCAAGTTACTTAACCTCTCCAAACCTATGTCTTTGCCTATAAAATGGAAATTATTATACTTCACAGGATCGTTCAGAATCAAGGTATATTTATATATAGTGTATTTACAGTGCATAGATTTACTGTTTGTGTAGAGCTCTGACAGCTTAGCTGCTATTACTATCAAAGAGGGTAATACAAGAGAAAAAAAGTAGTTTTTTTTAAAGTAGGTAGAATCTCCTAGCAAGCATTGTTTATACTGCTTCTTCCTTATTGATTCACTAATCTACTCTTTTGGTCAAATTCCTTCCCTTAGGCCCATTCTACTTCCAGGTTAGGGAGAAGTGGCTGAATATCTCCCAGGTGGTTCAAGAATGTCTTTGACCTTGTCAGTTGTTACTAGAGACTTCCAAGCCTTTTCAGGAAGAAAAGTCTGGCCACAGGAATCTAATTTTTTTTAAGTGAATATTCACATCAGTTTTATTCCTAATCTCTAAAAACTAGACAAGCCCAAATGAAATGTCCATTGGTGAATAGATGAACAAATTGCAGAATGTCCGAACTACCGAAGCTCCTTCTCAATAAGAAGGAATGGGCTATTGATACACAAACAACCATGGAAGAAGTGCAAATGTTTATACTAATGATAGAAGCTACAGGATTTGATCTCTTTCATAGAAAAGCAAAACCAGAGGGGCAAACTGGAGAAGAGGAAGTGATTAAGTACACAAGGCATTTTTGTGGAGAAACAGTCAATATCTTTTTAAGAATTAAATAATGCATAGTGTACATTTACAGAGTACACGATATACATATACAATGTATAATGATCAAATCAAGGTAATTGACATTTCCATCTCCTTAAATGTTTGTCATTTTTTTTTTCTGTTGGGAACTTTTGAGATCCTTTCTTCTGGTACTTTATAAAATATTGTTATTATAAATTATAGTAATTCCACTGTGTTATAGAATACTCAAACTTATTCTATTTAAATGTATTTTGATGCCTGTTGTCCAACCTTATTCTACTGTCTTTTCCTCTATCCTTCCTACCTCTAGTGACCATGAGTCTACTTTCTAATTTAATAAAATCAACATTTTTGTCTTGCACATGAATGAGAACAGATGGTATTTGTCTTTCTGTGCCTGGCTTATTTCACTTAACATTATGTTCACCATTCCATAAGTGTTTCCACAAATGATAATTTCATTCATTTTTATAGCTAAATAATATTCCATTGTGTTTGTGTGTGTACACATATATAAATACATCACATTTTCTTTATCCATTTATTCATTGATGAATATTTTGGTGATTTGGAATAGTTCTGCAATAAACATAGGAGTGCAGGTAAACTTGATACACTGATTTCATTTCCTTTGGATATATATTTACCCAGCAGTGGGTTAGCTGGGTCATATTGAAGCCAGAATTAAGGACAGGTAGTTAGTGTAGAAATAGAAAATCGGGTCAATTCAAGGAAATGAAGCCATGAAGCCATCTGCCTTTGGAAGTTGGAGACTGCCCCTGGAAGAATGGAATATCAAAGATCTCCGGAGCCCATTGATTACCAAATTTACCTGCCTTTATCAAGGACTGCAAACAAGGAGCTGCTAATTAATGCCCCCTGGCCCTTACCCGCCTGAATCACCTTGGCCCTCCCCCTGCCCTTGGCTTCTCACTTATGCAAAACCGGGCCTAGTCACGTAGGCAGGAAGGAGAGAGAGATAAGCGGGGAAAGAACTGGAGAACAAAAGAGACTTTAACCTATAAAAGATGTAGGGTGCGCTCACTTCTTGGGACTTTAGAACATCAGCCATGGCCCCCTTCTCCCTGCCGGGAGAAGTCTGTATTATTCCCTTTAAATAAACCTGCTTAATATGCTTGCCTTGGCGTGCTTCTCTAGTGCTTAATCTTCAACATTAGAAGAAGCAGAACTCGTCACCAGTAAACGGCGGTATCAGATTTGGAGGTCCCACCGAGATTTACGCCAAGGTAAGTAAGCTTCTCTCTCCACGCACCCCACATCTGTTTGAGGTACATCTTTCTTTCTGTATCTTTATTTTTGGAGGGCAAAATGGGCACCCGTCGGCTATTAAATGCAGTTAGTGCAGCCGCCATCCTTAAGACTCGGGTGAGAGGTTTCCCGGCCCAGGCAAGTTTCCAATCCCCTGCTCTGCAGGCATGTTGGGGCTCTGCTGAAGCCGTTTCCTACTTTTCTGTCCAGGCCCGGAGCGCAATTGCCGCAAGTACACAGTGTCCCTAGTCCTGATCTGCCCAGGATGCGTGGAGGTGGAGGAAGGGTTGGAGCAACTGCGGGGTTCTCGGCCCGGGCTACTCTCGGGTGGACCCCAAAGGTTCCTTCTCCAGACTCCCCCTCCCGACAGCCCTGAAGGGTATCCAGGCTGATCGGTAGACAATGGCACTGAGGGAAAGCGCCAATCACCTTTGCCTCCGTATGGGCCATAAGTGCACAACACTCCGCACATCCACTCCCTCCTGGATGCTCCCCTTCCCTTGCCGGTCAGACATTAGGAATTCAAGCTGTAGGATTAAGGCCTGGGATGATTAGTATGAAAATGCCCAGGTTCCCTTTGTTCACATAGTTAGCCTTCACTAGTCTATCTAGAGTCTCCCCATTACTGTTCCCATGCTTAAATGTGCTCACTGTGTTCTCTTTAAGCTGCAAGAGGGAGGCATTTAAAAACCCCTCCCGTGAGACCCTCCAAGCAAAGGGTGTTATACGCCTAACAACCAATAGATGTCCCCTCACCCTCCGGAGATTCCTTTAGTTTACAGGGCAAGAAGATAGGTAAAAGGCACACTTTTTACTTTTGTCATTGTTTTTCATAATTAGGAGTTTATAGTGGCAGGGAGGAAAGCAGTAATGCCCTTAAGTCTGAATCCTCCAAGGGTCTCTAGCACAGGGCAAACTAGAGCCCCAGCACTTTGCCAAAGGAGGCCAGAAATACTTTGGCAAAGCCAGGTAGTGAGAGACGGGTTTTCTGGACCGGATTGAAGCTCAAACTTAGGGAGACGTCCCTGCACACAGTCTCCGGCGCGAGCGCCTGAGGTCTATTTTTCTTTTCTTCACTTAGATGGGAGCTTCTCTCTCAACAGTATTGCCAGGTTCACCACTAGCCTGCATACTGCTAAATTGCAAATGAAAAGTGCCTTTCATATGTTACCATGCTTGACAGCAATAATCTCTACCATGAGAGGAGAAAGTCTTGAGGAATCGCCCACTAAGGGAGGAAAATTGAGGGAACCCTCCCAACTTAAGATAGGCAAAAATAAATTTAAGGAGGCTTTTGGAGGATCCTAATAAATATTGAGATGTTACAAAACTTACGCCAGGTATTTGACTTCACCTGGAAAATTATGCTATTAACCATCTAGAGTACAGGCAGTTCCCAGAAACCATCCTAACTGGGATTCAAATAATGAGTAGGATGCATAAAAAACTATTATGCAGCCTTCACGAAAATCCTGCTATTTTCATGGAGAGACTTAGGAAAGCAATAAGAAAGCACACCACTCTGAATCCTGAATCCATAAAGGGTCACCTACTTTTAAAGTATAAATTTATCATTTAGTCAGCCCCAAATATTTAGAGGAAATTTCAAAATTGGCACATGACCCTGATCAATCCTCAGATGATCTTCTCCAGCTTGCATCTTCTGTTTTTAATAGACATCAAAAAGAAAAAAGGGAACATATAGGCAAGAAAAAGGACTTATTAAAGATCATTCAAACTGATAGAAACTTTTAATGCCTTGCAATAGCCCATGCAATTTGCCCATTTAGGAGTTAAAAAGAAAACTGCCTAGTCCAAGACCTTAGAATAATGAAGCAGTAATTTCCCCCACCCTGTAGTTCTTAATTCATACACTTTTATCTTGGATTCCAACTGCTGCTTGGTTTACTAAGTTAGATTTAAAAGATGGCTTTTCCTGTTTATGCTAGACTCTGAATAGCAATTTGTTTGCCTTTGAGGAACCAGATACTGTATCTCAACTAACCTAGACAGTATTGCCTCAGGATTTAGATGGCCCTCACCTGTTCCGGACAAACCTTAGCTAAGGACTTAACAAAATTCAGAGATAAAACATTCTGTGATTGTTCTCCAGTAAGTAAAGTACATCCTTTATGTGCCTCCACCCAGGAGGAATATCAAAAGGCCATTGCAGAACTCCTAAACTTCTTAGCTAATAGGAATTATAAGATCTCAAAAAAATAAAGCTTAATTATGTCATCAACAGGTTCAATACTACAGAAAATAACCACTATAGGACAATATTCTGCCCCAGGAAGGGGCCTTACTTCAAGCTCCTGTCCTCAGCTTACCTATGAAGCAAGATTTAACCTGTTTGTCACAAAAGGGGAAAATAAATCCTGGATAGGCAGCCATAGGCAACTCAATAACCAATGGCATATCTCAGTGAGGAACTTAGCAAAGTAGCTTCATTCTCAAAAGAAATGGAAAATAAGGTCTCATAATTTTCTTTGACATCCAACCTGTACTGATGAGATGGCTAAAGTGCCTTAGGCACAAGGTTTCTATTCAAATCTGTTAGGTCCTTCCAGATCTCAGTCAAGGCTTACATTGAAATGTAAATAAAAGAAGCCCAAAGGCTCAGTAGGAGACCGGTCTCAAACCCAAAGAAAAAAAGGTAAAAACGAGCCTTACCTAAACTCCAGCAAAAGTAAATTTTATGGTGCTTTACTAAAGTAATTAACGGCCGTATCATTTTTCCAGGACTCTTGTTTTTTTTTTAATTCTATATATTTTTTGAGCTCATGATTTTTTTGATAAGTTCTATTTTTTTATTCAACTACAGCTTTTGAACATCTGTTACATTGCAATGGAGATTCACCTATAAAGTTACAAGGCCTTTGATTTTGTGTTATTTGTATGTCGTGCTGTCTGGTGTTGTCTGTATCAAAACTGAGCGCTCCTAAAATTAAAATTTAAAAATGGATCCAAATACTTTTAATTCACGTGATTTAAAGGTTCAATTCAAATTGGGTAAACTAATGAAAGTAAAATGTCTTTGAAAATAACTCGCAAGTCTCTAGGTGGTCAAGCTAATAAAATATTGATGTTAATAAAATGTCTAATATCAATTGTTTCTAGGACTTTTCTTCAACAGGAAAGAGATAGCAAATACTGTTCAGGACACTTGCCTGCTTTCTTGGTTTTTACAGAATAAGTGAATTAGAGTTAACATGTATGGGATTACTCAAATGTGTTTGTAGAGACATCTGATTAATTTTCAAAGTTAAAATGCTAATTGTTAAATAACATCAAGTACTCTTAACTCTTTAAATTCCATGGGGTATCATACTTAAACATTATTGGTGTTTTTATAGGTTGGTAAATAATAGGGTTTAAACTTGCTTTGTGTCATCACTAAACTAAAAACAAGGTTACTAAGAGTTATGTCCTAACAAGTGCAATTCTATGTACAAAGGGTCCCAAAAGTTTCAACTGTGTTTCAATTAGAGTACTATAAACAACAAAATATTTAATCTTATTAAAATAGAGCAATTTATCTAAATTCAGAAATTTCATAAGAGTTGTTTCAAAATATGAACAAAAAAGGGTCAACAGCTAGGAAAGAGAAAATAAAAGGTTCTGGGTATGGAAATATATTTAGTAAAAGGGAAAAGGAAATGTTTCTGTGTGATGAAATACATGAGGGTCTAACTAAGTGCTAAGAAAGTCTGTGTACGTAAAGGGCAAGTTTCAACAAGTTTGCGTGTAACTAAGTTGGTTGTATGTATGTGAAACAGCTAAAGCTATTTAAGGTTTTTCCTAAAGTGAAATACTAATGTTCTGATATAAACCAAAGTTTAATCTATATGGTAAAATGACATGGTTAAATGGCAAGGATTTCTTAGAAACACTAATTTACTCTTAACTTTGTGTCTATTAAGTTTTTTTTCTTTAGAACAATTAGTCTTAAAAATTGGGGTTTATACAATTATGGTTAAACAACTGTTAGAGTATTATACTGTGTTACAGAGTCTACATTTTTCTTTAAAAACTAAATTTGATAAGAAAAAAGTGTCAAGGTAATTGTGAAGTGGTCACTAGTTGTATATTAAATGTGTTCATATTTTTCAGGTATACAAGTTTTAAAGCAGGGAATTTATCCAGCTGCTATTCTCCAGATTAAACTTATCTGTAATGGTAATTTTAAACTTATAAAGAGTAAATTTTATTGGGGATTTATTTCTATCATTTAATGTTCTATTATAGGACCTGTTATCAATAGGGTATATGTAAAATTTGTTACTTTTTACACTGAGATAAAGAATTTCAAATGTAAATGTATTTCTAAACATTAGAGCCTGACTTGTTTAAAGGTTAATTTTGTGAAACATGAAAATATTTTGCCACTTTGACACACAAAAGGAAAGTTAAAAGCTCTCTCAGCCTTTCTTTGATTCATGTTTTAGATACAATGTTAAATTGTGTTAATTATAAAGTTTATATAGACTCAGGAAACAGTATATGTAAACTACTTAATGATATTTAAGGAAGAAGCAAAGATCAACATCAGAATTAGAACACTTAAGGTCTGTAAAGAGCCATGCCTTACCTGAGATAAGGCTCTGCCTCCCACCTTACTGCATGTTAGAGTGACTCCAGCTTATTTATTTGTTAGTCAGACTTCAGCTTATTTAAAGTTATAGTCAAAAGATTATTTTTTTGTTGTAAAATTACTATGATCTCAAATAGGGAATATAATGTGGTTCTCAGTCAAAATTCAACATAGCTATTATACAAGCTGAATATATTTTTACTCTTGCTAATTTCATTTTGTAAAACTGTTACCTGTTAATGTTTTGCAGAAGTAGCTGCTTCAAGAACACGCAACCTAGGTAACTTGTGATAATAAGCCTTCACCTAACAGATAGTGGTAACTTCCAGAACTAATGCAGACTCCAGTTAGATAAAAGGGTAAATAACTGTAAAGTTATGGACATTAAAGTTAAAGCCCAGTACTCTTACTTTATGACTGGTGAGACTGGCTTGCTGGATGATTAAGATCAAACTTAGAGATTGGAATTAAATACAGAAGGCAAGATAGACCAGTATTTGGATCTTTTGCTCTCAGTCAGCCTGAACCCAGGGAATAAGAGGACTTCTCTAAGGAGTGCTGCAACTCTGGGTCACACAACCTCCTGATCAAGGAGATTGTTGAGACTAGAGGATGAAAAATCACTCAGTGCATCTGCTGCAAAGGAGGGTCATGGAAAAAGGGAGACATCCCTTAATGCTTCCAAAGGAAGTCACCTCATCAAGGAGACCCTACCTAACCAATAGCACTGGTGGAGCTAAGAAGCTGCTCTTAAGTTCTCTACAAGTGGCCCCTGTGGGAACTCAGCTGACTCTTTAACAAGACAGGAACCAGGTCAATTTGACCAGCTTGATCTTAGACACCCAGCAAAACAGTTAAAACCAAAATATAGCCATTCTTGGGCATTTAAAAGAAATAACAGTTAAATGTAACTTAAGATGTACACTTGTATTAGCCCACTAGAATAAAGACTGGAAGCTACAAATGAAAGAAAGATTCTTCAGCAAATGTGCCTGATAACTATCAAGAGAAACTGCCAGAGTCAGAAGTTTTTAGTCAGTTTAAGGCCTGCAGACCTTCCTAAGCTACACAGGTAGACTTAACCTATGTTTGCTCATATGATTAGCTATCCCTAAGTAACAGAAGTATAGAGCTCTCTACTAAACACAGGTTATACCAATAAAGGGATATTTTACAAAAATCAGATGACATTAAGTATAGCTTAACTATGTTTTTTTTTTGGGACATCTATGACATTAAGAGTTAAATGTTGTGTTTACATTCCTGATAACCTGGACAATGTTAAAGTTCCCAAATAAAGGCCTTGTCCTTTCCAGCCTTTGCTAGGCCTAGTTATGGGAACAATTTCTCAATTCTTCCACCCGCCTGGTGAGAGATTGACTTCTGTCATTTTCATGATACTCAGTGGCATGTTCCAGATGCTGCAACATTTACTTTGTACTAATCTCATTTCAGTACTCATGTCTTTTTGTTCTTCTATCATAGAAGCACCCACCCCCAGATGACTTTACAACCTGCTCTTCCCCAACCAGACTTCTACCTTGGACCCCTCAATTGACCCGATTTTTTAAAAAAGGAACTCCAAACTGCTTTACCCCTCGCTGCCCCCTTTCAGCTTCGAAGCAGCCAGAACGACCGACGCCCCCTTTTCCTTAAAGCAGTTAGGAGTTCCTATAGCTAAAGGGGGGAATGAAGCCAGAATTAAGGACAGGTAGTTAGTGTAGAAATAGAAAATCGGGTCAATTCAAGGAAATGAAGCCATGAAGCCATCTGCCTTTGGAAGTTGGAGACTGCCCCTGGAAGAATGGAATATCAAAGATCTCCGGAGCCCATTGATTACCAAATTTACCTGCCTTTATCAAGGACTGCAAACAAGGAGCTGCTAATTAATGCCCCCTGGCCCTTACCCGCCTGAATCACCTTGGCCCTCCCCCTGCCCTTGGCTTCTCACTTATGCAAAACCGGGCCTAGTCACGTAGGCAGGAAGGAGAGAGAGATAAGCGGGGAAAGAACTGGAGAACAAAAGAGACTTTAACCTATAAAAGATGTAGGGTGCGCTCACTTCTTGGGACTTTAGAACATCAGCCATGGCCCCCTTCTCCCTGCCGGGAGAAGTCTGTATTATTCCCTTTAAATAAACCTGCTTAATATGCTTGCCTTGGCGTGCTTCTCTAGTGCTTAATCTTCAACATTAGAAGAAGCAGAACTCGTCACCAGTAAACGGCGGTATCAATATGGTAGTTCTCTTTTTAGTTTTTCTGAGAAACCCACATACTGTTTTCCATATGGCTAGACTGGTTTACATTTAAAACCAATAATGTATATGAATTACCCTTCCTCACCAGTTTTTTTTTTTCTCTTGTGTTTTAATAGCAGCCATTCTTGGGGACTGAACCCTTGTGCTTGCAAGGCAAGCACTTTACCAACTGAGCTATCTCCCCAGCCCTAATAGCAGCCATTCTAACTGAGGTCAGATGTTATCTCATTGTGGTTTTGATTTCCATTCCCCTGATGATTAGTGATGTTGGGTATTTTTTCAAAGACTTGTTGGCCATTTGTATATCTTTCCTTGAAAAATATCTGGTCAGATCATTGATCACTTTAAAATTGGATTATTTTTTGCTCTTGAGTTCATTTATATATTCTAAATATTGATTCCTTGTTGAAAGAATAGTTTGCAAATGTTTTTCCATTCTGCAGGTTTTCTCATCACTCTGTTGATGGTTTTCTTCACTCTGCAGAAGCTTCTTGGTTTGCTACAAACCCACTTATCTATTTTGATTTTTGTTGCTAGTGCTTTTAGAATCTTATCCAAAATTCATTACCTATATTGATGTCTTGTAGTGTTTCCCCTGTTTTCTTCTGGTAATCTCATAATTTCACTTCTTACATTTAGGTCTTTGATCCTTTATGAGATGACTTTGTTGTATGTGGTAAGAGGTAGGGTCTAGTGTCATTCTTCTGCCTGTGGATATCCAACTTTTCACTGCATCATTTACTGAAGACACTGTTCTTTCTCCAATATATTTCTGCCACCTTTGTCAAAATCACTTGGCTACAGATGCATGACTTTATTTCTAGGTTCTCTATACTGTTCTATTCCATGTCCATTCTTGACCAGTACATTGCCATTTTGGTTATGTAGCTCTGTAAATGTTTTGAGTTCAGGTGTTAGGATGCCTCCAGCTTTGTCTTTTTGCTCAAGAAAGTTTTGTCTATTTAGGGTCTCATGTAGTCCCATAAGAATTTGAGGATTGTTTTACAAGTTCTGTGGAGATTGTCATAGGTATTTCCATGAGGATTGCATCAAATCTGAAAGGCACTTCGAAAGAATAATGTTAAATGTCCATCTTATCCAATCTTTGAACATGTAGTCTTTCCATTTTTTGGTATCCTCTTCAATTTCTTTCATCAGCACTTTGTAGTTTTCATTTAGAGATCATTTACTTCCTTGGTCAAATTTATTCAGTGCTTGTTAAATGCAACTTTTGTGAATGGGTGTGCTTTCTTGATTTCTTTATCAGTAAGTTCATTATTGGTGTATGAAAATGCTACTGGCTTTTTTGCTACAGTTTGATAGACTTTTGCGAGACATTTAAGAGCCAAAGGTTTAGTCCAACCAGTGGTGCTGAGTGTGAGAGACCTTGTGAGAGACCTTGAGTTCATTGAAGACATGCCCTCAGGGGGATCATGGGGCCTGATTCCCTCTTTTGCCTCTTGGCTGTGAGGTGAGATTTGCTCCAACACATGTTCCCACCAGGATGTGCTGCCTCAGGCCCCAAGCAATGGGGCCAACGGATCATGGACTGAAACCCCTAAAGCTGTGAGCCAAATAAACACTTTTGTCTTTATGTGTTGACTTTATATGTTGACTATCTTGAGGATTTTTTTTTGTAGTGACAAAAAACTGACACTTTTTTTGTGTTGATTTTGTTCTGAAAGTTTGCTGAATTCATTTATCACTTTGATAGTTTTCTAGTGGATTTGTTAGGCTTTTCCTCAAAATAAAATCAATATAAAATCATGTCTTCTGCAAGGAGGGATGATTTGAGATCCTCTTTCTTCTTGGGATGCTTTTCACTTCTTTATCTCTCTTAATTGTTATGTGAAGACTTCTAGTACCCTGTTAAATTAAAAGAGTGATAGTGAGCATCCTTGTTTTATCCCAGATCATGGAGGTTTTCCCCATTTAGCCTGCTGGCTTGCTGGCTGTGTTTGGAATATACAGCCTGTTATTGTATTGAGTTGTATTACTCCTACATTTAATTTGTTGAGGATTATTTTCATGATGGAATGTCAAATTTTATTGAGTACTTCTTCTGCACATGTTGAGATGATCATACAGGTTTTGTCCCTTGTTCTGTTGATGCAATATGACATTTATTGATTTGCATTTATTGAACCATCTTTAATTCTATCCCTTGAATAAATCCCACTTGATCATGATATATTCTTTTTGTGTGCCGTTAGATTCAGTTTTGTTAGTAGTTGAGAATTTTGCATCTGTTTAGAGATATTGGACTACAGTTTTGTCATTGTATCCTTGTCCTTTTGTCATTGTATCCTTGTCAGGGTAATGCCCCAATGAATGAGTTTGGAAGAATTCCCTCCTTTTCAACTCTTTTGAAATAGTTTGAGAAGAACTAGTGTTATTCTTCAAAAGTTTAGTAAAATTCAGCAGTAATGCCATCTGGTCATGGGTTTTTCTTGTTGTGAATTTTAAATTACTGATTCAGTGCTGTTGAATGTTATTGGTCTATTCATGTTTGTCATCTTGGCTCAATTTGGTAGGTTATGTATTCAGAGTCATTCACTTCATCTAGGGTTTCCAATTTGTTGGTGCATATTTGTTCGCAGCAATCTCTAATGATTCTTACTATTTCTGGGGTGTTTTTTTGCATTGTCTCCTTCACAGGTGACTCAGGTGGGTTACTGTGTTGCTTTGTAAGGCTTGGATGAGCCAGGCTGCTCAAGGAGGGTTCCTTTGCTGCTCCTTAGGGCTGTGACTGGGCAGAGTCACCCTGTTGCTTTGGGGGACTATAGAAGGGTAGATGAGTTCATTCAACTGCTTTGCAGGACCATGCATAGGTGAGGTATTGAGATATAATCGTTTAGATATTAGGTGTTCCCCAAAAGCTTGTGTGTAAGACAGTGCAACAAAGTTTAGAGGTTGAAAACATTGGGTTGTGAGAGTTAACCTAATCAGTGCATTAATCCCCTGATAGGGATTAGCTGGATGGTAACTAGCCAGATGGAGTGTGGCTGGAGGAGGTGGGTCAATGGGGGGGCGTGCCTTGGGGGCATATATTTTATCCTTGTTGAGTGGTGTCTCTCTGCTTCCTGGAGCATGTCCCTGACTGCTTTCCTCCACCACACTTTCCCATAATGTTCTGCCTCATCTCAGGCCCCAAGGAACGGAGCTGGTCATCTCTGGACTGACACCTATGAAACTGTGAGCCCCCAAATGAACTTTTCTTCCTCTAATTGTTCTTGTCAAGTCTTTTGGTCACAGTATCTAAAAAGCTGACTAAAACATGGGGTCTCAGGAGAGCACTGTGCTGCAGCATCTTGGGTTAGGGAAAGCACAGCATGGACTGGACTATTTCTCTGGGGCAGTGCAGCAATGTGGACTCCCTGGCAGTTCCCCAAATGTACTTCAGGCCTGTGAGGGTTGCAGGTTTCTCCAGCAGCAAATACTTCAAGTGTCTGTGGCATTTGTGGGTACTTTGGGGAACCTCCAGCTTATCTATTCTCCACTATGGAAAGTCCTCCTTGTTTGATAGTTGATCTTGACTGGGGAGATGAAATGATAGATGTTGGGTGTCTCATCGCCCTCTTTACGAGGCCATCCTGAGGCATCCCTGCCCTATTCCTTCAGCACTAGGGTGCTGCTCTTCCCACAACATTTTAAATAGTATGTAGTAAGAGCAGCAGCAGTAGATATGGTCCCTGATAAGACTCGGAAAGTAGATGTAGTTGGGAACTGAGATCTAACTAGAAGGAACAACAGGGTCGTCAAGGAATGCTACCCAGTGTGTTTGTAGGCCTTAGAAAGAGCTCTGAGTGGAGACAAGTATTGAGAGAAGGGCTAAGGTCCAGGGAAAGACAGGGGACAAAAACTGAGATAAGGAGGAATCATCAGAAGATGGGCTTGATAGGTAAGGACAAGAGGCATATTTCTTGGGGTGGTAGCTGATTTGCTGATAGTGACTGAAAGTCAGTACAAGAAGAAATGGGGTCATCCTTCAACAGTGAATCATGCCAGACCTGGATCTCACTGCCTGAACAATGGAGGGATGGGAAAAGATGCCTCACTTATAAAATTCCTCTTTTGCTATATGTCACTCACCACTGGTTGATTTCTCTTTTTCTCTGCCTGCCTCCATCTTCCCCTCACTCTCTCCTCTGTCTCCTCTCTCTGCCTGAATTTGCCAGTGACTTTACCCTATCTTGGAAGCTCCATAGACTGTCTAAACTTGGAAACAAATAGAACTGAGAAGAATTTTGAGCTACCTGATGCATCTGAGCCTCTTGGTTTGTATGAATGGACCAACATACCAGTTTGTCCAAATGAGTGAAGTTGAAGTTCTCTGCATTTGATAGTCTACGCACCAAGTCACAGCTTTTATATTTTCTTACTATAGTCCTAATTTTATAAATTCAACACTAAATTTATGGTATTGGAACACACATGACTGTTACATCAAATTCATTCTACATAAATATTTGAGTCCAAGCTACGTACTATAAAGTTATTTTTCTACTTTATAGCCTTATTCTTTTTTAATTAATTTTTAAATTCTAATTAGTTGTACATGACAGTAGAATGTATTTATACATTTTGATAAATCATACATAAATGGAGTGTAATTTCTCATTTTTCTGATTATAGATATTGTAGGATCACATTAGTCATGCAGTCATAAATGTACATGAGGCAATAATGTCTGTTTCACTCTATCCTTCCTATCTTCATGCCTCCTCCCCTCCCTGTACTCCCCTCTATCTAATCTAATGTAACAGTATTCTTCCCAAAGTGGCCTCCCTTCCTTAAGGTGTATTAGCATCCACATATCAGAGAAAACATTCGATCTTTGGTTTTTGGAGTTTGGCTTATTTCGCTTAGCATGATATTCTCCAACTCCATCCATTTACTGGCAAATGCCATAATTTCATTCTTCTTTAAAGCTAATATTCCATTTGTGTGTGTGTGTGTGTGTGTGTGTGTGTGTGTATCACATTTTCTTTATCCATTCATCTGTTGAAGAACACCTAGTTGGTTCCATAGTTTACCTATTGAGTTGAACCGCTATAAACATTGATGTGGCTGCATCACTGTAGGATGCTGATTTTAAGTCCTTTGGGTATAAACTGAGGTATAGCCTTATTCTTAAAATCCCCTGAAAACACAAACGTATAGCTCTTATTTTTAAAAGATAACATGATTTCTTCCAGCATTTTGTTGTGGTAGGAGAAAAATTTTCAGCAATTTGTTTATGTGAACAAAAACAGACTAGTGTGTTCCAGAACTCTTCACTGACATTTTTCTTCATAAATTCGTCTCATTTTGTTACTTTGGAATGTTTGGAGACATCTGAAGACCCAATTCAAAGTAATTTAAGTGTACTACTTAGTTATCAGTTGAGGATAGAGGATCTAGAACAGGTAGGATCAGGGATTTAATCATGTCCTTACAAGCCCAGATTCTTTCAGTTTTCTGTTCTTTCTTATGTTGAATTTTTTTCTTTATCCTCATTTTCTCACATCTGTAAGATGGCTGTTGCAACTCCAGGCAACAAATCAAGGCTCAAAAAAGTAGAAGGGATTTGCAATCGAGTCCTGTTCCTGCACCTATCTCACTATAATCAAACAAGTTTCCACAGAAATCCTAACAGACTTCATTCATACCTGATAGTCCCAAATAGTAGCCTCCCCATACCTGGTTTTATTTCAGTAGTTTGTTTGAACAAAACCATTCAAAACCATTTCAGAGGCAGGCAACTCTTTCCTTGGGCTCACAGATGGAAGTAAGAAAAGGTGAACATATAGACATTTTAATTGGGGTCCAATACCCACGAGTCATGTACACATAGCCAATCAGTGAACTTTCAGTTCCGAATGGCTTCCACTTCTCATCCCAGACCCAATGTCCCTTGGCAGTGGTCACTTCCCCGGATCCTTCTTTCCTAAATTTAGAGGACTTGCCTCAGCCTGTCACAGTCATCTCATTTACCTTTCCTGGACACTGAATTCTCCTTTTAGTTAGACTGGTCACATCTTGCCTGGGGCTGGGCAGAGAAGGAGTTCTGATAGCAAGAAAGCAGGGAAATGGCACCAGCCTCTGCCCATCTTCCTTTCGTATTTTATCCATTTCACACTCTTAAACTTGGTTTTTGTGGTTTCCTGTTAAAATCTTTGTTAATGCTTACTGCCCGGCTCCTTATATTCAACCACCATAATCTCACTGGTGAGATATTTCTAAACGTAAACTGGTCGTAATCTTAGCTATTTGTTTAGTGTGGCTTATGACAAGGACCATAATCTATCCCTGTGCGCATCTTCCTGGTATTTTCCCTGCTGCACGGCCTGCTTGGATTTATGCTGTCTTGCTGCTGCATCTTTGCTTTATAGTCTGCCTAGAATATCTACCCTCCTCTAGTTGTTTCCATTCTTCCTATGGAATAGTTTCTCCTTATCCTTCAAAACTGATGTTCTGAGAAGCTTTAATAACCCCCTTCACCCCCCAGCACACCAGTGTTTTTCTGCTCTCAAACAGACCCTGGTGGGAGCACTGATTGCTGCCTGTGTCTCTGTATTATGATTTATTTGTTTACATAATCCACCTGTCTTTTGGCACCAGACTGAGCCCTTTGAGGTTAAGGGCTGTCTGACTCATCCATGTTCAGTTTATGACCCATAGGTGATGTTCAGATTGTGTGTTTTTAATGGCAGAAAATATGTTCGGCTTGTTGGATGACAGTGTCGGCTACCGCACAAAGAAACATTCAGTCTTGTTTCCCAGAAGGTCAGGATAAATTTGAGGTATTTCATTTTCTCTTGTTTCTTAGAGTCAGAAGGTATTAAAGTTCTAGCTTGGGAATGAATTATGAGTAGAGCACAGGGCTAAAGCAATGGAGCTTTATAAACCAGTTATTTGGCAGACTTGACCCTAAACCATACAGAAACATCACTGATACAAAACAAAGACCATAACCAATGCACTTTGGAAATGACTCACTAAGCTAGGACAGCAGTTTTTCTTATGTACCATCCAGTTGGAGTAGAAAGAGCTTTAAGATCTAAAGACAGAAAACTAATTCAGGTATACATAGGCACAAATAATATCCCGAAATTTGTGCATTAAAAATCAAACAATAAAAACTGTAAGTAGTATATGTAATTAGGAACAAGACTTGTAAAGATTGTATTTTTCCTATTCTTCACACCAAATCCTTGATTCTGATATTAAGTTACTGGTTTCCCACCCCAGTATTTGATATACAGATATAAGGAGGTTATTTCTTCTGGATTTTAAAAGATGACAGATTGAATTGGAATGATCTAAAACTGAGTAATGAGGAATACTGGATGTATTGCTTACCATTCAAGATACAGTTAATGTAACAACCCTGACCCAGGATGGGATGAAATTCTAATGTCAGAATTAGGTGATAAACCTAAACAAACAAGGAAGGAAGTGCCCTGTTCCAGCCTTGCCCAGATTATTTGACCTTCAGATACTGCTAATCCTTCTGTGTTACAGAAACTTCTTTCCACATTTTCTGTGGTGAGAATTTACTGTCGGATTTCAGATCTTTCATGACTCATTACTTCAGTTGAAATCCTTATATCTGACACAGTGACACCTGGTAGTTAAAAAAAATAGAAAGTACTTATATTTTGAATTTTATTAACTTAAAACGCATGTCCCTTCATTTTCTAGGTTTTGGTGAAGGTGAAAATTTAGGTCTGGTTATGAGGATAGGGTCACTGTTTGATATATTTTTTAACCCCTGATTTCTTTCTCATACTACTTACATTTGTAATGTATTACCTTATATTTCTAGTTTTTGTTCTGTGAAAATGTCCAGAGAACTTTGCATTTGAATTGTTACGAAGATATCCAACTCCTTCTGGAGCTTTATAATTTGCTTTCAATATTCACCACTACCTCTTTCACACCTTATCCAATAGCAGATTTTTCCCCTCTCCTTTTTTTGTGACTTGCTGTTAGGTAACCTTTCCAAAGCAGCCATCTTATTCTGCTTAGTTGTTGCAGAAACAACAAGTTTGTTCTTGTCCTATTCAATTAACCTACACTTTGTTAAATTAATAACACACTGAGCAGGTGGGAGTAGAAGCATCTAGAAACAGCCCACTGGCTTCCTGGAGGCACTTGGTGCCATAGGCATTATCATTCTTTTACAGAGGCCGAGGTCCTTGACCTTGTATCTACACACACTCTACGCTTCTCTTAGTGGAGTCTTTGTCTGTTCTCTACTTTTATGTGTTTGACAAAGTGTCTGCTGTTTGCCTTGTTAAAACTGGTTATTTCTTTTGTCTGTTCTGTTGTTCCACTTTTGGTGTGTGTGTTTTGCTTTGTAGCGTTCTTATTTGGGGTAAATTAACAACCCTTGTGTCTGGCTATCTTCCCTCATAGGGCACAAAAAGAAGCGTTTTGTGGTTGGTATCTCAGTGATGAAATGGGCCTGGAGGTGCCAGTAGAGCCCTGGACCCTCCTGTGAAGTGTCGTTTCCTACACAAGTGCTTTTTCTTGAGTTCTACTTCTGGGGGACCAACCCCAACTGAGACTGATTTCATTACCTATTAGAAGCCTATCAGGAAGTGTGGGCAGCAGGAAAAGGCAGAGAAAGAAGCTAAGCAAGGATGTGGCTTCAGATCAAGTTTCAACCTTAACCCAGGAAAACTCTGGACCACAGTGCTTCTTGCCTTGGAGCCACCACTGTGGCAGGCAGTCCTAAGGGACTATAACTCCTAGATCTGCAGCTTCCATCCATCATCGGAGCACAGTCCTCTGAAGAAGCCTGCAGGTACGTGAGCAGGTAGCAGCTGCCGAGCAACGCGTTCATGATAACTGTACCAATTCAAGCAATGGCAGGGGATCTGGGCAGGTGATTAACTGTCTGCTAATTAACAAAACATTGGAAATTTAATGAATGACATTTTTAAAATGGCTACAGTTATTGGTCTCAATTTATGAACCATTCCAAATTATCCTGGCCTTATCTGTCTCCTGGGCTCTCATCTGGCTGAGAGAAAACAAAACAAAACAGAAGGACCTCCAGACTGATGCCACCGTCACATTTCCAAATGTCATCAGCTAACCCCAGTTCCCCGGGGGAGGCAAGTTCCAGCATGTCCTCCATTGTGCCCTCCACACTAGGAGCTGTTGCAGTTGCAGAGTCCAGACAACACCCATGGAAGCTCTCCGTCTGTGGTTTCCCCGGCTCTCCATTTCTGGACTCAAATGCAAAGTGCCACAGAGTTAAAATGGTGTCCAGTAGAGCGTGGCATCTCATTTCCACAGTGGCTTCCCGAGTTGCCAGGTACACAACCAGGAAAACATAGTTACTTTGACTATGGGAAGACTTTGACCAGTGGGGAAATCTTCGGATAAATTACTTTAGGTCTCTTCCTCTGATGAATTATTTGGAGGTGCTGTGGTTCTTAGAGTTGGTGGGTTAGCAAGTCACTGTTTGCTGTTCTGGAGTTGTAGTAAGGTAACCTCACCTTCTATCTGCTTTTCATCTTGTTTCCTTCCCCTTTCTTTCTCTCTGGCAGCTCTGCAGTTGTACCTTTGCACTTTTCCCCAAATTCATCACATATCTTAGCCTGGTTTCCCAAACCAAAGAAACAAACAAACAAAAAAAAGTCTAAGGCATAGACAGTGCTTTCTAGAGATTCAGTTTCAGCCCAATATACGAATCCCCTTAAGTGGTGGAATTTTACCGTAAAACATCAGGGGAGATATTTCAAGTAAAGAGAAGGTAATCCTCATATTGTTCATTTACTCTTTCTTTGTCTAAACAAAGTTAATCCTATTAAAATCTAAGCGATGCTAAAGAGAAATCCCCAGGATGCTACAAAGAGTTTTCCTTCTGTTCCCATTCCTTTTACAAATTGGCTCAGTGCCATAAAGAGACAATGAATTTAAATACAATGCAAAGGAGAATGGAACACCATGGAATCTGCTTTTCCTCAAAGGAATTCAGAACATTTGTGCATTGGCTTGAAGATGCAAGTGATGTGAAACATTTTTATGGTTTGGATGTGAGGTATCCCCCAAGAGCTCACATGTGAAACAATGTAAGAAGATTCGGAGGAGAAATGATTGGGGTTTGAAAGTATTAACCAAACCAGTGAATTAATCTTGATGGGATTAACTGAGTGGTAACTGGAGGCAGGTAGGATGTGACTGGAGGAGGTGGGAATTGGGATGTGGCTTTGGGATATATATATATATATGTTTGTGGTGAGTGGAGTCTTTCGCACCATGATGTAAACTGTTTCTCTCCACCACCCTCTTCCGCCATGATGTTCAGCCTTACCTTGAGCCCAGAGGAATAGAGCAGGCTGTTTATGGACTAAGGCCTCTGAAACCATGAGCCCTCAAATAAACCTTTCTTCCTTTACATTTGTGCTAGTTGGGTCGTTTAGTCATAGCAGCAAAATAGCTGAATAAAGCAACATTCCTTTTCAACAAAGAACCTTGACTTGTTCTGTGACTCTGGCCAGTTGGACATCAGTGGTTATGAGACTGGGACTAACCTCAAGTGTCACCAATATATGCAGGCTTGAGAATTGGACCTAACCAAAAGGATGTGTATCATTATCACAATAAGTGCTGGTGCTGTCTGTCAATTTGGTCTACAGCTATTGAGATGGGTAAGGGGGTAACTATTCTGTTCTCATGTTTGTAGAAAATGGCTTCAATTTTCTCTACTCTGATTAGTTTTAGCATCTGGATTTCTTTTAGTCATGTTCATTAGAGACTGCCTCTTTGCCTTTCTCCCTCACATCTGGAATCCAGCCAAAATGTACCAGAACAAGATGTTTCTAACATTTGAACCCTTTTGTAAGCATGCTGATTGCAACTTGTATAATTTCAGTTTAATCTAAGGTGGAAGCTGCTACTTTTGAGGGGAAAAAAATGTCTAAATATAAAATTTAGGCATAAAAATACGACCAAATATTCATTAACTGCCTCACTTAGTTGAATGCTGAAATTATTTCAACAGTGTTAAATTAAGCCTTTATGTTGAAGAGGTTGAATATTTTTAAAAAATTCATAGTACTTTAGCTTAGATAAGTGGTTTACTGTAATTTGTCATCTTATCCAAAATACATGAATTAAATTGTCTCAAGGACCCAATTTTCAGCTCATGCCTATGCTGACCTGTGAAGTAGACTACTTGTGTTCACAAGTTCTTTGGGAATGTCTGGGCTGCTGTGGAGAGGTTGAAGAAGCAGGCTGGACCAGGAGCCAGAGGATTTGAGGCTTGGTACGGCAGGGTTAAGAATTTGGATCTCACCCTGATTGTGGTGGGAAGCTACTGGAGGGATTGAATTAGGATAATGTCATAGAATGACTTCTATGTTTTAAAAATACGGCTCTTGACTGTGGTGTTGATGATGGTTGGTAAGGAGGAAAGAGCAGAAAAAGCGTAATCAACTAGATGTCTATTTTTAGATGTCTATGTAAGAAATGATAGTGACTTTGGAGCAGCATGGACAAATAAAAACTGAGTTCATGGATTAGATATGGGCACATGAGAATGGAAGAATCAAGGTTGAGTTCTGGTCAAAACAACGGGAAGAATTCAGTTAGATGAAGACAGAAGGAGGACCATGAAGCTTTCTGTCCTGTGAGGGGAGGGGCAGAGAGCAACAGGAAAGAGAATGAGGCAGAAAGCAAGGGCTCATGCTCGCTTTGTGATGTCTGGGCAGCACTGGTCACATGAGTAATTAAATATAGGACCTCAGTTCAGTAGATGAACTTGAGACTCCTTGGCAGACAGATGGCATTCAGAGTCATGGAATAAAGGAACTCTCCTAGGGAGAGCCCTTAGAGAAGATGAAAGGCCTGGGGAAGTTCCATATTTCCACTTAAGGCAATCAGAGGAGAACCGATAAGAACTAAGAAACAAGAGAGGAAAAACTAGAAGGTGGTATTTTGGAAACCAGGAGCAGAATCTTACATGAGGAAGTTAACAGTCAATTGTAGTTGAGTGGTACTGTGAGGTTGAGTAAGATGACAAAAGACATTGCTGTTTGGGGCAATATGGAGGTTCTTGGTGATACTGACAAAGGCAGTTTTTGATATGTCCTACAGATAAGAGTAAACTGAGGGGAGACTGTACAGGGAGAAATGGGACCAGTTATTTCATCGAGAGTCAGGAGAATTTTGTTTTTTCTCTCATGTTCTTAAGGTGGGCAATTTGGAGCATTGGTGTTTATTCAGTTGATCTAATAGAACCTGAAGATGCAGTAGAGAGGATAGAATTACAGGGACATTTCTTGAATACATAAAGGTGTGAGATACAGAGCATGGTGAAGAATTTGGCCTTGGATAAGGGCAGAAAAGAACACTGGTTAATGGTTCGAATTGATGGTACAACAAAGAGACCATCCGTAACTAATCAGAACTAACCAATGAAACAAGAATATCAGCTGAGGGAAGTTGGAAATGAGGATGCTGAAAGTTGAGAAGGTAGAAATTTTGGAGTCAAGGAGAGTGGGAATGTGAACCTTTAGTAGGACAGTGGACAAAGAATGTGCCAAGGTTACATTAAACAAGGGGATTTCAATTTTTGCTTGGAAAGAGACTAGGATTAAAATGATTTTCATACTAAGAAAATGAGTTTGCCATTTATAATTGCCCCATTTAGAGACAATTGTTGTGATACATATCCTTCCATACATTTACACTTGCAAATTCGTCTGTGGAAATAAATACAAAGGAATTGTTTTTCTAACAAATGCTATTTTATAACAGTTTTCACTAGGCCAAATATTTTAGCTATGCTCTGAAAGAGATTGAAACTATTAGTGGTAACTTGGTTACATTGCAAACGTTTTTCCTATTTTAATATTTCTGTGTCTTTTCCAATTTTTATGAAGACATAGCCATACTAGAATATGGTCATATGGAAGAAACCTTCTAAGATTATATGTTAAATTATTCTAGTATTTAAAAATGTAAACACAAAACTATAAATTACCAGGTTTTATTTTGAGAGTCTAGTTTTGCTTTTCTCATATCTTACAACAGATTTAGAACATATTCTTTCAATAGTAGAACTGCCAAATAATTTCTTTAAAATTTTGTTTCAGATTTTTAAAACAAATGCTATGCTACTTCTTATACAAGTTACTTCTTAGAGTAAAATTTAATTGTAATTCCATCACCTAAGAAAATCAATCACATTTCACTTGAAACTTTATTGTATGTGTGCCTGTTCTGCCATCTGCATCATCTCGCTTTGAGTTTTGAAAAGCTCATGGTCCACCACAATTTGCTTGACTGTCTGTGCGGACACTAGTGCTGAACATCTGAGTGCTTCCAGTTTCCTCTGTTTTTTATGTGTGCTTACAAACAACCCCATAGTTAACATCGTTGCACTTAATATTGAATTTGCTTTTAGTATATCTACTATGAAAGTAAAACGTCCATTGTAAAAAGCTTTATGAAGAGCAAAACTAGAGAACCACTTTGAATCAATGCCAAATCTTTCTTTATTCAATAGCCATTTTCAGCACTTACTATACAGCAGACACTAGTCCAGATGTGAAACCTGCTCTTCAGAGTTAAAAGTCCTACTCTATATTTAGTGACAGATCTCATTAGTGTCATATGTTGAGCAATGTGTCTGCTTTTAATAAAGAGACTATGTTATTGAAAAGTTGGATTATAATCTGATTTCTCTCCTATAACATTAAGAACTTCCATGTCATTGAACTTTTAAAATATCATGTTTAATTACCACAGAAATTATTTGTGTGAATACTCAGTAGTTTTATCTAGAGTCAGATGTGAATTCTTTTCCAGTTCCTTTTTTCACTTGGAATCCATAACATTCTTTGCTTCTCTTCAATAGTTCAACAATTGTGACCTCCCCGAGACATGAATAGGCATATTCAGTGCTGCCTTTCTTTCTCATACCATCTGAATGGGTTTCAAGACAACTCTTTTTGTGATACAAGTGCTAGTTATTTGTATCATTAGCTAGGAACACGAAGACAAAATGCAAAGAGGCCATAGATGATACATTCCTAATCTAAAATGCTCCTAAATCCAAAAGCTTTTTCCACTGACATGATGGCACAGTGTAAATGTCCACACCAGACCTCACAAGACATGTCAGTGGAAATGCAAGTGCACTGAAAATATTGTATAAAATTACCTTCAGACTATGCATGAGGTGTATATGAGACATAAGTGAAATGTGTGTTTAGACCTGGGTCCCATTTCAATTATGTATATGTAAATATCCTAGATCTAAAAATATCCAAAATACTTTTGGTCCCAAGCATTTCAGATAAGGAACACTCAACATTTATTTCCTCCATAGCATTGTGAACTTTCCAAAAGGATGATTTAATAAGAAACAGAGAACAGGCTGGAAATCTGCATAAAGATTTAAAATCATACTCTTGTCT
Organism: Sciurus carolinensis; assembly: GCF_902686445.1. Lineage (NCBI taxonomy): Eukaryota > Metazoa > Chordata > Mammalia > Rodentia > Sciuridae > Sciurus > Sciurus carolinensis. The sequence continues at coordinate 84,309,491 of NC_062221.1, read as the reverse complement.
ACTTTGATGAAGGGTCTTTCTAATTTATCTGCTACTAGAAATAAAATCACTAAATGTCAAGTTTTTGTGTGGGGGGCAGGAGGGGGTGTATATACTACTGAGTCACTTCTCTAGTCCTTTTATTATTATTATTATTTTTTTTTTCAGTACTGAGGATTGAATTCAGGGGTACTTTACCTGGCTCTTTTTATTTTTATTTATTTTTTGAGATACGGTGTACCTAAGTTACTGAGGCTGTCCTCAAACTTGTGATCCTCCTGCCTCAGCCTCCTGAATTGCTGGGAATTACAGGTATGTACCATTGCTCCTGGATAATTGATTTTTCTAAGTGGACACTTGGTATTTAACACTTGTCAGGAGGCATCATCAGCTTTCTAGGTCCTGTGATAGGCATTTTAAATTATCCAGTGAAATATTAGAGGGATATGGTAGAGCAATTAGGGAGGCCCACAATCACTCCTTTTCTTTCCCATGTTCCATTTCTTTTTAAATATATCCCTCTAGTTTTCTAGGGAACTAGCTCTTTGAAGAATTAAGGTGGAATATGACAGGGTGGAAAGAACCCCAGAGCAGTGGGCAGAAGAAAAAGACTTTGTGGCAGAGGCCCTGAGCCCCCAATTCTTCCATCTTGAGTGTCCTTGACTGAAGTCCAAAGGAGTGTACTCCATTGTCCACAAAACAAGTTTCTTTCCCAACTTAATGGACTACACAGAGAAACATAAGATCCATTTAAAATACTTTTGAATTGGATTCAAAAGGAGATAGATCTTTTGAGTGATATGAAGTGGCTAGCTATGTTTTCTTTACGAAGAACTTTATTGTGTTGAGTTCATTTGCTTTTTGAAATAAAATTCTGAAATTAACAGTAAAACAATAGAAAAATGTAAATTAAGAGGATTAGAATTCCAAATTTATATCTAGAATAATTTCCCTTAATTCTGTTTTTACTGACTCATAGGATATCTTCAGAGTGGTCTTAAAGTCAAAATAAGTCACTTAGTTTCTCCTTTTGAATTTCTCCTGCGCATGTCCTCCCCTGCTATGGACTAGTATCCAGGTATTCCTGGAATATTATTGAATATGGCTTTATCTTTGATATACTCCAAATATTTCATTATCCAACCAAGTTGTTTCCTCTCTTCTAGAGCCCTCTGACTCTCGCTAGCTGGATAAACTAATTTATAGCTGTTACAGTAGGTGTTAAAAGTGACTGTGTCCCAGGAATGAAAATCAACAGGAGTCTTTTATATATATATTTTCCAGTATTATGGCAGACCCAGACTGGAGGAAAGATGAGACTATTGATTGAGTGGGCAGCAAACTAGTGCACCCATGCTTTGGAATGTTGTCAATTCTCAGTTACATCAAAATCAAACAAAACATTCAATGGAAATGGAAGAAACTCAAGCACAAAACTTCATGGCTTGCTTCTAATAATCAGACAGGGTTTCTTGATGAGGCAGTCTGTTACTGATCAGGCTGCTCGGCTAGGAAGGTTCTTCCAGATAGGCCTGATATAATCCTTGACAAGTTCCATCACTAATTCACTTCAAACTATCTCTGTTCTTCATTTTAGATACACTCTATTTAGTTTTTTTCAATCACCTTAGTAATATGAATGAGCAAATTGTCACTGGAAGATGAGAAGAAGATGTAATTCTTACTTGCTCATTTGAGCTCAACATTGTAATTCACTGGAAGAATCGAGATAATTATAATGTTCAGTTACTACGAAAGCAGTGACCATGTGGAAAACCATGATCCCAAATATGCAAACAGGACGTCCCTCTTCCCATAGTAAGATTTACAATGAGAACGCCTGTCTCTGAGAATATTAAGCCTTCTAGATGAAAGAATTTATGTCTGTGATGTGGGAATAGAAATTGGGCATATCACAAACAAGGTGGCACCCAAGGTGTGAGGTGAGTGTGTGTGTGAGGTTTTATAAAACTCAACGACATTATTCAATGTTATTCTGGAAGGTTTTGTCCTAAATTAACATGTTAGGGGCTTTCAAGTCAGTTCTTACACGTTTATCTCATTATTTTTTAATGCATGGTGTCTCATAGTTTAGATATAACTGACACAGCAATTTTCCCTGTTGGTGGATATCCAGGGCTTTCCAGTGCCTTTTATTACAAAGAATGTCAGGAGGAACATCTTTATAGTTCTGTTTAATATTCTGAAATTATCTGAAAAGTAAGATTTTAATGTTACTGACATCAGCAGCATAAGGGAATCTATTTTCCTTTTAATCCTATCAGTACTGAATATTATCAGTTTTAAATATTGCTGGCAATATGATTGAATAAAGATACTGTTTTATTCAAATTACATTTTTGTTATAAAATGAAGTTACCACATTACACAATTTTCTCTGTAGTAATTATATTATAGTTCTATAGTCGATATATTAACCGTTGCCCATTTTCATGCATAAATTGAATCAAACAGATTCAACCCAAATTGAAGAAATCAACTGAAACACAAAGCTTCATGGCTTATTTTTAATTCTTATTTTAAGGATTTTTGATGCTGTGGTCTATTAATGAGGCTCTAATACAGGCATACTGCAATACATTGCATTTCACTCTATTTTGTCATGTGAATGCTGCACATTTTACAAACTGAAGCTTCATGGCAACCTTACATTGATTGATGAAGCCTGTTGGCGCCATTTTTCCAAAAACATGTACTCATTTTCTGTCTTTCTGAACATTTTGGTAAATTTTACATTCCAAACTTTTATCATTGTATCTTTTGTGATCATCAGTGATCTTTCGGTGTTGCTAATGTGATTGTTTTGAGGTGCTACAAAGCATGTCCATATGAGAAGGTGAATTTAATTGGCCAATGGCGTGCACATTCTGACGGTTCCACCCACTGACCATTCTCATGTGTCTCTCTCTCTCTCTCTCCCCTTGGGTCCTCCTATTCCCTGTGACACAACAATCTTAAATTAGGCCACTGAATAACCCTACGATGGCCTCTAAGGGTTCACATGAAAGGAAGAGTTTCATGGTTCTCACTTTGTCTTTAGCTAGAAATAGGACGGTATGTCAAAAGCCAAGACAGGCCTGAAGTCAGAACTCTTATGCCAAATACCCAAACTGTGAATACAGAAGATAAGTTCTAAGGGAAATTAAAAGTATTATTCTAGTGAACACATGAATGATAAGAAAGCAAAACTGCCTTCATTACTGGTGAGAAGGAAATTTTAATGGTCTGGATAGAAATCAAACCAACCATGACATTCCCTTAAGCCAAAGTCTAATCTAAAGCAAGGCTTTAACATTCCAATTCTACTGTGTAGAAGAAAAGTTTGAAGTTTGCAGAGATTTATGAGATTTAGGGAGGAAAAAAATCTGTCTCCATAGTATTAAAGTACAAAGAAAAACAAAGTTTTCCAGAAGATCTAGCTAAGATAATTGATGAAGGTGGCCACACTAAACAACAGATTCTCAACAGAGAGGAGACAGCCTTATATTGCAAGAAGATGTCAGCTAGAACTTTCATAGCTAGAGAGGAGAAGTCAATGCTTAACCTCAAAGGGCAGGCTGATTCTCTTGTTAGGGGATAATGCAGCTGAGGACTTGAGAGTGAAGTAAGTGCTCATTTATCATTCCAAAAAATATTAGGACCCTTTAGAATTATAGTAAATTCTTCCTGTACTTTATAAATGGAACAACTGTACCTGGAAGAACACGTTTACAACATAGTTTACTGAAAATATTGAGCCCACTGTTGAGAACTACTCAGGGAAAAAAAAAAAAGATTTCTTTTAAAATCTTATCATTCAGGGGATTTAATTCAGTGGGAGGGCACTTACCTAGCACTCTCAAGGCCCTGAGTTCAGTCCTCCTCAGTCCTGGAGCCTGGGGGTAGGGGAAGAGGGGGACATCTTACTATTCAGTGATGATGTACCTTGTTAACCAAAAGCTCAGATGGAGTTTGAGCCAAAATAGGTCTAAGTGGTCATGTTTTCATCACTGCTATCAAAATGTCCATTTAGTAGCCCATAGATCAGGGAGTAACTTTAACTTTCAAGTCTTATTTAAGGAATGCATTCTAAAAGGCTATAGCTGCTGCAGATAGTGATTTTTCTAGTAGATCTGGGAAAATTAAATTGGAAACCTGGAAAGGAGTCATCCTTTTAGATGCCTCAATTCAACAAAGAATTTAGAGTACTGCAGAAACTTAAAGCAGCAGCAGAGTTGAGAAGATAGACTCCAATTTTGAAAGAAATTCTGTGGGTAATTCTATCAGAGCATCATTTGCTACAGAAAAATCTTTGATGAACAGTCAATTGAGGAAGCAAACTTCATTGTTGTCTTACTTTAAGAAATTGCCACAGTTACCCCAACCTTCAGCTCCCACCACTCTGATCAGTCAGCAGTCATTGATATTGACCCTCCACTAGTTTGCTAATATGATGGTTCAGGAAACCATTAGCAATTTTTAGCACTAAAGTATTAATTGAGGCATGTATATTGTTTTTTAGACATAATGCTATTGCATACTTAAGAAACTATAGTATAATGTTAAAAGAAATTTTATATGCACTGTGAAACCAAAAATATTCATGTGACTTGCTTTATTGTGATATTTACAATTGTAGTTGGGAACTGAACTCAATATCTCCAAGGTATGCTTGCATATACATTCTATGTAATATAGTTAATAGAAAATATACCCCAAATATATAACCCCAATAGGTTATTTTACCCAGAACTAGTGCCTTTTTTCCTTTGCTTCCTTTAGCTGCTTTATACCTTGACTCAGAAATCTAAGAATTATGTGTAAACGGAATCAGATAGGCTGAGTCAGTATCTGAAGAGTTTAGAGCTCTGCATGAACTCTAGTTTATAAACTTTGCCCACATTTTGCTTGCTCAATGAGACAAATCTGTGTCAGCTAAGATCCTAGAAAATAGAGATGGCCATTTGCTATGTACGCATGCATGCTTCTTTTCATTCTTTCTGGATAATGACACTGTATGTTAAGGTTCTATAGAGTTTTGGTTTGTTTTGGTTTTCCTTTTAGTAGCTGCCAAGTTCTGCTCATAAAAACTAACTTTCCATTTCAAGGGTATTAAAGCGTATTCTGCACAGATGGTCTAAGAGGCTAATGGTGAGAGTTCTTCATGTGCCCTTCTTTCTCCTGCAGAGCTTTCCTCACACCTGTGATGAAGTCTGAAAAGAGGCACATAAACAGCTTCCTTGTATGCAGTGTGTTAAGTGTCTGTCTTCATTCACATATCACAAGGAAAATGGACAATATATCTATCTCTGAAAGCAATATGAAAGAAATTGGGTATTTGGGTCCTTTTTATCAGTTCATTCACTATAACAGGATCAAATTCATCTTATGAATGTGCTATTGAAAATTCACTGCTTAAGCAAAGATGAACAGAGTGATGACCATTAGAAGGTGGGTTCCGTAGGACTTCCTGTGTACAAGTGCTATGTCACCAATTGGAAGGTTCTGGGGATAGCATTTACAAAGAAAGAAAATATACCTGTGGCAATGCTAATCTTTACTGGTTGCATTACTTTACATAATCATTTTAAAATCTAAGCCTAAGTTCCTCATTGATGAAATGGAATTATTACCCTACTAGATGTTTTTTTAGTCAAATGAAAACATTTGTGAAATGGAAAGTAGTAAATCTATCCATGACTATTACTGTGTTTGTCTGTGTTTCATCCTCTAAACAGGATTTTCTATGTGCATTGCACTTTTGTGTGGAATGTCAAAAAAAAAAAAAAAAAAAAAAGAAAGGATTATTTGTCTCTGAGCAGGTTACAACCTCCAGTTCTTCCCAATATCTCAACTGAAAAACAACAACAAAACCAATGGCATTATTGCTTGTAATTTAATCTCTTGCATAGTTTTATTAGTTAATCTTTACCCAAACCAGAATGATCTGTTTTCAATTCTTCTTGCCAACTATTTGAAAAAACTGAAACTCTGGTCACTCTATAACTGGCTTAAGAAAATTTTAATGGGAAGAAAAATTCCAAGGAAAATCTAATTCCAAGGAAAATTGTTTTGTATTTGTTAGAAGCAGAGCAATTTTTTTCCGTAAATCTCCCCTATGTAGGACAAATGGAAGTTAGTTATTCTTTTCAGATTTCTCTTCTCCAAGGTTTAATAGTCTCAAAATATTTACCAACCAATTATAACACTGAGTGACTTGTCACCTTTACCTGATTCTAGTGTTAAAGTCCATCATTTAATGTTCACTTGCCATCAACCAGGTAGCAACAGAAACATGGGGAAGGGTTGAAATGTTAATATTGTGAATGTATTTTAGAAAATAGTCATTTCTCATGCTTATTCACAATTGAATATCTGAAGTAACAGTTCTTTAAACTGAATACCAAGTTTCCTTACTTTCAGACAACTGAACATTAATGTGAACTCATACTTAATTCTGGATCCATGGCATCTCGTACTGGCACATCCTAGTAAGACCAAACTGGGATTGTAGCACACAAAGGGTGTGGGTGATTCTGCTCAATGTGGTTAGGCATGTGTGGAGTCATTACAGAACATACACTTAAGGAAGTTGCAAAAGGGCAGAATTTTAAGTGTGGTAGGAGACTTAGGAGATCATAGACACTACAAATCAAAAGCACACAGAAGTAAAATTGCCTGGATTTGTGGAAGTATAAGGTGGTTTGGGGTGAAACTAGGAGATCAAGAGATAAACCTGGAGAGGGAGGTAAAAACACTTCTACACTTTTCTAAGGAGACTGAAATAGATGGTCTTAGATGTAGGATGGAGTCAAAGAAGGATTTAAAGCATCAGCAATTGGAGATACTGGATTTGCATTTTAAAATTCTTTGCTTTGGTGGCATTCTCACAGGTCGACTTAAATAGGTGGATTTAGAACTGGGGAAGCAATCCATGGCAGTCCATAGTAGTCAGTCTACAGAGAAACAGAACAAGAATGACAAAATGGAACCAGAGAGGCAAGCCAAGAATACCCTTTCTAAAATATCTCACTCCAATGTGGATTCTCTGCAGTGAGTTGGAAATGTAGTATGTATATGCACAAAAAAATAATTGTTCTAGACTGAGAAATAAGTAGTTGAGATGATAAAAGTAACAGGGACCACTAGGTAGTAGATAAAGTAATCAGAAAAGACCTGGGGAACAGCAAAATTTGAGGAGCTAACAGAAGAACACTGAATTAAAAAGGCTAGTAACAGCAACATTAATGCATGTTACTGCCTGATCTTAGGAGTTAATACCCAGACACATCATCCCCTCAGCAGGCCCAAGCTTAGCCCTGTTTGAAGGACTAAATTAACCTTGAGGAGAAACAGTGCCAGTAAAGTTCTTCATTTATTAAATTAAAGGTATTTCCAAAGATACCAATATTATAGCATTTATTCTCTGCTAAGTGTAACTTAGAAAGCCTGTTTGACAATTCTCTTTATTGATGTTTCCTTTCCTGTTCTGTTGTTAGATGGCTTTTGGAAAATGCAAAAGGAATGCATTTCACCCTCACATCAAGTTATCACTGAATTTTCTCTACTGAATCAAGACTTCAGAGTTACATGGTCCAGAGTGGAAAATGGGATTTCCTCTGTCCTGGCTTGCTATGTGAGTTCCTCACAGAACACAATTATCAATGAATCCCGATTATCCTGGGACAAAAATCTCATAAATCAGAGTGACTTCTCTGACTTTGACAGATCTTACCCCTTCAGACAGTACAGACTATGTGTGCAGTATTTCTTCAAATGAACATACTTCACTCACTGTCCACATGTTTCATGTAGGTAAGTTGCAAGTAGGATTGGATAATGGATTTGGGGTATATCAGTAGAGCTCTGTACATTTTGAAATGGGAAAGTAGGTTGACTTTTAAAGAATAAATTAATATTTCTCATATTGTCACCCACAAGATTACTTCTGGTCAAGATCATGAACAACTTTCCCTCCTTTGATCACACCAAAATCTTGTATTGGAAAAATAAATTACTCCCACAAGATTTCCATGGTTTCATGGCCTCAGAAAGGAAGAGAAACCCATATATATTGGTGGCTGTGGATTGAACATCTTCAATTCCTGCTCAGCACTGTGTCTGACATCTGCTTTAGTGTCTGGGTTTGGGAGTTGAGGTTGTAGGCACAGTGGGAAGTGAGAAAGTGGGGCCCTGCTGGATGCTGGGGAAACATGGACATTGTCTGTTAACTTGGTCGAGCAGTTGCCACACATTTGAAGCATTAAGTTATACCTGATTCAGCTCACTCTTCACCTCTGTTGACAGTTAACTGCAAAAACCAATTGCTTAAAATGCATGTAATTCCAGAGTCATGGAATGTGCACTGTGAAGTTGTTTGGTCCCCATACCCAGCATCTATTGGCTTGACATCAAGGGAGACCCTGGAAGATCTTTATTACCTTTAATAAGGATATTTGAGTCAGTGGAACCTGCTTTGAAATTTTTTATATCATTAAAGTGATAAAAATTGGGAGGAATAAGAGAGTTTGTCCTTAGGTTATGTGGTCTTCAGTTTGAAACTTCTAGACACTGAGTGATAACACTCCCTTTGTAGAGCTATCACTTTGACAGTATAGAATGAAAAATGGGATGCACTTGAAGCTTGTATTTTTCTTCAAAACAAGAGTATCAGTTTTATGTAAAATACAGTTAAGACTGTATTCTATTTTTAAAACTGTTGCCTCATGTTGGATTCATTTTGGAGTGTAGAAAATGTATGAGGAAGAAGCTGTGTGAAGACCACATATGGCCCATCTTATCACCAGAGATCCAATTTTCAGTTCCACACAAAGTGCATCAGGATCTTTCCATTTCTAACAAAAGGGGCTTTTCAGAACCTCTCATTCCAACTAAACCCTGATCAGTGAGAACTGGTAGAAAGTCTCCCCACAGTCTCTCAAGGAGAGGCCTATAACAGGAGCCACCCAGGAGGTAAGAAAACAGGGTGAATATTCATGGTACCCTTTGCATCAGCCTTCCAAGGAAACTTGTTTTTCTATTTTGAATTGCAATTTTCCATTTGCTATGCCTTGCCAGGGAGAGGCCACAGCATATGAAAATGGGGCCCAGACTGGGGGACACTTAGGATTCCTAGAGTCCAGATCTGCTCAATAAAAGTAGCACTGAACTAAGTAAAATTAATAATCTTTCATAGATTTTGTTGTAGAATCAACATCTCTTTATAGATGGGGGGAACTGAGGTCATTGACAAAGTGAGAAGCAGCTATACCTTGAAGGATTTTCTTAGGAGGAAAAAAAATTGCATACGAAAATACTTTGAGAATTCAGTCTAACATCTGTACTTGAGCTGGAGTGGCTTGGTGGTAAAGTACTTGTAAGACTATTAGTTTGATCACTAGCACTGGAAAAAATCTCTACTTAATCTCTCTTTCCAAGAGTATAGAATTTCAGAATGACACAAATAGAATAGGTAGAGATTATTTTATTGGTTATAAACCATTTATTAAATATATTCATAAAAATTAATATTATGTAAATAGAGGTATTTATTTTAAAGAATAGCCCATAAACATTTTTTCCACCCTGAATTAACCTTTGTGCTCTAGTGCTTAATTCCTCACTCTTTAGTAGAACATAGATAAGAGATTAGCTGGGTTCTGACTCTAGTAATCTCTGGTCTCCAAATGTCTGCCTTCAGGAATGCCCCCTTCAATGCCTATTACAATTCTAGTCCACACCAGGATGTTAATGTTCAGGCTCCTCCTGTTATTCCTGAGGAGCTCCAAGAACTTTTAACCCAGTGGTTTTTCACCTGTTGCTTCTCTCATCACCTTGAACTTATCACTGTCTTCCCTAAGTCAAGGGTGGACTGTACCCTTCCCTCACAGTTGAAGAATTCTGGGTTGAGGCTAGTTTTCAGTCATAGTTATCTTTTGTGTAAAAAAAAGTGCTAATTCCTTTATATAAACAACAGAAACTTAAAATGCATAATTGATTCATTGCCTCTCAAGTTTTCAGACTCTTTTTCTCTTATAAACTCCACCCAACCTCAAATTGGTTAATATTAATGTCTGTACATTTTTCACAGTAGACACTGAAATGGCAATACTAATGTTCATGGCAAACTCTCTTGTCTAGCTTGGACTCTTGGCTTGATCTGAAAAAGGGCCTTTTCATTATCCAAAGTTTTTTTTTTTTTTTTTTTTTAAATCTGCCTCCTGTCTGGAGTACAAAAGTAACTAGGTTTAAAATTAGTAAATATGCTCTACCCCCGCCCACCTACCTACACTTCTTATTTGAGAATTTTTCGTGCAGTTCAGTCTTTGTTTTATTTAGAACCAAGCCAAGGAACAGCTTTCTGGATAATATGTGCTATGTTCCTGGTGATTTTTCCAATTACAATGGGAATAATTCACCATAAATTGAGAAGATGTGCCAATGGCATCACAGGTAATATGGAGACTTTGGCTCTGTCCCTGGGTGTTCCATGTCCTGTGTATTAAAGGTGACATGAAAACACACTGCTGCTGGGCATGTAAATGGATCTTAATCTCCTGGAGAATCATTTGTAAAATTTATCAAAAGGCTCCTAACTCTTTTACTTTTAAAAATTTACCCTAAGTGATCGGAGGCTTGCCAAGGTATATATGAGCATTTTCACTGCAGTGCAGTCCCATTATTTCTAGTTTTTCTACTATTTTCAGTGACTAATAGGGGAGGGAACAGATTGAATTGAAAATCACAGGTATTTTTTCAAAACTAAATTTAGTTTGGCAATAAAATAAGTGGAATGATCAGGTCATTCTGCACTGAAAAATAGCTATCAAGCAATGACAAAGCTGGGCTGGGGTTGTGGCTCAGTGGTAGAGCACTTGCCTGGCATGTGTGAGGCACTGGGTTCCATCCTCAGCACCACATAAAAATAACTAAAGGTATTGTATCCATCTACCACTAAAAACAAACAAAAATGACAAAGCTTTAAAAAGTTGTCCTTGGAGTGATTGAACCATGAATTCCCCACCATCAGACCTCATCCAGGTATTTTCTTCAGTCCCTGGGATCTATTGTCTCCTGATCTGAGCTTATTCTATGGTTGGTACTTTTTAAAAAGTGTCTTTAGCAAACAATCCTGGTTAAATTAAAATTTTTTCATCTAAATTTTATGTAACAAATTTGCTTTACAATAATTTAAAATGATACTTCAAGATACTGTGGCCAAGGGACTACTTGCATTAATGAATAGAATTTGAGCTGGAAAGGATCTAGAAAACAACTGAGATCTCTTTCATCTCCACATCCCAGGAAAAAGGAATCCAGGAAGTTTTCTGCAGTGCTAGGTAGGTATGTGAAACAGATTGGTCACCACCTGAGATCACCCTGCTTAACTAGTAGCAACTGCAGTTCTAGGTCCCAGAAGTTCTCCCTCAGTCCATCACCCGCCTCAGATGGTCCTGGGTGTCCTGGGAGGTTGAGCTAGATCTCCCTTCCATGTGTTCTTCAGGTTGATATCTATTGCCCCACGGAAGTTAGGGGATTCAGGTTATAGAGAAAACATTATTGAGATGTTTTCAGGGTGACAGTAAAGCAAGAGTTTCACCAATTCTGGCCCTGTGAGCCTTTGTACTAATAGGCTGGTCCCTTTACTTGCTACTCTTGTCCTGTAGCTGGCCAGAAGTAGTAGATGGTAAGTCACAGGTAGTCTGACTTCTCAGCCAATGCAACCCCTGACCTAATATAATGATACTTGTGATTGAATTAGGCCTAAATTATGAGAGAGGGGTGCCACCTACTATTCAATGACAGTTTTAATATATGAAAATATAAGTCAGGTACCAACAGGAAGCACATTTCCACACTAAATTTTTAATGTTTGTTGGAGACATTAAAATGGACATAACTGAGGTGATTCTCATAATTTTTTTGAGATAGAAGTCAGGGAGAATTTGAATGTTTGTAAAGAGAATTAAAACTTTTTTCCTTGTAGATTCATGTTGTGCCTTTACTGATGAGAGAGCTAGCAGAGTTGTTGATTCAGAAGAAAATGGTAAGGTATCATTTCCTTTATCAAACTGATAGAATAAATATGCTGCAATATAAAGGAAATGAATGAAGTTTTGACTAATTCACATAATTCATGATATCAGGTAAGCCTTAAAATATGGCAAGGGGGATGGCAGGATAATATAGCAGAAAAATACAGACTTTTCTCCATGTCTGTTATTAAATGGGCCCTTCTTGCTTAAACAGTTGCTCATCTAGTCTATTGTTTTCAGAGGTAACATGAAATGGCACTGTGTATCTGAGTGTATTCCAATGTACTTTTCTGATAAAAATGTGAAAAATGGAATTGTATTGAAGTGGAAAGAAACAGACAAAATGGAAAAAAGCAGACCATAGGTTCTGCCCTGATTTGCATTACTACTACTTTTGCAGGTTCCTTAGCAACTGATAATTCACTTACAAATTAGTTTGGCTATATATTTCCTTTTTCTTGCATACATTTTATTATTTGTGTATTCCACTAATCAGAAGGTAAATTCGGTACAAAAGTGGGTTAGACTTGTTTTCCCACTGTTAAAAACTCAAGAACATCAGGTAGGGAGATTAAAATTCATATAATTTAGACTTTGTAGTTAACTATTTTATATCTATCTCACAAACCTGATTTTAGATACAAGTAATAGCTTAAAGTTCCTCATCCTCTTCCCCCTAATAAACCACTATCATTAAATAAGATAAAACGGTTTTGATTTGAACAACAGATATTTGTAGTCCATTTTCTTGGTTCTAGCTTCTTTGTGAACAGCCAACTAGTACAGGAAATGAAGATGGACATGACAAGCATCCTTAATATCTAGTGATGTCGTCTGGCCTTTCTTCACTGTAATCCCAGTGATTTGTCAAACCTAACAATTCTACCACTGCAAAGACGTAACTATTCTCTTTTCCAGTTTGAATGTGTTCCCTAAAGTTCACATGTTAGAAACTCAATGGCCAATGCAACAGTGACAGGAGGTGGGACCTACTCAGAGGTGACTGGGTAGTGAGGACTCTGCTCTCATTGTGGGAATGGGTGAGTTATTGCAAGAGTGATTTGTTAGTAAAGTGAGTTTGGCCTCTTCTTGCTCTTGTCCTCCTGTCTTCTGTCATAGAATGATGCAAGAAAAAGGCTCTCACCCAGATGCAAGCACATCGACATTGGAATTCTCAGCCTCTAGACCTGTAAGAAATAAATTTCTGTTCTTTATACATGAGCCAGTGTCAGGTATTCTGTTACAGCAGCACAATACAGAGGAAGACATCCAGTATTCTGTTCATTCAAGACAAGCATCATTCACTGAATGCCACACCTGCATTACTATGAATGCCCAGATGCAAGGGATTCTAATACAACCTAGAAAATAATTCTCATCTGATTTCTGTTTTAGTCAGCCCAGAAGGCTACAGTGAGTATCCAAGAACTCAAAAAGAAATGCATTATTAGGAATTGATTCAACATCTGATCCACTATTAATGGGTAAAAGCAGGTAGTCACTTTAGTGAAAAGGTGAAAAACCAGGACTGGACAATTGACTTGAGATATGGAATTTATGCCCTTGTTTTATATAAATGTTTGTAGCAGCATAACCAACTAGTATGGTAAGTCTTGGGGATCCCAAAGAATAAGAATGTCAGTATTTCCAATGCTGCCTTGGTAAATGGCACTGTCAACTTGAGAAGTGGCACACCTGAATTGGGTTATGATTGGCAACCAGGCTTGCAATATTAAATGAGCCTGGTCCTGAGGATGCAGGCAAAGATGTAGCACCATGTTTGCCTTGGTGCTACAAATGTGCCTGACCAAGACACTGCAAAGCTGAAGGAGACAGGCAGAGTCACGAGGTCTGCTAATCATCTCTTTGGCCTGGGATGATATTTTTGAGCTGTCACGGTATCTGGGGCCATCTATGGACTTTATGAGCATTAAATAAATAGATGCTCATTTACTTTTACCTTCTGATGCTCGTGCAAGTTTCTCTTGTGACCAACTTCACTCCTGACTACGAAGACAGGAATTCTGGGACACGTTTCACCACATTGAAACAGTACAAAGCCTGCTTATCATTTGGCACTGAGGGTCTTATGTGAGACATTACCTCAGTGGTTAAAACCCATGTTGGTATATAGCCTACATATGTGTTGATTAGGAAGGTTTTCCTCTAAGTTCAAAGTGGCTAACTGGCTATATCTAGAAGAGTGTTAAGAGGAAATTTTATCAACTCTCACCATTCATGGCTAAAAATGTGAATTCATACATATAGGAATGAACAAAGGAAAATCAAATAACTTCAATAATAATCATTTCACCAACATGTCAAAATCCCCATGGAGCATAATTGGTCTAAGGATGTTTTCTATGAGTTCTATGCATTAAGAAGCAATATGGATGAAAGAACAAGTATTCATTTACTTTAACATCAGAATTTAAGTGATTCTTGCATCCATTGCATCTTCTAACATAAAAAATGTTAGAAGGCAGTTTACTTTTGAGGACCAAAAATCTCAATTTTTAATAATTTTCTAATCTTGTTTAAACTGCTTTTTATATCATATAAATGTGCTTCTTAAAATGTTTCTCAACATGAGTTTTTTGTCCATAAAATGGCCCCATTCTTCTTCTTCTCCAGTAGTTGTGCTTTATAAGAAGAAACTGCTTATTCTTCACGAACCTGAAAAATAATGTTGGAATTTTCTGTGAA